>NC_054867.1:15147354-16397354 GCF_018320785.1 Cheilinus undulatus
CTGCAGCTGATCAGACAGAGGAAGAGAGAGAGAGAAAGTTAAGTATCTCTCCAGTTAATGTATGAGAAAGGGAGATGTTTGATGTTAAATACTAACTTCTCCTGTTACTTCTAACGGTTTTTATGCTGTTGATGTTATTCTGTGCTCTATAATTTAGGATCGTTATGCATCCACAACAACTCTCCTTGTGCAGGTTAGCTGTTGCAGTCCAACCACTAAATATTAAAAACACTTAAAATCATAAATTGTGTTATTTTGAAATGTACAGCTAAATAAGGCTAACATAAGATCAGGCAACTGCAAAGAGAAACTGTAGAAAGCAGAGCAGAAGCACAGTGTGATGAAGAGAGTAGCAGATGCATGCACATTTGGACAGCAGAGTTTAACTTAAGTAAAATAAAATCATTTTTACACAACAACTCAGATTTGCTGAAAGAGAAGCACTTTTTATAAAAATCTCTTACACTGCCTCTATTATTTTTCAGCGTAAAGCTGTAAAAAAAACGACATAACTACCACCATGAATTACAGAGAAGCTGATTCACACAGGATTAAAATGACCTGTGGACATATGTGTGTGCTGAAAGGTAGTGTTCCCCAGAATTTTTGCTCTTCAAATTACAGACAAGGTTGATTCTCACAGGATTAAAAAAACAGACTATTACAAATTACCAGAGAACCCTAGGTAATTCTTATCCTGTGCGAATAGGGCATTAGATGTGTTTCAGGGTAAGGAGTCTGGGCTTAGACGTGTAAATTACAAGTGAGTCAATTAAATGATCACAGAAAAAATAACAGGCTAAAAAAGTTTATGCAAATTAAATGCAACCTGGTGTTTACTGTCACTGTTCATGCAAGAAGGACTTTTACTCATATCTTGACTTGATTTATTACCTGTAAGTGAGAGTATAATGCACACAGTCTGAGTGGCTTTGGATGACTGTACAACTTTAATTCTTTATCTATTTATAAAACTCGTCATGGTGCGCTAAGTAAGTTTTCAATCAGTTTGATTTCATGCACCATGTGTGTACAGCCTGGCTTGGACAGATGTTTTAATGAAACCCTTTTCAGTCACTGGGCTCTTTAAGCCCCCCCCCTCGAATGAATCATCTAAGTGTAACCTTTTTTAATATAAAGTTGAAAATATGAATTATACTGAAATGTTAGGCTGATTAGATCATACAGGCCAGAGTTAACCATGGCTGCAAACACATCTCAATACCAAAACACTGTGAATCTGTGCATAGTTGGCTGCTAATGCATCAAATACTCTTTGTTTAGCTGTCTTAGGATCCTGAGTGCAGTTCCGTCGGTTTCTTGTCTCATAGATGTTAAACCCTATGATTGCAAATGATCTTGGTTATGAGCTTCTTGAAGCTTAGTGACCTGATGTCATGATAGCAGGTTATGCTCAGAAATTTGACTCACTGCTTCATGGAATGTGACCATAATGTCAGCTGCTTTTTGTTCTGCTGGTTTTGCATTCCTCTTCTACTTCATGCTACAAGTTGAATGTCCATAAATTGCATAAGTTGCCTGTGCTGCTCACTGCAAGAAAACATAAAAAAGTGACTGTACTTCATCTCCTTGCAGTTCACAGGTTCTCCTGTTTGAGGTGAATATGGAAATTTGTAAAGAAGCAGTTTTTCTCTGACAGTCAGTCAGGGAGTCCTCTGTTCACATGATTTTATGGGTCCAGTGACTGAGCTCTGTTTGTGGTTAGTGTTGGTTCACAACAGGTTAACATTTTCCCTTCATATGTTTCAAATTATGTAACATATGAAGGGCAAATAAATGGCAGGACAACTTGTGCTGAAAATGGTGAACAGTATGTAGTGGCAGAAACTACAGTATCTTGAATACATCAATAAATCAATAAATAAGTGAACAGAATATTACAAGAAAACACAGTGGAGCAATATAAGGTATATGAAAATGTACCATACTGATGTTTCTGCTTGTGATGATAAAATTCTAAAATATCTGCACCACTTGATAGTGTATAGAAACCTACAAAAGAAGCCTACATGTAGCCCTGATCATCCAACAACATCATGATTAAACTAAATGCCACAAAGCTGCAAAGCCTTTGTAATCAGTAGACTCTAGCACTGTGATAAACACTGCAGCCCTGCAAAATGAGTCCTTTCACAATTTTCAAAGCAGTAACACGTTCATGCAGGAAAAAACAGCCACTCCAAAACAAGATAGCAGTGCTACTATGACTCAACAAAAGTTGTGATACTTAAAATTTAAAGAGCAGAGAGAATGCTTACCAGCTCCCAGAATAATCCTGAAAGGTAAGTACGCTCACAGAAGAGAAGCAAATCCATTTAAATAAAACCAGCACTCTCATTTAAAGGAAGTCTGCTAATCTAAAAATGTAATACATTTTTACTTACTTAACAACAGTTGATAATAACACTAGTCTGGGATACCTTTCATAAGTCTGTCAGCCAAAGAAATACTCAACTGCAAATTCACACTCTGCCTGTGTCTTTATAAACTCTTTCTAACGGCACAATGCTTTGTGATAGAGATGTCAGTATTCTTATCAACATAATACATTAAAAAGTTAGTTTTTGTTTTATTTTTTGGTATTGACAGACATGAAAAAAAATCCAGTTACGTTTAATTTTTTATTTTAGAAGAAAGTGTTTCTTAAAAGCCTTTTGCCATTGTTGTTTAAGGGAACGTTCCTGTAAGCCTGTCAGGAGAAGTAGTTTTAATTTGAAGGGGAAGTTTTTATATTCTAGAGTGTACAGTGCTGTTTGTAGCTCCCAAAGAGGTCAGTGAAGCTTGATTTTACTGGTACTGTTAAAATATATTTTGCACATAATGGACATTTAATCCACGGTGATTTTTTTATGTTACTGAAAATCTATATTTGAAAATCATTACTTCTGCCATTAATGACTGATTCTGATCAAATGTTGTTTGTATTTCTCTAAACATTCAGACTGTGAAGCATTTATGTCTGTATCAGTATCACTGTTTGTAGCTGAGCCATCTAAATCCTATTTAAAGCTGTGGTTTACCTCCACAAAGCCAAAGTTGCCTTAACACATTCTCACTAAATCATCCCTTTAGTCTTCTCAGTCTTCTCTTTAGTAGGTAAAATGCTCTACAGTGTTTAAGTCTGGAGATTGACATGGCCAGTCTAAAACTTTCCACTTCTTCGCTGTGTTGTTTGCCAGTGTGTTTTGGGTCATTATCTTGCTGCATGATGAAGGATCTCCCAGTCAGTTTGGTTGCATCTTTCTTTAAATTGGCAGACAAAATGTTTCTGTAGACTTCTGAGTTCATTTCTGCTGCCATCATGTGTTACACCATCAATGAAGATTAATGAGCCCGTCTCAGAAGAAGCCATGCAAGCCCATGCCATGACATTACCTCCACTGTGTTTCACAGATGAGCTTGTTTGGGATCATGAGCAGATCCTTTCTTTCTCCAAACTCAAGTCTTTCCATCACTTTATCTCATTAGTCCATAAAACTGTCCCAGAATTTATTGTTTGAATAATCAGTGTTACCAGACACACCTGGGCAACAAAAGACACCTGTCAGTCACACGTGACAATACTTTTACTCACATGAAAAATTGGTGGGTTCAAACAAAAGGTCTGTCTTCAAAGTTGTGTATCAGATCCAGATGTAAACACCTGCAAATTAAAGTTGAAATGTTCATATTTTAATGTCAAACTCAAATGTTTTCAGTCTACAGCAAAAATAAAGGAACTGGCCTAAGTGTTCCAGTACTCTTGGAGAGGAGTTTATGTCACTTATGAAGTGCCACTGCTGCTTCCATAGACAGCATCATTCAAGAACAGATAATGCCATAATAAAACGACAGAGGCAGTTTATGAGTTGGGTTGTTATTCAGAAGGTCTGTAGGTCACTTTTGGGAATGATGTGCATTCTCAACCTCTTTAGTCAGAGCGAGAAGAGCAGTAGCGAGATGAACAGCACAGGACTAAGTCCCACCGTTCCTGTTGAGTATTAATAGCACACTTAAGCTATTTAAAAGGTGTGCTGTGCTGTGCTGCAGAGTGCAGTAGCACAGCAGTTTAAACTCTGCTTCTCTCGCTCTGATACGACTGCAGGGATGTTGACAGATTTTCACTGTAGCGACCCCTGGACCCACAGGTGTGGATCTCTGTGGGTCAGGTCCCATATCAATGGAATGAGTACCCAGGAAAGTTTTTATCCTTAAGGAATAAATAATTTTGGTAATTATGTTTATATGTAAATACATATTAATATTGAAAAATATATGTTTCCTCTTTAAAATTACATTCATAAGAAGAAAAAAAGTGCTAATTTAGTCAGTGTTTTATTAATGGGTCTTGGGGTATTCACTGAGTGCTTAATTTCTTGTACAGAGAATCCAAAAACTAAGTATACCATTAAAGAGTGAACATTTTCCCCTAATTTAATCTACAAAGGGAAACTTCATTAGACCCTAGACTGATCACAGAGAAAGTTAAATATGTCAAGACTTTTTTATGTTTTAATCTTAAGCAAATAAACGATTCATATTACAGAAATGTGGAGCCTCTAGAAATGCTCATTTAACATTTACTTAGGGTTTATTTACTTATTGCATCAATGTGACGTGGCATAGAGGTGATTAGTCTGTGGTCCTACTGGGTTGTTATATGGCCAGGGTTGCTCTGATAGCAGCCTTCAGCTCATCTGTATTGCTGAGTCTGTTGTCCCTTATCTACCTCGTGTAATTTCCTTTGAGGTTCTCTCTGGGGTTCAGGTCAAACCAGACGGCTGGCCAATCAAGCACAGTAATACCACGGTCAGCAAAAAACAGTTTCTGGTAGTTTTGGCTTTGGCAAGTGCCAGTCCTGCTGTACAGGAAATCACTATCTCCATAAAACTTCTCAGCAGATGGAAGCTTGAAGGTCTTTATGTAAATCTTGGGAAAAATAATGAACATGATATTGTAATTTTTGAGATAGACCAGTATGTATTAACATATCTAGAGCCCTGTCTCTCACCATCTCCTGCTGGATTTCTGATCATTACCACCCACTCCCATAGCGCGTGCCATCCACTTTAAGCCACATCCTGCAACAGGTGTGTCAGATTCAGATTCTGATAATCCTTGATAAATATTCAGAATAACAGACAGTTCGTTCAATAATAGACAATATTGATATCTTCACTTAATCACCATGATAAAGATTCCTCTGAATAAAGGAAACCCTAAGAAAACAACCACATCCCTGCCATGTGTAACGGTGCCACACATGGTTTAAAAGCAGCTGGGGGTCTCAGACTGATTTAACTCCTGGTTAAGGCTTAGTAATAGCAATGTCAAAGTAATATTTTCCAGTCTTATTTACATAGAATTTATTTTAAAGAGGTGGAATTGTTCCCTGATCTCTGGAAAGTTTGTGTAGAATAAAAACTGTAGCACACTATTGTCAGCTCTCGTGGACATGCCGTGCTGTTACCGTTCTCATTATTAGATAGGCTACTTGATGCTATAAGGCCAATTTGCATAGAAATGGGACCCCCCCCCCAAAATAACTGCATATGGGCTCAGCATCACTGCTTGCCTCTGTGTGCGGTGATAGGCTAACAACACAATAAGGGGAGCATTAAAGCTGTGCCTTTTGACTTGTTAGTTTTAGTGCACACACTTTTTAGTGATTTCTCAGAGAATGATTCTAACACCAGTGTGTGACACATTCCCTGTATTATTTTGTTCAATATGAGCATGGAGAAGTGCTTTAAAGAGAGCTTGCTTTGATCGGGGATCATGGAGCAGGTGTATCATCTCATCCAAACATGTTTCCTTGTGGGCGTGTTTCAACAAAGTCCAGTTGTTTTCCAGTGTCCGGACTATTTCTGCAGCTTTGTCGAATATTACAAAATAATAGCAGATACCAACCCTGTCCCTCACCCTAACCATTCACCCAATGTGCACAAAGGCAAAGTAGCACGTCTTGGTAGGTAGCACCTAACACCGTCTCCACCACTCACTTACTGAGCTCGTAGCAAACGAAACGCATCCAGCTTGGGTGTGACGTCCTTCCCAGCAGCAACATCTGACCTCTGAGGTAAATGGAATGCAACAGAAATCCCTGAATGATGATTCTGCAACATTTTGGGATTTCATAGTTTCCAGTTTTGAACCAGAACACCAAAGAAGTCCTCTGAGGTATGAAGTTTAATTGGAGCAATGTTGCGACGTGCAACGAGAAATGCAGACAGACACGCCACCAATTATAATAGTAATATATTTTTTTACTTGTGCATGGTGAGCAAAGCTAACTTGAGTCAAATTCCTTGTATTTTAAATATCCCTGCAGAATAAAGTCAGTTCTGAGTGTTTCTGACTTCAGAAGCTGTTTTTCAAGTCATCCTTACTGCCTATCATCTGTTCTTGATGTGTTTATCATAATGGCTTATTGTGTAAGATGATTGAATGATTCTTTGTTTGGTTAGCAATTAGCATGGAGTCATAACACTGGAGACTAATGACAGCAGTGGTAAATTATGCAGAAGAAAAGGCTCAACAGCAGCACACAGTTCTGTCTTCATTCTCCCTTCAATGAGGTGATATTTGGTTTGGCTGTGTTTCATTGCAAGATTTGCTCACCAGTTTTCGCTTTACACATTAAACTTACCTTTTACCAAATACTTTCCAGTCTATGAATTCCCCACTCTCCATCCATAACCCCAGTTGCTCACCTGTCAGACAGACTTTCTCCCACTGCCCCATTTTCGGTTTTGACCTTGGCCTCATCTCTTCTCGTTCTCGTTTCCTCCACCCCATGTCTAATCCCTGGTGACTTGTGTGTTGGCTGTATGTCTAATGGAGGTTGCAGTAGTGGCTATTTTTATCCCACGTATAAATCACCTGTTTCCCTGCTCCAGTTTACATGTGGAGTAGTTAAGTTCACTTGGTAAAGATGATGCCTATAAATAATTCAATAATTTTAACAAATTAATATCAGGCGTGTTTAGTATGATTAATTTTTAACTGTAATCTTACATGGTATTGTTTCTTTGGGTATAAACACCAAAAGCGAACAGACAAGGTCATACAGTATTTTTATATTTATTACAACCTTGTTATAGTAATTTTATTTATTCCTGCAGAACAGCTGAACAAGTGAGAAAGCATTAATGTTTTGGTAGAATCTCTGTTGTTAAACCTTGCATCTGAAGGAATATATAAACTTGTTTGCAAACAGGCAAATTAGTAAGAGACAAAATCAGTTTTTGCAAGACTCTTCCCTGGTAAGCAGAACCAGTCTCACCTGCTCATCATGGCTTGTTCTCCCTCCTTTATCAGCTGTGATGACTCCTTGAGAGTTCAAATGAAGAATTGTGTCCTGTGGGACACATCAATGTAGTAGGGAGCCATTAGAGCAAATTCTCCTTTGGATTATTCTTTCTTTGCACAATTTGAACATTACAAGTTGAACTATTTTGCCTTGTTGTTGGACCTAAACACAGACAGTCAGATTTGTTTTTATCTAGGTGGATTGAAAGAGATGTCAACTTGAATAAACGCAGCAGTTCAGTGCTCTCCTTTCCAGTCATTCAGTTTTGTTGCACTTCTACAATGACAATAAAGTAGGGATGGGCAATTGATTAAGTTTCAGTGTCAATAATGGTTTTATCTTTCTGATCATGACAATTAGATCATCAGGATTAAGTGATTACTGTAACTCATGCTGCATTGGTCTCATTTTGTCCACAGGTTTTGTCATGTGTAATAAATATTTCAGTGTTTGTTGTCATGTATTAGCCACAAGTACATCACTGCTACCTCAAAAACATAGTTGATTTATTTTCATGTCTTTATTGTAAGTATTTAACCGGGCTTGGTAATGCCACTGATTGCCTGAATCAGTTGGATTACAATTCACAAGGTCCAGATTCGATTTGATATTTATTCATTTAGAGATATTTTAGTTACATGTTGCTTCAACATTCAAGAGATTCTCCAAGAACTTTAGTCGGATAAAAGAATGGTCTAACCAGGGACATTGTTGAAAATATCAGGGTTTGCATTAAAAATGTATGTTTGAGGAAGAGATATCCAACTTGATAACCCGCATAGATATCCAAAATAGGGCCTAATGATGATTAAGCCTAAGATTCAAACCTTAAATCTGAGTCTAAAGGCTTTTAGTAGCAAGTGCAGGTCAAGTTGCGAGCAGCATGAGTGGCGTATGTCTGAGACTGGTAGCACGAGGAGCCGCCAGGGGAAGGAAAAGATAAAAGTAGATGAAATAATTTTTAAACCCCCTTATCATCACCAACATACTCATCTAAATATATCAAGCCGAAAAGTAGCATAATTACACTTTTTTTATACCTTTGTAAGGGACCAGGGCTGGAGGCCTTATACTTTTAGGTTGTCTGTCTGTCTTTCTGTTAGTCCATCTATTTCTGTACGGTCAATTTTGTATATTTGTTTATTCATTTATTTATTCAAATGTATTTGTCTAGAGTGGCAGACGTGAAACATCAAACAAAAAAATAGATAGAAATAAAATAAAATTTTAAAAAATGCTACAAAGCACAGATTAACTAATACCGAGTCACATCAGAAAGCCATCAGTCAAAACATCTACCACCTGATGCATCTTCCTCCAGTGCCTTCAATCTACTTTTAAAACAATTTAAAGAGACTGGCTCCCCAGTAAATCCCTTTTCCCGTAGCTGATTCCAGGCTGCAGGAGCAGCATATCTGTAACTTTTTTTTTTTTTTTTACCCATCTCAAGACTTTGGGCACAGAAAGCAAAAGTAAATCTTGTGACTTAGTCCCCGAGCGAAGACTGTAGTTTCCAGAACTTTTCACATGAATAAAATCACACAAGTATGTGGTAAGCAATTTTAATAAAGCATAATAAATAAGGATATGATTTAGCCTATGTGTGGTCAAAGACGGCTAACCAACAGGATCATACAGAATACTATGGTATCTAAAGAATGCTCATGGTACACATTTTGACTCTGACAAAAGGATGAACTTATTTAAGTTTTGGTAGTCAAAGGTAAAGGTCATTTGCCCCTTTGTTAATTCTTTGCTTGTGAACACAACAACATCCTAAGAATTCTTTCCTCAAAACTTTCCCAAATGTCTCCTCTGACCCAAAGATAAACTGAGTATATTTTGGCGTTGCAAGGTCAAGATCAAACAGCTCTTCTATTTTTACCAACCACTGTCATTTCACTGTTTGGCATTCCTGGCATTTGTACATCTTGTAGTCTCGCAAGGTAACCGCCAGACAGTTGATCTACTTGTTTTAGTTTTTGTCAGACAAGCTATTACTAATAACTTCCAAGTTTGTAATCAGTAACATACAGTATGAAGTGTAAATGTTTACTGCTGGTGTACTGAAAAGATATGTTTCATGTTGGATTTTGTATTGAAGTTTTATCAAAATCTTGCTGTTGTTTTATGAGTTGTACCTTGTAATGATGCAATTCATTTGTCTGATATTACAATTTAAGACAAAGTTCTTTATGTCTGTTTTCTTTTTTTTTGCAGACTGCCTTTTCAGATTGTGTCCTATGAATCGATACTCTGCACAGAAACAGTTCTGGAAGGCAGCAAAACCTGGAGGCAACAGCACCACCGACACAGTCCTGCTCAACAAACTCCATGTAAGTCTCTTAAAAGCTGCTCTTTGAATGTTGTAATAGTGAAGGAAATGGGTGAATTTGACTTTCTTGCTGCAGCATGTTTATGTATTATTGAAATAAAAATCAAAAAGGCAGCTGTAGAATTTCAGCAAAGTCCAGTTGCATTTTGATAAAACTGTTAATTACCACAACTGGATGAGTGAGAATCTCCCAAGAGGGCCCAGGACATATTTATGTGGTAATGTTCTTTCTGTGCATTCCTGAAAAATGCTCAAATATCTGCCTGTGCTTTGAGGATCTTTGTGTTTTCCTGTTCTGTTTTAGCACGCTGCTGACCTAGAGAAGAAGCAGAATGAGTCTGAAAATCGCAAGCTGCTCGGAACGGTCATCCAGTATGGAAATGTAATACAGGTGTGTTCAGCAGAGATAAGGTGCTTTGGTAGATAGCACTGCTGCACAATGTGTGTCACTGTGTGCATAATAATCTTGTCTGTAGTTAAGGTTTTATCAAAGAAAAGTTTTGAATAATTGCTACTGCTAAAAAGTGTTAGATAAAGTTGTCTGTTTTAATTTATTATCTCCATTTGCTCTTTACAAATGAAGTTGCACACAGGCATGAGATCATGTTAAACTAAGAATAGTAGTGCATTCCTGCTGTATGATGCATGCAAAAAAAAAGACAGTGCTTACATTGTAAGGTGTCCTAGATACAATGAACTTTCATTTTATTTATAAAGGGAGCAACTCTGGGGCTTTGGTTCACCACAAAAATAGATCTAGTTTAAACTAAAGCTATTATGCTCATGCATGGGTAGTCTGTTTTCACAGTATGCTTTGCATTGAAGAAGAGATGGACACTTATTGTGCATAAAAGCTTTAAGTTGTTTGCTCTATGGTATAATGTTGGTGGTTCTGATGACTTAGATTTGAAAGTGGAGTCCCCCATAATCTAAAGAGCTTGTTTAATTCCAGAGGAGTTGTATCATAATAATAGGTATGTTTGGTCATGAGAAGGTCATTGTATTTTAGTCATGAGAAACATTTAAAGATAAGATAATTCAAGGATGTAAATATTTTGAGAGGAAAAGCACCAGAGTTGCATATTTCAGTGAGCAGTTCCCATGGGTCAAGATGTGCCAGACTGTCACATATTTCCGTCTTTCTACCATTTCTGTAATTCTTTCCACTGTGTGGATGATGTCCTTAAGAGTAGCCATGTGTAACACTACGTTTCTGTTTTGCCAACAGTTGCTGCACTTGAAAAGCAATAAATACCTGACAGTGAACAAGCGCCTACCTGCACTGTTGGAGAAAAATGCCATGAGAGTGACGCTGGACTCGGCGGGAAATGAAGGCTCCTGGTTCTACATCCAGCCCTTCTACAAGCTGCGGTCCCTGGGAGACAGTGTGGGTAGAGCGGGGTGTGGGATTCGAGATAATTATGCTCAGCAGGAGACATTAGGGATGTATTCTTAGATTTATTTCAGGGTTTGATCTTGTAAGTCCCTTTTAACTTTTTTTTCCCCTACAAATTAATCAAAGATGGAAAACATGTAGAGCCCCATCGCATGCTGCACAAAGTGTCTTGGTGTGCAGCACAGGTGTCTTTCCTGTTTTCTGCCTAAAACAGTTCATTTAGGACCACTCTTGCCATACATTAAACCATTTTTTTGCAAAATGGATGTACAGTTTTACTTGGCAGAGAAGGCTGTGGTCAAAAGATCCTCCATGGGTTAGTCAAGCACTGTTGCTTTGACTTTCCACACAGCGCATGGCTAAAAACCCCCATATGGATGGATACATTAATGACATTGTGTACTGAATACAATAAAATCAGTTCAAAAGCAATTAATCACTAGTAGTATGAATCTGAATGAGGGTGCAACAAGCTTTGTGCTATAAAGGAGGAGGCTAGGGTGGTGGAGGTTAAGCTTTACCAGCAGCAGCAGCATGGTGCATCAGCATTAATTCAAGCAGGGATTAGTGAGAGGGAAGTTTTATTTAAATACACTGCTGTGTTGAGAGAGAGAGAGCTGTGATTGATGAGTTAGGTGCAAATCTGGCATGTTCCTATCATCAGGATGCAGAAAATGACTGCACCTTAGACCACCTAAACCAAGTCTAAACTCCAAAGTCTGTGATGTAATTAAATATTTAGAGCATGCATTAGAAAGCCAGACATGCCAGCAAATTCACAACACCCCACTGATTTTGTTTCAGTTGCACAGGATGCACATAAGCATCGCTACTCCACACTTTATTAGAGGTGGGAGAAAAAAATGATTCTTAGATGCATTAGGATGTAGAGGTGGAAGTTCTGAAACAATTTATAGATGTCCAATAATCGATTATCAATATTATTTTAAATATTTAATACTCTGGAATAGCAGGAACAAAAAGGTAGAACTCTGACACGCAGTGCGTAAGAGCAAAATTTAGATTACCAGTTGTTCATCTTTGAAAAAATACATTTTTATGTATGTAATTTCAGATAATTTACAAGGAAAGGATCTGCTACCTTTGGTTCAATGCAATTGAAAATTTACAGTTTACACACATCTTCCATTAGAGGATGGTGGAAATTTGATTTTTCTCTTTTTTTCTAAATACAAATGTAATGTTTTTGTTAAATGTTTGACAAAGTGAGAACAAATGAAATGTAAAAAAAAAAAAAAAGGCATCAAAATCCATCAATAATCGATTAAGAATTGAATCGTAGCCCTGTGAATCATACTCGTAAATATTCCCACCTCTACTTAATATTAGTGCAATTATGGATGGATTTAGCCTTAATGTACAGAGGACTAAAAAAGTGAAAACCTTTGTGTTGGTTTCTGTTTTTATAAGCTCTTCTCTGTGTGTGTTTGCTTGTTTCTGTCTGATAAACACAGAAACACTCCCAGAAGCACACTCCACTGTAGCTCGCAACAGGAAGTTTGACTTATAATAAATCTTAACTTTGAGTGTCACCGACACATTTGTACATAGATATTCATACAGTCTGTATGAATATGGTGTCTCATTTTTGATTGTTTCTGATGTTTTCGGAATACTTCAGTGATTTATAACTTAAATCCTCTAACTGCATATTTTACACAGTGACTTATGTGTTTTCTGTGTGTTAACAGGCACAGTGAAAGAGTAGAGGTTACATGAGCTGACTTGGGGTTGGCATATTAAACAATAAAAACTAAAAGTAGCTAGCAGGCATACCTAGATCTTAAAGCAGGGTTAGCAACTTTTAAACCAAAATTGGCCACATTTAGCCAGTTAAACTACCAAAGGCCCAAAATGTTACAGAGTGAGACACTCTGAATTAGACATCTGTGTTATTTGTAATTTAATAAAGGAAAAAATACAGTATTTATCTTTCAACAGAATCTATTCCACATGATATGCTTAGTTTGATGACTTACACAGGATTGAGGCCAATTAAAGGTCTGTGTCCATACCTGGCTTTTTTCAGCGATGGCAGTGTCTATAACCTAGTTTTCAGAGCGCTTCTCACCAGTGTTCATTGTTGTTAGAAGAATCCCGTTTTCCTCTGTGGCTGTGTGCTTCTTATTTTCATATTTCAAGGAAATATCACACAGAAAACATGAAGACACTGTAGAGGAATCCTGTCCTGACACAGGCAGCAGCTGCAAAAGTGAAAAGGATACCCTCGAATTAAGACAAAGAGAGACTGGTCAGATCGATTCTCTTCTGCTGTTGTCAGAAGTCCTGCCCGTTCTTGATTTTGTGTGGCAAGTGAGGGAGAAGTGATGTTGACGAGCATAGCACTGCTCTGTGAGTTGAACAGTTTTTCTATCCTATTGCTTTAAGCATGGCGACAACAGCTGAGTCTGAGGGGATTTTTCTGTCCAGTGAGCTGATTGCTCAGAACGATGGACTACATCGGTTTAAAATGAAAATGAGAGCTGCTATGGTCACAGGCCCTACAGCTACTTTTTAATCTTATAAACACAGTTTTTACGGGTTTTCTAAATATATTCAACTTACTTTTCTGTTTGTTTTACAAATGAATTTAGTTATAAAATGGATTTAAATGTTTCACAAAAATATTTACAGCCATTTAAATCTACCCGTCTAACTCAGTTTTAGATCATTCATGGCAGATTTTAGCATGTTTTTTTAATGTTTACAATTTATTGAAATGACTAAGGGGCCACAGGGATTGAGGAGGGAGGCCACATGTGGCCCTCAGGCCACCAGTTGCCAACCCCTGTGTTAGAGGTAATGAGAGCTCATGTTGAGATTGTTTTTAGTGATTTTATGCTCAAAAAAGTGTATGTATAATCAAGACATGTAATCTGCTCTCTTTGCATTATGCATGGATAGAAAAATGTAGACAGTCGTAGCACCAATCACTTTGCACCATGCTTTTTTAGCTTTATGCATGACCACATCTAAACTTCTTGGCAATAAATCTTACACCGTTGAAAAGCCTGTTTATTTCCCTTTTAAATGGTGCCACATTTGTAAGGAACATGCATTTGTGGGATGAGCAGCAGAGCTGAGTATGTGGGTTGTACCCATGGAAAATGTGCGAAATCTTCCCTGCCAATGGCAAACAGCATATTTTGCTGTTGCTGTTGACTCTTGTTTTGAACTTCTGGTACCCCCAGGTGCTGCCAATCAAGTGCCTGATTGGCACTTGATTGGCAGCACCTGTGAGCATGGGCCCTGCTACAGCGGTCAGTAGGTGTCTGCTCCAAGAATTGGCATGCCACGTTTGACTGGTCTGGATAGGGCCCGTGGGATAGGGCAACTTTAAAGCTGATATTCCGCAAAACCAAGTTGCAGCATTGTTTGGAGTAAGCCCTAGTACCATCTCCAAACTTAAGGCCAAGTCCCATATAACGGGGGATGTCAGAGACAGGCCACGAAGTGGGCGTCCCAAGAAGACGACACCCCAAGAAGACTGTTTCCTCACCCTGTCAGCACTTAGGTACCGTAGGCTGTCTTCTACAGGTTTACAGTCAAGGTTTGCAGGACGATATGGATATGAACAGACTGCACGTAGCCAATCTCCAGTCTCATAGGGCTGCCAGGAGGCCTGCCATAACTGCCCTTCACCATCAGGCCTGTTTGCGCTGGTGTCGGCAACACATGCACTGGAACCTGAACATGTGGAGGAATGTTATGTTCAGCAATGAGTCCAGATTCTGCCTACAGCAGTTGGATTGTAAGGTCAAAGTGTGGAGAAGATGGGGAGAACGCTATGCTGATTGCTGCACCGATAGGGAAACATCTTTTGGTGGAGGCAGTGTTATGGTGTGGGGCGGCATCTCCCTCACTGGAAAAAATAAGGCTTATCATCATTGGAGGCAGTCTAAATGCAGAGAGATATCAGGATGAGATTCTGCAACCAGTGGCAATCCCATATCTCCACAGTCTGGGACCAAACTCTGTCCTCCAAGATGACAATGCTCGCCCCCACAGAGCAGGGTTTATCAGAGACTACCTCCAGTATTTGGGAGTGGAGAGGATGGAATGGCCTGCCAGTAGTCCGGACCTCAACCCCATTGAACACTTGTGGGATCAGCTTGGGCGTGCTGTCTGTGCCAGAGTGACCAACACAACCACGCTGGCTGACTTGCAACAAATGCTGGTTGAAGAATTGGATGCCATCCCACAGCAGTGTGTGACTGGCTGGTGACCAGCATGAGGAGGAGGAGCCAGGCTGTTGTGGCTGTGTATGGTTCTCCCACATGCTACTGATGCTCCTGTTTATTAAATGAATAAATTGTTAAGTTGCCAATATATCTTGTTTCTTCAAACTTCAATCATCCAGTCCACCAAATACCAAGCAAGAGTCAATGGCAGAATAAGCTGTTTGGCATTGGTAGAGCAGATTTGTCAAATTCTTCATGGGTGTAACCCACATACTCAGCTCTGCTGCTCATCCCATAAATGCATGTTCCTTACAAATGTGGCTCCATTTTAAAGGGAAATAAACAGGCTACCTAACGCTATAAGATTTATTGCCTAGAAACATTGTTACAACAAAGACATAATCTACCAAACACAAATTTCCTTACTTTTTGTGCTAAGTTTATGTTTGTGTACTCTCAGCAACAACTAAAGGCCCAGCAGTTTGGTTAGAATTGAAAATGGAAGTGCATTTATATTCTCTTGAGTTTGATTTTTTTTATATATAACTTGGAGGGAAACAGAAACAGAATACAAAACAGCCACTCCAAGCAAAGCTGGTTATCTACAGTCTCTCTACATTTTACTTCTAGCACACCTTGAATAAGGTGTAAGCATCATCATGGTTAACTTTCACCTTGCTTTATTGGTTGCAGGGATTGTGTTTGGCACTTAAAGATATTGAAAAATGTACAAGTGTTTATCTATGTTTGCTATATCTTGATCAATAACAGTGGGAAGAAAGTTCCTTTGATGGTAGAAATTTGTACTTTTTCTCATATAGATGTGGTACACCCATCTTTTATCTATGCCTCATACATGTTTACTTATTTATATATGAGACTAAAGTAAATTAGATTTCAATGGAAGATTGAGGTCTTCAGTTTAAACCCCTTTCTCACAAAGAAGGAAGTATTTTTTTTCCATTAGCATACCATGTTAATATTATGACAGGTGTACTTGGTGGACAGAGAAAATACAAATAATATGCAATTGACTGGAGCAAAAACATATGTTCCTTGAGCAATGGTCTGGGTCAAAGCAGCAGCTCAATGATAGTAATCCAGCTCTCTTACAGCATGGTCCACAGCTCCCTCTAGTGCTCATCCCGAGGCTAGCAGTGCTAACATATCTCTCATGCCTCTGTGTTCTGTTCACCTTGTGAGGAAGGGGAATTGCAGTGTTGAGAATGATGGCTAATATCATGGGACTTGACATACTTCTGGTATCGAGTTAAAATGGAGTTCTCCATCCAGCGCAGTGGTGTATTTATAGGACAGTTCTTGTGAAAGATACTAACAGTACCAGAATCCTGTTTATTTAATTGTATTTATCAAACATAAGGTTGTAATTTAAAAGCAACTGTTTATTTATGTTGAACCTACAGGTGGTGATTGGAGACAAAGTGGTCCTTAACCCTGTGAATGCTGGACAGCCTCTACATGCCAGCAGCCACCAGCTTGTTGACAACCCAGGATGTAATGAGGTGCAGAAACATGTGTGGCCTTACAGGGCTGTGCAAAAAATAAGACTCACAATAAACAATCATTGTTTAATTGTACAATCAATGTCAGTCTTAAATATATGATAGATTATAAGGCAAATGTAAACATTTACGTTTGTGTTGTTTGGTCAAGCACGTCTTGTGTCTTTTAGGTGAATTCTGTAAATTGCAACACCAGTTGGAAAGTTGTTCTGTTCATGAAATGGAGTGACAACAAGGAAACAATACTGAAGGGGGTAGGTGGCTTTTATGTGTGAAATCAACTTACTGTAATCTATTTTCATGAATCTTGTATGTGAAACACACCTTGATCACTCAACTTAATAAGACACATGACAAATGAGCCTATAAAATAAGTATGTAAGAAATAAATGCTATGAAAATTAAAAGAACAAGAATTTTATTGCATGTGTGAAACCGTTTTTCTTCCTGTCCTTCACATGGTCTGCATTTATGTGTTTTTGTGTGTGTTGGCAGGGTGATGTAGTCCGGCTGTTCCACGCAGAGCAAGAGAAATTTCTCACTTGCGACGACCACAGGAAAAAGCAGTATGTTTTTCTCAGAACAACAGGACGCCAGTCTGCCACCTCTGCAACCAGCAGCAAAGCACTATGGGAAGTAGAGGTTAGCAAAACATATCCTGAAAATAAAAGCTAATACACTGTTTGGTATTTGTCATTGGGCTTGTTTCTATCACCCGGTTATTTAGCTGATAAGATGAGTTGCCCTTGACATGGAGGAGGCAAAGATAATCTTTGCTGTTTTTGTTTAGCAGAAATAATCACACTGAGAAACAAAACTAAGTTCAGATGTATGCGCAGTTTATTTATACTTCTTCCATAACTTTGTCATTGCCAGGTGGTCCATCATGATCCATGCAGGGGAGGCGCAGGCTACTGGAACAGCCTGTTCAGGTTCAAACACTTGGCCACAGGGTGTTATTTAGCTGCTGAGATGGGTGAGGTATGTCAACTAACCCTCATACTGAGTTAAGATGATGGAACTAAGTCTACATTGAAAAAATCTGTGCTAACATTACTAATTTAAATTGTGTCATTTAATTTAATTTCTGTATGAAATGCAATGAAATGCCAGGTAAATGTGGTTCAACATGCATGTAACGAGATTTTTTGAAAAGAACTTAGACGAGAGCACTTGTTTAGATTTGAATTATTGCAATGTAGTTGGGATCACATACTGTATATGATCAGTCATTGGTGGTAGAAAGCTTTGATTCCCAACCTGGGGTGTGGGACCCCTGGGCAGGGCACCAAAGATCTTAAGGGGATGCAAGGCTTTGTCTGACCTGATTTGTCCGAAATCATGATAAATCTCCTATAATTCCTTTTTTTATATCAAGAGATTTTGGAAAGAAAAATATGCATAGGCCTATTTACTTGGGTTTTTATCAATGAAACAATTAAAATCAATGCTGATGATGCGTAACTTTTTTGCTGTGGGTCCTGGGGTACCTCAGCTCCTTTAAGATAAAAGTTGAGGGAGCGCTCCGAGGAAGACAGGATGGGAACCACTGGTCTAGAGCCATGTGTTGTTATAAAAAGGGAGTTAGAAACAAAGTTAGAAAATGTAGGATCATTTATGCTGAGGATGTTGATAAGGATGCCAGTGTTCTCCCCAGGTAAATCAAGACTTTGAGGAGGAGAGTGCGGAGCAGCGGTCCTCGGTAAGACCTGATCTTTATCCTGTGAGTGCTTTACAATGCCATGCCAGATGCCCCAGTGCTTTTGATTTAATCTGTTTAATTCTGTGCTGGATCTTTGCTCTTTGCTCTAGGTGGTGGACTTTACACCTTTTAATTTCCAGGTACTGTCCTAAAATAGCTGCAAAGATTACACATGATCATACTTCTGCCTCTGCTTTTTTCCTCTTTCTTTTTTATGGCACATTTACTCAGAAATATCAGTATCCTTTATAATTTAGATTGTTATCCAATGTTATTGACCTATGCATACACATCTTAACAGCAGTAGATTTCTGCATGAATTTCATTTAGTTAGATAATTTATTTCTAGATGGAAACCACAAGGTGGCAGTGTTGTCCAAACCATAATCATCCTATCCTATAAGCTGTGTTCTCCTGTAGTGGTAAAATTTATCAGGAGGCCCAACAACCTTCACAAGTTTGTTTTACTGATTTGTAGACTAAGGTGAAAGCTTATCTGTATCAGTATTGGTATCAGTCATGACAAGAAGGTTAATTTGAAAACATTTCTGTCTCATCTTATTTAAGAACACCTAAAATCATGGTCTTTATTATTTATCCAATGTAAAATTATATTGAAACAAGCATAGAGCAAGTAAACCATTGCCACACAATATAGCATTTGTAGTCTGAGCAAATTTGCAATACTCTTTGTATAGTCATACATGTCTACAAGACTGAAATCTCTTAAATGCAGCTTGTCTTTTGTAACTGTTGTTGCAGAATATAGCCTGTGCTCTGCTCCCTCTCACTGCATGTGTTCTTGCTCTAGCTTGATGCGGATAATGAAGCTTTACGAGGTCGTCTGCGAGCGCCCCAAGAGAAGATCATGTACACCCTGGTGCCAGTCCCTGATGGCATGGATATTTCCTCCATCTTTGAGCTGGATCCTACCACTCTGAGAGGAGGAGACTCCATGGTGCCCAGGTATAATCTAGATTTAATGTAATATATGGCATATAGACACACTTTACTTACAGTCCCTTTTTAAAATACACAAGATACACTTCAGGCTGAAAGCAAAAATAACAGTTCAAGCGTGAGGAAACTAATTGAAGAATAGTAATTAAGCATAGACTTTGCATGAATGTTATGCACTACATGTGTTATAGTATAACTGAATGTGCTTGTATTTCCTAGGTTTGTTTAAAATGAGTGAAATAGTGATGTATGTGACTTAGAAAAACTATTATGAAACACTTAAACTAGTTTGCAGGAAAATTATCAGTTTTATGTAAAAGCAGACTACTTGTTTAAATGTGATTGCTGGCCTGCAAACTTCTATTCTTACATTGTCTGTGCATCTTTTAAAAGGCCCTATTTTGTGTCTGACCTGGTGGTATTATGTGAGGGGATATACAGTACTTCTAAAGTTACAGAAGCACATATGTCTCTGTTGCTGCGTATGGCATTAAAACGGGCTCTTCACGTTTTTTTAGGCCTGCATTGTGTCACATCGTCAGGTGTGTGCATGCATGCTGCAGGCTACTACAGCTAGCACCTCCCATTGTTACCTGAAATAACCCTGCTCCTCTAACTGCAGCCAGGGGACTAATTATTAATGCCCAGGAGAACTGGTACACAAAGGTAAGCCTGTTAGCTTCAGTGGGCGTTTACATAACACCTGCCAAGAATATAGCTCCTGTCTGCTGTCTGTGTGTAAGTCCTGACAAGCTAAACACACACGCCTCATGTTGCACACGTGAAGAGAGTTCGACAGATGAAGCTGGCTCAGACTTTACTACTGTATGTGTAAAGGTTGAGTGCTTAATGATGGGGCCATGATACTGTGCAGGTCGCTACTGACTCACCTGTGATGTCACACACTTGGCTGAGGAAGTCATAAACAATGTCTTCCCTATCATGAAGCTTGTTTACATTTGTGTTTTTAACCTCTTATTACAGCTGTCTCATGCAATATGCAGTAAATCCTATCTTAATCTGCACGTGATCTTCATTTATTGTTTGCACCGTTTTGCGGTTTCATTATTTTATGATTGGCTTATCAACATTTATTAGGTCTTTGGAAATGTTGGTGTTGGAGGGACTTTTCTGCCCCTATTCAAGATCTAAATGTCATATTCATTGTGCATTAATACTTATAAAGAAAAAAGAAAATTAAGTCAAGATAAAGAATTTACAAATTGATGTCTTCATTTTTCTGCAAGCCTTGAATCTGTCTGGCTTTCAGCATTTTCTTGGTCATTTTCAAATTAGTCGATTAGATTGTGAGATGAACTGTGTGTTCAACTGGTACATTGGCTTGAGGATGGCTGTAGGGGATAGCACTTATATTCCATCTTAACAAAATACATGCTCGGCATATTATAGTGTTTTATGCCAAGTTTCCTTTAGAAAATTGAATAAATCTAGTAGCATCCATTCAGTCAAAGTCATCCTCTTAGCTTGTTAAACTTCTTCAGTTTCATGTGATAAAATTGAAAAATGCATGCCAAGCTATTGAAAAAAAGTGCAAAACTGGTTAACCCCCAAACTAGAATTTGATAGGATAACTAGTTAATTGCCATCCAGCTGTTTTCAGGGATGTTCACCATAACTTTCTGTCCTTCTGAAGTAAAATTGCATTGCCACCTGTAGCTTTCTTTACGATTTCTCACCCCAGACAATGCCCTCTTTTACTTCCAGGAGCTCCTATGTGAGGCTAAGACACCTTTGCACCAACACATGGGTTCACAGCACCAACCTCCCCATTGACAAAGAAGAGGAGAAACCTGTTATGTTACGGGTGAGTAGTTACTTGCTTCATCTGATTGTTTGACACTGATGTTATCTAAACAGAGAAACTTAGAGTAGTACTTATTTTCTAGATTGGAACCTCAGCAGTAAAAGAAGACAAGGAAGCTTTTGCCATTGTACCAGTGCCACCAGCAGAAGTGCGAGATTTAGATTTTGCCAATGATGCAAGTAAAGTGTTGGCATCCATCGCTGGAAAACTTGAAAAGGGCACCATTACTCAAA
This sequence comes from Cheilinus undulatus, assembly GCF_018320785.1. Lineage (NCBI taxonomy): Eukaryota > Metazoa > Chordata > Actinopteri > Labriformes > Labridae > Cheilinus > Cheilinus undulatus. Next base: position 15,168,843 of record NC_054867.1, read on the forward strand.
ATGAAAGAAGGTAGGTAGGAAAATGTAAATGAAAGACTTGAAGTGTAACTTCATGCCATATAATGAGAACAATTACTGTGTGCTTTGCTATAATGATACTGTACTAGTATTTTCATTATGCCTCTGCACTGTAGAGATGTAACAGTGTTAAAATTTCATAGCAAGATCATCATGACAAAAACTAACATGGTAATCAGTATTATCAGGGAGCTGTTATAATTTGCTGAAAATCTACAAAAATTGTGGCTTCATCATTTAAAATCTTTTCATCAAGTTTGACATTAAAAAACACTCTTAAGTCTATTTAACAGCTCAGGGACTACCACACAGACTTTATGTTTGTATCGACCCTAAAAGTACACATGAAAATATTACCAAATGTACATTAAAAAGGTACTTTGTTAATAATGTTGTTGATACTTTGGTACTTTTTGATACTACATACTTTAAATCATTCATTCTCATCTGGTGGGTCGCTGAGCTATTTCCGGTGTGTCATGAATGTGTGCCTGGAGAATGCCATGCTGTCTCTGGAAAACTGAATAACAATAAAATGAAAGCATTCCCCTCTGTAAAGATGTGCCTTTTTAAACATGTTAATTATGTTTTGTTCCATCTGAGGTCCAACCTTCAATATTTTTAAATTGATAAATTTGTGTTGTTAAGAATTTTTAAACATTTGGGTCGTATATTCATGTTCATTTTCATTTCATTCTAGTCATGGTTAAGTTCACAATTTTTTCACAAGAAATATTCAACTACATTCCATTCCATAGCCAGAATGGAGCAGGGAGATGAAAAATCTTATTTAGCCTGCGCCTCACTCAAAACACAAATGTACAACAGCTGGTCTGCCAAGTTTACAATAAATGAGAGAATGACATTGCAGCAACATTCAAAACAGATATAGTAACAATTTCAAAGACTTTGACTACACCTACCCTTAGTAGTAAAATAAGAAAACAAAACAGCACCTTATTCTCCATGTTCATAATGTCTAATAAGTCTGTCTTTGTACATTCTCTGAAACTGAAGGATGTTCACACAGCTCTTCATATCAATTCTATATTTGACTCCAACCACAGAAATACACATCTGCTTTAAGGTTGTCCCTGCAAATTGATGCTTGAAATTAAATTTCCTTCTATGGTTCTCATCTGCTGAACTTAAAATAAACTTATTTTGTAAATTTTCAGGTAATGCTCAATTTTTAGCTCTTACCATAACTGTGTCTGCAACTCAATCAAATCTTAAGTTTTAACAATCCTGCCTTAATAAACAGACCATTGGTGTTCTCTCTGTAACCTGCTTTGTGAATAATTTAACAGTAGTTTTCCATTTCCCCAGATTTCCACACAATAAAAAGGTATGGCAAAATTAGAGAGCATCCTAAGGAGGTGGTGTTTGGACCTGATGCCCAAACCATTTGAGAAACAGTGTTTTAATTGGTGTATTATCCATTATTTCTAAATTTGATGGGACAGAAAAGTACCAAAATCACCAAAGACAAACACAGAATTGAATAGGGCCTGGGGCATTATGCTTTCAGGTTGTCCATCCATCCAGGCCATTCTTGTTGACACTTTCTCTCAAGAATGTTTTAAGGGATTTTCTTCAAATTGACACAAGTGTCTCTGACTCAAGGATAAACTGATTTGGAGTCCATAGGTCAAAAGTTAAGGTCACTGGACCTTATATCTATCACCTAATTCCCAGGCCATTCTTGTGAATAACATATCCCAAGAACATTTTGACAGATTTTCCTGAAGCTTGTTCCAATTGTCCTCTCTGACTCAAAGGTAAAATAGCTACAGTTTGGTTATTGGTCAAAGGAAAGTGAGCGTCATGTGCATCCTTTACTTTTGAAAGCGGTATCTCAAGAACACTTAAAAGAATTTTCTGCAATCTTTGCACAAATGTCGACTCTGACAGGATGAACTGGTTAGATTTGCGGGTCAGAGGTCAAGGTGGCTGTTTCAAGGATTCACTGAGTTTTTTTTTTTTGGTTAAATTTGACACAAACCTACAACTGGAATACAACTGGAATTGAGAGTGAACTTATTAGATTTTGGAGGTAAAATGTTAATTTTATGCATCAGTCTGACTCCCATTCACTTAACTTGCTCTCTGATCCAGAGTTTATTATAAAAATACTCCAGCCCTAATTCTTGACCCACCACTATACTTATTTTAGACCTTATAGAGGCATATAAACACATAGTAGCTCTAGCTTTTATGTATCTGATGTGAAGGATCGCTGAAGAAAGCTAAGTTGAAGTGGTCTGTTATGCTCTCCTGTTTATATTTGACTTGTATACTTATGTATTTCTTTCAGATTTGTGACCAAGCTCTTGGAAGATCTGGTTTTCTTTGTGGTGGACATCCCCAACAGTGGGCAGGATGTTTTGGAGATCATGGTTAACAAACCTGACAGGGAACGACAGAAACTCATGAGAGAGCAGAATATCCTAAAGCAGGTTGGTCTTAAACCTCAAAACTGCTTTTGGATTGATGTATTGTTATGAAAATGTTAAGGACATTAAGACTCTTAATTTCCATTTCAGATTTTCAAACTTCTCCAAGCGCCTTTCACAGACAGCGGTGATGGTCCCATGCTGCGGCTGGAGGAGCTCGGAGACCAGCGCCATGCTCCTTTTAGACATATCTGCAGACTTTGCTACAGAGTGTTACGCCATTCCCAGCAGGATTACAGGAAGAACCAGGTAGATAGGGGCAGTAATTTTACTCTAACTCCTGATCGTATGGTCTTCATGTGCAGTAATATTCCCCTCAATCTCACTCCATTCAGGAATACATCGCCAAACAGTTCCGCTTCATGCAGAAACAGATAGGATATGATGTGCTGGCTGAAGACACAATAACAGCTCTTCTTCACAACAACCGGAAGCTGCTAGAGAAACACATCACTGCCGCTGAGATAGACACATTTGTCTCTCTTGTTAGGAAGAACCGGGAACCAAGGTGAGGATTAAAGGAAAAGGCTGGCCTCAGCTGGTTTGTTTAATGGGCAAAGTTAAGCAGCTTTAGCTAGATTTGTTTGTGTAACAGTTCTTAAGAAATGTAAAGGTATGCAGATGTACTTAAATGTAGTCCAATGCAATGCTGAAATCCACTTATATATGTCGTGGCCTATATTTGAACTATTTTAGTAATTTAACAGTGTTTTCACGCCATATGCCTGCAATATAGTGACCATGAACGTTTCTTACCTCCTACTAAACTGATTAAAAATAAATGACACATTGAATGTTTTTCAACCTACCCCCAGGTTTCTGGACTATCTCTCAGATCTTTGTGTGTCAATGCAAAAGTCCATCCCTGTGACACAAGAGCTCATCTGTAATGCAGTACTGGACCCAGCCAATGCTGACATCCTCATTGAAACCAAGTGAGCTTTTTATTTTATTAATGATAATACCTGAAAAGTTGCAACTCGAATCTTGAAATGACATTTCTGTGGTCACCAGGTTAGTCCTGTCAAGGTTTGAGATCGAGACCCCTGCAAACGGAGAGAGTCCGATGGAGGCAGAGGACGAAGAAGAGGTCTGGCTTTTCTGGAAAGACAACTGTAAAGAGATCCGTAGTAAGAGTATCCGTGAGTTGGCCCAGGATGCAAAGGAAGGCCAGAAGGATGACCAAGAGGTGATTAGCTACTACAGGTGAGACATCTTTGATTCCACTAATTCAGTCTTAACATGAGCAGCCACACATATATGACTTTTTGTGAAATTAACTATTTATTTTTAAGAGTATCTAGGCAAATGTAACTGTCAGGGACCAAGCAGTAAGGCACAAGACACAAGAGTACTTATTAAGAAAATGTAGGGTTTTATTATACCCGAATCAGGGACAACCAAATTTATATTATTTTAACTTTAAGCAAACGGGACAAAAGGTAAGGTGTAAACTGAAACAAATGGGCCTGACACCATGAAGATATATAGATATATGGGTTGGGCCAAAACCAAAAGAAATACAGAGTGGTAGAAAACATGGACACCAAACTAAACTGATTTCAAAGCAAAATTGTCTAAACCCAAATCCCCCCATGACATCATGGCTGTTGGTCAGTTCCAACAAGCTGGCTGCAGCATAGAAGTCAAAGTCTGCCCTTGGCCACTCTTTGCTCAAACCAGATTCTCTCCCTCACCATCCCGGTATCTCAAAAAGAAAGAAAAAATTATTAGAACAAAAGAAATATGTTTTATCTTACACTGTACAAATTGTATGCACTAAATTTTAACAGTGTCAGATGAAATGCAAACTATGTGTAAATCATTTGGTGGTTGACTGAAATTTACCAAATTCAACTATGAAATGTAATAGTTGTTTGTTGCAAAATTACTAAGTGTTTGTGAGAAACTAATGAGGTTAGAGTGTGGGTCTAAGTGGCATTACCCTGAAACAATTTCAATTTTATTTTTTCTAATTTGATCTTTATTTTCCAGTTTGTATATTCCAGCATACATTAGCTGTCAGAGTATAAATTTCAACAATTTCAGCCTTCTTTTAATAGTTTATGTATGATTGTGAAAACATTTTATAAACAACCATTTCTCTTAATTAGTCGTTTTGTGTACAGGGTTGAAGCTGAACAGTGGGTATTCATATATGCTTTAAACACTTAACCTTGCAAAGCCAATGGATTGGCCAGATTCCATGTCATTCCATGTCAGATCCATCTGGCAAAGTTTTCTGAAAGTTTTTCCAGTCAGAGAATTAGTTGACCAATCATAGCATGGTTTAGTTTTACTGCACATTGGTAAACAATGGCTGCCGGTGAAAAGATTAGCGTGGATGCACCTATAGAGGCAGTTTATGAGAAATGGATGATTTTATTATCACAAAAAAGCAACAAACTACACTGAAAGCCTGTTTGTTGGAAAACATGTTTTCGTTTTTCTCCCAGCCAGCTTCACCATAAGTTTGATTCTCCAACTGGCTCCTCTAAGAGTAAACAGTGATAACGGCTGCATATCAAGCACGTGTCAGGTAGTTTACTCCTTAGAGAGGTGCATGCCTGCCATGTCATAAGTTTTGTTGCACAGGTATTATGTTAGTCCAATCACCCTCTGGGTGTTTTTGAAAGGTTCTGCCCCTCTCAGTCAGAGAATGTAGTGTAAGGTCTGTTTATCAGGTGGACATGAAATACATCCAGTAGAATATGCATGAAACAGCCTTATTAACAGGTTGTTTAACACTACAAACAATTCAAATTTAATAACAGTGATAGACCAAATATCTTTCTGTTTTTATACTGCCATCTTTGTGGTGACCCCATGCTAGCATTTACCAACATTTTGACCAGTTGCGATACAAATTCACTCTTCGTACTTTCCACATCAATCATTTGCCCACCAACAAGTTAACCACTGAAAAACATTGATATTGTGAGAATACAAGTAAAAAATATATTTTACACCTTTATTAAGTTAGTTATATGTAGAGTATAAGGCCATAAAACACAAGGTTATACTTGAGTGATTATCCTAGTTTTGTCCCCTCATTAGGACAATGATTCCTACAGGATATAAACATTTAAAATAATATAAAAGATAAATAACATGAAATAAGAAATAACTAAAACAATTGAAATTAATTTAATTAAAAAAAAAAAAAAAAGAAATGATAATAAGAAACAGTGACACCAAAAATGCATTGGAAAACTACTTTTAACATGGTTAATTATTGAGAAGGAAAGTCTAAATATGATCACATCACAAGTTCAACATTGTGCTGAAGTCTCAGACCAGCCTTAGATTTGTTTTTTTAGTAATGTTTGTGTCATTCATCATGCTATTCTTTCTGGAAAATACCTGATTAGGAACAGTTGTATTTTTTAGCATGGCAATGACCTTAAGTATGCTGTTGTAGTGAAATCATATTTGGGTAGAAAATAAGCTGGTAAAACACCTGCAGCCAGATGTAAATTTCTTGTTATCTGCTCTTATCTTAATAAAAAGACTGAGCAATAAGTATGGATGGTCATTAAGACTTTGCTTTAACGGCAGATCTGGTGGTAGTTGACCTATGAATGTTGAACAGTGCTGGAGAAACTTTGATATAAAATTTGACCATCTAACTAGCCAGCTCATGTGTTATATGTCTTTACATTTATACATTTAACTTTAGATGTCAGGTAGGACTCTAATCCCTATTCATTCCTCATATTTCCTTGCATCCTTGCAGGTGTCAGCTAAACCTTTTTGCAAGGATGTGTCTGGACCGTCAGTACCTGGCCATCAACAAGATCTCTGGCCAGCTGGATGTGGATTTGATCCTGCGCTGCATGTCTGACGAAGACCTCCCTTTTGACCTGCGGGCGTCTTTCTGCCGCCTGATGCTGCACATGCATGTGGACCGGGATCCTCAGGAGCAGGTCACTCCTGTCAAATATGCCCGCCTTTGGTCTGAGATTCCTTCAAAGATTGCCATTGATGAGTGAGTTTCTCTCAACACCTTACATGTGCTGGTGTAATATCTCTAAAGACAACACAGAGATGCATTTTTCCCTCTAATTATCCAGCTATGACAACGATGGAACCACCAGGGATGAGATCAAAGAGCGGTTCTGTCTCACAATGGACTTTGTGGAGAACTACCTGAGAGAGGTGGTGTCACAGAACATTCCCTTCTCTGACAAGGAGAAAAACAAGCTTACCTTTGAGGTAACTCCTCTTTGTGGATGATGACAGGCAAGAAATCACATCGGTTTAGTGTAACTATAAATCATGCCTTTGATTCTCTCGTCCACAGGTAGTGAACCTGGCAAGGAACCTCATATACTTTGGTTTCTACAACTTTAGTGACCTACTCCGACTGACAAAGATCTTACTGAACATTTTAGACTGTGTTCATGTCAGCACCATTTATCCCATCAACAAGATTGAAAAAGGAGAGGAAAACAAAGGTAAACACTCAGCTGCTCAGGTGGGATTCATTTGACTGTACACCAGTGAAGAGTGCTACTGTAATGTCAAAGTTTTAATCTGTTAAAATATGATTTTTTTGGTCATATTTTTTTATTGTGACCTCTCATACCTAAAATAAATAATCATGATCATATGTTACTATCTATGTGTATCACTATTTCTGCATGATCTAAAGCTGGCAGTAACGTAATGAAGTCCATTCACGGAGTCGGGGAGTTGATGACCCAAGTAGTGCTGCGAGGAGGCGGATTGCTGCCCACCACACCTACTCATCAGCCAGAGGGAGATGTGGTTAAAACACAGACTGAACCAGAGAGAGAAGACATCATGGTCATGGACACTAAGCTCAAGGTCATTGAGATTCTCCAGGTAGGAAATCAGGAAACTGTTCATTTCTTTGACACAAAGTTAGGTCTCACGTTCATACTCCATTCATACATGGTCTTTTGTTCCCTAGTTCATTCTGAATGTACGGCTGGACTACAGGATCTCCTGCTTGCTTTGCATTTTTAAAAGCGAGTTTGATGAGAACAACCCACAAGGCGACATCAGTGCCAGTCAGAATGGATCCAATAATGTCACCAGTCAGATGCCAGGTAGGATAGTACTGTGTAATTTGAAAGAATTCTTCAACAGTAGATATTGTGACTTTGTATTTGAAAAAACAGAGATTTATTTGATTACCTAAATGAGCACATTTTACACAGATGACCTAGTTTCAGACCCCTGGTTTTGATGCTGGAAGACTTCGAGTAACTGAGCCATCATTAACAACATTGTTTCAACCATGCTTTTCCCAATCTAAACAGTTTAAATTGTCGGCTGTGAAGAAAAGGCTTAAAATAACATATCAGTGTTATTGTTTAGATCAGTGGTCCTCAACTGGTCTAGCCTCAGAACTAGAGATGCACTGATTGTAAGAATTAAGGCTGATACAAAGTTTAAGATAAGAGTTTAGCTGAAGGCTGATGCCAATGTTTTTGTCATCCCTTATTTGTTGCAAAACTCCCACTGTACCAACATTTTTTCTCTTGGTTGATAATTACAGTTTGTCTCCTTCTGCCCTATAAAAAATAGATATTTATCTCAGGATGCCACATTATTTGCTGATGGTTGATGTTTGTCAACAGAGCTGATGTTGGCTCATACACTGATGTTGAATGGACACATTTCTGCATCCCTGCCATCACCTTCTTTTTTTTGCAATCAATTGTTTTTTTATTTAGCAAAGAGAAGAGCATAACATATTTCAAGGCAGTAGTGTAGCAGGTAGTGAGCACTTCCCTTTAGCAAACCCTCTAGAAGAACTTCCCCCACAAACTGGCGACATCACCCCTCCCTCCTTATCCCATCAAGATTTTCTATATTGTTACATAGGGTATATAGGTAATACAGTACATAATACAAAAGTCTCGTCAGTGTTAAGTAGGCCAAGATAAGAAAAACATAATGATAATAAAATAGAATAAATAAAATAAAAAATAAAACACACACAAAGATAAACAGAAAGTCACAAATAAGTATACATTCCTCATTCCAGTAAGTTTTTAACCCCTGCAGCAGCAGAGGTCCAGGTTCGGATTGTTTTCTGACCAGCCCCATGCATTTTTGCTACAGATAACTCCAAGTAGAGTATGGTCAAGAATGTTTGCAGCCACTGGGTACGTGTGAGTGTGTGGGGAGGCTTCCAGCGCAAGGCTAGCATTTTTTTTAGCTGCAGTCAACCCCGCTAAAAGAACGTGGGTTTGAGTGGAGGACAGGCTCAGTGATGAGGTGTCGTTAAGGAGCAGCACTCTAGGCAGACATGGTATGTCCATCTTTAACAAATCTGATAGAGTGAAAGATACTGCTTTCCAAAAGGACACCACATCAGGGCACTCCCAGTACATGTGCAAGAAAGATTGCACATGGCCCAGAGAGCATAGATCACAAATAGGAGAGGGTGTGAGCTTCATGAGGTATCGCTTTCTTGGCGTAAGGTACATTCTATGTATGAATTTAAAGTGTATAAGTTTATGATTAAGATTTTTTGATGTTTTGTCTAGATTATCCCAGACAGTTGACCAACATATCTCGTCACTGGATAGACCAAGGTCTCTGGTCCACACTTGATGGCCTGCCATCACCTTCTTAATGACAAATAATGACTGAAGTTTTCAACCTCTCAAACTGATTTGATGCACACTGTTTTAGTTTGAATCTTAGACTGGACTAAACATGATTGAACAAAGACACAGGATAAAACAAAGAGAACTGATACAAATGCCCTGATATGTATGCATGCATAGTTTTTATTTTACTCCAGCTTCCTGTGGTAACCCTCAAATTTAACAACTTAGTTTTCCATACATTATTGCTTATCAAGTCTGCCTTTTGAGCCATTACTCAGCTGGTTGGTTATGCTCATGGCCAGTGCTAGCTTGGACAACTTGAACCTGTTTTGTACTTTTTTCCTTTTCACCAATTTTTCTGCCACATTTGCCACTTTTTGACCATTTTTGTCAGCTTTAACTTTAGTCCATTTTTTTCACCACTTAGATTGTGGCTCATGCAAAACTATTTTTTCAACAATTTGGCTCTTCGGTTGAGCAGGGTTAAGTAACACTGTCTTCAACAAATGGACAGGAAGTGACATCTTCCCTACAACCACCTGTGACACTTGGAGTTGTAGTCCTTTAATTCCCAGGCTTCACCCAATACAACGTAAAACATAGCTGCTGCATCTCTGTTTACCACCAGCTCATAGTTTTAAAGGAAAACTGATCCGTAACACAAGCATCAATAACATGACTTCAGCTCTTTTACCATCCAGTGCTGGTAGAGTCTTGTATTGTGTCTTATATTATGGGGGAGAGGTTGAGTGTTATAGGGTGGAGCCCTCCATGTGGCTATATTGTGTACTGCAGACGTAAACGTCCTATTAAATATTGTAGCAAAGAAATAGTGACTCCCCCAAAAAAATCTCCCGCAACTCAACCATGGGACCCAGACTGTGGGAATGAATGTTCTAAAGACCTTGAAGTATCAACACATTACAATGGGAAAGCCAGCTTTGTTGTGACAGGATAAGAACATAGATAAATCAAGATCTCAAAAAAACAGCTATAATTTACACATAACATGCCAAATGGGGTAAAGTTAAATATATAAATGTATGACTGCTTAAGGCTTTTTTTTAAATCACAGACTTTTTTCCATGTTTTTTTTTTCCTGGCAAAAATTCGTAACCCCCTGAAAACAGCCCAACCCACTTTTGGGTTCAGACCCACCATTTGAGAACCACTGGTTTAGATAATTTTTCAGTAACAGAAATGTCTAAATCTGATTTCTTGTATTATTATGTTCTAAAAATCCTAGGAAATCTTAACTTTGAGAACATTGAAGAGCAAGCTGAGGGGATTTTTGGTGGAAGGTAATACATATTTTGCTTATCTTTTGTAAGCTAATGTAAAGCAAGATACCAGGATTCTTATTCATTTCCATCCTGTTGATATTCAGTGAGGAGAACACTCCACTAGACCTGGATGACCATGGTGGTCGTACCTTCCTGAGAGTCCTTCTCCACCTGACTATGCATGATTACCCTCCTCTCGTGTCTGGAGCACTTCACTTGCTCTTCAGACACTTCAGCCAGAGACAGGAGGTTCTCATGGCTTTCAAACAAGTAGGGCTTTTTGCTTTATAATCCAAATAAAGCTTATTACACAAGTGTAAAATTATAATATCAGAAATTAAAGGATTCCTGAGATTAAAATTGATATAATGTTCTTTATTTATAGGTGCAACTATTGGTGACCAGTCAGGATGTGGATAATTACAAGCAGATCAAGTCAGATCTGGACCAGCTGCGCTCTATCGTGGAGAAGTCTGAACTGTGGGTGTATAAGAGGCAAGGAGAGGATGGAATGGATGGAGATGGACCATCAGAGTCTGACAACAAAAAGAAGGCACAGTGGAATATTCAACATTCATTTAAATGTTTTAAAAATTCATCAAGAAGCTAAAATGCCTTCAGATAGACTGTATAAGTCACGCTATAAGAACTGTTCACCTTATTGTGGCTTATTTTGCAGGGAGACTCAGACAAGAAGAAAACAGAAAGCACCAGCAGTTACAACTACCGGGTTGTTAAAGAGGTATGCTCTTTTTTGTTTCATTTTGCATTCTTATGTTTTTGATTTGTCTCTTCTAATTATAATCCTGCTGTGTTTGTGAATGCACAGATCTTGCTCCGTCTCAGCAAGCTATGTGTTCAGGAGGGGAGCTCAGGGAGGAAGAGTAAGAAACAGCAGCAGAGGCTGCTGAGGAACATGGGGGCTCACAGTGTGGTGCTGGAACTCCTACAGATCCCCTACGAGAAGGTGCAGCATTGAAATTCAGTCTTATATAACATTCACAGCAGTAAAATATTATCAAAGCTCTTGATGTCTCTCAGGCATTGAAAGTTTACCCTTAATTGAAAGTAAATAAAAAAAGAGTCTGACTCTGTTTTCTCTTAATCAGGGTGAAGATGTGCGAATGCAGGAGATTATGAAACTGGCTCATGAGTTCCTGCAGAATTTCTGTGCAGGGAATCAGCAGAATCAGGCTCTTCTCCACAAACATATCAACCTGTTTCTCAACCCAGGGGTGAGTAGTATTAGGAAAATAAGTGTAAATCTAGGAATTGTTTTCTAAAGTTAAGGCATTTATGTTGTGAAAACCCTCTTTTAAGAAAGAGAAAGTCGAAAGTAACATGTAATAAGCTTGCACAAACTGATCTTTTTTTGATTCCTCATCCAACCCTCTCAGATCCTAGAGGCGATCACTATGCAGCACATCTTCATGAACAACTTCCAGCTGTGCAGTGAGATCAATGAGAGAGTGGTTCAACACTTTGTTCACTGTACTGAGAGTCATGGTAGACATGTGCAATACCTCAAGTTCCTGCAGACCATTGTAAAAGCTGAGAACAAGTTCATCAAGAAGTGTCAGGACATCGTCATGGCTGAGGTTAGATTTGATATTATCTACTACCATATTGATGGTGTTCAAACATACCAGAAAGATGTAATCTGAAATTTTATGTGGATAATGACACTTACTGACTGATTTATTGTTGTAACAAAAGAAGTTGGAAATAAGACTGTTCCCTCTGCTGGGACTCTTCCTCACTCAGCTTGTGAACTCCGGCGAGGACGTCCTGGTCTTCTACAATGATCGTGCCTCATTCCAGACGCTAGTCCAAATGATGCGTTCAGAGCGGGATCGCATGGATGAAAACAGCCCCCTCATGTACCACATCCACCTGGTGGAACTGCTGGCTGTGTGCACTGAGGGCAAGAACGTCTACACTGAGATTAAGTGCAATTCTCTGCTGCCCCTGGATGACATTGTACGGGTCGTTACCCATGAAGACTGCATCCCTGAGGTTTGGACTATGAGTTTTGTTTCATTCTGTTGTCCTGAAATTATCTTTTATAAATTTATATATTTCACATTTGATAAAGGCGAGGTGAAGAGAGGTGTGAAGGGCTTGGAACATACAAAAGGGTGTACATTTACTTGTTTTTGCTCTACACTTGAGATCTTTGGAACGGCTAAGATGACTAAAAAACAATACTAGAGTGAAGCCAGTGCATGTTATAAACAAATATTTAATGAAAATTAGAATAAATAAATAAGACAACCATCAGAGCTTTTACCTAAATATTTAAGATGCCCCTTTCACTGCTATTTTAGAAACAAGAAAATACAAATAAAACCTTGATCACTTTTACTCTGTTGTAAAAGCTCTGACAATCATACAGTAAAACGCAATAATTTGGTTTCCTATAAAGCATAGGCAATAACACTGCACTAGTCTTTACTGATAACCCTTAGTCTGTGAACCTGAGTCAAACTGATTGGAAATTGGATCCCGAGTAGTCACTACCAAAGTAGCAACTAATCTTCCTAAGGTCCACATAGACAAACACTAAAAATCCATACAGATTACCATGATAATGATGATGATATCATACTATGATATGATATTACTATGATAAAAGCCCAAACAGGAGAAACATAGAGATGTAAGACTGAATAAAACAGGGGTTATGATAACACTACAATTACAGTTACAATAGACATAAATAAAACCAAGATGAACCTACTGGCAGCCAAATATATAAAATATATCACACCAGGGAGTTTAACTTTTTCAACTTGTTCAGTGGACACATCTTCAGTGGATATATTTAACTGAGGATTGTCTTTTAATTCAAAATTTGATCCAAACACAATAGTGCTTGTTTTTTAAGAACAAACTTAATACTCCATACCCAATTAACGACAGCTTGTAGTTCCTCATCAAAAGCACTCAGCAATACCCTAACTGATCCTGCTGGTAAATAAAGAGTTGTCTCATCTGTGTGCAGAACCTCTCTCGCTTGATTTTTGGCAAGAGGACGGTCACCGGTGATGATAGAGAAAAGTAGTCGCCCCAAGCAGCTTACCTGTGGTACACCACCTTAGAAAGCATAGAGAGAAGTTAGGAGACTGTTACCAGTGCTTTGTCTTTGTGTTTTAGTTTAGTCAAGTATATTTGTCATTGGAACTGGCTTTATCATCATAATCTGTTAGGTATTCATAATCTGGTGTCCTGTGTATTTACTTATTCACTTATGACCAGCTGGTGTAGCCCTTTAAGACCCACAGTAGCGCCAGCAATCCCAGTCATTTCTATCTTTAACCGCGGGTGGAATTGCAACCAAATGAGACAGAGCAATAATTATTTTTGCATATAAAACCAGAGGAGTAACACTAACATATCACACCTTCAATGAGTCCCAGAGTACTGTTTCCTTCCAGAAATATCCTTCCTTCTTTTGCAGAAATGTCGTACTAAGCGCACACATCAAAAACAATATAATATAATATAATTTGGACCGTTACCTTTCACAGCTCTTCCTACTTTATGTCCACATGATGACTTATGATGACGTTTTGACTGCATGAAACCTGTCGTGTTGTTTTCTTGCAGGTCATGAATCGCACTTGTTTTTGTTTCAACATGGTCTTCTGCCAACATATGTATGCTCAAAAGTATCTGGCACACTTAGAGACTTGATTGCACTACTGTGAATAGTTTACTTTTTATAAACATGCAGTCTTTTTGCAAATTGAGAACAATTTCATTTTATCTTTGTTTTTGCCTTCTATGGTAGGTTGTAAAGGGTTAACTTCTTTCCACATTCATGCGTTCAGTGGCTGAGTAAGTTGTCTTTCATGTGGAAGGACAGGAGTTTGATCCCAGCTACTACAGTCACACTGAAGCATTAAATCTGTCCCCAAATTGCTCCCACTGCTGCGTGAGTGCTGTGTGAATGTGTCTGCAGTGATTCCCATAGAATGACACTTTACTCTGGCAGTTGGGATGGCCATTCCGCCTTTCCTCGGTCTGTACCTTTCTGTTTCTTGTTTCTGCTCTTTTCTAGCAGCAGTGTGTTGTGTAATCATGCTCAAATAACATTACCTGCCTCTTGAAATATTTCACTAGATATTACATAATCATAGCAGGTGAGCAGTGTGAATAAAGACTTATTGTTGATGAGATAACAAACCACAACCATCATCCTTAAGTACAGGAATATAGGGTTACAGCAAGAAGCTGGGGGAAATGATGAAGAATGATGATCTAAAACTTCATTTTTAAAGTAAGACATTTCACCTCATTCAATGCATTTACATAAGGGATGTACTATATTTGAATTTTGGTCATTTGATTGTATGTGAATTTTACAATAAGAAAAAATGTGCTCTGTAAATATGTAACCCAGATTCCAAAAACATTGGGGTGCTATGTAAAATGTAAATCAAAACAGAATGCATGATTTTTAGACCTATAAACCTATATTTTATTCATGATAGAACATAAACAACTTATCTAATGTTGAAACCTAGACATTTCAACATTTTATGAAAATATTAGTTCAATTTGAATTTGATGGCAGCATCACATCTTAAGACAGCAGGGATAGGGCCACGTTTACGATTGTGTAGCATGGATTTTGCCCTTTTATGATGTGCCAAATGTTTTCTCTTGGTGAAAAGTCTGGACTTCAAGTAGGCTAGTTCAGCACCCAAACTCTTCTGCTGCAAAGCCATGCCGTTGTGATGGATGCAGTATATGGTTTAGCACTGTCTTGCTGAAATATGCAAAGCCTTCCCTGAAAGAGACGTTGTCTGGATGGTAGCATATGTTGCTCTAAAACCTCTGTCTGTTTTTCAGTATTGACAGTGACTTTCTAGACGTGTATCCTGATCATACCATAGGCAACCCTATACAAACAGAATTACAGGTTTTTGAATTATGCACTGATAACAAGGTGGATAGTCCCTCTCCTTTTTAATCCACAGGACACAACATCTGTGGTTCCCAAAAACAATGTCACATTTTGATTCTTGTGACCACAGAACAGTTTTCCATTTTGCCTCAGTCTTTTTTGATTGAGCTTTTCCAAGAGAAAATTGTTGCATTTCCTGATTGTGTTCTCATATGGCTTCTTCTTTACAGTTTTAACTTGCACTTGTGGATGTAACAGTCATGATGGCCTACAGAGAAATCAGAGATTTCTCTAGATTTTTTAATCTTTTGACGATATTATGTACTGTAGATGGTGGAATATTCAAAGTCTTAGCAATTTTACATTGAGGAACATTTTTTGAAATTATTCCACAATTTTTAGATGCAGTTTTTCACAAATAGGTGAACCTCTTTCCATCTTTACTTCTGAGAGACCTTGCCCCTCTAAGATGCTCCTTTTATACCCAGTCATGTTACTGACATGCTGTCAATTAACCCAATAAGTTGGAAAATGCTCCTCCAGCTGGTTTTCATTTGTACCACTTACTTTTTTAGCCTTCTTATTGCCCCATCCCTACTTTTTTGAGATGTGTTGCTACCATCAAATTCAAAATGAGCTAATATTTTTAAAGAAATATAAATTTCAACATCTCATATGCTGTTTATGTTCTCTTGTGAATATAATATGGGTTTATGAGCTTTGTAAATCATTGCATTCTGTTTTTATTTACATTTTGCACAGTGACCCAACTTTTTTGAAATTGGGTAAGTGATGTAAAAAGAGCTTTGAGGGGTCAGATGTCTACAAAACCACAGTACAAGTCCATTTAATATTGGTCCTGTTTTAAAATGCTAAAAAAAAGAGTTATCTTTTCTGAAGATCTTTTCAAACAAGGATCCAAGGTGAGATATGACACCATAAAAGACTGATAGCAGCAGGCTATACAAATGAATGGGTTAATTTTTGATGCCGGCTTCAGTTTTCTGCGTTAGACCTCACAATCTTCAGATGCAGCAAAAGCTGCAGACAAACTTTTGAGGAATGATCACATCCTGCTAAACATGGTGAAGGAAAGATGTGTGTTCCCTGGAGGCTCTCAGAGCCTGCTGCTGTCAGTGTCTCTTCTGTTGCTTTTAAAGTTTGTTTGTTTGGCTCCCAATAGGTGAAGATTGCCTACATCAACTTCTTGAACCACTGCTATGTTGACACAGAGGTGGAGATGAAAGAGATTTATACCTCCAACCACATGTGGAAGCTGTTTGAAAACTTCCTGGTGGACATTTGTCGGGTAAGCCACTGCGTATTTGACATCTCAGACTGAGACTTGAGATAGATTCAAGGATCAATAGACAGGTAGAGAATGCTACCCTGCTTTATGTTGCGTCATGGGTTTAGGTGATTATGTCAACCCAGCGTGAAGTGACCATATGTTACCTGTCGCCCACATGCAGGAAGTGTGATCCAGTGGCTCGGCATGATGCTTATATCTTCTCTGTCCTTACCTAGGTGTGCAACAATACCAGTGACAGGAAGCATGCGGATACCACGCTGGAGCGTTATGTAACAGAGACAGTCATGAGCATTGTCACATGTTTTTTTAGCTCTCCTTTCTCTGACCAGAGCACAAGCCTGCAGGTAATCTAGATTGAGAATGAAAGCTTTCACAAAACATACAGTATTTCCCACAGTCTTACAACTGCTATTTCCTTTATTTTAGTTTTTTGTAGAGAAAAACCTTAAATATGTAACTGTACACTGTAAAATATGGTTCTTCCCTCTGCAAAGATGGCACGTCATATGTATGTAAGTATTTGTGACTCCCCCACAGTTGTTTCCCAACTTCGGTGCTTACCAGCAGTCTCTGAATGTTTCAGAGTATCTTCTCTGAGTGGGTTTTCGACATTGTAATAGCTTAGTCAGCAGGCAGACTCTGTTTTCCCAGGCTGTGGGTGTGTTGCACAAGTTTCTATAGGGATATAGAAATGATGTATGCAAGCATTGTGGTCACTTGAATTCTTAGATATTAATGTAGCAATGTCCTGTCACCCCACAAACTTCCTGGTAAACCCAAAGCAGTACCCTTTATAGTTTACCAAATTCCTGACAGTGAGTTTGTGGTATTGTATTTAAAACTTCTGCTTACTTTAAACTCTGTTCATAATCTGTCCCGAATCGGCCCCAGTAGAAATAGGTCATTTTTTATGTAAACCTTTGCAAATTGTGATAATTCTGCATGCTACAGTACAAACCTCTTTCTTTCAAAACAGGCAGCCATTCTTGGAAAGATAACTGAGGTATTTATTGTACTCTAGGGCTGCGGCTATGCAGCTGATCTTTCTTGGTAGCATCTCTTTATTTATGGTGGTAGAAATCAGTTATACCTGCTGTAAAACTGGGCTTGTGTGATATTTTGGGACTGTAGGTTTGTTAACAGCTGACCTTGTTGAATTAGAAGTGTAGACCCTTCCACTTTAGGTGCTGTAGTATCCTCACACTGACATTTCTCCCACACATTGGGTTTGGAGTTCCACCTGTTTTGGGGACAATAATTGTCTCCTTTTGGTTATAGGATTATGATTTACAGTTATCTGCTCACTACGTTTTCAGTATAATGTTATCTTTATCTGTCTTACAGACCCGTCAGCCGGTATTTGTACAGCTACTACAGGGAGTTTTCAGGGTGTACCACTGTAACTGGCTTAACCCTGTTCAGAAGGCCTCAGTGGAGGCTTGCATTAAGGTGCTCTCAGACGTGGGTAAGATACATGGCCAACACTAACCACCAAACTCTTATCACCCCTATAAATGGCAACTGAGCACATAATAAAGCTTTAATATCAACATTTACATTCTGATCTGTTTACAGCCAAAAGCAGGGCCATTGCCATTCCAGTGGACTTGGACAGCCAAGTGAACAACTTATTTGTGAAGTCCAATAATGTTGTTCAGAAAAGCATCCTCAGCTGGAGACTTTCTGCAAAGAACACGTCAAGACGAGACTCTGGACTGACGACCTGCAAAGACTACAGAAACATTATTGAAAGACTACAGGTGGGTAGCAAAACATCTTTTTTATAATGTAATGCTGTATTAAATTTGACTTTTCTATTTATTTTATTTCATTTTAAAATTTGGGTTATTTATTCAATGAATAAAAATAAATTGATTGAGCAGGAACAGCAGCTATGATAACAATGTTCCTTCATACAGTTTTTGGATATCTGAGTATCTCCTGTCAGATTTGTATCTGAAGAACAGTCTGCGGAGAATAAACACTTGAAGAAGATTAAACTACAGTCTTTTAAGACACCAAATTCTTTTAGTACTGTAAGAAAGACCCACCAGTGCCATAGTCATCAGCAGAGAAGAACTTTATATTTTTATTTATTTAACTTTATAAGTAAAGAAGTTAAATCATGTGTTTCTCCAGTCCGCAAGATACAGACAGCAAAAATGTCTTTTCAAGGCAAGACCATTCTTGTCAGTCTTTAACATCAGTATGCCAGTGAGCTGGAGTTGATTTTTTTCATTGCTCAGAGTCCTCGTAAGGATCTACAGTATATACGGTAGGCCTGTTTTCAATGAAGAAAGTGCAAGTTCTTTAGCCAGCCACTGCACAGCATGTCCATTCTGCTTTTCTTGGTCTTTGTAATGACTTCCAGAACCAAAGGACCCAAAAGCAAACTCCCAGGAGACAAGGTAAAAAGTCAAAATTCATTTAATCAGTCAAATGTGTTTAGTAACAGGAGGTCAATCAGAAAATCAGGTAGAAGTACAAAATCAGCAGGCAACACACATGCAGGAAACAGAACTTGAAATGAGACACAAAGGCAAGTAAAGCAAAATAAAACAGGAAATGACAAAACTGGGAAAACATGAAGGAAAAACAAAAGGGATTTATCAGAGTCAACCGGGGGCGTTACAGTTTTACACTGATAACATTAATCGATGGAGGAAAACCTAGTTGCCCTGTGCTTGCTCTATTCATTGAATTGGAGCTACATTAGGGCACAAATATCACAGTCAAAGGCTAAATGGTTCAATCAAAATCCCTGACATGTATGACTTGATAGATATTAAATCATCTCTGACCTTTTTCTATTTAATTCAGCTTGTATTTAAATTTTAGATGAAAAGCCAGGGTTTTAGACAAAGAGATAAATATTTTTCTATTAATCTAAACCAATGAAGTTAAAATGTTTTCATAGACTTCTTGTTTTTTTCCAGTAGAGTACATATTTGTTGTGTTTCAACACTTTGCATTGTCTGTCATGTTTCTTTCACTCACATGTAAATCTTTTTGGTCCACACCTCACAAAACAGCCCACACAATGCACCGTTAGAACTGCCTAACGGCCTTAATGATGCAACTACACTTATTTACATATTTTCACATTTTATTACCGTTTGGGCAGAAAGCATATAGAGAAGTGAGAAATGTTTGTGTGGCATATGAATCATTTTCATTTTTGAAGTACACTGCTTGTTAAATGTTGCTGTCTGGTCCTCTTATTTATTCATAAAGCAACCTTGAAAATATTTTATCATAGCAGTTCCATGTTTTCAGAAAGTGTAAATATTGGATGTAAAAGAAATATGGAGACAAAAGTCAGAAGTTGGAATGCCATGAGAGTAATGTTTATCTCTACAGCAAACATTTCTCCTAACTACTATTTTAAGAATCAGCACTAATGATGGTACAGCTGGATTCAGACATCTATCGCTAGTTTAGATAAACCTCCTTTTACATATTCTGTTTCATTATTACCAAGTTTGTTCCCTTAAAAACTGCAGGCTAAATATTACACACTGTACCGTTAAACCCTTATTATTATATAAAACTTTCATAGTTGTTTTAAGGTAAGCAACAAACAGGAAAATACAGAAACTGTAAAACCTGGGCATTTCAAAAAATTATGGGCCCTGGACACAAGTACTCTCTATGGACACTTGTCTGCATTGATGGCCATTTATAGCTTTGTATTCATGGGCATCTTTACCATGAGGGATCTGTATACTGAGAACTATTTCTCCCACTGACACAGCCCTCACTGGATATTCAGATTGATCCAGCCCCTACCTTTATTAACAAATTCAGAATAATACATTAGGCCTCTGGACTCATCAGCATTCAATATGTATGGTAACGAAGTCATACACTATTGTCAGCACCAACTTATAACACAATGCAGCTGCTTCCTCTATTATCCGGAAATGATAACTGTGATTCAGCACTTCAGTCCTAATGTGGCCTGTCAGGTGACTGGAGGCAAATTCTGGGGAAAGCTCAACTATCTGGCATTCTCAGATGATATCACTAACTGGATGTTATCAGGCCTGTCATCTTAATCTCTGAAACTGTGCCTTGAATGTCTTACATTTGCTGGTTTTCAGTTAGTTTAAAGGAGAGTCTCATGTTACCCCTTTTTTTCTGTTGCTGCTGACAAGCCTGAAGACTCAGAGTCAGAGTTCCTCCCACAGCAGGCATTATTTACAATTCAGCATTGATTTTTCTTTTCAGGAAAGACAAGTTAATCATTTAGTTGATCTGAACGGCAGCCAGTGAGCATGTCATCTCAAGATGTCAGTGCTAGCTCACCCTGCTCCTTCAGATGCTTCATGCCTCTCCACAAGCCTGTTTGTATGTCATCTGTAAAACACTAGTAACAAGCAGTAGGAGGAAAATCGGTATCAGTACCATCACCATTATCTTTTCTGCCACAAAACAGATTTTTGCAGTGCAGTCAGCACCAGTTTTTTTAGCACGTTATTCTGTGTGCACACACAAGGCATAAAAGTTGCAACCAATAGCTCCAGCTACTAGTCACAGTGGTGGGTAAATAAAAGTATTTTACTACTTTCAAAGTGATATGTGATGGACTCCAGCTCAGTTTGAGTCCCATCAGTAGCATGTGTTGCTCTGGCATTAAGCTTAGCCAGGAAACTAACTGAATGTTATCCAACTTTAACAGTGTAACTAAGGTGCAGCACAGTAATCAGGAGAAGTGAGCGTTCTTCCTCTCCCAGTTAGATGTGTGTAATAACAGTAACATAAAGCCAGTAGCTTGCTTTGCACAGTGTCTCTGTGGCCCTGTTGACTTGGTTTAACTGAGCCAACTGCAGTAATGATTTGCAATATAATGGCGTTAACAACTTTTTAAAGGTGTGTTTTAGCTAATAACTTGCTTGTTTTAAACTTTTTCAGTCAGAAGAAGCCTACGTGGATTGGTTGGCAAAGTACATTATACCATGCTCTTATTAAATGTGTTGATGTGAAGACTTAACATAAACCTGTCTTAAACCTTTTCATTAAGATGGGATTTGTCTAAGCTCTTTCTCTATTTCACAATGCTCTGTAGGACATAGTATCAGCGCTGGAGGACCGTCTAAGGCCTCTTGTCCAGGCGGAGCTCTCAGTGCTTGTGGATGTTCTGCATCGTCCAGAGCTGCTCTTCCCTGAGAACACCGACGCTCGCAAGAAATGTGAAAGTGGTGGATTCATATCAAAGTGAGTATGAACGTCCATGGACCAAGATATGATCTTGAGTTAGATTTTTTCAGAACTGAACTGATATTACGTTTTGCTACAAGTAATACATTTTTAGTGCATCCACATCCACATCATAATCGGGGTTGTCGCCATTTTTTTTGTTTTCTGAAATACCACTGTAGCCATCATTTTTGTCACTGTTAGACTTTAAAAACCCTGTCATCCTTCAGCTTTTCTGTAAAGAGGCTAAGATCAAGATGTTTTTAATCCCATCTGCTTTCCAGCATAGATTTTAGTTAACTGCATTGCAGTTCGTCAGTCATGTCTTAAAAACAAAAAGCTCATCCTAAATGCACTGACATCATATCAGGTCTTGAGGGTAAAGGACACAAATGTTACATCAGGTCTGAATGGGTTAACAAAGGATGTGACCCCTCAGAGGTAATGCTGATTAAAAAGCTGACCAGGGTGGTAATTCAATCCCATGTTTGTGTTTGATTCTATTAGTTTTAGACATTGAGCTCACCGTAATTATCATGATATAAAACTTTGCAGATTTTTATTTTCAAATTTTCATTTAATTTGCCAAATTGTGCAGAACTCTTTTAGGTCTTTTTAATGATAAGTTAGATTTTTTAATAGAGAACTGAACAAACTGTGGAAACATGAAAAAGTTATACTGAGATTCTCTGGAACATCCCTATAAATAGGAAGATTGCATTTTTTTTTTTTTTTAGATTTATTTTTGGGCATTTTTGTGCCTTTATTAGATAGAGGAGGACAGTGGATAGAGTCGTAAACAGGGTCAAGAGTGGGGGAGAGACATGCGGTAAAGGGCCTCAGGCCAGATTCGAACCCGGGCTGCCCGCGTACATGAGGAGCGCTTTTAACCACTAGGTCACCTGCTCCCCAGGAAGATAGCATTTTTTAAAAAATGATTAACTACCATTGAAATTATGGGAAGTAGTGTGCTGTATTTAGTGATACTATGCTGTAGGACACGGAGTAATTATCAGTGCAGGGGCTTTCATTACTCTGTATGTAATTAAGCTTTATTTTTTCTCCTGCCCAGACTGATCAAACACACAAAGCAGTTACTGGAGGAGAATGAGGAGCGTCTGTGCATCAAAGTCTTGCAGACACTCAGGGAAATGATGAGCAAAGACCGTGGCTATGGGGAGAAGGTATGTACCCTCTGTTCTGTTTTACATCATAGGTTTGTTTTTGTGCCCAAGATTCACCAACACAAAAGACAAAACACTTAATTCATATATCAGGATACAGCATCCCTGTCCCACTGCAGTAAACTCACTGGAAGAAAAACACTTTCATGAAAAGATGCATAAAGGCAGAGGTTTTGGTATGTATGTATGTATGTATGAACTGAATAGGTCAATACATGTATTAGAAATCACGGCAGCCAGGACAGTTTGTTGAGACTAAGGGTCTTTTTAAATTTAGAAATTGATATCTTTGTCCTTGTCTTTCCCAAGTTCCTTGTTAATTAGTAAGTAAATAAATGAAGTGATGAATATTAACATTACTGACAAAATTAACAACATGCTTGCACTCACTGTCATTCAACTATTTAACATGATATTCATTTGAAAACTAATCATCTGAAGGATTGCATGATCTTGATTATTTCAGCAGCAAGGTCAAACCATGGCTGAACCATAGTCCGATATTTTAAGGACAATTATTTTAAATGCTAATGTAAATGCTCATGTTATTAGCCTCTGATTTAGGAAATTGAATGAAAACTACTACTGGATTATGACAGTGATACTTTTTGACCATGCTGACCTATTTACCACCTTTGGTGTACGTTTGGTTGGTTGGTTGCCAAGTCAAACAAGACATCACAAGTGAAACATATAGATTATATGTTTGAAATAACAACTGTACATGGAGATTTACTACAAGCTTCTTTTATTGATAAAAAAAGATTTTTTTTTTTAACAATTATTAATTATCATCCCCAATAATATAGGTGAAAAATTTAGTTTTTGAGCTTAAACATGCAAACCTTTCACTGTTTGCACTAATCTGACATGCTTTTTGTGCATTTGTAACAAGCTCTATGTTTGCACTCTAACCAAGCTTTGACTAACTACTCAGGCTCTGCTAACTCTCTGCTCCCTATACTTCTTCTCTTGCAGCTGATTGCCTTTGATGATGAAATGGATGTGGCTGAGGTTGATCATTTTCTTATTATTGACGTGCATTTGACTAGTCTCCCACTAACAGCATAGACATGCTTGTGCTGCAAGTAGAGTTTTCCAGCATCCCATCCTCATCTGTGACATGTGTCAGTAGATCAGTCCATCCCTCCCTGTTGTTTGCCTGTAGGAGTTGTTCCTAAGCTCATTGTTAAAACGTAGCATATTGGTAGCATGTCTGGCTCATATTAGTCAATATGCTTGCCTGTTGTGCCTGTATGGTCATGTTGGTCATGTACTTACTTTTTTATTAGAATGCATTATTCAAGGGAAATTTAGTAGTGAGGAGAATTTTAATTTAACTTTTAGTGTGATTGAAATGTTGAACATACAAAAAAAAACAGAGTAATGACAGTCTGAACCAGAACAAGACAAATCTGTTACAGAATCTATTGTACTGTTGGGCTTTGGAGTATCTGTGGAGGGGAAAGACGGTCATTTTTTCTTTCTCTTTAGTGCGAACTTTTACTTTTATTGTTCATTATAACCACAAGATTGAATCCTTTCACTATGAATTTCATTCTTCTGTCCTAAATTTCATACTATACCAGTCACTCTCTAATCTTTCAGAATATACCAGTTTGGTAAATGTTATATTATCATACTCTGATAATCAGAGGTGGGCACAGTTAGACAAAAAATGCTAACCTTTAATCCAATAACACAGACGTCAGCATCAGTAGCAGATAATCAGTCCATTTTGTTCAAAATCAACAGAATTTGATAGTAATGGTAATGTTAAAACCTTCTCAAAGTCTCATGGCTGGCTGTCGGTGTGTTTTCTTGTTATTTTGATTATTTCTAAATATTATCCCATAAAAAAATTGAAAACAAAAATCATAGCCAGAAATTTTTTGGAACTGAAATGTTTATTTCACTTTCTACTGAAATCCCAAAAATCAAAATTTCCATAAAATTTAACATATATATTTTTTGTATCTTATTTGATACATTAGGTGTTTTTGGTAACTGATAATCCACTTGAGGTCATTTTTATCATTTATCAGATCGTATTGAGAAGGTTTTTTAGTCATTTATGATCATATTGATTAGATAGAGGTATCATAAAAGCATGTATCAAATATGATACAACAGGCTTTAAGGGGTTAAGATTCTTGTGATACTAATTATTTTAAGGTCCAGTTGACATTAGCATCATCAACCTTAGACCACAAACAGGCAAATAACAACCTATAGTCATTTTAAGCTCTCCTTTACATCCAATTTCCACATACAATGCGATCTGCCGGTAAAAGACATTAGGGAGCAAATTGCTCCCTCTCTAGTCAATTGGAGCAGTTCCCCTTCCCACGCTCTGGTCCGGCTCCAACTTGTCCCAGAAGCGCTACTCTGCTTCATTCGAAACATGCAGCAGATCTTTGTTCAGTGCCTGCTGCTGCCAAACCCCGTCAGTCCATGTAGAGCAGATTGATCCAAACAGCCAGAAAACCTGCAAACCATTTGGTTGGCTTCAAAATACACAATGCCGGACCCAAGATCGTAAATCATCACTGTGTCAACATTATGTCTCATTCTACAGCGCGAGTAAAAGGTTATCGGGAGGCACAAAGCTACAAAGGTGCCACTGATGGTGCCATTAACTTTTGAGGTAGAAAACCACAGAAGTTTAAATGAAACCACACATCCTTTGTAGCAAACATGAACCATTTATCTTCAAAATGTACTCACCCATGGCAGAAGCAATAAATTGTGGGATCATGTCGAAATGAAAGGCAGATCAACTGCAAAAAGCAACTTGGCTTTGCTCTGAGCAAAACGCGGCGCAGAAGAGTGCGGCGCAGCAGGTGTATGAGGAAATTTTGGTCTCATTGTAATATTTAAACCTAAGTGGTCATTCTGCAGCAGGGAAGCATCCCAGTCAAGGTTACGATAGTTTGGGATTTTTTAATTAGTTTTTATTTTGTTATCTCCTTTGTTTTCAATTTTGGTTTCATTTAACAAAAATGCTTCATTATAATATTGTTTTTATTAGTTTTAGTGTTATTTTTAGTTTTTCACTAATATGGGGTACTTGTCGGGGCAAGATTTCCAAAGGGCCTAAAAAGGTACAATTTATAAACCTTTAGAAATAAATTCAAATAGGCTTCTTTTCTCTAGTCATTTTTTTAATTAAAATTTGATACTTAAATGCAATTCAGGACATAAAATTATCACAGTTTGAAGTCTTGACTGATCAAATCAGGCCTTTTTACACTCCCCAAAGAAAGTAGGCAGCTGGGGACAGGGTTGAGTGGCCCAACATGCTACCTTTAATGCTAGAGGTTAAAATAAATATGATTATTGGAGATAGGCTGTAATTACAAACAATTCACTTATTTGTGAATGCAAACTTGATGCCACTCCTGCTTAAGTCGACAGGTCAGTGTTCAAGGTGTTCCTTAGTTCTTAAAAGAGTTAAAGAATATTGTTTGAGAAAAGACCTTTTCTAACTTCTGCAATTAACATATTCAACCAAAAGTAAATCCATGCATCTGAGACAAATTAAGACTAGCACTAAAGCTATGGATATTTGGTCTCGAATGCCATTTCATTTAACTTTGTTTTGTAAATATTAAACACACTTTTTGAAATTTTGTACAGATTTGTTTTTATTGTACTTTAAGTTAACTAAAAAGATTTGTACATTTTAGTTTTAGTTATTCTGCTGGTTTTTAAGGGATGCACAATTTTGGATTTATGCAGTTATGAGCTGATATCGATTTAAAAATACCTAAAACTTAAGTCCATAAAACACACTTTAAACACATTTTCATTTTTCATTTTAACATTCAAATTATGAACCAGATAAAGCAAAGCCAATAATGAACAATCAATGTGCTCAGCTCCACTAATAATAACTACAGTATATATTCATATATTTTTTGTTTCTATTATTCAGTTTCCTCAGTCTACCGCTTGGTCTATTATGATAGATGGTGTTGAGAGAGTGTATTCTTTTAAGCCTTTTGCCAACATTACAAGAGCAGCTGTGAGTGTATATATAGTAGGGGGTACTCCATCTAACAGATACCTCATAACACAGCGGCTCAACTGTGCTGTGGCGTGAGTGTCATGCCTGGGTATTACAAATATATGTTTGTGGTCGTGATCTTTGGCCTTAAGGAAGTGGATGAAGCAGGTTTCTCCTTTCTGTTTGTGATAATGAGTAGTCACAGGAATTGTGGGTGTGACTTCACAGGAACTGTATCTCACATGTCACTGCTGACTAATATCATAAGATGAGAGCTACCCCACACAGATCTATTTAGAGTTTGTAGGGGATTTGTTTACGTGACATTCAGTTAAAGTGTCATTTTGTCACTGGTCCCTTTTTGCCTTTTGCTCTTTTGAAGTGAAGTTTTCATTTATAAATCCCTGATTGGACGTTCTCCTTCTTATACAACATCTATGCTGAACTGGACTGCTGGATATTACAATACTCACTCTACTGACTGTTTAATGCTGCAGCTCCCAAGGGTTTACTCTGAATTTGGGAAATCTGCTTTTAGCTTTTATGCCCCTAAAATGTGGAACAGTTTACAGGAAACTCTCATTTTAGTTTCTCTTGGGCAATTTAGGAAAAGGTTCTCAAATCATTTCACCACAGTGATCATTCATCTGTTTTGATTGTGTTTTTTTGTGTCTATCTGTATCTTGACATCATTGTAAATGAGGGAATCTCAATGATTTTCAAGACTTAAATAATGGTTAAATAAACAAATGAAATAAGTGTAAAGTCAACCAAACAGTTTTAAATGTTTAGGATCCTGGGAAATTAATCCATAATCTTTATTTTAGGATTTTTTTCCTGAAGCTTTGACCTGTAATTCGGGGTCTTTGAACATTTCTTTAGTTGGACAGTAGCTGGTTTACAGCACCTTTTGTTATTTTTATTCTGAAGGCACTTCAGAATAAAAAGGACATAAAGGCACAAGACCTTTATGACCTTTATGTGTTAAGGTAAATCATAGCAGCTACTTTACTTAAACTGAAAGACTGATCTTCATGACTACTGAGTGAATCTGAGCAAAAACCATCCACTGATGAGAAACTAAAAATGAAGAGTGTTTATATTTTTCAGATCAGGCAACCTCTTGCAGACTTTTTATAAAAAACGAACATTTACATTTTTACGTGCAATGTAAACATGGTCTGTAGAAATTATTAGACAAAACCTGAGTGTCAACAGCCTTGTGCTTACTGAAGAAGGCTTTTGAAGCCATCTGTGGCAGCCCCCTTTTTTGAAAACGCCATCTCAAGATAACTCCAGATCAACCAAGTAACAGACAAAGAGGTGGAGCTACAGCAGGTCTTTAGCATGTAGTCCTATACACCATGCCCCATATTATGCATAACAGTGTGTGCCCATAAAGACCACTGTTGGGTAGCATTACTTTAAAGGTAACATGTTGGAGTTCATAACCAAGAACTGAAAGCGTACAACTTCTTGCTCGACTTTGGTTATACAAACAGTATGTGGCTGACTGTATGTCAGTCTTTAAATGTGTGGGCTCTATTGTCCTTCTAAAGCCTAGTTAATGGCCCATAATCTGTAACTCTAAAGCCTCATAACGTCACCAACAGGCATATAATCTTTTACAGTTATTTAATATACTCAATAGAAACTGGGCTGAGAAATATAGCGTTATGCAAAGGCTGTGTGTGATACTTTATGCCTCACTCGAACAGCTGCACAGCTGTTTAATCAAAGCAATACAACATCAGCATGTGAACTTGTCATTCACAGTGATGTAGTTCTTGTCCCTTTTTGTCAAAAATTCAACATAGTTGTGATATTTCCACAGCATTATGCTGTCTTCTGTGCCATCTCACTTCCTCAATAAGATGGCTCTGCAGACGCTCTGTCAAAGCTACGATTACTTTCCACACAGCTATGTGCCAAAAACCACTAACTACTACTTACTTGATTGCGTTCCCACAACTTAACATACCCATGCTTGGGA
Source organism: Cheilinus undulatus (assembly GCF_018320785.1). Classification (NCBI taxonomy): domain Eukaryota; kingdom Metazoa; phylum Chordata; class Actinopteri; order Labriformes; family Labridae; genus Cheilinus; species Cheilinus undulatus. The sequence goes on from NC_054867.1 coordinate 15,197,799, forward strand.
TGCAGGGATATAACAGTCAAATTAATTGATTGAAATCAAGACATTTAAATGGCATGTTTTGTGTCACCTTGTGTCTACCTTTACCACTGTCACTTAAGTCAACAGACTTGTGTGTAGTTCCACCTTTTAGGGTCTGATAGATACGCTTGGTACCACAATAGAAGGATGCAAAAAATGAGTGCAGCACTGTACAGTACAGATAATTTATGTTGGTGTCTTTCCTAACTTTTAGAGTGGAAACATAAATATTTGCATAGGCTACTGTACCAGTTCAAACTGAACTAGACTGCTTGGTAAAAAGGCACCAAGGCCGTCATTTTGACTGTTTTCACATTAACATGACTTAAAATTTTGCTGAAACAAAAGTTACATTGCTGATAATCCCTGACGTATCCTAAAATGGTCTATATTTTGATTCAGATATTTCAACAAACTGGCAAAGGCAAAGAAAATATGATCACTTCTACACAGAGAGACCACATGCTGTCATTTTGACTGCACAGATCTTTCTGTTCATAAATTGCAGACAGGAAAATATCAAATAAACTTGATTGAAAAATAACATCAGCAAAAATTGTAATAAAAAAGTAATAGTAAATGAAAATACACCTTGATGTACCAAGTGTATTTTGCCATAATGCTGTAGCTTACAGGATGTATCTATGGAAAACTTACTGATTTCCAGGTTATTAGCAAGAAACCATCTTATCCACAGAAAAACCCCACAGCAAATCGCTCTGTGTTGTCGAAGTGAAAATATTGTTGAAACTGATGAGAGTAGGCGGTAACTGCACTCTAGCATAATATATAACTATCTACTATCAACTATAACTATCAGAAGTCAGTTTTAGATACTAAGACATTATTATTCTATTATAAAAGGGGATTAAGATTAAATAATTATAAATCCAATGAGATGGAACCACCTTTTATTTTCTTGTTCTGAGTTATGTTAGATCAGGGGTGTCAAACTCAAGGCCCGGGAGCCAAATCTGGCCCATGGTGCAGTTATACCCGGCCCACCAGATCATATGATATTTTGTTAAAAATGGCCCACCGGTATGAGGTTTGCAGATTTCCGCCAATATAAAAATGTAAACTTAACCTTGATGATTTATGATCTTCTTGTTGAGTCATAAAAATTAGAAAAAGTAAACAGTAAAAATAATTTGATTAAAAGTCAGTAACATAGGAGAAATTTGTGTTTTCTCTATATTTTCAATTTTACACCTCACAGTTATGACTAAAAGTATGGTTTTCACTTTTTATTTTATATTTTAATTGTTAAATCTCATAACTTTTAATTGTATCTCATACTTTTACCTTTTGAATCAAAATTTGAAATTTAATTCCCTATTTTGACCTTTTGAAGTCATGATTTAGACTTTTATCTCATATTTACCTTTGAAACTCATCATTTTAAATTTTATTTCATATTTCAACTTTTAAAACTCATGATTTTTAAATTTAATTCATATTTTGACTTTTAAAACTCAAGAATTTGGTTGATTTTATTTCATTTTTTTGACTGTTAGAATCATGGTTTCAGTATTCTATCTCATATTTTGCCTTTTAAAAACGTTATTTTGGTTTTAAAGGTAATATTTTTGCCTTTAAAACTTATTAATTTCACTTTTTATCTCAGATTTTAAGTTTTTAACTAATTATGTTGACCTTTAAATCTCCAAATAATTTAGGCTGACACTAAATGGTTAAATGTTGACCCTCTTAGGCCCTTAGGTTAGACCCAAATTCAGAATCCGGTCCCTGGTGTGGTTGAGTTGACACTCCTGCGTTAGATGAATTGTTTATTGAAAGATTCTGGTGTTTTCATATGGAACGGTTACAGTTAACTGAATGTGATGGCTAACTATAGTGAAAGTCTTCTAGATAAACTTGTTAAAATGAACATTTTTGTGTTATTCTATTTTTAAAAAGATAGCCTAACAAAATTAAGTGTTTTTGTTTATATCAGTTGTCTATCTTACGAATAATCCACCAGTCAAAATGACCTCATGGTTCTTTAGTAGGTTTGAGATTCTGGCTTTTCTAGTGGTAAACTGTATGTACACATTTCACTGCAGGAGAGTGTGTTAATGGAACAGTGAAGGGTGTAAAACAAAACACCACTTAGGGTGAGAGGAGTAGAAGGGAAGTGAACTGTGGTGTTAATTTGGAAAATGGAGAAATTGCAAGGGTCTTTCCAAAGTTGCCAGGAAGCATCACTCACTGCTTTTGTCTGTTATGTCTGTCTTTTTTCACTCCTCCCTCTTTCCTTATACATTCTTCTTTGTACTGTAGCAATGGAAATCCCCGACTTCCACAAAAACAGTGCTGTTCTCATAGAGCAGGGCATTGTTCCAACTACTTCTCTCTTGTGCATTTTAAGAATGTACACATACTGCCTCACCCCTGCAGCACATGCTGTGTGTCACTCATTCATGCACACTCTCTCGTTTACGACAGACAGCACCCTGACTGTTGGCTGGCAGAGTGACTGTGCATAAGATTCAGATGGGAGGCCAAAACCCCAACATCCTCTCAGCAGCAGCAGCAGCAAGATAAACTGCCATGATAGCTGTTATGTAACCCCAGTATTTAGCCTGCTGCTGCTCTCTGACCCGCGCTGCACCTCCCTCTCTGCAGCTGTCAGTTTCATTGCTGTTTGACAGACCCTATCATACTTCCAGTTCTTGCATGCCTAGTCTGCGGGATTGTTTGTGCTCGTTTATGTATGTGAGCCCGAGCATCCAGGGAAAGTGATGAGAGAGCAGAATAAAGCGGAGTGACGGTTCCCCTGTTATCAGAGGGCGTCTCACTCATCCAGAAATAGAAATATGATAAAAATGTGAACCAGGGGAGACAAGGCGTGATCAGAACGGTCCGCCTCGCATTGTATGGCCTGATCATGTCACTCACTGCGTGTGTCTGTGTTTCCTTCTCATGCATGTGAACTTCTATGTCAGAGGGATCATGAGGGGTTGAAGAGGTCAGGTGGAGATGATGTCTCTGTCTTATTCTGGTGATGTAATATGCTTTTCTGAGGATGGTGCTGAGCAGTAAGCACGTAACCCATACATGTAGTTCAAGTTATATAAGGGACTATTTCTATGCCAGTGTGGTGGTCTTTGTGTGTAGTGCAGAGGGAATGGTGTCTTTGAGCTCACATATATGTGTGTTTATGCAATCTGATTACAGTTACACCAACCAGGTGACTTTTTTTTTTTTTTTTTTTTTAGCTAGGGAGCTCTAGATAACTCTTTCTTTTAGCATTTCCTTGACTACCTCCCTACCAGTACTCTCAGAAATCCTTAGTTTTGTCCATTCACTTTCACTTTCCATGCTTTTTTCCTTCAACTTTCCTTCGTTTCTTGAAACTTTGCCAACATGTAAACCAGCTGCCACTCCCATCACTAACTGCCAAACTACCTCAGAAAGACTCTGCTTATCCTGGTTTATCCTTCCCTTTGCTACTGTGGATGAAGACGGGGGGGGGGGGGGGACACCCGGTAGTTTTCCTGTCGACCAACAGGGGGCACTGCAGACATTCTTCACCACATGCAGCGGCAGTGTCCCAGTTTCCTTAACTTAATACTGCACGATTCTTGGACTCTAGCCAGCTCTCGGGAAGCAGTTACATAAGAGCAAGCAATTTCTCTCTTTTTTTCTGCATTTTCCTGGAATTTGAAATGCTTCACTTATATTTGACCTTCAGTGGAAATCAGCAATACAAGTTAAGCAGGGATCTCTTCTAGGAGACAGTGGCAGTGATGAAACTCTATCCAGTCAATGCAAGTCAGATGAAAGGGCTGTGTGAAATTTATCATAGGTTGCAGTCCAGTCGACAGAACACCTATTTGAGGTCTATCTCTGTCAGAGGCTGATTTCCATATGGCACATTATCTTTAGTCATGCACTGACGGTTTATTTTATGACTTCCCTGTAGGGCTGACTGTTAAGGGGAGTAAGTTCATGATGTAAGTCATGATGTGGCACACAGAAGATTGACAAATTGCAACAGGAACAAGCTCTCAGGAAGGTTAAATGATTTTTCTTTCTAAGATAAATAACTAAGAGTGAATCACATGACTTTCATGTCTTTCTATGCTCAGATGGTCTGATATGATTTGTCTTGAAATTACTATATGGAGATATTGTCAGAAATTATGTGGATCATAAGCAGTGGAACTGATTTTGAGAAATATGGAGTTGCCATTATCTACTAGATGTTTTTATTTGCCAGTGCGACTTAATCAAACTTTTTGTGAAAGTCAGATGCATTAGCTATGGAGTTGCATAAGTGGTGCATCACCAATTTCTGTGGAAATCAATTTGTTGACGTACTAGGGGCTTTATGCAGGGAAATTCCTCCCCAGTTGCACAATTAATCAGCATAAACCCCCGCAGGCAGCAGAGGAATACAAATGCCCATTTTAGGCTGATGTATATTTTTAAGTTTGTTATGTTCACTGCTTTCTCTCCGGAGAGGTTTCCAGTATGAGTGTGTGAGTGGATATGTACAGTGCATTCAGAAAGTAGTCAGACCCCCGTCACTTTTTTCAAGTTTGCTATATTGCAGCCTCATGCTAGAGTAAAAAAAAAACAAAAAAAAAAATTTATTCTCATCAATCTACACTCAATCAATACCCCATCACGGCAAAGGTAAAACAGAAATTTAGACAAATTGCAAATTGATTAAAATGAAAAACTGAAATATCACATTGACATAAGTACTCAGTCCCTTTGCAACAACACTCCCCATTTCTATTGATCTTTGCCAAGACGTTTCTACACCTTGATTGGAGTCAACCTGAAATTTTTTGGACGTGATTTGGAGAGGCACGCACCTCACCTCACAGCTGACAGTGCATATCAGAGCAAAAACCAAGCTATGAGGTCAAAGGAACTGCCTGCAGAGCTCAGAGACAGGATTGTTTCAAGGCACAGATCTAGGGAAGGCTACAAAAATGTTCTGCTGCACTGAAAGTTCCCAAGAGCACAGTGGCACATCTGGGACTCTTCAAGGAGCTTTTACCCAGCCAAACTAAGCAATCAGAGGAGAAGGGCCTTAGTAAGAGAGGTGACCAAGAACCTGATGGTCACTCTGACTGAGCTCCAGAGATCCTATGTGGAGAAAGGACAAAGTTCCAGATGGACAACCATCACTGCAGCCCATCACCGCTCTCAGCTTTATGACAGAGTGGTTAAATGGATGCCTCTCCTCAGTGCAGATCACATGGAAACCTGCTTGGCTTTCATTTGAAGTTTTTTGCAAACTCCAATTGGAGAAGTGGGAGTATTGTGAACTCAATTTTAAGAGTTTTGCAAAGGGTCTGAATACCTATGAAAATGTGAAATTTCAGGGTTTTTTAAATTTTCTATAAATTTGCACAAGTTGCAACCTGTTATTTGCCTTGTCATAATGGAGTGCTGAGTCTAGATTAATGAGAATTTTTCAACTGTGGCATCAGCCTGCAACATTCAAAATTGAAAAAAGTGAGGGAGGTCTGAGAACTTTCTAAAAGCACTGTATTTATATATGCTATAGTGTATATGAGTAGGTAGCTCTTGAACAACTAGTTTAAATGATTCAGAGGTCTCTATAAAAGCATCCTATTTCACTGATTTACATTTCTGACAGTTCCTTTTTTTCTATAAATTGAGGAACTTAATTTCCCTAGAAAATTTGAACCTTTTCATGCATCTCATATTTTGTTTTTTTTTTCTTTATTTTCACAAAGTCCAATTTAATCATATACTTTACACTTATGTACTATTTGAGTAATTATTTTACCACTGTCTACAAACGAAGTTAAAGACAAATTTTTTTCCAGCTGTACCCTTTCTATTTTCTTTTTAACCTTTTTCAAACTATGTGTTTGAGGAATGCCAAAAACAGCCCTCTTTAAGACAGACAAATAGTAAACAATTTGCAGTCAGATTAATACTTAGTGGTGTGGGATGTGTCAGACACGTATTGCTGCCTGTCTAGGGAAAGGCAGCGGCACTTTGCAGTGAACCACAGAATACTAAACACAGTGCAGGGTAGCACTGCAGCCATAGTTTTAAGTATGAAGAATGCAGAGCAATATTTGAAGATTAGTTTATCTCATGCATTGTTTTTTCTTTTTTTGATAGTTTAATTTTGCTCAGTACCATTTAGGTCTTAACAGTGCAGCTTAATGAAACCATAGCACACTAATTAATCTTTTAATCTTTTGTAAATCACCATGTTCACAGAGAGCAACATGTTTTTTTGTCTGCTTTCTCCCGTGCCTGCCCTTTGCAGTCTTGAGCATTTATAATGTGCAGTTTGCATGTGACCTGCAGTCTAAGTGAGCAGTATACAGCAAGGCTTTAGTACATAGCAGCTTTTACGGAAATCAGGTTTGTTTAGTTGCATTTTAAGTCAGGGTGGTACGCTTTGGAGGAAGAAACAACATAACTAATCAAACTTTGACTAACATCATCCTTCTATTTCCAATCAGCTGGCACCTCCGCCCGAGCCTGAAGTCCCTGCTGAGGTGTGTTTAAGACCCATATTGCCTCACTGCCCGCCTATATGGGTCACTGCTGATCAGAGATCATGTCATATGCTAACTCCATTACAGTCATGTTAAGATTAAACTTCTCTAAATCAAAACAGATAAGGGTAAAACACATCCTTGTTGTATTTTTTTTCCTTTAAAGACTCTTTTGTAGATCTTAAATCATGCTTCATATAAGCCGTTGTTTGTGCACCTCCCTTCTGCGTTGTATCTGGGCAAAGTCCAATACCCTGACCTTCTTTTAGTGGGAAACAGGGGTGGTGGGGGGTTGTCATGGCTGAGGTGTTTTTCCATGTCAGATTGGTGCTTACAGTGTGTGTCAGTAGCTCACGGCTACATTATGTATTATGTAACCCGGACAGGGCTCTTTTTTTTTCCTCATGGCTTGTGTTTCTCTCCCCCTGGCAGCTTGTCATTCTCTTATGTAAATAATTTGTGCTCCTTTGCCACTGTGACTGTAATCAGGGAGCCACCAAATGCTGGGATATTTGAGGTTTTCCATGCTGGATAGTCACGAGTTTCATTCAAGTCATCAACGTTTTCATATGTTAAGAAAATGTGAAAAAATTCTGCTTTATTCTGAATTACTACATAGGTATAAGATGCTTTATAAACTGTCCTTTATTGCATGAACCATTGCATGGTCTTGAGTAAACTTCGCACCCTCCTTGACACAGCCACTTCCTTTTTAACTGCATGATCTAATTTGAACCTATTTTCTGCATGCTTGTGTAATAACTAATTTGCACTGTATTAACCCTGATTTTATTTCCATTTTCTTTTCCGATTTTCTTTCCCACTTTTTTATGTAATGTTTCCTTTTTTTATTGCTTTCTGCTTACTTACCTCACGTTTAAGGAGCTTGATCCCAATCAGCCACAGAAGCAACTGGAGGATCAAAGGAGGGTAGGTACTGAGTTTGGGTTTGCCACGGTCTAGTCCAGGTCTATCAATGCTCAACAACTCACTAACTGCTGTGATGCTCTCACAGTCACTCTGCTTCACAGCATGGCAACCTTTTCCTCTCTTGTGTAGAAGTTTGTAACATGAGGCATATTACCGGATTGGGCTATTCCCTCTTCTTTCATGATATGTGACATATTTGACCTGGAGAGTCCATTTACGGACTTTGCTTACTCCAAACTGCTCAAGAGACTACAGTGAAGAGTGCATATTATCGCTTTTGAACTTCACATGCTGGGGTCAGAGGGTAAATAAGAAGATGGTGTGTGTGAGTGATGAAGCTCTTTCAAGGGGGGGTATTTTTAATCAATTCCTAAGAGGAAGTGATGAGAAATTTACAAACAGATATGTGTTTTAAAGTTATTTTTCCTCAAAACGCTCAATTTTGTTTTGCCAACCTTACCAGCATCCATTTTCACAAACAGGGTGAAGCTCTGAGGCAGATCCTGGTCAATCGATACTATGGGAACATCAAACCTGGCCAGAGGAGAGAGAGTCTCACCCCTTTCAGCAATGGTCCGCTTGCTCCTGGAGCTCAGGGAAAAGCACCAACAGGTCTGCGTGACAAAACAACATTGGTGTCTTTACTTTTTTTCTTAAAGAGAGATAAGGCACTTTTGTGAAATGATTAAATCTGAGGAACTGCGGTGCTGCACCAGATTTTATGCACAACATAAACATTAGTAGTAGTTTATTTCAATCAGCATTTGAAAAGAATCCCCAGTAGAATACATTAGGATATTTACCTATATTAGAAACAAAAATACAGTGAATATATAAGGATTTTTAATTGCATTTTTGCACATGAGATATGCACTGTTACAATGTCATTTAGCTGATGATTTTGTACAAAGTGACATACATTAGAGAGTAAGTACAACACAAGCAAAGATCTAGACAAGATGTACAATTTGTTGTGACATTAAAAGATATTTCACAGAGAAAGAGTGAAGTGAGGAATGTGCTGGTGATGTAGGAAACTGAAAGGGCTTATAATTAAATCTCGCCATACCATGATAAGACTTTGGACCAAAGAATATACTCAAAAAGACATTGTGATAAAAAAAGAAGCATAAGAAGAGAGAAGCAAAAGAAAAACTCTCAAAAATCTGTGTCAAGGTGGCTCTCCTCTGGCAAAAACAAGGTAGACAGTCAACCTCATTGCAACGCAATGCATACTAGGGCTGTAGCAATTGATTCTTTTTGTAGTCGAGTACTCTGTCGATTCTTCTGGCGATTAATCGAGTACGCTAATAAGAAATATTTCATTTTTTTAAATCAGTCACTTTTGCTTTTTTCAAGAGAAGTAGTACTAGACAAATGAGAAAAGAAGATTGGTCCCTTAAATGAACTACGTCTGTATTAAAAATTGGTATTAACAAGTTCTCTAAAGAAAATACATTTTACAAAGTGCAATGAAGTTCTGATGACAATTTATATTTCTTAAACTTAAAAGGAAAGGAAGTTAAATAATTACATAAGATTATGCCATATTTGAGGTTTTAGGGATCCTAGGAAATTTTTGGTGCCAACACATTTCTTTCATTGTAGTTTATATTTATTTTCCAATTTGCCATTCAAGTAAAGGGACACTTAATCATTTTAATATCCTCTACTTTATGCATGAATGTAATATTTCACATTCTTGCAAGAATAAAGTTTCATCAGTCACATAGTGGTCTGTTGATGTCTGAAAGGTGAACATTTAGATTACAGGGATACAGTCTATTTTTCAAAGAGAGTTTACTTTTAATTCTTGCACATTTTTGTTTGTGAGTTCATCCACCATAAAAATATGACCTTTTAAGACCATCCACTGACCTGGAGAACACATTTTAAGAGATAAGGCTGCTTCTATGACCTGTTGAATCCTGACTGTATGACGATGAACTTTAACCTATTTAGTCTCTCTCTCAGTCACTGTCTGTGACAACAGAGTGCTTCTATTTAATTGGTGTCAATTCATTATCAATATAAGTCTTATCAGATCATTCAGGATGCTCTAACATTTTGAAAATACGCCGTAATCAAGACGTCAGTGTGCTGAATATTATATAATACATTTTATAGATAATTTATAATTAAATGTATAATGTGCTTACACAGAAGAGAGAGACAGAGGGGGAAAGCACAAAAACAGGACTTGAATCGTGAAGCCTGACTGTCTCCTGTGAAACTATCAGGTCAATCAGAGAAGTTTATGAAATTCCCTGAAGTCTGCAGACACAAACTGAGTGCTGATTCACACCAGCGAGTCAGGCAGGCAGGGTGTAAACTCCGAGATCTGCGTAGGTTCACCTGTGCAGGCATAGTGCCATATCTCCCATGAAGCCACGGCCAGTGGATGCGTAAAAACTCAGGATGCATGCCTGTCAACATCAATGCGACAACTTCTCTTCCCTCGTGATTTTCACATCTCACATCATGCATGTTACGTTATAGTAACAGCGAAAACAAGTGCAATGTGCCACACAAATAGCCATCCATCCAAGCTTACAGCATGGACGTATATGGATACATGACTGATTTAAGTGAAGCCTTGAGGCAGATAATTTGCCTCGAAGATTTTTTTTTTTTATCAAATCACCCAGATAATTCAACTGTGCTTTTTTTAGGAGCACCAAAGTCACAGGCAGGAACTCTAACTCAGTGTATAGCTTCACTCACTGTGCAACTGTGTCTCACATCAATATCAACATCAATGAGAAATATGAGCAAAAGAACCCCAGATCACTGTACAACAGGCAACATCTAAACACTGCCCAAGGGCATGATGGGAAACGCCGCCCACTCATCCACCCAGAGGTTAGATAAATTGACTCTCTACAGAGTAAAACTAACACTGGTGGATCAACACTGTCAAGTAATTCCAACACAAAACCATATAACTCCAATGAAAGGCCATATAACTAAAAATGAAGTTAAAATCAACTTTGAGTTGTTTGACCCTGAGATATCAACACTCCAGTTTTTGCTGTTTTATGATGCAATGTAGAATCATTCTCTCTCTACGTGCTACTGTGTAGTCAACAGAGGTGGCAAGAGTATTGTACTCAAGAAAATTACAGTTACTTTGGTTAGAGCTTACTAGTGGAAGTACTAGTACTGATCTAAAAAAACTACTCAATTACAGTTATTTAAGTAAACGTGTTTAGTTACTTTCCATCCCTGCATTTACATCCACACGTTTCTTAAACATGCATGTCAGCATGAAATAATAGATTTGTATCTGTTATTAACACACACCATATATATATCTTAAATAACATCAACTTTGGTATTTCTAATAGTATCATTGTCAACACCATATTTTATCATCGCCAACCTTTCACTTCGTCACATCATTTTAAATAAATGGTATCACTATTACTACTAGTGTTGCTGTTATTATTACTATCAATACTTGTTACTATTAATAATATCATAGTTATGGTCATAATTGTAAACATTTTCATTATTGCTATAATATATGTTATTAATACATATTCACAGTTTTGGTCACTACATGTTTTTCCACTTTCATATTTATTATTTAGTGAGCTTAACCTGTGAACCTACCTTTTTGCAGAACACATTTAGCCAGGCAACTCTTCACTTTATGATTTGAGTCACATCATAACATTTCTGAACAAATCTTTAAAACGTCTTAAAAAAAAAAGAAAAAAAAAAGAAAGAAAAGTTCCACATGATAATCAAACACAACCAGGACTTTCAGTATTTTCATTATTACTCTTCTTAACACCTAATCTTAATATCTTTTCATTACTTTATTTTTAAACATTTTGTAAATGAAAAAAAGTGAACTGCATATTTTCGATTATTTGTTACAGCTATTCCAATCTTAACCTGATTTATATTTGCTTCTGCAGGATTTTTTTTCTGAAAAAGTCTCTTTCCCTTTGTTCATACTGACTTATTCTGGTTTTCAACAGTTTCTGATTGCTGCACCAGAATAGGTTGTTGGGTTTGTACATTCATTAAGGGCCTGTAAACAAATTTTCATTATTAATGAAATCATTTTGACAGCTATAATTCAAATATGTAATTACAGGGTTCCTGCAGGTTCTTAAAAAGTCTTGCATTGGACTTTTTAAATGTAAGGCCATAAAAAGTCTTTAAAAAGTCTTATTTTTCATGGTAAGTGGTCTTAAATATAAGAAAGCGCTTTGACTTTGACACATTCAGTTGATTTTAGTCATTCTTTTTTGAGTGTATGCTTATGCATATGTGGGGATAAATATCCTTTAACCCTATATTGATCAAAAAGAGGCATTAAATGTGCCAAAAATAATCAAACTTGGGTGTTTATTAACAAAAATCTCTTTGTCCTGTGTCAATTTTCATTTTAATAACAGTGTATTTAACCAGATAATTCTGCTCTGTGTACAGAGACATCTCATATGCCTTTAATTTTTGACCATTTCCTGCACAAAATATGGTATTAATTTTATCAGCTCAGGCATGAAATAGGCTTAAATGTGATTGTTTAAAGTGTGTAGGAACCCTGTAATTAGATGGATGGATGGATAGCCGTGTTTGTGTATCCATTTGAAATGAAAGGACAGGCTTACCGGTTGTGTAACAGTTTGTCAAAAGTTGAAATTCTGTTTCAAAAAGTATAAACACTGCATCAGACACTCTCTAATGTAGGAATATTTGTGCATAGCTCACACAGATTACAGAGTAGTCATAATTACTCATTTAACTGACAATTTCCACTCAGTCACAGAAAACAAAGGAAAGCTTTCATGTGGGTCTGCATCGCCCACCTGTAAACCACGTAACAGAAGGTTGTCGATACGTGCAGGAACAGTTGTCATTATTAAACACCTTTTTTCCATATAGCATTCTCTTTGTAGTCAGTAAAGAAACACATTTCACAAATGTAGCTGATAGTTTTAAACTTATATTTTATTCAGTCTGAAGACTCACTTTGTGTGTCTGATCACAGCTATGACTCATCCTTAATCTCTAATTCCTCAGAGAGGAGGAAATATGATCTTATTCACAGTCATGGCCTTGTACCCATTTAAGCCCTTAGACCTCAGCTCAGCTATTGAGTATACTGTAGACCGTGTTGTTGCCATGCGACCAGAGAGCCAAGCTCCCTCTAGAATGGGATGTGTTGTTGATTCAGTGGCTTGCCCAGCCAGAGACGGCTCTGACGGGTGCTGTTATCTCACCACTACTTCCCTGACTCATTACAGTAGCCAGCAGCAACAGGAGTTGAAGTACCATCCCAGGTTACAGACACATCTGATGCTCTTTTACTGAAAGGATAGAAAAGATAACTGAGGCTTATTACATGCATCACAAAGTACTTTTTATGTAATGCTTGGTATGCAAATGAAAGCATGTCTTCAGTGAAAGATAAGCTTTATTGGGAAGATTAAATAGAGAGGGGATGGAATAGTGTCCGTTTTTGCTGTCTTTAAAATGTTAATACTTTTGGGGGTTTTATTGCATTTTGACTAAAATGCCATTGGGCGGCATTGGACTTCCTACTGTTAAATTACTAGCATGGCATTAAATATATATGTATTTTACACTGCAAGATAATTTAGTCTTGAAATTTCCTTTGATGTAAATTTATTGCCTCATTAAAAGTTGTTTGTGTTGCCATATAACATAATAATTAAATCGAGTTTTCATGTTTTGTTGTAAGCTCTCATGCCAGTTGTGTTGTTGCATTTTCCTCATAGAGACAAAAGATTTTTTCAATGCCTCAAATTTGGCAACCTAGGGCCAAAATGTTTTTTAATATAAACATTTACAATTGTAAATGAAGCCTCTAGTATGATGTAAACTAAACTTAAAAGCTTAAAATTCATTACTGTAGCATTGTATGTCCATATTTGGTAATGTACTGGTGGCAAAGCTTTTATTTTGTGTCTGGACAAAGAAAACATCAATATTGCAACAACATAAATGATTATTGTTATGTCCATAGTCAACCTGTCTGAAACCAGAAAATAACAATATGTGGATGATATTAATGCATACCTCCAGGGTGGCCAACCTGTCTGAAATCAGAACACATCAATATGTCCGTGATTTTAATCCACTTTTGTTTTAGCCTTGATCCATTTCCAGTTCATCATACCTGATATGAAATCTGATATGATTTCTTTTCAAATCCTGATTAACATTCATATTGTTTTTAGTGATATTTGTGTAAGGCTACACAAAACTTAAGTAAACTTCAAACTGTATTTCTTATTCAAAGATCAGAACATGTTTTAAAATGTATAGAACTGCATAAACTGTATTTATTTAAACTTTGTGCTGGCTTTATGTAGAAACATGTAGCAGCAACCAATGTAATGTTTTCAAAAAAATGTTTACAATTGTTGCTGCTATTTTTACAGTGCACTGAAATTTCAGACAACCATCTGCAGCACAGGGCAACTGCAGCAAACGGACTGTTTAAAATAATGAGGAAACACTGAATAAAAAGTGCATATGTAGAAATACATACCAACAAAAAACATCTTGGAGTCTCTTGGCTTTGAAGTATAAAGCCAATGATTTAACTAAATTTATACAACACATATCAGGGGACTATTGCAGATGGAAGCAACAGATTGACAGACTTAAAATTGACAAATAAAAGCAAGCTCCCACTGAAAACACTATTTCCTAATGTGGGCGTTTGCTATAAAAGCTCTCGGGGAAAACAACACCTACAGACTTTTATTGTGAAAGATTTGTTGGAAGTACCATGTTTACCATTTGTCTAACTTTGCCGCTACCACCGTAGTTCCAGTCAGCCTCGCTGTCTTTATTGTGGTGTCTCCAATCCCACTAAACACCACAGCCTGCTTCTTTGAATCATCGTAGTAGTCGATGTGTAAAAACACACCTTTAAACAGTTGTTAAAGCTGTGGTTGCTCCAGCTATTAAAACCAGCTATAGGTAGACTGAGAAGACTCCTTCATGTTGCAGTTAACACAGTCATCAAACTCAGAGAGGAGAAAAAGCACATTTTGCATGCTTACCATGCTTTACGTTAATCATACTGACATAAACAGATCACATTTGGGTTTTCAGACAGGTCTTTAGTGTAGGAGTAAATATGATAATGATGAGTCGACTCAGACTGAGCTGCTGTCTCTCACATAGCTCACCGCTAAGCTAGCAGTGGTGCCTCGAGTGAGCGTGTGCTGTGTTCACAGCCCAGTGACTGCTTCACAATTTTGATTGATAACATGTATGCCATCAGTCCAAGCTACAATATTTTAAAAGATTGTAAATATTTGACCTGGCACCGACATTGTTTGGATCTGGCCCATGCCCAATATTAATGTGTACTCCTGTACCCAAGGTGATTAAACCTGTCTAAAATCAGAGAATAGCAATATGTCCATGGTATCAGTGTTTACAATACAGTTGTCAATCTGTTTGAAATCAGAGAGCACTGATATTTAGACGATGTTAATGTTAACTTCTGTACATAGTATTTTAAACCTGTCTAAAATCAGAGAACATCAATATGTCAATGATATTAATGTTTACTACACAGTGGTCAGTCTGTTTGAAATCAGAGAAAATTGATATGTAGATGATTTAAATTTAAACTGCAGTACACAGAGTATTTTAAACCTGTCTGAAATCAGAGAACATCAATATGTCGATGATATTAATGTTTACTTCTGTACCTATGGGGTTTTGACCCATCTGAAATCAGAAAAGAGCAATATGTTGATGACTTTCATGTTTACATTTTTTCCTACAGTGGTCAGCTCTGGGGTAGGAGGTCGAGGGGAGCTCAGTTTGGCGGAGGTCCAGTGCCACTTGGACAAAGAAGGGGCTTCTGATCTAGTCATTGACCTCATAATGAATGCCACCAGTGACCGGATCTTCCAGGAGAGCATACTGTTGGCCATTGCATTACTGGAGGGTGGAAACACGGTCATACAGGTAAGCTTGGGTCACTGAGTTCAAGAAGACATGGCACAAACAGAGCAGACGGGGCTTGGTGTGAAGTGGAAATGAGGCACAACACTCACACATCCAGCCTGTAATTAACTGGGACTAGTAAAACCGTTCCCTTCAAAGAAGCATGAGCAGAATCTCAAAAGGGTGATGTTATCTCAGTGGTTTGAAGTTGCAGCGTGAATTATTTAAATCATTACCCTCCAGTGCGATCAAAGAAGAAAAATGACGTTACTGAGCCTGACCTTAACGTGACAAGGGAAATTCTTTATGAGTATGAGTTCACAGTTGGGTGCAGAAAGCTACCTGACTAGTTTGAACTTATTGACATTCTGAGTTGTATAACAAGGGAAAGTTCGTAGCTTGCATGCAAGTGGAGGAGAAAAAGGGAAGTTAGAAAGGAAGAGGAACGGTCTGCTGGAAGAGGTCAAAGCTATGCAGCCAAACACGTCATCACCACCCCACAGCAGGCAGGGGTTGCTAAGGCAACTCTTTGCAAACCTCCCAGGAAGGAGGTTGAGAAGGGACATAGCTGCTTCATTATTTCAGCTCTGCTGGGTGGTGTGGGTATGTTAGTGTGTATGCGTGCACGCATCTGCATGCCTTGGTGACGTATGTGTATAGTATATGGCTTTGAATCTACTGCTTGTAAGCCATCTATTGGTGTATTTTGGTTTTGTGGTTTCATGTGTGCTCTGGTGTGTTGTCTTGCATAAACAAGCCTGTTGCATAATCGGCTCTTATTTGCATTGCGTTACAAAGGGTGGAATCTTTGGGATTACTATTCCCACAGTTTGATATAACATCAGATCTTGATTTACACACTGAAACTTTCACTTGGAAGTATTGTAAAACCTGACTATATAACTAGAAAGTCAACTGAGTTAGCCAACAGGCCATAATTAAGGGTTCTTTCTGACTGACAAAGAAACCTACAAAGAAAAGTGTGAATTTAGGCTTTTTAAAACTCAATTGCATTGATTTTTAAGCATTCAGTAAGAATGTGAACATGATTTTTATATTGAATCACCATTGAAAATGTCCTCAAAACATTAAAAGATGTAATTTTCATCCAGCAAACAAAGTTTAACTTAAAGGTAACTCTAGCATATGATTGCAGTGGAACCAGGACTCGTATTTGCTCTAGTTTCCACATTGATTTATGAGTAGAAATCCTGTTTCTCATATGAAACAACTCAGCCCTATCAACCCAGCAAGGCCTGACCTCCCAGAGTGTACACAAAGGCACTCACATGACTCCTGTTACATAAAGTGCTGGTGCCTTTCTTCCTGGGTGAATATTGCCCTGAGTCCTGGGCCTCCTGACATTCCAGTTGGACTCTTAACTGGGTCATGTTTTTGCTCTTGAAAAGGGCCACAAAAAAGCACAACCTCTCACAGGCCTTACAGGAGATTCCAAAGGTTTCAGTCATTGTGTAAAGCTACCTGGGAGAAAAGCCACTCCCAGTAACCTCCATGAGAAGGGATTAGCTCATCTAATTTGTCGACTCAGCTTTCTTTTCATGTGCTGTGTGACCTGTTTTAAGGTCGATGCATGACGACGAAGCTCAGAGTCTAATGCTGAAAGTAGCTTGTGGTCCACACGTTCCACAGATCCTGGAACTATACTGGTTTGATTTAGTAAGTAGTATTTATAAGTGCTTTGGATATGATCTTAAGACCTTCTTTAAAGTTGTTGTGCTGTCTAGATTTATCAAGTTGCACTTATAACAAATAATCTTCAGGTACTATGTCTGTTCTACATTTTATTCCATACTGCAGCAAGGACATTTTTACTTTCATATTCTCTCAAAGTGAACCTAATGAGCAAATAAATTTCAGTGCAAAAAGTAGAATGAAAGACAATTGTAAAGAAGCTTCTTGTGTCATTTTTTTTACTATTTAACTTACTTTTGTTCACAAGTTACAAGGACAAGTGAGCTCTGTTAAAAGATCATGCGTGATCCAGGGTGAATTCACAACTTATCAGCAGATGCACCACATTTCCCTCTCTTACATAACCATGGGTTGCCTGCCCCCTTTTCAGGACAGAAGGGTTTCTGTTGTCTAAATGAAAAGCAGGACAAAAACATGCCCACAGTTTTTCCAAGCAGTCAGTTTGTGTTTGAGGTAATCCAGGGTCATAGCCTAGTCAACAATATTACTTGGAAAAACAAGCATAATGTTGTCAGTGAATTAAGCTGGGCGCCTAGCTCTGTGCTAGGTGGTCTTCATATGAGGGGCTCTTGATAAGTGTTATTAAAAGACTGAGACAATTAAAGTGTAACTCAGTGTGCTTTCACACCTGGAGAGGTTGTTCAAAATCAAAGGCCGTTCCCTGTTTGGCTTGGTTTGTTCGGACCTACAGCATGTTTTAGACAATTGAACTCTGTTTTGGTACAAACAGCTAGGATCACTTGGAAAAGGTGGTCTCTGCCCACTTTCAATCAGACTCTGGAGCCATTCATCTGCAGTGTGAACGCAATCAGCAGGAACTAATCACTGGTTGGCTCATTACGCTCCAGTAGAATAAGCAGCAGCAGCAGCAGTTCACCTGTCAGGCAACTCTGTTTACATCTGATGATAAAATAATGATCATTGGCAATCCCATAGGGTCTTCACAAGCTTTTGGTGTTTGTGCACGAATTAGCATCAAAATAGCGGCACACTAACATGACTCACTGTCTCATCAGCAGACCATCAGAGGACTGAACATCAGTTGGATCAGCAACTAGCTCAATTCCCCGAATTTTATCCAGTTCATTAAACCAGAGGAATTTATCCTTCTCATCATTAAAAGCTCAGCTTTATTCCTTTAAACACTGCTATAAATGCTTCTCTACTGACTCAAACAGGTTTTATGGTTTAAAGAAATGCTTCATTCACATCATTCTTACTTCTATTATCATTATCTTGAACAGTGAAATTATATATATATATATATATATATATTAAATTTTAGTTCTTTCTGTTTCATTACTATCCTAGCTGCTAATGCTAATACTGCATTCATCTGTTTTCTATCAGTCACAGCTGTTAGTGCTAATTTTTCACATATTTACACCATCATCAATAAGGTTTTAGCAAATTTCTACAAAACTGGATAAAAGTTTATGGCCACAACTGCCATATATTTGTCTTTCATTTGTTGTTTTTTTTGTTTCTCTTGCTCCTATCCTAATCCTGCTTTTCTCCCACCCCTACTGCCTCCTACTAGTCCTTATATACATATATATATATATATATATATATAAATATAAATTTTTTTTTTTTTTTTTTTTTTTTTTTTTTTTTGCTGCCACTGTAACAGGGCTTAATACTGCTGGTGCTGTGCTCCTGGTGATTAATGCTGGTCTTTATTATAATAGAGTATAGTTTTTACTATATTGATAAATACTGCTCTATTATAATAGGCCACAACAGACAGTACGGCCTAAATCTGCCCACTTTGTTAAGTGTCTCGAGATAACTTCAGTCATGAATTGGCGCTTGATTGATTGACTGACTGACTATAAATAGTTAATACAAATGTTGAAAAATTCATGAAAACACCAGTCAGCATGGTTACAAATTAAACGGTAACACCAGCTGAGCGATGAAAGCCCCTCTTGTTCATGCGCTGAGTTTGCTAACTTGCAGTTTTGTGAGTGGTGTCAAACTTTTGATAAATATGGCCACCGAGTGGCTCAGTGGATGGAGCAGGCACCCGTAGGCTGTGGTCCTCGGCACACTGGTTGCAGGATTGATTAAAGGTTTCAGTGATGTTTGATGTGTGTCTTCCTCCCAGTCTCTTTCCATGTTTCCTGTCTCTCTTTGTCTGTCTTATCTAGGTAGATGGGCTTTTTTGATAAATTTGCACATCTTCCTTCATGTCGATGTGGCATTTACAATCCTCACTACTGCAGGTCTACCCACATAGCATTGTGAATGCAAAGTGTGCCTAGAAAGGGAGACATGGCATTTGTTGTTGGCGTAACGGTGCAAGGACAGCCCGTCATTCAGCCCACTTTAGAATAATGTAGTGTGAAAACAAAATTACATTCTCATCACATGAATTGAAACAAAGAATACAAGCTATAGGTGTGAAGGCATCCTTACTGAGCAGGCCCCCATGACACCCCACAGAGATGTTAATCTGCTAACAGAACTACCACCATGATGGCTCACTGGTCCAGGTAAAGACTGAAATATAAGATTCAACAACATGTTTCATAAAGATGTCATTGACAACTACAACTTTTATATGTTGCTTTTGTTAATAAAAATTACAGTTACATATGAAGAGTACACCAGATGTTCTTTAAGAAGTATCAAGAATGTATTTTGGTTGCACTAAAACCTTGGTTAAAAACAGCTGATGTCAGGGCATGCTACAAAAAGTGTTTCTAAACTGGGAATTGGAGCTGACATGCTAACCAGAGAAGCACGAGAGCATGCATGGTCCTGCAGCAGGTAAATGAAAACTTAAACTCTAGTATAAAATGGGATGGTCTCTTTAATCACATAAAATACAGGCTACCAGTGAAACCAATGGGATTTTTATTTTCAAACAGATGGTAATGTGCTGCTCAATGGCATATTTTAATAGATTTTGGCAGAAGATTGCAGGTTATGCAAGGTTGCTGCATCTAAAGCTATTAATTGACCCACATAATTTTCTGTAAATATTCACCACCAACTTCAAGTGTGATGAGCATGATAGCTTCTGCAGCACCCTCATGCTCGTTCACTGGTATACAAGCATTAACTTGGGAAACTTACTTAAGAAGGCCTTAAGCACACACTGTGTATCACAGTATCAAACTGCACTGATGTAAACTTATCCGTACACACCATCAGCACATGCACAAACACACGGATACACTCCTGGATAAACTTAGAGGCTAGAAAGCTCATTCCAAAAACAGCCCTCAGAGAGAGAGTGTGTGCCTGTATTATGTAAGAGAAGAAGTGCAGAAGCTCTGCTCCTTCCAGCCCACCATCCATCTAGCCGACGCTGTCTTCATGACCTCAGATCCTTAACTGTCACAGGAGCAAACAGGTGCCACCACTCTTACTCAACAGGCTTGTCGTGGCACGCTGCTACCCTCAGACCCTTCCAAACATGATTTACTCCCTCCAGCCCTGCTCGGCTCAGGTTCTAGTGATGGGAATTATGGCTCGTTATAGTGATACGGATCATTTGGCTCAACTTAGTGGCAGACTGCTCTTTTGGCTCTTCAGTTGGTGCTGCTCTGACATTTATTAAATCAACCAAATTTAGCAAAGATTTATCCTGCAGCTGATATGTGTTAGAGATAGGGTTTTATAGTAACTTAATTACTTGAGTACTTGCTTGACCTTATGAATGCTAATTACATAAAAAAACAAATACATTGTGCACAGACCTGCTGGTGGTATGCTGCTATCAGTACTTCAAATCCCAGTAATAAAAAGGTTATTAAGGTTCTTGTTACCTCCGCCAAGGAGGTTATTTGATCGGGTGGGTTTGTTCGTTTGTTGGCAACATAACTAAAAAAGTTGTAGACGGATTTTGTCGAAATTTTCAGGAAATATCAGAAATGGCGCAAGGAAGAACTGATTATGGGAGTGATTTTGGGAGTGATCCGGATCACCGTCTGGATTCAGGATTTTTTTTAAGGATTCTGTACTATTGGGAGATAGGGCTAATGGTGGAGGTCTGCGCTGTTACCACTTTACACCAGGAGATGGCAGACATGAGTAATTTCAATCCCAGCAGCATTTTGGGTGTGTTTCTATTCAAAGTTTTAGAGTTCATAGACCTTGAAAGATGCACGCCCGGTCAAGGAGACGAGTCGGAGCGTAACAGAGAGAAAGACAGCAAATTGTAGGGAGAATACTCACAATGCTGGGAGGATTAGAGGAACATTCACCCTCTGCTATGACTTCCAGTCGTCCAGTGAGACCATGGGTGAGACTGTCAGTGCATCTGTTGTCACCAGCAGGCAATGCTTCTGCCATGACAGTCTGCCCATAGCAAAGGCAATGCTTTGCCTAACCGTGTTTCCACCCCTCCGGGGATGGAGTAGTTGGCGAATGCTGTGGTGGGGGGCACGGTGGACAGATCCTGGAACTTTTAAAAGGATTCTTCACTATTGGGAGATAGGGCTAATGGTGGAGGTCTGCGCTATCCAAGTGCTTTTCAAGTTTGTGATTAAACCATATAAATATAATTAAAGCATTAATATGAAGCTTTGCAGTATGAAAGTGATGGTACAGACTTTTTCCATGGACCAAAACATGCTCCTCTGAGACAAATTAGCTAACAGTAACATATGACTTCATGGAGAAATCTGTCCACTTGTCTGTAGTCACAGATAAGCACTTAGCTCTGCTGCCCTTTTACTCTGGTTGGATAAATACCATCAACTTGCTGAAGCCTTCTCCTTTCACAGAACTGAGCATGAGCCTATTTTAAGTCCTTATTTTTTATTATTAGCAGGCTACCCTTCTCTACTCTGGTGTCATCACTGCTAACCAGTGCTAACTTAAGGCCTTATTATTCATTTGCCTTTTGAGTCATATCTCCCTTTAGACTAGAGATAGATACCAAAAACCAATATGATACCGGTAGAGCTGGGTGATGTAGCCTAAAACCAATATCCCAATGTTTTTAGGCTGTATAGTGATTTTGAAATCTCCTCTAAATTACAGTATAAATGTTTAATTCAGCCATTCGTTGTATAAAATGGCACCAATATGATAATTAAAGTAAACCCTTCTGTAAGATTTTTTAAGATCTGTATTTTTAAAGGGTAAAATCAATATTAAGTTAAATTTGCACATTTTTAAAAGATAAAATATATCACTTGCAACCTTTTACTAATAGAAATGAAAGATACCATAACAGGCCTTCAGCTAAAACAATCATGAAATACTCTCTCAGTCTTTTATTGTTAATGGAAAGTTATGAAATTTTTTCTCTGTTATTTTACTATTATTGGTTATGAAAAAACACATTATGTTCCTCAATAAGGGTGCAGCAAACCTACACAAATACTCACCAATCACAAGATGCACCCAATGGCAAAAACTCTTGTTGACCTGTTCAGGCAGGTGCTGATGAACACCTGAGGATTTTCTGACAAGTTCCATGATATGAAATTGTGAAAGCTCACTTAGAGGAACAAACATTTTCACTAGTTGTCAAAGTTATCATCTGTCAGGTTGAGACCACAGATCTGTAGTTTTGGAGAAGCCACATTTGTTGGCTGCTTGTTTTCTTATCTACGTGTACAAACCTGGCAGGGAGTTTCCAGCAAAAAAAAAAAAAAAAGTGGTATATTTTGATTAAGTTTCTTTGAGATTTTTAAATCCTGGGTTTTTAACACTTACTGGCACCAAGTCTTTGGTGATTTATACTTTTACTACAGTTGTTATCTCAGTGTGATCTTGCTGCATATTTTATAAAATTTTGCCTTTTCTTTGAGGTCTTCCGTTTGAAATCTGAACCACTGCCAGATGACAGATTCACTGCTAAACCATGGCAAAACTGTCCTGAACCAAACCGGACCAATTCGTGGAAACAGACCATACATGAGCGACCATACATGTGACTTTGCTCGTCCAGGCTCTAGACATAGTTTTTTTTTTTTTTTAATTCCTGCCTGCTGCCATTTCTCCATGAGCTTTTTAAAACTTTGTTTTGCCTGATTATTTCACTACTTTGAGGACACAAAAGAAGCTTAAGACTTAAGAATGTTTATATTTTCACACTTTAAATGCTTGGCGTAGTCATTAACAGCTCAAAACATGGCCTTTTTGGTCTTAGAAATCATTAATTACCCCCCAAGGAAAATTCTCTGCTGCTGTGTGGTGCCCTCTGCAAAGAACCAATAGTGATGGCCATATCCAGTACTCGAGTACTGGAATACTCATACCCATCCCTGCAAAACATTAGAAAAATTTGAGTGAAATACATGCATACATTTCAAATACTTGGAAATCTCATTTGACTATTTTTCAACAATGATTCATCACCCTTCAATGTCTTGTGGGCAGGATGAAACCTGCTATTGGGCTGAGTTTTGACACTTCTGGAATGAAATAATATTTCAAACTATTGAGTACTAATTCTCTGTGCTTGGTGCACCTGTGGCTGAAAACGTAGAAGAAAAGATTATTCCCTTAAATAACAACAGTAGGAAAAAGGCAGCTGATAGACCAACAGGAACTGGCTCCTGTCGCTTACATGAAAAAGTCGGTTCTTTGTATCGACTCGTTCATGAACGACTCGTCGCTATCAGGCTCATTTTACAGCTGCCTCCTGGAAAGCTTTAAAAAGGCTCTGCATGAGTTTCCAGGCATCATTGTCAACAACATACCAGCTCTCACTCAGCTACAAAGAGAGCTCTGACACTCTCCTTTTCAAATTCAGTTTATAGTTTGTAGAATTTAATTTGTAGTCCAGGCCTGTACAGCCATTGGATGACTGGTTTTTAATTTTTTGTTGTTGTTACAACAGAGACAACTTAGACTTTGCTTTGCTGGATTTCTTCTCAGAATCTCAACAGCTCAAGTCATTTTTTCATTCTTTTTATAACCTCAATCGTCTTTTTGAAATTTTAGCTGTATCTTCAGACCAAATCTGTGGTTTCCAGTTGAGGCTGGGCGTGAAGTACGCCGCTGAGGCCCTCCAATGAGAACAGAGATAGCTTTGTCACTCACAAAGGTGTCAGCCTGAAGAGGCGGGAGACGTATAAAGAGAGAAAGTGAGCTGGTGGTATAAACAGGCCTTACATAACTGGCCCATGTTGATGCCAGGAGCCTGGGTGGCAGCTGACAGGGAATATAGAGAAAAGTAAAAGCATAGAATAATCAGAGAGGAAGCCCAGCTGTGCCACCATGTTGAATCTGTCGGGAGGGAGAATGAATTACAGCCAACCTTAACCTGCTGTGCTGAACATGAATGGCAGCCGCAGGATCAGGACGGCTCCCAGGGGGCTTAGTGGATCTGTAGTCGGGCACGTAAAGGGCTAAGCCGCCTCAGGGGGGAGAGCTGTGGCTGACTGACCATTTTCTTTAAAGAATGACTCAGCAGTTGTTGTTGAGAAATGTGGACTAAATCCAGTATTGTCTAAAGTGGTTGTTTTACAAACTTGTTTGTTATGTGATCACTGATCACTGTATCAAATCGCGTATCAGCTTCGCCACCAATAAGGGAAAAGAGAATAGCAAGAAAAATGTAAGAGTCTGTTTCAGAACTTCTATGTCTATGAACCTGTGCTCTTACCTGCTCACTACAGACCATCTTTACTACTTTACTATTTATTTTTGGTATGAATTAACAAGAGAAGCCAAGGCTTTTTCAAGCTTGTGGCATTATTTTGCAGTAATGCTAATACAGTACATGCAACAATATTTGCATCATCTTTCCAGTATTTTGAAATGTTAAACAGGCAGCCATGCAGAAATCCAGCCTGAAACAGACAAAACATTGTTAAATCCTGTTATCTAAAGAAGCAGAGTAACTTTCTGCACATGCACTGAAGCTGTCTAAAAAGTTTCACATTACTGAGGGTTATTTCTGCAGAAAGAGCCAAGGGAATAGGAGCTGTTTGTCACTCCTTTTTCCTTCTGCATATTCTCTCAGACAAGTGTTGACAGTGTAATTCCATTTGCATCAGTGAAGAAATTGAGTTTTTATGGCCACAGTCATGAGTTCTATTTAATATTGTAACCTTGTAAAACTGCTGTCCTCAAGCTGTTGTCTCTGTTTGGAAAAGTCAGCCAGCTTATATAAGTCTTCTGCTGACTCTTAATCAGATCACTATCAATGAATGACCCTATCTTGTCAACAGCATGTTAACATCTTGAAAAACAAGAGAGAAGAACTGTTGCATAAAAAGAGAAGGAAAACAACTCTAAATGCTTTTAGTGTTCTGCCTCCCTCAGGACTTGAGTCAGGTGACGCTGCAAAGATTATCACTGAATAGGTTTCTTATTTTCGAGATTTTCCAAACAGATAACGTCACCTCAGTCCCCTTGCACGGTGCTTGCATGTTACCTCTTTGTTTGCATGTCTTCCCCTCATTCAGAAACTTAATGGAGTTATGCTGAACCTGAAAGAGAGTTACATAACATGGTTTCAGAAGTGCCCCGGAATCAATCTATGTGATAAGTCCTGCTTGCATCAAACCCTCCTACCTTCTTTACCACTTTTGGACCCTCCCTCTCACACCACACGCTCACTTCGTGCCGTTCTGGCACTGAAAAGTAGGGCAGGGTTTTCCTCCCTCCCTCTCTCACTCTCCAGTGCTCACCCTCTGTGGACTGATGTAACAGTGTTAGAGCTGAGGCGCTGTATGCCCTGACTGTAACCACTCAGCTGATTACAGGTCTTATGTAAGGAGGGATTGTCGAGAGAAAATGGGACAGAACATATGAGCCTGTTGCAGGAAAACAACAGCTCCAGGCTTACAAGCCTTTAAAACAAGATTTTTGCTCACAGTCCAGTTACAGGTAGAGCTTTCACTTCCTCACCTGATCTCTACAAACCTCATAGTCATGCTGAATAAAGCTCCATTGTTACATAATTAAAAAACATCACACTCTTGCTGAATGAAGCCCTGCTGTTGCAAAGTTCAAAAGCTCATAAAAGCAACAATGTTTGATCTGCTGTAACTCATACTTGGTAGATTCTATTTTTCAATGTGCTGTAATGACACACCTTTGTTTGTACAGATGCACATGCATCCTGGTGAAGTTGTGCATGTTCTCTAGTGCATGTGTGGTTATGTCTGCAGAAGTAAATTTGTTTGGCCTTGGCTGCAAGATAGCCTTCAATTTTGTCGTCTGTTTTGCATGTGTTAACACAGTGCATAGTCGTCAGGGTGCCAAAACCATGTAACGCCAAGGGTGCAGAGAGCAGATGGTGTAAAATCAGGTGAGCGTGGTGAGGCCTTGCAGCGTGTTTTCCTAGGGCTGTGAGGAGTCTTATATAACTTTTCTGTTAGAGTCACTGGCTTTCTGCATTGCTAAGAAAGTGTGAGAAAAACAACACGGAAATGTTTAGAAAAGAGAGGACAACATGTTACAAAATTTAAAAAAGACTGACATCTGACCTTTTAAAAAGATTTTTTTTTCTTTTTTTAAATAAATGTTGAATCCTAATTCTGGCAAGGCAAAAGTTTATGGTATGAAAAGTGTGACAGCAGAAAGCATTTTTTAAACTGACTTGTTTCTGATCTTTTAGAAACTCGAAAGGGTTAACAAATGTAAATATAGGGCTGGGAAATATCTCAGTTTTGTCAATATATTGAGACATTTTTAAACCTGATATAGGGTAATACAATATTGCTAATGTTGCAGTTCAAGGGTGGGCAATGTAACACTTTCAAGATCATTTTTATAACAGCATTTATCATTTTTAAACTCAAGTGCAAATAGAAATTGTTATTTTATTGAGCCAGACAAAGACTTAGAACAAATTTAAGCTACCTTTCAATGCAGTGAACATACAAATTTTATTTGCATATCAATTTTTTAAGGTAAAGATGCATTTAGTGATGCATATAAAAAGTTATATATCCTTTAATTTCTTGAAAAGATCTAAACACAAAGAAAAATGTGCGCTATCAGCAGATAAACTTAATCTATGACAGTGTCCTCCTTGAACCCTCCTGGTAGTCGAAATGAACTTTAAACTAAGCATTTCAGGCCGTTAAAGCATAGCAGATAATTTCTTAATGTTTTCATTTTTTTTGTCATATTTATAATGGTAATAGTAAAGGCTGGCTTGCTTTCTGCAGGTTGGGGCGTTAAGAAAAAATTTCAGGGAGCATGACACATTTCTGCCCATCTCCCTTGCTATCTGTCTATAACAGACGCTAACATTTACATGTGCATTTAACAAGATCTAAAGGGATTTAATAAACATATTTGCTGACCGTGGCTAGTGGAGAAAAGGCTGTGATGGAGAGTGGAGCAGCGAGAGTGGAGCAGGGAGGACCAAACCCTGGTCCTCCCTGCACATTCATGTCAGCCTGTTTCCGAGTTTTTCCCAAAAAGCATTGCTACTAAGAAATAAAAAGGAAATAATACCTGATTTACCTGCATCTACCAGCACTCACTCTTTCTTGATCTTACATGTCTGCATGCTCCCTTTCTTTCTCCCTCTCTTTTTCATCGACCAGAAAATCAACAAACCAAACAGAGGGTGTCAGCCCAAAAGCACAAAAACATTATCAAAATTCAGAAAAAATAAGTAAAACTGGTGAGGAGGAAGAGCAATTAACATTTTGCACAGTGTTCCAACTTTTTTGAAAAGAAGCTTTGTCCTAGGCCAGGGTTCATCAGTTAAAGTTCTTGGAGGTCCGAGTTGACAAAATTTCCTTGAGCGAAGTTCCAGCATATCATCTAATCTGTTATATACATAAAAAAAAATACATGGTTCACATAAAAAAGCTTAATTTAGAAAAATTGAATAAAAGACAAAGTGTTGGTTCTCTCTCTGTTTTTTTCTAGATAGCAAAGCAAGTGTTTAAATAAAAAAAAAAAAATCAAAACATTAAATCAGCTCTAAATTTGTCTTTTCTCTGTCTCTGCCTCCTGTTCATCCTGTGCGTAGCATTTTAAATCTAAGCTGAAATCAGGCCTTTACCAGAAAATCCTGGAGTAATTAAGGGGTTAACATTTTGACCTGAAGCTAAAACACCTTTAAGGGAGCATCATTGGTCAGGAATGACTGTCATTGATCTGATCAGGCTATGGATGTTTATTTTCCACTTCCTCAGATCAGATATCAGTGTGGTTGTTAAAAAACGTGTGCTTTGACTCAGTTATATTTGACATAACCACATTTAATGATTGCAAGTGTACTGAAGTATACGAGGCATGCTAGTTTTAATCTGCCTGCGTGAGGAATGGACGCCAAACCCAATTTCAATGTCTCCACTCTTCTGTAAGCCACTTGCTCTGCTGTGTTTCTGAAACTTCCCCTGCCTCTCTGTGCATCTTTGCAGCTGCAGGCTGCTCACCCACCTGCCGTCTTCACCGGCAGTGCCTCCTCTGAGTGAAGTGTCTGATTGGCTGAGTAGTGTCGCATGTAGCTACTGCACAGACAAGAGAAGCTTGGCTTGGTTAAAAGAGATCCAGTAAATGTAAAAAAGCTGCACAGGGTGAGAGAGGAGTGGTCATCAGAATGATATGGAAAGGACGCACGAGTCTAGATCTGGACCACAGTCCGCTAATTAGTGGCCTCAGTCCTAGACTCATATCAAAGTTTCGAGCTCTGGTATTGTGACAAGCATTTGTCATTTCTTAGAGAAAAAATATTGAGATGTATGTATCGTGTCATTCAGCTAAAAAACATTGAAATATGATTTTTGGTTCACATGGCCCAGCCCTACCTAATGGTGTGTTTACCTTTCTTTTAATGTTTCTCCAGAGATCCTTCTACAACCGTTTAACGGGGGACAACAAGTCAGAAAAATTCTTCAAAGTGTTCTATGAGCGCATGAAGCTGGCTCAGCAGGAGATTAAAGCCACTGTGACTGTAAATACGAGTGACCTGGGCAGCAAGAAGAAGGATGAGGAACCTCCAGACAAAGACATGCCAGCACGCAAGAAAGGTGAAGGGTCAAGAGTTGAGGTCATGACATCATGGATATACCTTTGTTTAATTTTAATAAATGACATGCACTCAACTTAAAAGCTGAGATTTCCATTGTTTATTGTTGGTTTGTTGTTTTTCTTGCACTTTATGTACCCTTTTTTTCTTAAACCATGTCTTGGTTAAAAAAAAAAAAAAAAAAAAAAAAAAAGATTAAAGTGCCTATGAATGATCCATGCCATTGAGTTATGATGCTTATCAGCATATATGTATTTATTGAGTGAGCATTGTGTGTTAAGTTTAACAGGTTTCTGACTAGATCTTTACCTGTGCTCAGTCAAAGATGTTCCAGTGGTGGCAGTAGTGACAGAGGAGGTGAAGGAGCAGCTGGTGGAGGCTTCTGCAGTCACTAAGAAAGCCTTTAACACCTATCGCCGCGAGGTGGAAGCGGAAGAGCATCAAGCAGCTGCCGAAGGTACTCCTGTCCCGACTGCTGATAAGGGCCAGGAGGAAGGCGAGATGAGCGTCAACATCACCATCATGCAGCCCATCCTGCGGCTCATGCAGCTGCTCTGTGAAAACCACAACAGAGATCTGCAGGTCAGCCATTACACCCACTTGTTGTCTCTGTAGGGTTTTGTTTTCTGTCCTAAACACCCGCTCTCCTACCTCACCCCTGACATTTTGTGACCTGTGCTCTGAATTTCTATCACCACACTCAATTATACAGAAACGAAACAGTGTAGAAAATAGGCATGGAACTTCCTGATGCAGCTGTTTCCATATCTGGTGTGTCTTGGTCTGGTTTCACTATGAGGAGTGTGTCGGTGTTTAGTAATGGCAAGCTCCAGCAGCACAGACAGACGACTTCCTTTTTGCTCTGATTTTGTTTACATCTCAAACCGCTGCAGACCTTCATTAATGTAGCACTTGCCTCTGCTGAATCACTCTGTCTCTGCCATGACCCTGTGTGGGTGCAAGATATTGATTTTCTGCCGGCCAGGCAGCACAGATGATCAATTCATTGAGATGTAGCTGTTCCTTCCGGAGACATGGAGTAAATTGTCTGGCAGCTGTAGACGAAAACAAAAGTAGATTGAAGCATTTACCTTAGAACTGATAAATGTCTCCCCTCAGAGAAAGAAAGTACAAGTAAGGAAAAACTGCATCTTGGATTTCATTTGTTGAAGCCTCCAGAAATACTATGATAAATCCTGACAAATAAGCTGCCTTCAGCTCTCTGGTCATTATTTCCTAGACCTCAAGCTTATCAGTTTTGTTTCATTACTTGTAGTCTAGAATACTGGTTCAAAACTACAATCACTTTATCAGGCACATAAACGCAATTATGCCAGTAATGCACTGCTAATCACATGGCAGCAACCAATGTATTTTGGTATGTAGACAAGATATTGAGAGAGTTTTACATTTACGCTTGAGGATTATTAAGAGATAAAACATTGGACTAGAACCTGTGGTCAGTCCAATCTAATACCCTGTTTTGGGAGCAATCAACTTCTATTAATCTTTATCTGTGAAAATATTGGTGTCATCAGCATAGAGAATCAATTTTGATATTAAAGGGAAGTCATTAGTGACGGTCACATGAGAAGTTTTTCTAAAAATTAATTCTGATCAGAGACTTAAACTTCTCTGTTCACATGGACACTAAAAGGTACAGTCCAATTCAAATATGCATGCTGGACTATGTTCACTGTGAATGCTAGCGATGGTGGCACATGAAAATCCCAGAAGTTTCTGAAATACACAGACAAGCCCATGTGGCACCAACAACCATGGTACTTTCACTTAAATCCCCTTTCTTCCTCATTCTGATGCTTAGTGTGAACTTCAGCAGATCATCTTGGCCATATCTACACACTTTCATGTATTGGTTGCTGCCGTGAGATTGACTGATTAGACAGCAGTAATTATGACAGTATCATTAATATGTTTTCCATCTCCAGAACTTTCTGCGCAACCAGAATAACAAGAACAACTATAATCTGGTGTGTGAGACACTTCAGTTCCTGGACTGTATCTGTGGCAGCACCACAGGGGGGCTCGGTCTGCTGGGTCTCTACATCAATGAGAAGAACGTAGGGCTCATCAACCAGACTGTGGAGAGCCTGACCGAGTACTGCCAAGGTCCCTGTCATGAGAACCAGGTGATGCATGTGAACATACATCATGAGTGTTGAAGCTTACACTTTAAAACTGTTTTAGCAGAGCCTGCAGTTTCTTTGCATTTTAATTTTCCTTCATATGACTGCTTTAACAGTGCAGAGCTTCCTTCTCATTTTGATCTTAAGTTGTTTGCTTTTATTCAAACTCTGTCATTTTCAGTTTTTTTCAGAGTGGCCTTTTCATCTCAAAAATCATACCTTATCCACCACAAGCAGGATTCTCTTCATGCCCAGTTTCAGTTATAGCACTTAAAAAGTTGCAGTGTCACACCACCAGCTTATTCTGGGCATTGAACCCAGAATAAACTGGATTGTTTCTTGATATGGATTAGCTTTGCTTCTCACATGATGGTGGCATCATCTGTTTGGGCTGATGTGGGGTCATTTCTTGGCAAATGTCTAACTGGCATGACTAAACAATTAACAGTCATAATGCAGTCCCTGTTTGAACTCAGTACCCCAAAACATTGGTAGAAGGGGAGTGCCAGACTAAACAAATGCTTGGCTCTTGCCCCTTTTCAAAAGACAAAAACAGACTTGCTGGAATTACACATTTGTGTTTGTTTGTGTGATAAATGGTGGCTCTTGTAAACACGAGCTTTGCCCTTTTACTCTAAGCCAGTCAGTGTGGGAGCTTGTGTTATTTTATTGTCACTACCTCCAGTACATTATTATTAAATAAGAAATATAAGACGATTCTTTCTATAAATTGGTATCAGTTGACCCCTTTGTCAACCCCCTCAATATTTTCAGTTGTCTAAATGGTACAGAACCCATGGAGGTTTGATTAGCTAAAGTAACTGGGAGGATGGAGCTTGAGTACAGTGTTGTAAAGGAGCGCTCTCTGATTGGTGGGTCAGCAAACCAATCAGAGGATCAGTAAAGGGCCAATTGAATTTTTTTGGTGTAATGGTGTATATATAGTTAAATTTAAATACTTGGCTATGCAAAGTTGTTCACAGAACTAAAGAAAACTTACATCACCAACAACTATGAAAAATGGCCTAGCACATTAGTTTATGGCCGTGCACAGTTGTTAAAATTAACAAATTGGATCGTCACAGGGTTCAACTGAAGAAAAAAATGCCTGTTACAATATTAAAATTACTAACTTAACACATGCACATGCATGCCAAATTTAAGACTTCAGAGACAAATACTTAGGGAAACAAAACATCTCTACTTAAGTCGTTTCAGGGCATGACTGGTGCCTGCCGGAGTAGACACATGCAGCAGCTGCATGCAGCAAAACACTCTGCCAGTCTTCAATAGGTATAATGCTAATGCTTGGTTGTTTAGTGCAAGCATCCTTGTTTTGACTTCATTTTGTTGAACACTTCATCAGCAAGGATGCTGATGGCCTAGTGGTTTGATTACAACCCATGAGCAGAAGATAGTATTCCAAGCAGGCGGCCTAAGTTCACAACTGACCTTGGTTGCCTTCCCCGCTCAATCTCCCTGATTTCCTACACTATCAACCATTCTGTCCTCTCCGATTAAAGGCTAAAAATGTCCCCAAAAATCTTAAGAGAAAAAAAAGAATATAACTGGTAAGACTGTGACAGCATGTTCATTTTTCTTGAAGTCTTGGACATTTTTGCTTCGAAAAGGTCTTTCAAACATTCATATAAGTCATGTTGTTTAATTTATACTGAAATTCAAGAGTCTGACTGCTAGATTAAAGGTTAATATGTCTTAAAACCTAAACTGCATCAG
Source organism: Cheilinus undulatus (assembly GCF_018320785.1). NCBI lineage: Eukaryota > Metazoa > Chordata > Actinopteri > Labriformes > Labridae > Cheilinus > Cheilinus undulatus. The sequence goes on from NC_054867.1 coordinate 15,230,720, forward strand.
AAGATTTGAAATATAAGTGACAGTATTTCCAGTTACCAGCATGTTGTCACTGGTTATTAACACTTGAAACCTTCCTATTCCAACATAATCTTGAAATGAATTTCATTTGATCCTCAGAACTGCATTGCCACTCATGAGTGTAACGGTATAGACATCATAATCGCACTCATCCTCAATGACATCAACCCCCTCGGCAAGAAGAGGATTGACCTGGTGCTGGAACTCAAAGTGAGTAATTATTGTTTGGTTCATGGAGAACAACACTTCAACACACTTGCAGTTGATATAAGATATCAGTACATTTTTGCAACCTTTTATTCACAGTGTTGAACCACTCTTATACGGATGTTTAATCTACAATCACTGAGTGTTCAATGTAAACAATAGAGAAAACTAACAAATAATTAACAAATAAATGATATAATTGAAGTGGATCTTAAAAGTCTTGAACTTTATGCAGCAATATTTCTCTCAGTGCATAATTAGCAATGTCTTCAAGAATTTCAGCCAAGCCCAGTTGACTTTTGGATCAACTTTTGAATTCTCATGACCTGAATGGTTGAGAATCTTCACAGACAAAAACATTTGATCACACTGTTGGTTAGTTCAACTCACAGTACACAAATGAAACCTGAGTTAATTATGGTCTTTTACCTGCACTCTCATCTTTCTACAGAATAATGCCTCCAAGCTTCTCCTTGCAATCATGGAGAGCCGCCATGACAGTGAGAATGCTGAGAGGATACTGTACAACATGAGGCCTAAAGAGTTGGTGTGTAACTTACCATATAAACTATAACACATGCTTGGGTCGATGTGATCTGCAATCACATGCTTGAGTCGATGTGTTCTGCAATCTTGCAGGTGGAGGTGATCAAAAAAGCTTACATGCAGGGGGAGATCGAGGTGGAGGAGCCACAGGAGGGTGAGGATGGAGAAGAGGAGCGATCTGCATCGCCACGAAATGTTGGCCACAATATCTACATCTTAGCCCATCAAGTAAGCTTGACACTGAGACAGACACATTAACAATACTGTGGCACACGTACAGTCACATATGAATGTTTTGAATGTCTTACCATTCCTGCATGTTTGTGTACTGACATGTGATACCTGCTTTTCTACATTCTGTGTGCTGCTCCACCATGATTTAGGTTAATGACAGTAATAAGTTATGCAACAACAATAGTCAATCCAAATGCTTCAGCCTTGGGCCTAAGAAAGCAAATGTCTTGCATTCGAAGAAAGAACAAACTGCATGTACTGTGGCCGGTTGTTTAAAACCAGTCATGCTGGCTAAATGATTCAGCACATCTCAACTGATCACATAATCAGATTTAAGTAAGAAAGTCAAGTTAAGAGTAGCTTTTACAGAGCAAGTCACCATAAATTGCTTTTTAAAACAACCAAACAGTAACAACATCGACAAAAAATATGGAATACAACACAATAACTGTACTCATAGTAATATGAAATCAGGTGGTCATAAGCAAATCTGAAAAAAAAAAATGTATTGGACTGTTTTTTTGTTTGTTTGTTTGTTTTTTTAAGTGTCAGTCAATACCACAGAGTGTAGATTTAAAGGAAGAGTGTTTCAAAGAGTCTTGGCCATCAAACGTCTGATCTGGTTTTTAGACGATGGACAAGTGCACAAAGTGGGTTCATACTGAGAGGAACTACAAGCACACTCAAAACCATCCAAGAATTGAGCGTGGTTGGGGAGCTAATGTGCTAGTAGCAAGGGTGTCACATTTCAGTTGTCATTTAAGGCAAAATAAGTTTATCTTTGAGGGAATCATGTCAAAATAAAATCCAACTTAAATGAATTCAATAGTGGTTGGAAATAACTTTCAAATTCTGATGATTATTGCAAAACGTCTGTTTGCAATATGCTTTTAAAACAGAAGTAGAAGAAACAAAGGAGACGGTTAAACTGAATTCACTTCTGCTAAGAACAGCCCAATTTTAGACAACAATATCCTGTCTAGAATCATGCTGTGTATTGTGGTGAAGTATACTAACAGAACATGAGATTTGGTGCACAGTTACTGAGCCAGGTAAAAAGGGAATTGCAATAATCAAGGCAGAAAGATACAGCATGACTTAACATTAAGTTATTGGCTTGTGCAGCAATATCCTTTACTTTAGCAATGTTTCCTAAATGAAAGAAATGCAAAAGGGTTAATGTCTGGTCAGTAATCACTTCAAGGATTTTAGATTTGATCTCAACATTGAACAGACCTAAATACAGTTAGAGGCAATTGTGCCTGAGGCAGCAATAAGGACCTCTGTTTAAGTGTCAGTTTGAAGAAAATGTTGATCATCAGCAGACATTCAGTTTAGTCTGTTAGTCTGTGTCATCAAGTTTAAGAGAAATCTGCATCTAAAAGTCATCTGTGTAAAAATCAGCCTATAAAATGTCCTGATGGAAGCACATACAGAGAAAATAAAATCAGCCCTAGGACAGAACCTAGAGGCACACCACAGGACAGAATAGAATATTAAGATAAGTAAGGGCCACTTGGCATGGAAAAAACCTATCTGAAGGTAGAGATGACCTTTTGCAGTGAAACCCAATCTTTGTGCTGATGATCATAGAAACACGATTGCAAAAATAAAATCTGTCATTACTCTTGTTTCAGTAATTTGATGATGTTTGACTTTCCAGCTGGCCCGCCACAACAAGGAACTGCAGGCCATGTTGAAGCCAGGAGGGACTTATGGAGAGGGAGACGAGGCCCTGGAGTTTTATGCCAAACACACAGCTCAGATTGAGGTTGGTTATTAGATCTGTGTAAGACCTATACCCCACCTGATTTTTCTGTTTTTTTTCTCTTTTTTGTTTTAAATTGTTCTCTTACTATTCAACAACAGGCCCTTTTTTTATATCTGCATAATAACTCACATTTATCATAAGAAATATTATGACATTATTATTGGCTTTTTGCATGCAGAGGTATTTTTCTTGGCTTTCTTTGAGTCTCATTATGTAACTTGACAGTATGACTTTGCATGTTTGCATGTTTCCTTGTGTGCACCTAGCAAGAGGAAGGTATGCAGATTATTAAAAGCATTCTGACTGAAGTTGTTGGCTCGGTTTATCAGCCCCTTTAAAAAAACAACTTCTCCCTTTGTTTCAGATCAGAGCAGTCACACCATTTAAATGAATGTTGTTTTTAAGTGCTTGACTTTATAGAAGGTGTTAATGAAGCTGTATTTCCCTACTACAATGGATAAAATGGTGGCTACTTCTGTTGCATCCAGATTGTACGACTGGATCGCACCATGGAACAAATTGTTTTCCCTGTGCCGAACATCTGTGAGTTCCTCACCCAAGAATCCAAGCTGCGTGTTTACTACACAACAGAGCGGGATGAGCAAGGCAGTAAAATCAATGACTTCTTCCTGCGCTCTGAGGACCTTTTCAATGAAATGAACTGGCAGAAGAAGCTCCGAGGTACTCAAGAGGCTACTGGTAACAAAAACACCGTCCCCTGTGCGTTTTTCTCCTCTATTCTTTTATCTCTTAGTTCCTGGTTTGCATGTTTTACCCTTGCATTCCTCCAGGCCCCCTGCTTCCTGATCACCCTGAATTTGATGCAGACACTAGAGCATCTTTGGCAGATATACTCAAGAAATGTTAGATTAGCTGCATAATAAGTCATGTTGACGCAAATTATTGTTTTTATATGAACATGGTACAAAGACACATACTACATGCCTACATTTCAAAGAAATATTAAAAAAGTTTGGCATGTAGACTGTCATCTTTGACGACAATTTCTAAGTGCAGTTTCAGTGAAGACAATAAGGGAGAAGTTACTTTGATGTAAATCCAGGTGGGTTCAGTCCAAATGATGTTGGAAGAAGAACAATGCGGTCTATTGACATCAATACCCAGAGTGCATGGAGAAATAAAGGCAGCCTAACTGTGAATGTATTTCATAAAATTTCTCAAAAAATGTCAAAACCTGATTAGTTTCTTTGTACCACATACATATAATAGACAGTAATGTGAAGTTAATAGGGTCAGTATGTCTTATCATGCAGGATTCCTTTTAAGTAAAAACCTATGTGAAAAAGAACTAACAAAAATTCCCCTGGAAATTTCTCAAATGGAAACTTGTCAAAACCTTCCTTCACATCTTTAGTGTGATTGAGTCATAACAAGCAACACAATGAAGGTGAACAGGTTCAGCCACAAAAGTGGAAATGAAACATCATTAGTGGACGTTATTAGATTCCTCTAAAGCTATTTATTTACTGTGTATGCTCAATGCAATGGACAGCAGCTGTATGCCTGGCATATTATTTGACTTTTAACTGGGAATCATCATAATAGACGAGGCTAATTTAAGAAAAAAATGTTTTGACATCTAGATAATGACTGAAAAATGGTTAATGTTAGAACTGTAGGACTATTGTTCTAGCCTGCTACCAGTCTGAATTAGGCAAAAGCATGTACAAGTCACAAAATAATTGTCCTTTAGCCGGCCTTAAATAGATCACTCTACTGACTTATTGTTCTTTTCTTCTTGGGCTGAGTGAACCAGCTGCGTGTAAATGAAGCCGGTCTTATCTCCCATGTCCGACTTTGCTACGACTGACTTTGTGGCTTAATTTTACACTGACAGCATCAAGTATAACATAGAGCAAGTGGCTTAACCCAGTCTTACATGAGCATTCATGTGAGCATTCTCAAAGAGGTGAGTTTTGCCGAGTAACACACTTCACTCCTGGTCTAACTTCTAGAAACAATCGACTGAAAATTATGATAACACAAACCTAAAGATAAGTCATAATTTCCGAAGAACCTTCTTATAGCCCAGCATGATATTAATGTGTCTTTCACTGGCCCTCATTTATCAAACTTACATAGAAATCAGTGCAAATTTGGGTATGGAAATCATCTTATGACAAGGCCCATGTGTGATATATGAATCATTTCTCAGTCACAGCATACGAATGAGTGGGCATTAATAAAATACAGAGGCTGAAAACAATCATAATTTAAATAACACCCCCGCCTCGCTCTCAGAATGTACAACATGGAGGTACCTAATACAGCAATGACGGCTGCCCTTATCACGGTTTCAGTCTCCAAGTCAGAGAAATAAAAGAAAATTAATAATTTGTTTTTTTTAGCCTTAACCCCTGAAAACACAAGTATTAGCCAGAAAATTCTGTTTTTTCGGAAATTAAATGTTTATTTCACTTTTTACTGAAATTTAAAAAAAAAACAACAAAATTTCCATAAAATTTAACATGTATATTTTTGTATATCATTTGATACTTTAGGTGTTTTTTGGTTATTGATAATCCACTTGAGGGCATTTTTATCATTTTTCAGATTGTATTGAGAAGTTTTTTTTAGTACTTTATGATCATATTAATTAGTATTTATCAAATATGTGACAACAGGCTTTAAGGGATTAAAAGGGACATTAAAGAAAATCAGAAGCACCACATGTGGAAGGAAATCACTGCTGTGGTTACCAGCGTTGTTGTGGATAACCAAACTCCAGCTGATATTTTGATATGTAATTATAAGCCTACATCTGTGATAAGTAACTTGTATGTGATATTATCACATTGCTCATATTCATGTTCATATTGTATTATAATCAATATTCTTTACATTCAGGTTTTAAGAAAACGTGGTCATCCCTTAAGATATCAACAAAAAAACATGACACACAGAGAGAAAAGATTTACAAATGTCGGTTCTCTCAGCAATCAACACCTGCAGGGCGTGGACAGCTCCATGTTTTTACCTGACACATCTAATAATGAGGGGATATTACTCAGTTTATTTAGAGTTTGCTAAAATTAAATCTTTCTATTATCTGACTGCCAGAGTAAACTTCTAGGTGTATAGTCTGATCTCAGATGATTCTCCGCCTCTCTCATCTTCAGGTCTTTTCATTGATAAATTTGTATCAAGATTTGCTTCCATTGTTTTATACATTTCATGATCTTCTCTATAGCCTGCATTTTACATTCATAAGTCTGACATTTGGAACGTACGCCTGCTCCATCCTAGGCGTATTAATTTCACCTAGGTGTAACATAAATAGAGCTTAACTGCACAGGGTATAACTTTAAGTTAGTCATAGTGTCTAGCTTTAAGTCAGATAAAAAGTTATGCCCAGGCATATGACCAGCTGGTGCACTCAGCCCCCAAACGCCTACTATAAGTGCCACTTCTGCCTCATGGCCAAAAGAATATTCGAAATGACTGATCCATCTGTAATGGTCATGCATATCTGCAAAAGTTTTTGAAAGATCTCAATCGAAGTCCACTGCTGATAACTGAATCCAGCAATATTCCAGCTTCAGTCATTGAGAGGGGATGCACTCTTCTCCCCCAACTTCAAATCCTGGAGGCATGGAAGTGGAGAAAGCATGTGAACCTTGATAAGCAACTTATGTCAATACAGTTTAAGTGTATTAAAGGCTGAGATCTCATTATGAAACATGTTCTTTGATGATGGAGAGAGTGCTGTCAGTTCTGAGCGTGATGTAATGGATTTTGTCCATGTAATATTTGGTAAGGAGATTACTGAACTGTGTCAGGTCCCTAGAGTTTGTTTCTTTGGGAAAGGGGAAACGGACCGGCAAAGGCAAACAAAAGTTTTCTTGCATGATTCCCCCATTTTGTCCCGTGCTACTGTGGAGGCTGATTTTAAGATAAAATTCTGAACTTGCCAGCGTGAACAATGGATAACTTGTGTTTGAGAAGTCATGAGTGTTAAATGGAATTATTATCTCTGGGAGAAAAGGGTTTGGTGTGAAGCCATCACCCTGCGTTTAATTTAAATAAGATGGCCCAAAGACGATGGCTTTGAAAAGGTGTATTCACGAAGTGTGGTCCTTGGGCAGGAAGATCTGAAAGTCAAAACAACACACAGACACTAAGGAAGTACAAACTGTGGGCATGTGATCACAGTCTTTGGCTTGTCTGTTTTAGCTGGCTGAAAGGCAACTTCCAATTTAATGCGATTAATGAACCTACAAATTTTACTTTCTTGTTGATTTGATGTAATGCTCCTACATTCAGTGCCTCTAATTTTGTGAATTCTAGAAACAGCAAGCCAGGAAGAAAGGGGAAAAAAAGCAGTGATGTCCTACAGACAGCTCACTTCTTAACCCAAACAGATACACAACAGTCATTCTGATCACAATACTACTTCCCCTTTGGCAGTCCCTGATTAACCCCTGACTGATTGTCTCTCAGCTATTAGAAGGAAGTGACTGGTTAGGAGCATGTTTTGGCCCGTCTCATGGGCAGGCTTTAAAGAAGATTGTTTATAGCATGATAACACGTGATGGCAGCTATCTCTTTCCTATCTGAATGAATCAGCGCAGCTGGAGGAGGTATTTTTCCATTGGCGTTTACCACTTCTGAAGTGCCTTGTATTGCTAAAAATCCCCGACCACAGTTCCACTTTTCAAAAAAATAACTCTGAGGCCCAAAATAGCATTGACCACAATTCTGATCTCCTGACCAGGGTCTGAGCAGCCTGAGTGACTATTTGTGTGTGTGTGTGTGCATGTTGAGCTGTATCAAGACAGTTAGAAATGTACAAGTTTGCTTGATGTTTATCAGCACTTTCCTTTTAGAGTGACAGTTTTGGAGTGAATACACCATGTTCCAAATTATTATGCATATACTGCTTTTTGCTCATTTTTTCTTAGTCTGTATAATTAGCAGTCAAGAGGATGTTTCATTCCTCGACAGCTATGTTGTAATCTGAATGTTATTCACCAAAATTACCAATGATGGCAATGGCTTTTTTTTTTTTTTTTTTTTGCAAAATAACTTTAATGCAGTGTTCCAAGTTATTAAGCAAAGCAGAGTTTCAAAACACTCAATGGTTTCTAAAGGAAAACAGAAATTTGTTGTATTTTTGCATTAGGAGGTATTTTTTCTTCAAGCTGTTTTAATCAAAACATCTTTTCAGATCAAGTTCCTTATTAAAATAGGAGCCCTTCTTTGATACCATGTTAACAACTCTCTCATCCATTAAACTTGTAAGTGCAGTTATAGTTTCTGCCTGTATTTCCTTTGCAATGCCAGAATTGCCTCCCAGAGCTGCTGTTTTGAAGTAAACTGCCATTCACCCTCATAGAGCTTTCTTTTAAGGATGCTCCACAGGTTCTCAATAGAGTTGAGGTTAGAGGATGATGGTGGCCACACCAGGATTTTTTTCTCCCTTTATGCCCATAGTAGCCAAGGTCTCAGTGGTATTTTTTTCGCAGCATGGTATTGTGCGTCGTCCTGCATGAAAATGATTTCACCCTGGAAGGCAGGGTTCTTCTTTTTATACCATGGCAGGAAATGGGCCGTTAGGAACTCCACATATTTTGCTGAGGTCATTTTGACACCTTTAGGCACCTTAAAGGGGCCTAGCCACTCACTTCCTGTGATTCCAGCCCAAAACATCACTCCACCACTTCCTTGCTGATGTTACAGACTTGATGGGACATGGTGGCCATCCACCAACCATCTAGAACTCCATCCATTGTAGAACAATATTTATCAGTTTACCCACATCAGCAAGCCTTGAAGATCCTGCATCGAGAGGTTTTTGGGACTCCAGAGGCACCAGCAGCTCCAAATACCTGTTTGCTACTCTTCAGTGGAATATGCCTTACATAAACTTTCCTTAATATGCCTTTTAACTGAACAAATTTGATGAGCTCTCTTAATTTTTCAGAATATATCCAGTGTGTTCATACCTTTTGCAAGGTACTATTTCAATATTTTACCTGCAGAAAGATCTCTTTTCCCCCACATTGCATGAAACCTGACTTGCTTAATATGTGGAGCAACCTCCTCAAGTAGTTTCCCTTTAATTAGGCTCACCTGGCAAACTAATCAATCCTGTCTGAGATTGATGTCAGTTATGGAAACTGACAGAGAAAGCAGCACAATTTAAAACGTTAATTGAAAAACTAAAATTCAAATGTTTGTTTAATTGGAATAGTATTTGCATATTAATTTGGAACAGAGTGTAGTTTGACTTAAATCCACACAGAAGCCTTCTGCTCTTGTTTGATAAATGTGTTTCACACCAAATTTATTTTTTTTAAATCTCTAAAAGTAATCTCCTCTCAACACTGAAGGGATAAGAATTATTTAAAAAATGTTTATCTTGTGGGGAAACCCATTAAAATTACAACAATGGAATTATTTATTTCTATTATAGAATGATATATTCACATAATTTTGTTGCTTATGATTATATTTTTCTTTGCCTGAGCTTTGAATGAAATTAGATGCATATTTAATTAAAAGCAAAAATTCTCCACTCTTCCTTTATTCTTGGTGTGAAGCACTGATCAACCAAAGCCCATTCCACTTTCATGGTGGAAGTTTTGTTTTGAGAAGTTACTGCATGAACTGTTTTTTGTTTATGTGCTGCTACGGTACATATTTTGCTTCCTTTGATGTAAAAGTAACCTGTGTTACAATTTTGTCCTCCAGCTCAGCCCATCCTTTACTGGTGCTCCAGGAACATGTCATTCTGGAGCAGCATTTCCTTTAACTTGGCTGTGCTCATGAACCTACTTGTAGCTTTCTTCTACCCGCTGGAAGGAGTCCGTGGAGGTAAGTCTGCTAACGGGACAAGACTGGTACAGGTGAAACCCTTGAAAATGCTTCAGTCTTAATGTTGTGATTACAAGTTTTGTGAGTGCTTTGATTTTGGGTTAAGTGCTTGCTTGTAATTGCATGCCTCTTGTGATAATAGTTGCTATCTAACCGAACAGGTCACTTATTAGTTAGAAAAACAGAATAAGGTAGCGAGGCTTTCCCGTAAAACAATGATAAAGTACATGATTAAAGAGATAATAATAGATATTTTTGAAGGTGGTATGTATGTGGTACTTGGCAATACTAGTGGCATTAGCCTCCAGTGATTTCAGTGACTGTTGCCCCTACAAACAGGACGTGCTTGGAGAAGCTAGGCTATTCAGTGTAGCAGACGGGTATGGTTTCTACACATTATTTTAGCATGTTTTTAGGTACAAATGGCCCCCAAAACTGCGTTGGCTACATTGTATGCTATGTTGAAAAGTTTTTGAGGTGTTGTGTTTTTCATCTGTGTTCAGCACTATTTTGCAATGCAAGCTTCATGCTTTTCCACTTAAGCTTTTCTGAACAGCTGTTTGAATCTGCCTGTTTCGTCAAAAGAAGCAAGTATCTAAACTAAAAAATGTTAGTTAAGCTCAGTTTTCCACTTCACCAGCTGACAGTGTTTTCATAAAGTAAACATATCTAACCGACTGTAGATTGTCTAATTATGAGGCATTAAAAGAATAAAGGGGCAGCCATAAACTAAGTTACCTTATACAACCAAACCTCAAAAATACTGAAATGTCCCTGTAAGTCAGTGATTTCAAACTTTTTTTTTGCTCTAGGCACACCTGAGATCAAGCCAAAATCTCAAGGTGCGTAATCTTCATATCAATGCAACATTGCCTCTTTAAATTTTCTTACAATAACTTTAGTTGATGCATAGCATCGTTAATTAGCATAGTTAATTAATTAATTAATTAGCATAGCATAGTTAATTTTGGCAGCTATTTTTAATTAAGGCTTAGTCTTTAGACGAAATGTCTTTTAGTTTTAATCCAATTCTGGTCATTTCTACCCTTTTTAGTTTTAGTCTAGTTTTAGTTGATGAAAACTCAAGACATTTTAGTCTAGTTTTAGTCCATAAAAAAGTCCTCACCTTTTAGTCTTTACTTTTAGAACAAGCATTTAATTTTCTTGCCTAAATCTGGTATCAGATCATGGTAGTGTGTTCTGTGCACTCTGCCAAACCTGGGGTCCCTGCTTTCTACAGCTGAGAGACAGAATAGATACAGCTGCATTGTTTTTTTTACAGATTTACCACCAGTGGAGAAATATCATGGATGCAAAATGTCCGACGTAAAACTAAATTACATTTTAGCCCAGTTTTAGTCATCTTGATGATAACTAAACTTACTTTTTGTCAGTTTTAGTCATTACAGATCTATTTTTCTTAGTCTTAGTTTAGTTTTTGTTAGGGAAAATAAGGCTGTCGACAAACATTTTTAGTCAGTTTTAGTCAATGAAATTAACACTGATGCATAGTTAGTGTAAGAATGCATGGTTGTTCAAATTCATAATGGTACACTGTTAGGGAATAACTTAAATACACAAGTACATGCTAGAATGTAAATTTTGCAGCATACTTTTCAGCCATATCAGCCTTATTTACAATTCTTGATAAAAGCGATCTATAGTAACAAATCCAAAACTTTTTGTACCTGATGCAAGCCATTTTTACATCAAATTATTAAAAAAGATGCATCTGAAATAAAGGCCACTGCTGTATGGTTGAGAGGAAGAATGGACTAGAAATACTACAGAAAACTCTAGTTTTCTAAGAGGTTTCCAATTTTTTTAATTGTTGTTTAGTCATTGTAATCACACATGGTTGAACAAATTTCCAGAGTACACCTTGAATTACATTGCCACACCATTTGAGAACCACTGCTTTAAGTAACATCAGGTCAAAAAAAATCTCTAGCAGCATATCAGGCAGTAACCATGACAAATAACAGTATAGGTAATCCTTTTTCACAAGTCATCATGTTCATGTTTTCATAAAGACTCTATTTAAATTGAGCAGGGTTTTCTTGGGCAAATTATTCATATGGACGTAGTTTTGTTTTCCATTAATGTCATCCATCCAAAGACTGCAAGTAAAAAACGTAACTTGGTTTTTTAGAGAATAATATCTGTTTTGAAATGATAATGAAGTAGAAATTTCAAATGTATTTGTATGAATATTGCATTTGCCACAGCTTAAAGATGAGGGAAAAGCATGAAAATGCAGCCTGCAAATGCTTACTTTGACTTTGATGAAGACCGTTAATTCAAGAGAAGAGTTCATACTAATATGAACTACTATGGAAATTCTTTTCATGTAAGTCTGACAGCAGTAGAGCTGTCCGTTACTGGGAGAATAATAGTGTTATGTGTGGGAAAGTTTCTGAAAAAATAAAATGACAAACACCAACTTTCTGCAGAACTTGCCAGGTGTGAAAATGAGCACACCTCTAACAAAACCACACTTTTCTATGCCAACGGCAAAAATACAACATGTTAGATTTAAAAAACAAAAGAAAGAAAAAAGAGGGTGCAGTTTTTCCTTATTTGACCCAAATGCAAACTGTGTTGTCAGTGAAGCACTGCAGCGCAGGTAGAAGCACTGCTCTATGAGAACTACCGTACGTATAAGCATTCAGCAGTGGTTCTCAACATGTGTAACCTCATGACTCACCACCACTTAGAGAAATTGCCACCTTAAATTAAGAAAAAAATCAATCAAAGCAAATGAAAAAAAATGCAGTTTGGACCTTCAATACAGCAAAAAATATGATTGAATAATGAGAGAGGACAAAACAAACGTGTTTTAAAAGTAGAACATTATGTAAACCCTGGGGGGATATGAATCAATCCGGATGATTTTGATCTGTTTTACCGTGAAAACAAATAGATTTATGTTTTCTTTGAATCTTAAGAAAATAACATCATTAAAGAAATGCTTTGTTGTTCCAAAAAATCAAGATAAGTTAAAATCTCAAGAAACATCCAAATTGCAACTATTGCAGTTAAAAAAAAAAAAAACATATGGATGTACTGTATATCCACCAAGGACTTCTATACATCAAAGGCTCGTGCCTTTATTTGTTTCCAGGCACATATTCACGACCCACTGAAGGCATTTCTGAAACCCACATTTGGGTCCTGACCCACCATTTAAAACCACTGACCTTGCATGAACTGTGCCAAGTGTGGTGCAGCCATCCAGCTCATGACTTGAGTCAATTAAATTTGGGTCTGATGATACAAATCTAAAGAAAAGAACAGCATCTGTGTTTGTGTGGCAAGAAAAGTCTTATAGGACTTATGTAGCTGCTCCTCAATATGAAGCTTACAGAAACATCATACTTATTGAAGCGACTTTAACAATTCACTTGTTGTCTGGGTTGAACCATAATCATAACATAACCAGAACCATAGCTTTGGTTATGCTTCGTATATTGTTTTTTCCTCTCTAACTGAAGTCTAGTCAGTTCAGAAGGCACAATGCTAAACCAGTGCAGTTACTAATTTAAGGATTCTTTGCCCCATCAACTTTAACTTTTCATTGGCTTAAAGCCCACTTTGGAAAACAAAATCCAAAAGCGGAGTGCATTCCCCACTAGAAGCTTTGTTGCTTGAATGCGTTCTTAAGTGATTCAGCATTCACATGCCAACATGCGTAGTTGCACATTTATTCATAGCCGAGTTAAGTGTATAAAGTTTTCACAGGACTAAAGAGAACGCTCTGTGCTCCCGTGCTTGTGGTTTGGGTGTCGCCTCACACCTCTCTAACCAGACTGTTTCATTAAAGTGGTGTGTGAAGAACGTAATCCTAGCGAAGAGATTTGGATCTCAGGCTGCAGTGCTGTCACAAAAGACCAAGATGGATTTGTTCTATAAGGGCCTGACCTGTTTACTGATACTTTAGTTTACCTGAGCTTCACTCTGACATGGCTTAACATGTTATCAGATATCTAGTGTCTCATGCTCTCAATCTTCTTTTACAGAAGTACTACTTCTGATAATTTATTTTGTGCTTCTGAGTGTCTTGTTTGCGTGCATATATGTAAATATATGCGGGTTTCCCACGAGGTAGAAGGTGCAGTAAAATGCTTATCATGGTGGAATATAAAACCACTGAAAGTAGCACCCATTTGAGAGGATGCAGATACCCACACGCAACAAAAACTCACTAGTTTGATGATTGTCAGAATATACCGCAGTATTTCAATTCTTAATCAGTTTTTATTTGTATAGTGTCGGTTTGTAACAAATGTTAACCCCAGTCGCTTTACAGAAAGACCAGGTCTAGACCATTGGTTTTCAACTGGTCTAGTAAAGGAAGATCCAGCACCCCTTCCTTAATGAGAAATCGTGACTCAAATTTCCACAATGTTCAACCACTCACACTTATTTAATTAAAAACTGTGCAGTTTGATGACCAATGAAGGAAGAATGCCTATAAACAAAGAGAAATAAAGAAAAGCCTGTTTCAAAAGTGAACGATTACAGATACCCTGGGAGGACATGCATGCATCTTTTTCATTTTATTCCATTTTCAGATGACAGTGTACTTTTTAAAAATTTTCTAGAGCTCTCAAGGAATATCTTATCATCACAGGAAAAGCAACTTTAGCATCTGGTAAAAATGAGATAAATACAGGGCTGTGAAAAACAATTCCCCCCTTTGTCTTGTCTAAATGTTTCAGGCCATCAAACAAATTTTAATCTTAAACAAAGATCACCTAATTAAATAAGCCATCCAAACCTGCCTGTCCCTATGGGAAAAGGTAATCACCACCCCTTTGTTAAATAATGAATTAACTTATAAGAAACAATATCATTGACATCTATCTGTCTGGTAAGGTTTACAAACCATTTCTAAGGCTTTGGGACACAGCGAACCACAGTGAGAGCCATTATCCAAGCCATTATCTAACTTTGAACAGTGGTGAACCTTTCTAGGAGTGGCCAACCTAGCAAAATGACTCCAAGAGCACATGAATGACTCAGACAAGATGTCATAAAAGAACCCAGAACAACATCTAAAGGCCTGCAGGTCTCACTTGACTCAGTTCAGGTCAATGTTCATGATTTAGAAACAAGAAAGAACTGGGCAGTTATGACATCTGTGAGAGAGTTCCAAGGCGAAAACCACTGCTGTTCAAATAGAACACTTGTCACATGCTTTTCCACAAACATTTTGATGATCCCCAAGACTTCTGGTGAAATATTCTGTGAACTGACAAGACTAAAGTTGAACATTTACAGGGGTGTACGTCCTGTTACATCTGGCGTGAAACTAACACAGCATATCATGAAGAAGAACATCATACCAGCAGTCAAACATGGTGGTGGTAATGTGATGGTCTGGGGTTGCTTTTGCTGCTTCAGGACCTGGATGACTTGCTGTAATTGTTGGAACCATGAATTGTGGTCTCAGCCATAAAATCCTGACAGAGGATGAGTTTCAGTTCATGATCTCGAGCTCGTCGCATTTTGGTTATGCAGCAAGACAGTCATCCAAAACACACAAGCAAGTCCACCTTTGAATGGTTTAAAAAATAAAATGAAGGTTTCGGAGTAGCCTAGTCAAAGTGCAGACTTACGTAAATCCAACTGAAATGCTGTGGCATGACTTTTAACAGGCTGTTTATGCTCAAAAACTCTGCATTTATGCTCAAAAGCACTGTGGCTGAATTAAAACAATTTTGCAAAGAAGAGTGGGCCAAAATTCCTCCACAGTGATTCTTTTAATTAATGAAGTTAAAAATTGTTTGATGATCTGGGGCGCACCGGTAGTCGAGTGGTTAAGGCACGCACCATATACGCAGGCGACCTGGGTTTGAATCCGGCCCCATGGCACTATTTCCTGCATGTCCCTCCCCGCCCTCTTCCCTGTTTCTGACTCTATCCACTGTCCTCTCTCTAATAAAGACACAAAAAAGCCCAAAAATAAATCTTTAAAAAAAATTTGTTTGATGATCTGATCTGAAACATTTAAGTGAGACAAATGTGCAAAAAAAAAAATAAGGGAGGGGAGCGAAATCTTGAGGAGATGAAATTCTTGTCATAAGAAAAACACAATGAAATAGAACATAGGGACGTAAATCCATTTAAAGCTTTCAAACATTATAGACTTCATGCAAAATTTCTTTGTCTTCCAGGCACACATTTACAACTCGCTTGAAGAGTTCTGTGACCCACTTTTGGGTCCCAACCCACAAGTTCAACCACTAGATTAACATGTTATTTAGTCCACATTTGGTGCATTCACATGCAGTTAGAAAAAAGCTGAATTATTATATTTGCATGGATTAAACTGGACTTCAAAATAAAATACATGCACAAAGTATGGTATTAGCAGGAACAAGAATGAGAATCATCTGATAGTAGAAGTCTGTTAAAGCTGAATTAGACTATGTTACAACTTCAAACCTCAACATTATATCTGTTTGAAATTTTTAGCCTCTGATAAAATGTGATGTATATTGATTTCTCTCATCATCAAGGACATTGAAAGGTCAGTGTTTCTCAATAATCAGTTAACTAAGAAGGGGTAGAGCATGCAACAAATTCTTAGTTTGACTCCCTGTTATAGAGATAAATTGGTTCCTTTGTAGGGTCTACATATTTGACCTTGTACCCCACACCATATTAACCTCTGGTCAGGACGTGTCATGTGCCCTACATTTAAAGGTTTAAGGTTTGGGAAAATCTGTCTGGAGTTGAGTCACAAGGTATGACAGATTAAATTTAAGGCAAAATATTCCTTCACGGGGATATGTCTATGTGATCCTTAATTCTGTCTGACAGGAGACTTCTACTAGCCAAAGGAATGAGTGACAGACCTAAGCACCACTTTATTTGCAGTTTCATTTTTCTGTTTGTTTTGCTGTCTCTAATTCCCTTTGGTTTCTCTCATTTCTCCTTGAGGGCAGTATTTGTGGGGATGTGAAAAGCCGCTGCCGTTAAGGCCTGCATTGTTCTAGTGCAGTGTAGCACAGAGAAGACACACATTGTGATTCACATACACTTTCAATTGTTCTGTGTGGGGTCAGACGGCGAGGTCCCTTTTGTGCTAACTTCCTAACAACAGAAGAGACAAAAAGAGGTTGTTAGCTAAGCTTTAGAAACTCCATGTGGTTTTCAGTGTCAAAGGTCTTCTGAGAGCTCAGAAGTTCATTCCAGGTCACTCTAATGTTGGCTGGAAACTGAAGGCAGTCCTATAGCTAAGGAAAAAAATGCAGCTACAGCTAAGATAATATTTGATGGCTATGCAAGGCTTCATGACCAAGAGGGAACTTTAATGAAGTAGGCATGAGGCTAATGGAATTATAGTCATCAGTTTAGAAATAGCTAATCATTGCTATGCACAATTGGCCTGTCAGAATCAAGTATTTGACCCGCCAGTGTGGTAGATTTTATATAACCCACACACTCAGATTAGATAATAGCAGAAAATTAAGTGTCGTTATGGACTGGTTTGATTTCAACGTCAGCAGGTTGTCATGCTGTGCTAAATTCTTCTAACAGGCCTTCCAAGAGATCTTTTCTCCAGCTTCTTTCTAAGTAAAGATGTCATTTTATTAGAGTAAGACGTCAGCACTAATATGAAGGTATCAGTGTCTGTGCTTACTGACCTAGCTGGTTAACAGGTTTATCTAATAGGGCTGCCGTCAACCAAAGGAGACTTGGTCAACCAAAATTATACCCACACACCAACCAATCCACTGGTGGTTCAGGTAACCCAAAGAGAGAGAGAAACCTTCCTTTTATCTCAACATCAGCTTAGTCTGTGTTGTTACACCTTTTTTGATTGTCTAAATATCTTAAAAATTAAAATAATATTTATGAAGTATTATTTTGTTGTACATTAATAGCAGCTGACACAGAGATGATCAGCATGCACCTGCCTTTAACCGTATGATTTCCATGATCATTGCACCAGTTTTTGAATGAAACACAAGATACTTGTGCACTATAAAGAGGATCAGCGCTCAGAGGGAAATTCAGGAAAAAAATCCCTAATCCATTACTATCTGCCTCCACAAGTCAACCGTGCAGACTGATGGGTAGTAAGAAACCCGCACTTCACAGGGGTTGTCAAGTGGGAACCCTCCTTCATCAGTGTTTCGTCCAGTTAGTCCCATGACACCTCCATTATTCCAGTTAATTAGTATCATAAAGACTACAAAATACCCTCTGATAATTGTTTGTATTAATTCATAATCATAACTATTAACATGAGCACTCGCTGTCATTACATCCTCGTGTTGCTTTAAGTGACAGTTTACAGAAGAGTTTGTGTTATGCCTCTAAAAAAAATGTGTCCTTGTGTCTTGCATCCATGCATGTTAAGTGGGAGGCACTAGGGAAAGAATGCAAGTGAGCAATGCATTGATGCAATTAAAGTAACTTGGATGCACTTATTTGCAAACTTAATACACTGTGTTCTGGATTCTTCCACACAAAATTCTCTCATCTATAATCAAGCTCAGTGCTTGCAAACCTGTATTAAGCAAATGTATTTCTTTGTCATGTCAGGGCTTTGGCATGACAAGCACTTTTGGCAAATTTGACACCAAGACAGTGATGTAGGTTAAATGCATGCTTGGTTTTTCATTTCAAACCTCATTCAACATCGTTGTATCTACTGCACGCCTCACTCATGTCTATCAGTGGGTGTATCCTTTAGCTTGTTTGTTTGAAGATGGTTGCAAACTTCTCACAGTTGGATAGATATGATCTAGTCATAAAAAAAACACCTTAAATAACTCCAGGCTGTGAATGACATATGTATGCTGTTTTTGTCATGGGAAAGTCATATAAGTGTTTAAACAATACTAGCAAAATCACTACAGTTTCCACATGATCATGAGCGTGCAAATTGCTGCAGACTCCAGATCTCCAAAGCTCAGTTTCCAACGGTGATTTAAACCTCACACATCAGCCTGTGTTTGCAGAATAAAGCTAAATTCAAACTGAAGTCATTCAGTGAAATGACTGGCCCATCTATCCCCTAGTTAAAAGAGAGGTGAATGGTCAGGGACTGTAGGTGTGTGGCGTCCAAGCTGCCGTGTCTGGGTTGGCTGCCAAGTCCAAGTGCACAGGCAGCCTGTTACGTTGCAGGACCATCCCTGATGAATTTAGCTGGAGCCCAGAGTATTTTTAGCCAACTGGGTTATGTAACGAGTACCTGTCATGTGATGTGTACACAGCAAGGCAAGAAAAAGACATCGGGGAGGGGGGGTCACTATAGTCATTTCATAGGAAAATTAAAATCTGATAGACCTCCTTTGATGATTGATAAATGCATTCATGTGAGAAACACAAAGAATGTGATTAATGTCATTGCAGTAACGCAGCCTTTGCAATGCATGCTGGTCCAGACTTGGCACAGAGCCAGTGACTGGTGAGCTAATGATAACGCATTGCTGACCTACAATAATGGATGTTAAAAGGCTAACTGTTATGTAAAAACAACACATGCTCACACACTCATGCTCACACATGGATACACACATAAACTTCTGGCTTTATAACAGGGACTGGAGTATTTTTGCAGCTGTAACACTTAATTTAGCAACACTCGTTAGAAAGGGGTTTAATTCTGATTTCCCTGCCTGTGTAATCTCTGTTTAATCTCAGTTTATTGTAATTTTGTGTAAGGAAAGTGTATATTTCAGAGTGTTGCCTGCCTCTACTGTGCATTCAGAAAGTATTAAGACTCCCTGCCCTTTTTTCAATTTTATTATGTTGCAGCCTGATGCTGCAGCTGCAAAATTTATTTTTTGTATTTCATGAATTTTCCAAAATGTCTTAAACTCTGTTTCTAATTTGACATGATGGGGCACTGAGTGTAGACTAATGAAATTTTTTTTCCTACTGTAGCATCAGCAACAAAGCAAAATTAAAAAAAAGGGAAGGGGGTCTGAAGACTTTCTGACTGCACTGTATGTCTCCTCAACCCATTCATTCATGTGTCCCTGCACTGATGTCAGATTCTGCTATAGGAAGTGTCTAGCTGCCCCTGAGTGCTTACCTCATCCAGAGGCTGATAGATATGATTTCATGGGCACCCAGGAGTCCAATGTCTTATTTTGTGTAATTGAATAAGCAAATCAGATAACACTTATTATATTGTAATAATTAAAGTAAATGTTCTATAAATAGCTGACTGCGTCATGTTTGCAGGTACCCTGGAGCCCCACCTGTCTGCTCTGCTGTGGATGGCCATGCTGGTTTCTCTGGCTATAGTAATAGTCCTGCCTCAGCCTCATGGCATTCGGGCGCTTATTGCCTCCACCATCCTGCGCCTGATCTTCTCCGTTGGCCTTGAGCCCACTTTGCTCCTGCTGGGTGGTTTCAATGTAAGTGTGCATCTCTGTCCTTATGGATATAACTATTTTAAGCTTTGATATAAAATCAAATTATTTTATGCTTCATTACCAAGAAGTTTATAAGGATTTTACTTTGCAAATAAACCATGTCACAAACCAGACATTAATTAAATAACACACTAGCTGACACACAACGTTCCACCTCATTTTTGATGCTCCTCACTAAGAGCATGTGAAAATCCAACATAAACATGCTATGATAGCCATGTTAGCCTTTCCTGTCTTATTTTAACAGCTATGTACTCCACTGTAAAAGGGCTGCGTTACCTAGCTTGTCTTCTCTGTGATTCTTTATTCTTTAGTTTCTTAATAAGGTCATCTTCCTCATGAGTTTTGTTGGAAACCGTGGTACCTTCACACGTGGTTACAAAGCCATGATCATGGACGTGGAGTTCCTTTACCACTTGCTCTACCTGATTATCTGCGGCCTGGGGGTCTTTGTCCACGTCTTCTTTTACAGCCTGCTGGTAAGTGGGTACACACAAAGGGTCTGAACCACACATACTGTATTTTTACTAATGGACAGCAGTGTTGAACTTGCCATCAAAAAATAAGACAACAGCACAGTGTACATTTAAACACTTAGTTTTTACTTTGACACAGAGAAATTTACAACCCTAATTCCAAAAGGGTTAGAACACTGTGTATAATTTGTTAGAAAAACAAAATGCAATGATTTGCAAATCTCACTCTCATCCAATCTTACCCATTTTTATTTATAGTTGAAAATAAAGAACATTATCAGATGTTGAAACTATAACGTTTTGCCCTTTTATAAAAAATGTTAGCTCATTTTGAATTTGATGGCAGTAACACATCTCCTAAAAGGAGGGTCAAGATAACAAAAGGCTGGAAATTAAGTGGCAGTAATGAAAAACGGCTGGAGGAGCATTCTGCAACTAATTAGGTAAATAAGCAACAGGTCAGTAACATGACTTGGTATAAAAGGAGCATTTTAAAGAAGCAACGCCTCTCAGAAGAAATGTTGGACAGAGGTCCAACTGCATCTAAAAGTTGTGAAAGAATTTAAGAAAAATATTCCTCAATATATATTGCAAAGACTTAGGTATCGCCATCATCTGCAGAACATGATACCATCAAAATCAAGCAAAGAAGACACAGGACTGTTGAGCAGCTAGAATCCAACATCAGACAAGAATGGAACAACATTCCTCTCCCATAACTCCAGCAACTGGTCTCCTCACTTCACAGATTTTTACAGACTGTTATTAAAATAAAAAGGGATGCTACACAATGGTGAAAATGGCCCTATCCCTGCTTTTTAGAGGCACTTTGCTGCCATCAAAATTCAAAATGAGCTAAAACTTTTCATGAAATGCTTAAATCTGATAGGTTGTTTATGTTCTATGTTAAGTAGAATGTGGTGTATGAGATTTGTAAATTAGTCAGTTTTTTTTTACACAGTGCTCAATTTTTTTAATTTGGTCTGTAAGATTTTAAAGGATTTAAAACAAATAAATCCTTTGTCCACTGTGGCCTTTATTAGTCAGCATTGTCACATTAACACACAATGTTCTCTCCTATTCTTGCCTTTTTTTCACAAGCACATCACTGAATGTTCTGTCTTTGCAGCTCTTTGATCTGGTTTACCGAGAAGAAACTTTACTGAACGTGATAAAGAGTGTGACCCGAAACGGTCGCTCCATTGTTCTGACAGCCGTGCTGGCTCTCATCCTCGTCTACCTCTTCTCAATTGTGGGCTATATCTTCTTCAAAGATGATTTCATTTTGGCTGTGGACAGGATACCCAACAAAACATTAGGTATGTTGAACTACTTTGCTAACTGAATAAACCTGCAGTGCCAGACTCAGTCAGTCATCATCCACGCAAACACTCACACCACTTGTTGGTAAATTGGATAAATATACCAGGTTAGTTCACGTGTATTTACTTGATGACAATGCTTGCCTTGCTTTTGACACCACTAATCAGTCACCATAAAATTGCATCAAAAATTGTTGTTAAGTTTCTGTTTACAGTGCATTGACAGGGATGTTATATTTATCTTTCAAGCATTTGGATAATGCTTAGTGGGAACAATCTGATAGCTCGGATTGCACTCAGAGGCGGTCTGTTGAAGCCTTCATCTGGGTTGTTTTGGTAGTGTAGATGCAACACTTAATAGCATGTATTGAGATCACCCTGTCACCTAACGTGATCTCTGCCTGTAAACAAAAGCACCACTCTATTTATAACCACCCTGCCTTGCTTGGATTGATGGGAACTTGTGGCTCTTTTAAGAGATGCAGATTATATGACTAAGTTAAGCAATAAGAGCTGGGGTCCATTCAAAAAGTTGAAAAAAAAGACTCCAGAAGTCCTTTCCTATACACATTTCCTAAACCCTGAAGAAAAACATCACATGATAAAGGGAAGGTGGGAGTTGAAGATAGTAAAGGGGAACTACGGTGATGAGGGAACCTGACTGCTATTTACCCAGATGGAAGTTACAGATATGACATGGATTAACTGTGGAAAAACTATGATTTTACGTTGATGGACTACAAAATGAGCATGTGTTGCTTGTGCTCTGTGTTGTTTAGTGTCCCAAATAAAACAAGATAGCCTTGATGATAAATATGAGCTTATCAAGGCTTTTATAGCGTATGTCTCTTAAAGAAGAGGCATTGTGATTGTGAGCATCTAGAACAGCTGAAAGGTTTAATATCGCTTAATCTGAGCCTTCTTTATTGTCAGTATGAATAGATTAATGATATTCAAGTCCTTATATTCTTAAACAGTACTCTAATTGGCGGCTTATCTGTATGTCTGTCTGTTTTGATTTACACGCCATACCCTTGCTCCAATTGTCCTTGATACCTCTCAGAAGACTTCTTGGGTGCACTGTTTCGACACTGGTGCCATGAAAAAAATCATAAATATGTACACATTTTCTAAAAAATCCAAAAATGTTGTGCAGAGCCATCATTTGAGGACTTCTGCGGCGTTCCATTTACCTCAGAATTCAGAGCTGGGATGACACCACAACCATGTTCAATACGTTCCATTCACTATGAGCTCTAAAGAGTAAGTGACAGAGCCGTTAAACAACTGAGCTTTGTTGAAACACACCCATAGGGAAACATATGGATGAGATGATACACCTGCTCCAAGATTCCTGACCAATGTTAGCTCTCTTTAAAGTACTACTCTGTGTTTAGCTTAAATAAGATAATACAGGAGATGTCGTTGTCGTAAACATGTTTGAATGTGGGTCTGTCGCCACATAGCAAGCATCAAGCAGCAGGTGGGTTGCATGATGCTTTTTACATCAAAAAGTCAAAAGGCACTGCTTTGATGCTTCCCTAATTGTGTTGTAGGTCTATCACCACACATATGCACTGGGGCACAGAGACGCTGATCAATTGTGTAGTTATTTGTGGGAATAAAAACCTTTCCATGCAAATTGGCCTTCTTGCATTGGGCATCTAATGACGAGGACCTTAACAGCTCAGCATAAATAGAGTAAAGATAAGTCTACCATCTGTGAGAACTGATAGAAGTGTGCTGCAGTTTCTGTGAGACACAAACTTTCCAGAGATCAGGGAGTAATTTCACCTCTGACATATTATGCAAAAATCACTTTTTCAGGCTTTTCTAACAGAAATATGTGCCCCTGACCTGTCCACTCCCCTCAAGTACCAGAAAAATTCCTTTACCTCCACCCCCTCTTTCTCCACCTTTCAGAAAATGTGTGCTGAAACAAGCCGTTCTCAGATTTTACCCTCATGATGTCATTTGGGAGTTAGCTCCACCCCCCAGGTTTAGTTGGCCCTCCCCTCCCGCTTGGAAGAAAGTCCCACGCTCCTCTGCTGATCTTCCTCTCAGATGGCAGCTGAGATGCTGAATAGCTCAGTGGTTTACCCTGCTGATTCTTATCTGGGAGATTGATGGTTCAAATCCCAGCCAGGTCCCAACTTTGGATAAAAGTGTCTGTAACATTGTAACATCAGGAGTGCCACATCCATTTCCTGGGAGGGGTGCATCAGGGGTGGAGTCAGACAGCTAATTACCATTCAAAGCCACAGACACAGAAATGGCTTGTTCTGAGATGGGCTGAAACAGAGTGGTTTTTAGACATGCAAAATATCCTATACTGGAGTGTTTTTTCAGCAACTTCACAGGCATGTTTTGGGGACCTCTGAGAACAATATAAACTTGTCTTAAAAGGCTAAAATATTTCCCTTTTAAAATACATGATATGTAAATAAAGTTGGAAAATATTACTTTGACATTGATATTACTAAACCATAACCAGGAGATTTCAGTGTGAGACTTTTTTAATCCATGTGTGACACCATTACACATAGCAAGACTGTGGTTGTTTTCTTACCATTTCCTTCATTCAAAGAGAAAACTTGATCAAAGGGGAACTTAAGTGTACACATCAATATTGCCTTTAACTTAACGCACTATTCTTCTTTAACATGGATTGTCAGAATCCGTGTAGGTTGTGGGCAGGATTTGACACACCTGTCAATGGTGCGGGGAGGAGTGGACACTAAAATACACTACATACTCCCAGAGCATTTGACTCACTTAGGAACCTTCCTAAGCAAAAAGGACTAGTCAAACAGACCCTTGTTCTTTTGAGCCCTATAGGATTCTTACTTTGGTAGCATTTTGCGTTTTTTTTTTTTTTTGTTTGTTTGTAAAACAAAAATGAAAAAAGGAAACTGTCTCACCGACTGAAGCCAGCTCCCCTAGTTCACAAAGGACCAGCTAATTTGTCATCTTGAATTAGGTTGGCATTTCAGTCTAACCAATACCCCGCAGGGTTCATTTACTAGATAGTAAACTTTGAAAATGTTTACAAAGAATGTTAAAGAGGCACCAAAAGCCTCTTAGCTCATAGCTAAAAGTGTATCAGCGGCCTGCACTGCACACAACATGCAGGGATACAAACCTGAAGTAAGATAGCTACAGAAGTGATGTATGGGCCGTTGTTGCATAACAGGTGTGAGAGTGACTTCTGATACCAGGCTGTCGCAGAAAACTCATTTTTAATGCATAGCATGAATGGAAGCACTGAAGTGCTGTCACTTGGTATCTTAATGCTCAAAACATATTTTTGTTACAACAGGATGATGATATCATGTCTTTCTAACTGAACAGAGCATGCAGCCAGTATGGTCGGAGAGTTCTTCTCTGGTGGAGTCTGCCAGAAAGAAAATGGGGAGAACTGTTCCACTGAGGCCATGATGGATGGTAGGTTGACAGAAGTTAAAAGTTAATTTGTGTGAAAATGTATGTTTGTGTGTGACAGAGCAATGGGGGGGTTAAACAAAGAGGTCAAAGGGTTCTTTAAGCTGGAATTCACGTGTTTGTGCATGCATGTGTGTCGGGAATTTCAGGTGTCTGTGTGGGACTAGGTACTTATGTCTGTCTGTGTGAGAGCCAGCTTGTACGCAAGGGTCTTTATGTCCTGGCAGACGACTGACTCAGCCGGAGGAGATTCGTCCCACTGAGCTGTAAATCTGGGCAGCCGGTTGGTCATGGGATTAAACCTGGCGGGGGCAAACGGGGTCTTTCAGGGTGCTCTGTGAAACCTTGTTGGAGTTTATACTCCTTGTACTCAATGCGCATCTAAGGGGACAGGGCCAAAGAACTGATGTAGGGGCCCATGGGTGAAAGTTCATGGATTAATAACCATAAGGTAGGAGCAGGTCAATGGGTCCACTTGGGGTGGCTCAAGTGACTTCTCACAGCTAGTTCTCGCAAACCTGCTGACCTCGATGGGAAAGAAGCTCCAATCATTCACAGCCATGCTGCACCTTAAAATTGATCAGCCAACCATGCAGAATCCCTAAACTGCTGGGGGGCTGACCTTGTCTACCCCCCTCCCATCCCCACACAGACATCACCAGCAGCTCAGCCTGTGATGGGCGTCTGGTGACTTTTTTTAAGGAAACTCTCAGCCCCCGAGCCCTCACAAAACTCTTAATTGGATCAGTTCAATTAACCTATATTAAAGCATAAAATGAGAGGTCAAATGCATGTATAATGCCATTTGTACATGGAATCTGAGGTTTTTAGGTGCATCCCTGTTTCAGTTTGAAGGCTGTATTTGCAGGTAGAAGCACTGCAGCTGCAAAGACATGACTAACTGTGTTTGTGTGCCTCTACAGCTTCCCTTTCTGTCCAACCTTCAGCAGTGGTGATTGAGGACAAGGAAAGAACCTGTGACTCCCTGCTCATGTGCATCGTGACAGTATTGAGTCATGGTCTCAGAAGTGGAGGAGGTGTTGGGGATGTCCTGCGGAAGCCATCTAAAGAGGTAAACAGCACAGAAATTGAGAAAAAAAGGTGACAGATGGCACAAAAGTCAGTCAGAATGGTCCTATTTTCTTTGATCTGCTGTAAGAAGGTAGTCCACAATATAATAGATCAAAGTTGAATGAGGGCATCTTACTATTTAAGTAAGTGGAGTAAGTCCATGTTTTTATTTAATTTCCTCAAACTTCAAAAGCTGCCTGATGTATTTGAACCGAAAAGCAATTGGTTGATAAATTTAATCTCCCAAGAATGAGATAGTTTTCATATAATGAAATAAAGACTTGAAGACATGAAGCCTCAGCAAGTAAAGGTCATAGAGGTTAAACTTGGGGCTTTCATAACCCCCAATATGCCAGAAAAGCATTAAAGGTACTTATCCAGGATGAAGGCAATCTTGTACACCGCCATAATGTGTGTTAAAAATGAGAGCCTGAAACATAGAATGGGGCCATAACTCATTCATACTTACATGAACTTCAGCCATCATCCTTGAGAATTCTCTGCATAACACCGTGTATGCATGGAGCATGCTGTGAGTCTCTAAACTTTTTATTTAATTAAATATCTACAATCTCCTTTTAAATTCATGTCAACTTAACTGCTAATTTATTTATGCAATAGATCATGTAATGTTACATATCAAATTCTCACATACAGTTGTTCCAAATATTTCCAATAAGTTTTAGATATATATAGGGCCAATAAAAAGTATTAACCCTCTTGGATGTTTTACCGTTTTATTGATTTTAGAAATCAATCATGGTCGATATAATTTGGCTTTTTGATACAAAAGTACAAAAAAAGAAACCTTTGTTGTTGAAGTTAAAAACAGATTTATAAAAATAACAACAAAAATACTTAATGTAGAATAAGTGATTGCATAAATATTCACCCCTTTAAAGTGACTGACCTTAATTCAACAGAGGGCAAGTCAAAAGGTGTAAGTTGTCTCAGTTAGTGAAATGGGGATCACCTGAGTGTAGTGAATGTACCTCAAGTAACTGTAGTATAAAGATACCTATGTCTAGAAAGTCCATTCACTGGTTAGTCAGTGTTCCTGGCTACCATTACACCATGAAAATAAAAGAACACTCCAAGCAACTCACAGAAAAGGTTATGAAGAAGTGTAAGTCAGAGGGTGCAGTCAGTGGGTACAAAAAAAAACAATTATATTGATCATAACTGATTTAACAAAATCAATAAAAGGGAAAAAACGTCAAAAAGGGGGAATCAGGGGAATTAAAGGCTCTGTATGTATACATGAATGATGAAATTGTAAACTAAGATTTTGACAGTGATCTTGATAATGTAAACAAGTAAGAGATTTTCTTTTTTTTTTTTCTTCACACATTTTCAGAGAATTCTCACCTACAAGAATTTTTAGTGTAAAGGTTTGTCTCTTAAAATAATGTCAGCTTAAGTTTTTTTTTTCTTTATGGATTCCATAAAAAGCTTTTCTTTTTTTTCTTTTTTTTTTGTAATTTGTATAAGAAGAAAATTTATTTTTTGACATATTTTGAGTAAAAGTAAAAAAAAAAAAACAGAAGTACTTTGAAGCAAACACAGATATTTTTGCTTTAAAGTAGAGTTTCCTTGTAAGCAGAGGTGCACAAATGCATCAATTTAACATTGATATCAGCCTTTTAGACAGACATTGGCATCTGGAAAAGGATGTGGGCATGAACCAAAGTCAGTAGCAGATGTCTGTTTCTTCTGTCTGGTCAATGTAGTGCTGATATTTAACACACCTAGTTGCTGATTTAGAGAAGAGATTCATTATTGGGCTGAAGATATGACCTGTTGGACAAAATGTGATCAGTTTTCATGGTGTTTTAGTTCTTACTATCCAAATCTTGGTTAAAAAAAGTGGGGGCAACTTGACTTGCTTGAAGTTCTTATAGAATCTCAAGGACTTCAATCAAATACAGCCACTCTACTGTGGGGCAGGATGTGGATATTTTCATGGCCAAACATGAGAGAAAAAGTGCAAGTCTTGACACCAAAAGCCATACTGATAAATCGCTCATTTCAGCCATCAGTTAACTCGTTGTTTTAAATCATCTGTATTTTTACTTTCAGTGCAGCTCTACTCATAAGACACCAGCTGGTACCGTTATCCTGTATGTTTTCATCTTTCTGCCTTCTACAGGAGCCCCTTTTTGCAGCCAGGGTGATATACGACCTGCTCTTCTTCTTCATGGTCATCATTATTGTCCTCAACCTCATCTTTGGTGTCATCATTGATACATTTGCTGACCTGAGGAGTGAGAAGCAGAAAAAAGAGGAAATCCTGAAGACAACATGTTTTATTTGTGGTGAGAAAAATAAAATCATAATGCATGTTGTCGTGCTTGCTTTTAGACTTATTTTTATTGAACAGTTTAATCTCTTCCTCGGTCACATTTTGTCTTAGTACTGATGCCATTCTGCAAACTCAGTGATCGGCTAAAAGCAGACATTATTTCAACAATGCAATGTGACTCATGACCTTTGACACATGTTTCCTGTCCTTTTCCCATTATTGATGTAAAGTTGTCATACTCCCTTCGTAGAACTAAACAAAAAGGAAATGCCTTACAGTCCATGTGACTCAAAGCTGCGGGAGAGGCATCTCTTTTGCAATACAATCAGCAAGTGTGAATGCAGTGGCTATGATGTGAAATTAAGAGAAATCAAATGCAGGGCCCGCTCTTGTATTAGCATGTTAACGTAGCATTGCAGCTGCGCTTCAGGTGTCTGTGCATAATGGGGGCTGTGTTTCTGGGTAGTATGAACAACTGAACGCCTCCTCTTCCCAGAATGAATCGTTAGTCATGTTAGGTGCTGCTGTGGAGGAGGAGTGTGTCTTCCTGTTGCCATATGGGGCTTGACCATGTTAGACACTATGCTCACTCACTGTATCAAAGACATGAGCCGTATCCATCATGAAGCAGACAATTACAGGCATTTCATCCAAACAACCACCAGTCACCTCTGGTCATTCTCAGTATTTTGGGTTGAGAAACTCTAAGAAGGGTTATTCCTCTTTTGCAAATCCAATTCTGGGATTTGGTGTGAGAGAATGTCATGACCAAATGAAGCCAATCAGAATTCTGATGTTTTATCTGCCCATCACCTTGTGACCCAATTCAGGTTTTTTTCAGTAACCCTGATGTAGGTCACAAGAACAGTCACATCATTTTACCACGAAACTGTGTATTTCTTCACCCTTCCAAGGAAATGAGGACACTTTGTTTATTCAGTGTGTGTGTGTGTGTGTGGGGGCTGTTTTCTTTCATTATCAGGTTTGGAGAGAGACAAGTTCGACAATAAGACAGTTACCTTTGAAGAGCACATCAAGGTAGAGCACAACATGTGGCACTACTTGTTCTTCATCGTCCTGGTGAAGGTGAAGGATTCCACCGAGTACACGGGTCCAGAGAGCTATGTGGCTGAAATGATCAGGGTAAGGATGTTGGAATAATCATGCTTGGAATAAGGAAGCAGCATGAACCCATGCATCAGTAGCAGTTAGTCTGTCCTAAGGTTAAAGCTTCCCTTTTAACAACCCTCTATGTGTGGAACTCCATTATCCTAAATCATCTGCTTTGCACTGTGTTTCTTGTTTTTACCTCGTCTGCCCCAGACTTCCAGGACTGAGTTATGCAATCCCTGCCTCTATGACTTTGAATCCTGCCAAAGTAATAACACATCAGTCAGCTTTGTGAATGGAGAATTAACTTTCAGACAATATCTGCCAGCATCATGAAATGTGTTAATCCCCTGAAGCAGCCATGCTTTGCTTAAATCATTGAACACACTTGCACACAAACACAGGACTCACTTATCACCTCAAGCATATATCTGCACTGAAATAACCTGATTGCCTTGTTTTACTGCAATGTAATTAAAATTTTATTATCAGCAGCTCTTTAAACACATTTCATGATTTGTCTCCTATGACTGAAAGTATAAATTTTATGAAATAAGTTAAAAAGAAAGTCATAAATTAACATTAAAATGCCAATAGAGGTATTTTTATTGTTCAGATTTTCCATTTGTATTAAAAGAATAACTGACATCAATGTACATGAATAGAACAAAACATGCTTGCAGGTATTTCAGCTCAGCATTTCCATGTATTTGTTGCACACATTAAATCTGTTTTTTGTTTCAAATGATTCAACACAAAAGATGGAAACATAACAAAGAACTGAAAAATAAAATCTATGTTTTTACTGGTCGGTTGCTGCATCATACTCATAGCCTGTGCGCAATTAGAAAGTGTTTTAACTGAAAAAGGAAAGCCCCTTCTTCTGAAGTGGTTGCTTTCCTGACGCACTTGTACTGCTGTCACTTTCTGACATATTTTCTCACTCGGTGCCACTCAGCCCACTCGGGTTTCTCTAACCTTGATCTGCTACACTCAGTCTTGTGAGGAACCACCTGATTTGGGATTAACCCCCATCCTCTTTCCTATTAACCTTGCACCCCGCTGAGCCAAAATGAGTTTGGCAAGAGTGTGTGCTGACCATTGGGTTGTTGGGGGCAGGCTGAACAGAGAGAGCACACATGGTGCGAAAGACCCCGATGACCTGTCAGCTGACCCAGTCATCCTTAACATTACCACTTAGCTTCACATGCTAGTGTTTTTGTAAGGGGCCATCGTGTCCGTTTGTCTGAGTCGTCCACAAAGGCTGCAGTGTTTACTGCAAAAGCCATAACAACAATCACTCAAGTTACTTAATTCAGGAAATGCAATGAGGAAGAGAGAGGGGTTATCTTTTTATTTAAATTAGAATAATAATTAAATAAACCTGCATGCAAATATGCAATGCAAAATTTGTAGATAACTAAATTGATGTTTTGGACATAAGTAAACTTGGCAAAAAATAAATCTACACGATGAAAACAAAGACTATGAATGTACTGCATGAAACTTTGTGTTTTAAGAAAGATATTTCTGACAAGTGTGCCCAGTGGTTTTTATCAGAGTACACGGCCCTGCTCACCTTTCAAGGTTTGGTTTTGAACAGGAGATTATAAAAATAAGAAGTTGTGTTGTAAATCAATTTTGAAAATGAATGTAATTAATTTGTAATTAACTAACTGTATTTTAGTGTATATATACTTTTTTATTGAACAGAAAAGCCTGAACATATACATGGAGGATGCAGGCAGGAACAGAAGAAGGAGAGATCAGGGGCAGATTGCCCTCTTACTAATGCATCTCACATTGTGTTTATCTTGGGGAAAGATGAATAATAGAAACTAAGAGCAAAGGAACTTGCATTGGTTCTCATCAAATTTACAAAGCTACTGTGGACCAGTGTGTGAGGATGTCAAAGTGTGATTAATCTGCGTATAATGTCAGCCCCCCCCGTCTGATTTTACTAAGAATTAAAGTTTGATGAGCTGTGATAAGATAAAGTAGGGCGAGATTCACTTGTTAAATCAACTTTAAGGTATCAAAGTGAACAGTATGAAGTGATAAAGTTGAGATCTGATGAAATACTTGTGTGTATGTACCTGTGGCCAGTTTTAGTCACTTGACTGATAAACTACACCATGATTCATTGAAGTACACTTGTGCAACAGTGCAGTTTCTCAGGAAACCCTCAGGTTTTAGGAGATTGTTTTCAGTTTAGGTTTAAGAGGGCTTTTTAAGGCAGCCTTGGGTCTAAATGGGTTCAATGAACATCAGTAATAACATTAGATTATATATTAGGGCAGGGCAGTAAATCTATTTGATTGATAAATCAAGTTTTTAGACAGTTGAAAATTTAGATTTTCTTTTAAACTTCACTACAGTAATACCAAAAGAAAAAACTTATGTTAAACACTAGTCTTTATGTTAGTTCTGCTAACCTAGTCAACAAAATGTTACATCTTTTACTTACATGCTGCTCATGTGTAATGAGTATTCTCAGACCCAAGAAATACAAAATCAATCACATCACTCACTCTGGGTCCTTTTTAGAGATATTGAAATTAAATGTTCTTTTGGTCTACATTTCAAAATTTTCATCCAACACTAAATCTTTGGCAGAGATGTCAAGCAGTCAAATACAAATAAAGAAATAATTAATGTTCTTCTGATGGTCTTGTTTACTTGCATAGATCATGGAGAGTAATCAGCATTACTTTCAGTCTGTTTCTTAAGCAGATAAAAACCTTCATAGCCCGAGTGTTAATGTAAATAACCCCCCATAGTAAAATTTACGCTTTAGAGGAACACAGTTTACTTTTGTTACATGTTATTGATAAAAAATATAACCTGTTTGAGTTTTTTGGTTTTCTTTTGAAAAAAAAAAAAAAATCGTAAATTAAGATTGGTGAGAAAAAAAATCTGAGTCAGATTTTTTAACCATATTTCCCAGCCCAAATGTTTACAAGCGCGCACACATTGCATTCAGAAGGTATTCAGACTCCCTTCACTTTTTTCAATTTGTTATGTTGCAGCCTGATGCTAGAGTCAAAAGAAATAATTTTTATTCTCCTAAATCTACATTCAGTGCCCCATCATGACAAAGAGAACACCAAACTCTAAAAATGTTTGCAAATTAGTTAAAAAAAAAAACCTGAAATATACCATTGATATAATTATTTAACCCTCTTTCAAAAACACTTGAAATGTTGTCCAGGATCCTCCCACTTCTCTGGATCTTGGGGAAAAGGGCCTTAGTATGAGAGGTGACCAAGGACCCAATGGTCACTCTGAGCTCCAGAGGTCCTGAATGGAGATGGGACAAAGTTCCAGGACAACTTTCACTGCAGCCCTCAGATCATCATGGCAGAGTGGCTAGACAGAAGCCTCTCCTCAGTGTAAAACACATGAGAGCCTGCTTGGAGTTTGCAAAAATATGTACATATACACCTTAATTTTTTTTAATTTCACTTTAACTAAAACTCTCAGACACCTCAGTGGACATATCAATGGTCCTCAGCATGTTGTGCTATCAAAATAACTTTTTCTTTCCGTTAATTTTACTTTTTAATCCATAGCAAGTTCATTTTTCCTAAAGTCATAATTTTAATTACTCTACTTATTTACTATACAAAATATCCTTGGTTCAAGAAATAAGATTTTAAATATTAACAAAAACAGTGGAATTTAAAAATGCAACTTAAAAGGGTTAAATGCAATCTACTACAGAACATGTGTGATTTATTAGAAGAATTGATGATCACTATTAGGTATAAGGTTCAACTCCTCTTTAATGCAAATACTGAATCAGTCAATCACATGGCAGCAACCAATGCCTTTAAGCATGTAGACATGGTCAAGATGATCTGCTTAAGTTCAAAAGAAGCATCTGAACGTTGAAGAAAGATGATTTATGTGGTGTTTTTTATAAACCTTTAACTTTATCTCTCTTTTCTTCTGTGTTAGATGTTTCTGCTCTGCTGCAGTTTAAGCCTTAAATAACTGTATGCTGTATTCAGTATTTTGATTTACATCAGTAATTTTGTCATAGCCTTCTTCTGTTCAGCTTAAAGGGTCTCTCTCCCACAGTCTTTGATTTTATTTAAAGATAAGACGGAGGAAGCATCAAGACACAAGGGGGTGTTGAAGTCAGGCTACTCTTACAATGACTAGGACTGACGTCAGTAATGGAGGGCTCTGAGGTAGAAGTGTCAATTCTAAGATGTGGAATGATGAGTCTTAATTCACACTCATCACCCTCATACTTTTGTCCTTTGAAGCAGAGCAGGATATCTCCGTCTCATGCTCAGATTTTACACACCTGCATTCATAAACACTCAAAATATTTATTTAAGAGAATATCTTAGTATAGAAAGATATGCTACCTCTGCCTGATGAGCGGTGTGTTGCGTTTATGAGTTGATTTATTTGCATATTCTTTGACTGAGTCGGCTCATCAGGTGTCTTGTGGCGTGAATGTGACGTTTTATGTTGCTGTTTTAACCACACAGCATCCTGTTTCTCTGTTATGGCAACGTGGTTTTAATAATGAAAGATGTACTTCCGTCATTTCCATTGAACCAGTGTCAAGTAGAATTTTTAGTCGTGACTGCACTTCTCAGTTTACTGGAAGGGCTTTCGCTTGTAAACACTGAGGTTGGAAAGAGGGCAGGGTTGCTGGTGACAAAGTCGTCAAACAAACGTGCACTTTTGGTTTGCAGGCAAAAATCCAAAATGGGGAAATGACCTCAATATTTTAGCTCACATTTTTCTACAGCACATGACCCTAAATGTGTGCATGGAGTGACAGACAGAGGTCAGAGGAGACTTTGTGAGATAAATTTAACCACCTCAAACTGCTCATTCCTACTTTGTGTAACACACAAGCGTGACGATCATAAACTTTTACTTATTAAAGTAAGGGTACTGTAATGCATAGTGGAGGGGGTGAGCTAGGTAAACACAGCCTCTGTCAGCCTGCATTCAGGAAGTGGAACCTGCTCACAGCAGTCCTCTCCTCCTTTCAGAATGACTGTGTGAATTTCATCATTTTAGTCTTGTGTGATTCCCCTTGTGCTGCCTTCTGACCCAGAACTGGTTTGTGGTTTGGACGGCCAACTCACTCAACCATCTGTCTCCAAGTTAACCGCTGAAACCAAGGGGCTTTTTTAGCCAGGGGCCTGAAGGGCCACACAGCATCCTCCTCTCTCAATTCAAGCTGTTATTAAACTGATAGCGATGCAGACTGGGGGCATATGATAGAGTAATAGCTTTGTATTATGTTTGCTGATACTGTAAAGGCATTCAGAGTGTACTAAAGAAAACTTTTCTAAAACATCTGGAGGAGTTTGAGTGATTGACTGAAAAAGAATAGGCTAGGATTCCTCAGGAGATGTTTCTGAGACTTGCTGAAAACTACTGACCTTGCAAAGCAGATGGATACACCCGTTTCCGTGTTTCTCACTGGCAAATCCATCTCGCAAAGCTCCCATCTGAACCGTTTGGGCCCAGTTAGAAAGTGACAAGACCAATCAGCGTCGAGGGGCAGTACTCTCAGGCGCAGCAGAGTCGTGACGTAAAATAGCAGTAACAAGAGAGCGGTGAAATTATGGCAGAAGACATTGGCATGGATGCTGCTAAAGCGTTCGTTTTATCAGAAATTTACAACATGTCATCATTAAAATAAGAACAAAGAACAGCATTGAGTTGTTTTCTTTTCAAAAACGACAAAAGTCGTGTACTGACATGTCTACAGTTGCCATGGTTCGCGTCATGTACCGTAATTTCCGGACTATAAGCTGCTACTTTTTTCCCATGCTTTGAACCCTGCGGCCTATACAACAATGCGGCTAATCTATGGATTTCTACATAGATTAGTTACAGCTAACGGCCACTAGGGGACCTTCTAAATCTATGGATTTTACAGGTTACGGTCCCCCACCTTTAAACTCTATGGGCTCTATGGCCGGTCCACATCCCCCACCTTTAAGAGGCGGGCTCCAGCAGGAAATGCTGGAGGCTGGAAAAGAGTGAGACAGGCAGTTTGCGCAAACAACGAAAGCAAAAGTGGAACCAAATGCAGTACAAGAGACAGAATGAGAGCAAGACAGACATTATGAGAGCGAGACAGTTTGCGCAAAGGAAGTTTTCATGCACAAACCCTCATTATGGAAAACAAATGAAGAAATGCATATGATACAGCTTTTAAGTTAAAGGCAGTCGATCTGGCTGTCAAAGAAGGAAATAGAGCTGCTGCACGTACCCTTGGCATCAGTGAATCAATGGTGAGACGTTGGAGATGCCAGCGTGAAGAACTGGCTCAATGCAAAAAGACAAAAAAAGCTTTCAGAGGTAATAAAAGCAGATGGCCCGAACTTGAAGACTTTCTTGAAGATTGGCTGAACACACAGAGAGCAGACGGTGGAGGTGTTTCCACCGTGCCACCGTGCCACCTTTCCACCTGCGGCTTATAGTCCAGTGCGGCTTGTATATGTACACATTTGGTTTTTTCCCTAAATTTAGCTGGTGCAGCTTACATCCAGGTGCGCTTTATAGTCTGGAAATTACGGTAGTTCTTTATGGAGTTTACTCCTTCGGTAGGGGCGCAGGTGCAGCTCGGTAGCGGCTATGTCACATGTTTTGTTGCTCTGATTGGCCCGTAAAGATGTGACAGACAGAACCTTCATCCAATCACCCTCCGAGTTTTTTTTTTCAAAGGTTCTGCCCTTTCCCAAACGCTGTCTGTGAGTGTTTTTCCAGATGGATGTGTGAAACAAATCCCTCTGGTGTGCCAGGTTAGAAAACTACAACAAAAGACTGCAGGCTGTTGTCCAGCAAAAAAGAGACACAACTGACTATTAGCATCAGAGGGGCTAATAATTAAGACCCTGGCGGTATTTGTTTTTGTGAGATAATTTTGTTTAGAAATTTAGTTGAAAATTCCTTGCTTTGTCAACAGCACTTGGAAACTATTGTAAAAAAAAAACTAAATTTTTATTGGGGTTAATAAATTTGTCCTCATCTGTAGGTCATCTTATTGAGACACAAGATAAAACAAGATTTTTAAGTCTGCACTGTTTCACAATTTCAGTAATCTCCTAACACACATAATCGCGTCATTTCAGCTAAAATCTCTCATCAGCCTAGTTTTTGAGTACCAGCTGATTAATGTAATTAATTTTAGAGTTTAATTTAAAAAAAAAAGGTGCTTATTGCTGCTTTGAATTTGTTAAAGCTTTAAAGGAGCATCCAAGAACTACATTTTAAGCAGCTCCATCTTTGTGCCTCCGCTGGTTTTTGTGAGGCAATGCATGCTCACTCTCAAAAGAAAATGTGGACCTAATAAAAAGAAATTCAATTCAGTTTATGCAACTCAAGTTAAGTTGTAACTTGTTAACTTGAGTTGAATAGATTTAATTCAGTTGACTGTTGTCAAATGGAGCCATTTTATTTTTAATCAGATTCTGCCTTAAAAGTATGTTTCAGAGGCTTAGATGGCCAAAAGGTTAGGTCAAGCCCCACATATAGAGGCTGTAGTCTCCAAAGCAGGTCCAAATCCAACCCACAGCTCCTGTTCTGCTCGTCATTCCCCACTCTCTCCCTCTCTGATGTCCTTCTCTGTCCACTGTCCTGACTCTTAAATAAAGGCATGAAAACTCTAAATAAATCTTTATAAATGTAAGCTTCAGGCCATTGCATACAGTTAGAAACCACACCTGTGGTGTGAAATGTAACTCAAAGTGGGCTGCATGTACTCCTAGACATCTGAATTATGTGAAGCATTTCATCGGTGCTGAATGATAAAAGCTTATTTTACTAAATAAGATTAAGAATATGCAATCATCACTTCTTGAATATTGCAAAAGTTACTGACGATTAAAAAAGTATCTGAATAAATGTGAAGCATCTTTATGTGTTCATAGACCTGGCATAACTGTTGACATTCTTTTTTACCAGGAGCACAACTTGGACTGGTTCCCCCGAATGCGGGCCATGTCGCTGGTCAGTAGTGATGCTGATGGGGAGCAGAATGAGATCAGAAATCTGCAGGAAAAGCTGGAGTCCACCATGAAACTGGTATCCAACCTGTCAGGCCAGCTGACCGAGCTGAAAGATCAGGTTGGTAAAACAAAGGGGGAAACACTATCGGAGTACATCCTGTTAAAGCGTGGGAGACACTTAACCTCTCAGGCATTACTGTAGGTTTGTTTGCTGCTCATTGCCCTTTAGATGCAGAGATTAGTAAGTGCAGAAGGTGATGAGTCATAGTTCAGAGCTCTTGACTTTGTCAACCTGATTTAATTTTCAACATGAAGCTTTGGCCAAAATTCTAGTGTTTTATAAAATCTGTTCAGTGTTTTTTTTTTATTATTCATGACTATTGAAACTGGCTAAAGAAGGAAGGAAAACACTGTGCCAGGATAATTTTACAAGACAGCTGAAGTCTTTGGAAGTTGTGTAAAAATACCTTTTGCTGAAATTGCATATAAAGGCAAACAAGACATCAGTGTGTTGCACAATTGTTGCAATCCACTGTTTCTAGTAAACAGAATTGTAAAAATGTCTCTACTCTTGAAATGAGAACCCTCAGTGAGGAAGTGAATGTAACCAAGACATTTTGACCCAGACAGGAGGAAATGATTTTTGTGTTGCTGAAAGCTACGAAGAGCCCATAATAGTGGTGAGAGTCCCATTTGATGCAACATTTGTAAGGTCATGTTAGAGTTATTTTATTATCTGTAAAAAATAAAAAATGTGCTCTAAAGTGTCAACATGGAATTAAATTCTTAATCTGAAATTTATTGAAAGTTGAGCACATTCAGAAAAAACTGCTAAAATTTTTATTTGTTTTGTGTCATTCCAGAGAAAAACGGCCCAATGTGTAATTGTTGAGGATGGGGCTTTCCACAAACACTAGCTGTCAGCCAAGAAGCTGACTAGTCAGTTAATCACACAGCTACTTTTTACAGTTTGAACGGTTAAAAAGGTTTAAAAGTTGCAACACAATTTGACATGCATGCTAATTCACCTGAACTCTGGAGTCAGCTCACTCAAGTAGTTATGTAAATAACATAACCTTATATGTTTTATCAAATAAAGGCCACAATCTTAATATGAAGAAGCAGATGAACACACCTGGCTTCTTGCCTAATATTCTCATTATTCAGTGCATGTGAACTGTTTGATCTGTTTCTTCTGTTAGTTTATCTGGGCATGAGTATGTGGTCAGAAGTGGAAGAAGAAGTAAAAAGCATGGGGAAGCAGCACTTGTAGAGTGATGTTGAAATGCTAAGTGGAATAAAGGATATGAAAATTCTCATCTCCTAGATGGGAGAAAATATAGAAATAGCAAAATACAAAAGAAAGCTTCTATAAAAATGGCCAAGGAGGATTTTACGAGAAATACATAACAGCTTGTCTGCTGCTCTCTCTCCATTCTCCATCTTGTACATGAGAACTCCTTGAACACAACTACCTTCTTAATTTGTATCCAGCCAGCACAGGATGCTAGCACGGAGAATGTAACTGAGGCCAAAAGTAGATGCTTGCTGAGTTAAAGCTTGTTGCTGTTTCCTGGTCAGAGACACAATGCCATCAAAGAGAGCAATAAAGCATTATTGAACGCAATACAACTTCCACAAACAGGTGCATCTCAAAAAGTTAGAAAGTCATGAAAAAGTTGTTCATTTACTTTAATTAAATGCAGTGATACTCCCACATATAGCAGATTCATCATGCACAAAGTGAAATATTTAAGACAGTTTTAATGTCGGTGCTTACAACTCACAAAAACTCCTTATCAACTTTCTATGCTTTGATACAGCCTCTGAGAACAGCCTGCCCTTTCAGCACTGACCTTCTGTGGCTTACCCTCCTTGTTGAGGGTGTCAATGAATGTTTTTTAGACAAATGTCAAAACAGCAGTCTGTGGTTGTGTATAAAATAACAGAGTAAGAGAATAAAAGATCAGAAAACCTTTGAAGGAGTTTGAGTCAATGGGCTGATTAGAGCTCTTTTCAGGAGTGAAATAACTGACAAGAAATTTGAATGTTTTGAGCTAATGGGATTTTTTGTGGGTTAAAAGATGTAATGATGTAAACTTTTCACTTTGTGTGTGCTAAATCTAACACACAGTACTGTGCAGTACTTTTAGGCATGTTTGGGACAGAAACTGAGGCTGAAATAGTGCCTGTAATGCAGGTAAGCCCCCTTTAGGGCACCATAGAGAGGAGGATTGACACAACTCCCATCGTGATCTGGATGTCCTTGCTATTACCAGGGGCATGAGAAAATAATCTGTTGAAAAAATTACAAAGTTTAAACCTTTAGGGCACAGAAAGGGCTGGATGTGGAGAGCAAACACAGCCTAAGGTACTCTTAGGCAGGTAGTAGGATTGCAACAAGACCAATGTTGGGCTGTGAACTTCCCAAAGGCCTGAAAACCGCCAGTGGTCCCTGGGCGTATCACTACTCCGGCAGCCAACGCCCCTCTATCTCTCCAGCCCTGGGTTGTGGCACATAAGGGGCCTTATGATTAATCCTGAGCACCCTACGTGCCTATTTTTTTTATTTAAATATGGGAAAAACATGAACCTAAGTTTTTATTCTTTCTTCTCCTAAAGGTTTTTTTTTTTTACAATTTTTTTATTGCTTTCACCAACACCATCAGATTTTTTGAAAATAAAAACATTACCTAATTATTCTCAACTATCATATTAATGTGAAATCAACTTTAAATAAAGCAGTTTAGATTAAACATTTTTCTTTGCAGCATGAAAATAAATCTCTTAATTGGTGAAATCACTCTTGAAAGATAGATTTTAAACACTGAAATTCTCTGTTTTAAATGTTGAAAACTATCTTTACTAGCCATCTAAGTTGATGGCTGTTAATGATATTTCTCTCCAACGTATCCTTTTGCTCAGAATTATTTCTCTAAGAACAATCATTACAAGAACATTTAGTCTCACTATTAATGTTGTATTGTTTCAGTGTAGAGGTTAAAACCACTACATTACGTTAGTTAAAGTCAATTCTTTGCAGAAAATACATTCTCAAATACATTCTACATGCTGATATAAAGGTTAAGACGTGCATTATGACTCATGAGCTTTGCTTGATCTCTCTAAATTTGTTTAGACAGAGTTTCAGTATTAGTAGTTTGTGTTCTGCTGCTTTCGTCAGAAGACGCCACGATGTGGATGACACAGCTGGGAGAACTTCAAAAGTCACTCCAGCATGGTGCAGAGTTTGCGCCGCATTTATTTTCTGTAAATGAAAAGAAAGAAACAATAAATGGATGATATAAAAGCACAAGAGGCTGCCAGTGGATTCAGCAGAGGAGGACAGGCGTGCAGGAGAGGTACAAGGTGAATATTTTTTTACGAACTTGTCTTTTCCTTACAGATGACAGAACAGAGAAAACAGAAGCAACGGATTGGCTTGTTGGGACACCCACAGCACATGAACGTTAACCCTCAGCAGCCCGCGTAAAGTCAACTTGCAGCGCCCTGAAGCAGCTACGTCGACAGCCCACTGAGTCGAAGTTTAACTTAAAATGGTAGGAAAGCACTGTACCATAGTTAGGATTAATGCAATGTGTAGCTTAACACCACAGTACTACTCACCCACCTCATTGTGTTCAGTTTAAATTGGTGCCAAATGTTTTCTACGTAACGATTGGATAGATTTCTCCTCACATGGCCTTTACAGGTTGAACTTGAAACATGATGAAGCTGACTGGACAGGCTGAATTAGATTTGTTTTTCATTTTTTATTTTCATGTTTTCTGTTTCTGGCATAAAAAGCAGTATTACATGTCTTATTTTTGTATGTTGTGCAATACATTAACTTAAATATGCAACATTGCGTGGAGATTTAAGTTCCATTATTTATGTCTTATCTCAAAGTGGGCCAATGTTTTTGTTTGTACCTTATTGCCACTTAATAGAGTAGGGAGTAAACAGTTGTATTTACTTACATAAATATAGAAAGTATATCAATGAGCTGACTTTCTCTTTTTTATTTTATTTCACTAAAATGTGCATATTTCTTGAATGTCAGCTGCACTAAGTAAAGGTAGTATATTGTGTGAAAGCAATATATCCAGATAGTTTCCTTACATGTAAAAGTCCAATGTTGTCACATCGCAGTGCTATCTTGTTATACGATCCATTTTATTTCTAATGAATTTCTAAGGGACTTTAGGAGTGTTTGTCTCATGGGTCAGATATGCTGTGTAATTTATTCAGGTTCACTCATGCTACTGCAGTTAGCTCAGGAGTTATGTAACCTTTAATAAAAACCATGAGTTTGATTTTTCTGTTTGCAGCAAACATGTTCCATTTGTGCCTGTTTGGCTTCATTTAAGTCTCATACAAGTCTTCTGCTTGTGCAGAGGCACTTTGTTTTTCTTGACATCTTCACTGAAATGATTTTCATGCTACTGTTAGATCTTTTTGACTACTCTGTGTACAGAAAGTTTGTTGCTTATCTTTGCTTTTGTATAGAAAATGAGAGTGAGAAAACACTGTTGCTCATGTTTGTTAAGAATAACAAATAATGTAAGCACTGTCAAATTTGTACATTAAAGTAGAATTATTTATTAAAATTGATGTATTTA
Source organism: Cheilinus undulatus (assembly GCF_018320785.1). NCBI lineage: Eukaryota > Metazoa > Chordata > Actinopteri > Labriformes > Labridae > Cheilinus > Cheilinus undulatus. The sequence goes on from NC_054867.1 coordinate 15,273,074, forward strand.
TCCTTTACCTGTTCTTTTATTGTTGTGTTTTCATTTTGGGTTGATAAAACAGAATTATTTTTAGAGAATGATGACATAATTCAACCTCAAATATACTTAATTGTTTAAAGAGGTTAAGTCTTGCTCTACCATTCTCAGTTACTTCTTGTACTTAGCCAAAAGAATTGTGCATATTCCTCTGACAGGAAATGATTTAGTATATGCAGCTTCTACTGTTAGAATTACAGTAATATTTAGAGGACATGCATGCTGTAAAGTCACAACTACATAGGCCCATATTATCTGTATCCAACTTGGCAATATATTCTTAATTTAAATCTAGGAAATGTATTTACCTACTAAAACTGATTTTTTCCTAAACCTCTTCAGAGTAACTACTCTAAATCTTTAAACAGGAAATATTCATGCTTTGAACATTTCAACAGCAGTGACGTGGATTTAATGTGAAATAGAATGCATCCTCATTAGTGGTTAACACTTTGCCTGCAGTGTTAAGAAAGTTCTTTTTCAGTCAGATGAGTTTATCTCGATCTACCTTAATCTCATGAGATGTTTACAGCAGACTATTCTGACTTGTAAATGACAATTGTTAGTAAGCATCATTCTGTAAAAAAAAATGTTTTGTTTTTAAATTTTATTCTTATGATTTAGGAGAACTTTTTTTTATTACAGTACATATATCTGTTCAAGAAGACAGCTAATCAGTATGGCACTTAAGATCTGATCACAGCTTTGACTCTTTCAAATCAGTGCAGTGTGAAACTTCACACACTAAATCCTAACAGGTTTGCTCATCATATGAATACACCTGCTGTGGTGTAAATTATTGCCAACTAGAACAACCTTCACCAGGATGTACGGACAGTATGTATGTTGCAGAGATAAAAAAAACAATGGAGTCCTACTCGATGGGTAAAAATGGGCCAACTTTCTTAGTCAGAAAGTGTGCCAAGGACAACATTTTAACTACTATTTTTTTTTGTGACTGGGAGCACTCCGTCCAAAAAACATAGAAGTCCTGCTACAAGATACTTACAATATAGTAAGATGGTTAATACGGCCAGAGGTTACAAGCACATTATGTGCATTTACTGAGGTAAGACTCCAACCTTACAGTTTAGGCAATTTTTTATGTACTCTTTAATACATTTTAGAGGAAAAAATATTTTTTTAAATCATTACAAAAACATCTTACAAAGACGATTAGAGGCGTAGAGAAAAAATGTGAGGTTTTAAAAGCAAGTAGTATAATAAATAGTGCTGTCAGTCAATGAATGATTTAATCATAATTAATTACAGGCTTTGTGATTACTTTCTATTGATTAATTGCATTAATAATGTAAGAATGATTTCATTACAGAAATACCTACTGCATCAACCTGTTTCTACATGGTTATTTCTATATGGTAGGTTTTCATCGTAGTCTGTTCTCCACCGTATCAAGACACGATTCAGAAAACACTTCAGTCTTTAATTACATATTCTGTCCCAGATGATGGTGCTCTGTAGATTAAATAATTAAATAAGTAATTGGGAAAAATGAACAAGGAACTTAGACGACTTGTAGTTTAAAATACTTCAGATGTTTGTATGATCAGTGTTGACAGCATTAGTAATATTTCATTGATATCACAATGTAGCCTACTGTAATATAATAATATGATATGATGTCAACATTTTTGAAAATGCTGCTTGCAGTACAGCAGTGTGTCTACTTTTGGAATAGTCTTTATTATGATGTAACATAATTTTAAAAATATGTATATTATGACATAATGAAATGCAATATAATGTCAACAGTTTCACAATAAAACTTTAGTACAGGAAAGTATATGTTCTTTTTGAATAAAATTCAACATAATTTAAACATTATAATATGATAAAATACATAACAATATCAATATTTTTGACAATATCACTTGCATTGCAGCTTAGTATGGCTACTATTGGAAAAGTAATATAATATAGTAATATAATATAATAATATAACATAGTATAATATCTACATTTTTGACAGTATAACTTGCAATACAGTCTAGTAAGGCAACTTTTACAATAATTATTTCGAAATAAAATAATAGGATTCATATGATATAATATAATACAATATAATAATGTAATATAATATAATATGAATATCAACATTTTTGACGATATAGTTTGCAATACAGCCAAGTATGTCTTCTTTTGAATATAATATAATATAATATAATATAATATAATATAATATAATATAATATAATATAATATAATTGATACAGATACATGACAATGTCTCACCTAATTCAATATAACCTACATGTTGACCTGAACCGTAAATAAACAAACGAATAAATAAAAAATAAATAAATAAATGTTTAAAGACTATCTATTAGCTGTCTCTCTCCATGGACCAACAGGCACACTGTTCCTCTGAAGCGGGAGGCTTGTTTGTATTTTCTTCCACATCTTATCGACTGCACAGAAAAGTGTTGACAGAGACCCCCTTCCCGCCGAGCCGTTTCCTTGTTTTGGGACTGTTTCTATCTATAGTCTCAGGCTGCTTCGGGACGTCGGCGGGTGGAACCGACCGACCAGTCGGGCACTCTCGGTTGATTGCGCGGATGACGTCACCGACAGGGATCTGCTCCACAGCTCTCTCCCGGCCATGAGGAGCTCAACGTGACAGCCCGCTGGGTACAAGCAGGTTTAATACTATCAGTACAGCAGCCGGTAGCCTATAAAAAAGAAAACAAAACACGGCGCTCCCGCGACACTCATCCCGCTGCAGGTGCACGTGCGGAGCGGAGATCGGGAACAGTGTGAAATTACACGGTGTCCGTGCTCAGCGCATGACATGCCAGACGGAATATTTGCCCAGTTGGCAACAATGAGACACTATAGTGTGTAAGTCACTGTAGTTGCTTATTGTTTGACTCACTGCTTACTACATGGCTCGAATAATTAAGACATGATTGGTCACGTTTATATTGCGATAAGGATAATGTTATTAAAAGTATTTAAAATGGGCTTTAAAAATACAATAATAATAGGCTAATAATAATAATAATAATAACAACATCAATAATAATAATAATAATTTGTGGAAGGTTTTTACTTTTTTTGATATAGATTTACTTTTATTTAAAACACTTGTTATTGTATTCTTTCAACTTAAAAAGATATAATAAATTATATACTTGAGACAAGTCTGCGCGCTGAAATTATTCTCGAGGGTCATTACTGCATTGTTTAGTGTCTCTAGTTGCACTAAATTTTGGAGGTTTACTTTTATTCATTGTCTCGCGCCTCCGGAAATTTGGTGTTTTTAGTCATAAATAACGCCCCATTAAAGTCTGCCTTATGTGCAGTCAGCGAAATAATAATTCCCGGTCTCAAAACTGTCGCCGAAGACATTGTTGCTCCACTTTTTGTCTTTGTAAACACGGTCTGCTCTAGAAGAGCCGGAGCATGGTGGTACACGGGACTCAGCCCCAGCGGAGGAGTACTACACAAATGGGCTGTACTCTGTGGCAGCGCGAAGGGAGGAGGCGTATGTGTGCGGGGAGGGTGAGGAGTTGAAAGCGCCGTCCAACACGTGAGGCTCATGTGACGGTGTCTGTAGCCGAGAGACGTGCCCGCAGTCACAGGGTTTAACACGTAGTCAAAACCCACCCAGCTCTCACACATTGTGCCGCGCGTGGAGCCTCCCTAGACATACTACTGAGCTCGGACCTCAGGGTGACAACACTGTGCCGTGCTCAACTCCTGCTCGCAGCGGGAAACACAGACACACTGGATAACAGGGGATACTTTTCTACTTTATTTTTCTGTTTCTGTTTTGGATTATCTTTTCTCGTGTCGACGTGCCACAGCGGAGACTCATTTCGAACAATTTTAAAGGTTTTTTGAAGTCATTTTTCGGGTTTTACACTTAAGCGACATGGAGAGGATCACAAGTGCGCAACCACCTCCCTGCATGCCAAAACACCCATCATCATTGGATATAGCTGAAATGCAAGGGTAAGATTTTTTTTTAATTGTCTTCTGTATTTATTTCAAAATAATATCATGCAACTTAACTAATTTTAACATCTCTCCAAAGGGTTGATTTTCCAATTTATGTGTACAAATCCAGAAGGGGCATGAAGCGTGGGGAAGAGAGCAAGGTAAATTGAACTTGAGCATTATAATATTGCCACATTTGCCGTATTAGAGTGCATTGATGTAACTGACAGCACTTCATCTCTCCCCAGGAGACTTACAAGTTGCCACACCGCCTGATTGAAAAGAAAAGGCGAGACAGAATAAATGAGTGCATTGCTCAGCTGAAGGATTTGCTGCCAGAACATCTAAAGCTTACAGTGAGTATTGCCTTCTACATTTTTGACACTTATGCCAGGGAATGTGATATGCCACGATTCATCAGATAACTTTGTTTGCTCCTGACTTCAGATTCAGTTTCAATGTGCCCAAAGCAAAAGTTTAGGACTTAAGTGGGAGCACAGGGACTATTTTTGTCAGTTATGTAATTTTATAAAGATGTTGTCATAATACAAACAGGGTTTTAGTTTTAAATTGTTGTCCAGATTCCTTTGTGTGCATGTGGATTGCATGACTTCCCGGGTGTTTGAGGCTTGTCCTCTATTCAGCTGTAGAATGTGTTACATAAGAAAGATCAACATGCTTATCGAAGGTCTTCCTGTTTTAGACGCTGGGTCATTTGGAGAAAGCCGTGGTGCTGGAACTCACTCTGAAGCATGTGAAAGCCCTAAGTACCCTCCTGGAGCAGCAGCAGCAGAAAATTATTGCACTACAGAAGGACCTGCAAATCAGTAAGTTCCATAAATGCATGAAGCAAAACTGAGAGTTTTGCAATTTCTTGCATCTATTGTAAGTAATTTGAGGAAAATTGTGGATTTTCTCTTAAACTTGTCGTTCTTTGTCATCAGGTGATCATGGAGGTGAAGAGAGCAGCGAGGAGATGTTCCGCTCCGGCTTCCACTTGTGCGCGAAAGAGGTCCTCCACTATCTGGCCAGCCAAGAGAGCAGCCGGGACCTGACTCCGTCCCATGTCATCAGCCACATCCAAAAGGTGGCAGCCGAAGTCCTGCATCATCAAAGCAGTCTGAACCCGGACGAGTCCACCCCTCAGCCTTCAGAGAAACTGAAGAAACCTGCTGCACAGCCTCAAAGGGCTTCTGAGACCCCGGCTAAGAACTGCGTCCCTGTTATTCAAAGGACTTACCCTCATGGCATGGGGGAGCAGAGCGGCAGTGATACAGACACTGACAGCGGCTATGGGGGAGAGCATGAAAAGCGCGACCCTAAAGCTCAGTGGTCAGAGAGCAATGCAAAGGAGGGAGAGTTCAAGCAGGCCGGGTCTGAGAAGAAAACCGGGTCTATCAAGCAGGAGGGCGATGAGCCTCAGGCCAAGAAGTTGAGGTCTGACTCTTTGGAGGATGAGATCCTCCCTGGTCACATGGTGGGAAGCCCAGGCAGTTACTTCCCCCCTAACCAGCACCCGTTTTGTCTCCCCTTCTACCTCATCCCACCTTCAGCTGCAACAGCCGCAGCGTATCTACCAATGCTGGAGAAATGCTGGTACCCTGGCAGTATGCCCGTAATGTATCCAGGCATGAGCGGCTCAGCCGCGAGTTTGCATCCAGAGACACTTCCATCATCTTTGGTGATGTCCCAGAGAGCAGGGTCTCCTGTCCCCCACCAGGGCCCCATGGACTCCCCCTCACTTCACAAAGCTTTAAAGCAGGTCCCCCCACTTAACCTGGAAACCAAAGACTGAATGGACATGTTTCTGTTTGAAACCCTGCCCCTTGAATGTTGACATGGTTAAATAGTTGGAACACTGATAAGAGGGTGAATGGACAGAGTCGCACTGGTACCCCTTCAAACCGCAGCTGTTATTTAGCCTTTTAAAATTTGGACCCCATCAAAACACCTCAAATAGCCATGATGTTTCTCGAAAGGTCCTTGCACATTGAAACTTTTATGGGCAGCATGGACCGCTCATGTGAAGGCTTGTAACTTGTCACTGATCGCATGGCTCTAAGACACTGTGAAGATCAGTTTTGGTTTTAAGGTGGCGAGTGCGCTAGTAATCAAGAGGGATTTTTTTTTTTGGAAGTCTTGTCTTCTGTGCACTCTGTGATGAATGTCAGAGGTCAGCTCAGAATGTAAGGCAAAGATAAGCCCAGCTCCCTTCCCCCCAAAAAGTATTTGGACCTACTTTCTTTGCACACACAGTCTGTCATGAATGTAAAGGTTGAACAACAGCCCCTTGTAGATGCTGCTTCTTGAACTATTATTACCTGCTGTAGGTCTGAGAGTGGAGGATCTACCTTCAGCAGGAGTCGCTCTTGTAACTGCAACAAACCATTGTTTAAAATATTACCAAAAAAAAAAAAGGTTCATGATGACATGAGGTGTCACAAATACCCTCAAATACCCTGGAGCTTAAGTGAGGACAAGTGTGCACGATGTTTAAAGAATTCAGGGCGTTGTCATCATACGAGGTGTGTCACACGTCTGTTGAAGAGTAATGTGGCCATACGCGCTTTTATGATTTGATGTGTGACTCATGACTATTTGTGTATTTAGATGGAGTTCTTCTTCAGTCATGTCATGTAATTATTTTTGATTTTACTACTTGTACATCTCTATTTTTGATAAGTGACCCACTGAGTGTATTTGTATCGCTACCAGGCGAGGGTTGAGGTAGTTATTTGCTGTATCCCAGAGAGCGTGTACAGTACATAGCGTTGTTCTCAGCCACATTTGCATCTTTTTCCCCGTCATGGTAAGGCCTGACCTTAGCTCATGCTGTTGCCTTTACTCGATTAACGCAGACACAACAGAATTGCAGGTTTTTAAATGTATTTTGCTTTAAATGTTGTGTCTGTGGCAAAAAGAGTGAATGTAAAGTTCAACTAAAATAATAGTTTTGTATAGAAAGAGGTACTTGGGATTTTTATTTTGAAATGTAACAAAAGGATGTTTGTTGTACATATTTTGTAAATAAATTATTATTGATATATATATTAAATATTAATAAAGGTTTTTTTCCCACATTAATTTTGCGTTTCACTGCCTCATGGCTTAAACGTCTTGTCGGCAGCCAACCTGACAGCTCCTCACAACAACACATACTTACATAACACTTACATAACCCATAAAGCAGCAGAGCCTGTGTAAATCAATAGCTTGTCTTAGATTGCAGGCTGTAAACATTTACACTTCTAAAACCTTTTTAAAGGTTTTGACTGGTTTATTGGAGTAAACTTTGCAAAAACATACATTTATAAATCTTTGGCTTGATTACAATGTGTAACTAGTCATAACAGGGATGATCCTGGAAGGCTTTACTTCCTTTATTACTATCATAACTACAGCATACTTATAATAACCTCACCTATAATTGACTGTGAAACTAGGCATGGAAACATATGAGTACATTTAATGTAAATACAAGAAAATGCAAATGAACTGAAAATCCTGGTTCTGTTTGATTCATTAGTTTCTGTACAGTTTATGAGGTTCCCACGCTGTGACTCAGCACTTGAAATAAAATAAAGTGACTGCTGAGTATGAGCAAAAAACAAAAAGTGCATAATATCTCCAGCTTTATCACTGAGGTTTGAAATGCATCTCAATGCAGAGGAGGAAAGGTGACGTGTGCTTCCTGCCCAACAAGCCTCCCTGATATTTTTAGATGGCTTTATCTCTCTCTCATATCAAGAAGTTTTCTGCCTTTTGGATTGTTGATCTGTAAAATTTTCCAACATCTCATTTTCAGACTGACTTTTGAGAGATAGGTTGAAGGTGCTAATGTGCTCAAAAATGCAGCACAAGCGCCACCTAGTGGTATTAGTGACGTACTGGCTAAATGTCCACAATAAGTAGGCTTGCATTACACTGTCGACCCTCCAGACTCACATAAATCAAGTAAGCTTTACTTGATGTTCAAGTCTATGTATTTTTTACTATATTTTTATCAAGTAATATCTAATTGCAGCAAGAAAGAAACCGTTTAACTGTTGTTTTAATAAAGTCAACTTAAAATAGAGGTGGTAACGTTAAAGTGCTGGGCTGCCAATTTTCTGATTCACACCACTGTCCAGTAGGTGGCAGTAAACAGGTTAAAGGAACACTCAAATAAGCAGAAAAAAGATTACATTTTATAGTTTTAGCCATCTGAGCATGTGCCTAATCCAAGTTTACCCCACTGTAAACAGAAGTGAGGACAACACAACATTTCTGTGATTTCGACTCTGGACAAAGTGAGGCCCTATGCAGACAGGTATGATGCCCCCTACACTGCCACCCCCTCCCTCCCCGAATTTGTATTAAGTCTGATATAGTTGCATAAAAGAAGCAGTTCTTACTTACAATTAAGTCATCATCAAGGACATCAAACAAAGTACAATTACAGACGTGTGTGTTTCAGCAAAAATGACTATTAACTAGAAAAAAGTAACAAAAATGATCATTATATTTATATCTTTGATAATGAAGATAATGTCTCAATATTAAATTTATATCTTTAATAATGAAGATAATATCTTTCCTTCTGTGTCTTTTATGTAAAAAAAATTCATCACTGTGGGTAAGTTGTTTTCATCATAGAATTATTCCCAATTTATTAGCTGTCCACTTATTGGTGTCTTAAAAATAAAAATAAAAAAACTAAATCCATTTTGCTTCTTTCTCTTCCTCACTGTGTTTCTGCATTAGTGTTATCACCAGAAGCCTTTCTTCGATGAAGCCACTTTAAAATAAGCATTGTCATTATTTGTTTTCAACCTATTGAGTTGACATGGTGAAAGGTTCTAACATAATAAAACAACAATAATTCACCAAGATTAGCAAAGGAATCCCAGCAGGAATCATTGTTCAACATGCAACATTTAAACAAATCTATACACATATTGATACCATCTACATCAAAACACTGGGCCCACAGGTATAATGGGAAAATCCTGCCCCCCAGAGTTGAAATGGCAGTGGGCAGAGCTTAGATCAGTTGACACTGTCACTGGGTAAGAGGAGAGGTACACCCCAGGACTGGATTCCAGTCAATCAGGGGGCTGACTACAAACAGACACATTCACACCTACAGGCAATTCAGAGTCACCAGTTAACCTAACGAACATGTCTTCAGCCTGTGGGAGGAAGACAAAGCATCCAGGAAGAAAGCACACGTGCACAGGAGGAATGTCTAAACTCCACATATAAATACCCTGTCTGACCAGTAACTGAACCAGCAACTCTTGTACTGTGAGGTAACATTGCTACAACCACACTGTGAAACAGAACAAGTTGAAACTACTCAAAATTTTTCTTGAAACCGATTACGTCAAAGTTTTTCCTGAGTAATCCTGACTCAGATATTTATACACAGGTTAAACTGCTCTGTGGAAACTGCACCTAAAATTGTGCTCTTATCCCACCAAAAACATGTTTAGGAACTTTCCATAAAACTACACTGGCTCCTTCCACTGCAGTAATCCCTCAGTTCAATTACATAGTTTAATTTTATCTTAAAACATTTATGCCACAAGGTGGTGCAGTTTAAGAAACCATTAGTGACAATAAGTGAAATATGCATGCAATGTCAAGATGTCCTCCTTTAGCTGTATCAGTATATCATCCATTCCCTCAGTAATACAGTTGCATTCTACATGCTGAACCAATCTCACCGAGTCAGTTACTTTACTCATGGTGCAAAAGTGTCTAATGCCCAAATGCATTCCGGGAACAGTGACAAAAAAAAAAAAAAACACTTCCAATGATTGAGTACTGTTTACTTACAACTAAAAATGTGTTCAATCAGCTCAAAAAAAAAAAAAAAAAAAAAAAAAAGTAGAGGTGAAATAGCTCTTTTGGATTTTTAAGTAAACACAACTTGCTTTTTAACAATCTTCAACTGTTCGGTCTCACAGTGCACTGCACCACCTTGCACTTCCTGTTGATCATCAGATCATGGTGGTTAGATTCGGCCAGGGCTTTTAAAGACATTAAAACGTACAGTTGATTATTTTTCTTTAAAGAATATTTTAAGAGACATCCCCGTTAAACTTCTCTGCCTGTTTAGCTTAAAAAAAAAAAAAAGTCAGTAACAATAAAGCAAACCTATGCCAAAATATTTTTTTTCTTATTGGTTTTTTGTTGTCCAGTTGTGTGTGTATAATGGAAAAAAAATCTGCACTTATTTTTTTTTTTTTTTTGCCGTCATATCAACATGCCATCAAATTAGTACATGCATGAAACCCTAAGTCATGCTTTCATTTCCTCCAGACTGTGGTGTTTATTTTGTATTGAATATTTTACTTTGTGGTACTTCCGGTTTCCGGAGCTGGTTGCTGGCTGCTAACTTGACTCTGTTTCTCCTGAGGCGTTCACCCTGCCCCCCTGGTGCTGTGGAGAGGCACACCTGCAGCGAATCCTCTAATCACACCTGCTATTTAAGACTGGCTGCAGCTCTCTACAGCGCCTGAGTCTTGTCTACATTACCTCACGGTAAACGTCGTCTCCGGGCTCCTTCTCGTGATCCTTCAGAGAAGTTCTTTGTGCTTTTGATGATTCCAGTGATCTCTAGTGTTTGCATTTTGGTGTACATTGTCGCTAACGTGCCTCTCCTCCTTTTTTCCAGTGCCTCCTGCTCAATTCACCACAGCCAGCTCCAGCACTCCCTCACTCCCTCCTGGACTCTTGGAATCCCCTTCCCTGGTGCACTTATCCTCACAATAAAACTGTTAAAACTGCTTCCGTCTCCGCACCTGAGTTCAACCCTTACACAAAACATCACAGAAGACTCAGGCCAGAAATGGACTCAGCGGAATCAGACACCCTCAAAACGGCCATCACCCACCAAGGACAACGTCTAGGACATCACGAGTCCATGTTAAAAGGTATCATGCAATCTCTTCAGACTCTCAACACCCAGGTCTCCAGCATATCCGAGCAGTTACTCTCAGTCACTCAGCCTCACCACCCCACTCCTGAGCCTCCACCTGTCAGTGTTCAGCCACCCGCAGTAGATCCCTCACCTTCTCCTCCCCTCCCCCACTATAGAGAGCCTCATGTACCTCACCCTGATTTCTTCTCAGGAGAAATAGGTAGCGCTAGTGGGTTTTTGTTAAGATGTTCCCTTGTGTTTGACCAGCAGCCCCTGAGTTACCCCACGGACAGGGCCAAGATAGCTTTTGTAATTAATTTGTTACGTGGGAAAGCCTCCCGCTGGGCCACTTCTGTTTGGGAGAGAGAATCCCCAGTGTTAGCTTCTTACTCGTTATTTTCTAGTGAACTATGTCGGATTTTTGATCATCCCCTCCAGGGCCAAGAAGCAGCCAAACGTTTATTTTCCCTCTACCAAGGTAACCAATCAGTAGCTGATTTCTCCATTGATTTTCGTATTGTAGCCTCCGAGAGCGGGTGGGGGGAGACCGAGCTCAAAGGGGTTTTTCTTAAGAGTCTTTCTAGTGAGCTTAAGGATGAACTCGCTTCCCGGGATGAACCTGACTCCCTTGAGGGTTTAATTTCACTAGCCATTCGCATTGACAACCGTTTGAGAGAAAGACGCAGAGAGAGGAGTCAGCAAAGGCCCTCCAGCTCCCGTCCCGTAGCTCCCCCCTCTGGTCAGTCTGCTCTTCAGTCTCCTGAACACACTAGGTCTTCCCGTGACTTTTCCCCCACTCCTGTTGATGAACCCATGCAGTTAGGCCGCACCCGACTAACCCCCAGTGAGCGCCAAAGACGCTTTAACCTTAGACTGTGTATCTACTGTGGTCAGACAGGTCACTTTCTCGCTACGTGTCCCCAGACGCCAAAAGACAGGGCTCACCCGTGAACGAGGGCACTCGGGTGAGCCAGACCTCTTCCTCCTCTAGCCCTCCCCTGCGCATAGCCGTTCCCTCTAGTGTCCTCTGGGGGCGCGATTCCGTGCCCATTAGTGCGCTTGTTGACTCCGGAGCTGACGACAACTTTATTCAGGACACGTTAGCTCAACAGCTCCAACTCCCCCTTGAACCCTTACCGACTCCTAAGAACATCACCGCCTTAGACGGCAGGTTGCTTGCTAAGGTTACTCACCGGACAGCCCCCATAACCCTCATTATCTCGGGTAATCACAGTGAAAAAATTCGGCTGTTTGTTATTCCGTCCCCTCACGCTCCCGTTGTTTTAGGTCTCCCCTGGCTCCAATTACATAATCCTCAGATCAATTGGAAAACCGCTACCATAACCAATTGGAGCGTACACTGCCACTCTCACTGCTTGCGTTCAGCCAGTCCACCGGTCAGTCGCCCTTCCGTCACTCCCACTCCTCCTGATTTATCCAATGTCCTCAGGAGTACCATGATTTAGCCCGGTCTTCAGCAAGGACCTAGCCGTCTCTCCCTCCTCACCGTCCCTATGACTGTGCGATCGATTTGCTCCCTGGCGCGTCCCTGCCCAGTAGTCGCCTGTACAACCTCTCCGCCCCGGAGAGGGCGGCCATGGAGACTTACATTCATGATTCGTTAGCCACAGGTCTCATCCGTCCCTCCTCGTCTCCTCTAGGAGCTGGTTTCTTTTTCGTCAAAAAGAAAGACTCCACACTCCGCCCCTGTATCGATTTCAGAGGACTTAATGACATCACTGTTAAGAACAAATACTCACTTCCCCTCATTGACCCCTCTTTCGAGCCTCTCTGTTCAGCCCAGGTCTTCTCCAAGCTAGATTTAAGAAATGCCTATCACCTCATCAGAGTTAGAGAGGGAGGCGAATGGAAAACAGCCTTTAAGACCCCTATTGGCCACTTCGAATACCAGGTCATGCCTTTTGGTCTCACTAACGCCCCTGCAGTTTTTCAGGCTCTCATTAATGATGTGCTCAGGGACATGCTCAATCGCTTCGTGTTCGTATATCTTGACGATATACTCATCTTCTCCAGGTCACTCCAGGAACACCAGCAACATGTTCGTTTAGTCCTCCAGAGGCTACTAGAGAACAGACTTTATGTCAAACCCGAGAAATGTGAGTTTCACACCCCATCAGTCAGTTTTCTAGGTTTTATCATTGCCCAGGGCCAATTACAACCCGATCCTGCTAAGATCAGAGCAGTCACTGATTGGCCCGTCCCAGGTAACCGTAAGGAACTCCAGCGATTTCTAGGCTTCGCAAACTTTTATAGAAGGTTCATTAGAGATTACAGTAGGGTGGCTGCTCCCCTCACTAGGCTCACCTCCCCTAGTTCCCCCTACCGGTGGTCACCTGAGGCTGCTGAGGCATTCACCAGGCTCAAGACTCTGTTCACGTCAGCTCCGTCCTCAAGCACCCTGACTCCTCCCTCCACGTGGTGGAGGTGGACGCCTCGGAGACGGGCCGGGCTGTTCTGTCGCAAAGAGACCCCGTTACGAAGAAGCTTCACCCTTGTGCCTTCTTCTCTCGTCGTTTGTCCCCGTCCGAGAGCAATTACGACGTGGGAAACCGAGAGCTGCTGGCTGTGGTGTGGGCATTACAAGAATGGAGGCACTGGCTGGAGGGCACGCGACAGCCCTTCATCATTTGGACTGACCACAAGAACCTCGCCTATCTGCGCACGGCGCGCAGACTCAACTCCCGTCAAGCCCGGTGGGCTCTTTTTCTCAGTCGTTTCCACTTCACCCTCTCCTACAGGCCAGGCTCCAGAAACACTAAACCTGATGCCCTTTCTCGTTTGGACTCCCCTTCTCGTGAGAGTGTTGAGCGGACCTGATTCTTCCCCCTCCTGTATCGTCGGTGCTGCCACATGGGACATCATCCAGGCAGTCAAAGACGCCCAGAAAGCCCAACCGGACCCCGAACTGGACCCCCAGACCGTCTCTTCGTCCCGGACTCAGCTCGCTCTCCAGTGCTCCATTGGGCTCACGCATCAAAACTCACCTGCCACCCGGTTTCCAGAGGACCCTCGGGTTCCTACAGCAGAGTTTCTGGTGGCCGGGCATGACCAGAGACACCCGTGAATTCGTGGCTGCTTGCTCCACCTGTGCCAGAGGAAAATCCTCTCATCAACCCCTGCTGGCCTTCTGCGTCCCCTGTCCACTCCTGGTCGTCCCTGGTCGCACATAGCCTTGGACCGTCACCGGTCTCCCACCTTCTGAGGAAACACAGTCATCCTGACCATAGTGGACCGGTTCTCCAAAGCGTCCATTACGTCCCTCTCCCCAAGCTCCCCTCTGCCTTGGAGACGGCTCACCTGTTGGTCCTCCATGTCTTCCGTATCCATGGAATTCCTAGCGACCTCGTGTCGGACCCCAGTTTGTATCACGTGTATGGAAAGAGTTCTGCAAGGAGCTGGGGCCACTGTCAGCCTATCCTCTGGGTACCACCCACAGAGCAACGGCCAGACTGAAAGGGCCAATCAGAGTCTGGAGGCGGCCTTACGTTGTGTTGCTGCCCATCATCCCTCTACCTGGAGCTCTCACCTCCCCTGGATTGAATATGCCCACAACTCTCTCACCTGCGCTGCTACCGGCATGTCTCCGTTCATGTGTTGCCTCGGGTATCAACCCCCCCTGTTTCCCGAACAGGAGATCTCGGTCTCCGTCCCTTCCGTGCAGCACCATCTCCAGCGCGTCAGAGAGGTGTGGCGGACAGCCAAGCGGCACTCTCGCGCGCGCGGCTGAGCGCAATAAAAGACTGGCTGACGCCACCGCACTCCTGCCCGGAATATCTCCCTGGCCAGAAGGTCTGGCTCTCCTCCAGAGATCTACCCTCGAGACAGAATCCAAGAAATTGACCCCCCGCTACGTTGGACCTTTTGAGATCACCAAAATCATCAACCCCTCGGCAGTACAGCTCAAACTTCCTGAATCCATGAAGATCCATCCCACCTTTCATGTGTCACTACTCAAGCCGGTCTCCTCCAGTGATCTGAGCCCTCCTACCGTCGCCCCTCCTCCCCCCCGGATCATCGATGACCATCCCGCCTTCACCGTTTCCAAGATTCTGGACGTTAGACCTCGAGGCCGGGGTTACCAGTTTCTGGTAGATTGGGAGGGGTACGGCCCGGAGGAGCGCTCCTGGATTTCCAGAAAACTAATTTTAGACGACAACCTTCTTCGGGATTTCTACAAGGCGCACCCGGACAAGCCTGGCAGGACGCCAGGAGGCGTCCGTTGAGAGGGGGGTACTGTGGTGTTTATTTTGTATTGAATATTTTACTTTGTGGTACTTCCGGTTTCCGGAGCTGGTTGCTGGCTGCTAACTTGACTCTGTTTCTCCTGAGGCGTTCACCCTGCCCCCCTGGTGCTGTGGAGAGGCACACCTGCAGCGAATCCTCTAATCACACCTGCTATTTAAGACTGGCTGCAGCTCTCTACAGCGCCTGAGTCTTGTCTACATTACCTCACGGTAAACGTCGTCTCCGGGCTCCTTCTCGTGATCCTTCAGAGAAGTTCTTTGTGCTTTTGATGATTCCAGTGATCTCTAGTGTTTGCATTTTGGTGTACATTGTCGCTAACGTGCCTCTCCTCCTTTTTTCCAGTGCCTCCTGCTCAATTCACCACAGCCAGCTCCAGCACTCCCTCACTCCCTCCTGGACTCTTGGAATCCCCTTCCCTGGTGCACTTATCCTCACAATAAAACTGTTAAAACTGCTTCCGTCTCCGCACCTGAGTTCAACCCTTACACAAAACATCACACAGACTTGACAACTGCAATAGCATTCTTTACAGTAAATCATCCTAAATCCTCAGTAAATGTCATTTTTAGTCTTCTGTATGCTTCCTAACCTACCAGGGTAGGTTCAAGAAATTTAGGAGCTACAGGCAAAATAATCATAGCTGGTGAAGAAAATTTTTGAGGCATTTATTTCCATTGAAAAAAGCTAAAAATAAATAAATAAAACAAGCATAACTACAGGGCATGTCCTAATGTGAGCAGGCATTGGTTGCTCGCCACCTCCTCTGAGTAGCAATATAACTCAATATCTCCACTTTCCAGTAGTTAAACACGTCCTCAGGCAAGGTGTCACTCATAGAAATAAACAAAAAAAATATATGTGCATAACATTTAAAATCAGTTCTGACATAAATTTTAAATCATTTTACCACATATTGTCCAATATATAATGGATCTGATATCTTGATTTTGCTCTACCTGGCTACAAATACTACTACAAATAGAACTACCACTACTACTACTACTACTACTACTACTACTACTACTACTAATAATAATAATAGAAGCAACAGCATCTTAATGCATTTACAGGGTGTTTTGATCCCCAAAAATGCTCCGATTAAGGTAAATAATGGTTTAAAATTCTCAACAGAACAAAGATAACTGATATTGAGCAGGAGGCCCTGCCATCTACTAAAGTACATGGCGAGCTTCTAGGAAACAAAGGACATGAGCCCCATGTCAAAACCCATCAAATGTTGGGGGCACGATGAATCATCATCTTGACTTAACTTTATCCCACGGCAGCCTTGATTCTACTACATCAGCCTTTCCCACACTTCAGTTTCAAACCATGACACCTACTCTGTACATGAGACAAAATAAAAAGGCATTTTAATGTAAAGTCAGGTATTTTACAATCATTTAAATCATTGTTTTATTCTTAATTATGTTGATGGTTTAAAAGATCTCTCACGACCCACCTGCAGTACCAGCAGGGCCCACCAGTGGGCCTCAGCTCACACTTTGAGAGGCCCTGCACTACACAATCCTAAACTGAGACCAATGTTTCTTTGGTTGGATATCTTTGATTGTTTATTTTTTAAACTAATGTTTTTTTCCTGTCATCTTCAGTTCTTAGTCTAATGCATTAGCAGATTGAACACAGGCAGGATGTAGCCTCCTATGAGAGTCTTATTGTCACAAGTAACACAGTAGGTATTTATTTCAGCTTCTTTCAAAGTGCATGAAGGACGTGAAAAAAGTCTTGAAGGAAAGAGGAAACTTCAGCAACACTTGTAGTTTAGAGAACAACTTCATCAAGGGTGTTTTTGATGAAAGCCAAATAAAGTTCTCTAAACTACAAGTGTTATTGGAGCTTTCTGTTTCCTTTACTACCAGTAATGACCCCAAGGGCCTCTGCAGCAAACCCTAACACCAGTGTAAAGAGGAAGCAGAAGAGATGTCACGAGATTAAGACAAAAACATTTCCCCAGTGAGCACTGAAATGTGATACTAAAGGAGAAGATGGCTGTGTTGAATGTGAAACTTGTTTTGAAGATATGTCCACTGTAGTTATAGCTGATGGGAGGAGTTTACTGTGAGGGCTAAAAGCTCAAATACTACGTGACTCATCAGTGAGAAGGATTGCCTCAAAAAACAAGAGATCCACAAACTGCCACTCATCCTGCCATATGACTTACTGAAGCCTGACAACCTGATCAACTTCTTCAATCTGAGACAATGTTGATGGTTCAGAAGCTGTCATGTGATGCTAATCTATTACGCATTCTGAAAAAAAAAACATGTCTGATTAGCTGCTTCTAAACATAAATAAGTAATTTAGCTTATAGGTAACACTTTAACATTCATTTAAATGTAAGATATCAAAATATATCACACACATATGTTTATGAACCCTAAATAAGTCTTTTTTTATTGATTTTTTTTTTTCATTTATTGACATAATTTTATACAGAGTGATTTTTAGCCACTTCATTTAGATCAGGGGTGTCAAACTCAATCACAGCCAGAGCCGGATTTTGGATTCAGGTCCAACCTGAGGGCCTAACAGGGTCAACTTTTTAACCATAAACTCTCAACCTCATTTCACTGGTAAAAAATGTGAAAAAACCCACCTGAAGCACTGATGACAAATGATTTTAAAATAGGAAAAGAAGCACTGATGAAAAATGATTTTAAAATTAAAAAAGAAGCACTGATGAAAAATGATTTTGAAATAAAAAAGAGAAAAGTAAATTTATTAGTCCAAAACATGAAATTGAAAAATAATTCTTTTAAAAGGCAAATATACTAGAAAGAAAGTCAAAATCATGAAATTAAAAGTCAAAGTCATGATTCAATTTTTTTTAAGTGGGTGTCTAAAAGGTCAAACTGTGGGATTAAGAAGTCAAAGTTAGGAGTTGAAATATGAGATGAAAAAAAAATAATTAGTTAAAAAGGTCAAAATACGACTTAAGCTTTAAATTATAAATCTAAAAGTTCAAAATATTATATAGCAAGTCAAAATTATGCATTGAAATGCTCAAAGCACAAAAGAAAAAGTCTGAACCCTAAGTGTGAGTCCTGATTGTGAGATGTAAAATTGAAAATGTGAAGTTAAAAACAAATTAATTTCTTTTCCAATATTCCTGACTTTTTTTGTACATATTTTTACTCCTTACTTTTTCAGATAGTGTGACTTAACAGGATGTCTTAAATCATCAAGGATAGGTGTACATTTTGATACTTCTGCAGACCTCATACTGATGGGCCAGTTATAACAGAAGTATGACAGAATCTTGCGGGCCAGATTTAACTGTTCCACGGGCCTGATTTAGCCCCCAGGCCTTGAGTTCGATACCCCTGATTTAGATGGACCCTATTAAAAGGACCCTGTTTATCACACCAGGGAGATTTTATACCTCTAATCAAACTGAAAGAAAATCTGACTTTTTTTGTTTTTACTTTGGAGAGATAAAGCCCATTACAGTGTAAATAAAACTTTTAAATTGTTGTGAATATTAACACTTTTTGCATTTTCATTTTCATTAATAAGTCTACAGTGGCAAAACCCTTTAATTGACTTTATAAATCTTTCATGGTCAATTCAGTTTGGCTTTTTTGACAACAACAAAAAAAATCCTTATGTAAAAGTGAAAACCAATTACTAAGTAGTGCCAACTAAATAATAAAATGTAATGATTTCATTTGGACCGATGAGATCAAAATGGCGCCTTTTGGCCATCGGACAAAACAAAAACACTATGTTTGGTGGTCGCATCACCAAAAACACACCAGACCCGCTGTGACGCATGACAATCAGTAAAGGGGGGGCTTTTAGAGCTCTGTTGCAAAAGACTGACGCAAAATAAGCCTAATGTTTATTGCAGAAAAACCAGGATAGGCTATTGGCTATGGGTGAAATTAACTATGACTTATGTGAAAATAAGTAATTTGGAGTACAGTTACTGTAGCTGTCGTTGGTTTAGGGATTTGAAAGACAGACTTTAAGGGGGAAACACAACTCCTGTTTTCAAAAGTAGGCTGTCTTACTAATGAGGAACCGTGCAACGTAACATGAATCTCATTTATACTTTACCAAAGTTCCTCTTTCAGTTTTCTGGTTACTTAAACAAAATACTCGGGGCAGCTGAGCCAGTTCTTCTTCACCTTGTTGTTGTTCTTTTTATTATTTGTACGCTGTTATTATAGTCACAGACGTCGTCAGCTTTTATTCTGAAAAACGCAAAGCGGAAGTGTAGTTTTGTTCTTTCCCATAAACCAGAAAGCCAGGTTCGTGAACACGATTATAGTCCGGTCTTCAGTGTCAGGCTGAGGCTGTCTCGGTCTGGACCGGCTGTATGGTGACCATGGTGACGGGGGCTGCAGTGCTGCTGCTCGGACTCGTCGTGTGCTCGTGCCGGGCAGAGTTCGCTCCACCAACACTGAATATCAGCCTTGACGATGATCCAGAGGTGCGATGGGCACCTCTTACGAAAGTCTTTGACGTAGACTTTCTGAACAAAGCTGCTGCAGAGATTATTGAGTAAGTGTTATACAGGTTAATTCCCTCATATCATGATGCTACATAATGGGGATTTGCTGTGAATTATGTAATCTATAAAGGATTTAATTAATGTGGGGATGCATTAAATATGTTCCTAAAGCCCGGCTTTACACGTAGCTGCTTTATTAACTTGATACTAATGTCATTATAACTTTTCAAGCATTGTCATTTGTAGCAAACATCACATAAATGATCATAATCAAGTGTCATAACTGCAGAGAGCAAAATAATTCTTTTGGGTTATGATAACATAATGCAAACATATTGTTTTTATTAGGTAAGTAACTTTTGGTTATGTGATCATTATGCAACTGTATCTTGTGGTATTAAAAACGGAACTTTTTTCCCTCTCAGCAAAACTGTTCCAAAATGGGTGCACCATGCCGTCAAACCAATTGTAATGGCTTTGGAAAAGTACATTCCCCAGCCATATGCAGGAGAGATCCGTGGCCTTGCAGAACACTTCGGAGGAAGTCTTTCAGATGTCATTATTCTCAACTTTGCCTATGAAGTGTCTGCGTATGTATGCTTAAAAATCTAATTAGACTCTTAATTTGTGTAGCGCCACATTGTGACAAACAAGTATTAAGGCAAACACTTTGTGTTTCCAGATTTTGCACCAGCATCATAACTCAAGATGTAAAGGGGAACTTATACCATGGCAGGAACCTTGACTATCCTCACTCTGTTTTGAGGGATATGACTGTCAACTTAGTTTTCCTTAAAAATGGAAAGGTATAATTTTTATTTAAAGCTAAATATTTGTATTTAATATATCTGTCAGATTTATCCAGAATCACCTTTCTGGTGAAATTAATGTATGTGAATGGATAGTTGACATCATTTCAAACTATTGATCACTGTTTATTATAAATCACTCAGGTGGCCTACTATGGAACTTCATTTGCTGGCTATGTTGGCCTGTGGACAGGACAGAGTCCGAACAAGTTTACTGTGTCTGGTGACCAGAGAGGTAAAGCCACATTCCTCAGTGCCATATTTGTTTTCTAACACTTAGTAGTCCCATTTGAATGTCTCTTTTGGGTTTCTGTTTGTGTGATCATCAGGCACAGATCGTTGGTATAACTGGTGGAAGAACGTGGTGTCTGCTTTTATCTATCGGAGATCCCCTGTTAGCTGGCTAGTAAGGGAGGTGAGTTAGTTACAGAAATTAGCATAATGAGGATTTTTTTCTCAATGAGGAAATGAAACTTCGTGTGATTAAATGCAACCTTTGCAGACACTGGAGGATGCAGAAAATTTCCAAGATGCAGTGATCCGTCTGTCAAAAATCCCACTCATCACTGGGGTGTATTACATTGTGGGTGGTGTGCGACCAGGGGAAGGGGCGGTCATTACCCGAGACCGCACCGGCCCGGCTGATATCTGGCCACTGGATCCTGTGAATGGAGAGTAAGAAGCTATAAATCTAGTCTGTATCTGGTTGTATATTGTAATAACTTCAATCAAGAATAACATTTTACTTTCTGTTCAAGGTGGTTCAGAGTGGAGACAAACTTTGACCACTGGCGTCCTTCCAAAGATCATCGAAGGTGAGTCATCTCACATGATAGATATGCAATAACACAGCTGTTACAGTGTTTTTGAACTGTTGTTTTATTTTATAGAGAAGCAGCAGTCATAGCACTGAATGCAACAGGCCAGGAGCACATAAACATGAAGACACTTTATCAGGCAAGTGTTGATCAATAAATCAAAATGTCAGAGGGCCAAAGTACACAGGATGTCACTGCATATTTCATATTCTCAGACAATGTAAAGATTTGTAACAGATTCTTGCTTCCAGGTTTTGTCGCTGTTTCCAGTGTGTAACGGGTAAGTAGCTGACTGTTCATTCATCACATGACTGTTATTGATGCTGAGATGGGCCAGTTTTGTGCATTCCAGTTCCTATTCCCTCAGCCCCACTTCAGCAAAATGCTGTCAATAGGCCTTTGTTTTAGACCATACCTCAACACATTGTAGGTAGCATATAGAGCAGCTAGTGCCCAAATTCAATTAAAACAGCCAAGGTGTTTAAAATAGTGAGAGCATGCTGTACAGACCAACAGACTTCATACATAACTATTGTTCATGCTTCTGTTTTAAAGAACAATTATACATAGCAATGCTTTCTGTGTTGATAATCCTCCAGAATAACAGTGTACACAACAACAATGAGTGCAGCAGTTCCCGAGGAGTACAGTACACATGTCTGGCAAAAGGTAATTATATTCCCTTGAATGCTTAAACCTAGCACAACAAGTAAGGAAATTTGTGTTTGGTAGATTATTTCTTCTAACAATGTTGTAATGTCTGTTTATTTCCCTTTTAAATGGTACTACATTTTAAGGAACATGCCTTTGCGGGATGAGCAGCAAAGCTGAGTTTGTCGTTTGTGACCTTGGAAAAAAATTGCCAATCTTCTCTGCCAATGCCAAACAGCTGATTCTACCATTAATTCTGGTTTGGTGGATTGGATGATTGAAGTCTGAAAAAACAGACAATTTATTCATTTAAAAAACAGGAGCATCAGTAGCATATGGAAGAACCAAACACAGCCACAACAGCCTGGTACCCCCTCCTCATGCTGGTCACCAGCCTGGTCACACACTGCTGTGGGATGGCATCCCATTCTTCAGCTAGCATTTGTCGCAAGTCAGCCAATGTGGTTGTGTTGGTCACAAGCTGATCCCACAAGTATTCAGTGGGGTTGAGTTCAGGACTGCTGGCTTGCCATTCTATCCGCTCCACTCCCAAATTCTAGAGCTAGTCTCTGATAAACCCTGAGCTGTGGGGGTGAGTGTTGTCATCTTGGAGCATAGAGTTCAGTCCCAGACTTTGAAAACATGGGGTTGCCACTGGTTGCAGAATCTCATCTTGATATCTGTCTGCATTGAGATTTCCTCCAATTATGGCAAGCTTTGGTTTTCCAGTGAGGGCGATGCCACCCCAAACCATCATACTGCCTCCACCAAAAGATGTTACTCTACAGGTGCAATAACCAGAACAGCGCTCTCTGTGACTTCTACACACTTGTACCCTACGGCACTCATTGCAGTTCCCCTGTCAGCCCTATGAGACTGAAGATTGGCCGCCTGCGGTCTGGTCTGGATTGTCTAGGCAGATGCAACTTGATTTTGTAGAACACCGGCTTTAAGTTGCCCTTATGTGCAGGCCTTATCCAGATCAGTCAAATGTGACATGCTGATTCATGGAGCAGGCACCGACTGACCATTGTAGCAGGGTCCATCTCCCAGGTGCTGACAATTGTATGACAATAGTATGTGTCTGCAGGGGTGTAGATCTAGGACGCATGTTTCCTGCTTGAGTTGACGCAACTTTGGCAGAAATTTAAAGTTTACCTGAACTACTTTTTGTGATATTATTAGTTTTTTCCCTTAATTTTATATCACTGTTTTATGCATGTTTAGTTGTGCAGGTACGTTTGTGTCCCCACTAACATTATGACTGCTTGCTAAGTACAGGCTATATAAGAATGTTTTTGGATACAGACTCTAAATTTTTACAAATTCCATAAATATATTTATGTCCTTAAAATAAATAAATGCCATTCCCAATACGAATTCCTTTACTTTTAGTTGTAATTTTTTTTTTTAGTCTAACAATTTTTTTCTAGCTTTATTTTTTTTAATCAAAACACCTCATTCTGAAGGACATTTTGTCCCTTCTCTCAAGAAAATTAAATTATATGTGTGTGTGTGTGTATATATATATATATATATATATATATATAATAAGTTATAAACCAAGCACTTTCAATGTGCCCATGTCTGATTTAAACACTTTTAAAGTCTTAAATCGCCCACCAAATTCACAGTCTTTTCCCAAACTTTTCTGTATTTTCCACTAAATTAAACACATATACAGATAAACAGAACATAAAGAACAGAACTGGGGGACAAGAGGGGAACAGGGCTTGCCAAAGGCTTCAGGGACTCCTGCGGGAGGCAGAAATGTAAGGGAACAATATTAAAAACAGAGCCACTGTTTAAAGTTAAACATTTACACATTGACAGTAATATATGATTTGATATAAGACAGACAAGGCTTTACTATATAATTTCAGATAACCAGACAGATCGTCACATGCATTAATCTTTGGAAATGTATGTACTGAATAGAATAAAGCTAAGAGCTTTGTACTTTTTACATCAACAGTAAATATATAAATAATACAGTTGGGCTTGGCAATACAGAGCCATGTTTTTACTGAAGAACTGTGAGCTACTGTTGGGCTGTTTGTTTTGCATGGCTGTAAGCTAGTGTTATTAGTTAGGGTAAAGTTAGCTAATTTTTAATGGCATTAGTTCCCTTAATACCAGTATTTTTATCTCATCAATAATGTTACACATTGTTACAATGTTAAAAAGATCAAACTTAACTCATGAAATAGTTCCACTTTGATTGTTATCCAGCGCTGTCGTGAATAGTAGCAATGCTCAAAAATGCTCATAAACAACACGCATATGCACAAGCGGGGTCCTAGATCTATGGTCCTGAATCTGTGACCCTTCTCAGTCAGGTGCCTGCCAGCACCTGGGGGTACCAGAAGCTCAAAACCAAAGTCAAACGCAAAAGTCAAATAATCTGTTTGGCACTGGCAGAGAAGATTTAGTAATTTTTTCATGTGCGCAACCCACATACTCAGCTCTGCTGCTCATCCCACAAATGCATGTTCCTTACAAGTGTGGCACCATTTAAAAGGGAAATAAACAGGCTTTCAAACAGTATAAGATTTATTGCCAAGAAGTATTGTTACAACAGAGACATTATGTACCAAACTCAAATTTGCTTACTTTTGTGCAAAGCGTGTATGTTTAATTCTAAAGAAGTAATAAAGCAATGATGATTTGATATATATCAGAGAAGATATTAGATGCTCACACACCCTTATTATTATCTTTCCAGGGCTGCGGAATAAACTGACAAAGAGCAGTCAACGTGCAGTTCGTTGCTGCAGTACTCATCTGTATCTGAACTTTAAACTCTTCACTAATCTGCAGGTTTCATGATAATGTGGAGATACTAAAGTAAATAATGAAAGGGGCTGGTTTTATTTTTTTAGAATGACAGTTCTTCATCACTTCTAATAAAAATTACATTTTCTAAACCTTTTTTCATGTGGATCTGCAATTTATATGCCAACTTTTTCAAGCTGACTTATCAGAAGTTACATTTTATGTTAATTTTGGTGTTTTTCTGCCTCTATTGTCCATAAGGAGAGAGGACAGAAAGAGAGGTGTAACATGGGGGAAAGGAGCCACAGGATAGATTTACACCCTGCCCACCTGCATTGAAAATAAAATCCTCTGCAATCGGGGTGCATGGACACAACCACTAGGCTACAGGCACCCCAGTGATAATTTCTGAAGGGGGAAAGGGCACTGTAATACAGAAGAACTTCAAATATGCTGAGGGAAACAAAGCAAACTTGATTCCTTTTATTCTAACCAGTTAATTATCCCCTTGTCCTATAATTAGGGTTCCTAAATTTCAACATCAAGAGTTTTAAAAATGCAGGCAAGATGCAAAAGAAATGTGAAAATAGAAGGGACTGCTTGTGCCACAAACACTTAGGCCAAATGAAGAAATCAAAGGACTACAGGTTGGCCATTCATTTTTTTTTTTTTTTTTTTTGTCATTTTGACAGTATGCAATTCTTTATTCTTTATAGTCCTGCAGTCATAAACTATTTCATTAAGTGATTCTAATCAGGATTTGTAGAAAAAACAACACCCTGTAACAATAATGCATCCACAATAAAAGTATCCCTTTTCTCCTGATTTTGGAGAGTGAAACTTCACCATTTCTTTCCTTCTTTAACCAGTTTTAAAAACTGTACTGCCTTAACTTCTTACTTTTGGGCAAAAGGGCCTTAAAGAAAGTATCAGTCAAACAATACAACATTACCAACCTATTACAGCAAATCAAAGCAGGATTACTTGTTATGTAAGCTAAGTACCTATTTTTCTAAACCCATTACGCACATAATTATATCACCAGTTTGTGTTAACATCATTTTCAGTTTGACATAACCCTGTTAAGCCTAAAAATAGAACAAATCACGAAAGAAAATAGATGTTTGGTGGACCATGTAATGCAGGGCTTAGTACTGAATTGATATAGAAAACTGAATTTAGACATCAGGATTTCTTTTAAAGGGGCTGCATGTGTTGTGCCACTCAGTACTGGGAGTAGATTAATGAGAATAAAAATGTTTCGTTTTTACTTAAGTATCGGCCTGAAACAACAACAATGAAAAACTGAAGGGGGTCTAAATACTTTCTGAATGCACGGTCTGAATGATAAATCCCTTTTCATTCATCACAGACTGTCATTAGTGGTCTTTGGTTGGTCCAGGATTGTCACTGCAGGTAAGCCTGTATGATTGGTTCTCTCTTTGTTGTTGTGAATGATCAAGTGTTCTATGTAGGTTTGGTTTAGTAAATAACCTTACAGTATCCTTAAATGTTGCACAAGACCGTCTGTCTGGACAGTCAACTCCTTTATCTTTGTATAGCACATACTTTTGCTGTTTAACACGTAACAAGTATTTGACTGGTTAACTAATGGTGTATAGCAACTATTGTGGTAATAGTGTAACAGGTTTTACTGGTAAAAACCCCAATAATAAGTTAAACAGAAACAAACTTAAGGTACAAAAGAGAACAGCTCAAAGTACGAGGTGTAAATGCATCCTCATGATGCAGCTGGCGCCATTGTTCTCAGAGAGTTCACACTAGGTGAGCTTCTTCCTGTACTCAGGTAAAGGGATCTGTTCCTTTAAAGCGCTTGGCGTTGATGTTTAATGACGTGGCGGGTTTCTACCGAACAGTTAAAGTTTTAAACGCATTTCTAATCCCTATAAACATCACAACTTACTTGCAAAAGAAATCTATTCCTGATGTGGTACTCGAGGTTGGTTGGGGTCTAACCTGGTGTCACTGCGCGCGCTCCCGCTACGCTCGAGCCCTCGCGGTGAGCACCAGGACCAGCGGCACTTGTCTGCAGATCACATGATGTGACAAAGCAAGTCGCTACTTCCTGTTTAGCGTGCTTTCTAGTTCACATCCAGACGGCCGCAGACAGTGCGACTACTGTACCATCCAAGATGCTGGCCCTCATAAACAGGCTTTTAGACTGGTTCAGGTCCCTGTTCTGGAAAGAGGAGATGGAGCTAACACTGGTGGGACTGCAGTACTCCGGGAAAACCACGTTCGTCAACGTGATTGCAGTAAGTAGCTAGCAAGCACTGTCAGTCTGGGCCCAGGCTACTACCGGGGAATGTTTTCTTGAATATGTTACAAATTTAATGGGATTGACGCAGCATTTATGGCTTATTATCTAAGAATTTATATAGTTGATTGCTTGACTCGACGGTGCTGTTCCCCTACAATAACACAGCTCTGTGTAACCAGAGCTGGTTTGTCTCAGTTGTTTAGCAGGCTAGAATGACGAAGTTCTTGGTATGACTCTGCGCCTACTTATGAAAGCAGTCATGTGAATGGACTTGTCATTGCTCAGTGATAGCTACCGGTGTGTCAACATCAAGGCTATGTTGACAACACAGACAACTTGTTAACTTTGTAAACACTAGACTTGTCTACGTCATGTAGCCAGGGTGAGTTTATCAGACGAGGCCTGAAGTCACGGCAGACAAAGGTTGTAGGCTGTTTAATTATTCTAACAGATTATTAGGAAAATGTTATTATAATCTGATATATATTGGGGTTTTGGGATTATTTTCTGTGTTGTAGTTCTGTTTCTGTCTTTGTCTCTGTTGACAGACCACTCAATGGTTTAGAAATTAGCTAAGCTATAATTATAGTATGCCTTATCGTCGACAGGGAGCTACATACTAAATAGTATGTGCTTAAGGTAAGCTAACTCCTGTGTTTATTACACAGGTAGCACTATTTCTTACTGACATGGTCATCTGTAATTAGGTTAAAAGAAACCTACAGCCACTGTAAAGGCTGTCAGGATCAGCCTGTACACAGGTGACACAGCAAAGGCTTTCAGAGTCAACAACCATGTTTCATATACCGCTATGCTTATTAGATTACCAGGCAGGGTGGGTATGATAATGCTGTAGGTAGTGAATTCCAGGGCAGTTTACACTGGCTTTAGAGTTAGGTGACCCCACCTTTAGGATTATGTTGCATCTAAAGCCTTAGGAATGTTAAGGTTCCTAAGCACCACTTGGCTGAAAGCATGACTGGACATTATTGTATGCTGATGTAGTAGTGGCATCATCTAAGTATAACTCATGAAATTACATACAAGCATTCAGCTACAGATACCAAACTAGGGCTGGGCAATCTGGACCAAAGAAAGAAGAAGAAATAACAAATAGTGGTCATGATAAGGGATGCACCAATACCAGTATTGGATATCAATGCCAATACTAGGTTTAAGCACTTGTACTTGTACTCATTAAACATTTGAGGTACTGTCCTCAGTATGAAGCATGATGTCATCTTCTCATTATGTGAGTATATAGTCAAGTTGAAACCATGTCTGCTGATATTTTAACATAAATGGGAATGAGAAAAGTAGAGGAGAATAAAAGTACCTACTCATAAACTCTCGAGAGGAGAGATGAAGACCATCTGATGAAAATAAATAAACATCAATATAATTTTAAGAACAGTGATGGTATTATTATTAAGTACTCATATTTACTTGGTATCAGTGAATACCCAAATGTCATGCACACTTGTACTTGGTCTGGAAAAATGTGGTGCGGTGGCATCTCTGTCATAATACCATGATTACTAACTTGGATATAAGTGTAGTGAAAATCAACTTATTGTAAAACCTGTTGATATCACAAAAACAAAATATAGACAGATATTTTTTTTTACCATCAATAATTGCAGAAAAATCTACACACTGTTTAATTTATAGAATGGAGCAAGAAACATTGGCAATGTTTCCATATATTATGGTTGTCAGCATTTCCCACTCTCTTAAATACCGTGTGTTTTAAAAAAAGATACACTTTCCTTTATTACACTGATAAGTGGTATCAAAAGTTACTGAAACATTCTGATCTTTAGTCATACTTTTGACCCAAAAGGAGAGAGCACTGGCTGAGAATTACAAAGACATTGGCAAAATTTTGGAAAAGTGGGTGGAACTGGTGAAGAATGAGGGTCTCCACCCATGAGTTTCACCCATTTTTCCAGTTTCCAGTTTAGACAGTGTGCAAGAGATTGCTTGTGACTTGTGATAATCCAATAAATCACCAGTGTCTAGGGCTTCTGTTTTCGTTGCTGTTGAATCACAGGCATCAGTGCCATTAAATTTGTTCTAGTAATATAAAAACTCCTCATAGGATGAATAAAACGATTCCCAATCCTATTTCTAAACATTTCAAAAGATTATCTCGTGGTCAATAAGCATGTCACTGTAAGTGTTTTTTGTTTTAAACCAGTCTTCCCAAAATTTACGGTGCTGCAGCCCAATTTGCGACCTGAAACTCTTCTGGGGCCCGCCAAAACCCTCCTACAGACATAACACGAGAGAAATATTTAGCTCTATTTAGAATGATATTGTGTCATTAATAGGGAATTTCAGTGCAAATGCTTTGCTCTCAGACACTAACATTACTCAGAAAGTGTTTGTAGGGTCACAAAGTACAATTATTGAGCCACTGACATTTATTTTAATCAGGCAAAAGTCACT
The DNA here is from genome assembly GCF_018320785.1 of Cheilinus undulatus. Lineage (NCBI taxonomy): Eukaryota > Metazoa > Chordata > Actinopteri > Labriformes > Labridae > Cheilinus > Cheilinus undulatus. The sequence continues at coordinate 15,302,496 of NC_054867.1, forward strand.
TTAATTTTCTTTTCTAATATTTATCTCTGTGAATGTATTTACGGGGCCCAGCAAATTCTTCCCAAGTAGCATTAATGTGTCACAGGGCACTAATCAAATCTTAAAATTAAGAGGTGAGCAGCATAGTGGAATTTTAACATTGTCACCAGTTAATCCAACATAGGGCTGGGCAATCAATTGCAAATTCGATTAAATCGCAATTTGGCATGCTGCAGTTGTCAAATCGCAGAGAGTGCAATATTTCTTCAACCTGAAAAGTGTCATAATACCAGTTTGATATGATCTTTTTTATGCTTTACACATTGTTCAAACATTGAAGTGTCTTTCTTATTGTTAATATTATTTTTTTTTACAAAAATCCTACTTATCTTTCTTATGCATTTATTTCCTTCATCAAAATGAGAATAATATGAGAAAAGGTCATCCCCTTCAATATAGCAATTGATATCAAATTGTCTATACATGCCAAAATCTCAATAAGATATTTTTTCTTAATTGTTTGTCTCTAGTTTAACTTATTTTATATTATGCTTGTTATAATATAGATATATAATATGATTTCTTGCTTATGTTTGTTGAACAACACATAAAACGAAGAACCTAAATAATCACATATTAAATCGCAATCGCAATATTGCGGGAAAAAAATTGCAATTAGATTATTTTCACAAATCGTTCAGCCCTATTCCAACACCAGTTCTACCTGGACACTGGCTGTGTACATTAGACAAAATTACTGATTAAAAGGTGACAAGTTAAAACTTCTGGATGTGTTTTCTGACTTTTTAAATAACATTTCATCAAGTATCTTTTGATCATTAAAAACACAAATTAAATTTCTAAAATTTAAATGATATTAAGTTATTGTAAATGACCTCTCGTGCCCACCTACAGTACCTCTTGGGCCCTTCGGTGGGCCCTGGCCCACACTTAAGGAAGCACAATCTTCTTGCTGAGCATTAGCCCTGCCATGTTTTTTAATTTTTTTGAAATTTAAATCAACAAAAACTATATCGAGACAAACAATATTGTCTTACCCTATGTCTCATTTGAGAATATGATGATATATCTCACAACCAGCCCAACCGGAGATTCCTTGTAATGAAATCATATCTTATTTAATTAAAACCAGAATGATTCTCAGTGGACTTAGATCATCTTGTGACTTCTGAATTAGATGAATACTGTGTAGACCTGAATGTCTGGATAGATTTATATATGGATGTACTGATTGACAACATAATGTCCTTACACAGCCTGAAGGAATTAAATGATACTGTCCCTCCATACTATGCAACATAAAAAAGGACTGGTTATATAAATGTACATTTAATTATTCACATCATCTTATTTGTTTTAATAGCAATGTAACATGCAGTATTCACCGACATGAAAACTTGTGTTGCCCTCTTCCAGTCTGGCCAGTTCAGTGAAGACATGATCCCCACGGTGGGTTTCAACATGCGAAAGGTCACTAAAGGCAATGTGACAATAAAGGTAAATGAATTTTACACAATACCATAATCAGGTTTTAGTGTTATATTCTGCTTATATTTGTTTATAACCATATTGTGAATTTTTATTTTTGTTTTAACCTCAGATATGGGACATAGGTGGACAGCCCCGCTTCAGAAGCATGTGGGAGCGCTACTGTCGAGGAGTCAATGCTATCGTGTAAGTTTTTCTCTATATTAAACCAAGTTGCCTTTTTGATGTACCACAGACAGTTTCCTGAAGTTTTTGATGATCAGTGGAAATCGTTTGCATGTAATTCAATCCGTTTTCAGTATGCTGTTGTATGTTTAAGCTTCTCTCCTTATAATTACATCCTTCACAAGAGGAAGCATATGGAGGAATGTTTTTTCCAAAGACTCTAGTTGTATTTTAGTGGAACAGAGATTTTGTTGCTGCATCATTTTATTAAGATTTTCTGTCTATTTGCAGTTACATGGTGGATGCTGCAGACAGAGAGAAGATAGAAGCTTCCAGAAATGAACTGCACAACCTTTTAGACAAACCACAGCTACAAGGAATTCCTGTAAGAGGCCAATAGTAATCTTTGGGCCAAAAGCCCATGATGTTACAGCTGTAATGAGGTTCATCACATTGATTTTTAAGGCTCTTGTGACTCTGGTCACAAGCACTAATTAAACTTACATTTGGTAATCATGGCAGCTAATGGGTACCACTGGCTCAGGCTCGATGACATTAAAAGAAGTGGTCACTGAATCTTAGCCAAGATTTTTTTTAATGAGTCTTCAGTATCTCAGCTTGGGTGATAATTGACCTATAAAGGTTTTCCATGCTGACTAGATAGGCTGCTGAGATTTGACTTTACACTGTTTATTTTGTCTTAAAAGGATGTAGAGAGATAATCTCAAGGCTCATTTCCACTTAGGTATGCATTTGGAGGCAAGTCAAGCAGAAGTCCAGTCATTTCTTTTGGAATCTCTTTGATACTTAATGTTCCTGTGAAACTCCTCTCCATAATGTTTTCATCCAGAATATTCCAGATAAAGATTAAAAATTAAACTTTTGAGGGGATTTTGGAGGGATTGTGTGATAGTGTGTGCTAGCTTAGCTGACAGGCTATTTCCTTTGATTCCTTTGAGTGTGAAGTGAGTCTGTAGGAATAACAAGAACTTGTTGATCTAGTTTTACCAAGCTGTAAATCTGTCATGTTGTCCTTCTAAAATACATTATATACACTCAAGCGTGGAAAGTAACTAATTACATTTCCTCAAAATTACTGTAATTGAGTAGTTTTTTGGGGTGCTTATACTTTTTTTGAGTACATTTTGAAATCGGTACTTTTACTTCTACTTAAACACATTTTACACAGCTGCTCCACGTAGCAAAAAATAAGTGTTGATATCTCAGGGTTAATTATTTCTGAGTTGATTTTAACCCAGGAAGTGTTAATTCATCTCCATGATGGTTTTGATCCATCAGTGTTAGTTCAGCTGGTGAACTGTGGTTGTTTTTGAAGTGAGATGCATTTGCACCATGGGTGAGGTTATCCACTGAGTTAAGAGTTTCCATCTGTGACTTTAGGTGCTACTAAAGTATCACAGTGGGTTTGTTTCATCAGTATGCATTGCCTTGCTATGAAGTTGACTCTTTGCTGTATTCTTGCCATACCACAGATTTTCAAGAGTAACTGCAGCTCGGTCAAACTGTGAAGTATTTTAACACTTTCAAACATGTAGCTTAACTATATGTAGTGTGGACCAATATACAGTAGACAGTTTGTTAAATTTAACTATGCATGAGCTCAATTAACACTGTTGATTTTGCTTTGTTTTAATTTATCATAAATCAGATCAAACATCATATTTTATTGTACAACTACTCAGTAGCTACTTAGTATTTAAAATACACTTTAAATGAAATACTTATTTTAGATTTGTGTAGATTTATAAACCTGTACTTTTCTGTTACTTTAGTCAGATTTATCAGAGTAACTTTACTTTTACTTACACGCAACAGCCTTTTTCCCACCTCTGGTCACATCTATTAGTTTGATATGGAATACAGTCTGTATGTTGTGTAGTTAGTTAGTTAGTTATAAATTTAGGTAAGAAGGTAGAGGGTGTGAAAAGGCCAAAACAAGTAAGCAAAAATATGTTGCTAGAATTCAAGCAAAACCATTGGTTCAGCCAGTGCATCATTTTAAATGAAATATTTTGCAAAATGTGCTTCGTTTATGGCAGGCCAACATCCTTGCCTTAAAAAGGGGGAAACCAGGCACTCCAAACATGAAAAAAATGTATTTAAAAAAAAAAAAAAAAGGAAGAAAATACTTCCTTCCTCATTTCTTTAACATTTTTCATGTTTGGGGTGCCTGGTTTTCTCTTTTTCTCTTTTGTTGCAACGTAATATTTGTCCTGTTTTTGTCCCATTAATTCTCAAACACATTTTCTAAACCTCTGAGTGGCAGAGTGGCAAATTAGCCTCCCTCTTGACTGCAAGAACTGTCTTTTAGGTTTCTATCCATCTGTAAAGAATTGCACTTCCCCATGTTGAACACTTGGAGGCATCATTCATTTATATTTACAGACCAACAAAAATTGAAACAAGACATCAGGGCGAAGGAAAGTCCTTCTAGTTGTCTGACTGAGCTGTGTGATAATGTTGATACATTGCCTTGTGGGTATTCATCATTTCTTTACTGTGTCATACATGTTTTAAGGTTCTAGTTCTGGGTAACAAGCGAGACCTTCCCAACGCACTCGATGAGAAGCAGCTCATTGAAAAAATGTAAGGCACTCAAGAATTTTGTGTTTCTGTTGATAATCCTTCACAAACATCAGCGATTTCTTCACTCTCCAATATTTAGGAGTGACAATAATAACAAGTCTATGATTAATTAGTAACATATGGGTCTTTCCTTCAACTTTCTGATCATAAGTTCTGATTTTAGTTCAAATTTACTGTTTTACAAAAAACAGAAAAAAATGTAAAACACATTATTTTTTCTTGATTAAGATACCAAATAATAGTTGATTTTTACAGTCATACCATTACCAGCTGCACTGTACTCTCCTGATCATAATACTTCAACAAAAATGGGCCTGCTGCATCTGAAGTGGTCCCTGTGGTCTTAATCCAGTCAAAGACTTAATCCAAACAAATCATTATATTAGCCTAAGCTTCTGAAGATTGCGGCAAAAATACAAATAATAGCAACTTTTACATATTTTATATATTAACAGGCTTTGTAAGTTTAAAATCCATGTAGGTAATGCAGCATTTTACAATAAAAGCAAGTACAGGAGGTGGAATGGTATGGTGGCATTAACTTGAACAGCCTTTCCCAAATGTTAGTCTGCTACGCCCCATTTTGAGTACTGAAAGACTTCTGGGCTCCATCAAAACCTTTATTAAACCTTGACATAAAATTAAAAGTATGTATCTTCTTACTTTTTTTCATGAACAGATGATTTCAAGAAAATGCCCGGTTTTCAAAGACATTAATGCCACAAGAAAACTTTGGTGTAGCTAGCAGCATTTATTTTGTTTAAACAGGCATCTGCAAAGTCACCACTATTTTCTTTTCTTTTAATCTCTTAAGATGTAGGTCATGACTCCATAAACTCTTTACCAGTGATGTTAGTGCAGCATAGTTGAATGTTTAATGGAGCATCACCAGTTAACTCAGCACCAGTCAAACTCTGACACCCACTCTGTACATCACACAAATAAATATTGAAAGGGTGATGTGTTAGTTAGATACTCTGCATTTTTTACTTTCTTGGACTTTCAAAAAACATTTTAATATGTTTTCAAGTATTTTATGATCATTTAAAACTTGATTTTAATCTTTAAATCTATGTTTATGGTTAAAAGGCCTCGCACGGCCCACCCACAGTACCTACAGGGCCCATCAGTGGGCCTGGCACTCACTTTGGGAAGCACCTAGAAAAGTAAACATTAATGGAAAATGAATTTAACCAAAGTTAATGGTTTCACTAATCAAATTAACGTCCACAATAAACATAATTAAAAACTTTTATGTCATTGCCAGCAAATAACGATTGACTTTTGTTAAGCTTTCAGTGTTTGTACGATTTACACATTTTTCAAAATTTGACTTTGTATTTTCCATGCACCCTTACAGGAATCTATCTGCCATTCAGGACCGAGAGATCTGCTGCTACTCTGTCTCCTGCAAAGAGAAAGACAATATAGGTGAGGAACAGATCCAAGTTTAGATACTTCTACACCAGTCATTGTGTTGGACAGTAGAAACAGTAGACTCAGTCCCTCTGAGGTCACAAAAATGTCCACATTGTTTCCTCTCTTCAGATATCACACTGCAGTGGCTCATCCAGCATTCAAAGTCACGGAGAAGCTGAAAGTGAAGTCCCCCATTTGCAGCTATGGCCTCAGCCCCCCCTAATGGTCATGGGTCCTCAACAGCCATCCCTTTCACTGCCTCTGTGAAGTAATCCAGCTCTCTGCTCACTACCATCTCTAACTGCGCCACCCCAGTACACTACCATAGATGTGTAGCCCCTGTACAGCACTACCGCCACCCCAACTGTCTGGAGCCTTGAAAATTTGTGTCACTGCTGTGCTGAAAGGTGGATTGTCCATACCCATCAAGCCTTATCTATCGCACGTCATAGCGAACATGCTATCTGTCTGTGTACATCAAGGATTTTTTTTCTCCTTACAACACAAGTATCTAATGATGTTACAGTGCAATGCACCCTGGCTACACTAGGATGAAGCTCCTCTAAACCCCTATTCTTTTGTCTGTCAACTCTCGGTGTTTCTGTGACAAGGTTGTGATTGTAGATTTAACCATGACTTGCCAAATAATGATGGTTGCTCATGCTAATGCCTTCAGTTCCTGAAAAACTCATAGATAATGTAGCCTGCATTTTATTTGCTGGCGTATGAAAGTATCTATTTTCTTAAGTGACTTAAATTAACGTTTACACAAAACATAATGATACGTAGAAGGGGAGACTAAAGTGATTGTGTCTGAGGCAAAATCCTAAAATAGTTCAGCAAAATTTCAAGTGCCTTTGGCGAAGTGAGTACTCCAACCAGATATTGCCCAATGCAACTTAAACCCCACTTGGTAACGACTCAATATAAATCACTTTACTGCATCTAACACCACCCCTTTGACAATCTTTTATGTTTATAATCACATAAATGAATTATGATGTCCAAGGAAAAACCATGAATGAAGTGATGAATGATAGGGTTGTAAGGCTAATGAGAAATGTTACATTTAGTTTGGTTGAAGGGTAATTTGAATGCTGTTTCACTTGTAGCCTGTGACTATTTATGTAGCTTGAAATGTAGGCGTACTTGCTTGCAGCTCTCAGGTTGTTGGTGGATTTAAAAAAAAGTCTCAACACTTATGGGTGTGCCCTAGTGCTTGATTTTTAATCTTTGTGTTGTTTGGCTTGGATAAAAGAAAGCCAGTGTTAGTCATGATGACTGCGCTCCAAGAAAACAGAAGACAGCCTAATGTTTCAAAGCACTGGATACTTGATGTCATCCATGCCTTGCCACACATTTTTCTGTTTCCTGATGTTTTTGTTAAAAACCCTCACAGTCAGGGATCAAGGCTGTCTCTAAAAAGCGATACACAGATCAACCCCTCTTTTCCTCTCAGCAACACGACAATGATTTCTCACAGGATTGACCATTGTATAGTTATCTGCTACCTGCTTGGCCAGTGCATTTAATCAGTTTGATTTCTTTTCCATGTGTGAGTGTTGCTGGATCAGGGCTACAATACTGTACGAAGGCCTTCATGGCTTCTACATTTCACTGTAATGTCTATAAAATCCACCACACGCCCTCTGTTATCTCACGTCGTTCTGTGTCTGTTGGTGATCGTCGTAATCCTAAATGTTAATTTTGGGACCACAGCGGCAGCAGTGAGGGGCTGTAAAATGTGGGTGACTGTGTGGGAAATTTGGGGAAAGCTTTGTTACTTGTGTAATAATATAGCCTATTTGCAATTTGTATGTGCATGTGCTGAATTTATTCACATTCAATTGCAGACTTTGTACATAAGAAGTTAGCATTTTTATTCCAACAAATGCTCCCGTAGATGTCATGTATTCTTCCCCTGTGATTGCTAATAAATTTGTTTTTATTTTTAAGGATTTCATGTGTGGTGTCCAATTTCCTTGAAATGTTGTTTGTTTAGTTTTTCCCCACCAGGTGGCAGCAGAGAACTTCCAAGGACAGAAGTCTCAGGGTATCCATGAACCCTCTTTTTTGTGGTGATGATGGCAGAAAGTAGAACTTTAGAGCCACACTAATTACATATCTTAAAGGACTCTATGACAGCTGCCGTCTGTTGTCCTGATAGTTCTGTCAAGCATTCTCATTCATGGAGAATTTCATCATTGCGCACATCAGGCTACTCACCTGAACCCTCCCTTACCATTCTCTCTACAGTGTTATCTCTGTCCTCCCTTTTGAGGGTACTTATCCCTCTGTATTTTCTTATAACCTGCTTTTGTTACTACTAGAGGTCTGCCCACAGAATTTGCCCAGAGGGCCCAGTGAATGGGCCCTCCCCAGTCATGGTTTACTGATAATATCATTACATGTGAGCTGGATCAGCATTGAGGCTTGGGTCTTGACTAACAGTTACTTCATTTTGGAGCTTAGAAGAATGTCAGGCTATTATTGGCTTCTGATTTTTAAATGATTTATTTGGCTTCTGCTCATTTTTGCAACTTTTTTTTACTCATTTTTGCCTCTTTTTTAAGCCTTTTTACTACTTCATCTGGTCATTTTTGTAACTTTTTTGCCACTATCCAAATTTTGCCACTTTTTTTTCTATTACCACCTCTTTAACCCATTTATGCCAGTTTTCACTCATTTTTGCCACTTTTTAACCATTTTTCACCATGTCCCAACCATTTTGCTTTTGTTACCAATTTTTGCCTCTTTTAACCTCTTTACACCACTTTTTTCATTTTTGAAACTTTAATCCATTTCAGTCATCTCATGTTTGTAATTGGTTCTAGGATTATTATGGCTACAAAAACATTTGGCGTCAGGCTCTGATTGCATCACTCCTCATTTGAGATGCAGAATTTGAGGAGTAATGAGGTAAAAAACTTAAACCCTCTAATCAAAGCCAACGGGTGGATGCTGGGGTGGAGGTGGGTTAAACGTGAGAGCACAGTGCTGATCCAGGGCAGAGCAGAGGAAGAGACCAGAAATCTCTCGGTTTAAGTAGACCACTGAATTAGGAGGATGTGTGTCATGTGGTCTGATGCATGTCAGGTGAGACTCATTGGGCTGGAGATGACTACCTGAATAAACCTACGGGTGTTGTTACAGTTTTACTACTCTATCCTTCTATTTTTGAACTTTTTTGTCACTTCTAACCTATTTTTGCTTATTTTTTGCCCAATTTAACCCCAATTTCTACTAATTTTTGCCATCTGTAGCCCATTTTTGTGACTTTTAGAAGTATTTTTCTAAGTTTTGTTTGCATTTTTGTAATGCATTTTTGCAACCTTTGACACATTTTTTCCTCTTTTTGTTGAATTTTCTCTTCTTTAACCCATTTATAACAATTTCCACCCATTTTTGCAACCACTCAACCAATTTTGCCCCATTTTAAGCTCTTTTAACCATTTTCCAACAATTTTTTTTCATTTTTGTAACCCCTTTTTGCCTCTTTTAACCTTTTTCATCACTTTTTCTTTTTTTTTTTTTTTTTTTTACAACTTTTACACTTTCTTGCATGTGTTACTCATTTTTGCAATTTTTTGTTGCCCATTTTTGCCTCTTTAACCCATTTATGCCAAATTTCACTAATTGTTCCCACTTTTAACCCATTTTGACTGTATTTTTAACCACTTATCACTTTTTTCAACCCAATCTTACATTTTTGCAACCCTTTTGCCACTTTAAGTTAATTTTTTGCCAGTTTTTTTTTTTTTTTTTTTACTTTTTCCTACAAATTTTTGGCCACATTTATCCTATTGTTGCCTCTTGTAACCTCTTCACCACTTTTGTTCACCATTTTTGCCAATTTCAAGCATTTTTTTTTTGCCAATTTTTGCAATTATTTTCTCCTTATGTTGTCTCAGTTCCTTCTACTTTATTTCTGGCATCCTTAAGTGAGTAGACGCCCACTCCAGCAGATTACTAGAGCAGGAAAGCAGAGCAGAAAAAGGGAGACACCAATAGTTTTACATGTATATTGATATGTTTACATGTTGATGAGTATCATGAAGGGCAATGGGGGCTTGAAAAAAATGTTGATCTGCCATAGGGCAGAAAAAAATTTGGGATCTACTTCTCTAAAGCTGGGTGTATTCTTACAGCTGGAGGTTGCAGATCCTTCAGAGAGCAGACCTGTGCTGTTCAAGGAGAAAACCTTTAGTAATCTCATTTCTTAAAGAGCTTTTAATGAACAGCTGCTTGAATTTATTGTATACCAGGGCAGGCATAAGAGTGTGTGGACAGATCCAGGTGTTATCCGACAAATTCCATGGGTCACTTAAGACTGAGGCATGTGTGCCCCTTTGGGAACATCTCTAAGTGTGTGCGTGTGTGTGTGGTTTACAATCACTGTGACTGCAAGTGGTCACAAATCTGTTGCAGGGGTTTATGGGAGGGGGTCACAGACAAGACCCAAAGGCGTGACACATAATTAATGTAGTTACACTCCATTACCAACAGGCTCATTATGCAATGCAGCATGTTTAGTGACTCCCACCTGCCACATGCGCCCTATTTGCCCCTTTTTAAGTGTTCAAACCATTAGACTGTAGAAAATACGGGACCATGTCTGGATGATGTCAGCAATTTGATTACTGAAGGAGGCTTATGAAGCCAATCTGAGGTGGTAACTATATTTCAATGCTGTCTCAAACTGACTTCAGATCAACCTCCATACATTTAATCATTAGTCAGCTAAACTGTGACAGCCTTAAACTTAATAAGTCTTCTCTAAAACCTTGACTAATGATTTAAATGAACAGGACAAAACTCAACTTTCAACAGGACTGCTCAAGGAGGAAGACTTTCCCAGTGAGTCTGTGGAGACAGGGAGTTTAAATTCAATCTCAAATTGAAATGAGTCAGTTCATTTGTCACATTTTGGGTAACTTTTACTTTGAAACTCCTCAACAGATCCTGATAATGTTTTGCATTGTGGGGATATGAACTGTTAATCATTTTAAATGCATCTGTGGAAATAGGGAGTTTAAATTCAATCTCAAATTGAAATGAGCCAGAACAACAGCTCATTTGTCACATTTCGGATGGTTTTATTTTGAAATTCCTCAACAGATTATCCTGATAATGTTTCACATCGTGCAGATGTGAACTGTTAACCTCAATTTAGTTAAATCTGTGGAAGTTTATTTGTAATCTCAATTTTAATTCTGACAGAAATATACTTAATTCTTGAAAGTTCAAATGGATTTTATTTTGAAATTCCACATCAGATCCACACCATCCCCTGATATTGGCTGGATTACACTGTGTAATTGTAAACTTCCAATCTCATTTGAAATGTGTGTGTGGACACAACGAGTTTATTAGTAATCTCAGATTAAGAAATTTGGCCCAATGTCATAATCTAAAAGGCTTTTATTTTGAAACCAACCAGTTCAGAATTTCCTTTATAAATCAGTGGAAAAGGGGATGCCAAATTGTAATCTTAAATTAAATTCAAATTGATAATTTGTCAAAATTTAAATGACTTTATTTTGAAATTTAACATTAGAATGTCCTGATATTGGCAGGATTATATTTTGACATCATAATCTACCAATCTGATATTAGAAGAGTCTGTTAAACCTGGGGAGTTCATTTAACATCTCCAATTTAAATGAGCTAGATTTATTTCAGATTACTTTTATTTTGAAATTCCAAATCAGACTGCCTTTATATTTCCCGGATGACACTGTTTGGTTGTGAACTTCCAATCTCCATGGAAATGTATGTGTGGAAGCAAACAATTTAATTGTAAACATAAATTAAGAAACTTATTAAAGAACTTATTTTGAAATTCCTTATTAGATTATTGTGATATTGGCTGGATAGGTGTAACCTATCAATCTGTATTTCAAGGAGTCTTTGGAAAGAGGAAGTCTATTTGTAATCTCGATTAAATTCAGACAGATTTATGGCTAATTCGTCAAAAATCAAATGGCTTTTATTTTGAAATTCAGCATCATAAATTGGCAGGATCACTTTAAAAAAAAAAAAATGAAATCAACCAATTTCAACTCAAAAGAGTCTTCCAAAACTGGAAGTTTGTTTTAAATCTTAATTTCAGGTTACTTTTATTGTGAAATTCATGATCAGATTGCCTTGTTATTGGCTGGATCAAACTGTGAGGATGTCAGCTGTCAGTCTACTCAAAGGAGTGTGGAAACAGGAGTTGGAGTTCAGTATCAGGCTAATCTTTATTTAGCTGCAATATATTCTAACTTGTTATTTTAAAGGGCTCTTATTTTGATAATTCGTAGTTTTATGCATCCTTGTTTTGCTTGTTAGTCTTTTGATCTATCAAGCTATACTCAAATAAGTCTGTGGAAACAGGAATCTCAAGTTTAGTATCTGGCTAATCTGAAATTAGCTGCAATATTTATTCATTTCTGTTATTTTAACATGCTTTTATTTTGAAAATTTATAGATTTCCACAACCTTGTTTGCTTGTTAGTCAACTGACCAATCTATATCTAAATGAGTCTGTGGAAACAGCAAGTCCATTTGTAATCTCAAATTAAATTCAGACAGGTATAAAGCTAATTCTTCACATTTCAAACATTTATCCTGGTTCATTCTGGATACAGACTGCAAGCACCACTGATCCATCCCTGTACAGGCCCCACTTCTCTTCTTCTCCATCCTGTTCCACTTATAAAGAATATTAGTATCATTCAGGCTGTGAAAATATTTAGTCCACTTCTACCATTTAGACTTTCAGGTCATAATGTTTATGATGTACAACATTTACAGAGCACTGATAGAGCTTCTCATCAAATCTCAGCTGTGAACACGTGCCTTTAAAGGTGAAGGTCACTTTATGTCAGATTTACAGCCTCTGACTTTAAAAACAGCCACATATGAAACAGAGCCGAGGATGACAAAACGGAAACAAGCAGACTTAGTGGAATCCAAAATTGAAGCACGGGTGGAGTCACTTTCTCTGCAACAGATTAAACTCAGTGCTTCCATAATAAAAACAGCCATCTATATTAAAGACATGAATTCACCCGGGACGGTGCACACGCTTGTTTATTTAACAGTGTTTGCCAAAATGTCCATCATAATAATGAGGCAGTGATGACACCAGAGCAGCCTCGTCTTATGTTAGCCATCTTTAGAGAGATTTGTCCCAACAATTGAAGCTCTATCTAAATATATATTCAGAGTTGTAAAACTTAAGTTCAGGGGTCAGATGCTTGAAACTTCAGCAGTGACAAGCACCTGCAAACACTTCATTTTAGTCCCTGTGTGGACGCTAATTTGGCAATAATCACTAAGTGTGGAATGTCACATAATGATTACAGAGCTGCATGGCACATATCACCCTCTTTTACTGTTTTGCACCCTGTAAAAGACAGATGGCTGCACACACACACACCTTATAATACTACAAATTATAAGGCTCTATGGAGGAACACATTCCTCAACTTATCTGGTTTAGATCGGCCATGTATTTTTACTAAGTGCCCATACACCCATGAGAGGGATTAACTCATGGGCTGTGTCCCAAACCATATACTGTCACACTGTTTATACTAAATCTGATGTCACCCTGAGTTTCAAATACCATATTCATAGTATGTAATTTTCTATATGGGAGAAATTCTTGGATGCATCTGAGATCACACAGATTGTTCTGTCCAGCCCTGCATGGATGGCAAAACTTGCATGTTTCACACTAGGTGCAAGTGCTAAATAAATACTCCTCTCCACAAATTCCCCACAGTGGTCTGTGTAGTGCAGATTTTGTACACAGAAAGCTTGAAACGTCAGTTTTAGAGTCCTGCAAATCATTTTATGAAGTGTTAAACAAAGCCTTTTCAGTGAATATGGAGTTTTCCATTGTGTAAGTAGGGGGCACTCTGAGGAAAATATAAAATTTCAAGGTTTAAAATGTTCCAAAATCTAAGAGGTAGACAGGAGTGTATACAACGTACAGAGTAGTGTGCGCAGACTTTATGTTAGCCGGTAATTTAGGCAGCCAATATTCCTGTGGTTTGTGAAATTTCATCCTTCAACCTGGATATTCCACAGCCAATGAGTGGGGCACATGGTGCATAAGTCACCAACGCTCTGCTGATTCCATAGCTGAAGAGATCTGAACTTCCACTGGCATGTAATGTAAGCACAGTGGAGTGCAGTGGGAGCTGAATGGTATGGGTTTCCATGGCTGAGCAACTGCATGCAAACCTCACATCACCAAGTCCAATGTCAAGTGTCGGATCGAGTGGTGTAAAGCCCAACGACACTGGACTGTGGAGCAGTGGAAACGTGTTCTGTGGAGTGATGAGTCACGCTTTCCTCTTTGGCTGTCAGATGGTCAACATTACCTGTCTGACTGCATTGTGCCAAATGTGAAGATTGTTGGAGGAGGGATAATGACATTGGGTGGTTTTTCAGGGTCTGGGCCCTTATCTCCATTGAAGGGTAATCTTAATACTCCAGCATACCAAGATATTTTGGACAATGCTATGCTTCCAACTTTGTGGAAACAGTTTGGGGAAGGCCATTTTCTATTCCAACATGACTGCTCCAGTGCACAAAGCAAGGACTATAAAGACATGGTTTCATGAGTTCAGTGTGGAAGACCTTAACTGACCCGGGCAGAACATTGACCTTAACCCCATCGAGCACCTTTGGGATGAACTGGAATGGAAATTATGAGCCAGTCCTTTTTGTCCAACATCAGTGCTCATAAAAGCTCTACAGAATGAATGGGGACAAAATCCCTCAAAACACTCCAAACTCTTGTGGAAAGCCTTCCATGAATTATACTTTTGTCCTAACAGTGTAGCTTTGATTAGCTTATTCTGTGAAACACAGTGTCTAATACAATTAGACATTAAGAGATTTGCAGGATTGCATGCACAAAATGACTCAATGACATCCAGTGATCCCAAGTTACTGTAAACTTTTTGGGGGTTTAGTTGCCTTCTCAGTGTAAGTTACCATTTTAAGATAAGAGATTTTAACCACTGTGTTTCAATATTTTACTTGGTAAATTATCTTAAAGTAAGAGTACTCTGCTTCCAGCTTGGCTAAAATTCTTTTTAATTTTGAAAGAAAATCAGGAACTTCTGATGGGCCAAAAGTTACAAATCAGCTAAACCAGGAAAAAAAATTCACTATAGATTAAAACATGAAAGGAAAAAGGCTAAAAGGTATGATAAGTGAAAGTTTGTTATCATAATGTGAAGAGACAAATGTCTGACAGTAAAGATAATGTCCTTTAGGTGGAGTAATTTCAGCCTCAGAAGCAGGCAGAGGATTTTGGATTATGTGGCCATTTGAAATCTCCTTGAATAGTCGAAAACCACTCAAACTTTATCACGTTTAATATATTCTAGTCAGAAAACAGAGGATTTCAGTAGTCATTACTTTAGTCTGAGTGGCTGTGCTCTCAGAGAAAAACACCATTTGAGAGTCAAACTAGAGAGTTTTATTTTTATTTGACGTCAACCATGACTTTCTCTTCTTTTTGGTGATTGTGGGAGTGCAAAAAAAAAAAAGCTGCTGAGACCTCTAAATGCAATAATTCCATTTTCACTGAGTGAGAAATCTGTCAGGTCCTTTCTGTTATCCGGTGTCCTCTCAGATAGCCGGCTCTCCTGTGAGCGCTTTCATACTCTCACCTCTGTGGCTCAGCTCAGACTCTCTCCTCTCCTCAGATTCCATTAAAAAGCAGAACTTCAGCTCCTGGGGCTCTGATCAAATACGGCTGCTAATGCATTTTTCCTGCATTTTGATTTTTTTACCAGTGTACCTCATATTTACATATAGATTGAGTATTTATCAGTCTGCATTTTAAGGATGATTCACTGTAGTCCACTTTATTAAACCATGTTGGATTTATGTATTTTTAATGAAAAGTTGATGTAGGGAGTGTAATTCTTTGAACAAGGAAGTGTACTTGGTATGTGGGATGAATAGTAATGCAGTAACTGTGGACAACAAACTTTAGCCTTTAAATGTCTTTGCTGTGTTGGTCAGGTTTTGTTTTTTAGGACTTTTCTCTCGGTAGAAACAAATACGTGTCTTCCTAAACAATGTCAGACCAGAGAGGAAAAATATCATTCTTCTGTGTCCTTTTATTGCTTGGAGAGCAGATGGAAATGAGTTAGATCATTAGCAACACTACAGTAGTTATACAGGCTGGAGCAGGTTTACTATGATTCATATTCCCTTAGGTAGCCTGCTGTCTTTCCCTCACTGGGATGCCAACCAGATCAGGATCAAAGAAAAGGTTATTATCAATACAAATGTAAAAAGAAAAAACTAAACATGTTTGGAAATGTCTATTTCTTATTAACAAGAAACAGGATGGAAGTAACACTATTATCTCTGTTGATTATAAAATTAAAGCCAGTAGGCTTTTGCATTGCCAAGAACTACAAACATCTTCCTATGGTCTCCAGTGGTAGACAGTTAGGACCATTTCAGATGAAAGTAAATTTTGAATTTTATTTGGGCATGAAGGTCCAAGAGTCTGGAAAAAATCAGAGAGGTATGAAGTCCAAGGAGCTTGAAGTCCAGAGTTCAGTTTCAACAGTCAGTGATGGTTTGAGGTGGAATGCCATCTGGCTGTTGCTCCACTGTGCTTTATCAAGTCCAAAGTCAACGCTGTCAGCCATCTACCAGGAGATTTTAGAGCCCTTCAATCTTCCATCTGCTAAGAAGCTTTTTGGAGGTTCTGATTTCCTTTTCCAGCTGGACTTAGCACCTGTCCACAGGGAGGCCAAAACTACTAGAAACTGGTTTATTAACCATGGTATTACTGTGGTTGATCTGCCAGCCAACGGGCCTCAACTATCCTGACATGCCAGATGAATTTGTTTCACAAATCCATCTGGAAAACCTTCCATAGATGGTGTTTAGGAAAGAGCACAGCCATTGAAAAAAAAAAATTTGGAGGATGTTTGGATGAATGTTCTGTGTGTCACATCTTTACGGGCCAATCAGAGCAACAAAACGTGATGTCGTAGCCGTTACCGAGGTGCGCCCCTACCGAAGGAGTAAACTCCATAAAGAACTTCATTACACGAGCCATGGTGACTGTAGACATGTCAGTACTCGACTTTTGTCATTTTTGAAAAGAAAACGACTCAATGCTGTTTCTTCTTATTTTAACGAAGAAATGTCATCAAGTTCTGATAAAACTGGTGTATTAGCAGCATCCACGCTAATGTCTTCCGCCATAATTGCACCAGCCTCTTGTCGCTACTTGCTTACCTCCCGACTCTGCTGTGCCCGAAAGTGCTGCCGCTTGACGCTGATTGGTCCTGTCACTTTCAAACCGGGCCCAAATGGTTCAGACGGGAGCTTTGTAAGATGGATTCGCCAGTGAGAAACACAGAATCAACCCTAACCCTCCATCTGCTTTGCAAGGTTAGGCCTGACCTGAATCCCGTAGAGAATCTCTGGGGAAATATCAAGAGAAAGATGAGAGACACCAGACTCACCAATACAGACAAGCTGAAGGCTGCTATCAGAGCAACCTGGGCTTCATAACACCCCAGCAGTGCCACGGACTGATGGCTCCATGCCATGTCACATAGATGCAGTGATTTGTGCAAAAGGACCTCCAACCATGTACTGAGTGAATTAATGAGCATAATTTTCCAGAAGGTTAACATTTCTGTATTTAAAAAAAAAAAATTTTTGGACTTATTTTTTGTGAAATTCTAATATTTTGAGGTAATGGATTTTTGATTTTCATGAATCATAAGCCATAATCATTAAGAATAATACAGAGTCTTGAAATATTTGACTTTGTATGAGATGCATCTAGAATATATAGAAGTCTATCTTAACTTGAACATTTTTTTTCTAAGATGCACCCATACATGTGGTTTGATTTCTCACTTCTGTTGTTCTTTACTCCTTAACAGCTCTACTCAGCTTGGATTGTAGAGCTTTAACATATTTCAGTGAATTGATTTTTATAAAGCTTATTTTTTTTATTGTGCCTTGATTTATTATTGTACCCCTCTGATCATTTTTTTAAATCAAGCCAAGCTCACTAAAGCCAGACAGGATTATCCTTCAACAAACCAAACCCCTGGAGTTCTGTACAAGGCTGCTGTAAAAGGAGGGAAAAACTCCATGCCTCTTAGAGTGTATCTCTCTGATAAATGTTGTTTAAATCCCTACAAAGGATGTCCTCACGCTGTTCTTGCAGCCTCCCTGGTTGGAGTGTTGAGGAATCTGCCACCCTTTGTTTGCATGCAGCATCAGGTATGAGTGTGTTCGGGGGACTTTACAGGCGCTGTGTGAGTTCTTTATCCTCCAGTCATCGTGGCTTCAGGTTGACAATGGCTGAAAACCCCGTGGGCTGTGAAAGGAGAGGCTCACAGGACAAATGGTGCTCTGCAGGCTGGAATGTCAGAGAAATGATTAACAATAGGGTACAAATAATGTAGTGCCAACAATGTTGCAACCTAAAGGCTTAATTTTGAATGGCATTTTGAGTTTAAGTGGGCTTCTCATGGTTTTGTTTTGCAGGAGACGTTTAGAGAAATACTGACTGACGTCTGAGGGATGAACCAGACAGCCAGAAAGAGTTAAACGTCTTTTAGCACTTCTCCTCTTTATCAGACCTCAATGAGACTTTGGATCCAGTTCAATGGGATTGACAGATGGTCCCTCGGGCCAGATGGACTGGAAACCTGGGGACAGCTGGATCCTGACCAGGTAACTTGCCTTTGATATTAGCAGAACTTTCCTCTGTAGGTAGCTGGCCTCGGCAGACAACATAAGGCCAATCAGATGGAAGAAAAGCTTTACCTTGGTTTGATCCCGTGCCAGAACACCTCCTGTGACTTTCCCAGAGTCAGAGCAGACACAAGGTGATCAGACTTTCATCCTGGCTGTGCATCACGCTGCATGTGCAGCAATGATAGAGGTAGCAAAGGTCCAGATGGGAGTTGATTTGCGAAGAGATTTCCAGTATGTGATGTTATCTTGAGAGACAGGCTCAGATCTGCGGCTCTTCCTCTGACTTAATCCTTTTCAATACATGTGATTTTTTTTTAATAGATGTTGGAAAGCTTTGACCATGATTTACTGTTGCTCACACAGTGGAAGCTGTTTCCCCTGTGGGTTTATGCATTAAGGGAGCCGAGGTTTTAGTGATGACTTAAGCTTCCTCTGTCACGAAAAAAGAAAAATAGCACTTTGGCAAGTTTTAACCACCTGTCTTAACACCCTTTTCAGCTCAGCCTGCAGAGAGAAACACAGCCCTGTGCACTGTATTACTAATGCAAACTAGATACTTACTTTCCTTTTCCTTCACATAAACATGCTCATGTTTTCCACACTGCATTTAATGAATTGTCCATTCGAATTTCAATGAATTGCCTGCAATTGTTTCCAAAGGGCACTTTGACTTCAGTATGTTATCGTTGAGACATTTCCAAAGCAAACTTTCCAGTCATCAAGTCTGTTGCCATGTTCTGTGTCAGGAATTGCCAACCCAACCACCTCTACGTGTTAGGGTGTAATTAAAAAATTGTTTCAACGTGATCTGACAAATGAAAAGACTTTGAATACACAGGAAAGGAGATCAGGCATGACAACCTGAGCTGGAGGAGGAATGACATTCTTTAATACAGTTAGCACGTCAGTAACACTCACTCTGCTGCCGTGTTAAAGCTGAAAGCATGATTAAAGGTTACTTATAGAACAACACTGGAGCACAGCGTATCCTCAAAGTTCTTTAAAGAAGCGTGACACAGCAGGACTGGAATGCTATTGTTTTTTAAGGAATGCCGTTTCCTTGCTGTTGGCATTTGACTCTGAAATGAGGACGACTTACTATTTCTGGGTGAGCATGACACCAGGTTATTATGCCACGCTAAAGTGAGCAAAATCCCCCGGTGAATGTGACAATTAGGTGGTGGTACACAATAACCTGCATGGCGTCCTAGGATACCCAAAAAAGGACTCAATTAAAAGCCAGTTCTCACTGAGAAGTCAAGACTGGCTGGAACTAGACAGCCACAGATGAGTGATCCCACAGTTTGACACCCTCTGGTAGCCTTGTTGAAAGAACAGAGACACGCTTTAATGTGTATGATAACGATTGAATTATATGCGTGGTCTTTCCAGGCTTGTTATACTACGCTCTCCACCATCGCTGTCAAACCACCATATGAAGAAAAAATCTTCTGGAAGCATGGTGTTCAGGTTTTGGGTAAAGCTCCAGAGATCGTTGATTTAGTCTCTTTATTACTGGCATAAATAGAAAAAACTGAAAGGATGCTACCCACTGATTTAATTCTCATAAAGCAATGAGAACATTTACATGATCACAAGGCGATAACTGGGAATTATCAGGTGAGGGTAATAGTATGATTTTATGTTTTCACATGTTCTGCCAATAGTTGTAAAACAGCAAAACCACAGCTGCCTTTTTTGTCTTTGTAGCCTCTCTACCCTATGGAAACAGGTCCATTAGTTCTGACATGTTAGCTAGCGATCAGCATCAGTAATATGCAGTAAAACCTTATTGTTTTTGTCTAAGACCCTCTTTATACTGTGAATTAACCCTTAGAGGTCCACTGGCTCTTTTTGCCATTTTGTTAAATTTCTTTTGACAAATAAACCACTCAGAAAATGTTCACCATGCTCATGTTTGGTATGATCTTTATCGGCACTATACTTCAACTTTATATTATGAAAACTATATTTCCTTAAGTTTAATAAACTGTATTAGATATAGGGCCTTCAAAACACGACACCCCACAACAACTGATTTTTAAAAAATTATTTTAAACTATATTGTCATTTTTAAAAAGAAATTACAATATGCTGAAATTATGAAAAAATACCTGTGCCTGTCCTGTATTGCATGGTCCACTGTCCCCTATGTGTAACATTCATTTTTATATAAAATTAAAATGATCTTATTTCCTGTTTTACTTGGGCTATTGACATCAAACAAAAACTGAAAGAAAGCTTAAAGATCATGCTTCCTACATGAAGTGATTGCAGTGCAAAATGTGGCTTTGTTTTCATGCTGTCATGTTACAAAAGTAGCACATGTTGAAATTATGCTGCCGTGATCGTAGACCCCTAAGAGTTAACAGGGATTCTATCCATTTTGGGCATTTGGATACCAAATTTAAATCCTTAATGCTTTGTGTTGATGCACCTCAGTTCATTTTGAAATGGTTTGATATCCAATAACTCAGGCTGCATAAAGAGGTGGTCTGGGACACCCTTGTCTGATTTGGATAGGACTGGCTGTGTAGACACAGTGCATAATGACACACATTAAAGACCAGCCCATTAACTAATGTGATCCTTTGTATTCCACCAGTACAGAAAGCTTGGCTTTATTTGTATGAACATCCATTCTCGCTCAGAGTGGCTGTTTTAGAGATATACATGTTTTTTCTCAGCAAGGAGCCAGTGTTTTGGCTTGCAAATTGCTCCCCATCTGCTACCATATTGTCTTTTATAATGTAAAAGTGCATCACAAAAAATTCAATATAAGTAAAAGTTATTTTCCATGATTTACTTCAGAGAGTTAAATTTCCATATATTTAAGATTCATCTCATACAAAGTAAAACATTTTAAGACTTTCTCTTTAATTTAACCTTGATGCTTACAGCTCATGACATCCAAAACCTACTATCTCAAAATATTAGCATACTGTGGAAAAGTCCAATATGTTAACGTTTCTTGAGCCTTTATTCTCTCACTCTGGTTCAGTACACACAACCACAATCATGGAGAAGACTGCTGACATGATAGGTGTCTACAATACAGTCACTGACATCCTTCACACGGAGGGTAAGCCTCATAAGGTCATTGCTGAAAGGGTAGGCTGTTCTCAGAGCAGGGACAGTTGAATGGAAGAGAAAAGAGTGTCAAGAAAAAGAGCATGAGCAACAGTGACTGAGGTGAAAGCACCATGAAAATCATGTAACGCAGCCAACACAGGTTTTGTAAGCTCTGTAGATAATGTAGCTATATAGCCAACATAGCTACTTAGCTAATGTAGTGACAGCTAACCTCACAAAGCAACTATGTGAGCTACGTTAGCTATGTTTGCTAACGCTAACGTTGCCAAAGCTAACACAGCTAGATTTGCTTGTGCAATAACATTAATTATGAAGCTAGCATAGCTATGTTAGCTTTGACTAAAGCTAACGACACTAAGGCCCTGTCAACACGGAGACGAAAATGATATATTGCCATTTCGAAAAAGTTTTCCGTAAAGATGGGGTAGTTTCAGGAAATATCCACGTAAACACGGAACCTCTGAAACTGACTGAAAACGCTGTAGTGCATATGCCAAGCCTCTACATGGCACTGTATTGCTGCCACGGAAATGCACCAAAAGAGAGAAGAAGATCACACGAAAGATCACGGAAAACTGACACACACTTTCTTCTAGTTGCCCATCTGGTTGTTCTCCGCGTTGGATTTAAGAACACGTGGTGTGTGCGTTTCGCGGTGGTGGTAAAGGAGCATCAGATTTTGCTGTAAAAGCCACAACAAGCTCAGTAGCTTCTGCATTACAAACACAACCCTGTAATCAACCATTGTTGTTTTGTCCGGACCTGCGCAGGCGTCTTCAGAGCACTACGCTATGTGTGACGTAATTGTTTCAATAATGATGCGGCTGGCCGTCCATATGGAGACGAAACAGTAGTCGTTTACGGATTTATGCACTCTGTGACCCGTTTTCAAAAAGTATTGGTTACAGTCACCCAAAACGCTGTTTCCATGTGGATGAAATGCCATACTAAAAAACTTTTGAGTATACTCCTGAATTCGTCTCCATGTGGACGGGGCCTAAAGCGAGCAACCCATTGTGTGGCTACTTCTAAAATGGGTCTATACATAACTAATCTTGGGTTAGACCCCTGATTTCTTTCTCTATTTATGTAATGTCTGTAATGTTCTCAAAGGGTTTTTTCACAAATGTAAATGCCAGACTGTTTATGAATAAAATTTCCTAAGCAAGAAAGAAAGAGAAAAAAAGAAAGCTGAAAATTATTTGTACCTGCAAATTATGGCAGCGATGAATGGTCTGTAGCCAGACTGTAGATTATTGGGCAAAAATTTGGCATTCTGGATCATACTGTTTACATGTGTACTTTGAATTGTCAGGCAACTTCAGACGTCATTTAACTGGTGTATGAGTGTGCATGTAATGGCACTCAGTTTTGAAAAGTATTTCCCAGGACATATGCAATGTTGAACTGCTCCTTTAACTGTTAAAACTGGTACAAAAACAGTGTGATGTGTTTTTTCAATGACAGTCAAAACGACATACACCAGATGCCAGCAACAGCAACACTTTCACAGCCACACACTTCCAGTTCTTCACCTTATCAGAAACATTAAGCAGATGTACACTGAAGCAAACAGTGAGCTCATTTACTTGAAACCCCCTCCAAACAAACATGTTACAGTGCCACTGGTGTTGTTATTATATTTCATGCATGGAAATCAGTTACATGCTTGAAATATATTCAAATTCTCTCTCAACTGCATCAAAGCTCAGTCCTTAACCAGTGCAGCCCTGCACCTTCCTGTCACATGCATCTCCAGGAGGCAAATTCTAAGCAAACAGGAGGGGGAAATGATTGTTTGTTCTTGTGAAATTGGTTGTATTTTCATTGGAGCCAAACACAGACAAGTTCCTGGCTTAAGACCATGACACAAAGATGCATGGGTGTACACAGAGCAGAGAGCTTGAGAGGCTGTCAACACAGGAGGGAGTGTAGTGGCTTTTCCAGGGGATGTTTGCACTGAATAATTTCATTTACAGGTCTGTGTACTCATAACATTCTTGGCAATTTAAAATGTCCAGGTAGGGGGTTTTGTGCATCCAGCTCTGTGGCTTGAATCCAAAATTACATTTCTGCTTGTTCCACTCATCTGATTTAAAGGGGGCTTGCTATTTTCTTTATTGCTGACTGACACTACCTTTGTTTGCCTTTGCAAAGGCTTGACATGTGGAATGTATTGTGTGACATTTGCAGTTTTCCATGGCTTATTGCTTTCCCATTAAGGTATGAAGCTTCTCTAGTGTTGTCCCGCTCTCTGCAGTTGTGGTGGTCTTGTCAATTGGAGACACGTTGCGCCCTAGCTATTGTCAACCAACATCTACACCCTTTCACTCAGAGACGAGGCACCTCTACCTTTTAACAGGCTACGCATCACACACTCCCGCTAATCTCTATGCATGATTCCTCCAGAGGGAGTTTTGTTCCTCCCACTGCTGCCTCTTGAGAGCAGGAGGCACCGTGCATTCCAGCGGCGGCTGGTCATTGAGTCGTTTCCATTGAGGCGGGAGAGCGAGGGTCCAGCTCCCTGTCTCAGGACTGATGGATTGCCTGTCTGACTTTATCTGGGCAGGACGGACACTGCGTTGGCTGGGGCCCAGAGATTGTCACTACTGACTGCTTTATCAGGGCCTGACTTACAGAGCTGTCATCCTCTTAGAGCAAGGTTCCCAGGCACCTCGTTCAGCTACCCCCCCTCCTTTCTGTCATGCTGCCATCCAGGGACCTTGGCCTGTCTGCCTGAGTGGCCTGACGCCTGCCCCCCCGCCCACCCACGGACAGATTCTTTAACGAACTTGTCTTGATTTATCAGCTCCACCCTTGGTTGTTAGGCAGCCTCTTGTAAGAGCCGCTCTTTTGCCAAGTGGTATTAAGTCCAGATGAGGTGTGGACGTTCTTATTTTAGATTTAGATTAGCATTAATGGGGAATAAATGGCACAATCGAGTGTGCTATGAACACTCCTTTTCTTGATCGCACTTTTAGACAAAATAACTTATGTTTCTATATCTAGTGTTCACAGAAAAGGAAAAAATCTGAATGAAAAAAAATCAAATATGGCAATTTTTCAAACATCCTCTAGAAGGCTGAGCCCATGTTTGGGCTTGCCATAGAACCACAGAGGAGTTCCTTCCTTATTCTCACTTTGATGAGCCATTGGAGAGCTTGGGAGGACGCCAAACGTAGTCTGGGGCCTCTTGCACATTCTGATGTTTTGTTTCAAACAGAGCAGCTTTGTTCAACTGTCAGAAATGAAGCCATTTGTAGTGTGTCAGTGTGTTTAGTAACCACAATCACATGGCGTGTGGTATTTTTGATTGAATGTTCAGAGAGGTTATATGGATGCCAGTAGATGTGTTTCATACTGTTTCAGTGGATATCATCAATCATGATATGATAGGAGATTTATTGTGTACTTGCAGACTGTAATAAGTCAAAAGCCTTTTGATACAGAGACAGCTTTTGTGAGTTTTTTCTTGTGCACTAGATGAGACAAGGAGGAAAAATGCGGCTCCAGCGTGCAAGTGAACATAGCATGCTGGCATTTACGGTAAGACAAATGTAACATAACTTTGAACTTGTAGATTGCCACATTCAGCAGACCATACTTAATGCACCTACTCATTCAAAGGTCGCATTCACACCTGTTCGGTCTGCTTATACAAACTTGAGTCCCTTTCTCTTGAAAGTCTGGTTCATTTAGAGTGGTGTGAAAGCTCATTCGGACTCTGGTGTGGACCAAACCAGGGGTTCTCAACCTTTTCAGCCTGCGACCCCAAAAATAAAGGTGCCAGAGACCGGGGACCCCCACTGTACCGGAAGGTGGTTGGACAGCCCTGCACAATCAAGAATAATCATGGGCTGACAAGGCTGCCCATAAGGGGGATAAATGGGGCCCCGCCAAACTGGGGGCCCATGGAGGTCAACAAAATCATAGTCCATTGTAAACTTAAGCTGTGACATCCATATTTTATATTTAACCTGAAAAAATAACCACTCTTATCAAAGAAACATATATATTTTTTAAATCATTTATGTAGTAAAAAACCTTCTTAAAAATTTAAATCAATTTACAATTTTAACCCAAATGTAAAAATGGATTACAATTGCTCAAATGGTTAATAATGGCAAAAAATGGAGGAATATGTGGTGAAAATGGGTTTTAAAAGTAGCAAAAATGGGTTGGAAGTGGCAAAAATGACATTAAAATGGCAAAAATTAAAAAAAGTGGCAAAAGGGGATGAAGTGGCAGAAATAGGCATACATAGTGGTAAAAAATAATTAAACTGTGTCTGAAATAGCTTTCAATTGGAAAAAATGTGTGGAAATTTGGTGAAGTGGGATGAAAAATTGATATAAACTAGCAAGTAAGGGCTAAGTGAGAAAGAAGAACTAGGCAGTGAAATTGGTTAAACTGGCAAATGGGCAGATCAAAGAGTGAAATGTGGTTAAAACAGGAAAAATTGGGCATAAAAAGTGGGTTAAAGGGTTAATAGTGGCAATACTGCTTCAACAGAGGCAACATTAGACTTAAGTGGCAAGAATTGTTTTAGAAGTGGTGGGCTGGGTTGAAAATGGACAAAAATATGTGTTAAATGGCAAAAATATGTGAAAGGCATCTGGAGATCCTTTGTGTCTCACGACCCCCAAGAGGGTCCCCATCCCGAGGTTGAGAACCACTGGACTAAACAAGTATACTGGTTGGCCTAAAAACAAGGGGTCTCAGTTCACTTCCAAATGGACCTTAGTGCAATTTGTTTGCAGTGTGAAAGCAAAGCAAGCCAACAGGAAACAGTTGCAGATATATTCATGTCATTTAATACACTTGCTGTTTGTGTAACCATGGCAATGCTACTTTTTTGCTCTCAATTTTGGCACATCTTCATCGGTTCATTGTGCTGGACAGCTCGCTGCCTCGCTGGCTGCTTATAATGACACCAAAGCAAAAGCAGAAATCCCGAGACAGCAGAAATTTACTGTTGTTTCATTGACTATGTGGTAAAAAAAAAAAAAAAAAAAGGCAGAAGGAGATGGTTTCCAGTTACATCTTGTGTTGTCTGGTGGCGTTCGTCACTTTCAGTGGTTGCCTTTGCTAAATTTGTGGGATGGCTTGCTTAACTTTGATGGGCAGGCTTTATTTTGTTTGGGCACTAAGTTAATAGTTGCAGCAAATTCAGATAGCTGATGACAGTCCATTGTTGTCAGCTGAGTGGCATAAACAGCCAATGCTGTGAGTACTTTAAGTCATTATATAGATGTCAGAAAAATATTTTTTTGAAGATATTCCTTGAAATGGTTTTGCGATTAGTTTTGTTTTGTGTGCACTTGAGATGCAATTCTTGTGAAACAGAGCGAACGCTGAATGTTTTATATTTTGCAGTTTTCACCATTGTATTAATGTGTAAATGGGAGAAATCTTACTACGACTCTGTCTTCATTGACAGGCACGTCTTTTTCTACATCTTCTTTTCTTCTTCACTGCTGTTTGTTTGGGGCGACCATGCCACAAACCACATGTTGCATGGAGCTTTGAACCAAACTGAGTCCTGCAGACTATCAAGTGTGGAAACAACCTGACTTCTTTCATTTTTGTATCGAACACTGAGAGGGAATAACATAACAGTGCCATCTTGCATGCAGATGGATTGGCAAGACTCTATGTCTGTCATCAGGCAAATCAACCTTGCAAAACTCCAAACTACAATGTTTCTGCCAAACCAAAGACAGTTCAGACCAATTAGGGTCATTTGAGGTGACATTAGCAATTAGCTCTTAAATAGCTTTTGTATAGCAGCAGTTTTTTCAGAACTTGACCATATTTCTTTATCAAATAAAGAGCAAAGAATAGCTCTGAAAATTTTCGCCCTTCTCCCAGCCTGCTCTGACATGAGTTTAAGAGAGTTATAGCTGGGACTGAGTTTTACTGTAAGCTGTTGTATATGACCAGGTTAGCAATTAGCTTGGCTGTAGCTGTAGAAGAGTGGCAGATTAATCAGACCTTGACCATATTTTTTATTAAAACAAGAACAAAGAGCAACACCAAAAACTTCTCTTAGCAGAGATGTTTTTGCTCGTCTCCAGACAGGCTGAGTTTTAACCACTATTAAGCCCACCATTAAGTTTAAACACTACCGCAGCGCTAGCCTGAATAGCTCAGGTCTGGAGCTTCACATGTCTGCTGCCACATTTTGTCTTGTCACTCTGATTGGTCCATCATGAATGTGACGGATAGAATTTTCATCTGATCCCATTTTGAGAATTTTTTTTTAAAAGTCTTGCTGTTCCCAAAAACTTTGCATTGGAGGTTTCCAGGATGAATGTGAAATATATCCTCAACCAGAGATATACTGTATATGAAACAGTCTACCTGGGGTGTCAGGTATCAGTATCAAACTTGAAAACCTGGAATGCAGGTGAATGAGCTAACCTCAAGGTAACATTCTGGATGTGCCACTGGTCACCGGCCTTTGACCACAGCCTCTGTACAAGGCCAATGTAGTCCAGTGTTTTCAGTGCTAGGTGTCCTGATATCTGATGCTCATACTCTGTGATGACATTGAGTAGGGTTAACGTAGGGATTAGTGTGACTTTACACCGGAAAGTAAGACAGAATTCACACATGGTGCATCAGGCCACAGGTAGTTTCTCTTGAGGACTGAATTGGATTAATCTGTTCTCAGAGTTGAGTGTCTTCTGGAAATAGGCCTGGAGAGACTGGAAGGACTTAAAAGGCAAATTAAAGAGCACATTGGTTATTTTTGTTCTCAAGCAAGGGTCAAGAGTATACAAGTAAAAATAGAGATGATTTTGTTTCCACATTCTTCTTTGAACCTATCTATCTTATCCTTGGAATGAACGGTAACAACTTCAGTGATCTTCTAGCTTTAATAATCTGGTAATCCTGTTTGTCTTTTTAGTATTCTGCTGTTTATTGACAATTTATTTCTAGTAACACACCTGTAAGATTTACTATGGGTTTAAGTTGCAGGTTTATATTAGCAAAAATGCTCACCATGATTATTATTATGGTAGCTAAACATCAGTGTTGATCTCTGAATACCCCTGTGTTTACGTATAACCTCACTGAGCAAATACACTACCTGTAGACTGTTATAAGCTGTGTCCAGAACCGCTCATTTACCCTCTATAGTGCATTATGTTATTCCTCCACCATCTTTCCTCTGTGTTTGCTGTACTCAGAAGTTTCCACAAAGAGTAGTTAGACTTACATTTGTGGTGTGTATAATTCCTTTTGCTAACATTTTCACATTTTGTCATGTTTTGATGATTTGAAAAATCAAGGCAGTTTGTTATCTTATAGTCAGAAATGACTCTCAGTGAAGGTGTTTGTTAAATGCCCATGATCTGTACACTGCATATGGGAAGCTGTAAAATAGATTTTGGAGAAATGTTTGTTCTGGTGTTTATCTAAACATGTGTAGATGCAATAAACACTTTAGCATACAGCAGCTCTGGGATCATCAGCATAAATGCTGATTGCGACCATCTAAACTGAGACAACAGGGACTCATTAAGATCACTCAGCATATTTTACCCAGATGTCAGCTCACCAGAGATCCTCTGAATTTTTTCCCCAGGAGGATGATGGGAGTGTTTATGCAGAATGTATAAGAGAAGGAGTGTTAATGCAATTATATCACTTACAGGTTGACTTACAAGGTACCATATGCAAAGATTGTGCATTTTTCTCTGAAAACAAAACAAAAAAAGTGAAAATATTTTTGTTTTTATTGGTGTATACATTACTTCGCCTTTTTCCCAACAATTTTAAATGCCATGGAAATCCTTAACTTTTGTCGTTATAATGGGCTGCCATGACAAAACATGTGATCTTCAATACTAATACTAACCAAACCGATCGCCATTTCTCAAGGTCTTTAGGTCTGTTATTTTTGGATGTGTTTTTTTTCGGATCTGTAATATGTAATCTACACAGTCACTGACTTTTTTTTCTTACTAATGATTTACTGGTTTAAAACTTGCTTTTTGACTTTTTTTAAGCTTAGAAATTCTAATAATAGAGAAGCAAGCTGTGTAATTTCATGTTATTTGAAGGTAAACACGAGTCCCTTAAAAGCCAAGCAACATCTGCCTGGATTATCACCAGTGAATTTAACACTGGCACAACAGGCCATCTTTGGGTACATTGATTGTGTAGCAATAATACATGCAGATAGCACAGTGTGGTGGCTCATACTTTAACATAACATTGTCTCATTCTGTTAAACAAGAAGCCCATTTGGATCAGGGGGCTGGGGGTAAGAGAAACAGTCACTCCCGCGATTCCCGGCTACCCTTGGTGCTACCTTTTCTTATTGTTTTGTTTGAAAGCATCCCAGTGGTGGGATTTACCGGGAGTTAAATATAGCCTTTTGTCAATCCATCCATTCTAATTTGAGAAGAGGATATCCTTTGTTAATCTTTTAAAGGGAGATTCCATGTTTTATACTCTGTTGCTTTTATGTTCTTCACAGGCTTAAATACATGCACATGTACATGTGGACATGGACTAATGGAGAAATGTCAGGGTGAGGGCTGCTGCCTACAGAGAGGTGCAGTAGGGGTCTGATTGCTGAAGGGCATCATTGCAGTACTCAGGAAGTAAACAGGCGCCTCTCCTGCTACCAGACCAACGTCCAGATTTGGTCTGACTGCGAGTTGAATCCTCCAGTTCCCTCTCAAGGTCCTTGCAGACTGAGCCTAGATTAACATGGGGGTGTTAAGATTACAAAGTGTTTTTTTTTTGCATCGGATGAGCACCAATCATGAATCTCCAATGGTATGTAGAAATCTTGGATTTTAAATCAAAAATTAATTTGCACATCAAGTCTCAGCTATGTGGGTCACTGGGTCATCATAAAACCCTTGTAAATATACTAAGACCTTTCTGTTAAAAATACAACATTAGATCACACTCTGACAAGCAGGAATCAGATAAAGACAAGGTTTGGGTAATACCTGTGGAGGGGCTGAGAATGGACGGTAAAATGAGGCCAGTATGTCAGCCAGAGACATTCTAATAAATCTGAAGTCTTTCCTGCAGCCCCTTACACATCCCTGCTTCCATTCATCCTGAATGATACACCTTAGTGTCACTTTTAGGAGTGAGATGTACCTGTTATTGTTTCTCTGTGAAACATGACATAGTAGATGAAAATACATATTTGTTAGAATTACACAATGCCCTCTGCTGATTTATGATGTCTCTGGTGGGTCAATATCGCTCACACATTTCATATAGGCTAGTTTTTCATTAAGTTGTTGTGTCACTGACACCCTTGACTGCACTGTACATATTAGCTCTGGGAATTCAAGACCAAATGTAAACAGAGCAATGAGGCTTTAATAAATCATACACAATGACTGTGCGCTGTCATAATGTTTACATTTGAGTGATAGCCAAACTAATGAACTCATAAAAGAAGAATACCAAAAGTCAACAGACTTAAAGTGTTTTTTTACTCAAACTAAGACACAGAAGGGCTTTAAGTAAATTTGAATGTCTGCAGTGCTAACTTTCTTACTTTGCTAACATGCTAATGGTTAACATTGACCATATTCACCATCTTAGACTGGTTTTACAATAGGGACCCATATTCAGAAATGACTATACTTGACTCCAAAGTCATTTGATCAGTGTGAACACAACTGTAAAGGTGGTCTCGATTGTTTAGGTAGACTTGAGCATGGTCTGAGGGAGATGGGATGTGCTTGAGTAGGGGGTACTCATCAGCTAGTTGAGTTTTAAAGGCAATTCTAAACATCTTCTGTCCTTCAAAACCAGTGGATCTATTTCATCCTCTGTACTGCACAGTATAAATGGAAGAAGAAAGATGGTTGTTGCTGGCTTGGTTTCTAAAAAATAAAACCCTCTGTACCGGCAGGATGGGCTCTATTGTTCACATAGAGCATAAACAAGTGTTTAACAAGTGTGATGCTTCTTCTTCTTTCTTCTTCTTGCAGGATTTGCAAACCAACTACATGCATACAACCACCATTTTATCAGACTGTGTACATACACATACATACGAGTGCTGATGTACAGAAAAATATATATTGGCAATTTAATCAATTTGAAGGCCCCTGGCAAAGACCAATATCCCATCCTCTTCCCATTTTGGCAAAAGAGATCAAAGCAAGTGAGCAAAGTATTTCGTAGAATTTATTTTTAAGTTACAGCCAGGAGCATCAGGACCCAATTCTGAGCTATACTATAAATACCCAAAAGTAGCTGATCACCTCTTAGAGGAGCATCATGATTCAAACTAATCCCATCTGAATATTTTAGTAAATGTAGGACCACTTTTAGGATATCATCCTTTCCTCGAAGACAAATGATTGAACTTCATTTACTTCATACCATTTTACTAAAAGGTATCCACAAATTCATAGCATTTTCTTGCCTGATGGTAAAACTGTCAATGAAGAAGTCACTAATGTTAAAGAAGACAATCAGAAATCATGCACAGGGACGGTACAAAATAACACACAAAAGTGTGGTACTGTTATAGGATGGTACCTTTGCAATAGGAGGGTTTGTGAAATTTTATCCCTGATGGATCTGCCACAGTCAGCTGTAAATGATATTATTAGAAAGTGGTAGCATTTAGGAACAACAGCAAGCCAGCCATACTGTGGAAGACCAAGTAAAATCACAGAGCAGTGTCAGCAACTGCTAAGGTGCATGGTGCGTAAAAGTTGCCAACGCTCTGCTGATTCCAAACCTGAAGTTTCTAAACTTCCACTATCATTAATGTAAGCACACAAACTGTGAAGCAGGAGCTTCATGGAATGGGTTCCCATGGCCAAGCAGCTGCAAAGCACACTCCTATTGGACTGTGGAGCAGTGGAAACATGTTCAGTTGAGTGACAAATGAGGCTTCTCTGTTTGGCAATCAGAAGGGTGTGTCTGGGTTTGGTGGATGCTGGGAGAGCATTACCTGCCTGACTGCATTGTGCCAACTATGAGTTTTAGTGGAGGAGGGATAATGGTTAGGGCTGTTTTTCAGGGTTTGGTCGAGACCCCTCATCTCGAGTGAAGGCCAATCTTAATGCTTCAGCAAACCAAGACATTTTAGACAATGCTATTCTTCCAACATTGAGGCAAAACTTTTCTGTTCCAACATGACTGTGCCCCAGCGCACAAAGCAAGGACTATAAAGACATGGTTTGATGAGTTCAGTGTGGAAGAACTTGATTGGCTTGCACAGAGTCCTGACCTCAACCCCACTGAGCCTCTTTGGGATGAACTGGAATGGAGATTGTAAACCAGGTCTTCTCGTCCGACATCAGTGCCTGACCTCATAAATGCTGTACAGAATGAATGACCACACATTGCAGTGGAAACACTCCAGTCTTGTGGAAAGGTCTTACAAGAAGAGGGGAGGCTTAAAGCTGAAAAAGGGGGCCAACTCCATAATAAAGTACATGTATTTGAATATAATGACAGTCATGACAGGTCCTGTTGGTGTAATGGTCAGGTGGCTGAATACTTTTGTCTATATATATAGTGTAGATCTGCTGAGCTGATCAAGGACATACATCTATTATCCTGGGGGACTGAAATATCAAAGATGGGCAAAAGTAGATTAATTTAGTTGCCTTCATCCTTCCTTCTCTCTCGCTCTCAAAGATAAGTTTCTATTTTATTTCAGGTGTTGTTCAATGACATTTAAAGACTCAAATTATCTGTAGTCTCACAGATCTCATTCTAAATCACATTAGAGAATAGAGGTGTTACCTGAAAGATGATGATGAAATATATGCACTTTAACTAAACACAAGACAGAAATCTGGAAGTCAGTCCACTCATTACTAGTGATTCAAAATTTTACTGTAGTTTTCCAAAATGTAGTCATAATTGTACCTACTTTCTGACATTGTATCGTAAGTTTATGTGACTGTGAGTTTCAAAGTATTTGTGCCTGTTCCTGTCGCTCTTTTATTTGTTATGGCTTCCAGCTTTTTGGCTTTCATTAAGCTCACAGATGCATGATATTGATCTCCATCTCAATGAGAGTCAATGAAGCGAGATGAAATCATTTATTGTGATTGCCTCCAGTAAAATTTTAGTGTGAAAGAAATGAAAATCCATGAGCAGAAAGTCCTTGTACAAGAAGATTATAAATAATAAAGCATTTAGTTTCATTGGTTGTGTTACAGTATGTACTCAGTCAATCTAGGCTGCTGGCACATTCTGTGTTAGCGCTGATATCAGAGTCTAATAAACTCATAGACTGTATTTAAAACATTTATCAAAGACATAGGGGATAACAGAGATACTAAGTTTGATTTCTTTCCATTATTTAAAATGTAGCACCTAAAACAGCAATGCTAACAATGCTTTCTTTCTAAGTGTATTTACACCACCTATTTTAGTATTTGTCTCCATCAGCATCTTCATGCAGAGGCTGTTTGTCCGTCCACAGCTTCAACCTGTGTGACCTGGCAGAGCGCCCAGGCAGAGAGTGCCACCCTCTGCCAAGGTGACCTGTCACCACAGGCTTTTACACCGGCCTGCCGTGGGGCTTAAGTTGCCCCGGGGAGCTGTAAAAGTGTTAACACCATGCTCACTCCGAGGGCTGATATTAGGGAAAGGCCCTGCTACAGGAATAGCACCTGTTCCTTTTTGGTCCGGGATGACTGCCGCCACTGTCCCCAAAGACCCCACTCCCACCACAGAAACACACTGAGAGGAATGTCAAAGCAAAACAAACACTTCCCTGTGGTCCGCAGAAGATTTTCATTCGTAGATTGGCACTTGAAGTAAGTGTCTAAGTCAGATCAGTCAAGTTAATAACAGAAAAGATAAAGCTTTTGTATTAAGAACACAAAAAGTGTCTCCTTTTTTCTATTTTATCACAGAGGAACCTGACATTAAAAAGAATAAGAGCAAAATATTTTTAAAATCTTCTGAATCCAAAATAAAATGTGAAAAAAAATTGATTAAACAGAGTTGTAGCATCACCAGCTATCTACAGTACCTTAGCAGGGTAGATGTTAGCTTTTTATAGCTTTTTTTTTTTGGATGAGAATAAATCTCAATTTTCAATCCTTTAACACTCTTTCCAGGCCACAAATTCAAAGCAAATTTGACCTTTCTTTTCAGTGTTGATACTTCCATAGCATGTGCTGTGATTCCATCTCTGGTGCATGTTTGCTTGCAGAGTCACTGCCACCACTCCTCAAGGTTGCAGCTCAGTTCTGTGAGGGTTGCAACAAGAGCATTTTAGAACATCTCAGTGGACAGTTGCAGCTTTGTGAACTGAGCTGTTGCAGCTTGAATAAGGCAGGATGATGGTTTAGCTGCCACAGAATGTGTCAAATCTGTTTTTGAACTTTGCAGGCGAGGGAATTGGAAATATAAGCCTATATAATATAAACAGAATATTTCACTAGATAAAAATATGCTGTGAGATTTTTTAGAGACAAACTTTTCAAATAAATACATTAAATCTAATAGACCTTCCTGTCCCCTCTATCATCTGACCTCATTAATGCTGTACAGAATTAAAGCAAATTCCTACAAAAACAATTAGTGATCACTCACCCTCATGCAGGAATCATGTAGTACTGTCCCACTTGCAGAGGCAGATTAATGATTGAGTGATTGTGAGAGTTGTTACTATGAAAGTGTTAAGTCTCTACCCGTTGCAGTGGTGCAAACTGACAGGCTTTCAGAATTTTACAGCTGCCCACTGCAAGCGGCATAATCTTTGGTTTGAAATGGGCTTTACAGAGCAGGTCAACCCAAACAGGAAGTCAAACACAGAGGATCTGGTCAATTTCAAAATAAAACACCAGGCACAGACACTCTATTGTTTATCCCATTACAATATTAACACTGTGCCAAAACAGGAAGCACATTGTTTTATCCTTGGAATGGTAAGGTAACATGCTGTTTTATGCTCTCTTTACTCCTGCAAGATCTTATGAACCCAGCAGCTCTGGGCTGTGCTCCCCTCTGCTCCGCTTTATTTCAGAAGCAGACCCAGTGGACAAGGGTGCACGCCATCCACCTGAGCAGAGCCATGGTTTGAACGGGACGCTGTGGACATGGCACCAGCGGAAATTGTGGAAAGTTTACAATCCAGCAAGCCAAGCTAACATTGCCAGGTACTGTTTGCCAAACATGTTGATTAGCTGACTTTGTAAGAGCCATTACTCTTGTAATATTAGAACTGTAAACATGTTGTGGGGCAGTAGCAACAAGTGCATTTAAGAATAGCCAAACCTCAAATGAGGTTATGTTACAGTGAAAAAAGTGACAGTCTGCAGGGAAGTTTGTTAGTTTCATAGCTACCACTGAGTAAATCATTGCTGGGATCATCAGTGAGCATTGAAGACTACAGTGTCTTATGTTTGGGAGAAACGTTAAGAGACAGCAGTCAACCTGAGACCTTTTCTGCTCTTTTCAGATTAATGTAAACTGATGTCAACTTTAACAATACTGTCATACTTGTGACTTTAAACTACATACTCTCAGTAAAGCAGATAACAGTTTAACATCCAAGGAGAAAGTTCCCAGAAAAGATATATCACAGTGGTTGTAGAAGACCTGAGTGCTGCCATCCCCCTCCTCCTCCCAGCTCACATAAACACAAACGTGCTCATCATGTTTCATGTAGACAGCTGCGACAACAGACAGATGTTGGCAGAACCTCTCGCCACTGAATTAACAAGTAAATTGTTTCCATTACCTTCTCAAAATAAAGATTGTGAGCTGTGTTTATTTTATGCATGATGGCTGATTATGAGAGCGGCGGTGAGGGATGTCTATTTAGATGTATGACTAGAGCCTACAGCAGGATTTCCTGACTGTTCTGGGTGTTTATTATTTTAGACACTTCATTATGTTATTGAGCTGTTTGTACAATCTGATCAGTGTTTTATAGATTGATGAAGCTGCTTTTAATAGTTCAAAGTCATATTCAAGTATTTGAATATCTATAATCATTATTAGTCATAGAGGTCAGCTTTCAATATTTCTATCATCATTGATGAAAAAAAACATTCTGGAGCACTTTCTCTTTACCTGGCAGGCCAGATGGACTGTTTCATATATCTTTTTCATGGAATATGTTTTATATCCATCTGGGTGCATTTCTGAATGTCAGAAATGTCTGGGAGGGTGTTTGGACGAACTTTCTGTCTGCCAAATTCATTACGGGCCAATCAGAGCAACAAATCATAAGACTTAGTGGGCCATTGCTGCATCAAACTACATAACGTGAGTTCAACAAGCAGCCATTATCATTGTTCAAAACCATTGGAGCCAGCTGATGAATCAAATCATGAACAAGCCTGTGCTACAAAAATGGCTCTTTAGTTAGCTTGCATTTGAGTGCCAGTTTCCTTTCCTCCAACCTTTGCTGTTATTGAATCCACATTTAAAAGCCAAACTGAGGCAGAATTTGGAGAAGTTTGGGAGCCAAACAAACCATGGGAAAACTGTTCTGAATCAAACCAAACCCCTTTGTGGACCATAAACAAGCATTGTGTGACACTGCTTGTCCAGGTGTTTTTAATTCATATTGAGAGATAATACCACAATAACACTGATGCTTTTCTTGCCTGAATGTTTAACTACTTTCAGGGCTCAAAAGGAGGATTTTTTAAAATTCATTTTCACACTTTGAACATACATAGTCATGAACAGCTCAAAACACAGCTTTTTTCATAGCATTTCTCTGTGCAGAAATCACCACTTGGCCCCTAAGAGGAGTTCTCAACTACTGCATGACGTCATTTGCCAGTAACCTTAAGGACTAATAATCAAATCCGCTATAGACAAAATGAAAATGAATTTTGCTTCCAGAACCAGACTGTTGAGCTCTTTACTCATGAGATATGACATACAGTATCTGTTCCTCTCAGCAATGTGTCATTCTTCAAAAACACTCAAACTTTCTAAATACAGGAGTGAGATTTTGCTGACTTAGCTGGACACTTTAACTCTCTGTTGTTTAAATAAAAGGACTTGAGGGTCTGGGTGTGAGCAGGAGAGTGCAGTCCATTTTAGATCCCAGGATCTGGGGCCAATGTCATCTTTACTGCAGCTGTTGGTGGAGGCTTTCCTTTATAGCCTATTACCTCATCATAACCGGGTTATGAAAATATCACCCTCCATGCCTGAGCACGAGGACAGACAGGGGCGCTGGACTCAACTTTACAGGACTGATGGATCCTCATGATGCCAGCTGTTAGCTCAATATGTCATATACAAGAAAGCTTAAACAGCTATGTGCAGCAGTGATTGTAGATTATGTTTACCTTCTTCATTTCCATTTGTTTATTATCGTTCATCATGCTGAATCCTGTATCACCCTTTAAGAAGATGATGTCACTCACATTTTCTTTTTACACTCTCATTTTTCTTACTCCATGCTGCAGATGAAGCCAAAATCCTGCACTCACAGAAACACTCTGTTTACAGAATTGTGTCTAAGAGGAGGTCCCAGATGCACTGTTTGAAGAGGTAATTATGTCAAAACAGAATATGTTTTATAAAAAATATCTTCTTAGTTTTTCAGCAGCTGTCGAGGCTAATTATGGCTCCAGCAACAGCAGAATAAGATGGAAACAGAGAGAAGGTAATGGGCCCGGGAGTCTTGTTTGGGGAAGTGTAATGCATTACAATATACAGCATGAAGACTTTAAAATAGCATCTGTTAGCTATAGTGCATCACTGCTTTTCTGCAAGCCTGTTCTCCACACTTGTATCTGGAACAAACCATTTAAATCTTGAAGAATGCTCCAGACTCTCGCTTCCCATACTAATGAATGTCAATACGTCATCACTATTTGTCTCCTGAGGCTCCAAATTAAAGACTTAGCCTCTCCTCTCTGCTCTGGAGGACTTTCAAAACATCTTTTGAGGAGAAAAAAAATTCAGACCTTATTGTAGGTTAAGTGTCAAACCTCTAAAGCCCCATCAGC
Source organism: Cheilinus undulatus (assembly GCF_018320785.1). Classification (NCBI taxonomy): domain Eukaryota; kingdom Metazoa; phylum Chordata; class Actinopteri; order Labriformes; family Labridae; genus Cheilinus; species Cheilinus undulatus. The sequence goes on from NC_054867.1 coordinate 15,340,985, forward strand.
AGCAACCACATAAACAACATAAGCAGGCACGTGGCTACCAGCACAGTGGAACATAAATAAGACAGAGGTTGTGATCTGGGGCCCTGAGGTCAGTTGGCCCATGGGAGTGAATGTGTTGGTGTAGAGGTGAGTAATAGATTGTCCAGAGGTGGAGAGAGAGAGGGGTCAGAGGGTGCAGTGGCTATACGAGTTAATAACGTAAGTGTGGTAACCAAACAGTTAAAGGCATTTAGGCCTTCAGCTTTTTCTCATGTCAGAAGCACAGACATACATCCATGTTTCTAGCACTTATAAGCTTCTGTTTATTTCTTTGTCAAACTCTTTTAACATCAAACTATAAATGTACACAGCAGTTATAAAGAGTTTTGCAATGTGGCAAACAAGATAAATGAACAGTCACCGGAGAGCAAAATCACCTTTATGGAAAAGGTCAAGTGAAAGTGTGATATTTACAGTAAAAGCCCAAACAACAAGCCTGCTCTTTAAACATATAACCTGTGAAAGAGCAATAAAGATGCTTGAACTTTGAGCTCTACAGAGGTCAAACTTCAAACTGCAATTCCAAAAAAGATGTGTAAAATTTGAATAATATTCATTTAATTTGAATACATTTGTTTTACAGAATGGATTCACTGATGTTAGACTTGTCAGCTAAATGCAATTATATTTTATGTATAATTAAATAGAGAATAATATGCCTAGGAACTTCACCAGGATGTGGCTTGGCATTGTCTAATTGAAATAAGCAGGGATGTCTCTGAATAAAAGATGTATGGATTAGGGGTGGGAATCACTCTTTTATTGCGATTTTAAACATTTTCCAACACACAGAGTACTGCAATACCATATATTGTGATATACTGCTATCCATAACATTTTTACTACTGTTTTGCAGATTTAGCATCAGCCTTGCCTTCATTCTTATCGTATTACCGCAGTATTTTCTATTCATGCGGCACTCCTTGCGAACCCCATGTGTCATGTCCATGTTGTTCGTGCCTGCTTGCATTCCTAATGTCCTTTCCCTGGTGCTGCCATATTGGTTGTACTAACTTTCTCCAGCTGATCTTCACCTCTGCTGACCTCACTGGACAAAGGGCGAAACAGCATCATCATCAAGTGGACAGAAAAGCAACTGATGCTATTTATTTCCACCAATTATTAAACAGTAATTGGTGGATGATACAGTACAATATATCACAATACTATGCTGTATCATTTTTTTCCCTCACCCCAGTTATGGATGGAGGCAAAACCTGTATGTGCCTATAGTCTTAATGGTGTCTTCACAGATGTGCAAGTTACCTCTGCCCTGGGCACTAATACACCCCCACAGATACTGGCTTTTGGCCTATGCATTGATAATAAGATACAGTCCAGAGGTCTTGATTCTCAATCATTTTTTTAAACAATCTGAAATGTTACAACACAGCACACTATTTTACTTTTGGTCGGCCTTTCTCAGACAAGATTGGATCCAGAAAGTCAGTGGATGTTTTTGCTATCTGGCTTTCACTTTGCATGGTCGAGCCTTGATGTAAATTTGTAGATACAGCAGCGTACTGACGTTTTCTGATAAATGTTGTATTTTTGGTCTAATTCTGTTTATGTCTCTTCTTTAACTGTCTGTCATCAGGCCACTTGTGTCTAAGCAGCTAAAATGGCCCACTCAGCATTGCATTATACTCATATAACTCCTTCTGAGGATCACACAGTTAGGAGAGCTCTAGGACGGGACATCTGAGCATCAAGTCTGTGCCTCTCTTATCAGATTGTGGCTCCAGCTATGACTTCCATGTCCCCCTACGACGTGACATAGTTTGCACATTATGTCACCAACCACAAAGAAGCTAACATGACGACATGCTGTAATGTCATCATGGTGGCGTCTTTGCGTAATTATAATACTCCATAATAACTTTTAGTTTATTCCAAAATATCCTGTGTTGTGGAAGTGGAAGCTTCCAAAAAGACCATCTCTTTCTGCATCACTTGTTCTTCTAAATAAGATCCAGCATCTCACAGCGCTATCCATCCAACATGAACATTTATCTGATGCTTCCACTCAAAATGTTTGTTTGTTTTAAGATCCAACAAAACAAGATTGACATCTTTTTCACATGATGTCACTGAAGTCCAAAGTGGTTCGACCTCACGGCTTTGTTCTCTTCAGCTCCGCAGACAGAAAGGTTACGTGATTTCAATCTTAGCGTGCATCTTGATTTCAAAGAGGGAGAATCTAGTCTTTCATCATGATAAATGACAAGAAGCTGGCATGGATGTCTTTGGGATCAGCACCACCGTCGCGGTCATGCGATGGTTTTGTTCTGTCTGCTGGAGTGTTTGCCTGTTTATCTGAATCTCTATCTGTCTGTCTGCTCCTGTCATTCAGACGAGTGTTTTACATGACAACATCTAGCCCTCTGGATCTGATACCCTCACGACAGCTGATTGCTTGTGTCACCACTTTGGAGTACATGAAGACAGAAGTCACAAAAGTCAAACAAAACAGACGGGAAATGTCTGGAAAATGATGCATGTAGGGCCTCCTGCCCAAGGCCGCCCATAAGGGGGAATAAAGGGGAGAGCTTTCTCGTGCCCCATCAGTGGGGGGTCCATGAAAGTCCACAAAACCATGGTCTACTGTAAAATTGAATTGTGATAACTGTATTTAATTTTTAACCTGAATAATAATCACTCTTATCAAAGCAACAAACAACGAGTTTTATTCATTAATGCTTTTTTACAAAATAGCCTTCTCAAAAATGTTAGCACCCGTTCTTAAAACAGAACGACCTTTTTAATGGGCAAAACGTGGGAAACAAAATGAAAACGCATAAAAAAGGGTTAAAAGTATTAAAAAGAAGTTGCAGAAATGGGGTAAGAAACCAGAACCATCATTCAAAAGTGGCAAAATTGGGTAAAGTACAAGAAAAATGGGTTAAAAGTTGCAAAGATGAAGCAGCACATAAGGTGAAAAGTTAAAAAAAAGGGTCAAAATGGGTCAAATGTGGTGGAAAAATTTCAAGCAGATGCAAAATAGGCTTAAAGAAGCAAAAGTTGGTTAAAAGTGGCAAAAATGGAAAACAATTGCAAGAAAGAAAGTACAGGTTAAAGTGGCAAAAAGAAGTGGCAAAATGGGGGGAAAGCAGATGAAAGGGTTAAAAGAGGCCAAACAGTGTAAAAAAGAGTCAAAAACAACAAAAATGAGATAGCAAAAATGGGCCACAATTTGCAAAATGTGACGAAAAAGGGGAAAAAATTGGTTAATTGTGGACAAAAAAGTGGAAAACAAGTGAAAAATCACCCGAAAATGGGTTGAAAGTTGCAAAATAAAGTGTCACGGACGCTAGCACCAAATGCTATTGATCCAACACACATGCATTGATATAATCAATAAATCCTGAGTGGGGAAGGCTCATTCTCAGGGCTTTTCAGGGGCTCAGCCAACTCTGTGGGCAGGCCTGCTCATGCCAATTATAAAGTCATTACTTTAACAGGTTTTAATGCCATAAACTTATGGTCTCATTGTCTATAAAGCTGTGATGCTATCATAAGAAATAAAAAAAAATCATAAAACTTCTATGAAAGTCTTCCAGCGGTCTAATTTTGAGAGTCAGAACTCAAGTAGATGACATTAAACTCACATTTACAGCTACTTTTACAGACTCTTTGTCATCTTTTTCCATTTTAAAATCATGTCGTTGTGTAATTATGGTTATACCCTTGTTAAACTCATGGATGTTTAATTGCCACACAGCAGGGATAAAACATTTCCTAAAGTTAGCAATCCTAGAAACCCAGTTAGACATAGTGGTGTGTAAAATGTCATTTTGTTTGTCCCCTGTAACCTGCGATTACATATTCCAGAGCCAGGCACTGAACAGGACCAGTTTTCAGAAACGTTTCCAGGAGAGGCACTGCAATTTAGCTTTATTAAGCCTTAAAGTTAGAGGAGAAGAGGGATTGTATTTCCCTCATACTGGGGGACCAGTGCCAGGCATGACTAACTCTGGGTCATTTAAAGAGCTCGCTCTGTGTGTGAACACATTATGCGCACATACACTAGCACCAACATGCACATATGCGCCTTGAACCACACTACAAACAGCATTATTTTCCTTCTCACACACTTTGCACGCACACCCCAAGCAGTTGTCTTCTCTTTGAAATCCTAATTAGGGCTGTCTGAAAACTGCACTCATGTATATAGGTTAAAAAGAGTTTCAAATCTTCAATATATAACAACAGTCACTATGACCTTTTCAAACTGACAAGCTGTTTCTGCCACACCTACACTTGAAAGGAAGCCAGCACACTCTCCTCCCATTTTTAGAACAAATCTTACACGCTTTAATTTAAACGTCAAAGCAAGTGATAAAAGAGAAGAAAAAGAGGTCCTGCCATTAACAGAAGACGCTTTTTCATAAAGAATTAATCCTCAGATTTGATCTTTCAACATAGATTTCCACATCTCAAACATGTCAAAGCAGTGTTATGGAGGGATAAAATCATATTCCACAAATCCAAACCAACACATGAAATAATCTGTAATGCACTCCTCCCAGCCCCCTGCTTGCAGGCTATTAGACTAAATAAAATTGACAGGCTAGAGTCATGGCCTCTGCCTCTCCTTGTTAGGGTGTTTGGTTCTCTGCACACTGCTGTTTTGAATAAGTGCACATAGAAGTACTGAGCCATTGGAAGCCTGACCTCACCATGTATCCAGGCCCTTTACTGCATTCCTCCCAGACTTTCTGTTAGCTAGTATTTACTGGTGTTTGTCTGATTTCACAGATGAATGTCCACCAGATAAGAATATGAACAGCCAAAGTGTCCGGCTGGAAAATAAGCCGATTAACAAATAAGTAAATAGTGAATAATTACGTTAACAACTTATGTTGTCAAGAATTATTTTATACAAACTCAAAGTAATGTCACTATGACCTACATCCTGTTTGGTGCTGAGGTTGTTTATCTATGTAACACATCACATGGCTAAATTAGGTGGTGAATATTCATGTAATCAGTAGGGTGATCAACAGTATGGAAGGGTTTGATTATACTGATGCAGAGAACAAGAAAGCCATTAAAGGGGACTGAGCAGCACAAACACAGAGGCCAGAATGAGGATAGGTCAGCGCTGAGCAGGATAGTAGAGGACTTCAAAGAGTGGATAAATCTACCTGTGACTAATTCACAGATGAACTGTATTAAAGGGAAACGTCAACATTTTGGCAAATTCGCCCATTGCCATAATTCCTATAGTCCAAGTAATAGGTCCGTTTCCTTTAGTTGTCGGTGCAAGCTGTTTCTAGATCGGGGGGGGGGGGGGGTTTTAAACCAGCTGTACAGCTAACGCTATGTTAGCAGATGGAATTTTTGCTTTCCCTCATCAAACTCGTTCAATATACAATCCAACAACTCCAAAACGCTCTCGTGGACAAGTTGTGACGTGTACATTCACCACGCTATGAAATAACCATGGAACACTACGAGACTGAGATGTTTTAAAGCTAAATGCAAAGCCGGAACTACACTCCAGACATGGCTGCTGCTCTGTGTCACTCCGCCCAGTGGTTCGCTCAAGAAATAGTTCCGAGTATTTGCTTCATGTGTCGTAATGTTACATAATAATACGTTATTATTTCATAGCATGGTGAATGTGCAGGTCACAACTTTTGGAGTTGTTGGATTGTGAATGTGATGAGTTTGATGAGGGAAAGCAAAAATTCCGGCTGCTAACATAGTGTTAGCTGTGCAGCTGGTTTAACGGTCCCCCCAGATCTAGAAACAGCTTGCACGGACAACTAAAGGAAACGGACCTATTACTAAGACTGTAGGAATTATGGCAATGGGTGAATTTGCCAAAATGTTGAAGTATCCCTTTAACACAGGATCACATCTTGCAGAAGGGCATGATCATTTGGGCTGGTGGCAAGACCACCGTCTCACCTCTCCGTAGCTGGGAGTACTAGCTCCAGGCGTCCTGGCTGATCCAGCCTATAGTAACAACAGAAAACATGACTTCAGCTGCAGGGAAGAGCCGTCGATGAGAGGAGGGCTGTCCTAAACTACACCTGGCGATCTCTAACAGTACAGTAGAGTACCGCGGTACAGTGGTTGAAAATCAGTGGCCTAGCCCATCGCTTACACTGATAGCAACATTATTTCAGAAAAAGGGCATATTACACATTTTTGATTCTTTTACACCAGGATAGCTATTAATAGCTATAAACATATTCATAGTAATTCTTGGTTAAATCTAAAGCACTTTGAAGGGACTCTTGATGATGGGAAAAAGCACCCCAGGGTGCTGTGGCATCCTGACTGGGAAAGGCTGGTTTATGGGACTAATTATGGGACAATAAGACTCACTTTGTACTTCAGTTTTAATGTGGTTAACAGACCACTGGTTAGGTATTTGTTGTGATGAATAGTTGGTGTTCTCTATGGAGGATGTTACTTGACTGTTGTAATCTGCTAATTAATGGTAGCAGCCAATGTGCTAACATGCTAACTTAGAGCTATTGGAGCTTATGCGACACTAAGTGCTATTGTTGTTATGTGTTAAAAGTAGGCAAATATTATGTGACAGAACAGCTCACAGCTCTCATACATACAGATGGATAAAATAATGTTTTTGCGGTCATTTCCAAGGTCGGGTCATGAGTAATATGTCAGGCAGGCTGTAATAACAGGGTAACAATGATGCTGGTTTACTGTTAGGCTGTTAGGCTGAACAGTGGGGCGTTGATCAGATTCCGACAATTCATGTTTCCTCAGTCCCGCTTTAACATGGACATAAAGCTATATCCAGATGTTTCTATTTTAGTTTGCCTTATTGCTATTAAATGCTTGTTATTGTTCACATATGGCTATATAGAGTAAATTCCTGTAGTTGTTCCAAATTGCTGGAATTCTTGCTGGTCGTATTCATCAGCTTAAACCAGTCTTGTCACTCTCATCTGCCATCAGGAAGGCATTTTGTCTCGAGAAGAGTATTGTACAAAAAACCTCAGTGCCGACAGCAGGCTGTTTCTTCCTGAACATTGTGAATATCATTATCGTTTTTCTCAGTGAACAAAGAACCATGCCTACACCACAGCCATGTTCATGTGTGCACTTTGACATTTAAGCTTTAATTAGGTGTTGTTACTGATCAAAAAATGGCAGCCAGCAGAAATGCCAAACACATAACATTAAAATTAATTATTCTTGTGGAATACACCAGCTGCATGTAGAGAAAAACGCCTGAGACTCTTGGTAAAAGGAAAAACATTTATCTGAGGAGAAAATTTGCTTAATTGCTTTGAAAGTTAGCTTTGGTTTGGTGGTTTTCTGACAGTTTCTTAATTGCTTGCTGCAGAGAAGATAACCTCTGCATGTGCCTGAAATAACTATTATTATTTTTTGATCCAAACCTCACTGGCCAGAGGTGAGGGAAGCTTTGGCTTTGTTGCTGCTCTGGATATCAACAGGATGTTTCTGGATTCAGTCACAGCTGACTGAAAAAGCTGCACCACCCAGAAAGGAACATCATCTCCGCCCTTTATTCATAGATGTGTTAAAGATGTTCAGTGAAGGATTCAGAGTTCATGAGAAGTTTGGTAAAACTAGCAGAGAAGAATTAGTAGAAACTCACAGCTTATCAGGTTGTGGGTTTAGCTTCAAAATGGTTTAAGACAAATCTTTCCTCATGTTCACTGTGATGGAAGAATTGTGTCACCCGTTCACAACTCTATTTTTGTTTTTTTGTTTTTTTGCATTCATGGCAATCAAGTCAGCAGACTGTACGTAGTGTGAGTGTGTTCAGCCGAGCATACACTGTGAGTTTTCCAGCTGATTCAGACACATTTTTTTGTGTCACACATCTCACTTAGTAAATTTGGTACCCAGTGTGTGTAGAAATGACCTGATGTCATAAGCCCAGTTCACAGTGCATTTTTAAGCTGTGATATTTACGCCCCTGTGAAGTTTCCTCCACATAACAAAGAACCTGGAGGAATGAAGGGTTGACAAGGTACCCCCTTTTAACAGAGGCATAAAATATTGCGGAGCAGAGAAGCCTTACTGTGTGAGTAAGTGGGGTGCCTGCTGTGCTGTGCTCTCCTCTGCACTGTGATCAGTGCCATCATGGTATCAGTTTGAATGCCACAAGGTGTAAAAATGGCAAAGCTTTTTTACTTTACCTTGAAAACACCTATTGTTTGAGGCCCCAAACGATGCTCTGACTTTAGCTGGTGACCTTCTGCTTCCCAAGCTGAGTCCCTACAGAACACTTATCTGTCTTTTTCTATCCCACTCCCAAAATGCCCCCTTGTTTCATCCACGTACATGTCCTGTCTGCAGATGTCAGACACAGGAGGTTTAAGGGCTCCACACTCTGTTACCTGCTGACACTAATCTACACTGAAAGTCTCCAGCCGCTACAAGACCCAACAGCTAGTTGCAAAAAGCTTTTCAGGTCCCTCTGTATGTTCTTTTATTTCTAACTGAGTGGACATACACAAGACTCTAGTGGGGCTTACATGTCTGTGACCTGGAGGAAGTTCTCACTGTGTGCATGAGGACACTGGAAATGATCGTTTTTTTTTTTCCTTCAGATGACTTATTCAGATGGTGGAAGCCTTTGTGCAAAGTACATAAGAGTTGGAAATCCCATTGATAGACCAACAAAACTGCATAATTTTTATGCATATCATGAATCTATATGATCTGAAATATTGCAAATAAACAAGATAATTATGAGCTTGGCTATTTTTTAGTCAATATTTCCCTCTGACATGAAACAAACTTCTTAAATCGCTGTTGCATAACTGCTGAGTAACATTCAACAGGGGTCAAAGAGTGAAAGCACAAGTTGTGTTTCCACTTGGGAGAGCTGGCAGCCTGTTATGAAAAGCCCTCACTTTTAAACCCCTAAGAACACTTCAGAAACTTCCATGAGAGTTGTAAATATTTCAGTGCGCACAAGTGGTGCTCATAAGCATCAGGGGAAGAGTCAACCCTGATGAAAGAGCAGAAAACACTGCCATCCATCAAGTCCATGTTATGTCATCACTGTTTCAAAGGGTTTTGTGTCTCTATTTACAAAATCTTTATCAAATAACCTCAGGCTATTATTTGGTTTGCCGGCTCAAAAAACAATCTTTTTTTTTAATACTGAAAGCAACAGCATGTCAATATAATAAACAGAAATGATGAGATCTTCATGTTCTTTACCAATCAGAGTCACGGCATAACAAAACGTGAGCTTATGTGAGCTGACAGAAAGCGGATGCGTGTTTTATTTTCATTGATTGAGATCATTTCATTGAGGAATTTCAGCTCAGCTGAAAAAGATTTGGGCTGGTGATGACATATTTATCTAAAACGGCTGTGTGACTTCTGCAAAAGAGATAAACACCACAAAGTCAGTTATCCAGTTTTTCTACAACTGTTTACGGGGCGACTATGGCTCAGTAGAGGAGTAGGATATATCTTGACCAGAAGGTCGGGGTCAATCCCTGGCTCCTGCAGGTATGCATGGAAGTGTCCTTGGGCAAGACACTAAACCACAGTCTGCTGTGCACAGTGCATTCAGAAAGTATTCACACCCCCTTTAGTCTTTTTTTATGTTACATCCTGATGCTACAGTAAAACAAAACAAAAAAAAATCAGTTTTATTCCCAATAATCTACACTCAGTCCTCCATCATGTCAAAGTGAAAACAGAAGTTAAAAGATTTTTTAAACTTTGCTTTGGCTCTGTGTTCATTGTACAATTGAGTACAACTGTAAGGCCAAAATATTAAACATGCCAGAAGTGAATCCTGCTAGCCAGTGGCAGTTAAATGGGCTGTGATTGGCTGTTGTGTTCCTTCCATACATTGCACAACAAACAACACACCATCAATACTGAATTTGTCTCAAATAAACCTGAATTTACATTATGCTAAGCCTTACAGATTGATAGTATGACAAAATATAAACACTAAGAAAGTCATTTTTGATACATCATTTTGGCATATTTTTTGTCTCCTCCAAATATAAAGAAGATGAGAAAAATAACAGGATATTTTAAGTAAATTAAATTAAAATAAAATGACTGTTTGGAACTGAAGCAATCCATTTTGTAAACAAATGAAAACACAATATAAGAATGTCACGACAAAGCAGAAGAGATTTTAGATGAAAAAGCATATGTCTGCAGGCTTTGCAGCAATTACAGTCTAATTTGTCAAAGCAGAGCTCAGTCATGTCAGGCAGAGGTAAAGCCATATGTACCTCATACTTACAACTGAATGCTCCACCTCTCTAATAAGTCCAAACACAGTGAAACAGCTTCCATCTATAAGCAGTCCTGGTAATTAAAAATGACTGACAAGCAACCAGGTTGATTTAGCAATCCCAGCCTTGCATAAAATGTCCCCCTGAGCTGTTTAAGGCCTGGCTCCGGTCCACCTAGCTCCTGAGCACATGTGGCCTCCAGATGTGGCTCCTGGGATGGATGCAGTCAGGCACGTGGAGGACTTTGTGAAGAACGACCCTTAGTACAGGTACAGAGGTTTCAACACAGACACAGTCACAATGGTCATGGGTTTCCCATCAGAGACTTTTTAAAACAGAGGTCATGTACACTGTTTGAAAAACGGCTGCTGATGTACATTAACCGAATTAACCTGTGAGCAGGAGAAATGTTTCTCATCAGAAACCACTGATAAAATGTCATGTAATGTAATGTCTTATGCTAGACTGACTGAAACGTATTTTTTTTTATTTCTAAAGATTTACTTTGGGCATTTTGTGCCTTTATTTGACTGAGGAGGACAATGGATAGAGTCGGAAACAGGGACGAGAGCGGGGTAGAGACATGCAGAAAAGGGCCTCAGGCTGGACTTGAATCTGGGCTGGCCGGGTACAGGGGGCGCACCTTAAACCACTAGGCCACCAGCGCCCCTGACTCAAACATCTTTAAAACATTAATATTAATTTGTGCTGTATGTATGTGCACACGCACAAAATATACACAATATGTTATCTGCACTGTGAGCTAATCAGTGCCGCAATCATCACAGTCTTGTGGCCATGGTTCTTTATTTACAGTGACTTTTAAACTAAACTAACTTAGTAACTAAGCTTCCAGCCGTGTAGGGGACAATGAAGTTATCGTTGATCCTAATCAACCTAATCAAGTGTAGATTAATTTCCTCTACTTTGATATGTTATGGAAAATTTGAAAACTACATTTTCTCATTTGTATTTTTTCTTCAGTCAAGTATTTTTTTCAGTTTTAATGTTACTTTCTGACTCAAAAAACCCTGCAAATGTTTCATGTTCAGTACAGTGGAAAAGTTAAACGGAGAATATATCTTTTGGAATAAAGAAAAAGTCATTTTCAACTATTCACATATGAAATAAACAAAGCAAAATATGAAAAAAGGTAATTTCCTTTTAATTATTTTCAGGGTAACCGTGCAGCTTATGTTCCTGGCTTTAAATTAACATGTTTTGTTAGCCTTTAGCAATGTAAACTTCAGTAAACATAGTTAATGCTACTGTAGCAACATAACTACATAGCTAATGTAGCTAAGGTATCTTAAGCAAATGTGGCATAGAACTACATTAGCTATGTAGCTATTTTACATGAATCAAATGTCGGTTTATGAGATTTGCAAAACTATAGTCTTAAGCTATGTTACCTACGTAGCTAATGTAGCTTCATTAGCTTTGGCCTTAGCTAAAGGCTTGGCTACATTAGCTGTGTTTATTCAGTAGCCTGTTTATATAGCTTAATTAAGTCCTACCCTAACCCTTACCTTAACCCTTACCCTAACCCTAACCGGAAGTCTACATAGCTACTGTAGCTAAGTTATTTTAAGCAAATGTAGCATAAAACTACATTAGCTATGTAGCTATTTTACATGAATCAAATGTTGATTTATGAGATTTGCAAACTACAGACTTCAGCTATGTTTTCTAAGCAGCTAAAATAGCTTCCTTAGCTTTAGCCTTAGCTAAAGGCTTGGCTACATTAGCTGTGTTTATTCAGCAGACTGTTTATACAGCTTAATTACTTGTTTTGTAACTGTCAGGTTTTTGACTTTTAATTTTTGGCGACCCTAACCCTTACCTAACCCCTAACTGGAAGTCAGATCCGATTTTATTTTGAAAGTTTTAGCATTTATTTACATTCTGACAGCTGTTGTGTCTGAAATTGGAGGTCTGTATGAGGGAGTGTCTGAGAGCTGTGGTCTGCAGCCAGACTGTCTTGCTTAAAGATGGTGGATTGATGTGTGTTGACTTCCCATGACATATACTCAGAGGGATTTTTTGGGGGAGGTTACTGGGCACAGAGGGACTAAACATTGTCAAAATCTAAAATCTCCCATATTTATGAGGAAACATTCATGATATTTTGTTGACTATGTAGCCAAAACCTCTTAATTAGAAAAGTACAGGTTTTCTCTGTGGTCTGCCACAAGAAACTCTCCACTGTGTCTGTTTTGAACAGAGGGTGACAGAATATACTTGCGCATAAATAATCCCAGATAAAGTGGTTAAAAAGTGGTTATGGTTCCATGAGTGTGATGTTTCTCTGAGCAGCCCTTTGAAACATTCCTCCTTTGGGGCTGACATGAAAAGATGCTGCAGAGACAGAAAGCTTTGCTGTCATCCATCCATGCAATGAGAGCATTGCAAGCAACTTCAGAGTTTGGACAACTGGACAGTACTCTCAAGTTAGACTCTACAGCTCTGTTTGATCATTTCATGCAGTTTTTAGTTAACCCTGGAAAGAATCCTTGCCACGTGGGTGCATGCGAATTGGAGCGAAAAGAGTGCACATATCTCTGATCTTGACAGAAATCCCCAGAGAACAGGTTTTCATCTCTTTTCCTGATAAATCTCTGAACAAAAACAAGAGGTTCTGATATTCTTCAAAGGAAGCTGAGAAAAATCTATAACCCGTCAGGGCGGAGTCTTTCATCAATATCATATGAGGATCTCACACCACTCTCATGTGAAGCCGCCAATGAGGTTTTGTTTTTCTTCTGCAGCTCTGACCACAGAAGGCTGGCTTTTTGTCTGGAGCTGTGGGAACATGGCAGTAGAAGATGCAGTGTAGACACTGAAAACAAAGTAGGTCTTGACAGGTCGAAGGCCCGGCACAATGAGGGGATTGTGGGAGTTTGCTCACTGCTGCAGATGTTTTAATTGGCTGAGGCTGGACAGCAGCAAGAGAAGCAGTAACTTCTAAGAGAAGAAACAAGCAGTGCCTGGACCAGTTATTTGTTAGATGGATGGATGGATGGATAAATGGATAAATGGATGGATGGATGGATGGATGGATGTATGTATGTATGTATGTATGGATGGATGGATAAATGTATGGTTGAATGGATGTATGTATGGTTGGATGGATGGATGGATGGATGGTTGAATGGATGTATGGATGTATGTATGGATGGATGGATTGATTTGGATAGATAAATGTATGGTTGAATGGATGTATGGATGGATGGATAAATGTATGGTTGAATGGATGGATGGATGGATGGATGGATGGATGGATGGATGGATGGATATATGTATGGTTGAATGGATGGATGGGTGGATGGATGGATGGATGGATGAATGAATGGATGGATGGATGGATGGACGGATGGATAGATAAATGGATGGATGGATGGATGGATGGATGGATGATGGATGGATGAATGAATGGATGGATGGATGGATGGATGGATGGATGGATGGATAGATAAATGGATGGATGGATGGATGGATGGATGGATGGATGATGGATGGATGAATGAATGGATGGATGGATGGATGGATGGACGGATGGATAGATAAATGGATGGATTGATGGATGGATGGATGGAAAAATGGATGGATGGATGGATGGATGGATGGATGGATGGATGGATGGATAAATGTATGGTTGAATGGATGGATGGGTGGATGGATGGATGGATGGATGGATGGATGGATGGATGGTTGAATGGATGGATGGATAAATGGATGGATGGATGGATGGAAAAGTGACGTGTTCCTCCTGTGGAACTGTCCCCAGTTTCCTGCTCCAGTGCTTCTAAGAAAGAGGCAGAACTCCACAACCACGTGCAGCTCAATCAGAGAAACATGAAACATTCACATGCACAGTAGAGGAAAATATTTCCTTTAGTTGGCAGAAACAAAATGACTACAGCCACACTGGTGGCAGTATGGAACAATTTGGCAATTAAAATCCAATCACGCACCACAGTTATCAAAACAGAAAATTAGGAAAATCTTTATTAATGATGTTATAATTATTCCAATGAAATTCAGAAGAAGGCTATCCTGTTTATGCTGGATGGTAATCAGCACTGTGTTTGTGTAAATGATAAAATCTAACTTTTTTTTAACAAACACAAAGTTTGCAAGGGCATATTTTTTCCTTTGTTTGTTTTTCTTTAATGACTTTCAGGTCTCTAATAGGCATTAGGAACAAGCTTCAGTCTCAGCAATAACAAATTATTTTTTTTTATATATTATGGAAACTTTTTCCTAGGACCTGCAGAGCAAATATGGGCCTGTATTAGCTATAACTATATGTCTATAATGGCTTTATATATCAGCCTGTAATATTAGTAAATAAAAGCCTGTATCGGCTTTAATTATAGGCCTGTATCAGCTGTTAATATCAGCCTATATTGCCCATATACTGTATATTCCTCTATATTGGCTGGAGATAAAGGCCTATATCAGCTAAAAATATTAGCTTATAATAGCTTTATATATCAAAATAAATATCGGTAAATATGGGTCTATTGTGGCAATAAAGTCTGCCTTGATTGGCTATAAATATTGTCCTAAAATGGTTGTAAATATCAGCCTTTTTTTGGCAAAAAATAAAGACCTGTCTTGACTGTTAATATCAGCCTCTATCGGCTGTAAATATTAGTCTATATTTGACAGAAATATAGGCCTATATTGGCTGTAAATATTAGTCTATATTTGACAGAAATATAGGCCTATATTGGCTGTAAATATTAGTCTATATTTGCTAGAAATATAGACCTATATCGGCTGTAAATATTAGTCTATATTTGACAGAAATATAGGCCTATATTGGCTGTAAATATTAGTCTATATTTGACAGAAATATAGGCCTATATTGGCTGCTAATATTAGTCTATATTTGCAAGAAACAGGCCTTTATACGCTGTGGATTTTAGGCTTTATTTGCTAGAAATATAGCCCTAAATCCGCTGTAAATCTTAGTCTATCTTTGCTAGAAATATAGGCCTACATCGGCAGTGAATTTCAGCCTTTATTGGCTGTAAACACTGGTCTATATCGGCTGTAAACATTGGTCTATATTGGCTGTAAACATTGGTCTATATTGGCTGTAAACATTGGTCTATATTGGCTGTAAACATTGGTCTATATCGGCTGTAAACATTGGTCTATATTGGCTGTAAACATTGGCCTATAAAGGCTGTAAATATTGGCCTTATCAGTTGTAAATATGGCCAATATCAGCTGTAATTGTTCATGATAGGCCTATGTATTGGCTGTAAGAATCTGCTTGTATCAGCAGAAAATATTGTCCATATGTTCAAATATTTTTTTGGAGTTTAGTCAGGACCAACAGACCTACATCAGCTGAAGTTGTTTTTTTGGTTATTTATCATAACTTGGAGTGTCTGTAAGGCCTGAGGTTTTAGGTCAGAACTACATATTTAAATTTCAGTATTGTCTAAAGTGAATCCGAGTGTTTTAGCATATGGGATATCGACAAAATCCAATACTGTGCATCCCTACCAAATATACTATAGCATAGGTTTGTTTTTCAGGTGTTCCTTGAACAAAAAAGTTTGAAAACCACTGGTATAAATACTGTGTTACTGAACTTGTGAAGAGGGGAAGTTACTGGACAAAATCTATTGTTATGTTTTTGATAAGATGTTTTTAAAACTCACACGCCAAGGAAGCAACTTTGATCCATCTACTCTGTTTATGTAATTCTATGACTTATACCCTTAAAGGGATATTTTGGTATTTTTGAAGTTGGGTTGTTCTTAATAATAGTAATTATATTAGTCACAGGAGATTTCAGTCTGCACTAAGGGCATTGGCGAGGACACTGTGTAAACAGTGCTACAAACTTTTGATCAAAAAAGGGCAAAAATCAAAGTTGGATTAAATTTACACTATACAGAGAAATTTTGAAGCCTTTTCCTTGTACACCAGAGAGACTCAGTGTTTGGCTTGAGATGGGAAGCCCTGCATCTGGGAAAGATGATGTTTTGTTCTATAGCAGCAACTGTCACAGTCACTCATTTCAAAGGAGTTTAGTTTGAGATGACTTTGCAACCAATTTGTCTCTGCAAGAGGGCAGTAATGCACATTCATTAATGTGCTCATACCTGTGCACACACAGATCTGAAGTTGTAGACCACTGTGCTTTCTCTCTCTCACAGAGCATGGGTGGCTGTGGCTCAGGAGGTAGGGTCTGTTGTCCATTAACTGGAGAGACAAGGGTTTGATCCCCAGCTTCTGCAGTCACATGTCGATGCCTCTTTGGGCAAGACACTTAACCATAAATTGTTCCCACTGTTGGGTTAGTGACTTGTGAATGTATGGATGAATATGAAAGGGATACAATACTGGTGGTCTACCTACAAAGCAACCTTTACCTTGTGGAAATGTGGAGTGAATGTGTAGATGTAAACTGCAGTGTGGTCAAACGACCTATAAAAGTGCTAAACAAGCTCAACATTTTTTTGGCCACTTTTTGCCCAATTTTGCCAATTCTTCATGCCATTTCAACCAATTATGCCGCTTCTCATCTCTTTTTACAATTATTCAGTCCTTATTATTAAAGTTGTTTTATTATCTTCTACTTAATTTTTTGGCATCCTGATGGTTCTGTACATTATAGCCTCATAATGAAACCAGACGTTACTTTCCTGATAGTTTAGGTCAGTGTGCCCATCAACATTGTTAACATAACCAATACAAAGGTATTTCTCTTTTAAGATTTTAACATTTTTAGGAAGGCTATATTGTACTAACCTGACTACCGGATAGACAGTTCCATATAAACGCTGCACAGATATATTTGGGAAGTGTTTGGGGAGGGCAGGACTTTTCAAAAGATTGTTGAAAGGTGATTGGAGGAGCACTCTGTCTGTCATATTCATGACGGGCCAATCGGAGCAACAGGACAAAATGCAGTTGTGCTCATGTGCTTTTCCTGAGCAGACAGGATACTGCTACCAAAGCTGTGAATGGTGGAGCTCTTATGTGAATGAATTCATGCCAAGGCCAGTCAGCAGTTGTGCATAAACATCTTCTCTGCCAAGACGAGCTTTCAGTGTAACAGCAAGAAAAATGTGGTCCAGTTGGGGTTACACTGCTGTTTTCCTACAGCTACATCCGAGCTAATAGCTACTGCAGCAGCAGCCGTTGTATACATCAGTAAACCCCACCCATAACGATTGCAAACCCATGCCAAAGCAGACCAGGAGATGAGCGAAAACATCTTTTCCATAACAAAAAGCTTTCAGTGTGGCTCTTTCCCTGTTTTAATGGAGAAATGTTGTCCAGCTCGGACAAAATTGCAACTTTGACTAAGTCCAAGCTAATCACACCATTAGCAGCCATTGTATATAACCAGTCACAGTGCAACTAACCACACCCAGAGCGATAACAAACGTATGCTGAAGCAAGTCAGAAGAAGAGTGAAAACATATTTTCCATCATGAAGAACTTTGAGTATTGGTTTACACTTTATTTCATACAGAAACGTGGTCCAGTTCTGATATAACTGCTGCTATGTTTTTCCCCTCAAATAATGCCAATTAATATTGTAACAAAGCATGAATAAATAAGACAATTTTTGTTGTTGCTTTGATAAAAGTGGTTATTATTAGGTTAAAAATTAAATATAGGGGCGCAGGTGGCAGAATGGATAAGGTGCGCGCCCCATGTACGTGGGCGGCCCAGGTTTGGCCTGAGACCCTTTACCGCATGTCTCTCCCCGCTCTCCTCCCTGTTTCCGACTCTATCCACTGTCCTCTCCTCTTTCAAATAAAAGCACAAAATATCCAAAAATAAACCAGGCTGAATAGTTTCCATGTAAATATTTGATTTATAAAGTGATTTTTTCTAATAAAATATTCTGATTTGAAGCAGTATTTTTTGTCATTAAACCTTTTAAACAGGTTTTCTATTACACAGATTTAGGTAGATAATCTGCTGGAAACAGTCCAAAACCAGATGTTGGCGACTTGATAAACTTTATGAACATTAATGAACTGCAGGCAGCATTGTCAGCTGGCCTAGTTTAAACTGCAAAAGCTCAGTTGGGACAGCTGCCACTGTCCTAAACCAGTCTTGTTGCATGGTGAATCTTTGGTCTGAGCCCGTCTTTGACAGTCCTTGCTTGTTGTCGTACTCCACCTGTCTGACTTTGATCTCTCCCTTTAACCTGTTGGCCCTCCAGAGGTCGTATATTATCTCTCTGTTCAGACATGGCTGCACTTTTTATCAACTGCAGCCACACCTGCGTGTCTGTCAGTGCTCTGACCTTCATGCAGCCCCTCAGGTATACACAAAGACATGCACTGTATGACCCAGCATGCACAGAACAGATAACTTTGTTCATCTGCGCTCACTCTCCACCGTTGCTGGTCTCCTTCCGCCACGTCTTGGACACCAAAAGATCAGTGTCATTATGTGGTGGAGGGTTAAATGAGCCATTGCTGACAAAGATGAAAATCAGAACAAATCTCTGGTTACAGGAAGCAACACTCCACTGGACTAGTCTTGCAGGAAGGACATTCTGGTTGGTTGACCTAAAACTGTTCATGTTCAGGGGGACAGTGGGAATGGAAAGCCTTACAGAAACAGTTACTGAGAGTGGCGGAAAGACATTTTGCAGATTTGCACTGCGATGGTGAACACTCACATTGTAAGAGATCCTTAAGTCCTTCTGCTTCACAACACTTCCTGGAATAACCTCTACGCTCCAGTGTCCACATTGTCACCTAGCAGATTAAACATGGAAAGAAAAACAGCACCTGGTCACTCATCACTGGCTGTATCACTTGCCTGGTACCGTCTATTTTTTCCTTGCTTCAGAGGGTGAGAACAGAGAGCATCGGCCTTCTTCTGGATGAGCAGAGTGTGGTATGTGCAGAATTTCCACCGAGATTTCTACGTCTGAGCTGTGGCTTGACCTCCCTCTCTGTCTCATCAGGCGCCTCTCAGCCTGAAAGCAGGAGGCAGGAGGGGACCGGCGCTTCACCCTGGAGGAAATGAAGGAGGCAAAGGTACAAAGTCCCCACTGACCTCTCTCCCTTTACATTGTCACTCAGAATGACCTCAGAGAACTTACCTACAACTTTGCATGTCTGTCAAAGAGGCCCCCCTCTGCATGGTTTAAATACTTAACAGTTGCTCATTTAAAACACTTGTAGCACACTGTGGTGCTTTCAGAAGACCTGGATGGGCGGAACAAGTCTGCTGTCTATCAAAATGAACATTTCCTTTCTCAGTTTGACACCTGACAAAGTAACACCTGTGTGATATAAAACAGATGCCGATGTTTTTTCAAACTCGTGACTGCTAAAGCTGTTTGGATTTCACGGTTGTGTACAAACTGAACACATGAAGAGTACTTTAACTTCTGCTTTTATCATATGATGCATGATGACCCAAAAGCAAAGGTCTGGTTGTAAAATGATAAATCTCTCTGAGCATAACAACACTGGAGGTCAAACAGCATGGCCAGTGGAGGTCACAGATACTCATGCTCTCAACCAACTTCTCCATATTTGGGCCCAAATATGGAGAAGCCCGGGGAAAGCCAAGGATGTTTTCTCATTATCTGAGCCCAAGGGATAACAAACACTGAACGAATTAATCTTTGCATGTAGACCCCTGTCCCTGTGCTGTGATATTTTCAGATAAGATTTAATTTGTCCTGTGCTGACCCCTGCTTTGCAAGTCTTGTTCAGACTGTGCATTATTAGTGACCTGTTTTGGGCATTCAGGTAACACTGCACTTTAGCGTTTAGGTCCACACTATGCATTAACAAAAGGTTGACCTGGTTTCACAATTTCCTTGACCATTTCCTGTGCAAACAGCCCATGCATCATCTTTATGGCTGTCTTACTGTGGCTTGGAATCTGCATGCTGTTTTCAGGGAAGCCATTGGCAATACATCATGCTTTTTTTAAGGATACTGGGATATATTGTTCAGCACAATAGTTCTTAACTGGTGGATCGGGACCCAAAAGTGGGTTGCAAAGCTCTTTCTAGTGTGCCAGGGGGAAAAAATAGTTACAAAAACTCCATCTACAGAAGCTCTAAGTGGACATGCAGTAATTTTATACATGTATTTTTTGTAAGTTTTTTCTATGAATAAGAGTAAAATTCAGTATTTTTCTCCATTTTGTTGGGAAATAAAGCTGTTTACCCAAGATTACAAGGAAATTCTTAGAGAAATTACCAAATTTCCATGCCATCTCTGTATACATGCAAATCTATCTGCAATGATGTGCATTTCTAACATGCTTGTTTTGTCCCATCTCTTTGTTCAATATGCTTTTCTATTTGATATCCAAATATTTATGTTTTTTACAAAATTAACATAATAATAATAATATTATTCCAAAATATTTGAAGTGTTCTTTTGTCTGTAATGGCAGCCAAGAACATTGATTAACACTCATGAATTATAAATTAAGATACATGCATATATATATATTAAAATTTGGGTCATGATTATTCTTTAAAGTCAAACATCATGCAAAATACACTTTTCCAGGCTTTTCTAAAAAAAAAAAGGGGGCTGGCCTGTCCACAATCCCCTCCAAGAATCAGAAAAAAAATCCATTCCCTCCCTCTCTATCTTTCTCCACATTTTAGAAAATGTGTGCTGAAATCAGCCGTTCTCAGACTTTCCCCTCATGATGTCATGTGGGGAGTTATCCCTGCCACCAGGTTCGGTTGGCCCTCCACGCTTGGAAGAAAGTTCCACTTTCCTCTCCTGATCCTCTTCTAAGCTGGCGGCTGAGAGGAGGATCAGGACCCACATCCCTCAAGCCAGAGATAAAGATTGATAAAGATCCATTTCCTGAGAGGGGTGTGGTCAGGGGGCGTGGCCAGACAGCTATTTTAAGTTTAAAGCTATAGTCAGAGAAACAGCTCTTTCTGAGCAGGGCTGAAACAGAGTGGTTTTTTAGACATGCAAAAATCCAATACTGGAGTGTTTTTTTCAGTGACAGACTTCACAGGCATGTTTTGGGGACCTCTGAGACCAATATATACTTGTCTTAACACACATAAGATGGGGGGACACTAAGACAACTGTGGAAGGGCACAAACTGCCATTCATAATTATGATACCCATTCATATGTTTTCCACTGACAACGTAATTAATATCCCTTTTAAACATGCTGCAATTTTATGTTTCATGCACGCAAGGACCAGTGCCACCCCCTAATGAAAGCCACGCCTCTCTTTTTTCATTTTCCTCACACTCTTTTCATCTGCGCATCCCATGCTTTCTGCCCAAAGCCATCCAGAAGTGCATAACTGAACAGTAAGGATGGATTGAAGGTAGTGAAAATCAAATGGCAAACATTGTACAGAAAAGTACCAGAACATGAGAAAGGCAAGGAGAAAGCCGCAGTGCTATTGAAAATGGAAATTTCTAATAATACACATAAATGTAATATAGCTAAAGTAAATAATATTTCTTATTTATATTGGGATAATAATAATAATAATAATAATAATAATAATAATAATAATAACTAGAAAAGCACTCGGACAGCGCAGACCTCCACCTTTAGCCCTATCTCCCAATAGTAAAGAATAATTTGAAAATTTCCTGGATCCAGATGGTGATCTGGATCACTCCCAAAATCTAATCAGTTCTTCCTTATGCCATTTCTGACATTTCCTGAAAATTTCATCAAAATCCATCCATAACTTTTTGAGTTATGTTGCAAACAAACTAACAAATAAACTAACAAACTAACTAACAAACCCTGCCGATCACATAACCTCCTTGGCGTAGGTAATAATAATGTTCTGTTAAAAAGCCAAACTATTCTTCTTTAGAAATATGAGTAATTAGATATAGCCTATTGTAGATTAGTTAGAATAAAAAAGTAAGCTGATGGTTCTCTGACTTATTCTACTTCACAATCCAAAGCCTACAAGGTTTGTGTGATGAATTTAGCAACAGTTGGTCATAGTTAAGAGTCATAATGCTTAGCTTAGATCTTTGTAGTAGCTATCGTAGATCATAGCGATGATCAAATAGCATTTATCAGCATTCTGTGTAAGTACCATAATGAGTCAGGTAAAGTAAACACACCACGGCTCCTGTTTGGTGTCACAGGGTGAGGGTTGTGCAACAAAGGGGGTGAAATGAGCCAATGGTCTTTCTATGTGTGTCCCTGAGTAAACATGGAGTCATTAGCCACTTCCTCCTGTGTCTCCTTGGCTTGGCAATGGCCACTTGACCCTCATAAAAGTGATGAAAAGTGTGTCTAGAAATGCTTACTTTTGTTAACACTTTAAAACCAAGCCCGGTTGGACTTTCACCTTTATGAGCACCTTTTACTATGGGCTCTTACTAGATTGACAAAGACATACAATAACTTCTCAAAGTCACATGACCTGTCTCTCAGTGCCTCCTCCAATCAGTATTTAAAAGCTCTCCTGCTGTCTCAGAGTCATGAATGGGTTTTAAGACATCTCAGTGCAGAGCGGCCTGTCGCTCACTAAACATATGACATTAGTTAAAACGCAGCCGGCGTAGTTTCATGGGGTTCACTGTAATGCTACACCACAAGTTGGAGCGCATTAACCCTGCTTGTGTGACTTTAATGGAAACGAGGGAAAGAAAAACCTCCACCTACGAGGCTTCAGCTCTCCTGTGTGTTCACTAACATGTCTGTTCAAACATTTTCCTTCCGTCCTCATAGAGACGTACATTTCCTCTGCTAAGTGACTGCTAACAATGACTTTTATATAGTTGTCAGGTGACTGATTTGTACAGTGATTTGCCTCATTTTTTTAAAGCCTGCCATGTGATATGGACTGATGTGGTTAATGTTTACATTATATTATGGAGAGATGTAACCTAAGCAACATGTTAGACATAGTATGTACAGTGAAATTAAAAAATAACTGCTCCTTGGCTGAACCCTGATCCTATACTTACACCTGATATGCCTGTCAAGCTTTTTATTCTCACACAGCACATACTTTATAATAATCATGATGGCTTAGCTCTTACACTATGTATGGTCATTTTAATCATATTTTATTGGCTTCATGAACCAGTGAAGTAAATGTGAGGAGCCAAATATATCAGACACCTTTATCTCTGATCCGAAAGCATTAATTTCTGTTGAATTGACTAACTGTGTCATGTGATGAAGTTGCTGACACTGATTGAAAAATACATTTTCATAGCTATGCCAACAAAGGCGGGTAAGATGAACACATACACTCCAGCTGACTGTGATCAGCAGCGTCTGAGAAGCAAGGTTGAGTTTAAAACTTTATTTTCAAAGTAATAGAGTAAGATCAAATAAAGGCACAGCACACCTAATATCAGACATCTAAAACAATAAGCTCATAAAAAGTATGCAAAATGCTACCCTTTTAAAAATATATGTAGAGGACATTTATGGATATGACATGTAGCCATTTTGTCTTTAAATTGTTAAAATTGCAGACATGACAAAACAGATTGTTTTTCCATCATTGTGCACACATTGAGGTATTTTAGTTGTCAACATAAAATTAATCAAAGATGTTTGATAATCCTTGCGGATACAGCAGCATAAGCAGACATTTTTCTAGAATTTATAGTTTAGATTTTAATATTCTTCACAACTCTTAACCCTTTCAGCCTGGCGTTGCTGTAAGTAATACAGGTTATTAAAAGGTAAATAACTTTTAAACCAAAAGTCTAAGCTTCTTCTTGCTCTTGAAGCTAAAGCGTCATTCCAATAGTGCTGTCTATGCCTTTGAATCCCTTATGTAAGATATTTTAGTGAGCCTGGAGCTTCGATTTCTTTTCTGGTTCCTGAAGATTTAAATCTGGTATTGAATGTCTTTTTTAATCCTTTTTTTGATCACTTTTTCTGCTAAGCTAACACCACTTTTTTCTCCCCAGCATGCTTTGTGGGGGGGGGGGGGGGGCTGTCAACCAATGGCAGACTGTTCCATTGTCGCATCATTCTGTGTTAAACTGCACATGCCTTAACTCTTTGATCATTAAAGAGACAGTCTGAGTAGCTCATTTTAGAAAGGAAGAGAGCGCGTGATGTGGCCATCTTTGTCACTGCAGACAGGAACTACTTTGAGTAATGGCACAAAGAGAGCCAACACAAAAAAGTGCAAGGACTTTTCTCTAAATATGTGGGTATTTTGAAAACCTCAGAATGATTTTGTTTTTAATTTTTCAGTCCCCAACAGATGGGAGAACAAGTTTATGCAATCCAGATGGATGTGTGAAACACATCCATCTGGAAAACCTTCAGTACTAAGCGTTTGGGAAAGGGCAGAGGATTTGAAAAAACTTGGAGTATGACTGGATGAACGTTCTGTCTGTCACATCTTTATGGGCCAATCAGAGCAACAAAACACATGATGAAGTCACAACTGAGGTGTGCGGGCACAGCTATCGAGGAATAATGCAAACTCTGGCGACTGTGGACATGTCAGTACGCAACTTTTGTTGTTTTTGAAAAGAAAACAACTTGTCTCTGATTGGTCCTATCACTTTCTAACCGGGCCCTAACGGTTCAGACAGGAGCTTTGCAAGATGGATTCACCAGTGAGAAACACAGAAACGGGTGTATCCATCTGCTTTGCAGGGTTAAAAGTTTTCTGTATGTCACACATGAAAATATTCAAGTTCCAATTTCCATTTATCATTTTTTCTTTTGTCTCTTTCAATTTAAGTGAAATTACTGCAGCACTCATATTCTATAAGGATTAGCTGTGCACCACAGAGGTGATGTTTTACAAGCTTTTTAAAACTGTAAGTCCCGGCGTGACACAATGGTTAAAAGTAGCTTCGGGCTAGAAAGGTTCGACAACTTCCAAGAGAGAAAGACTTTACATGAATGGCAGGATACAGAAACACAATCATGCTGAAATGAGTGAAATGAAAGCTACACTAGCTCTAATGTAATTCAGTTTACCTGTAAAAAAGTGTGATGAACTCTGCAGACTGTAGTGTTTGTTAGTAGACTGATGCTATCACACATAAACAGCTTTGATGTTCATTTTAGTCATAAGTGTGGGAACTTAGGCTGTGAAGTATGAGCACATAAATCTCGAATTTTGGTTGTATGTCATGAACGTTTTAATTAAACAGTGAATGCTGAGATTAGACCACACAGGTGGTACACATTCAGGGACAGCATTGGCAGAGATGAAAATTTATCATCAGAGAGTGGAATCTCAGAACCAGAAAGCCCCCCATCCTTCTGGAATTTTGCACCAAGAATGGCCATACTTTTTTTTATCCTCTACATTAAATGAATTTCTCCTTACTGCATGGCTCATTATGAACTATAACTACTAAATGAACTTGTTAGGTCTTCTGTTGCATGGTGGACTGCTGTTAATCATTATAGGAAGATAAATCCTCAACACTGAAACTGATTCATCCATCCATCCATCCATCCATCCATCCATCTTTTTCTACTTATCTAGGGTCAGGTCACAGTGGTAGCAGACTAACTAAGTCAGACCAGACATCCCTCTCTCCAGCAACATTTTCCCTCACCTCCTGGGGGTTCTGGTGTTCCCAGGCCTGGTGGATTATATAATCCCTTCACTGAGTTCTGGTTCTACCCCAGCAATGAGGATGCATCCTGATCAGATGCCTGACCCACTTCATCGAAGACCTTGCGATGTGAAGAAGCAGTAGCTTTACTCTACATTTCCCTGAATGTCAGAGTTCTATTTCACCTTATCTCTAAGGCTGAGCCCAGCCGTCATCCTGAGGAATCTTATTTTTGTTGTCTGGCCAGGACTGCCTTGTAAAAGAGATGCTTGTATCTCAATGGGAATAACCCTAGTTTTTAAAGGTTAAATAAAAATGAATAAAAACAAAAACCTCTTGTATCGCTGATCTCATTCAGTCACTAGGTAATCAACACTGACTAATTTGTGAATATTTTCACAAGCACAAGAAAAAAAGAACAATTGTTTGAGGAGTGTAAATCTGCTTTTACACCTGAGACAACATTTTGGAGAGTGGCCCCACTGAATTCCAGTTTAACAGCAGTAAACAAAACACTGACCTTAATTATTTATGTTATAAACATTACAACACCATATTTAATTCTGCATACCTTATGAACAGTTTGATTTAATATATAGAGAGCAAAAGATAGGCGCAGGGAACATTTGCGAGTCATTGTGCGTCATCCATCAGAATTATTGTCATCCCCTCATCTAATTTAACCCCGTTCAGCAGCCAGCCAGCATGGTGGCAGACAGCCTGCACCATCTACACCTTAATTGCCATCCATCACTTTAACGGCAGAGTAACTTAACACTAAACAGCTTAGCTAATAAAGCATTCCCGCCCTTACCTGTTCCAGTAAGCTAGCAATGGTAGGAGGGCTCATTATGGCTCACATGGGGCACAGTGTCATACCACAACTCATAAAAAACATGCTGGAGCAGCTGTGGGGGCTAGGCAGCTCACTTACACTGCCATTATTTATGCTGGTGGTGTGCATAGAGTAGTAAGAGCAGTTTGGTGAACTGTCTGTCACGCTGCTGGAGGGCTCCAACCTGGGCTTCTTTTTATAAGCCTTCGGTGCCAGGGGCCCCGGCTCTCGCTGGCGTGGGAAAAGAGGTTAACCGTCAGGTTATGTGGATGCTTTTTATGATGCATTGTCCAAAGCCAGAGGAAGAGGCCCCCAGACCATGACCTTGTAACTTTCATATAAAGTTTAAAACGGTTACATCCACTGATTGCTCATAACCACAAACGGAAAATGTCTCATTCCTCTGTTGATTGTATCATTAGCAGATGACATAACCTATTGAATCCTTCGTCTTGTTGCTCATCTTGCTCTTGTATCAGATGTATTCAGCTGATGTTTGTGCAATGAGCAACAAATCGGTGGTCTTTAGAAGTCCACATCCCAGCCCCACTCAAACACTGAGTCATCCCTCTTTTGGTGCATGATGCAGCAGTGAGCAAAATTTTGGTATGTGAACTTAAAACCTACATTTCAGTACAAAATAGTGAGTCATTTCTCATCATGAACAGTCACAGCAGTAGCTCAAACATCATCCATTATCTACATATACTGTGTATCCAGTTTAGGGTCACAAAGAGACTGGAGCCAGTCTCTGCTGTCCTTGGGTGAGAGGTTGGCACCAAAGGGCTAGCTTAAATAGCTAGCATAGTTTAAAAGACAACACATGTTTCTGCTCTTCCTGTGCCAATAAGGAAAGCCTGAGGTAGGGAAAGAAGCAGCAAAAAACCCAGGGCAGAGCATGCATCAATTACAACAGAATGACATTGATTAAGTCAGGCTGGATAAAGGAGGAGCTGGGGTGGAGGAGGGTAGCAAAAAGTGGTTTGCGGAGAGGGCAGCAG
Organism: Cheilinus undulatus; assembly: GCF_018320785.1. Lineage (NCBI taxonomy): Eukaryota > Metazoa > Chordata > Actinopteri > Labriformes > Labridae > Cheilinus > Cheilinus undulatus. The sequence goes on from NC_054867.1 coordinate 15,368,629, forward strand.
GGAGAGCCAGGATAGAGCAGTTTAAATAAGGCAGCCTGAGTGTAATGAGCCAATAGCGTGCTTTAAAGCAAATCAGCTGGCTGTCAGCTGATGAGGCTGCAGCAAATCTCAATTATATGGCAGCGCTTGACTCTCTTACTTGCCTGAACAAGCAATCAAATTTTGGACCATGGGAGGAAGTCAAAGTAAAGAGAACCCGTACATGCACAGGGAGAGAACTTGTAAAATCTTTAAAAATGGAGTGAGTGAGGATTCAGCTTTAACCCCTGCACCCCAGCTCAAACATGATCAGAAATATAATTTTCAAAAACATTTTAACCCTCTCTTGTTTACAGTCCCATGCTAAAATTCCATATCAAAATCTAAAATGCATGTTCAATTGGAGTCCTGCTGCAACCAGCCTTTATGTAATTCATGTCTGACCCTTTCTGATATTAAGAGAGAGGGGACAGGGCATATCTTGTCTTCCAGATGGTGTGTCCCATGTGTCCACTCCGTCAAAGCTTTACATTTGACTGGGCTTCCCTGCACTTATGGAAGAGCACAGATACAGTGAGGTTCCCAGGGTGCAGCATGAAATAGCCTTCAGCAGTTTCCATGCACCTGTCAGGGACACAGTGGAGCATTTGTGTGTGTACTGTCAGTGTGTGCATGTGTTCATGATAGAATACTCTGAAAGCAGGTTGAAGACCAGTGGAGGATATTTATAGCCTATTAGATTTTTGATGTTTTAAGTTCTTGAAGCATTTGGAGTACTACTTTCTTGTAGTCAGAAACATAATTTAATTAGTATAATAATAATAATATTTCAGATGTCTACCACTTTAATTTCTCACTTAACTGATAAATGTTGGTTATAAAAAGACATTTCTGAAGTGAAGGGCAGAGTGGAGCAAGTTTATGTCGAGATGAAGAGCACACAAAAAGCATGTTACCTTGCCTGTCTGAGGCTGACTTCACATTTGTTTTTTCTTGTTTTGATGTAGATTTGATTTTGTGAGAGAATAAATGATTGGCGGTCTGTACTAGGTTTTGTTTTTTTAATTGCTCTATGCACTATGAATCCCAGCATGGGCCAATCAAGGGGTGGTTTATGTGGCTTATGCCAAGAATGTCTTCTTAAAAGCGCCGAATCTTTCAGGCTGGTTAGCATGTTGCTTTGTGTTGTTATAGACACATCGAAAAGAAATAAGTGATAAATAATTGGGCCTCACTGATCTAAAGATGGAATTTAACTCTTAATGCCAAACTTAATAAAATAAAGATTTTTTTTTAACCTTTAAGAAATTTGGTGCTCACTTCAGTATAAAAAGTACTTCTAATGTTCTGCAAATAGAGTTTTTGGTATTTTTGTGAATAAATCAATATCTGTAACCCCAACTGGTTTTTATACTCTCTGTTTAAAAATGCAAAGTTCAATTGTAAACCCTGTGATGAGTAAATTGTGAAATAAACTTCAGACAACATAGTGTATCAGGATTTTAGAATATTCATGACTCTTTTAGTGCAGATAGATTAAGAAAAAAATATGTAAGTAATGAAGTATTTTTTTTAGGTTTAACAGCTTAATTTTTGCCCCTATGAAGCGAAGATTTGTTGCCATTTTAAAAGGTAATTTTTTTTGTGTGAAATTGTAAAAAACAAATGCATGCAACTGTCTCGTAGGCATAAGTATTCTTGGGTAACGCCCTCCTGGGCCGTCCTTTGTTCAGGCTTAGCCTCGGATATTTAATATGTCTGACTCTGCCCCTGAGTTTAGTGATGAACTTCCTGTGCTGGCAGCAGCTCTATCTCAAGTAGGCACTTTTCCCTCATCTTTGCCAATGCTTTGACACTTAAAACCATTTATGTCACTTGTTTTTGGCACTTTTATCCCAATTTTGCCATTTGTTAACCACATTTGCCACTGTTTTGCTACCTTAGGTCCATTTTTGCCACTTCTTTTTGCCAGTGTTTTTATTGCCAGTTTTTAGGAGTTTTGCCTCTTTAACCCAGTTTTGCTGTTTTCACCCTTTACCATTTTTGCCACTTTGAACCTTTTTTTTTTTTTTTTTAGTTTTCTTGCCCTCTTTTACCTTTTAACACCATTTTTGCCACTTCTATCCCATTTCTGCCATTTTTACAACTATTTTTGAACATTTTTATCCTTATTTGCCAATGTTAACCAATTTTGCAGTATTTTGGGTCATTTTTGTCCCTTTCATGCCAATTTGAGTCCACTTCTGTCATTTTGTGCCTATTTTGTGCCTTTTTTCACTATTCAGCAATGATTTTGCTTTGAAATTGTCTCCATTTTTTCTACTCTAATGTTCTGGCATCCTGAGGTTTGTGCACATCATGGCTTAGCTATAAAGTCTGACATGACTTTCCTAATTGCTTAGTTTTGGAGTAAAGCCTAGTGGTTTAAAGCGTACCCTATGTGCATGGTTGGCCCGGGTCCGAAACTGACCTGTGGCACTTTCCTGCATGTCTCTCCTCAGCTCTCTCATCCCTGTTTCTGATTCTGTCCACTGTCCTCTTCTATCAATAAAGGCATAAAAAGACAAAAAAAAAAAAAAAAGAAAAATCTTCTAATTGCTCAGTCTAATGTCCCCATCCACATTGTTATCTTATTACTGGGGAATTTCCACCCTATTTTTGATAAATTACTAGATAATTAGTGGTGTGACAATAAAATCACAGGTTATTAGGATCCGCTGAATTAAAGCGCTACCTATTCCTTTTTTATTGCAGGTTCTTTGATTAGTTAGCCCGACATCATCCACAGGAGTTCTCTTATCCCTTTAACAGCATCTTCACTCACAGGCAGCTGGAAACTGATACACATTCAAAGGGCATCTATTATAAACATGCGCTCATTAAACAGCACCATGCTTATGATTATAATTAAAGTGACTGCAGTTATTTTTAAATAACTTGGGATACTGTATTACAGCATTGCACTGAGCAGGGGGAGTGGCGTTTCTAGCACAGACTATGAGGCGCAGATAGAGTACTGTGCAGACAGACGTGTGGAAATTGAAGGTAATATTTGCTTATGTAAAATATCCTATTTTATAACCAGTGACATGTTTTTAGAAAAAAACGCTTATTTTTTCTAAAATAGACTTTTTAAATTGTTTTTTAATCACAAACTTAATTTCCTTTTCTTTTATATGATACATTTGTCTTCTCTGCTGATTTATAATTCTCCCCACTGCCACTTATCCATTCTATGCATCGAACAACCAAAGACACCCCTGAGCTTTCAATTCATCCATGATGCATCATGGGATACATCTGGGACCAGTTGTTTTTGGCATTTGAAGCCTCCCAGTGAGCAGAAGGAACCTGAGACCATGCATGTTCCCTTGAGTTCATGATGTACTTCATCTTTCTTTCTCTGCCATGCTGCTGAGCTCAAAGCGCAGCAGATGTTATTGAGTGCACATTTGTAAATATTTACCCTGCTGTGGAGCCGATGGAACTGAGGGAGGTTCTCAGTCAGCGGGGACGCCAACAAAACGGCAGATATTGGCCTCTTAATATGCTGTGTTTTTAATCTCAGAGGTTGTATTGAAAAGGCCCTGCAGCAACAGCACAGAGAAAGCTGAAAATCAAACTATACAAGGCAGATATTAAGTTTAGGTGTGAACGTGGTATTAATATCCTCTGAACTGATGCCCATAGCAGGAGCGATAGAAGTGGAGTAAGTAATAAGCTCAAGCTAAGTAGTTTTAAATCCCCCTTGCAATGATTTCACATCACTGTGTTCCCCGCTGAGCTTTGAGTGGTTGGCTAACTGATAGTTACTGTATCAGACCAACTCAACAGTTCATCACTGTTGGTTTGCATGGCTGCACAGTGGTGCAGTGGTTAGTGCTGTTCCTGTATCAAAGCATATTAAGAAAAAGTGACTGGAAGAGAAAAAGTGTGATATGAAAAGGTGCAAAGATAACAAGTATTAGATCAGCCTCATTGTCAAAGAAGATTCAAGGACTTAGGGGAGCTTAACAAGGAGTAGACTGTGACTGGAGTCCGTGGATCAAGAGCCACCACACAAGTCCAGGAAGTGAGCTACGACTGTTGTGTTCCTCCTGTCAAGCCAGTCCTGAACCACAGACGATGCTGTAAATGTCTCATGTGGGCTAAGGAGAAAATGGACTGGACTGTTGCTAAGTGGTCCAACATGTTTCAGATGAAAGCTAATTTTAAATTTCATATGGAAATCAAGGTTCCAGTGTCTGGAAGGAGAGAGGAGAGGCACAGAATCCAAGGTGTTTGGAATCCAGTTTTTTTTTTCAGTTTCCACAGTCAGTCATAGTTTTAGCTGCCATGCCATCTGCTGCTGTTGGTCCACTCTGCTTTATCAAGTCCAGAGTCAACGCTGTCAGCCATCTTCCAGGAAATTATAGAGCACTGGCACTTTTGGAGAGGAAATTAATGCCAGACTTCAAAGCACAAATGCCAGGATGCCAGAAAATAAAGCAGAAAAAAGAGAGACAAAAAAGGGCAACCCTTTCCTTTAAACAATTGAGAAAATAGGCAAAATAAGTGAAAAGTGTCAAAATTTGGTTATAGGGGGCAAAAAGTAGCAGAAACGGGCAAAAATTGGCAAAAAAAAGTTAAAAATTCCAAAAAGAAGTTGCAAAAAATAGGTTGAAAGTGACAAAAATTGGCAAAATCTTTCAAAAATCATAACAATAGATAAAAACAAAACAAAAAAATATAAAAGAACAGCCAAAAAGAGGGTTATGCAAAAATATGTTTAAACTGGCAGAAAGCGGACAATATTTGGGTTAAAGTGCCAAAAAAAGAGTGGCAAAATGGTAACCTGACATGCCAGATGGATTTGTTTCACACATCCATCTGGAAAATCTTTGATAGACAGCATTTGGGAAAAGGCAGATCCTTTGAAAAAATAACTCGGAGGGTGATTGGATGAACGTTCTGTCTGTCACATCTTTATGGGCCAATCAGAGCAGCAAAACACATCAGCGCTGCGACCGAGGAATAAACTCTATATAGAACCATAACATGAACCATGGCATCAGTCAGTCATGTCAGTACACGGCTGTTGTTGTTTTTTAAAAGAAACAACTCACTGCTGTTCTTAGTTCTTGTTTTAACGAAGAAATGTCATCAAGTTCTGATGAAACTGGCGCTTTAGCAGCATCCACGCTAATGTCTTCTGCCATTATTGCACCAGCCTGTTGCTGCTGCTTGCTACAACTCCGCCGTGCCTGAAAGTCCTGCCCCTAGTCGCTGATTGGTCCTATCACTTTCTAACCGGGCCCAAACGGTTCAGACAGGAGCTTTGCAAGATGAATTCGCCAGTGAGAAATAAGGAAGCGGGCGTATCCATCTGCTTATAAAGGTTGGCAAAATTGTATTAAAGTGAATAAAAAACTGACAAAACTGAAAGTAGCAAAATGTTGTAAAAAGCAGCAAAATGGATTAAAAGTGGCAAAATGGATTAAAAGTGGCAAAATGGATTAAAAGTGGCAAAATGGGCAAAATGTGGTGAAAAGGGTTAAAATTTACATGAATAATGAATATCTTAGTAGACTGAGTATGTGGAATTTGAGGGATAGGCTTAAGTCCCTTGTGGCCCTACATGACTCTACAAGTCTGGATGCCAGAAAATAAAGCTGGAAAAACTAAGACGACTTAAAGAGGCTATGTAACTTTACTGCTTTCACACTTCCCATTTTTGAGTACATTCTGTTAAAAAGTAGCCCTAATATAAATAATTCCAACATTAGTAGACTGCGTTTGTGGAATTTGAGGGCTAGGCTTTCATCTTTGTAACTGTACATGGGACAAGTCAGGATGCCAAAACTGAGACACCTGAATGGAAAACATCAAAATAGTTGTGACAAGATTGTGACAAAATTAAAATTTGTGAAAATTAGTTTGAAGTGGCAAGAAAGTGGCAAAAGCAGCAAAAATGAGGCAAAAAGTGTCAAAAAAGGAGCTGCATTATAACGACAAAACAGTTGCAAAACTGGCAATTAAGTGGCTACAATATGGCCAAAAATTGGTTAAAAGTAGCAAAAATTGGAAACAAGCATTAAAGAATAAAGAAGTTGCAAAAATGAGCTAAAAAGTTGAGAAAATGGGTTAAAAACAGCATGAACTAGAAAAGCACTCAGAGAGCGCAGACCTCCGCCATCAGCCCTATCTCCCAATAGGGAAGAATCCTTTCAAAACATTTCTGGATCCAGACGGTGATCCAGATCACTCCCAAAATCTAAATCGCCTATTACTCCGTCCCCGGTGGGGTGGAGACATAGTGAGGCAAAGCATTGGCTTTGCTACAGGTGGAAGTCATGGCAGAGGGTGAATATTCCTCTATTCCTCCCAGCATTGTGGGTATTCTCTCTACAATTTGCTGTCTTTGTCTCTGTTACGCTCCGACTCATGTCTCTATAACCTCCATAACTTTGTATAAGTTACTCATGTCCGCCATCTCCTGGTGTAAAGTGGTAACAGCGCAGACCTCTGCCATTAGCCCTATTTCCCAATAGTGCAGAATCCTTTAAAACAGTCCTGGATCCAGACGGTGATCTGGATCAGTCCCAAAATCTAATCAGTTCTTCTTTATGCCATTTCTGACATATCCTGAAAATGTCATCAAAATCCGTCCATGACTTTTTGAATTATGTTGCAAACTGACAAACGAACAAACAAACAAACAAACGAACTCACCCGATCACATAACCTCTGGTAATAAATATTTCCATCATCAGTAGATGGAGTATGTGTTATTTGAAGGATATGCTTCAGCCTCTTGTGGCCCTACATGGGACAAGTGGAATTGATAATGGATCAGTGTTGGTTTACAATCATTTTTAATCACTTAAATTCGAAACTATTAGGCAGCTAAGTAAATTCTTTAACTTCCTTAAAGAGAGCACCAAGGAATCCTGGGGTTTAGGAAGGAAAGGAAGGAAAAACTTTCAGTGGGATTAAATAAATCCTGTCCTGCTGCTAAGTGATGTTTCCCAGGAGAAAGGGGTCAAACGTGCCTCGCTGCTTACAGCCCCCCTCCTTTAAATGATGATAAAACAGGCATGCTGCACCACAGTCTGCCTGGATGCAAGCCATTACCACAGCTAATTGGTCATTACCAGATTAATCAGTGAAGGAGGAACCTTTAAATCAAGGCAGGTTTTTCCAATTGTAGAAGTTCAATTTGTAATCCTTGCTGATTTGGTGCAAGTTGAAAACACAAAGCAGCTGCTTAAAAAGCAATTTTGTTTATACCGCTAAACATCAATAAATATTTAATGGAAAGAAAGGAAACGCACACTTGGTCTTTTAAGTATTAGCGGTTCACATGTGCTTCCATGTATGTAGTTTCACAGAAGAGAGTCCTGCATGCCACAGGAATGTTCTGAACATTTCTAAAGTGCCTACATGGGGTCAGACATGATCTTGCATGTTGAGTCCATGTAGGCTACAGAAACCCTCGGCTTGCCAACATTAAACTCCAGAGGGGAATTAAACCATTAATTATACATTATTTGAATGATTATACAAGCATAGAAGATTAAGAAGTGCAGTGATCTTCGGTGTTTCAATAACAGCCTGTCTATGTTGGTACAGCATGCCTCATTAGCACCATTCCCACAGCTGGATGTGGGCTAACCAGATAGCAGACATTCACTCTCTAATTAGCTCCTCTGGTACCCCGCGTTCCCCTCTCGGAGCTCGGCGCTACCAGGGCCTCGCTTTGCTTTGCCATGCAGGGGGTGAGAGATATTGATTGTGCCTCTTTAATGATAAATTCCCTTTGTGCTGCGGAAGCCAGTTAGCGAGGTCTGTAGGCCTGGGCAGACATTTTCTCTGTGAAATGTATTCTGTAAAAGAAAAACAACAGGAATATCCTTGGAGTTGTGAATCAGGGGAATCTGAGGAACATCTCTGGTGTCTGGAATTGGCCTTGACTTTTGCAGCAAAGCAGAAGTGAAGGGAGCAGGGTCAATAGTTTGCTTGTGCAAACCGTGCAGAAAATTCAGTGAAATCTCAAAAATGAAAAATTCACATCCTTATCACTAAGACTGAGACGTTCCTACTACAGCACCTTTCATGCATCCTTGTTAGTGGGCGACTGTGCTAGTTAGGAAGCTTTTGTCGGCAGGTCAAAGGCAGCAATAAGGAAAAGAGGCATGAGAAGCTGCAGAGGGAAAAAGGGAATGAAGGGGTTAAGAGGGCACAGTGAGGGTCAAAAATTTGGTGCCGTGAACAACTTGGGGTGAGCAACCCTTTCAGCCATGGTGTAGGGTTGCTTCACGCAACATGCCAGCGTTTATTTAGCACCAGGCAACAAGTTGTAGGGAAACCCTATCTCCTTGCTTGCAGTGGGCCGCTCCTCCTTCAGAAAGGGCCGCCCTGATCTTCATGGCGTCTCAGCACTCTCCTGTCTGTCTTTCCCTGCATGAAGTCTCCTGAGAGGTGACGTACAGAGCCTCTTTTAGCCCCCCACTCCAGTTTTTTTAAACCATTAGAGTTGCCATGTCTTGTGTAACATGGGTTGTTTGTTACGCTTATAATGATGGCTGATGGGCAGATGCAACACTCTGTGAAATTGTTAGTGTGCATGAAGATAACTTCTAAGAAAGCTTGTGGAAATACTCCAAAGAAAGGGGAGCCTCTGATGGACCTTCCTGTTTTAATTCAGGACCACTTTTAGAATATGCAACTGGATCGTACTCGTGTAACTACAGGTTTAAGTCTTTGGCACTGATCATAGAACTGAGGGATGGTTTTCAAATGATCTGTGTCTTATTATAGAGGTCGGAAGGTGACTTCTTATGTGCACTTCATCTAAAAATTGTTCACATAGCTAACATTCATGATAGATTACATAATAGAGTAAAAGGTGAAAATATCTCATTCAGTTAAATGGAAAAAGTGCCATCTGTAAATGGTGATTTCCATCATTCAACATTAATTATAAAAAGAGAACATAAATGTAAACTGGCTACCCAACCTCTGGCAGGAATGACCTTTCTGCTCCTCTCATCTCATCAGCATTGATTAAGAATTATCTGTGTGGTATTTGCACACATGACTGTAGCATGGTGTTGTTTGAGGTAACATGTCAGTCACATGCAGAGTGGAGTCTGGTCGGCTTGATTAATGATGGGAAAGGTCACCCACACAAGCTCTCTGGTTCTCCATTTCCAGACAACAACCAGGGGTGTGGGGTTCACTGCTTTCAATCAGCGCAGGATTTATCAGGACTGTGTTATCACGGCTGCATGTTGTAAGTCTCAAGACCAACGATGTGGCTGTAAGCGGTGCCCCTAAATGGACTTTTTTGAATTAAATCTGATAAACACACTAAAACTTAGGTGGCCTGGTATTATTTCAAAACTGTCACGTTCAGATAGATAATTTGTGATTAAGAACACAGTGTTTAAAAAAAAAACAACAACAAAAAAAAAACATACTTTATCAAGCATTGAAGTGACATGGAGAGAAGCTGCTATGAAATCAGAGACAAACACATTAAGGTCTTGGCTTATTATTTAAATTTATATTGTTCCTCCTTTTCCATTTTAGTACCTTGTAGACAGATACTGCAGACAGCCACTACTGTGAGATGTCACATCTATCAGAATGAAAAGGAGGTATTTTGCTGGTACAATGTATTAGAAGTTTTTCTTTTAAAGCTAAACCTAATTCAGAAACAAAGTCTGGCACTTATATTAATGAAATAACCACATTGCAAATACTACCCATTAAGAAACATTTCATCCGTGTAAAAAGAAAAAAGTCAGATATCTAATCTGGAATAAAATGATGCATGGACCTGTTTTAGAAGTAGTAATGCTAACAGTGGCTAGCTTTAGCTTTGCTAGCTAACACAGCTTTGCTAGCTACGTGGTATATATTCCTATGTAGGCCAGTGTATGGTAACTTTAACTAAAGCTAACAAGGCTAAAGCAAGCCACTTTTTGCACCACTACTTCTAAAAAGAGTCCAATGTAGCATAATCTAATGTAGCTATTTTTGCTTTTGATTTAGCTATATTAATTATGTATCTAAATACCTCTGTAGCTTACAAAGTTAACTTAGCTTTGTTAGCTATAGGTTAAGCTATGTAACTACATAACCTATTTAGCAAACTTAGCTTTTTAGATTGATGCAGCTATGCAACCTATGTAGCACACATAGCTAACTTAGCTTGTTTAGCTTTATATTGAGCTGCACTGCTACTTACCATACATAACAAATGTAGCTAACATAGCTTTGCTAGCTTTAAAATTAGGTACATTATCAACATAGCTATGTTATCTATGTAGCTAACATAGCTTGCTAGCTTTAGATTTAGGTACGTTATCTACATGGCTATGTTAGTTACGTTGCTAACATAGCTTTGCTAGCTTTAGATTAAGGTACATTATTTACATAGCTATGTTATCTATGTAGCTAACATAGCTTTGTTAGCTTTAGATTTAGGTACATTATCTACATAGCTACATTATCTACATACTAACATAGCTTTGTTAGCTTTAAATTTAGGTACATTGTCTATATAGCTATGTTATCTACATAGCTAACATAGCTTTGTTAGCTTCAGACATAGGTCCATTATCTACATAGCTACATTATCTACATAGCTAACATAGCTTTGCTAGCTTTATATTTAGGTATATTATCTACATGGCTATGTTATCTACGTAGCTAACATAGCTTTGTTAACTTTAGATTTAGGTACCTTATCTACATAGCTATGCTAGTTATGTTACTAACATAGTTTTGTTAGCTTTAGATTTAGGTGCATTATCTATGTAGCTATGTTATCTACGTAGCTAACAAAGCCTTGTTAGCTTAAGCCTTATCAATGTTAGCTGTCAGATTTAGGTAGGCTTTAGATTTAGGTACATTATCTATGTAGCTATGTTATCAATGTAGCTAACATAGCCTTGTAAGCTTAAGCCTTAGCATGTTAGCTGTCAGAGTAGTTTCATGGAGGACGAGCCTTTTTCCAGTCAGTAGACGGCTTAAATGTTTTGTTAAAACATAAATGATCTGTTTTTGACTTTTAAGTAAATTTTGTAGTCTAACCTTTTTCTTTTGCCCTCGTAGATCAAGGAGAGACACAGAAGAGAAGTGACACAAGTTAAATAACTTTTGAACCATACATCATAGCCACTTACCTTGTTTCCTCTGAAAGCCTTCCATTGTGTTGTTCTAATGAGACTATGCATGCCTTTGTAACCTTACAGAGGCTTTTCTGTCTGGAACATGGGTGACTTTCCAGTATATCTGTTTGATTAATAAAATAGAAAGATGACATAAATGAGTTGTGTTGGAGGGCTATATTACATAGCTTAATTTTTAATTCTGAAGTTAATGAAATTAATCCCATTTTATTAGCATCAGCATCACGTTTGTGATAGTTTTAAAATACTTGCACACAGATATGAGTTCAAGATAATGGTAAAGGAAACATAACTGTCGAGTATGTTTATGCTGTCTTTTTGTGTGTATGTGAAATTTAAAGTATGCCTCATTTCCCATGTTTTTGGCACCCTGGCAAAATTTTTCAATCCCAAACATCAATGATGGATGGCCCTATGAGACAAGTCCTCATTAGAGGTTTGGTGTCAAAATATAGAAAATATAATGTATAAAATACCCCATGCAGTGATAATAATAATTAAAGCTGATGATTTATTCCTGCTGTCTTAAATTTATTTTTGCGTTGATTTCCCACGCTGTACAACAGATGGTTGCCATATTGTGTTGAACCTTGTACAGTCATGGTATTTTTTTCTTACTAGAAGGTGACACCTCATCAGCAGCTTGTTATATGAATTATATGAATTCTACTTTCACCTGCTAATCTCTTAAGCAACTAGCCATTTGCAGATTTTGAGTGGAGACCTGATACTGAGAAGGTCTGCGAAAAATCAAGTGCAAACAGCTTTGAGATGAGAAGCAGATGTACAGAAACAAAAAAAGCATGCTGTAAAGATGATGTACTATGTGGCAAAGCCCTTGTGGTCATATGACCCATGTGACGGACTTACAGTCAGAGCTTCTTCCGAGGATAACTGAGAGGCTGTGAGGTTCTTACGGGTCTGCAGACAGTGCGTGAGCGGTTCGGTCAGACAGGCTCCATGTGCCAGTGATAAAAAGTATAAAACCATCCAAACAAAAGGACATATGAGATGACATCTCTATCTGTGAAGACCTCAACATTCCCAGAGAAATGATAAGAACAGGCCCCATGAGTCTACATCAGACTGTGGTCAACTTGATGACAAAAGCCCACATAGTCACATGGTCATCCAAATACAAAATCTGACACTAAAATTTGTCTGATGACCATTTCAGTCTTACAAGGAATATAACTTGCATGAGTATTTAGGATGAAGAGAATTAGTTGTTTCTTGCCCTTAAAGTACTGCTGCTCCAGGCAGAAAGCTGCAGCTCATGGTGGGTAGCCACAGCCCACAGGCAATCATAGAGATCTAAGTCAAATACCCCTATTCCCCACCATGGAACAACAAAGGTTTTCCCAGCAGCCACTTGGTATTCCGTGCGGAGAAGTTGCGTGAAAATGCCTCGACCCACAGCAGGGTGAAGCCTCCCCTCCTTTATATCAGCCATTGTTTTACATACGTCTGTCTTTTGTTTTGGAGTCCAGAGATTAAGTTCTGTCAGGAACAATGCAGGTAATCCTCAAAGCAAAACAGGCAATTAAGGGGATTACAAGATAAGATCCATTTATGAAATGTGCTTGTTTAATGTCACTTATCTCTGGGGATATAACAGAAGGCCCCTGAGATAAGCAGGTAATTAACCGGGCATGATGTGTGTAAACACCAATCGGGCACATGGGAAACACACACAGATAGAGCTGTGACTTATTCATTCACTCATGCTGTTGTGATGCACAGCAGACTTAATAAAGCATATGCAGATTTACTTTCAACAGACATGCAAACATCAGGATTGGCAACTTTTTCTCCCATGATTATAAAGATCATTTGAGATCATTTTTCCAGAAATCTTCAGATTTCCTCCCACAGATCTGACATATCTGACAGTAAATCATACCAAAATGCTGCATCACTGTTGGGTGATCAAGCAAACAGCGTCCCACCCTTATTTGCTCTACTGGGTGCAGTCCAAGTTTGTGCAACACACATTATAAATTTAGTCAACTATTTCTAAAATGAATAAATAAATAATTATCAGTAAAGATCTACAGTATATACAATCATGCACACGTATTTTAGGCATACAGGGTTCTAAGGATTCATCACTGGGCCCTATGTACCATAACCTGGGGCAGGTCTGCCCACGGAATTAGCTGGGCCTCTGACAAATCCAGAGAGTGGGCCCGCCCCAGTTGTGATTTATTGATAGTAATAACATGTGTGTTGGCTCAGGATCCCTGATGTTTGTATCCTGGCTAACAATTGCTTCATGTTAAAAAGTTTGCCAAACTATTATTGGGTTCTCATGTTAAAAATATGTGTTTGTGCCACTTCATATCCCTTTTTAACCCATTATCAACCAAATTTTTGCCACTTTTAATGAATTTAGTGATTGTTACCCAGTTTTGCCTGTTTTTACCCATTTTTGGGGACTTCAAGGCAATTATCTTTGTCACATTTCAATCCCTTTTCATACTTTTTTCCACCTTTAACTTATTTTTGCCACTTTGAATCAATTTTGCTAATTTTTAAAAATTCCATTTCACCCCCTTTTCTGCCCACTTTTGCTACTTTATACCCATTTTTCCTCTTTTAAACTATTTGCCGCTTTTTCACCCCATTTTACCTCACTTTCTTCTCATTTTTTCCACTTCGAATTTTTGCCTCTATCCACCTGTTGTTGCCTTTGTTCACCCTTTTCCCACAAATAACCTCTTTTCATCACTCTTAGCCATAGACTGTAAAAAGAATTGGACAAAACCTGTGTGATATCAGCGGTCTGCTTACAATAGGTGGACTCAAACTGCTTTTGAAGCCAAAATACATAAGAATTCAGACCCTTTTACAACAACACTCAGCTCATTCTCCTTCCATGTCTCTTGATCTTTGCTGAGATGTTTCTACACTTTGATTTTGGTAACTAAATTGACCGGACATGGTCTGGAAAGGCACACGTCTCTATATTAGAAGGTCTCACAGCTGAAAATGCATATCAGAGAAAAGAACAGCCATGAGGCAGAGCTTAAAGACAGGATTGTTACAAAACACAGATCTGGGCAAGGCCACAAAAAATTTCAGCCCCACTGAGGGTTCCCAAGAGCACAGTGGCCTCCATAATTCTTAAATGAAAGAAGTTTGGCACAACCAGGACTCTCCCAAGAGCCGGTCACTAAAGCTGTTGGAACGAATTTCAGGGTTCAAATATCATTCGAATATTTAAGAACTCATTAATATTTGAAAGCTGAAGCTGTTATTCGAGCGTGTTTTTTCAATATTTCTGCTGTTTATAATCATTCTCAAGTCTCTCCCCTCTCTCCTTGGACTCTACTTCACCCATAAGTAGGTGCAGGAACCAAATATTTTGTCACATGACACATGACATGATGAACAATAAAGTTTTCACACCAAAACACAGGGGGGCAGCAATGGCTGCCATTGGAGATGTTTGGGGATGTTTATCGCCAAGGTGGTGCACACGCTGGTGGTGATTTGGCAAGTAGAGCTTTGCCAAATCAACAAGAGATGCTGATGTACGAGAGTAAAACTGAGATGCCCACCAACAGTAACCCGCTGTAGAGGTGTACAACGTTCAGGTTTAACTACACAGCGATTTAATTAACTTAACGTTTTATATACATATTATTAAAAAAATGTGCATAAATATTCAAATATTATTCAAAAATTGTAAAAAAAAACAAAAAAAACAAAAACTGTGTGGATTCGCTTGGTGTTTGCAAGAAAGCACCTGAAGGACTCTCAGACTGTAAGAAACAAGATTATCTGGTCTGATTTAACCAAGATTGAACTCAGTAAAATTCATCAGTAGCACTCAGGACCTCAGACTGGGCTGAAGGTTCCCCCTCCAACATGATAAAAAACTTGAGGCTGTGATTGCTGCCAAAGGTGCTTCAGCTAAGTACTGAGTAAAGAGTCTGAATACTAATGTCAGTGTGATATTTCAGTCTTTTTTTCTTTTTCATAAATTTGCAAATTTTCCACAATTCAGTTTTCTCTTTGTCATGATGGGGCACTGAGTGTAGATTATGGAGATCAGAAATGAATTCAAATGATTGAAGCATCAGGCTGCAACATAGCAATGCTGAAAAAATGAAGGGAGTCCGAATACTTTCAGTGTGCACATGTATATGTGCACATATATGCATGCTTTTCATTAACGTGTAGGTTGTTTTGCCTTGGCTGATAGAGGGGAGAGATTGCAGCTGTGATAGTGAGACCTGTACTCACAATTTAGAGTTCAGTGAGTTCCACTAAGCTATGAAAACTTAGCAAAGGACAGTTTAGACCAGTCAGTAGATTTAGATGAGGAGGAGTAATGCCAACTGGGGTCAAAAACAAAGGTTGATGAAAGCCCTTAACTCCTCTATTCATTAATGTTTCATAATCTGTTCTGTTCTCTTTCCCCTCATGAAAATGAGATGAGGGGGTAGGGGGAGGTAGAGCGCCGACACACCAAGCGGAGGTGTTTGCCCATGTCAGGGCACCTCACCTTGAGCTCTGCTTCCCTTAACCCTTTGGGGGAAGCATTTTATATGTAATGTTTGTACCAGGAATAGTTGTCTTGTAGCTGTAATTGCAGGTGGTATTACAAAATGCAGTAACAGCATTGTCACTACCTGGAGCTTGTGTGTATGGAGCCTGGGAAGATGTTGAAGATGGCATTGCTGTTTAGGCCTAGTGTGCCATGTGGTAAGATAGGTAAGATGATGTCTCCGTGTTGGCATGGTATGTGGGGAGAGCTGGCGTGGACGGGGGTGGCTCTGGGATGCTGGAGATCACTGTTCAGCCCTCTGAAGGTGTCGTGGGACTAACTGGTGGAAACACTGATGAAGGAGGGTTCATACTTGACAACCCTGGCAAAGTGGTGGTTTCTTACTACCCATCGGTCTGCACGAGTAACTTGTGGAAGCAAAGAGAAATGGATTGGGGATTTCTTCACTAAGCACTAAAACTTTTTGTAGGGCACAAGTATCTTGTGTTTTTTTTCAGAATCTACATTTCTGTTTTCTTTGTCATGATGTGGTGCTGAGTGCAGAATAATGAGATAATAATGGTTGTAGCATTAGACTGCAACAAAACAAAATTGAAAAAAGTGAAGATGGCCTCTAAGTGCACATATATACAAATATATGCATGCTATTCATTAATGTGTTGTTTTGCCTTTAGTGTGCGCCTGGCTAATATAGTGGAGAGATGGCAGCTGTGATAGTCAGACCTGTACTCCCAGTATAGAGTTCACTGAGTTCCACTCAGTGATAAAGACTGAACTGGTCAAACTGAAAACATGTTTTGACTCCCTATAATTGCCTTTTTTCCATTTCAAATTTATGGAGAAAACTCAACCAGATTCTTATTTCATGTTTTGGTCATCATCTTCATCTGGTAACTTGTTTTTTAAAGAAATCCTGCTGTGCTCATTTAAGTTGAACCAAAAAGGTTTTCTTCCATTTGTCTGAACTGAATGACTTTGACGACTGTTCTCAATCTTAGATGCCACATCTGTTTTTAAGCTGGGGTTCTCAATACACCTACAAACTATGCAAAGCAACAACGCCCTTGTAGTTGTGATTAAGCAGAATTGCAGAATGGGACTTCTGACTCTTCTAAGGGTATGAATACACTGAAAACAATTTGAAACAGTTTACGGCCCTCCTTGCAGCTTAAAATCTAATATACTTGTGATGATCAACTTATAAAGTAGAGTTGTTACTAGTTAGTTTTATCTGTGCTGCTTGAGATATAATCCACCTGCTGAGCTGGTTTACATCCAGATAGTAGAGCAGGGAGACGAGGCCCTTTGCAGGATATTCATGCGCTTTAAGACACCCTGTTAGTGAATGAAAGAAGGTAATGAAATGAACGATCTGCAGTAATCTGCAGGACCTTGTAACTACAGACTTTTACTTAAGAACTGTCAGTACAAAGTCATAATTAACTAGAATGGCCATCTGAGGCGGCAGACCCACACCTAAGCAGCGCCACCGAGGAACTCATGCTTCCATTGATTACTATGGTGTTCAAAATTTCGAAGTACGAGAAAAACCGAAAGGGTGCGCGGATCATCATCAAGATCTAATCGATTCTTCCCTGTCACTATCCTAATATTCCCTGAAAGTTTGGTGAAGATCCGACTTTCTGTTCTCGAGTTATCTTGTACACATACAAACAATCAAAGATACAGAACCCTTTACATAACCCCCTGCTGATTTCATCGGCGTGGGTAATAAATAAACCTCAGAGCTCCTAGGATGCCTCAATAACAGAACATTTAGGCACTACTGCAACTCTACCTTTCCCTTCCTAATGCCGTTGCAGTATTTACCTTAGGTGAGTATACTGTTATCAGAACTGATAGGAATAATGGTTGAAACCATGATTAAGACCCAAATACACTGAAGTTTGTTGCTAAACTGTTGGTGGAGTTTAGAAAAAGAAACCTAGAGCCGTGGGGTACCACATACTCTATATGACTTAGTCAAACTTACACACCTCAGTTTAAGGGCAGACTAACACTCTCACAGTGGTTCCCAAAAAACAGAACAAAAAGGTCAGAGGTCAAACCCAGATTCAATTATGTATCAACCAGTTTAGAAGTAGATACACGAACAGTGGCTCACTTAAGCTTTGTTAGCTTTAGCTGAAGCTAACATAGTTTCACTAGCTAGGTAATAAACATTACTACATAAGCTAATGTAACTAAATTAGCTTTAGCAATGTGAGCTTTAGCAAATGTAGCTAAAGCTAGTATAGCTATGTGGCTGATGTAGCTGCTTTGTGAGCTTAGCTTTATCCATGTTAGCTACACATCTACATTAGCTATGTAGCTACAGTACCTATACAGCTAACAGAGCAATGTAAGCTACTCTTGCTGTGTTAAGACTCATTTTTGCTCGTCACATGCATGAAAATAGATCTGTTTGTTTGTTTTTCATCCATCCAGAGTTTGGACAAAAAGGTTCATCTGTATCCAGTTCATAGAGCATAAATGAGCCTTTAGACTGTTTTCATGGAGGACAAGCTTTTTTACTTGATCTTATCAAATGTTTGTTTTTGCCTTTTGTAGGCCAGGTTTTTAGCTTTTATCTTTTGGTATTCTAACCTTTACGTTGTCCCTTGCTATAACCCTAAATGTAAGTTTAATAGAATTTTATTTTTAGTGTGTTTTTCAATTCTGACACAAACTGCAACTGACAAACAGTCTGCAAGAGGAGCCATCAGAGATATGCACTCTGTAGACAGACTCATCTCAACACAGTCATGATTTCTGCTCACAAATTGCTGTTTTTTTAAATTCACCATGAAACCTCAAAATGTGGTATAAATAACAACCATCATTTTAAACAGAGATTTTAAAATCTGACTTTCTGAAGATGAGTGATTTCCTGAAAATAAAAACTGAGTAATCAAGATTTATACACCTAGACCAACAGTCATTCCAGGGACTAGCCTCGACTTATCTTGCCGCCACAGATCTTCTCAAGTCTTGGGCGCGTCTGTGAGACTGCCACTCTCTGTTCATTTTCAGTGTCCAGTTTTAATCTGTAATTTGTCTTGATTGAGGCAAAGCAGAAATACCTATCTTACACAGGTAGGATGTTGCAAAAAGAAACAGTGTGGCTAGGGCTCTCATGCCTAGTAGTGGGTATTCCTCACTAATGCAGACAATGTGTTGGACCTGAATGGCAACCATATCATTGAATCTGACATCAATGGCTTGATTCTCTTCTGCTTTGCTAGTCATCAGCTGGTGTTTCCCCCCTGTTATGACATCACACCCCCCTGGAAGGCCCACAGCCCACTTTGAGAGGCCCCACACTAAGGCCAGTTCCCCATACCATGTAGAGGCACGATTGTACCCTGCTGGTTTGCACTCACATTGCTTCAGGTCCTATCAGTTGTACATAGTCAGCAAAAAAATAAAAAATACACTGAAAACTTGACAGTAACTTTTCTCAATTTGTGACTTATTTTGAGTTGTTTAGGTCAGATACTTCTCTGTTAAGAGGAAATCCTATCAGTTACATGTCACATGTATGTTGGGGATTCATGCTTATGCACATGATTAAGACATTGTCATGTACCAAAGTCCACCTGTTCCATCTGTGCCAGGGCTACAGAAGTTCACCCAGCTTTAGTGCATTATAAAGCACTCACACTGGTCAAACAAACTGGACTTTTGGGGTCAAGTGTGCTTGGGCATGGTATGGATTACCGTGTATGAGCGGGCCCTAAGTTTGCTCTTGGAATGTCATTTACTTTACTCATGATTGAAATATGCATTATTAAGTAGAAGACCCCCATATGCAAGCCTTTGCAAATACTTCTAAGGTGGCAAGGATGGTGTGTTTTGCTCAACAAAATGGAGAATGATTTAGTTCCCCTAAGAAATGTGAAAAGATCTTTGTGTGCATTGGTGTTTTCTCCCCTTGTGTATGCACATGTCTGATTGAATGAGCGTGTATTAAACAGGCCCTTTGGCTTGACAAGTCTCCTTTAGAGGCAGTCTGCAAAATCAGGGGGTGGGAAAACAGCGACCAAGGCCTGTCACAGTGCATTCAACTGCCACCAGCTTACACTCAAGTCAGCCAAACCCAGCTCCACATCGGTAAACCGCAGCAGACTACACCCAAGGTCAAAGTCCAAAAACCAGGTATCCGCCTCACTGTAACGTGACGGACAAGAAGGAACATCTCCAACTTTCCTGTAAGTGTTTCACACGGGGAAAGCTTCTAGAAACACTAGAAGGGCTTCATGCTTCTTCTTTGATTAAAGTTGGATGTGGCACCGAACTCATCTAAATGCTGGGTCAGGCCTCCACCACCAGGACCTTTTTTCCACCCGTCTCCTCATCGTGACCTGGCGCTTTCCCAGAACTCACTTCTTTAAATCTTTTCAATGAGCCTCTGCTGGCATGAAGCGATTGGACCCCTGCTCCAGATCACACATTGAAGCTTGCCCTGCAAAGTATCCATTTATAGCTTTTGGGGCCCCTTATGTTGTCCTTTACCTTCTTTTCCTAATCATGCTGTGTTGTTTTGCCTGCGGTAGTGCTTCTCTACATCTGTTTCTGATTCCTTGCGGCAAAGCTGGAAAAAAAAAGATTGCTTTGCTATCAGTAAAGATTTAGTGGGAAAGGGTAATTGAGATATGGGGATTTGAGTATCATATAACTCCTTTAAAAGCTTTTATTTCAAGAAAGAGTAATGGCATGCTCAAAACGTATTTTCTCCTCATTTTGATGTATGAATAGTGTTTGTAAGGCATTTTGTTTAACATGCTTTTTTTCACCCTTTATTCTGTAGAATCAAACCATAACATAGTAAATTACTTCGTTGACATTTTCACATTTGGGGTCATGTATAGCTGATGCAATTGAGAGAGACTGTATCTTGAATGTAAAGACTTTTTGGGGATTTTAAGGTTGGCGAAGGATTGTAGAAGAAGCTATTGATTTGAAACTGGCATAATATTGCCACTAAAAGAGGTTTTATCATGCAGTTATCAAAAAAAATCATTGCCTCTTTACCTAGGTCATGTATGAGTGTTCATTTTTCTTTTAGCTCCTCTAGGTCCATGCATCTTGAGAATAGTCAGTATGTTTACATGCTAATATCAATTTATTGACAATAGTCCATCTGCTTCTTCTGTGATAGATAGATAGTGATATGCCCCTTTGTTCACCTTTCTAATAAGTTAGCAAGCAGCTAAATAACTGGACTTGGAAAACATGGACAGATTGTATAGCTCTGTGCATCCATGCTTCTCTCTTGGTCTGAATGAGATGAACGCAATCCCTTTAGTTCAAGTTGCTATCTGGACAGGACTCCATCTATGCTTAGAATTTATGCTTTGGACTTTTTACTGAGATGTGGGACCAGGACCCTTGTGGGAAAGCATCCTTAAGGCCGGCCTTACACCAGAGGACTTTGCAAAAACTCTTAAAAGCCTCTAAAAGACTGACATCTGAGACCTTCTCACAGTTAAAGACAATTTGTCGGTAAACTATTGAGTTTTTGGTCAATGCAAAGACTGTGGGTCACTAACTACAAGACTAGAATACGATTCCTTTTGATATTATTTCCCACCATGTATCTGGTGGAAATTCAAAACAACATTTTTTGAGCAGAGAACAAGATGTAGAAGGCGATGGAGATCACATTTGAGTTAATATCTCCTATAATCTGATGCTTTAAATCATTTACATCAGGTAGAAATGAAAGGAAAGTTAAACACCAAAGCACCTTTGAATGTTACTGCAACAACCAAGGAGCTATTACAAAAAACACTTCAGAAAAAAAGTACTGAATTATTATCATCTCCCAGAGAAACAAACTGATTGGGCTTTTACTTTGAAAATCCTATGGCGGTTTACCGTACCTGTCATGTTACAAGCGCAGAGATCTGACAGCAGCTCTGAGCAGAAAAGTTTTTCAATCTCTTGAGGTCTGAACAGACATTCAGCGGCTCTAGAATGATCTACGCTGATGTTCATATTTTAAAGAATGAAGTTAATTCATGTGCTTTACACACAACACCAGCTTCCAATGGTCATGGATGGCGAACACGTCACGGAGAAACACAATTTGAATACAACCAGACTTAAGACTTAAGACAATATCAAACATGTTTGATATTATCGTAACGCCAAGACTGAAGAAAGAGCGCCTTAAAAACACTAAAAATTATGACCACCTTACACCTAACAACTGAGCCAACAGGAGACAGCTGCGACTTTAGCAAGACTCCTATGATTTTATTTCGACTTTGGAATTTTGTCTGCGACTTTGAAATCTGAGGAAAAGTGGTTAGGTGTAAGGCCACCTTAAGTAACAGTTTGACACAAATCCTACACTATATTTCACATTTTTGCTTTTTAAAGAATTCTTGTACCTGTGTGTTTTGAGAAATTTCAAGTGCATGCATGTGAAGGGAAAGGTGCATACATGTGCAGTTTCCCCGTTGACCATGTGTCCGGCATTGCCAGAGGCAAGATACTTGTTTCAGACCAAGAACACCCAACACAACTCATGGATTTCTTTATTCCTGTTCATCACTGCAGTTACTACAGCATGAAGTTCAGATAGAAATCCACGGTCAGTCTGCTGGTTGGTCATTCACAACTCTGAATACATTTGTCACTCTCATGTAGATTCAAACCCCAGTTTGAGCTAAAAAAAAAAAAAAAACTCACTGAGCTATAAATGTTTATAAGTTTATATATTTGACCCCCAGGACAGTGAAAAAACATTAAACACATTGGGAAGTGACTGATATTAGACGCCACACAGACTGCACTTTTTAGTGGGATTAAACAATCCAAAAGATCTCCTCATGGGCTAACTCATAATTCAACTCATGCCACAAGTCCCAGAGGTCTTGACTTCAACCTTTTATTTTTGCTTTTTCACCTATAAATACAGTAGAATATATAAAAACTGCCATCAAAAGAAGATCTTCACCTCCTGTGCTCCTCTCTATCCCTCTAACTTCTTTTTAAAATGACTTATGGACTCACAAACTTGAGTTGGCAGAAATGACAGAGGTCAGGGTTTCTTGCAACAATCAGCATGTGGGAAACCGGGAAGAAAGCGAGGTCTTTCTTTGAAAGACTCTGTTGTGCATCAGCCAAAGTGATGGTGAAATGTTGCAGAATGAAAACCAGCTCCACCCCTCACTGTGAATGTTTGATCTGAGTCAGCTCTACAGCACTGGTACTTTAACTTAACACCAAGATTAACAATCATTACCTTATTTGTATTCTTACCTCAGTTGTTATTGTATTTGGAGAACTGATGACTAAAATCTCTGGTATCAATGAACCATCCTGCAAGATTCACAAGTTCCACTGAAAGCATTATCTGTAACACCAAATACACTACTAATCCAGAACTACACAACTGGTAATCATTAGTTATAAGCTTTATCTTATCAATTATATTTTGATGTGGACTTTAACTTGAAAATCAGTGAACAAAACCTTCAGCTTCTGATTGATTCAGTTTCCATTAGTGCCATTTAAGCTTCAGAAAACACCTTGGCTCACTCAGTCTGCATTTACCTGAGACAAAAGGAGGATCCAATACCTGCTCTACCGAGAAGGTCAGACTACACACTCTATTTGTTGGTCAGTGTGTCAGATTAGACATCACAGAGCCGTAAATTCAGACATGACAAGACTACACACTGGCAATCATCTTGACTGATGTGTTGTTACTGGGATGAAGAGGGGCTGGGCTAGATGACACCCAGAATGATGACCTCAGACAAAGATATTGTTTATATTGCACTATACTGCATGTGATAATCTAAGATGATAAACAACCTAGCATCATGAAAATGATGCAGTTGCTCGCTGTGTAACTGAAATATATTTGGCATTTCTTGACATTTTTTTTCTCAGTTTGTTGTTGTTGTTCCAGACGACATATAGGGTAGGGATTTTGTTGCCAGAGCTCCACAGACCTTTAGTTGGTCTCATCAATCCTCCACTTTATCAATCCTCTTTTATTCTGCCATTTGACTAAAACGAATGTTTGTTGATCTTCTTTGAAATGGCATATAGTGTTAACCTTGCCAAGCAAATGGATTGGCTAGACTCTATGTCCGTAATCAGGCTAATCCATCCTGCAAAGCTTTAAACTACAACATTTGTGCCGGACCTAAAAAAACATTTCTGACTGATCAGCATCATTTGAAGAGAATGGTAGCTACAGGTTGGGTTTTGATGTACTGGAAGGCTGCCACAGGTGTAGCAATTAGCTTAGCTGTAGCTAATGTACAGTGGAGGTTTTATCAGAACTAGACCACTTTTCTACATTAAAACAAGAACAAAGAGCCACGCTCAAGTTTTTTTTTTAAAGAAAAGATGTCTTCGCTTTTCCCTGACCCGCTTCAGCATGAGTTTGTGATCATTACTAATGGGGTTAAGTTGCACTGTAAACCTAAACAATGGATGCTACAGCTGTAGCAATTAGCGTCGATGTAGCTGTAGAAAGCATCAGTTTAATCAGACCTTGACCACATTTCTTTTTAAAACAAGAGCAAAGAGACACACCAGAGGCTTCTCTCGGAGGGAAGAGGTTTTTACATGTCTCCCAATAAGCTTAGGCATGAGTTTCATCCAACAACAAGCTCCGCTGTTCAGACACTGCAGCAGCACTAACTCTGTTAGTACTGCAGCTGCGAATGTCTACTTCCCCTTTTTGTCTTGTCTCTCTGATTGGACCTTCATCAATTAGACAGACAGAACGTTTATCCAATCACCCTCAGAGAATATTTTGAAAAGTCCTGCTCTTTTCAAACACTTCGTATGTGAAATGTATCTATGCAATGGATTTATGAAACGGTCTATCTGGCATGCAGGTTAACATAGTATAATCCAAAGGAGATACTTTGCTGCATTTATGCAAGGTTCAAGGAATGGGATAACATATACTTAATTACTTAGCTTACTTTAATACCATTTGACCAATTTTCTAATTTGTAATTGTATTAATTTTAATAAAACCAAAAGAAAATCAGAATTTATAACACTTTCCAATAGAGGTCTACAAGTGACAGCCTATACCATTGCATTGTGCAGCTTTGGGAAGTGGGATGGCTCATGGTGTTGGAGGGCAGAGCTTTGC
This sequence comes from Cheilinus undulatus, assembly GCF_018320785.1. NCBI lineage: Eukaryota > Metazoa > Chordata > Actinopteri > Labriformes > Labridae > Cheilinus > Cheilinus undulatus. The sequence continues at coordinate 15,393,440 of NC_054867.1, forward strand.
AATAACACCGTCCATCCATTTTCTACACTACTTATCCTTGGGGGTGTGAGGGGGCTGGAGTCTATCCCAGCTGTAGGGTTAGAGGCGAGGTACGACCTGGACAGGTCCCCAGTCAATTGCAGGGCGTATTGAGAGACAAACAGGCACCAATTAGTGTCAGCAATTCACCTAAAGAGCATGTCTTTGTTGATGAGAGGAAACCAGAATACCTGTAGAGAACCCACGCATGCATGGTGAGAACATGACCAGGAAGCAAACTAGGGACCTTCTTGCTGTTAGGCAAAAGCACTAACCCCTGCGCCAATGTGCAGCACTGCAATAATGTCAGTTGTGCTTAAAATGCATAGTCTGACCTGAAAATGAGCCACTGCCCCTGTACTGTAAAGAGCTTCTTGAATAACAGACTTAAATACCCATCTCTGCTCTGTGTGCTTTTATTGTGAAATGCTGACAAATCTACCTTAAGTAAGTACTTCATTTTTACAACACTGACATCATCTTATTGTTAACATCAATGTTAAATTCAGATAATTACATACAGTCAGTGGATCTACTGCTATTAAAGTTAAAGGATCAGTGGTTAATGCAGTAAAATGTTTGATTATCTGTGCCCACCTCTGAAAACCACACTGCTCATAACTTAAACTCAACAGTCATCGCCCTGCCACCACATGCACATCTGTATTCGATGGTGCTCTCTGGCTGAGTTCAAGGTAAGGTCACTACAAATTACAAGAAAGGTCACTACATTTTATTGCAGAACGACAACTGGTATTTTAACTGAAGACTGTGAATTATAGCTTAGGATCCCAGAAAGGAGACAGGTATTCCTCTTAGAGATACTGTGTTATCTTTGATGGTTTAAAGACCAAACACTGATTTTATCCTACAATAATTCCTCCCACATATTTCATCAGAAAAGAAGCTGTAGTAAACACAGACCCTTGACAGTAACTATCATGTGAAACTTACCGTGTGGGACTAGGGTGGCTTCTAAATGTTCCCAGAAGTGTGGGTGAATGAGGGGACTGAATGGAGCGGTGTAGGTTGGTGCCCACAAACAAGTCAGTTAAGATGACATCAGCTTGTTCATTTTAATTACCCATAATCCCCTCGTCTTTGAATAAGGCTCATGCTAAGCCTAGAGGTAATGGGCTGTCATAAGCAAGAGCAGACAAGCTTTGGACTTGTTCCGGTAATCAACCAGCTGATGAAGAGTGGAAAATCCAAGAAAAACACACAGGAGTTTCTGTTCAGCCACTATCAAGGCGTGCAGAGTTTCACTCTACCCTGAGTGAGGGTAAAGAGGACATAGTGTATATATACAGTGCTTAACAAATTTATTGGACCACCACCCAAAGTAAGGTTTATGCCACAGCTGCCCTAAATTAACAGTATTGGTAATTACCAAAATCATTTTAAATGTTTCTGCAATGGTTCATACACCAATATGTAGAAGCTCTTTAACCCAAATGACATTTTTAATGCTAAAATATAATTATTATTGTTATCCATGAATTTTCAAATTTACTGATTTACAAAAAACTGAAAAAATAAATTGGGTATAAAAAGGTGAATTCAGTTTGAAATTCCTCATTCCTGTTCAAAATGGTAAAATTTGGAGAGCTCACTGAAAATGAAAGAGTCTGTATTAAAGCACTTCATGATGCTGGATGGTCTCTGAGACAAATATGACGGATGGTCTAATAAATTTGTTAAGCACTGTATATCTAAAAACTGTGGTATCTAATAAGTAATTCTTCTATGACCAATACAAGTAAACAAACTATGAGCATAAAGATGGACTCTATGTAATTATTTTTCATAAGTGACACATTTCACAATTAAAAGACCGTAGATTGAGATTTTTCATCAGAAACATGACTTTCACATGTACACAATACGATTTGCAAGGGGCACCAAGATCAACACAGAACAATAGTTTCTCAGAGCAGCTTTAAAGGGATATTTCAGTATTTTGTAAGTCGATTTGTACAAGGTACTTGGTGATACTAGTGGCATCCTCCTCCAGTGATGTCAGTGAGCGTTGCCTCTTCAAACAGGACATGCTGGAGGAAGCTGTAGACCATACAGTGTTGCAGACAGGTATAGCTGCTCCATATAATTTATCCAGTATAAGGTAAAATGGGCCAAAAAAAAAACCCAAAACAATGCTGGCTCAATTGTACCCTATAAGTAAACATAAGTGAAGTAAACATACATTGTCAACATATCCTCTAATTATCAGCCATTTGAAGAATAAAGCAACAGCCATAAACTTACCAGGATGACAAATTTCCATTCAGCTCTTCTGATCAGGGTCGGTTCCTCCAACTTATCTTTAGAAAGTTGAAGAAGGTCCATAAAATACTAGCGTTCAGTTACACATGGAACTCTGGCTGGGTAGTGATGCAGGCCGCAGGCATCTGCAAGCTGCCATACTTGATCAGAAATGTCCTGAAAAAGAGTTGATAAGTCCCGCTCATGACAGCAGCAGCTCCCTATGGGCCCTGGCTCACAGTTGGCACACTCACACCATCAGGTGGCTTGGGATCTCTTCTGCCAACCAGCCTCCACTGATGTTTCTCTTCTCTCTGCTCACTGAGTCTCCATCTCCAGAAGTTCTTCCTTTGTGCATGCTGGCTCATAAAAGTATCCTGTTGTATTCACAATCTTCACATCATCATCATCAAGAGGCTCATTTTAGGTTGTTTTTTTTGACTCAGTTTGCTACTGTCTCAATCAAAGCATGCAGACACAAAGCGCTGTTCAGATACACTGAGGTGGAAGACGTATCTGGTTGCAAAACTGTGCAAAAGACAGAGCGTTTCTGGATGAAAAATATAAAACAATTTAACCATTTTGCGATGGGTCTGGCTGCGGACTATACATCTCTGATGGCCACTCACAGATAGTGCTGTAATTATCCGTTACATTTTTCCATCCATCCATTTTCTTTACCACTTATCCCGTTGGGGGTCGCGGAGGGGCTGGATCCTATGCCAGCTGTCATTGGGCAAGAGGTAGAGTAGGTAAAGTACACCCTGGACTGGTCGCCAGTCAATCTCAGGGCTAACATATGGAGACAGACAAGCGGGCACACCCACATTCACACCTACAGCCAATTAAGAGTCACTAATTAACCTAACGAGCATGTTAGGTACATAGCTGCTTTGTGAGCTTAGCTTTAGCAGTGTAGCTACATTAGAATTATAAAGTATCTCAAATGGACTGTCTGCAGTCAGACTGTCTTGAAGAAACTGAGAAACTGAGCCAAGATTGTTCTTAGGCTTTTTTTTTTTTTTTCTTACTTGCTCTGCTACGTTGTTTGGCTTGCTTCTGCAATCACGTCCTGTTTGAAGGGACAAAAGTCACTAAAATCACTGGAGACTGATGCCACTTGTTTTGCCAAGTACCTTACATAATCTTACTTCAAATATTCTGAAATATCCCTTCAACACATTAATTCATTAAAAATCCCTGCAGAGCAAAGATGGTCCCAGTGATGCTATGATAATAATAATAAAAAAACATACATGTTGAAAGAACTGATATAGATGGGATCAAATATTTAATTTCTTCTAATTGTGTCTTTTTCATTTTGTTATTTGAAATCATACTTGCATGCATGAATTCCTTGAGCTTGTGCAGACAGTTGGTTCAGTGCATGACATTTCAGTCATGCAAACTGCAATATTTGGCTGTATAAATATTTATTGTAAATACCTTTATTGGTGGGGGGTGGGGTGTCAAGGTCTTTAGAGTGGAAATCTGAATGTTAGATCTCTAATTCAGGCTTGTCATAAAATAAACTGATATTATGATAATCAACATCAACCTATGGTCCTAAAAAAGGTCAAATTCCTGCATTTTACTTGTGTCTCAGTTGCATTTGAGCACTATGAGAAACAGCTGCAGAGACACATCTCAGTGGTGAGTTCATATTCAAACTGTATGCAAATTTTGATTTATTTTTAAATCTTGCACAAAGAGGTTTAATTGCAGAGCTCTGCTAGGCTCTGTTATGTAAAATGCTTATTATCATGAATAAATCAACAGTGTTAAAAACACCTACAAGAAATTACCTTTGGGTTTAGAAAAGCTTTACCCATTTTGCTTTATTATAGAGCACTGCAGCTTCTAATACAAAAAACATTTGAAATAGCAGGATACAGGTGAGATGAGAGCCTGGTACTGTACTTTCTGATGATGAAAACTATGATGCAGCACTCCATAAAGAACTCATGCAGCTCCTGTGACTGTTGCAGATGAGAAGTTTTAGTTTAATATGGCATAGGTATGGTAGAAATGTGAAATGACTGTGATTTGTAATGTAAAAGCTCTTGAAATGACCCGTTCTTTAATAATAAAGCTGAAATTTGATGTTGGCAAAATAAGTTTGTTTTTAGTACATCTCGATTTCTTTATAGCTGTACAGCATGTGCAGGCAGAATAACCTTTTTTACTTACTCTGCTCAGTCTCTTTAACCCTCTGAAGCACTGAATAATGACAAAAATGTTGTGTTGACTGAAGAGCCAGAAAAGCACAAAACATCTAGTGAAATTTGGAATTTGACCCCTTGGAGGTGTTCACCTCCGATGATATAACACCTGTATTCATCCTCAGAGTGAAAATGTGAGAGCTTGGCTCTTTTGAAGTGTGACGGCTAGAGCCAGTTAGGCTTTGGAGGTCAAAGTAATTACAGAGCAGTTTGAAAACAGAGGCCAGGGGGTCAGAGAAAAAGGCCTGTTCAAGCCTACTATTACTACCTGCTACAGACTCACTCTGCTCCAGAGGTGACTCTTCTCACTCCTCATGGTGAAAACATGTTAGGTGTTGTAACTATCATGATGTGGCTTGCTTTGACATGAAGGAGAAGATGATATTTGATTACATGTTGCTCTTACTAAAGTCAACCTTTATCCATAATGAGTAAAGACAGGATGTGCTAACTTCATGTAGCTGGGAGAGAGCGTTCCCATCAGATCTGGAGAGTTTGACTGTTGATCAACTAGACAAAGCCAAGTATTGTTTGAAAGTTACATATTTTGTTTGATTTGCTTCATGTTTTTGTTTGCATGTGATGGTCTCATATTATACCAGACATTAGCAATACAAAACAGATGTTTTCAATAACTCTAAATGATTCCTGAAGTTAACTTAGGACAAAAGCTGATTCTTTTTAGAAAATAAGATTTCTGACAAAAGACAGCACATATAAAAAGCAATTTTGTTAAGTTTATGGTTTGATGAATAATCAAATGACAATCAGAAGACACACCAGGTCTGACAGATCTTGATGGTCATCTTTTTAGGCACACCTAGGATCAAGCCAAAATTTCAAGACACACCAAAACCATATCTATGCAAAATAGCCTCTGACATGTTACAATAAACCAAGCATATAGCGTTAGCTGAGGCAGGCCATGGAGTCCAGAGCTGCCATATAATTAAGATCAGCTGAGCTCACTCAAGCCCTCATCAGATAAAAGCCACCTGATTCACTCTAAGTGTGCTACTGGCAAATCACATTCATGCTGCCACATTTAAACTGCTCTTGACTGGCTACTCTGCTGCTCCCTCTGCAAGCTGCATTTTACAACCTGCCTCCACTCCAGCTCCTCTTTTATTCTACCTCTGACCTTATCAGTATCATTCTGTTGTTATTGATGCCAGCTCTGCTCTGAGTTTTTTTGTTGCTTCTCTCCCTGTCCCAAGCTTTCCTCTTATGCACAGTAAAGGCAGGAACGTGTTCTGTTCATTTCTTTCCTGTTTTCCATGAAGGCTCATGGAAGGGCTGGGAGATCTTTGTCGAAAATGACAAAAGTCGTGTACTGACATGTCTACAGTCACCATGGTTCCATTATGCAGTTCTTTATAGAGTTTAGTCCTTTGGTATGGGCCCAGGCGCTACGTCACATGTTTTGTTGCTCTGATTGGCCCATAAAGATATGACAGACAGAGCGTTCATGGAAACACCCTCCAAGTTTTTTTTCAAAGGCTCTGCCCTTTCCCAAACGTTGTCTGTGAGTGGTTTTCTAGATTGATGTGTGAAACACATCCATCTGATGTGCCAGGTTAGGTTGATATGGGACAGTTGGCAATGTCAGGTTAGGGTCATAAGATTTTTGACACACAGTGAATCTTCTGTGTGAGCATTTGTTTAAAAAAAAGGAGGATAGATTTTATTTGGTTTTAGAAAAATTCAGACAAGGGCAGGTATATTACTAATAGGGAAGTTAGAGAATAAAATGACTACGTAACACAAGAGGTGTAACGGTTCGGTTCGTACATCAGTTTTGGGGTCATGATTGGGTAATAAAAACAGAAAACGTCCCAGATTTATTATTCTAGATGTTCTATAATTATATTATTATTAATATTATTATTATTATTATTGTTATTATTATTATTATTATTTATTTTTTTTTTTTACAAATGTTAGTGCAGCTTATACTTTTCTTACATGTTAACAGACAACTTTTCTTCTTCGTGTGTTTAAAAATGACGGCCACTTCCTCTTGTTTGCTGGTGGTTTAATAGCAGTTAGCGAACCCTTTTCAGCATTGCTGCCATTAAGATTGGCTGGTAAATAGTGTAGTTTTTTTCTCTTTTTTTTCCTTTTCTTTTCTTTTCTTTTCTTTAAGTAGTTCAGACATATTTGTAATGGTATTACATACACCAAACCCAGATGGACAAATACAACCGTTACACCCCTATATAACACTGCTAGAAATATAATTTGCATTTTTTTTTTAGCTTTAAGAAAGACATAGGAACAGGTCAGTTAGGAAGTGACTGATTTCAGCAGTGTTTCGTGCGTAAAGGCAGTCCTACTGTGATGTGTGACAGAGCTGCTGCTTCACAGCTGTCTCCTGACTTTAAGACTGTATGATAAAACGCTGGAACATTTGTGCCAACCATGAGGTCAGTGTGTGGGAAAGCATGTCGGTCAGGGTGTGAATGTGTGTGATAGGTCATAACCCTACACTGGCCCAGATACCAGGAATAGCCCTGAGACAAGCAGCATTTTGGCACAAATATAAATCATTGTTAAATTAATACCATGCTCTTTGTTAACATCATTTTTTACTGTTTCCTCTATTGTTTTGCGTCAACGCTTAAATGTTATATTTGTCCAGTATTTCTGGGCCGAATCCAAAGAAACGAGCTTCCCTTTCTGATTATGATCTCAGTATTGGGCAGACAGCCAGGTGACATGTGTCACCATTGCAGAATAGATATTGTGTACTCTCCATCTCTTTATCTACAGCTCTCTATGTTGGACTGAGACCCCTACAGAAGGAGCAGGTCTGGGCCTGAGATGAAAGGAGATGTCAATCAGCATCCACCACAAAGCTATCCACCTGCTCCAAATACCACACAGCCACATAGCTAATGAGATACCTGCCTGGATTAGAGAGATGCTGGAATACAGTATTTCATTAAGGGTCACTGCTGGTTGGCTGACTCTCAGCCCGGCTCTGGTGTGGAGCGGCGGCAGGGCCCGGATGAAGCACAATGAGGTGATTATCTGTCACTCGGTAACGCTGCCAAATACCAGCAATGCCATGTTGATTGAGCCGCTATCAAATGCCAGGATCTGTGGCTCAAGGGAACAGGTGGTAAATGCTTATCAGAGCCTCAAGAGACCCCTCCCAGGTTCCCCCAGTGTGCAGATGCTTATCTCATATAATATGTAACTACTCTGCTTTATTCTGAAATGGACTTTTGCCTCAGGGGTGGTGGTAACCTTGAATTTTGACCAAACACAGTTAGGAAATAACAGAATATCTCAATAGTATATCCTCACACTTGAAAATAATCATTTAAAAAAACATCATCATATTTTTTCTGGTACTCCAGCGTTTTGTACCTGGACATTACCTGCAAAGTGGCTTTAGCATTTTCTGAACACTACCAATATACTGTATGTCATAAGACAGGTATGCAGGATATGAGTTAGTTAACCAAAAAATAACTCTAAGAAATGTGCAAAAATACATTTGAAGGTGGGGTTTTAGTACAGGAAAAACTGACTTAAAATACATTCCTTTGCCATAAATATATTTTTGCAACTGTGCATTATTTACTTTAAATTGTGAATTTGGTCATGCATATCCTATAAGAGTCCTCAAAGAATTAACAAAAGAAGGTTTGTAGGATGGCACCCAGTTTTTCTATTTTCGAAGTAATACACAGGGATATAACATCCATTTGATACTATCCCTTTAGCAGCAGCCAATATTTAAACTACTTTTATTCCTCTGTATGTGCTCACAAACTTTATGCAACTCCTTCAAAAATGTCTGCCAGTGATAGCCCAATGACTCAGTAATTCATAAATTTTACGTGTTACTAATTTTCATCACTGCTATGCAGTAGCAGACTCAGGGTGTTTGAGGGGCAGGACATTATAAAGAACATTTTAAAAAGGGCACCTGCTGTGTGCAAGAAAATGTCATTTATTGTTTTATTTGTAGTGAAATAGTTAGAAATCCTGCTTAAGACTTAAAATTTATTATTTTGATTATACCAACTACAACCCCTGTAAAAAAAAAAGACAAGAAATGACAAACCACCTTAGTATTAATTCAACCGAGACACTGAAGGAGCTTACAGCCCCGATGCATTTACTCCACTCTTGGAAATGCAGTTTTGTCCACTGAGAGGAAACCCTGCAGACTGGACTACAAACCCTGAAGGGCAATTTATAACTAAGTCCACTGGAAGGTTAGCATGGAGAGCAATTTATCCCTTGAGTCCACTGAGAGGGCAGCGTGGAGGGTGGTTTATTATATGATGTCCATTTAAAAGGCAACCTATGTATAGACACTTTGAATTGTCCACTAAGAGTGTACTTCAGATTTTTCAATTTTTTTCTATTGAGAGGATATTTCTGAGAAAACTTGAAAACTTTTGTCCACTGTGAGGGCACTAAAGAAGGCACTTCAGTTAATTTTGTCTTTTTAGAGGGCCTTTAAGCGGAGTATAAGAATATTTCTATTTGGAGCCACTTCAGAGGCAATGGGTCAAATTTTGTCCACTGAGAAGGTGCTTTATTAATGTTTGCTATTTTGAAGGCACCACTGAGGGCTGTTTGGTTAATTTTGTCTATTTAGAGAGCCCTTAAGAGGGCACTTAGTCAAATTTTGCCCACTGTGAGGGCACTTAAGAGGGTGTTTTGTATAATTTTGCCTATTTAGAGGGCCCTTGTGTTGGCTTTTTGTCGGATTTTGTCTCTTTGGAGGGCACTATGTCAACTTTAGTCTATTTAGAGAGCACCAGTTAGAGTTCTCTGACATTTTCCTATTTAGAGGGCCCTTAATAAGCATTTTTGTTCACTTAGAGGTTTTTTTTTAAAAATCAAATTCTGTCTATCTAGAGGGTACCTAAGAGGGCACCAGTGATGGCTCTTTGCCAATTTTTTCGCGGGTACTTAGGAGTTCACATAGTCAATTTTTGTTTACTTACAGGGCACTAAATTTAGCACTTTATCTTGTTATTCTACTTAAGTGACACACAATAACACACGTTTATGGGGATTTTGAAACATTAGGGCACCAATAGGGCAAACATCCCCCCTTGAGTCCACCAGTTCTGCTTTATAATAAAATTCTTATAGTAAAAAATAAACCATTTCATTCTTTAAATGATTCCACTATCTTCATAAGCACATTATTCAGACATTAATAATTCGTACCAGATGTACTGCAGTCTGATAGGAGCTGAAGTAACAGATGCCACAGAAGTAGGATGATTTTTCAACTGATGTAATCTGAAACAATGAGTGACCAAAACTGAATTCTTATCATTACTTATCAAAAATTCAAATCAATATTCCCCCAAAATTAATTTAAATTGGAGGTAGGTTTCTTGCATGGGGCACAAGAGTGCTTTCACTTTAAGTTCATTTTTTATTGTAAAATAGCTCATTCATTAACTGTATTCAATCCAAATTTAGACTTAAGTTTGAAATAAAAAAATGTGGCAGTCTCATTGACCTGCTAATTTTGGTAATTTTGCTGATCATACAAACCAATATAGGGTCAATCTAATGGTTAATGTTTGTTACAGGCACAGGGCTAAAAATCAGAGCTGTGGTGAGTGGAGGTAATATTTCTGAGAGTCACATTAGCATGGCTCTGATCTAGCACATGAAAGCGAGACTCGCCACACTTGCTTCACCCAATCGGAGACACTTGCTCGGTCTAGACACACAATGCTGGCAGTGAATCCCTCCCTTTAACTATGGATGGTCACCATGGATACCACATATCCAACACCAATTTCTATTACTCTCCACATGGCACTGTGTGAAGGCCACACCACCTCAGAAATCCAACTCAAAACATCAAAAATGAAAGCTTTTTCCTGGTGAACTATCGCAGGATGGAGGTCATGATCAAACTGACTGTTATCATCAACATCCTGTCAGGTACGAGCCATGAGAACGATCTGAAATACAGCAAAGACATAAACAGGAGCAGGAAGGATTTGAAATTGACTCTAATCAGATGGATGCTACCTCCACAGAGCACCCTCAGTATAAGAGTCACTGTGATATATCAATCCTACATACACACATTCATTCACAAAGCCTTCTACATAAACTATACATAAAATTATATGCACATACTATAATAGAAAAGTGTCTCAATAATTCAAAGCCCTAAGTTTCTCTGCCTGTTTCTGCTCTCTGTTTTTATCAGATATTCCTTTTGCTTGGTTGCTCTCCAGGGAGCAGCATTGCAGGGCTGGAGAATTTCAATCTGGTTTATTCATTTCCCCCTTTTCCATCTCTAGGTCTGTCTACATCAAACTGTGGCATCCTGTCAGCTACAGCTAACCAAACCTGCCATAACCTTTTTTTTTTCCTGAAAAGTTCTGGCAGTTTTAAAGTATCAGATTTAAAGGCACACATGTAGAACTATTTTGGTGCTGAAATGTTGACGTTAGTTTAAAAAAGACTATGGTACTGTTTTAGTTGAGATCTTGCATTCCTTAAAGTATTTCCAAAGTTTCCAAAGCCTGAGAAATCCTTCAATTTTTAAGTTTCAATGGGACATGGCTTATAATGGCAGCCAACATGCCAGATCCACCATGACCAAATATGGCATGTTAATCATTGCAATGGAAACATTGGATGTTTCATCAAAGCCTGCTACTTAAGGAAGTGGGAAATGCTAGTGGATTGCTGTTGCTGTGTCTCATTCAAAATTTATACTTTGCACTTTGTTGTATAATCCCCCACTTAAATGCTTAACTTCATCTCCTACCCCCTGTGTTGCTGTGGCCCAACTAGACATTTCCAGACATGATAGAGAGACACTACTCAGCCCCACCCCGCTGCTATAACAGACTACACGCTTCTTTGAAGGCTTTCCACAAGATTTTGGAACTTTTTTTTTTTTGTGGGAATATGTGCCCATTCACTCTGTAGAAATGAATGGGCCTGGCTTGTAAACTCCATTCCAGTTCATCTTAGAGGTGCTTGATGTGGTTGAGGTCAGGACTCTGTGCAGGCCAGTCAAGTTCTTCTGCTCCAAACCCATCAAACCATGTCTTTACAGTGCTTGCTTTGTGCACTGGGGCACAGTCATGTTGGAAGGGAAAAGGAACATCCCCAGACTGTTGCCATAATGTTGGAAGCATAGCATGGTCAAAAATATCTTGATATGCTGAAGCATTAAGATTACCCTTCACTGGAGATAAGGGGCATAGCCCAAACCAAACAGCCCTATCCCTCCTCCAAACTTCACAGCTGGCCCAGTGCAGTCAGGCAGGTGATGTTCTGCTAGCATCCACCAATCCCAGATTGCCCATCTGACTGCCAAACAGAGGAGCGTGATTTGTCATTACAAAGATAACGTGTCTACTGTTCAGCAGTCCCGTGTCAGAGTGCTTTACTTCATCCAGCGCTTGGCATTGGACGTGATGATGTGAGGCATGCATACAGCTGGCCATGGAAGCCCATTCCATGAAGCTCCCATTGCACAGTTTTGTGATTACAGTGGGAGTTCAGAACTCTTCAGCTATGGAACAGGGTGTTGGTGGCTTTACACACCATGCAACTTTCTACTTTTATACTGGGATAACACTACAGAGACTTTTTTATGTTTGATTTACTTTTCAAAGGAGTGTTTAAATTCAAGTTATGTAAAGAATTTCTTTTGGCACCATGTTCACATGGCTATACTGAGATGTTGGCCCAGAGATAGACTTTGATAGTTTCTGAACTGTTATTTACAATACTCCATTTCCTACAGTGACAGGCCATTTCCTTATCAATGAACCACCACAATCCTGCAGCCGCTTGTGATGTAAATATACTCAGCAGGAAGCCCTCGAGGTAAGTTACAGGTAGCTGTAAAACTAGTGTGTGTTTGCATGATGTGTGTGAATGCTTTGCATGAATTTGCTTGAGAAAGACACAAAGACAGAGAGGAGAAATGGGTCAAAGAGAGAGCAAGATTTCTGTCATGCAGAGTTATGTGAGTCACATCAGGCCAGGTCAGAGTTCACTGAGCAGAACTCTCACGACAACCTCTGGTGAGGTTTGAAAGTGTTTGCATTGGCTCTAGTAAATGATTTCCTGACACATAATTGACTCTTGTTATAAAGTGCAGGATTTAGTTTTATGAGCAGGTCTGATAATTTATCCAACTATGTTGTTAAATTGTTAAATTGGCAGCCAACTTTATAAATCCTATTCAAGGGCAAAACTTCAGCAGGGTTTCAGCATGGTGTTAGCATACAAAAGCAGGCCAGGGAGAAATAAAATCACAAATGCCTCATGTTTAATGATGTGCTGTGGCGCTGTAGTGGTTGGTGATGCCTCGCAGCAAGAATGTCCCTGTTTGAAACTCTGTTGGACAGGGAATTTCTGTTCACGTTCTGCCTGTGCATGAGGGATTCAAGGCTTGTTGCAACCAATTATTTGTCCAAACAATCTTCAAGTTTGTTTTATCAGTGGGATAATTTCCCTGCTCCTGACTGAATCAAAGGCAAACCATTCTGGAGTCATATCTACTAACCAGATCAATCTTTCTCTGACAGAATATTCTCAATGAGAGCGAGCAGACTGGGAAGCACCACCATCTGGATGTTGCATATTTTCACAGCATGGCAGCAACATAAACACAACTGCATACTAAGCCAATACTGAAAAAGCTTGTGTAATTAACAAGAGGCCTTTATAATGCCTAATGCAAGATAAATTAAAACACAGCCAATGGAAATCATCCTCTATTTTTCTTTGTCTTTTGAAGTCACATTTGATAATGCAAGTTTCTGTGAGACCTCAGCTCAGTCTCAGCCCTGCCTCTCCCGTTAAGCTCTACACTCAGGGTGTCCTGATTCTTGCTGGACTGATTTGAAGTAGACACAAGATACTTGTGTCCTACTGAAAGGGTAAGTACTAAGTGCAGAGATCCCTAATCACAGTTAAACACTTAATATTGGCCCCACAGCTCAACTGTGCAGACTGATGGGTAACCAGCCTTTTGCCAGGATTGTTAGGTGGGAACCCTCCCATCTGGCAACATGGCCAATCACAGCCCAAAGAGCATTTCAAACTTCAACAGATCCTGGCTTTGTGCAAGCTCCAGATGGGGAAAATGCTAATACCTAACCCAGCACAGCTCATAGCTGCAACCACTAAAAGATACCTATTCCCGGTGCCAGCATTACACATGAAACTGCTCTGAGAGGAGAAGAGACTTAGCCAGAGGATAGGGAAGGCAGGGCAAGCACTGACCAAAAATGATGTCCACAAACCTCCTGAAGGCCCTGTTTCTGCAGAAAATAAGCACTGAATAGGTTTTTGAGCTGATGTTTTGGCTGTATGTCGGCCAGCTAGTCAGTTGTTGGGGGTCTTCAGTCAGTCAGAAATGTTGTCAGTCATTGAGAGTGGGACAGTGGAGTCGTTTTAATGATGGACCACAAGGCCTTGTCCAGGCCAAGCATGAACAATATTTCAGTAAGAGTTCTTTGAATTTGTCTTTTTAAAATTTCACACCAATTCCCTATCATTTCAAAGAACTTACCTAAAATTTCAGTAAAAATTCTTAAACTCCTTTTTAAGATTAAATAGTACCCCCAAAGTTCTTCAAATATTTCTTGAATGTTTTGGGGAAAGTTTAACAGAAGCCTACACATTCCACTAAATATCTTCCAAAAGTCTCAAGGTAAATTTTCCCAAAATTTATAAATACATCCAACAAAATTCCATGAAAATGACAGAAAATTCCCCAAAATTGAAATGAAATAAAGTAAATGAATAAAAACGAAATTGTTAAATATTACATTTTTCTATCCAAATTCCAATGAAAATGTCAAGAAAAAAATTCAACACAGATTTTCTCCAAACATCCAAACAAATTTCCAAAAGTCCCATGAAATTGCAAAGATATTTTGAAGCAAATTTCCTGCAAACATGCAAATACATTTGGAAAAATTCCCACCAACCCCCACCAACCCCCCAAAAAGAAAAAAAAAAATCAAAGCAAATTTAAAAAAAAATTCCCATGAAAATCCTTAAATTTTCAAAGTAATAGGCCACAAACTTCCAAATTCCTGTAAAATTGCAAAATTCAAAGCCAATCCTCTCCAACATCTAAACAATTTTCCAAAATTGATATTAGAATGCGAAAAAAACAATCAAGGTAAAAAATTCCTCACAACTTCCAATGACACATCCGAAATACACAAATAAATCCTTAAATTTTCCTGGATAGACGTGAAAATTTCCAAGCAAATTCCCCCGAATTTCCTTAAATATTCCTGAACATTTTACAACAAATTCTCCCAACATTTTTAGGAAATCATTTAAATTTTAATGGACAGTTATCCAAATAAATACAATATCAGAACTTGCTACATTGCAAAGAAGCCAAAATGTAATATCATCATATAATCTGAGGAGGTTAAGGTCATCCCATTTTGTATGGGGATGATTTCACTACTTATCACCGTAACTCTTTTCAAGGGGCAAAGGAGACATTTGAAATCTAGGGGTAGTGGTAAAAGTTAGATGAGACTGAGCTTTAGTGACTGTGGGAACACTATAGTGAAATCATTACTACAATAGCAGGTACATTACAATCTTAACTTGTTTGTGTTCTGGTATTTTTTTTTTTTTTTATTCTTGATAAAAAACCATTTCAAACATCCCTATCTCTACTTTACCCATGTAGTCTTTTGAAGAATGCATGTAATGAAACAAAAACACAACGCAACAATATGTCTACTCTACCTCTTTTGTTGTCAGACTCATGTTTAATCCCCTCGTCTCCTATCTCCTCTCTCTTATCTCTTAGCTCTGTGTCACTATCCAGACCTCCATCATAAAGGTGCTCGCTAATACCTGAGTATGCTGCTGGCTGCCTGCTGGGATAGGGGGATTATCAGATCACCTGTTCCATGCTGCATTCCCCCTCTCTATCTTTGAGAGGTGCTGCTTTCAGTTGCAGGTGTTTTTTTCCTGTTCAGCTCTTCCTCTGTGATATGTTTGGTCATTACTTTGTCTCTCCTAAAGTCACCAGAGTTGCTATTACGTCCATAAATCTGCATGCATCCCTGCAGGTATCAAGAACACTTCTGATACAAGAAGTCCTACTATGGAGGGATTTCTTTAACCTGAAACTCAAACAAAAGATCCTTTTATCCTTTCTTATTCGAGAGGGGAATAGTGTGTGCCCTGGAGATATTTGCTAACACTTTCCTGCTGCAGGTCATTTCCTTCTGCAGCACTCCAATAAAGACAAATCAGCTGTATGTGAAACCCAGACGGCAAACTATGGCGTTGTAGCCATAACAATAGCCCGGTCTTCCAACTCTGCTGCAGAAAGCGATGCTCAGTACATGTCTGCTCTGTTCACAGTGGGACACTTGCAATTTTGAAACATGCAAAAACAGTGATCCTGACTTCAATGAGAACCAGACCAACATGTTCTGCCTTTGGCTTCAGCCGCCACCGCTGCAAGCTGCTCATCAATCACACAATGACTCAAATGTAGAACCAGCGCCGTCTCTCTTCACAGCTGATTTATTCTTTCCTTTCAGTTTAACTTTTTATAAAACTATAATGAAGACTGATCTGCCTGTCATCAGTTTTGCCTCAGAGAACTTAAAGCAACAGATCCACCCTTGGAAATAAGTTTGGTTCCATCTGTGGCCTGTTTTAATGATATGGCACAGGTCCAACTGGGTGACATGCTTACAATGTCCTCAAACTCCCTTCACTCCATATACCGTAATTAGACATAAACTCCTGAGGCGGCTACACAACGATCTTTTCCTTCTGCAAAACCACTTTAACTCACAAGCAAAAGATTTTCAAACTGTGGGTGAAAGGTTGTTTTTTGAGTGTGAGTCATGCTAACGTGCCAAAAGTCTTAGTAAATTTCGTGCATCGGGCTAATGTTTGATGCCAGGGAGCAGATTCCTGCTGGAAAACCCTCCAGAGGTGACACTGCCAGTGGGTCATGTAAGGAGAGCACAATGGGTTTAAGGGGAGGACAGAAATCCAGCCAAGCCTAGAAACTAAAACAGTTTGTAGCTCAAAGGGGTCATGCAGAGTGCTGTTTGTTGAAGTCTCTTGCTGCTGTTTTGAAAGAAATGAAAGCCAGTGTCATTTCAAACAGCGAGCAAACAACAGGATTGATGTGTTAATGCTGAAGTGAAAACTATTAAAGGACATGACAGATGGTGTTTGGGGGAGTATGGGTGGCCTGGTTGGCCCAGGCTGTCATCAGACTGGCTCATAAATCTTCTTAATAAAATTTGATACATTCACTCACACTTGGCATGATCAAACTAATCACCAATAAAGCAGCAATCAATAATTGAAGTCCATAAAACCCAATGCCTTTGTCTCCTGTCAACCTTGGAAATGACATCTGTGGCATAGGAGCAGTAGTGACATCTGATCCTGATCCCTTTTCCACTGTTTGCTGTGTCATCCACTCACATCTTAACTAACCTTATACAAATCAGTCATGGTCAATATCATGCAGCTTTTTTGACCAAAAAAATTGACAGAAAAACTCCAATGCTCATGCCAATGAAACAAAAACATGTAATGCAAAATATGTGACTGCATAAATATTCAACCCCTTTAAATTGACTGACCTAATTCAACAATAGTTCAGCCAACTGGTGCTAGTAGTCTCACAATTAGTGAAATGGGGATCTTCATAGTACAGTGATTGTATTATAAAGACACCTGTGTCTGGAAGGTCCAGTCAGTGGTTAATTGGTATTCCTGGCTATTATTGCACCATGAAGACAAAAGAAATCCTTTTAAAGACACGAAGGTGAATGTTCTGAAGTTGCCAAGTCAAAGCCCAGACCTCAATCCAATACAGAATTTGTGGCTAGACCTGAAAAGAGATGTTCACGCTGCATCCCCGTGCAACCTGACAGAGTTTGAGAAGTTTTGCAAAGAAGAATGGAGTAAAACTGCAGTGTCCAGATGTGCAAGCCTGGCTGAGACCTATCCACACAGACTCAGTGCTGTGATTGCTGCCAAAGGTGCACTGAACACTGACTTGAAGTTGGCGAATATTTATCCAGTCACTTATTTTACATTATATATTTTTAGTTAATTTACAATGCTTTGTAGATATCTATTTCCACTTTGACATTAAAGAAGATTTTGGTGTTATTTTCTTGTCATAAAAGACAAATTTTATTGACTACGATTGATTTATAAAATCAATAAAAGGGTAAAACATCAAAGGGGTGGATACTCTATACAGGTACTGTGATGACCTCTTATATCAAAATGATATCACTGGTTGTGTTTATCGGTCTAGTTTATGTCAATGCAATAAAAAAAGGAATGGGGGGGGGGGGGCTTTTGTTTTTAACATAAATGGCATCCATCCATACAGATGGTTTTATTTGTACAAGTTTTGAGATTTGTGTTGCCATGCCAACACGGCAGCAACAACTCGCATGTGAGGCTCACATCCTCTACACTAAGTACATTCAAATGATTAAACACAACGCTGAGTTGTTCTATGGAAGATTATATATACACACTTAATATCAAGTCAAATGTTTCAGACTTGGAGGATTCTGGCAGCATTGTCAGCAGAAGAGGAGTTCAGCTTTTCCCCCTAAAAACAGAGATTACGCATTTGGGGTCAGTGGAAACAACATTTACATACCATGAATGTTTCGACTGAGGAAAAAAGAACTTAGGGGCTTGAAGGCTGCACTGAAAAAGTAAAACATTGGTCGAACTTAAAAAAAAAATTGAAGTAATCAATCACACGAAACATTTTTAATTTAATCAATTAATTTTTTTTAAATTAGGTAAATGTAAATTTTTAAGTTCATTGAAACCTAATTATTTTAGATTGTCCTAAAAAATTTTTTTCCCCTTAATCAACTGATATAAATATTCCACTCATCTGAGCTTAAAATGTTTAAGTTCATATAACCATTTTATAACGGGTGGTGGGGGCTGGAGCTTATCCCAGCCAATTTAGAGTCACCATTCCCCCCGCGAGCTCGAGGGGAACATGCTAACTCAGAAAAGGCCCAGACCTGGAAGTGAACCAGCACCCTTCTTGCTGTGAGGCAACAGCGCTAACTCCTGCTCCACCATGCCTCCTACAAGTCGCAAAAGTCAACTCAACACATTTTTCCTGAAAACTCCTGTTACTTTGGCCCGATGGGAGAACAGAAATGTATTAAAAGGACACATTTTGCTCTTTAAGACAATTTTATATCTGTCTCAGAGGTCCCCAAGACATGCCTGTGAAGTTTATATCTGAAAAAACAGTTGTATAGGATTCTTGCAGGAAATGGATGTGGCTTTCCTGATGTTTCAGGCACTTCTATCCAAAGTTTAGGACCTGATTTGGATTCCAACCATCAATCTCCCAGTCAAAAGTCAGCAGGGTAACCCATTGAGCTAAACTGGAAGCAGGAAGGTCAGCATTAAAAATGTCCATTTTAACATTCATTCAGGCATAACAGGCCACAAAGGACGCGTTTCGACACGTAGGTCAACGCTGGATGCCTGTGCTGGAGTGTAGAGGGAGAGCCACTCAGAAAGTGACAGCCGCTGTTGCTTCAAGTGTTTTTTGAATCCACTCAGGACCTACGGGATGTTGTTACAAATGTGTATGCGCACAGCAGGCTTAATGCAATAAAAATACATTGATCCAATTTAATTTGGTGTCCAGCTGCCAGTTTAAGCAAAAAAATATAGGTTCAACCATTAAGATAATTTAGAAGATTTAGATTTAATGAACAAATCAATAATTTTAGGCTGTTATAAAACCAAAACCGCAACAGCATTGTTTTACTTTTTTTCAGTGTGTTGTAATCACAAAGTTGTTCAGTCATTTATTGCAATCATGTTTCTAGTCTCCAGGCAGATGTTAGGCAAGGGTATGTAGGGCTATATCAGAGTGGAAGAATTGAGATTCCCCTTGAGGGATTCAAAAGCAAAATCTGTTTTTTAAAGGTCAGCTGATTTATTGCTTTCACACATACAGCTTGATTTTATTAAAAAAAAAAAAGCATTAACACAGACCCAGAGCAACAGATGGAATTATGCTATTGTGCCGATTCTAACATGTTTCCATTGATGTGTATTGCATATATGCTGATTAATGTGTGCTGTCCTAAATTA
The DNA here is from genome assembly GCF_018320785.1 of Cheilinus undulatus. Lineage (NCBI taxonomy): Eukaryota > Metazoa > Chordata > Actinopteri > Labriformes > Labridae > Cheilinus > Cheilinus undulatus. Next base: position 15,413,095 of record NC_054867.1, read on the forward strand.
TTACACTTAATGAATAAACATCTCCTGAACAGTGTCATGATAGGCTGGAGATTGTATGACATGTTATGACTTTACCATGATACTTAGCAATCAAACTCACATGTTTATGGCATAAACTGCCCTCTTTGGATTATATTTGATGCCACCTGAAGTAGCATACAAACTCAAAGACAGACTGATAATTCTGTATCACGTGTGAAATACTGAAGACATCCAAGGACACAATGTTCAGCTCTGGAGCCACTCCCATGACATCATCATTCCCAGTGGGTTTAGCTCACACCCAAACACAATCAAGGATTAATGTATTGAAAGGCTTGATTTTGTTTGTGTAAAGTCCGTGGAAGTGAATGGTTGGGATTAAGAATTGATCTTTACTTGAACCTTTTAAAGTATGTCTATCTCTTAGCAATGTTGACAGTGTTCCTGGTTCCCAACGACATTAATTCAATCCAGGCTTTGGCCTTTAGTGCTGTTGGCGCTGTGTAGTCTAGAAACTGAGAGACCGAGCAGTCCAGACATGCAGGGCCAAAAGGCCCTCCCGCCTAACAGCAGAGAGCAATATCTCACACAGAGACCAGGAGGGTTCTAAGTACAGGTATGAAACTGCTACGTATCCTCTTTATCTTCAGAACATCTGTTAAGACATTGTTCAATATTACTGCCATTCTATACATCTGCAATATGGGGTTATTTTGCACAAATGCTCTAATCCAGATCATATTTACCAAATTCCACCCTGGTAACTAATTAGTGTTTCTGATTCTTATAACTGCTGTATTAAAGGATCTTTTCAACAAATATTTTGAGGCTGTACATGCCGTCATTTTCAGCTGGCAGTCTTCATTGGGATCTAGTAGAGAAAGATTTAAGGGTCGTACACCGCGTTCCAAATTATTACACAAATTATATTTTTCAAGGATTTTCCTAGATAGTCAATGCAAATGACAATCAGTATAATTTTCAAGTCATCAACCAGTAGAGCATAATTCAAATTTTATTGATCAAACAGAGCTGTAGTTTAGATGTGAACTGCCTCCCACCCTCATAGATCTTTAGCTTGAGGATGCTCCAAAGGTTCTCAATAGGGTTGAGGTCAGGGGAGGATGGGGGCCACACCATGAGTTTCTCTCCTTTTATGCCCATAGCAGCCAATGACACAGAGGTATTCTTTGCAGTATGAGATGGTGCATTGTCACGCATCAGGATAATTTTGCTACACAGTTCTTCTGACACGGTTCTTCTTTTTGTACCATAAAAGAAAGTAGTTAGTCAGAAACTCTTTATACTTTGCTGAAGTCAGTTTCACACCTTCAGGGACTCTTAAGTGGCCTACCAGCTCTCTCCCCATGATTCCAGCCCAAAACATCACTCCACCTCCTTTTTGCAGACGTCGCAGCCTTGTTGGGACATGGTGGCCATCCATCAGCCATCCACTACTCCATCCATCTGGACCATCCAGGGTTGCACGGCAGACTGTTTGAAAATGAGTCTTCTTGTATTTCTGGGCCCACTGCAACTGTCTCTGCTTGTGAGCATTGGATAGAGGTGGCTGAATAGTAGGTTTATACATGACTGCAAGCCTCTGGAGGATCCTACACCTTGAGGTTCTTGGGACTCCAGAGGCACCAGCAGCTTCAAATACCTGTTTTGTAGGTGCTGCTTTGTAATGGCATTTTAGCAGTAGAGAAACCTTTCTCATTTTGCCTTTATCTGCATGAACCCATCTGTGCTCTGAATCAGCCACAAATTTCTTCACAGTATGATGATCACGCTTAAGTTTTTGTGAAATATCTGTTTTCCTTCCTTGTCCATGGCATTGCACTATTTGACGCTTTTTGGCAGCAGAGAGATCCTTTTTCTTTTCCATATTACTTGAAACCTATGGCCTACTCAATTCTCCACTGTGTTGGAGGTTCAAAAATTTTCCGCAGTCCTGCTTTAGTGCAGACATGAAGCTGTAGTTGTTCTAAATGGCCAGAATTCTTGAGGAATGCCGACCTATTTGGCTTGTAACAAAAAAGTCTAGCGGAAACTCTGCCACAGTTGAATCAATCTATCAGTCATCACATGCCCATACATGTAGCTGAACAAATTCACTCTTTAAGCTCATAAATGTCAACCCTCTTTGTGTTAACTTTGCAAACAAGATAGGAAGCAGATAACTGTCAAAAGGAGAAAACACTGTCTATAGTTCACTATAAGTACAGATAAAATGAACACCATACTTCTATGTTATAGAGATATCCCAAGCCAGATGACAATTTGACTTCTGTTATGTTTAGCATTTGTGCCATTTACATTCTGGGTCAAAGCCAGGACTTTGGACTACACCCAGACGATAGAGCACGTGCACAACGACCAGTCTAGTCTGGTCTGATTAAAGTTCAGAGAAAATCCATCCCTCAGCCTGTGTTAGCATAACTTAAAGATATTTGTTAAGTATAATTTTAGTCAGACTAACGTGTTTACGTGCACTTTAAAAGCGCAGTTTTAGTCAGACTAACACAATGATTAGACTTTTTTTCACTGCATGTCAACACACTGGCAGTAAAAACGCAGCAGCAAAGAATTCATGAGTCAGCCTATACTTACAGAGGGGTGAAATAGGAGTAATATTCATCCTGGTTGGTGATCATGCCCACTACTGTTTTGTAAGGCACACCCTTAAATACTGAAACTGTAACCATGACGCTGTTATCCTGTGAGGAAAAAGGCCAACGTCAGCATGGGAGGAGATACAGGGAGGGTAGATCAGCATCCTTCCTTCTTTGTCAATCCGTGATGTGATAGAAGAGTCAAAGTTTGAAGTTTAGTCTGATTTTCTGTGTTCTAACAGATTGAGCTGTATTTGTACAATGCATGGTGTTTCCAACATTTCTAGAAGTTTTAACCTTTAAAGGTCCCTTCATAGCCCTAAAATAATTAAAATATTAGCAAATATAGATAATTAGGGCGTTACTCTTTGAGCATCATAATTGTGGACTGGGTGAGGGTGTGGGAGAGGAAGTTAGTATTCCGTCCCGTCAGGAACAATAGTTGTACAGGCTGGTTTTGGGACTTTGTAGGATTAGTTCCCATGGAGACTTTAAGATAACCTCTCAGCCAAAGCAGTGGGAAACTCCCAACACCTCCACCAGGCGGGTTTAGATGGTTGGCATGGAAATAACACTGAAAACAAAAGTGGCACCACAGTTGGTTTCGCCACATGAGTTCATTCCAGTTTAATTTGTCTTAAAGATTTCAGTGTTTACCCTTCCCTCAACTCCTTTAAAATACAACTAGCAGGTTATTTAGTTTGCATCATTACTAAACCTTGTTTGATAATTGCTTTTGTATAAGCCAGTCCTTATTTTAAATGTTTTACAACAAAAAAGTCATACATTTAGTGGAAATGTGGCTATTTTCAGTGAAGCTGCTTTTTTATTTCAATCATTTAGCATCAGCCACTAAAGGGACCCCTGTTCTTCCACCAGGCCTTATTTACCAGGCAGAAGTAGTTTGTAGTGAGTCATGTGTTTGTGTCAGTTACACTAATTCTATCTTCACATGTCAAACAGATGTTGCCCAAATAGGAAAAGGAAGAGCTAATTCCAGAACCAACACCCAGTTTCTGCAGTGGTCACAAACAGGGATGGAAAGTAGCATCCGGCAGATGTTGACTTTAGAAGTCAACATGTGCCAGACAAATTAAAATTTTCTGGACTGTTGTATTCTTATAAATAAAAATTTTGTGCATTAAAATTGGAAAGACCTACATTATGATCTATGTTTATTAATGTCTGACATAACGTGGTGGGATTCCTTCAGTTACAGTGGGTATAAAACATTTTCATCCCTTTAAATATTTCACCCTTTTTTGATTTTATAAATCAATCATAGTCAATATGATTTGGCTCTTCTAACAAAAATATGTAACATTAAAAACATCCTTGATGTTAGAGTGAAAACAGGTGTCTACAAAGCAATGCCAATTATATAAAAATATGTAGTATTTAATAAGTGGCTGCATAAAGATTAACCCCCTTAGAGTCATAATTTAGTTGCTTCAATCACAGCACTGAGTCTGTCTGGATAGGTCTCAGCCAGGCTTGCACATCTGGACACTACAATTTTACTCTGTTCTTCATTGAAAAACTGCTCAAGCTCTGTCAGGTTGCACAGGGATCGGCTGTGAACAACCATTTTCAAGTCCAGCCACAAAATCTCTATTGGACTGATGTCTGGGCTTTGACTCGGCCACTCCAGAACATTCACTTTGTCATTGAACCATTTTTGTGTCACTTTTGCTGTATGCTTCAGGCCATTACAAGCCTTCCAAGGCCAGCTATCAAGAAAGATCCCCACAGCATGATGCTGCCACCACTGTGCTTCACAGTAGGGATGATGTGTTCGTGGTGATGTGCGGTGTTTGGTGTCCACCAAACATACGGACAGTGTAGCTGTCCTTGTGGGGGACTCTTAACTTGCTGGGTGAGGAGGCTCAAGTGTTGGGAAAGCACGTCTCCTGGGCCAAAACAAAGATCCACGCATAAGGGATGCCTTGGATGCTGCCATCGAACATGTGTCTGTGAACGGTGAGAGTGTGGGGGTTGTAGGGCAGTTCACTACCAATGGGTCGACGGATTCACAGAGCAAGACAGGGGGGTGTGCCAGGGGGCCTGGCACAGGCCTGGAAGATGTCCATCAGGAGGCCAGTGCAGTACAGGGCCAAGGGTGATGCACCTGATCTGACTTTTTAAACAACCCTCTACTGTTTAGTCTTACAGAGTACATTCAGACTGTAATTATCATAATTTTTTATTCCAGGTCAATCATTTTTGTAATTTCACAACCCACATTTTGTGACTCAAAAACACAATCAGAGTAGCGCCTGTTGCATGCCTTGCAATTTACTAATCACCGAGTACTTGAACTCCTGCCTCATGATTGAGTCCTGCACTTATGGGCTATCCAACATCACCTACCACTTAAAGGAGACTTTCTCTACTGGCAAGATAAGACTTGTCTCAATGTATCAAGAGAAAAATATGTACTGGCTATCCTTCCAGTAGCATTTGAAGAACAAATGTGGTAACATGTCAAGAAAATTAGCCCAGTTAGCTCCCTATGCTTGCTTTGATGTATGTAAAAAAGAAAAAAAAAAAAAAAGATACCTGGAGAGAAAACAGATCGGGTGTGGAAGTGACATTTTAGAATTTTCCACACACGATGTACTTTATCTCCGGGTATCTTTAAAGCTAACATAGGGAGCTAACTGAGCACAAAAACATGTTTAATGATGCTGTCAATGGAGCAAATGCTGTCATACTGGAAAGCACCAGGACACACAAATCCTGACATGCCAGTTTTGCCAAATCTAGACCACTGGACACATCATTGATTATGTCACACTACAAGAGCATTTATTGTTCCCAATGGGCCCAACGTTTAAGGATGGACTGTAACAATGCAATTGTGCCAAAATCTACCTAAATCTAAGTAGTCTGACCCAGGCATTATATGTCCAATGTTTCCTGATTCATTTTGCAGACAGTGAACAGTATTTTTATAGACTGACATGTCAACTTTGAACATTTTGTAATTATTCATTAGCAGACATTATAAAATAGAACTGGCCCCTGAGTGATCGCATTTCTAACTGATACTCAAATCTTGTACCATGTCAACAAAAATCATGGCATGGAGTTTCCATCCCATCAGTCTTGTCTAATAATGTCTAGAATCAAATCAAGACTTGCTCAAATGTGCAACAAGATGAGCAGGTTTGAACAGTTTTTGCCACATATACTGCTAATGCAAACATGAAGGGAGCTCAGTACAAGGTTAGACTGATGGGGTCATGACCCCTGTGTCCTATCGAAAGACAGGAAATAAATAGAGCTCAAGAGGAAGTACTGAGCTCTTACCAAGTAAAATTCCGAGACATCCTCAGGAAGCATCCTCAGCACTATGCAGAGCCAAAACAACAGCAGGATAGATAAGAGCAGGACGGAGTTTGTTCTACATATCACTGTTTCCACCTCAACAAAAGCTGCTTCAGTGGCATCAGCCTGTTTAACTCCATAAAGGAAAGTTCATGGCCAGGATCGCTGCTTTTCTGTAAATCTAACTGTCATCCTGCGGTAAAGTGTAGTAAAGACTGCTGACATGGGCAGAATCTCTGGCAGAGGGTATGAATGAATCAATGAGTCATTTATCGCAGGTCCCCATGCGTACAGGTCATAGTTATTCAAGGCCTGATCCGAAAGGCAACTGTGATCATAGTAACTGTATAAATTGAATCAGCACCCCAAAAGGGTGATTTGCCGGCAAATCACCCTTGTGCTGCATACAACTATGAAGAAAATTACAGCATCCTAAAGCTAAGTACAATGTCTGATTAATGTTATAGAATAAAAGACATGAATGACAAATCATTCTCAGAGGATGTGGAACTGTCACTGGGTTGGCAGTTTCCACTCTGATCTGGTCAGATTTTGGAGGTCAGAGGTCAAGATAATTGGGCCTAATGGACTTTCAGTTTCCTGCCATTGTATGAGGCTTATGATCACCAGTTGGTGGTTGCACTTTTATTTTATTGTAAGCATATATCACTCTGGGATGGTAGCAGGGTCTCTCAAAAAGGACATGTACAGTATTAGTTCAGGCAGGCCATGGAGTCACCGACTGCCATATGAGATAAGTTGATCTCACGCAAGCCCTCATCATCTGACTGCCAGTTGGTTTGTTTCTAAGTATGCAATTACCTAATTGCACTCATACTGCCTTTTTTAAGCTTTCCTCACTCTGCTAACCCCTTTTTGCAAACCCTCCTCCACCCCAGCTCCTCCTTGTTCTGCGTCTGACTTAATCAGCATCATTCTGTTGTCATTGTTTGCTCTGCTCAAAGTTTTTTGCTGCTTCTCTCCCCAGCTCAGAATTTCCTTGTCTGCACAGGAAGAGCAGGAACCCGTGCTGTTCCTGCCTGATGATTTCCACATATACCCGTGGAAGGGCAGGGGGATCCCAGAACAGCCACACTGCTATAACGGCAATAAGTGCAAACTAGAAACTGCTAATAAAAAGAAAATGTTTAGAACTGCAAATCATGTGTGTGTCTTGACAAAGTTGCCCTGACTGAAACTCTGATATGTAATCAGTGGATGTGTGAGTGATTTCTGCCACTTCAGAGATTGAGTGATGTAATTCAGTTTTTACCTCTCCCAAACGTCCTCCAAGCACAACGTAAACTTTGTCCCTGTTCTGTACCTCCCAGAAACTTGGTGTGAACAGGAAGTATGACACATACTCAGTATGAATCATAAATGACCCACCTAGAAGACTTGGTTGTGTTTCTTTTTTTTATAATCAGACCCAGTCCTCTGCTGAATGAAATCACCATTCAAACTTGGGTCGATGGATTATTTGTTCAAATTTTAGCACTCAGCTTTACAGTGACAGCCAAAAAAGAGGCCAGACGGCATGCCTGGGAGAACAGAGGTTTATTGTGAAATCTCAAAGTGGGCCGGTTATTTCTCCCCAGGCTGATGTCTCGGTTTGTGATTTTATTCAATTACGCAGTATTTACCTTTCACATTATGTCAACACTGATGTAGAGCAGCGGAGGGGGGAAATTAACTCACCTGTTCCCCTACACACACCTTTTATTGTGTCCAACACACACACATAATTTAAACATCGGTGACATACATGCAAGCGTACACAGTCTCACACCGGAGCATGCGTTTGTTTATCCAGCTCGGTCAAAAACCAGCGTTTGCTGCTCATTCCCTTTCCCATTTGATGTGTGAAAAGTGGAAGGAAATCAAAGCCATTTCCTTCACTCTGGCCGCTGTGGGTTGTGGTTCCCTCGGGCAACAGGGGCGAAACTGGCAGAAAAGTTATGATCCAGCCTGCAGAGTCTGGGAAGTGTATGAAGCACTGCATGTAGCCAAAATCAACAGAGGAAACTGTTGCTCAAAAGCACCAACCCCAGGTAAGAGAATAGAAGGTGGTCCCAGCACTGAAATGTAATCTTGGCTGCAAGGAGTCACAAACCTTTGTTCAGTGTTATCACCCTCACGTCCACCCTCTCTTAATTCGTTCATTCGCTCACTCACAATCAGCCATTGGGAAAGTTTCCTTTAAATACTCTTAAATTGTAGGACAAGTTTTATATGTCTGAAAGTTGTCCTGTGATCCAGATGATGCTTCTTTTTCTCATTTAAATGCTAATAGCTTTGAGGACATCATCTACAAGAAGTGCTGGGAGCCAAGCTTTTCTCCTATCTTTGCACAGCACAAGGTGAGCACCTGCCAGCAGAATTTTTACATTTTCTCATCCTTGTTGCATGCAGGACTGGGCAGTTTTGTCTGAAGCCGTTTTTGCATGCATAAATGCACACAAATATGTGGGTAAGTTTGAGTGTGAGTGAGATTTTGCTGTGGAAATAATACTTTCAGGAATCAGAATTATGTTCAGATGCCTGGCAATGTGGTGGATGGAGCCAGAACAAAGAGCACATTGTGACCACAAAAATCACTTTTCTGAGCGAGGGCCAAGTTCTGTTCTGGAAACAGCGTCTTAGCTGACTGTTAATGGTTCCAGTGATGATCCTTTAATTTAGGCCTAAATATTATTACTGCTTTTACTTGAAGGACAAAGACGGTGATGACTTATCTGACAAACACAACTTACAAAGGTTAATACAACAAAGAGATGGAGGTAGTTTACCTCATCAAAGTGCCACTACCTCACTGTGAAAACACTGATCAAATGAAAAAGACTGAAATTACAAAAGACTGAAATTACTAGAGTGAAAGTGTTGACACAGATAAGGGAAAAATGGGTTTCAGATAAGATAAACAATTACAAACCCAGCACAAAAATTAGGGAAATTTGTATTTGGTAGATTATTACTCTGTGGGGGCGAGCGTTGTCATCTTGGAGGATCGAGTTTGGTCCCAGACTGTGAAGATATGGGATTGCCACTGGTTGCAGAATCTCTTCTCAATATTTCTCTGCATTGAGATTGCCTCCAATGATGGCAGGCCTCATTTTTTCAGTGAGGGAGATGCCACCCCACACCATCATGCTGCCTTTATGAAAAGGTTTTACTCTATCGGTGTATTAATCAGCATAGCATTCTCCATGTCTTCCCCACACTTTTACCCTAAAATCCAGCTGCTGTAGGTAGGGAACTGAACTCACAGCTGAATGTAACATTGCTCCACATATTCAGGTCTGATGAAGGTCTGATGCTGAAACTCATCACTGTGTGTTTAAAGGTCCACTTGACCATGCTGTTAAAATGAAGGCATTTCACTTATTTCGGAGAGTGCCTAGTTAATCCACTGACAAAATGATGGAGGTTTTCCATTGCTACATCTTATTTACTATGTTGCATTCCTCTTCTTCACTGAATGTATTGTTGGGCTACATTGTGTCGTGGTGCTATGATGTCATGTTATTATGTAGCTGCCATGGCCTTTGGTGCCAAACCATATCGGACTGAACTGAAACAAAGTGGACTGCTTGGTGGAAATAAATGATAAGGTGATCAATGAAAAATGATGCAGATGTTTATTTGACAGAAAGCTTGACAGGCAGAAGCTACATTTCTGTCAACCAGAATGCTAGCTAGCTAGCTAGCTGACAGGAAGTCAAGCTTAGTAGGCGGGTCATTAGGTAGATCCAAAGTTTGATTGAGACAGCGATTTCAATATGGAAGCTGCCGAGGATTGGCTTCAAGAGCTATTTGAGTCCGCTTACTGTAAGTAGACGGCTGACGTCACACAGGCTTTGTCAAATTCTTTCTACAGTCTTTGGTAGCTCCAACTTTTTAGGACTGAAAGGTAAGACTGGTGCACCTACAGAGGGGTGCCAAAAAAGGGGGACAGTATGGGCTGTTTTATTGTGACCCTTTCAACTTTTGCTATATGGAAATGCAAAAAAACGGCATGCCTTACTGCACTGAACTGAACTGGACTACTTGGTGGAAACTCCCTTTTAGAGATAAAAGTATATACTAAAGAGTGCCCTAAATAATAGGCAGGTGATCATGATTGAGCGATGGTCAATGAAAATACATGCCCATAAGTAAAGGTAATTAAGCTGGGATATAATACAATCACTACCTTTCTGACTGCGTTGTGCCAACTATGAAGTTTGGTGGAGGAGAGATAATGGTGTGGGGGTGTTTTTCAGGGTTTGGACTGAAGGGCAATCTTAGTGCTTTAGCATACCAAGACATTTCGTACAATGATGCGCTTCCAACTTTGTGGCAACAGTTTGGGGATGGGGATAGAGCAGAGCAAGGACTATAAAGACATGGTTTGATGAATTTGGTGTAGAAGAACTTGACTGGACTGGCCTGCACAGAGCCCTGGCCTGAACACCATCGAGCACTTTAAAGATTGACTGGAACAGAGATTGTGAACAGGCCTTTTTTTGCCTGACCTCATAAATGCTCTTCAGAACGAATGGCCACAAATTCCCAAAGTAACGCTTCAAAATCTTGTTGAAAGCCTTCTGAGATGTTATTGCTTCTAAATGTATTTATTGCTGTGAGATAAAAAGCAATCTTCCTGTGCCTTTTGGAGAGCTACAAACAGCACTGTGTCAACCTGCTGACAGACAATGAGCTCTGTAGAGCACTAAGTAAAAATGTGACCCTATTTTTAAGGAGCTTATACTTTCAAATTAAAACTAATTCTCCTGATTAAAGAAAAGATTTGCAGGGTGGTCTCTTGAGACAAACTCGTCAAAGTGCTTGAAATATCAGAAAAACACATTCATCTCAAGTGCTAAAAATTAAACTGTCATTCAGACGTAAAACATCAGTCCTTACAGCACATTTAAAGTTTTAGGAATGAGAAGGAAATAAAATATCTTTAGCCAAAGAAGGCCAGTTAAATGTGCTTAAAACTCCACAGCTGTTATTGTGCATTCGTAGAGTCGTACGTAACTTTCAGCAGAAGTTTCCATGTCTGCTGTTACTGAAAATGATCTGTTATCATGCTTATAATACTGTGAACTCCTAAAAACACTATTTCATGTATCTCAAACTCAAATATCTCTTTCCATATCTCTAGCTTATATAAAATCTCGTCACTACATTTTCACCTCAGCCCAGGATAGAATCTGAAACCTTCTATGGTTCAGCACAGAACAAAAACACGAAAGAGACTGCAGAGCATACAGTAAGCTGTCATCTCTCTCTGCACACACTGAAGCTGGTTTTACATTACAGATGATCTGATGAACTGCTGGAATCACAAATGCTGATAAAACAGCTGGCATCGTGCCCTGCAGGCAGCAGAAAACCCCGTTCAAACCTCAACTGGAATGCAGCTTCTTCTGCAGGAACTAAAACAACTTTATACACCACTTAGATAGATGTCAACAGCAGCTTGGAAAAATGCACTGCCAGCATTTTTTAATCACAAATATTGCAGTTCAGGCCCACTGAGCAGCAAGAGCATTAATATCCATGAAGCACCTTGGATTCCCATGAAGCAGAAAAGAAAAGACTCTGGGAATCAAGGCTGACAGATGATTTCATTTGTCCTTCAGTAAAGTGGCGTGGGTGAGGAATGTGCAGCATTGTGGCTTTTGAGAAGGCCCAACATCTTACAAACCCCAGCCTTTACTGAGTAGATAAACTGTCCTGAAGAGGAAAGAGTCTACTTGGACTCATCAAACTGTCCTTTTCTTTTTGACCTCTGCCAAGTTTCTTATAAAGAACCTGCAGACTGAAGGCCATATTGTCAACATCATGGCTTCACATGGAAGAAAAGTTGAGCAAGACAGCTTCTTTTGACCCCATTCAACCAAAATGTTAGAGCTGACAAACTTTCTCTCTCCAGACCGGCTTAATAATGAATCAAGTCCACTTAATTTAAAGCTCCAGGCTGAATGAGAGGCTGATAATTCAGGTGTGAAAGGACGGTGAATAAAATATGATTAAAAATGGGGAAAAGGTTTAATTTTCTCAATGAGCTTTAGAAAATCTTCACAGGCGGTAACTCTGTGACTTTGAAACATCCAATCAGTGTTTGAATAGAGGAGCAAATTAGGCATTTTAATCAACATTTCTGACGTACTATCAAATGAATTACATTCCTCACCCTTTTTATAAATCAATGGCTACATAGCCAAGATAAGACTTTTAATTTCTGATAAGTTGGACCCAACAATCATTACATTGTCTGCGCTCGGAGTCGCTCAAATTGACTTTGCAGGTCAAATGTTCAATAGAGAAAAGTCAGTGTGAGCCTTGTATGAAGAAACTTTTACCCAGTGAATGATAAAGTTTATTTAACTTATTTTATCTGTATAATACACATTGAATACTCACTTATACATCATATTTAAAGTGTAAGATGAGGACAAAGTGAACTTTCAAGTGATGAGGCATAACACAGATCTATTTTAAAGGCAGCCCCTTGTTGATTGATAGAAAAAGAACACATGTATGCACCCCTCAAGCCAAATCCTGTTGCACATTTTTCCTCCACACCTCATGTGTGGGTGGCAGATGGTAGCTCACTGGTTGTCACAGTGATAGAAGATGGAAATACAGGCGACTTATTCAAAGCAAGCAAACACCTCCTTGGTGAGAGACACTCTTGTGTACTATAGCAGCTGTACAGGGGACAAGAAACCGGAACTAAATGTGCATACAATCACACAGGACAGGGTTTGTTCTTCTCTTTAATCAGCTTTCATTAAAGCTGGGAGTTTCAATAGAAACAGCAGTGACAGAAAAAGTCATGCTACTTTAAGTGACATACTGAATGCTTCGCTGAAAACTATTTTTGCCCGGCAATACCGGCTACATTTATGATCTGTATTCTCACAGTCAGTCACTACTTACAGTCAAATCAGTTGAATGTTTCTCTTAAAAGAACATGAGATGTTGGATTAGGATATATTCATATTTGTAATGTAGAAAAAATGTAAGTATTTATTGTTTCTGTCGTTGCTTCATGAGATTCCAACATCAAATTTGAAGCAATTTTTTTTTTTCACATCACATCACAAAACCAAATGTATGGAATTAACACTGTTTCAGACTGAGTGAGTAATGGCTACATCTCAGCATCACAGCTTGATTTGATTTCAACGTGCTTGTTAACAAGTCAGCACTTTTAGACCGCCTGTGTGAGTGCCATGTCTCGCACCTGATTTTCACGTCTCAGAGAATCTTGGGAGTAGAAGGCTCACCTATTTTTCCCACAATCCATTTTTGTATCCTGGCAAAAATAGACAAGAAAATACTCAAGAGAGAGTCATATCTATTTGGTTTTAGTAGGTACGCATGCCCACATGAGTAGAATATATTTCCAATGTATTTTGACCTTTGGTGCCCTAATGTTTGGAAATAAAATGGATTAAACTTTTAGGTTAGGAAAAGTTAAAAGTAACAGTCCTGATCTGTAAAACATGATAGCAAACTTTTTAACAAAGTGAAAACACTCTAACCCAGCCAGCATAACTTATGTACCTTTGTAAGCTAAGCAAGCTGCGTAAGTAAGTTAGCTACGAAGCTAACATAGCTAAAGCTAAGATCACAGAGCAGTTACGTAGATATGTAGCTATATTAACTTAGGCTACATTTGCTAAAGCCCATATTGCAAAAGCTCGCTTGCTAAAGCTAACTTAGCTACATTGGCTTATGTAGTAATGATAATTACATAGCTAGCATAGCTATGTTAGCTTTATGTTAGCTATGATTTGTGGTTTCTCAGATAAACAGTCTGTGAGGATGTCCATCAGAGATGTGTGGTTGCAGCCAGACCCCCCTCTCTCTAATGCCTATGGATAGATAAACATGATAAAGTGCTTCTTAACTCCTCTCTCAGTGAACACAATTTGACAAAGTGCCTCTTGAGTACCTTCTATGAAGACAGAATTTGAGAAAGTGCCTGGTTTAGTTCTCATTAGGTAGACTAAATTTTCCAAAAAGCCCTCAAGGGTACTTTTTAAATGGATAATACATCATGAACTGCCTTCCATGCACCCCATTTTGGGATAAAATGCCCTTCACAGTTTCCTTCGAGTGGGCAGGGTGCCCACATGTTCAAAAGTGGAAAATGAGAAAATGCCATTGAAATTAATTGTCCACCAACATCCTACCTAGTGCACCTTTGTAAAATCAATAAAGGTTTCATAGTTTCTCATCTGTTTATACAGAGGTCTGTTAGAGGTAATCATAATCTTATCCATATTTTGAAAACATTTTATGTTAAATATTTGATTTTTTTTTTTTTTTTGTGCTGGTGCCCTATTGCATCAGCTGCCCTTTTTTTTTTTTTACCAATTTTGCCCCTGCACCTCAAACATCCTGAGTCTGCCGCTGGGTAATATGAATATGGTATAGTAACAGTTACACTTCCACTTTGTGCTTTTCAGGAGTAAGAGCCTGGGTAAACATTTCTGTGGAGAAACTCACTTCATTTGTACAGAATGCTTTATTCTACATTTTTTCTGGCTCAATTTGGATATACAATGAATCAAATCACGTGTAGGGAGCTTTGTTAGTGTAAAACTTGTGATGTAAGACAATGCTGACACATCAGAGAGATGCAAAGTGGCACACTCTGGGCTTATTATCACAAAACAAGGCAAAGCAACACTTTTGATTTACTGTAAAATACAATTTGAGCATCAGCTTAAAATCAGCAGATAATCTGAATCATGAAATATATGACCGCAGACTTGGTGGAAAAATCTTTATTAATTAGTTGTTAGATTATAAATTAGGATTGTTGCTTTTGTTGCTTTCTGTGTCAAGATGTTTTAAATCTCTGTTTTAAGTACAAACTGAACTCTCTGAACCAGCTGGCCCTTGAGGTATTATTAAAGTTGTTTGAATCAAAATTAATTGAAATAAGGCTAAATGGATCATTTGGGCTGGTAAATAGGGACTGTTATATTCAAACGTTTCTTCTTACACTGAAATGTTTTTTTCTTATACCTATAACGAAACGTCATGAGTTTTGCCACCTTATCCCGCTCGTGTGGTAATGAGGATCTTTAATGAATATAATGATTCAAACTTAGTTTAAGGTTTGCCTGAGCAGCGTCTCTTCGGTGGCTCCTCTGTCTCAATAGCGTCTGTAACACGGTAGTAATTCTCGTCTCTGCTGGCTGATGGGCGGCTCAGCTCGGCGCTGCCCGCCCTGTGGGTGTGTTTAAGTCAAATGGGCCTCTGCATCCACCTGCTAGCGCCCTGCCTCCTACAGTCAGGAGCGCCCAACTTTCCTGAGGAGCACACGCTGCGTGTCTGGACCTCTGTACGCCACAGGGACTTTGTTTCACTCCGCTTTTTCCCACGAGATGTTGATTGTGCTCGTGCGAAGACAGTGCATCTTCGCCCCACAGTCTCGCTAACGACTGTAGTGAAGAAACATTTTTTTTTTCCCCCTTTTTCTTATTGTTCTCTGACAACTCCGGAGCCAATACCCGCGCAGAGCGCACAGGTACACACTTCCTCCTGAGCAGGACTGTCAGAGAGCTGCCCCGGGATTCTCTATTATTATTGATCTCTGCTGGAAACCAAAGTCATTGATCTGTTGGGATTGGTTTGTTCAATGACTTACAGGACTCGATTGGAAGTTATATTCGGAAAGCTGTAACATAAGGTAAGACATGATTTTCTGTTGCTTTGTACTTAGAGATTTATTTGGAGCCTGCTTTAGTATTTCTAGTATTTCTAGGAGCTTACCTGTTTACATCTGCGCGCTTTTTACCACTCCTTTTATTTTCAGAACGCACCAGAGACGAACATATTACAAGTTTTAACTCGTAATTGGAATAATTTATGATAATTATAACATTAAATGAATGCTATAAATGATCAACTTAAATCTCATCTGAATCACCCTTGGTGCTGTTGTTGAGTTTACCTCGCGCGCTAATAGCACAGCAGACTGTTTACTGTTCTGTTGTCCATGTGCAGCCAAAGCTGCCAGTCTGTTACGCACAGCCCTCTGTCTGCACTGTATTATGGTTCAGGAGCATTGATCTGCTTCTACTACACATGTTTATATTCATTCATCACAGGGATAGATATCTATTTATAAGATGTAGTACTGTGTTCATATTTTTCAGTTTTATATAATGATAACACTTTTAAAGCAGAAGGAAGCATTTGTGACTGTTATGCTTCTGATTTGTACCAAATGCCTCAGTGGATCCACTTTACTCTTTTAAAATGCCCAGAAGAACTCCTCTTATTTTTTTAACTTTAAGGATGACTTTTAATGGTTACATTTTATTTGTTCATCATATGGCTGCTAATAACCTGCAAACACAGACCATAAAACACATCAGTAATTGTGCTGTTTCCCATGAAGATGTAATATTGCTTTGTCTTGCCAGACTTATTTAAAGTGTTTATTTTATTCCATTACTTTTTCCATATTACAGCTGAACTGGACCTGAAGTTGAGTTGCACTTAAGCATCCTTTTGCATGGCACAAAATGACTTTTAATTGCAGACCCTCTTTCCTGTGAGTGCACTTACTTTCTAAGTGCTCTCTCTCTGAGCAGAGCCTTGTTTAATTTCATCGGCTTGTGCTGAAGGAGTTGTGTCTCCGAATAAACAGCTGGATTGTTTACAAATTGTCAGTAAATAGCCAAGGTTTAAACAGCTGCTTATGCTCATGAAGCCACTTTAGCAAAGCAGTCTGAAGATTCTCCAAATGAGCGTCTGGGATGGTGACCTGGTCAGAGAGTCCAGGGGTTTTAGGAGAAGAGTGTTGTTGAAGTGTTGCACCAGTGAGGTCTGGATGCTGGCGTGGGAATAGAGTTTGATTATGAAGTTTAATCCAAAGAGGAAATGGTAACTTAGATCAGAGATTTTCAAACATTTTTTGCCCATGGCACACTTAAGATCAAGCCAAATTCTCAACATCGGGCTTGTATTCTTGCAAAATCACCTCCTTAACTTTACTTGATGTTTAGCTGAAGTAGTAATGCATTGTTGTTCAAATTTACAATGCATACCTTTGCCAATTTATACAAATACGCTCTAAAATTCACATTTTTTCATTTCAGCCAAGTCAGCCTTAATCACAGTTGTTGATTAAACCTCTGAACCCCTTGGGATCACTGACGATCCCAAGCAATCCCATGTGTTATTTACATGATCTCTGGAGTCATAAGAGCTCTGTGGAGTAAATTGTGATCTGTAGCTTACCTTATTGCAGATGTACAGACAGCTCTTGGTATTTAAATCCCATCCAGATTTTTTTTATTCACGGCACAAAGCACACTGTTGATTAAAAGCTTTGGTACTATAAGTCCACGTTGCTAAATCAACTGAATCAATACGTTTGTGAAGGAAAAAAAAGTATGCTGAAAGGAAATTGAAGCTATCTGAGTGTAATAAATGATTTGCAGATATATCTTTGTAAGGTGCCAGTTGAACATGGGGTAAGAAAAGTAACTTAATACACTTGCCTTTCATTGGGGTTGCAAGGTATCGAAATGAAGTATTGATATCTGTGTTGTAATTAGGTCCAGTAGGTACTGGATATGTTGGTACCGGTACCATGTTTACGATACTCATTCCTATCAAATTTCTTCTTCTGTTGTTTTCTTGATGGTAATGACCAATCAGGGCAAGCCAAAGATCTATCAGAGACAAGAGCTGCCTGTTTGAGAGGCAGGACAAATAGCCCTCTGTGGCCAAAATAAAGAAAAGAGGGCATTTGCATTACTAAAATGGACCTTTTACAAACTGTAATACCACATGTGTGCAAAATGTGACTTGGTTATTTGGAGATAAATTATGCACGTTGTTATTTTTCCTCAGGCCTGTAAATGTAGATGTGAAAAGGCTCGGTCAATGTCGATCTGGGTTTGATTTGTAGGAAGTTTTTTTTTAGATTCCATTTCTGTTTTGTTCTTTTACTTGGTCTTTCTGGTCTTATAACTTTTGATACATTCATCTGACATCCATGCAGCACACGTACCCTGATAGTCCAGGTTGTCCTGAAAAAATAGATGTTTCTAACTTGATTGTGCTTTAAAGGGTTGAGACTCTACAGGCATTATTGAAGAAAAACACAGGACCAAAAATTTAAAAACTGGCTTTGGGTTCCAAGAGTTAAAGCAATCTGCTGTTACCAATTTAAAACTTTTTGTACCTTGTATTTGTCATTTTTACAAAACCTGTGAAACACATGTAGAAACATCTCTACTTCATTTATGTTACTGTGGAAATCAAGCATGGTTGTAAAAATTCTCACGGTACACCAAGACTCTCCAGTGTGCCGCTCCATTCAAGAACCACTAACTAGGTGATTAAATCCATCTGATGTTGAATGCAATGCCAAGACTTGGCCTGTATGACAGGGATTCAGATGATTTGTGACATGCGTGGATCATTATGGTCGCTCCCTGCTGTCGATCATTCATTAACTCCAGCCTTTATTGATGGCCACCACCACTTTGTTTGGGACACTTGTTAAACCGTCCCGGTTAGCATTTCAGCCTGTCATCATTTGTAACCTCATCCTTTCAGCCAAAGTTAATATTTTGTTAAGATGCACCAGTAACATTGTTTTTCCTTTGTCTCCCTCTTGAATAAGTGTGAGGACACGCTTTAACCCAGCATTACTGAGCCTGTAATTACAATGCAGCACACACGTGTGGAGTCATGACGTAGGAATGTGTTTTGGGTGCATGAAAGGGGACAAAAAAAGCTCCTCTCATTTGAATCAGAGTCATCTTAACATAAGTTTGTCACACAGGAGCACGCCGTTTAAAAGCAAACAAAGCTTGTGCCAAGTGGATGTGTCATCATTTTAAGTTTGGTTCCTCTCCACTGGGGCTCATCAGTTTTGCAGAGATGTTGGCGTAATCTTCACACCTCGTTGCTGCATCGCAGAAGCTTGGTTCCACTGGGAGCTTTGCATTTGACATCACACATAAATTGCAAACAGACTGCTGCTGCAGTTGGGAAAGTATCTTCTTCTCTCATGAGTCTGTTTGTGTTTCTCCTGCAGAGTTTTTTTTAAAAAAACACACCTTGTTGGGGAGCCATGCAGCTGGATGGTCTGTGGACGGTCCACGCCCTCCTGGCACTGTCCAGCTTTGCTCTGGGGAACCCGATGAGCAATGACCCGCTGGCCGCACCCCGAGTTTTCATTTCCTTCAAAGGTAGGAACCTGAACCCCGTCTCTCTTCTTTCTAACTGGCCTACATTCCTGCTTTGCAACTGGTGTTCTTGAGTTTCCTATCCTTCTTATTCAGTGTTTGTTTCTTAAACTCTGCCACGTGTTTGCTTGTTGTATGAGTGATGGCACACCGGTTGTATAATTGGAGCGATTGCGGCTTTGATACGTGCTGAGGATTTTTGCAGAGGAGGAACTTGCAGCATCACCAGACTCTCATGTTGCGCTGCAGAGCAGACCGCACACAAATCATGCAGGCAGTCTTCATTTGCTTCCCCCTCCTCAAACCTTCAGGCACTGTAATAATCACCAGATGCATCCACACTGGCTCAAACTGTACGGACATTTACAAATGCAAACATGATTAAGGCACAGATTGGATGTATAGCCTGTCTTGTTTGTATCTGCCATCAGCTTCATTATCTACCTCATAATTGGAGCCACAAAAACACATGGGATACTAAGACATCATCTTATAAAAATGATAAGAATCATCTTTTCGGTCTATAGCTGTTTTACTCCCTTAAGAGACAGACTTGGACTCCAGAGAGCTGTGTTTTCAGGGGCCGTATAGATTAGGTGAGATGGGTTGCTGGGTTCCGAGGGTTGCAGAGTGAGAGAGGGTATTATCAAGAGCAAATTGCCAGGATCAGCCAAGCAGAGCGACGTCCCAGAGGCCTGTCCTACTCCGAGATCAAGCCTTTGATTAGCACCCGGAGAAAAGCCAAGGGAGCGAGCGGCAGCACCCCTGTTTGCTTTGCTTTCCATTTCCCACCGCTCCTCAGAACAAGTTGACTTAATTAAGTGGACTGGCACGGTTCATTGTTAAAGGCGTTTTCCTGCTTTAATCAAGTAGGATTTAACACACCAGTGAACTCACATCCAGAGCTCAGCAGTTTCTAAATATCATTTTAGTCTGTTTTAGACACAGAACTTTAGAAGTGATGTTGTTCTGCTGATCTATAGGCTTCCAGACTGGTGTATAGGAGCATCTTTGGCTGGCTGATCTCACCCATAATATATTAGAAAGCAGCACACCACTCGCACTCTTCTTTGGCTGACACGCCGAGTGGAAAAAGCTCAGCTCTGCTGCTTACCTGTGTGTTTGCCTCTCCGGTCAATATGAATTTCACAGTCTGCTGCTACTGCCTCTCTCAGAGGAATGCACCCCCCTCTCCATTCAATATTATGACTCTCTCTCCCTTAATTGCTTTTTGAGAGGCCCATGTAGTCCTTACCTTGGCAAGCTGGCTGCACTTTCTCAGAAGATGTGTTAAGTTTTGTGCTTGAGCTGTTTGGGAAGCAGTTCGCTTCTGGGCAGAGACTTTTAATAGAGCATGCTCTCATGAAAAGTGTGGATTAATGCAGGAAAGAAATGTCCTAATCATTGGTCATTATTGTAGCATTTCACACTGTCAAGACAAACTGAAATTGCAGCTATGAAGCTGGACTTTTCTTTGTGTGTTGAACTGATTAACTGAGGAGAAAGGTTCAGATCCACGACCTCTGTCTGGGAGGCCCTCACTTCCTTATTAAAGCTGCTAGAGTAAATCACAGCACCTAACTTCTTTGGCATCATTTAGTTTACTGTTTTTATGATACTGAAAGAAAGAAATGCAGACCACAAAGTATTAAGGAGTGATGAACTGAAAAATAAACTCAATCTAATAAGATTAGAGCTTGCAAAGTCTGTGAAACAAACCTCAGAATTAGACTTTGTCCAGGCTTATCACCTCCTCTGTGCTAGTAAGCCGAGGAGAAAGGGCAAGAAGAAAGGAGGCTGCCTCAGTTTACACAGCAGAAAGTTGTAATCAATGTCAGATCAGCAGACGTGTTTTGTAGAGTAAGGATTGGAGGCTAAGCAAATCTGACAGAGATAATAAGTTAACATCTTAAGGTTAGGTGAAACCAGAGCACTGTCATCAGCCAGTTGAAGCAGGAATAATGTGTAATAGTGCAGCTGAAAATACTTAGAATCAGACAGTTTGAGGTAACACACACCCAGAGTGATTCCTGTCCTGACATGCAGAGCAGTATGAGCCAATATCGGAATAAATGCCAAAGTGAAGACATCTTTTTAAAATAGCTCATCTTGCACGACAGACTCAGATTTTTTTATAAGTGAAGCTTGATCACTCTGCAGATTTTTCGGTTGATTGTTTGTTTTGTGATTATCTATCAGAAAAGAATGAAAAATATTGAAACCCTTGATTTGCATGCTCCACAGCTCACAGTTTAATAAGGCTTGGCTAGAAACATATTCTACCTTATTTGTTGCTAGACATGACAGGTGAACATCAAATCATTCTTTATGAGAGGGCAGTGTTAAATTACAATGTCAATTTTTGCTCAGAACTGACTTAAATGTTGCATATTACATCCTTTTCCCACCTTTTTAACACAGTCCACTGTGGTCTAAAGTAGGGCTGGGCAATTAATCGCAAATTACATTGCAATATGGCCTGTTGCAATTATTGAATTGCAGGAGTTGCAATATTTCTTTAACTTAAAATGTGTCAAAATACAGGTAAAATGAATCATTTTTTTGCAGAGGCAGAGATTTAATGCACATTATGCAAACATTCAAATGTCAAATTTTTTGTAATGGTGTACAAAAATCCTCCTTTTTGTGTTTTATGTATGTTTTTCTTAATCAAAATGAGTGACATAAAAATGATAATGCCCTTCAATAAAGCAAATGACATCACCTTTGCAATATGATCAAAAATACTTAGCTCATTCTATCTAAAACTAATGAAGCCTAGCTTTACTTCACAAAAGTCATACCCCAGCTGCAATCAGCTAGTAGCCAGAACCCCCTCCCCCCAATTAGATCGTTGTTGCAAATCGTTCATCCCTAGTCTAAAGCAGTGCTCCTCAAGTGGTGGATGTGGTCCAAAAGTGGGTCGTGGAGCTCTTCCCAGTTGTTCGTGAACAAGTGCCCAGAAAAATAATTGTAGCAAAAAGTCTATACTTTATGGAAGCCTGAAGTGGACACACATCATGCTTTTTATTTTACTTACTTTTCCTGCGTTAACAAGTACATATGAGTTTCCAATCTCATTTTCTCAAGATTTCCTAATTTTCTTGGGATAACAAAGCTGTTTTTCCCAATATCACAAGGTAATTTCTCAATAATTTAACAAAACTGCATGCTGCCCAGGTAAAAGGGAGTAAAAATAAAATGTATGCACGCATGCTTTAGTATCTTTGCACTTTTCTACATGTTTTAACGGTCCAAACAGCAACACTTTTCATACATAAATTGAAGCAATGATTTTTTAAAATTTGGGTTGCAATTTCTGACAAGGGGGTAGTGGTGAGTCCTGATGCCCAACCAGTTGAGAACCATTGGTCAAAAGTGATAGATTGTGCAGTGCTTTGGTGAAAACATAAATTGGTCGAGCAGCTGAGGAAGTTTTAGACCCTGTATAAACCAGCTCTAAACAGCCTTTCCAAGACGTCTGTTTTGGTGTGTCTCTTTATATGAAGTCCTTTGAATTTGGCTCTCTACTTTGGTGTGCTGTAACATTTTAGCTGCTAGCTTCCACTGCCTGACGGCCGGCTCACACTACATGAATTCCGCCAGATTTTGGCCCAACTGCAACATCGGAGCTCATCGTCAAACTTCAGGCCTGATTTTATGCATCAGGAATGACAAATTGTCTTGTAGTGTGACATAATTAACAACTAATCCAAGCTTCCCATGACCATGATTCAACAAGACTAGCATGTCAGAATTTTTCTTGCTTTGTCGTCTAGTTTGACACCTTGAGTCGACGTTAACGACATGAATCCTACAAAGGAGAGCATTTGCTTATCTTAGCATCATCATTTACCAGAGTCTCTACTTTTTTCTCCCTCCAGGGAACTAATGTATAATACGAGGGAATGTGGGTTAGCTCAGAGGCAAGCAGAGCCTTTTTAACAGGGTTTCTTCTTCATTTATCCATGCAGTAAATAGAGATACACTCTTCACTCTACCACAGGCTCATTCCTGCTTGATGGTGTAACAATAATGTTTTATATTAGCAGTGTAATTCAGCCCAGCCAGAGAACAGGGATTTGACCAGCAAGGTGTTTTTTGGATTTTTTTTTCTTTTTTTGCTAAACAGTTATATGAATATTCAGTTAATTAAAAATTAAGCATAACTGGAGTAAAATACCAGCACAAAATCAACCTCATGTCATGGCATTGCTAAAGTTGAGAGGTTAAATAAGGCGAAAATGGTAACAAAGAAAGAGCCGCGTGGGAGGCAAAAGAGTTGGCACAAGCTGAGCCGAGCCAAATGACCCCGATGACTAAAAGAAGCAGAAATTCACATCACTACTCTTCAGATCCAAGAGCTGGCTTTTTTATGAGAATGATTGGAGCCAGCTCCTGTTTAAGAGACACATTTGTTGTTGTTTGATAGACATAGTAAAAGCCAAGATGGCCCCAAATGACGACTCATTTTGAAGAGAAAAGACTAACTTTAAGTACTGGGGTAGGTATATCCGGATCTCTAAAAGCAGGCAGATTTTTCTCACTATGAGCAAAGAAAGAAAGTGAACCACATTTTGCTTACTGGCCACAAATTGGGTCAGATTATGTTGTGGTCATTAATTCATGCCAGTATGGGTAGCGTCTTTAAAACCAACCCAAATGAATGCATCCAAGTCTACCCATGTAACAATCTAAACTATTATATATCCAAGCTTTAGGTGTGTCCACATCAGCACTAAGGATTAAAACTCAATATGGCTGTTACTTGGTTTTCACGGAAGGTATAAACAGGGTCAAACTGGCATTAAAGAAACCATTTACTGTGACCGTGCTATAAATCTAATGTTGTTTTTCTTCATTTTTTAAAAATGTATTGTTCCATATTAGTTGAGTTCTGCTCCCTGCAGCCATGTATTCAGTGTCCATGACCGTTCTTTGTGTACAGGAGCAGAGTTGTGGTCTAGTTAAGCCATCATTCCTGATTTTACTCTAATGTAGAGCCACTTTTTGGCCTACAAAGTGAAAGAGTGAATTAACATGTGAAAGGATTGTGTGAGAGCGTCGCCTCTCCGTGAGACTCTAAAGACATGCGAGTGCCTTTGTGGTGAAAATCCATTAAGAGGTCAACAGATTTATATATAGTGTTATTCTCCACTTTCACATTCACATGAACACACACAAATTGTTTAGTGTCACACATGAGGAGCAGCACAAACCGCACTATTCCTGGTGCTCCTCAGGGAAATGATGCCATGCTTTACAGAAGGTGTAACATTATTGATGTTTTGCGGCCCAAAATCCCTCATTGACTGATTTAAGTTAACGCATTCAGCAAATTTGAATGCCAGTCCATGTTATGACTGTAGTTTAAGTCCTATACCATACCAGGACTACATTATTTTGCAGCTTTTATGTAACTGAAGCTGTATGTAGTTGTACTGAAGGTTTAAATGTTGGCTAACAGCCTTTAATGACACACAAAGGATCTTTAACCAAGGACTTTTCTCTGCTGGGATAAACAGAAGGAAAGTAAACATTGCTTCAGAAAAAGCAGTGATTCAGGGTCAAGAATCTTCACTGTAATTTCTCTGTGAAAAGCACTGCTGAGGGGAGCACCACATGGCTTGTGAGGATTAACCCAATGCACTTTTCACCTTTTCTGACTTGTTAATCAAATTTGAATGGCTTCTCACTCCAACAACAGCTATGGATGAATGCTCCGTCAGTACAATGGAAATGTCCATTACATTCCATAACACACAGGATTACAGCACAGTGCTCCCTCCTCCCACCGGGTACATACAAGGACAAATCCAGAGACGGTCAGAATGTGGGTCAGTTTTACCACAGTGAATGGGCCCAGTGCTGTCGGGGCAGGTGGGATAGAGAGGAACCAGCTCTGACTTCTTACTATGCCAAAAATGTCCCATCTGCGTGCCTCCTGCAGCGGCTAACAGCAGGCTCTTATTTTTGCTCCTCAGCAGAGTCTTTAGTCTATATCAGGGGTGAGAGTGTGGGTTTAGGGAGTGTGTTGATTATGGTGGGTGGGAGTGTAGAGGTGAGAAACCCCCTTTTCGGGTTATACAACAGGGATTCCTGTGTGTTAGCCAATGCTGCCCAGCTTCTTATAGTAAGAAGCTGGGCAATATGGACCAAAAATCATATCATGCTATTTATTAGCTGAAGGGTGAGATGTAGTCTATATATCAGTATTTTCCTCTATAAAGAAGACAAAAAACATCAGTTCTAAGTTGAATCTACATAGTCCAAATGTCACACATGCACTTTTATTAACAGCCAGCTGCATAATGTCAACATGTACATGAAGACTGACATAAAAATGAACCTCCCATTTGTTAATTTAATGACAATGATTATCTGGTGGTCAATGGGAATACTGTCATGTTTCTTTCTGCAAACGATCTTTATCCTGAGCACATACCTGCAGCGTTCTCCACAGCCAAATTGATAATTAGTCATTTTGTTAGAAGTGTCCAAGTTCGACTTACCACAAGCTACCTGAACATGAAACAATGATATATGCTCATTTACTAGACGAAAATTTTAAGATATCAGCCTCTAGTCAGGAAAACCATGGTCTATTCACAATCTCAGTCATAAATACTACAATACCCACAATCCTAAAGTGTCTCAATGACGTCCCTCATTATTAGGGTCTGCGTTAACGTGGAAGTGTCTACTGGCCCCACAAATGAAGATTACCAACTCTTGATGATGACAGTACAAACTACAACAGTATAAACAATAAAAACGCAAACACAACATATTACAACATAATTATTTCAGATGGTACATATGTGGCCTGAAAGCTGGGAAAGCTCTCATTAACAATGCATAGAATTAATCTCAATGAACTGTGGGATACGTAGTTTATCCAGTCTTGTACTTTTGCCTGTTTTCAAATGCTGTCTTTGTGCATAATCAAATGTTAAAGAGTCATAAATATACTGTTGAGCTCTATTGGATCTGCTTCTGTTGTGTGAGAAATCAAAACATTATTAGAAATATATCCGTTTATGCAGGAATCATAGGATAAAGCAAGTCCAAGGTGAGAGGGCGTGTAAACTACATATAACTTTGCCTGTCTGCCTTTCCTGTGATCTTTAAAGTCTGATCACCTCTATGACCCTCTGATGACCTTTATCTTGTGCCACAGACAGGCAGTATTGATGATAAAGTGACGAGAGTTACAATTAGGAATCTGTGCATTGTGTTGTAATTTTCTTTGATCAGACACTTGGGGGCTCTAGTTCCTGTTTGGGGTGATCTGTTCTGTGAGGATTGATTTGTGGAAGAGGATGAAGAAAAAGCAGAGCAGAGTGGAGTGGAGTTGCATGGATGGATCATGGTGTGTGCTGTGGGATTGCACAGACTGAATAGATGGGGGCTCCGGAGTGCATGGTGTGTTCGGAATGCTGCAAAAACAAAGTATGTGGAATTTTTTTTTTTTCAAATGAAGTAAATTATAGGAGCATTGAAAATAATTTCTTACTCCATCTCTTGTTTTGGAATATAATGGTATATCCAAAAAAACATGATTTGTTGCCCAGCCCTAGTAGTAAGTGTCATGTACTTATATGGCTTGAATGACCAGAGAAAGCAACAGATGAGGATTAAATCTATTGGAGTGATCTAAAAAAGCGGCTTATGATGGCATCCATACAGTCAAGTAGTTGTTTTGATAACTCAGCAGTTTGCTATCAGATAATCTGTAGGCATGCCCTTAACTGCCACCCTTCTGCCTCACTTACATCAGTGAATGTTTACTCTCTTATTACTGTTGTTCACACAGAACATTCCTGCGGTCACTTTCTACTCTGGCACACTTTAGTGGTCAGTATTATCTGACACCCTTATCACTGCTGAGCTGATTGACCATGACATCATGCTTTGGTGTTTTTAGTGTTAACTCAATAGTGACTGTAGAGAACAGCTATCAGCATGTTTGCATTCTGACCCTTTTTTCTGCAGTTTCCTGAAAGAGCGCCTCTTCATTTTAATTGCTTAAGACTCTAATAATATTGGTATTACCTCCATCCTAACTGCAATATTGCTGCATTAGCAAACCACATGGGTAAGCCACAAATCCAGTGCCCCAGTGTCAGTGATCTGGCACCGCCACTGATGTTTGGCTGTGATCTCTAATTACTGTTTGTGAGAGCTGAGTCCATATATCACCACAGCAGCAGAGTTAAGACCGACAAAGCATTGGAAACCACTATTACGTTGGCCATGTCCCAGACCTCAACCTCTCTCCACAGTAGCTCTACCAGGTTATATTTAGTGTAGAAACTCTCCTCTCCTTCCACACACAGCAGTCATTTGTAGGACTGTGGTTAACCATTGAACACAGCCGGCAGGGTGGTGAGGGCAGTTTAAGTGCAAACGCAGCCTGGTGTAACACAGCTGAGCCGCGCTGGGGATCTGTTGTCTAAAGCGTCTTTATATTGTTGGGATCTACCTGGTCAGAGGACAAACAGCACAAACATTCAAATTTGATCTGGAAAAGTAAAGATGGTACACATGTTAATATAATCTCAGCTGCATTTACAAGCAGTAGATAGATAATGTTTCCACTTATGAAATAACAAATAGTTATCACAATGCCAAAACAATGATTTGTGAAGTGACCCCAGCCACATTCAAATGGCTCATACCAGAGTCTGCTTAGGCCCTCACTTTAGCCAGAGGCACCCTGTATGCTTGACACTCCATTAGACAGTGAAGAGTGAAAATAAAGACACACTTTGTGGGGGAGTAATTCATGTTATTGACTATCTGTAAAAGAAAATGCCGATTCAAAAATCAACCAAATGCCAAATATCAGTCTTAATGATCTCAATGTCTCAACTGCTGACAGGAACTGCTTTGAGAAAAGGCAAAACTAAGCCAATACAAAGAAGTGCAAGGACTTTTTTCTCATATAATGATTTTTTTTTCCACTTTTTGGTCCCCAAGAGATGGGAGAAGAGATTTTTTAAGAATCAAGTGATATTACTGCAGGTTGTCCTGGAAATAAAAGGATGTGATGTTTAAAACAGGAGCTGTATGGCGGTGCAGGGGTTAGCAGCGTTCCCTCACAGCAAGGAGGTCCCTGGTTCGCTTCCTGGTCAGGGCATTTCTGTGCGGAGTTTGCATGTTCTTTCCAAGCATGCATGGGTTCTCTCCGGGTACTCCGAAGAGAACTCCCACCACCAAAAACATGCTTGTTGGTTAATTGGGGACTCTGAATTGGTCATAGGTGTGGTTGTTTGTCTCTATATGTCAGCCCTGCGATTGACTTGGGACCAGTCCAAGGTGTACCCGACCTCTTGCCCAGTGAAAGCTGGGAAAGACACCAGCCCCCACGCGATCCCCAACGGAATAAGCGGTACAGAAACTGGATGAACGGATGGATGTTTCCAAGCTTTTTAAGACAATAAGTCCAGGTGGGACAAAATGGAAAAAAATAGCTAAGGGCTTGAAGGGTTAAACTTTAAGGACTGATGGTTTCAGCAGTATTTAAAGATTATTTTTTTGGGGGGGGCACTCTTGTTAAAGAAGATAGCTGAACAGAGACAGGAAGTTGCTCTCAAATGTACGTCGCTTTGGAGAAAAGCGTCTGCTAAATGACATTGTAACATTGTAACATTGTATGGGGACAGATTGTAGCAGGGGACATCAAATAGCACCGGGACCCGGATTTGAGGCTGCAACCTCTTCATCAAGGATTCTAGCCTCTAGATATGGGTGCCTGCTCTACCAGCCCAGCTAAACCAGCTCTGAACTACATTTATATAAGGGTATGCATATCGGTCTGAGCTAAAATAGATTTGGAATAATCTGCATATCAGATACCTGCCTGTATACTGTATAATGTTGTGCATCCCTTTCTGTCTTTTCAAATAAACTGTAAATATCTGTTTTCATATCTCATTTGAAGAAATATTAATATACTAAAATGCAATATACTGTATTTCCTATTCTTACCCATTTGTCTTAATGTGTGTGAAGGCTAAATACAGTAGAGCTTGTGCTTTGCCCTGTTTAGTTTCAAACATCACTGTTGTGCTATCAATATGTAAAGCACGGCACTTGTGGCTTTTCTTGTGTGTTAGGTTCATAATGTTGTATTATGTTGGTGCAGTTTATCCTTATGCTGAAAACTGGGGATTTATTTTTTATATTAAATGTTGAATTTATTAAAGATGACCCTCAGAGCTCATTTCAAAGCAGGCAAAATTGAAATCATTCAAGATTTGCTCTAAAATAAACTGACCCTTTTACAGTCCTTGTCAAAACGTTGTGGCATGGTCAATTTTCTTGTCAGTGGTAATCGTTAGCATTTATCCGTCTGAGTTGACAGGTCAGGAATCAGTTATTGATAAGCTGTCTGCAGGGAGCCTGTATGAAAAAGGCACCAGTACAATAAAAGACAGTGATTACTATTATTTCTGGACCATTTGGTACAAGGTGCATGCTTGTTTTCATTGTCTGGTGAACAATTAAGTGACGTTGAGAAAAAGTAAATATACTTAAATTAAAGTTGCACAGACTTGTCTCCCTTAGCTTTGAAATCAACTTTAACTAATCCATAAGCTGTATGTATAGCTAATAATATAGAAGGCAGCTTCTGTTCTCATGCCTCTCTCTTGTCAGGTGCATATGTGGGACGGAGGTGTGATAATTCTCAAAATAAAGATGAGCATGTCAGTGCCTTTCAGCACATTGACCCTGAATCCAGCAGTGACCACATGTCTGTCTTCCATGGTGTCAGTTTCCCTGTGAAAATAAAATTGTGGTCTTAATGACATCTCATTGGCGTGTCAGCCAAACATTAACGCAGTTTGCACCTCCCAGCCTGCTGATGCTGCTGCTCCTGAAATATCAGTTTTATTCTCTCTTTCTCATGGTTGTTAAGTGCATACAGGACTTTCTTTATGATTGCCAATGAATCGAGTCATTGTGCTGTCGTATTATAGAGTAAGGCCACTTGGCACCTTTCTGTACTTGATTCTCGGGCCATATGGCTGCAAAGTTGTAAAGTGTATTTCAGACAGCTTGGGTGGTCTAATGTTTGATAAAGGGGATAGAGTTGAATTGTTTGCCTCTGGACTCTCACATCTGGTGATTGGGTGTTGGATATTTTGTTGAGTGAGGCTCTCATACTCCATGGGGTTACTGTGGTCGAGAAAGGATTGCCATCTAAATGTTCGGTGTCTGTTCCTTTCTCTTCCTCTGGCATCAGCATGGTTGTAAATACAGACAGACTAGGGTGCTTCAGATTCCTGACATAAAAGCCCTGCACTCTTATTGCCTCTGCAGAGAGAAGGATATGTTGTGTTGAGCATGATCTCCCCTCTTTAGTCAGAGTTTCACTCGTGGAACAGCCTCCTGAGTCAAGTTTCAGCCTCTGTCAGTACATTGACTCCAGTGAAATCAAGATCGTCTCTTAAAAAGACTGAAGACCCAGCGCCGTCTGTCTGTCTTGTCTTTCATGGAGATGTTGTTGCATCTGTTCCTCCCCCCTGAGCCCCCCTTCACCACACTGGGAAATACCAGCCAGATTGTGCAGATACTGTGAATTGCTTTTCTGCTATAGTTGCAGCATCCCCTCATTGGTTTTATTAATGAAACTGATATTGTACAGTTGCTCTTAGAGTACTTTTCCCACCTTTGATGTAACTCTGCAAATGCATTCAGTAGACTAAAGGGGGAATTAATAAAAAATATATGGAATATGCTTTCACCTAGACTAAAACTTCATGAAAGTATCTTTTGATTTCATTTCAACTTTCAGTCATGTGGTTAGAAGTCTATCAGCATAATCTAGCTTGACATGGCAAAATTTTCCAACTCTTTCTTGCAAAAGAACACAAATCTGTCAGATTATGAGGGTGTTTCCCATGCACAGCCCTCTTCAGGCCAACCCATAGATTTTAGGAAGATTCAGGGCTGGGTTCAGCTGGGGTCATCCCAACAAATTTTAGTCCTCTTCTGGTAAAGCCATTCTTTTGTAATGTTGGATGTTTGCTTTGGGTCTCACACTATAAGGTGAAAATCCTGTATATATTCAGCTTTCTAGCAGAAACCTCAAGGTTTTGTGCCAAAACTGACTGGTATTTGGCATAAATCCATCCACCTTAAGTAAATCCAGTTCCATTTGAGTAAGAACAGCCCTAAAGCATGCAGAAGTCTCCATCATGTTTCATCATGGGTATGAGGTTCTTTGGAGGATATGCAGTTTTGTTTTATGTCTAACATAACATAAAAGCTCAGGAAATACAGTTTTTTTTGCCAGATTTTACCCATGATTCCCAGTTGGGCAAAGTCTGCACCGGTTTGGGACAGTTGGCATGGCTAGTTGGCACATAAATCTGCAAGTGCGCGAGGGGAACAGACCTGACCTCAGTCGTAGTCCATTGGCCAAATCTGGACACAATTGGGTCGTGTGAACTGATTACCAATCCAACTGCAAGCACTTGTTGCCAACAGCCAATGAAAAACAGAGTTTGCTTGAGACTTTGATACATTCAGTTGGCGTTAGTTGGTTTGACAGGTCATGTAGTCTGTTATCCCTCATCAGGCGCAGCTGTTAAGTGTGTACTCCCCAGTCTTTCAGTTGTTACACAAATATCTGCTGCAAACAGTCTGTCTCTATGTGTATGTCGCCTTTTCAAAAGCTATAAAGACTTTGACAGTTGTGTGTCCCCAGCTGTAGAATAATGGTCAAATAGTTTCACTTCACTCTCTTTTGATGAAAAGAAACATCCTTTGGGAGACTTCTGTATGTTTTTCTTGTAAAAGTTAGCCCCGCTTGAATGTTTTCTTGCCACCCCATCCAACCATACCCACAGTGAAGCAGGGGGCAGCGCTATCTTTGAGCTGCTTTTCTTCAGCTGGTACTGGAATTTTAGTTAAAGTGGAGGTGAGTTATCAACAGTTCCTAATACTTGTAACCTATTTTCCATAAAAAGGTTTAAAAATGTCCATTCCAATGACTTAAACTATGCTGACTGAATGTATGTACAGTGCCTATAACAAGGATTGATTTTATTCATTTATCATGGTTAGTGTAAAGGGGACCAAAACCTCTTTAATGTCAAAATGAAAACAGATTTCTATGAAGTAATGTTGTTGGGATGGTACGTTTATGTTGATGTGCAGTGTTTTTTTGTGTCTGCCAAACAAGACTTGACCTTGGCGTCTCCCACATGCTTTTTGGTTAACTCTAGTCTACTCTAGTCTGTGATGACAGCTGATCTTGGGAGACTTACATATGTGCCCTATTTCATCTATTTCCTGATGATAGATTTAATTTAACTCCGGGGGGGTGTTCAGTGCTCTGTTTTTGTTTTTGTTTTTTTTCCTATCCATCCCCTGACTTCTACTTTCAATAACCTGTCCACTGAGTTGAGTGTTCTTTTGTCTTCATGGCGTAATGGTAGCCAGGAATACTGATTAACCAGTGACTGTGGCCATGAATGGTTTATAAAATCAATGACAGGGTAAAACATCCAAGGGGATGAATATTTTTATAGGCAGATAGACAGATCTAAAAGTACATGATATCACACACGCAAACAAAGTAATTCAGCAGTTCTTGGCTGTTCCTGTAATCCACAAAGCTGTTGTTGGAGACCATATCAGTCATACAGTGGAGGCCCTGTCAGGTGTGATTAAACTGTTTGAAACTTGTCAGTGATGCAGAGAAAACTCTCACTCTGCACCTTTTGTTATTACACCACCCCTTTCTTTAGGAAAGTGTTAAAACACAAAGATGATGCATTCTTGGTCTAGACGTAGTGGTTGAGCCACGTAGATGACCAGGTTCATTAGTGCCTTCAGCTTAGTATCTAGAACACCTGTCAAGCGTCAAGGTTGGTCCTTTATCTCGGCGGCATAGTTTAGACTTCCTGTGGGATTTTGTGTCCTTTCTTACCTGAGAAAACAGGCCATTGGAGTGGACTGGATGAACAGGTTGAGGACTCAGACAAGCTTTGTCTCTGTTATGCTGATGGTGCTGTACACTGTACATTATCAACAGTAGGGCTTCTGTTATAACAGATTAAGGTGTCAGGCTGAAAAATAGTCTGGATGAAATGGGTGAGCTTGTTAAAGTTCCGTTGAAAGCTAATTGTTGTTCAAGACTGAAATTAACAGGGAAGACGGACCATTTGGATACTGTATTTTTAGTGCTTTTAGGTGCTGCCATAAGGTTGGGGTCAGCTTTAATGGCAAGAAATAGCTTTATTTTAACATTTCAAAAGTTAGAATGCAAAAACTAGTGATGCACTTGGGTTTTAGAAGAACTAGAGTAACCATGTTGCTGCCAGTTGCCATGGTATGGAAAATACTGGATATGAAATGAATACCTAAGGCCTCATTACACATTTGAAGGAATCTCCATGGGCTATTTAGATAGGAGCACTGAGAGTCTGTCATGGTTTGGGGAGCTAAGAGAAGCCACTCTTTATGATGACCAGTCCAACTCAACCATTGCTTCTCCAAACTTACAAGTGTAATAAGACAAATTGCAACCTGAGCTATTTAACCTCCCAACAGTCTGCTAGCTGTTCAAGTTATGAGGCGTTATTTGAGGTTAACGTAATTTCACATCTCAACCTATTCAGATTTAACAATTGTTACAAAAATACACCAAAGGCCTTATTTATTTACTAATTACCTCCGCCAAGGAGGTTTTGTGATCAGCAGGGTTCGTTTGTTAGTTTGTTAGCAACATAACTCAAAAAGTTATGGATGGATTTTGATTAAATTTTCAGGAAATGTCAGAAATGGCATAAAGAAGAACTGATTAGATTTTGGGAGTGATCTGGATCACTGTCTGGGATTCTTTACAATTGGGAGTTAGGGCTAATGGCAGAGGTCTGCGCTCTCA
The DNA here is from genome assembly GCF_018320785.1 of Cheilinus undulatus. Classification (NCBI taxonomy): domain Eukaryota; kingdom Metazoa; phylum Chordata; class Actinopteri; order Labriformes; family Labridae; genus Cheilinus; species Cheilinus undulatus. The sequence goes on from NC_054867.1 coordinate 15,447,150, forward strand.
GAGTGCTTTTCTGGTTTCCCTATACTACATCACCTTTAATGTTAATAAACAACAAAAATCAGTCTACAGGCTGAGAAGTCATGACAGAAACTGACCATTATTTAGAAGGATATATTAATTGTCATAACCTCAGCCCAGACTGTTTTCCATCCCAGCCACTCCACAGCTGTGAAGCTGGAACTTTTTCCACTCCTAAAGTTGAACAAAACTCTCTTCGAGTGACTTTAAGTGGCCCAGCAGTGGCCGTTTAGTCCCCCGTAACCTTGGCTCACTCTTACCGGCCCAGGTAGTGTCCGTGAGGTCAGGGTTGTCAGTGCTCCACGGAAACTCCTTCCTGCCGCTGAGGTTCAGGCTCCTGGTAGCTGGTAACTGGAGTCAATTGACCAGTCCCTGGGTGCTGGACCCAGTCCATTTTCATTCCCTGCTGACACATTCCTGGTGCTGCCAGCTGTTAGCTCACTATGCTAATTGCCAACTCTCCTACCCTAAGTTCGAGAGGAGCGCACACGCAGAGGGTAGAGGACTGGAGGACAGGGAATCTTACTATTTGGCACAACATTTAAAGATTTTATTGAAAATATGCACATCTGTTTGATCTTTATGGCACCAGTTTCAAACTGGTACACATAAAAAGTGTTCTGTGATATGTAAATGGAGACAGACAGACACGCCACAGAGGATTTTCTCAGTCAAAAAACAGTACCTACACATGTTCAGGACAAGATCAACAAAGGAACAAGACATTTTTGTACTCAGACATCACCAAAATGAGCATAACACAAAAAAATCCCCATGGGAACTTTAAAGTTAAAAGCGAAGAAAAAAACTTCTAGGAGAGGTTTGGTAATAATTTGCAAGAGAAAAGTACGTGGCTTCAGTTGCCAGACATTTTTGTAACACTACATTCACATCTGTAGTTTGTCATCTGCACCCAACCTCTGTAATTCAATTTAAGCTCATATTTTGCTATCTTAGGTAAACAGAGAGTTGAGCCTGATTTTTCTTTGAGAGAAAATGTGAAACCTTAAAGCTTTTTGACATCTTCCATCTCACCCTCAACATTTCCTTTGTAGCCTCCCTGTCAAAGAACGCTGCTCCCTACAGACCCTGTGCAACTCATCCAGAACACTGCACACTGCCTTGCCTTTAACCTCTGTGAATTCTCCTGTATCATCCCCCTCCCTCCGCTCCCTCCACAGGCTGTTTGCAGCCGCTCATATCATATTCAGAGCCCAGCGCTGGCATACCAGCCTTTGAAGAGATCTGCAACCCTGTATTTCCAGTCCTGAACACGACTCTGCCTCCTCCCTGCTCTGTGTTAAGGAGCAAGAGTTTTGCTCTTTGCTTCAATACTAAAAATCATCACTTTTTCATTTTTCTTCTCTCAAAGAGGCTCACGAATTCATTTCAGTCTGACGACTTGCCTTGATCTCTACAAATACTGAATTTTATTTTGTAATTGCATTAGTTAATTTTATTTACTTCCCACCTCTCTTCATGCATGGCTAGATCCCTGAAGACTTAAGTATATGGGAGATTGTCAGAGAGGTCAAGTGGCAGGGCACGACACTGGCTGGGGAGGTCAAGGCCACTGCCCCCCTTTCATCTCCAACCTCCACATAATTTCTCACCCTCTGTCAGTAGTAGATTGAGTTTCAGATGTGCTTCACTGCCTCAGAGCCGCAGACTTGTGCCTGTTAATGTGACCTCTCTTCTTTATGATGTGCAGTAAATACACCATGACTGAGATGCACTGTAATGTAACATGAGAATAAAGGGGGAAATGTGTGTTATTTTTAAGATCTGCACAATTCAAGTTTTATTTTTACAAATGGAAATACATATTATGCTGACTATTAAGGGAGTTTGAAGCTGAAGCAGAAGTATTAATTAATGGACTAGATAAATACTCCAGCATAAAAGTAGTCTTTATTTATAGTATTTCTATACTCTGAATTAAGGCTGCACTGATCACATTTTTTGCTGCTGTACCTGACATTCATGAGTGATATTGGCTGATCATAATACATCATATCATCATTTATGTGTTGATATATCTGCTGGTTTAGTGGTTGTGTGTGGGTGCTGGGACCTCCTACAGGTCAACAGGTCAGCAACCTGGTTAAAGAAACACAAAATGCATCCTTATTTAGTCAACAGCATGCTTTTACTTTGCTTGTCAAAGTAGTGCAAAAAAATCCTAAGACGAAATGCACCAAGTGTCCTAAAGTCAGGACAACTAAATTGTATGAAGTGATGATTCATTCATTTATGTGAATTATTCAACACAGTTAGAAACAGATTAAAACGAATATCCTATTAGATATACAGCACAATTTGTCTAGTAAAAACCAGGCAGCAAGTCTCAGAACATAACTGAGTTGGATGCAGCAGATGTCTTTTTTTATGTTGGGAAGAAAAAAGAATTTCGCCTCCAAACCACTGCAATAAATCAGATATCTAACTAAAAACCTAACACACTTTCTCAAAGGTCATTATGAACAAACCATGATGATGTTTTTAAAGATGTTCAATGTTTGCCAATTTCCTATGCTGGTATTTGCAAATCCATTTTAACCATTATACTGATATTTTGTATATTGATACATACATTTTCACTTCAAGATCTGTGTAGTCAAATACACACTGTCAGAGTGATTACTGACACTTTTCAGTGTCATCATGTCTTTTTAACACTAATTAAGTATCATTATTTTCTTTTAGGAGTTTAAAATGGACTCTTCTTAAACCTAATGAGTGTTACTTTAGCTCAACACTTCTTTTTAGTGTTAGAAATTTACTCTCTCAGTGGATCATTTTAAACTACTAAAGTATTCCAGTCATATAAAGACTGTAAGGTGTAAACATTTATGTAATTACCAACTAAAACTTTATATATTTATAGTCCCAGAATAAAGATTTTATCACAAAAACTTCTGATGTAATTTTGAAAGTTTTACTATTCTTATAATTAAGATAATACAATTTGCTATGCACATTTCATAATTCATAAAGATTATTAGTATATATTGAATGCTTGTGTTCAGGTGTCAGATGATCCTTACCAGAAAACACCAGAGTTAGGTATTTTCTGGTAAGGATGGAGCAAAGAGACAATTGCAGAGTTTGGAAACACCATTTGGTAAAAAAACAGCATACCACCCTGTCTAATAAACCATCCCTTGCCACAGGCAGGAATTAGCTAACTCAGTAACTCAGGCAACATCTAAAAACATTTAAAAACTATGCCCAAGGGCATGATGGGAAGACTCAGCCCAGTCAGATTTGAATTGGCAGTGGGCAGAGCTTAGATTAAATGAGACTGAATGTTAAAAACCTCAGCACTGAAGGCACTTGAACTTATTATAGGGTTGAAATGATACTTTGGAGTTAAATCAACTGAGAATTTTACAACCCAGTGTTTGCTGTGTAGCCAGACCCCAAACCTTCAGTACTTCAAACACACTTTAAAGTTTAGGGAATGAGGATGGACAAACTTTTTTTTTTTTTTTGTACTAACACAACTCACAGCAAAGTTTCTGGGTTTTCACTGAGGCTGCCTCAGATGGATTAGGATGACTAACACAACGCAGCAAATACAGATGAGTTTAAGTTTTAAGTCAGCAGTCAAAGCTGCTTCGTTTTATTTAACTCTTATGCACAATACTGATGTGCTAACTACTTATTGGCTGGGAGTTTAACTGTATAATAATACCGCTGCAGATGCAACGCTCCTCTCAGCTGCAGACACCTCAGTATTAACCACAGGTTACAGATCTGTTCTGCCAATTATGCATTTTAGAAATAAAACTTCCTTATAATTATTGGTTCCTCGTCTACCCAGGCATCTACTCCTAACTTTAGTGGAATGACAGTTATTAGTGTTAACTACTGAGTAAGACAGTGAAACATTTACAGTAGGCTATTGCACTATGTAGCTTTTTACCTTTAGGGGCATTAAAGGCCTTATAAATAAAAGTTTAAAGATGTTTCAAAGGCAAATCCAAAAAAGAAACAAGTCACCTTTTACAGTTTAATAAGATGAAAAGGACTGATGTTTCAATGCAGTCCTAATAAAGATGCAGAAATGTTTCTGATCTTTCTGAGATCACCAACCTCCACCTGTGGAGAGATGGTATAAACACATTTTTACACAGTATTTAAGCCTATTGTTGGCATATGTTATAGATCAAGATTTGCATGTTGAATGTCTTCATCTGCCTAATATTCTCCATGTATGATGTGGCTTTTTGCTGAAAGTCACTGAATCAAATTTACTGCACTATTTAGTAGGTTGGGTAACATTCTGCATCATTCTGATTACAACCAGCCTGGATGTGATCTGGCTGTAAATAAGTTCAGAGTGTTTGAGATTTAATGAAAAACAGAAACACGGCGGCTGCATTAAGACTCCTTTCAACTTTCAGTGAGGCAAAATATTTTAAAATCAACAGTTAAAATGTAATATTATTAGACTGGAAATGCTTAAAATCAACCACTACACAAGGATTTGTTGCAAAAGTCAGGAGGCGAGGCATTTAGAGTTCTGATTTAGACCAGAGAAACTGGATCCTACGCTCATTATTGTTTCAGAGCTCAGTGAAGCATGTTAGAAATAAAGTGAAGTCAGCATTTCACCCATTCCTCACATCCAGTCCTCTTTCAGCATGTATGCCTCGGCCTCCCACCTCCTCATCTGGTCAGTGATGAGGTCATACCGCACTTTTGCATGAGGAAATGAGGTTACACTGAAGAGTATTTTCCCCTATAAGAGCACTCAGGCATGTAACAATGCACATACTTTGATGTCTTTGTTGTGAGTTGGTTTTGAAATGCTGATTTGTAGATTTCCCAATTGCTGCCCCCTGCCTGTCGGTGGAGTAGGTGTTAATTGCGATGTGTGGGGATGCACTCATTCACGTCCATTCAGACCAGGCCGGAGCCAGCGGTGACCCCCCGACAGGCCGTTTTTTTGTGAACGACCCATCCTTTCAGGCCCCCTCCTGTGGCGGTGCCTCATCTTGATTGGTGAAGGGTTGGGAATAAAGGAGACCCCGGGCAGCAGTTCCCCGTGTTGTTGTTGTTGTTGTTGTTTGACGTCGCCCACACACTCTTCGTCTTGTGAAGCTCCTATAGCTGCAGGGGTGTTTGTGTAGGTTTGCGTCTCATTCAGAGAAGTTCATTCACATTCTGGGAGACCTGGGGGAGGGCGTCAAACTGGCATCAGGCTTCTTTGTTCAGGAATGTCCCGCAGACTTTTCTCTGAGCTTCCTATAGATTCCTGAGTCCAGGTCTGAAGGGGACATCAGCAGAGGTGAAAAATGATTCGGAATGGAGGGAAAATGCCTTCTTTACAGCTTGGCGTCATGCCAAACCAGAGGTGCATGAGGTGTTGCAATCTGAAAGCATGGGAGATTAGGAGTATCATGGGTGTTGTTTGTGGAACCACCCAGTAATGCCCTAATGTCTCTGACTTCATTCAATCACTCAGCCCCTGTTTTTGATTCTCTGATCTCCTGCTTGTCTGAGCCGGATCTCTTCAACTCCTTTTTCAAATCTGAAGACGACGGAGAGGTGGTGTTACTGTGCGCGCTTAAGCCCCTGTTTGACTTCTTAACTCACTTGCTTGTTTTCCAGCTTAGCCCTTCAATGGAGGGTTAATGAATACTTTATTGCCACTTTACTGTGTGGATCAGAGAGGCCGTATTTATTTTCCCCCTTGGGACGTCCTGTGGCGTTTCCCAGAGTTTCGGAGCAACCTACTTTGCATTTCCTTTCTGTGGGAAGACAAACGGGCCGAGAGTCCAAGATGAACCGCTCAGACAGAGGGAGGGAGAGAGGCGCACCAAGCTGGAGCTTGGATTTCACTCCAACTTCTCTCCGTCTACGCTCTTGAATCAGCCTCTCTCTGGGGTTACGGTGTGGATTAGGTTTTACCCCCACTTGTCTCCTCCTACCTTCCAAGTTTTGTCATGCCTACATGTCAAGGGTTGGAAAAAAAAGAAAATCAGAATGGCATTATAGAAAATATATGTAGAGTTTGTTGGATTAGTTTCCCAAGGTAGGACTCACCCAAAGTCTTGTGGGTAATTTTACACTGTCAGGCATGTCCATATTCTCAGTTGGCAGACACCAATAAACCTCCTGACTCCATCTCAGGTGAGTAATGACTAAATCATCACCCTCCTTTGCAGTTTTTCTCCTCTTCTGCCCATAACTCTTTCAAACCAAGCTTAGTAACGCAGCCCAACCGTGACGACTGTTTGCTTTTTTAAAGCCCGTAATTAAGTCACTTAGCTCTCCCTCTTCCCCTCATGGTGCATGCATGACCAGATAGGGGTTCAAGGGGGTCCCAGAGCCCACCTCTTGCTCGTGTTGGACCCTGGCCTGATCGATGGCTTTTTAATGAGGCCTCCCAGCAGAAAAAAAAGCCCAAGTGAGCGGTAAAGCAACCCAAGGGAATATTTAAAAGACTGGCGAAAAGAGCAGCAAGAGTAAGCAGCTCTTCCTGTTTTCTTAAACTTGGATACAGCATTAAGAAAAGGTAATTGATTGGAACTAATTAGCGGTGGAGAGATAAATGATGGGTAGGTGAGATGTGGCGCTTTTAACGACGCGCTGTGGGGATGGAATGCACTGTGGATTTAACTCTTCAGTGGGTTGTGGGCGCCCACAGTAAAGCTCCATCATGTGTTTGTGTTTGTGGGTTAATCTCCACGGCACCAGTATTTACTGGCTGTACTGGGGCGTGTGGAAGTTATTAGCTAATAAAGACAGTTTCTTACATGCTGTGTGGAGAATTTGTTGCTTGAAGTATCTAACTGAGGAAATGAACTGGAAATAAAAGCAACTGTTGGTGTGAAGGATCAGTGTTGGGTTTGTGACTTGTTGCATCACAAAGCAATGTATTGTCATGCTGGCTGTGGGCTCACAGGCAGTTAAAAAAGTCAAATTATTAGCTGACCAAAACTCAGACTCATGTTATTTTATTTGTACCTGTAGCTAGATTTGTCTTGCAGCCAGTGAGATTTTAACATCCATTAGTACACACAGGTCACAAGACAGAAGTCTAAAAAGAAACAAACATCATAAAACTATTCAAAACCCACTTAAACATGAACCCCCCCACCCATCCGACCCAACCCCAACCCTGAGAAGTGACACAAGATGCTAAAAACAATAAAAATGATTAAGAAATAAAAAATGAAAGTTGTCAAGTTTTCATTAATCAGGGCATTAAAAGAGAGCAACACACCAACTAATAAAATTGATAAAAAAGAACAAATAAATAGATCTTAATTGATCTGGGTAAAACAAAATAAGACTCAAAAAAGAAAAAAATACATATATAAATATAAATAATTGTGTGCAAATGTGACTCCAGCTTGTTCAGCTCAGCCAGGATAAAGCTGTTTTTATACAGCTTTGTCCTTCACCTAGGGGCTAAAAACTGACATCCAGGAGGGAGAAGCTGAAGTTCCCTGTGCAAAAGATGGGATTTATCATTTAAGATAGAGTTAGACTGGGCTTTAAAATGCATCCAAACAGGTTTATCAGAGTGAAATCATACTAAATCAAATTTTTCAAAGTCAGATTGAAACATTTAGACAGTGCAATTGCAGATTAATTTTCTCTAATAGTATGAGAGCATTGGTTTCCAACTTGGGGTCCAGGACTTCTTAGGTCTTATGAGATCCCACAAATCTCATGAGTTGTGCAAGGCTATCAAACCTGAATATGCACAAATTACTTATCATGATGAAACACTCAGGTAAAACTTAATAGAAAGATGTTTTAGTAAGAGAAGCATACAAAGACCTAATTTAATACAGATTGTTTATCAGTGAAATAATTAGGGATGCACTGATGCATCGGTTTAACATCTGTATCAGCCGATATCAGCCCTGTTCACAAATATCAGCCATTGGCCAAATAATGTGGCAGGAACAGATATCAGTTACCAAGTTTATCTGCTGTCACCAATCAGTTTTATTTTGAAATCTGGTATATCTAGCTCAGCGTTTCTTAGGTGCAGGTATGGGGAGCTCCAAGGACAAAAGGCTGGGAACTACATTAAAGCATACTACCATTAGAGTGTAACTAAAGTAAGTAACTTTTCATTGCACGTACACTGCCCACAGGCTGTTACAAGCAGCAATCTTTCAACTCATCTAGCATGATGTGGAACTGCATTTTCTGGGTTTGTGTAACTGAATATATTTGGTGATATGATAAAACATATATTTCTAAAAGTCTACTTTATTACAGCTATGATAGCTACAAAAGCGACAGCTCCAAAATGGAACAGAGTTTAAGGAAAAAGCAGCAGAATTAAGTACTAATTTTCAATGTTTAAATAAAGTGGCTGTTATCACTCTCTGACAGGTGTCTCCATGAATTCATATGTAACTGTTGTCTATTTTGTGTCAGAGTAGCATGTTATAATGCTGCTGACAGCAATGGTGCAGTAAAGTTTGCACTGTCTTGATCATACTATGCATACTATAAGCTTGAGTAACACTATCATCTTTCATTGTTTTGTCCAGAGCTGGGATTTGAAGTATTGATGAGCAGCAGTTCAGGAAACACCAGCTGGTCTGTGTGTAACATATTCATTCATGTGCAGAAGTTTTGGGCATGTGGGGCGCTAAGGATTCACCAGAGAGCTCGATGTGCCACAACCTGTGCTAGCAAAATCATCTGGAAAAAGTGTTAGAACTAGCTGAAAGTGTGCATAACACCATCTACTCTGAAAAGTGACGTGATGTCTCAACTATCTTTTGCTTATGTTCACAGATTGTTGTTTGAGCAAGTACTTGAAATCTTTCTGACAGTCATCAGATAAAAAAATGGAGGATTTTAAATGCATGACCTATAGATTTACAGTTTCAGCTGCATTTGTCAGTCTGCCTCTTATCAACTTGTCAAAATAGGACAGGATGAAAAATCTTATAGAAAACAGGATCCTAGTTGTGTCAAGTTCTGGAATACATTGCAGACACCAGACACACAGTTATGTGGTTCAGGTGTTTGGAAACGGTTGCCCCTTGAGATGTCGGTGAAATTCACTTTCATGTGTGAAGAGAGAGGAAGGGAGAGTCATCTCTGAAAGAAGCTGTCATGACTGAGGACAACCACTGACATACCTGATAGTTTCACTGTCAGAGAGTTTCCTCTCCTTTTTAATAATCCTCTATAATTTGTTAGTTTTGTTCTAAGGTGATATTTCTAAGTGTGTTGATACCCGAATAGTCCTTTTGTTAATGGATGGTCTGCTGCTTCATTCAGTGCTGTTTCACAGGTGATGTTAGAATTAAGAGTGAGTCCATGATATTTTTCTGTGGCACTGAATTATCTTATCAAACCATCAGGGAAGACACAGCATGAATACGACTCTTCTTTGCTCCGTTTGAGTGGGATTTGAGATTGCAGCCTTGGCTCAGGGTGTCATCCTTCACCTGTTTGGTAGCGACAAAAGAGGCCTGGAGTTTTATAGAGATAAATATCTGAAACTATCAGCCCTTACCTGCCATGCGTCATTGTTAACCTCATTGAGCTGTGCACTGAGCGATTTATTAATCATCACTCATGCTGTGAAAAATACTTGAACAAAAAAACTGCTTAAATAACAAAGAAGAAAGTGAATGAAGAAATGTTTTAACTCTAGGGTGCATCATAATGCAGATAGTGCTACCACATCACAACTGGTACTGCAGTAGGACGGACTACAGGACTTTTTGTCCCCAGTTTAAGAAATTTGAGGCAGTAAAGAAGTAAAAACACCCAAAATAGACATTCAGTCATTTAGGTCATGTCTAACACTTCTATATCCTCCATAACACACACAAGCACATGGCATTTTGGCTTTCCTACAACATAGTAAATATTTCTGCTATTAGAGGTTTCAAATTATAGTCCAGAATGTCTGTTGAAGTTTAAGTCTATGTTTAAGATATTGTAAGGATTTGCTTTGAAATCTTCACAAAAATTTGGGAGAATTTGTCTGGATATCCAGGGTGTTTTCATGTAAAGTTTGGAAATGTTTTCTTGGATTTTAATGAATTTGATTTGAATTTTTTGGGGGCTTACTTTGATTTTTTTTTGCAATTTTTTATTGAAGTTAGGAAAATGTATTTTTTAATATAATTAAAAAAACATTTGGAAATTTTTGGGTGTGTCCTTTAAAATTTTCAAGAATTTCCAAAATTTCAGGAAAATCTTTTGGATGTTTGGGGGAATTAAAAAATTTGTGTGGAATATTTTTAATGCACTGGTAAGTTTTTCAGGACATTCAAAAATTAATTAGAGATGGAACTTTGAGGAATTTAAAAATTTTATGATAAAAATTCACAAAAAACATTTAAGAAACATCCCAAAAAATGTGGGTACTATTTATGGGATTCTGTAGAAATTTGTTTAAGAATGTTCACATAGATTTCAGGCCATTTCTTTGAAATTTGAGGGAATTTGTGTGGATTTTGGAAAGGGAAATTTCATATAATACAGAACTTTTAGTGGAAATTTCTTTGATGCTTGACCTCAACAAGTCCTTGGGGTCCATGAGTAAAATGACTCCACCATCCCTCTCTCAGTTACTGATGATATTTCTGACGGTAGACTCCTAACAGCTGACCAACTGGCCAACACACAGCTAGAACTGATCCAGTGCTGTTTCTGCAGAAACAGGATGTTCAGGAGATTTGCAGCCAATTATTCCTTAACTTTCTTTTATTTATAAACAAGGGCTGAACAATTTTTTAAAAGTGTCCAACTCTGATAATTTTGACTCGTATTGCAAATTGGGTATGAATTATTGGATTGAAGGGTTTGTGTCATTCTTATATTTAATAAGAAAAAAGTACAAAAATGAAGAAGGTAGGATTTTTTGTTGGCTATTCTAAAAAATGACACCTGAATGATTGCATGATATGTTTTGCATAGCATCTCTGCTGCAAAAGAAAAAGTTTAAAACTGGTATTTTGACACAAAATTTAGGTAAAAGAAAAACTGCACCTTTTGCGATTTAATCTAATTTTTGATTATTTGCCCAGCCCTACACAGTAGTATAATAGTGAGAGAATGACTCCACATCACATCGTAAAACAGCAGGAAGTGAAGTGATGTCCCAGTGTTTAACATTTCAGAGCTGATTTTAACTCCCAAAGTTTAATTTTAACTCCATTCTGAGTGAAGTGGTCTTGACAATATTGATCCACCAGTGCTAGTCTAACTCTGTAAGGAGTCAGTTAATCTAAGCTTTTAGTCGTGTTTCTGGTGGACTGTAGTAGTTTTTTGATGTGAGACACATTTCTACCATGAGTGAAGTTATCATACAAGTTAGAATTTTCACCTGTGACTTCAGGTGCTCCCAAAGGACATAAAGTGCATATTCTTTACTAGGACGTATTGCCTTGTTATGAGGTTATCACAGATTTTCTGGAGTTACTGCAGCTCTTTTATAATGTAAAATATCAAACAAACGTGTAGTTTGACTATAAGTACAGTGGAAACTTTAACTCTTTTTCAGTTTAATTGAAAATGGCAATATTGCTGTCTATTTGATTTATTATAGAGGTGTGACTTTACCTGAACAACCTGGTTAGAGAAATATTATTTTGTTTTTGTTACCAATAAAGAAAGATCACATTTTACCATCAGAGCTTAAAGTAAACTTTAATGATATACTTTTTGCTTTTACTTGAGCAGATTTAGAGACATGCACTTGTACTTTACTTTACTTCAATAAATTTTAACCAAAGTATCTGCCCTTTTACTAAAGAACGATGGTTGTGTACTTTTCTGCCTGAGGTAAAATGTAAAAGAGAGCAGTAAAAGACTTAACTTGTAGCTCATTCTGATAAAGTTGGACCATTTAGAGATACTCTTTGTCTATTTTGGATCAATTTAAAATCTTTTAATAGGGTGGGAATAAAAAAAGATGTTTGAAGCTGTGAGTTTTTGTTGACTTTACATGCTGGAATTGGGGTGAAAACTAAAAATCTAAATAGGAATGTATTAATATTATTATAGTTTGCAGTGCAAACTGTAAACAGCTGTTACTGTGCACCTTCAATGTTGACTTTGAGTGGTTACTGTCAAAGCTCTGGTCCAAATTAGTTTATGATAAAATATAACAATTATTAAAAAAAAAAAAAACTAATGGAGGGACAGAAGAGCTGTCAGTAGAAGAAGATGAGGCTGTGAGTGGGGAAACTCTGTAGGCACATGTTAATACCAGGTTTAAATGTATGTGGTCAAACACTGTTTGATTCCAGTCCAGTGACAGAAAAACACATGTAATGCCAGGTATAAAGGGGGTCTACTACATCATCCAGCTGGACGTCCCCCCACTTCAAAAGTCCTTCCAGCACTACTGCTGCCAAGCCATGTGTGGTTTATTCAAGCAGTAAAACACACTCCCTTCACTAGACCTTTACCTGCTTGGTTTTAATGTTTTAAAGCCTCTGCAATTCAAAATGCAAATAAATATCTGTGGAAAGTTTACAAAGAACTGGAAGTTATCCCACACATTTTTATCAGACATGCTAAAATATGTGAGGGCACTGGCATGACCCTTAAATTGTGATTCACAACAATCTCCCCTAATCACACTTTATTCCCCAAATATTTTCTTTGCACTTAACTCTGTGTGCCTGAGATACAGGCCATACATCCTCGATGAAGACTCCACATTCTCCAGATAAACTCGCCTGGGGAGTCAGATTGCTCACTCCTCTCCGAGGAGTTTCAGAAGAGCTGTTTTGACTTGTCTCGCTTAATTGCGGTGTCAATTAAAATATTTTTCAGGAACATCATGCGGGCAGGGCAGGGGCCGGGAGGATTGCGAGAGGCTCGTTCTTGTTCACAGCTGTGCATCGCCTGCAGTGCTGACGCAGAGCCAGGGAGAGACAGCAGGGACGAGCTGCTGAGGGTTTAAGCTGTGAGCAGCAGAATGAGAGCTTATAAAAGGTCTTTTTCTGTCCAAATCACATTAACCTTTTTGTTTGAGAAGGCAGTAACTGATAGGAACCTAAGAGAGCAGAGTGTAAGATAAGCGCGATAAGACGTGAAGATTAAGGTAGCATGGATTTCTCCTAAGTCTTTGGGAAAACTTTAAAGATAAAGCAACAAATGATGAAATAAACTGATAAAATGCACACATGGAAGGCTGTTTAATTATAATTCTGCTTATAAAAAAACAATGTGAAATCATTTGAAGGTCATCTCTGTTGTTTTTTCTGTCATTTAATTAAACCAATCACAGCATTCCTTGATAAGTGCTTACACATTTGAGCTGAGCTCTGCCATGTTATGAAAAATGTAGAAAAATCATTAATGTTGTCTTTGGGAGCTAAAATGAGTTGACCCATGATGCTTCATACCAAGCTGGCGGTAAATTGCAGTGGAACAAGGCCACAGAAGAGTGTGAGAACGAGGAAGAGTTCTCTGTGCGTTATTTGTGCAACAATTTATTTCTGCGTGGTAAGGGAATAACAATAGAGATGCTGTATGGAACCACTATGGGCTGGAATGCTGATATCCACCTATACACTTTGGTTAAAGAAAACATCAACTAAGATTAAATAGTCACAATTATTTTCCTTTTTTTCAACAACTTTTACCAATGCTGTCTTCTATGCCAAATGTTCTATCAATAACCCAAAGACATCCAAAAACCATAGTAAAAAAATACCAGAAAACAAACAACAGTACAAACTTATAGCATTAGTAATGGTATAAAAAACTATGGTAGAGGTATTTTTTTAAAAGTTTGGATGATATGACTTGAACTTTTGCTGCAATTCTAAAGTATTGAAATCCTATAGCTATAGTGATTTGATGGTATCCATTATTGATTCTGGTCTTATCCTTTTGAAACAAAAACAGTGGTCAAATCAATGCAATGCAAATCATCAGAATATTTCCAAAAATGATGAACATCACTTATCAGTCAGTCTTTGCTTTTTCTTCATTTCTTTTTTTTTTTTTTTTTTTTTTAATTCCATCATTCATCTGCAACATTCAGTGGATCTGTTCCTACAAATCACTTGACTAGCATCTGTTTTCTTTGTGACCTGGACGAGTCCTGCTCCATCCGATTGGTTGCCTGACTAGTATTGACAAGTATTGCTCTGAAAGCCTTTATTGATGGAAAGGATGATTTTGCGCTTCTCCCAGCCTCTGATTGGCCTATAATGAATGTGACAGAGGGTTTGTCTAGTTTAACCGTGCATTGCGAGATGGATTCGCCCGACTGTTATCAGGAAAATCCATCTCGCAAAGCTCCAATCCACGTTCTTATTTGAGGAGAACGAAGTGGTGGCTATGACTGGGGTTTAGCTGTACTGTTAGCCGTTAGCAATGGCTGCCTCCATGTGGTGACAGCAGTTTTATCAGAACTGGACCACATTTCTTCATGAAACAAGAGCAAAGAACAGATCTGAAAGCTTTTCATGATGGATTTTTTTTTAACTCCCCTGCTGACCTGCTTCTGCGTGACTTTGCCATCGTTACAGTGGTGGGGTTGAGTTGTACTGTAGCGGGAGTACACAATAGCTACAGCCACAGTAGTGATTAGCTTGGCTATAGCTGTAGAAAAGCAGCAGTTTAATCAGAACTTGACCACATTTCTGTATTAAAACAAGCACAAAAAGCTTCTTTTAGCAGAGATGGCTTCAGCATGACCGTGGCCACAGACAAGATTTGTTGATCAAATGCTATGCCTGGTTAGCCTAGCTCAGGTAAGCAACAGAGCTGTGCATGTGCTCAGAGCTGCTGGATGAAAACAAAACAAATACTAAACAAACACTCAGTATTGCCCTTCTAGTGACCCAGATACTGCTTATTTCATTCTTGTTACTGGGGAAAGATCTGCAAAAAGATACAGAATACTATAGCAGCTAGCCAAGTGAGCAAACTGATGCTAATGGTAGTGGGCTAACATTAGCCTAATCAATGATCAACTCAGCAGCTTTTTGCTACAAACACATTCACTAACCTGAAGGAAATACCCACGGTTTCTTGACTGAAACACAACAATCTACCTTATTTTGATGTTGGTAGGTATTTTTGGAGTCTGTCTTTAAAAACTTAATGTTCATAATGTAGCTTTATAAGCTAATTAGCTTGTGACCCTCGGTCACACAGTTGCATCAGATTAAACGCAAAAGGTCATGACAACAACTTGCCACTGGTTATTCAGCTGGGATGGAATATTTTTTTTATTACTAGCTGGTTCAGTCAGAGGGACTTGTGTAGGATGACGCAGGCTGGTTTTTGCTTGGTTTAAAACCTGAGAAGGAACAACATAGATCATCTACTGTCTCACATCTGCTGCCATAGCTTTTAAGTGGATATGGCATCAAGATTACTGATCTGCATTTTATATTAAAAACTCACTATGTGATACTTTAGTTAACAGATGCCTTTTTTCCCACTCATAGTGTTGTGGTAGCTCATAAGCTTTCGAACTCATGGATCTGTCACTTACCTGTAGAAACATGCCCTTAACAACGCAGACCCTTGACTTTTTTAACACCATGATGTGAACACCCTCTAAAGTCTGAGCACCAAAAAGAGCCCTAAAGGGCTGTCAAAGTAGAACATCGCCTGAGACTGAAATAAAGTCGAGATAACAGCAATTATCTCAGTTACACTTGTCTCTCACTGAAAAAAAGGTCTTGAATTCCTCTTCCCTGCTGGTTTCTTGTCTGTACCATCTAGGAATTCACCCAGAACAAAAGCTGTAGTTGAGACACTTTGCAATCCATACTTCCGACTTCTCCTGTAGCTTATTACCCACCGCCAGGAATGCTCCAGAGGAGGGCTGCAGGGTCACAGAGGGGGGTGTCCTGCCTGTCAGTCAGATGTCAGGCCTGTCATGTGTGCCTCGCTGCTGCAGATTTAAACCCAAGCTGGGGAAGATGGACTGGTCATTAAAATCTTGCAGGGAGGCGAGTTTTGATTTTTGCTCAAGCTTAGAATATCTCCAAAGCTGTCAGTCTGTCTGCTGATAGATGGACAACTTCCCTCTGGGTTAATAAAGAACAAGGTCAGGGGTGGTGGTGGTTGGGTTACTCTTTCTTTAAAGTGTTTTTTTTTTTCCTTTAATGCACTTCCAATGAAGAACCAGGTCAACTGGGATTCATATTTTACCCAACTGATGCATGCAGAAGAGTTTTATAGAATTTGGACTTGGTGCACACAGGATCCAGGGTGCTTTTTAAGGGGAAAAGCCTGCCTATGCACTCCTCTTCCTCAATGTTGAAAGTAAAGATCAGATACTCTACAGTGTTTTTAAAAAGTGGTTCTCTGACAGGAATCCTTTATACCTTTTTTCTCAGAGGGGCTGGCCAGTAGGGAGAGCAGGTAAAGTGAGCCCACTAAGGGGAATGTATTGTATTTTGAACTTTACAGACCTTTCATTTACTCCTCCCATCAGCCCCCTGATCCCCTCACACTTGCTGCTTTCTCCTGTCATGCCAGCCTCAGTAATGACTGTGGATTTGGGAGTCTTTCATGGATGGCATATGGGAGTTTCTTTGTTAGCTTCAAATATTTGGGGTCGAAACAAGGCTATCACAAACCCAGGAGATTCATGGATGTGTGAAGTTTGTTATTGAAATGATAAAAGGACTTCTCAGAAGGATGGTATGTCACACCACTGAAAATAAAATAACAGAATGGTTGTAAGAGAGTGTTGACCTGTCAAGTAAGAAGATAAATTAAGCTTTTTTTCACCTGGTTGTAGTGCAACGCTATTGGAAAGCTGCGGCGTTGACCTCTAAGTGCACTCATTCTCTGGGAGAGATTGCAGCCTGACAGACCATGATGCCGCTCCATTAGCTGAGATAAGGCAGCGAGGGATTGAGAAGCTCAGATCAATGAGTCATTATGGGAAGTGCAGATCTCTGGCCACAAACTCTGCCAGAGCTGGATGCTTATAGTCATGGCTTAGCGGCTTCGCAGCCCAACAATCCGTCAGCCGCTTCCCACCAACCTGCAGAGGGGCCATCCTGGCAGAAAAACCTGGCAGGATTTTCTCTGGATTAACAGCTGATTCCATGTCAAATATGCTATCCAGGAATAATGAGGCAGGGCATCAACCTTTTAACCTGACACTTCTCAGTTTGGCAGAGCAGCCAGCAGGTTTACCTAGATGTGGTTTACTTTAATCACCTTTTATGGACTCTGCTTTCATGTAGCAGTTCCACATAAACCTCCCGTCTTCCTTCTGTGGTCTCAGGTGGTGTTGGTGAAAAAAGGCCTTAGCATTTAATAAAGAGAACACTGGCTGATAAAGGGTGGACACTTAACAGGTGTTTTCACTCAGCAGGGATCACCTTTGAAAGCATAATGCTGGTTTATAACAACTGAAATGGGCACTAAAAACAACTTTCTGCAGACAGCCAACTGAGAGCTGAGCATGGGAGATCATCTATAAATCTTTACAACATGTAGTTAAAGAGTTATTCTATCATTTGCTTTCATTTGATATTATATCTTCCACTTTTACCTTTCTCTACATGGCTTACAGGAAAAAGTCTGTGTAGAGTCAGTTTGAACAGATTTGTCTGTCTATATTTACACACTGTCAGGAGCACAGTCATTAGCTCCTCTATCAAAATGTCTTTCTTTTTATAAGTAGTTTGTGCCATTAAACAAGACCAGGATTTTTGATGCAGCTTTTCCAAACATCCTAGTTTTATTTTGGATTCTTAAATTACCGTACTTTGTACACAGAAATAAAACTATTGCACAAAAATCCAAAAACTACCAGGATCAAGGGTTGTTGCGCCAGCACAAACCACTGTTGTGCAATGATGAGCTTTAACTTTGTAATTCTAAAAGCTTGGAAAATTCGTTTTCCAGGTAGGAGGTAGGAAGAGGAAGATTACAAAAACGATGGAAAGAAAACTAGTGAGAGATGTGTCTAAAGACCCCAGAACAACTGCCAAGACTCTTGTGAATGACTTTGCCAAGTCAGGAACTGTAGTCTCCAGGTAGATGATCACTAGAGCCCTGCACAGGAATGGACTGAGAGGTTAAGGACCAAGAAAAACTTCTGCGGAAAAGACACCTTCAAGCCAGACTGAAGTAACGTGTCTTGACTAGGTGTACACGTTGTCTTTGTTTGGAGAAAGAAGGGAGAGGCGTATAACCCAAAGAACACCTCAAATCTCATTAAGATATGTGGAGATCCTGGAAGAAAACCTGAAGCAGTCAAGCAACAAAACTGGGTCCGGGTTGTCGCTTTGTCTTCCAACATGACAATGACCCTAAACATTCATGGTTTCTGGTGAAGGCCTACCTTCAGAAGACCAAAGTCAACGTTATTGACTGGCCTGGCAAAGCTCTGGCTGGAATTCTTTTGGAAATCTGTGGGGTGAACTGAAAACAAAGGTTCATACCAGAAAACCATCAAGAAAAATGGGCTTTGATGTCTCAGGAGACACATCAGAGACTTGTGGAAAACTACAACTAACGACTGCAGGCTGTTATCCAGAAAAAGAAGAGACACAACTGACTATTAGCATCCGGGGGCTAATATTTTTAACCCTGGTAGGTTTTCTGGTTTTCTTGCGATAGCTTTGTTTCTGTGTGCAAAGTACAATAATGTTAGCATCCAAAATGAAATTAGAATGTTTGGCAAAGCTGTGTTAAAAAAATCCCCTGCTCTGTTTAACAAAACTTGTGAAACATTTCTAAAAAAATGAAAATTAAAACATTTTCATAGAAGGGCTAATTTTGTCCTCATCTGTACTTACCTCCTAAAAACTGTAGCATGTTTGACTTTTCTTTCTGCTATCAGCCAATTAAAATGTAGATACAGTCCATCATGATTACTCATAAAATAGTCATTTGTGAAACAGGACTTTCTAGAGGTTTGGAGGTTGGGGCCCACATTGACCAATGGGCGTAGGCCACAGTGTCAACAAACCAAACAGCAAAGTGAAAAAAAATAGTGAAGCTGATGCTGTGAGGTACAAATCTGAGACAGAGGAAATGTTTGTTAAACTGCCTTTATGATGCCAAGAGACTTCCATGACAGAGTAAAAATAGCTGGCAGAATGGCAGATGTAATATAGCAGTGCTCTTAGCATTAGCATCAGGCTAGGATATCATTTAAAATACATGTGGATAGATGAACAAATACAGATCCAGAGTCAGATTACTCTTTTTATCCCAGAAGGACAATTCAGTTTTACATTTTAATACTAAAAGACACCAAAACAGTCACAGTAGCATTTGAACAAGCACATTCATATGTCAGTGACAACAGACCAGCAGACACATGGAACACCAATGAAGACCGATGACCAAGCCCTCTTCCTTCCAAATGTCATTACCTTGGTCATGATGATTGGTTGGATACCGCCATATAATGGTGGCACATATTTACTGCTCTGTGTTCTCCTAATCTGACACAGTGACCATCATAACAGACAATGGGCTAGAGTACGCTGACCTCGACATTAAGACAGGCTGCCCACTTAAAATGCCTTCTCTTCCCTCAGGCTCCATGTTCCCTTAAAAGCTACTGTGTGACTCTGACTGGGGTTTTTGGCTGATATTGATCAGACTTGAAAGGGGAGCCCTTAAGTGAATGTGTAAAAAGTCCTGGTAATCATTGATTGACAGTTGGTATTTCCCTCATCAAGGTCACTTTGCCAATTTCAGAGTATCGAAGAGCTGCAGGGCAATCAAGCGATGAGTGGAGAAGAGGGTTTGTTTGGTCTCTTTGGATTTTTCTGCACCAGAGGGAGGTCGAGCTGAGAGAGTGACTTTCAATCACAGTAGTACTCAAGCTTTAAGAGGAGAAGACGAACAGAGCTGAAAGGAGAAACAGGAAAATCTGTCTCTGTGCTGCTCGCATATCAGCATCTAGCTGGACATTCTGCTGCACAGTGTTTCAGTTCAGCTTTACAGGGAATTTTTAATTAATAATCAACACATCTAAGTGATATTATTCATTCAGGTATGCTTATGCCAGTGATTACTATTATTTACACACATTGTTAAACCTCCTACAACCCAGCAACCTCATATGTGAACATTACAATTTAGGTTCCCTGCACCATTACTCTGAGTTTTGCTGAACTCAGACCTGTTGGTCTCTGCAAACTTGTGATTACAAAAGCAAATTACAATTATCAGTGTCCATTTAAGATGGTTGTCATTCTAATCATTATGCTCTGCAGCCACTCTCCACACAAAACTGGTCAGGGTGCAAAAACTCTTCAAATTTCATGGTTGAAACTTTTTTATTTATGCTTGGTGACATTTATGGGCTGATATGGCTGAAATTTTGACACATTTTATCAACAGTGACAAACTACAACACCGCTAAACAGGAAGTGCTTGTATGATGACACTGGGACTTTTAAGTGGTGTAAAAATAAGAAAATATGGCCTGAGTACATTGATTTTTGTTTTTATGGGATATATTCCCAGGGAATATTTCCCTGTCAAGAGCAGAAAGATTGATGGGTGCAATAGAAGGTGACGACTGTGAGGTATCTCATTCAGGAAATACTATGTTGGATATTTTGCCATTTTATTTTTTAAAAACATGATCCAGCAGACAAAAAGGACATTCAGTATCTCATATTATTTGCAGGCACAGCTTTTTTTTTTTTTTTAGATGTTTGAATAGAGTTGTATGTAGGTCATTCTACCAAACTGGTGCAATCTGTTTTCCAAAAGAACCAAAAAGTGTAAAAATCTTGCATATTTAACAATATTCAGTTATTATTTTTTTGTGCCACACATAAACTTCAGATAATTCTAAGCTACTTTTGTATATTTAATACCCATTTATAAGGTGTGAGGTGGGTGTCCCAAACCTGATCCTCTACATATAATTTCATTAGAATAAAACTGTCACAGTTTGTGCATATTTTTCTGTTGATTTTTTTTCCTCAAAATTATCTTTCGTATGTATTAAAAAAGCAAAGTAAGAAAAAAGTTGTTTTATCGTTTTATGGCTGTAACCACTGAATGAGTTCTGTCATTACGGCAATGTGCCATTATCTCTCAGAAATGAAAACCAGTATTGAACCCCATCAATTTCGATGTTTTGATGTTGTTTAGTTAAATGTGTTTTAAAAGTATTGAGTTGTTAACATTGAAACAAAAAAAAACTACAAAAAGAATTTTTTTTAGAAAGATATTCTGTAATTTTGAACAAAACCTTAAAAGCTTTCAAGACCTTTTCCCCTCACAAAACTTTTTGTTTCAGTAGTGACAAATTTGAAGGTATTAAAATATGAGGAAACTGTCAAAATTCAAAGCCATATTTAAGTCTAGAAAAACTGGAGGAATGACTCCAGGAATGACTCTGGTAATGACTTAAGATTAGTGTTAATTCACACAGGACATGGTAGTCATACGCCCAGCTGTGATCAGCTGCTAGCCAGCTGATCCCAATTATCACAGCCCCTGCTCTCAACACAGTGGTGTATTCAAATATGACGTATCTCTCACTAACCCAGCTTGCATCAATGCTGATGCACCATGCTACTGCTGGTAAAGCTTAACCTCCTCCACCCCAGCCACCTCCTTTATAGCTTAAAGCTTGATGCACCCTCATATTCAGACTCAGATCCATGCTACTATGGATTAATTGCTTTTGAACTAATTTGACTGTATTTGTATTGCCATAACTGTATCTGTCCATATGGGGTTTCTAGCCATGCCCTTCCTGGAAAGTCAAAGCATGCTGCTTGACTAACCAAGGGAGCATCTTTTGAGCAGAACCTTCTCCACCAAGTAAAAACGTAAATTCATTTTGCAACAAAATGGTTGAATATGTGACAAGAGTGTTCCTGAATGAAATAGGATATTTCCAACTCTGTGTTTACACCAGTTTGGTAGAATTGCTCATATTATGTTACGTCATAGTGCCTTTACTATGTTATCCAATAAAAAAGACCCAGCGTCCTCATATGAGGACATAATTTTTTTTTAAATGCTTGTTGTTGAGATGCAGTGTTATCATGCTTATCAGGTCATACTAATCCAAAATAAGTTTGATAATAAAAATGCATACCAAAAGAAAGCTTTGGTCTCAGATGTGTAGCTCTGTTTCTACAGCCAAAACAACCTGTGGAGTTTGATTTCACTGACTGATTTCATCACTGAATGATTTCATCCTAAAGTTTCCTCTATATTACTCTTTTACCTGGTTCCATGTGAACTCACATAATACATTCTGACAAGCACATTTCCTCTAAATGTGCTTGAATAACAGCTAATGGCTAAATGAGGTCCTGCTAGGCTGTCAGTGGAAAGTAAGAGCCAGAGAGTTAACCACTTATGACCCTCTGTATTGCTTTCTGTGCAGGAATTTGAGTGAAGAGTTTTTAGAATAATCCTGTTTAGATCAGAAAAAAGACAACCACTCTGATTTAGAAAGCATATTGCCTGAGTTGGGGAAGAAATGAAGTGTTCACTGAGGGATAAAGGAGGCCACTCTGAGGGGGTTTAAGGGCGAGGAAGGAGGATGCATTGGCTGTGTGTCTGTTTTTGTCTCAGAGGCTGGAGGTTTTGGCCAACTCTGCTGAAGAGAACACCTCCATATTCCACCTCAGAGGAACCAATATGAGCCTTTCACACGCTTCTTACTTTCCCTACCTTCCATCTGGACTTACCTCATTTCTACTCACTTTGCTCCGTGTTTTTGCGTTTTGCTGTCATGGCCACTTTGAGTTTGTAGCCGTCACATTATTGGCCGGTCCCACTTTTACATTTTGTTTATATTCCTCCAGCTGCTCCATGTCAGAACAATCAAGAGTCACACTTGTTGTGTGCAAGGTTCTTAACTTGCGTGCATAAATGTGCATGCTGTGGCTTTTAACTGCACGTGTGTGAGAGAGATGGAGGGATGAGGTCCGAGAAGGCATGCACACAGACACCACCCTCTCACCCACCCTGTCTGCTGCTCTCTTTATCCGTGTCCTGCAGTTATCGGGCTGATTTTATCACCCTGTTAGCTGTGGGGAGATTACCAATGACAAACTGGGATGGCTAAATCGGCTTGGTAAACTTGCTGACCCTTAAAACCTCCGGCTCTCCCCTGCTAGTATCTCCTTAACACCACCTTACATGGCTGTGGAGCATGGTGTGCCTAGCTAACAGCCTTAATGCTGATAGAGCTCAGAGAACATTCTCTGTTAAAGGCTATTTAAATGATGACAAATGACTTTAATGAAAAGGGTAAATGAAATGGAGTTAGTATTTAAAACTGCACATTTTTTAAAAGATTATGGCTGTGGATTTTTAACAACATGCATATATCTGACATCCCTGGATTATCATTTAAAGATTAATACTCTTTTTTTTCCACATAGAAAACCCAGAAACATACATTTGTGAGTTAGGGACTATGTCCCTGATCAGATTGATTCCTCTCGTCTTAAGGGAACCTATTATCTCGTTCTGACTCTAAAAGAGGATAAGAGTGCAGAGCCCTGGAAGGCCCTTAAAACGGCCGTGGTTTAGGAATAGCAGGCTTATGGCTTATAGCATCAAAGAGCACAGCAGGACCTGTGACTTCTGCTTCTCATTGTCTTGTCACCTGTCTGAACAGGTCTCTCCTGGTGGTTTCAGGACGGCACAGAAAATTCAACATTCCAAGAGCTGCAATTTGCTGTTCAAAGTGGCAAACCGCTTTGATTTATTGAATTTACAGGGACAGGCTATGAATGATGGTTCTCTTAAAGCCATATACCAACAAACAAGCACTTCAAAGAAGTTAATAGACAAGAATACTTAGGTTTGGCCCTATAACAGTATTCCCATGGGACTATTTGTGATGCAGACCCTTTCAGGGTTTCTCCTGGCCGATGGACCCAGCCAGACAAAGGGAATTAGAAAGCACAATGCTGTTTATAAAAGGCTAATCCCTTTTATTTCAGACGAGCGCCCTTTCAAAAGAGAAAGTAAATGATGAGGCAAAATGTGATGACGCTGCTGCCATAGCCATGTTTAACTGGACTTTGTCATCTAATCCCACTTCCTGTCCCCTAAGCCTGGGAATCAGGGGAGGCATCGGAGCTAAACTGCTGGCCTGCCTCTGTCCAAAGAAGATCTGAAACAGGAGGGATGTCCGCTAGTCCCGCTTCCGTCAGCATCATCAGCCTTTTGTCAACTATGACTGATGGGAGAAGCTGTACATGGCAAATAAGACTTTTCTGTCCTGACCATAACTTCTCCCTCACACTGCTCCACGGGGGAGCAGGAAGATAAGCGCTGAGGTGGCATGGTGTGTACTTACTCAGGGAGAGGGGATCAGCAGGAGCCTGGTGGGAGGAAGAGACCTGGAGCAGAGCCACAATGGCTGCTGTCACAATCTGTCCTGTCTTCCTGTCATTCTCAGGAAGGGGCTGGAACAACTGGCCTCCCACACTGTGACCCCACACTGCTCCAACAAATAAGGCATTCATAACCGCTGGGCACTACAGTGGGTCTCTGGTGTCACATACATTAGGTTGCTATATCCTGTGTCTTCACAATTGTAAATCTGCCACTGGCCTGTCAGGACGCACCTGAGAGACAAAGACTTCTTTTGTTACGTGGAGACATTTTTCAGCAGCTTGGAGCAGCTCTGTTAGGGGCAGTCGAGCTTCCAACAAAGCCTTCTTCTATAAAGTCACTATTTTCAGGGCGTGTTCATCGCTCTGTTGGTTCACATGGAAAAAAGGCCAGGATACAACATAAAGAATATGATCAGGCTTTGGTCAAACACTGAATATTGTTTAATCCATGAGCTTTACATCAGAGCACAGCAGCTATAATCTTCTCTTTTCGTTAGATTTGTCGTCTCTGGATGTGGTCATACCAGAAAAGTTGGAATGGAGGGGTAGGGTAAGGTGCTAGGGCAAACAAAGTTTTTCCAGAGGCCCACTCCAAACCAAATATTATTGTAAATATCCCAGAACCTTGTGTACATTGACAAACTTGGAAATTACAAAAATCAAGTATAATCATTTAATGTTTTTCTCATGCATTTTGATTTCGCACAAGCATGAAAAAACTTCTGATGACATATAAAGGAGCTTTAAGGGTGGCTTCATTTCTGTAAGGAGTCATTGTCCACTGCCTTTTAAATGTTGGTGGGATCTGTAGGCGGAGTCCTTGACCAGTGTCTGGATGTGTTTTACATGTATTTAGTTTTATTTGGAGGTTGCCTGTTGTGCGGTGATCCCTGCTGGGGTTCTTTTGCTCATGTTTCTGGTAGATTGTTGTTGTTTTTGATGTAGGACACATTTGCACCATGACTGAAGTTATCCACTGAGTTAGAGTTCCTACCTGCAACATTGGGTGTGCTTTCTTCATCAGTACACAGCGACTCTCTGTGAGATTGACTGTTTTTTTCTCGTCAGAAGAGACCCATGTTGTCACAGATTTTTAGGACTAACAGCAGCTCTGTCAAACTGTAAAATATTTAACACTTTCAAAGTGTAGTTAGACTATATGCAGTACAGACAATTTAAATGTGTTGAATTTAACTCTACATGAGTTTATTCAATAGTGTCAATTTTGCAGTGTATTTTGCTTTATTATAGAGGTGTGATTTTACCTGAACAACCTAGTTGGAGGTCTATTCTCTTGAAAAAGAGATCATATTTTACTGTACAACTCCTCAGTAGCTATGATACATTCTACTTTTGAGTAAATTTATAGACAAGTTTACTTCTAAGTCAATTTGAATCAAACTGTACTTTTACTTAAATATAACTGTTGTGTACTCTTTCACCCCTGCACAGTATTAACCAAAGACTGAAGAAGAACACCGTATGGGGCTGTTTATGTGCACAAAGATTACACTGATCTTTAGGTCATAACACCTTTTGACTCTCTCTTGGGGATTTTCTTGAATGGAGTTTTGTCATTGGCTCAGCCAGACTAGTGATAGATATAGTGAAACATTTTGCAGATGCTACTCACACTTGGCCACTTTTCAGGAGTTTGTTCATGTGTTAAAGTGACTTTTGTTGTTGTTTGTTGCAGCAACTGTTATTTGAGGACAACTGTATTTTTAGGGTCAAGTTGTTAGTCTTCATTCTGTGAGACTCTGGATTTAATGAGGCCTAATTGACTCTTCGTCTTAAAAACTTTCTCAGTCAGTCCAGTAAATCCATTTAGGTTCTGTGTTTGGTTTTGCTGGTGTTGCACCTTTTCTTTCAAAAACGGACTAAACTTCAGACTGGGAATGTATCAACACTAGTATCTTGTCCTGGTACAGATGCGTAGCCTAAGTACTCAAGCTTGAACTCAGTGATATTTTAACATAAATGAGGATGACTGCAAACTATGCATCGCTAAATTGTAAAGAAGAGGAACAAGGAACGTCTGATGGAAATTAAACAGACTACTGACACAAGTTTAATAATTGTATCATTGCACTCTGTTTAGGTGAATACAAAAATGTAAGTTCTTGTACTTGGCTTGAAAAAGCAGTGTCAGTGCATCCATATTTCAGACCTCTAGAGGAATGGAGATTGAGAGCGATCCATCTTCATAACAACAAGGCTGACTGTTTCTCCTTAGGTACGCACCTCTAGTGGAAACCAGACAGCAGAAGCAGAGATGTTAGAGTGTCTCTGCCTCTGAGAGTGTCTGTAAGTGGGGATTATAGTGTGACATGAAGCTGAGACATGCCAGGTTAAGATAAGGGAGGCTAAAGGTAGCAGGGCTCTTTCAGTCAGGACGTTAGCCTTTGTGTCTGCTTCTTGTGCACAGCTTTACATTTGTTCTCCCATACTGACACTTGAGTGCATGTCTGCCTGCTGGCTCGTCTGGCTTCTGTACTACATCAGCATTAAAATGAATTTAACATGCTCAATATACTCAGGAAACCAGGAGGTATGCACATAACTGTGGCCAGACAGATACAATATAGCAGTGATTCATTGGATCATTGGGTGTAGTAATTCATAATGTAAGTTCATGTGGATCTCTACTGAGCTGGATGTCAGGGCGGGGAAGTGTTAGAGTGATGGCACGGAGGTTACAAACCAGAGCCCAGTGAGTCATGCTCCATATACGCTCATTCCCTCTTTCTTCTCTTTACTCCTGTTGGACACGGGCTCATTGCGATTCTAGACAAGCCATTCAGTAATGCCACTTTACCCCAGGCAATCCCTGTTTCCTGATTCCACTCAGGCTGACGAGAGATAACCCTGACCCTGAGCTAATCCCAGATTAAACCAGAACATAAAGCACTGCCACTGCAGCAAGGCAACCTCTGACCTCAGCACGTCTCCTGGCCCAGGCTACAGCTGCCCCGCTGACCAGTGCACATGCAGGTTTTATCCAGAGCGATTGTGGCATTTGTACTTTGAATAAATCTGAACCGCTCAGATTATTTGTGATGGTTAATACAAGTCAATTTTAGCGTGGTGAGACTGAAAACACATGTGATAGACATGAAGTCTGTAGGTAAGGGTCACAAAAGGACTGCTGTGGCTGACATATGGGATGGGAAAGGGACAAGATGTGTCACTGCTGAGCCGGAGACTGTTAATAAAACACATGTCAGTAAAAACAGAGCTATGTTTGTGCAGATGTGAGCGATTAGATCAAGACTCTCATGGGAGGATCCCCTTCCCAACTAGTTCTCCACATTTTACATCCTCCTCGGCTGGACCTCCGTCTTTATATGTTTCTGTTAGATGGAGGAAGGAAGGTGTTCATTTGTTTGGAGAAGAAGCTCAGGTCTACACTGCTGGCTTTAAATATACTCACAGTTCCAGGTTTGAGACCTAAGATGGGGGAAAGTAAAAGCGAAGTTACAGAATGTGTAGTTAAGGTTTGATCATGGATCCTTTAGTGTAGGGATGTACATTCAAAAGGAAAGTCACTGACATTTTTTCAAAGACAATTCAAAGATATTTAGACTGGAGATTCTGTTTTACCTTGTGTTTGGATCCAGCTGTGTCATGAGCATTCTTGTAAATATATTTACCTGTACATGATGAATGTTTGTAGAGGATACCACTAGGGGGCACTAGTGAGTTCAGGTTCATACATCTATCTTATGTGTATGATGTAAACTGGGCATACAGGGATATACAGTTTACTTGGTGGAAGGCTCTGTTCAAAAGATACTTCCTTGGTTAGTCAAGCAGCATGCCTTGGCTTTCCATGGAGTGCATTGTGAGAAACCTTCATATAGAAAGATGATAATTTCAAATCAGTAAAATGTAATTCAGGTGCAGTTTACTTCACAGGAGCATGAAACTGAACATGAGGTCCCAACAGCACCGTTGGCTAAAAAGGAGGTGGCTGGGGTGGAGGTGAAGCTTTGCCAGCAGCAGTGTGGTGTTATCAGCATTGATGCAGCAGGAATTCATGAGAGAATGTCATGTTTAAATGCACTGCCTCGTTGAGATGATGAGCTGTGATTGGCTGTGAGATGATAATTGAATTTGGGTGGCCATCACCTGATTGTAGCGGGGCCTATGACATTCATGTGCTACCTGAACTAATGCTAATATTTATGTCTAAGACCAGACCTAACACAATGTTACCATAGATAATTAACAGCAGCATCAGATCAGCTCAGACTCATGACTTGTGGTTAGAACATGTCTGCTCTTTGTTTCTCCAACATTTATACCTGTGCATGGACGTAACACTCTAGTTGCATTAGTTAATTAAAGACCGTCTTAACTGGTGAATTTCAACCAACTGTGTTCAGAGATTTGTTTTTATTACGTAAAAATGTCCTTATCAGAATTGCTTTCAATGAAAAACCAAACTAATACAAACATGCATGGATGCACTCTACTCAAAGAAACACCTTTGCACAGTCACTTATTGAACTGCAACACCAAAGCTATTTTCATTGTTTGCACAGATATGATTATGTCTTCTCAAGCAGAGTCATGGAGAATTATGAGCTTAGTTTTCAGTTTGTCTTCCAGACTTTCGGTCATCATTGTCTTTGCTGCTGTGTTGACTGTTATACCTCCTTTTCCTCCACACTGCCTCTACAGAGCTAACGTGTCTAACTGCTGCTGGACATGCATGGCAGCCATGATGTGTTTGCATACGCTTAGTTAACAGAAAGATATGGACCAGGTTGTTCATCAGAGTTTTTTTTTTAGCTCAATGCAGGCCTGCCTGCAGAATTGGCTGAACAGTCAAAAAGAGAACAAGCCTTACTCAGATCTGAATTATTAGTAATTTCAATATATGTGTGTTGGATCAGTAGCATTGATGTTAGCATCCTGGCTAACAGTAACTTCATTTTGTGCCTGATAAGTGTGTGAAGTGGTTATTGGGTTCTGATGTTAAATTTCATTATTTGTGCTACTTTTTTCACTTTTTATCACCTTTTAATCAATTCTTGCCACTTTTTGCTACTTTTCATCCATGTTTGCCCCCTTTTGCCATATTTAATCACTTTTTGCTGATTTTGCCCTTAATTTCCATTCTTAACTCATTTTGCTTCTTGTTAACTATTTTTGACCCTTTTTCCAACTCTTACCCCATTTCTGTTACTTTTCAAACATTTTCCCCACTTCTTTTTTCCACTTTTAACCCATTTTTTGCTGCTTGCTGGCTTTATATATCCATTAAAACCCATTTTTGCTGCTTTGTATTCATTTTTGCCTTTCCTTTGCAACCTTTTAGCCTTTTTTTCCTATTTTTGTCCTTATTTTCCACTTTAAACCCATTTATTGCCAGTTTTTGCAACTTTAAGTCACTTTTTGACTCTTTTCGTATTCATTCATTTATTTTTCTTTAAACTTGTCTCAGTTTCATCTACTTTATTTTCTGTCATCCAGATTTTTCTGCACACCATTCCCTAGCTCGGAAGTCTGACATTACTGTTTCAATTGTTACATCATGTTGCCCATTTACATTCTTAATCAATTTGAAGAAAAAGGGGTTTACACTTTAAACAAGACTATTTTCTACTGAAGCATAAATGAATAAAACCCATTTTCAGGTTTTTGTTGTTTGGATAATAGTGGTTATTATTCAGGTTGAAAAGAGCATATTATCACAGCTTAACTTTACAGTGGACCATGATTTTAACAACCTTTAAGGGCCCACACTTTGGCTGGGCCCCAGAAAGCTCTCCCATTAATCCCCCTTATAGGGGGCCTTGGCTCAGTGTTAGCATGTAATGGAAATTGCCCAACAGATGTATTGCATTGCTTCACACTAATTTTATTTAAAAAAGACAATGTTGACAATACTGAACTAAATAGATTATATAACTGGTTATATACTTGAAACTCTTTGTAAAAAAAATTGTTTCACAAGTTAAGAGATGCTAAGTAATGAGTGAGTTTTTAGTAAGTTAAACTGAATATTCAAAGCTCATTGCCCATCCCTTCTTTATTGACCCTGTGTGTTGAGTTGAACCGATTCCGTCCAAGAACACAGATGCTTTTTTTATGAATGTTAAAATGGAAATAAAGACAAGCATGTATCTCCTCACCAAACTCCCTTGTCGTCTCTCCCTGTCAGTCAGAACGCCGGGCTTGGCAGTCAGCAGCAGAGGGGATAAGGTGATGGGAGCCAGAGGCCCTGTGATAAGGCCATCTCTCCGCATGAGAGCTCATCAGAGCTGACAGTGAATACAAATTGGTGCCATTAGCACAGGGGGGCTTTTGGACACAAGAGGGACAGGGTCCTATGGTGGCTCCTAATAATAGAATGGTAGAGCCCCCCAGGTTGATAGGGGAGTGTCAGGGTGCAGCGAGGTCTGATAGTAACGAGGTGGAGACAGTTGTAAACACAAAGGCGTCATGTTTCACAGAGCACTGCAACGCCTCGTGGGTACTGTTAGGTCAGGAGTGCTGGTTAATGATCTTGGATGTGGCAGCACTTTTATATCCATTATGGTGGAAAAATAACTGGACATGTGTTGAGGCAAGAGTGGGTTGCCCTAGCGTGGGAGCTGACAGTAACAGCATCCAAAAACAGTGTGTCATGAATGATCAGGAGCTTTTCCATGGTGGTGGTTTAGCAGCCAACTATGCCAAGCAGAGAAAAGAGTCACTTCCACTTTCCTTTATGAATGATGCAAAGTTAGATAAGAGCATGCTCTAGTCTGGCTCTATTTAGTGATCTGAATCATTCGGCTCAGCTCAGCAAGATCTGGCTCTTTAAGCTCCCAAACAGCTCCTCATTCAGTATCACTTTGGCTTCATTATATCAGCCATATTAAGCTATGCTTTGACCTATGGCTGATGCATGGTATAAAGAATTCATGTTGCACCATGACGCATGAGTCCATGGTGTGTAGTGTGGCTGTGGTGGAGGGGCCTGGCAGAAAGATCGGCCCTACTCTGTCAAAAAAAAAACAACAACAAAAAAAAAAAAAAAAAAGCAACAAATGAGAAACAGGATCTGGATCCAACTGTTCATACAAAAGATACAGCTCTCTTAACCTTTTAGCTTGTTCATGAACAACACATCAGTACTATTAAGTTTCTCTTAAGCCAAGTTCAGACCAGAGATTTATGACGAGATAAGTTGAACCTTGCAAGTGCTAAAAATGGACTGCTCTACAGAAGCCTGTCAGTTCACACCACTGCAGCTGGAGGAGACAATAATAATAATAATAATAATAATAATAATAATAATAATAATAATGTTATTTGTATAGCACCTTTAAAAACAGAAGTTTACAAAGTGCTTTGATAATAAGCAGAATCCCAATTATGGCAAAGCATCACAACACAAACAAACAAAAAAACACAACAACAAAGACAAAACCCCAACAACAGAAAAACCCATGAAAAACACAGCCGGCAAAGTAACTCCAACATCATAAAACCCAGCAGAACATTATAAAACACGAGAAACATGACAAGTTAGAAAGACATCATTAAAACCCAGAAGAGTCCAGAATAAAAGTGAAGACCAAGGATAAAAACCCAGTTTAACCTAGACCAATCCAGGCAACACAGGAACCCAACTACATAAAAAGAGACCTAAGGACCAGAAATGTAAAAGTATTTAAAATATTAGAGAGAGACAGAAAGGAATATAAATCAAAACAGGAAGAAGTAGAATAAAAACAATTAAAATGTGTAGAAATGAATAAGTCATAATTTTTTTTAAAAAGCTAGACAGTGAAAGATATTATTCATAATAATGATAATAATCAGGTAAAATCGATATACACAGGACACAATAAAAGCCTAGCTGCTGCATTCTGAACTAACATTCAGTCTCCACATTTCCACACTCGACTGCATTTAACTAATAGTGTATGATAAGATATATCAACACAGTGGTCAGCAGTTTGCAGTGGTGGCTCATAGAAGGTTCCTGGTTCAAACTCAGTTGGACAGTGTCGCAAACTCCACACAGAAAGGTCCATTTTTCATTCCCAGACATGCTCGCTAGGTTAGTGGTGACTCTAGATTGCCTGTAGGTGTGAGTGTGACTGCTCTGTATCAGCACTGTCATTGATGGGTGACCAGTCCAGGGTGTACCCTGCCTCTTGCCCAGCACTCTGCAACCCCAGTGGTGCAGATAATAGATGTATGTACAACATAATAGTTAGACACATGCTTCAGTTTCTGACCTGACTCTAGAGGACTTTGATACAACTTTTAAAAGACTCTAAAAAGACTAACATCTGACACCCTCTCGAAGATGAAGAAAAACTGCCTTAAAATAACTCGAATAGAGTTTTATCACCACCTTACATCAATCTACTGAAATCACTGGAGAGCACTGCAACTTTTGCAAGATTTTACTCCAGCTTTAGTTTTTATCTGACTTTGGGATCACTTGCAGAGTCATTAGGTGTAAGGCCAGCATTAGTCAAAAAGCAATAAAAAAAAGGTGCCTTCTGTAGGAGATCTTGCACCAATTTATGCCATGATCATGAGGCTGGAGGTATTTGATCTCTGGTCAGTTTTCCAGAGCAGTTTGAATATTAAGAGGAACCAATGCCAACTGTTATCCTCTTACCATCACCTCTTATCACCTCTTATCTCCTTCATCCAAAAGTCCACCATTACAACCAGTGGGCTGTTTGCAACTTTGTAACTGGTGTAACCAGCTGACTTCCTCTCTGAGCTCCAAACCACTGATTGGCTGCTAAAACACATGACATGCCTTATGTTCTAAAAGCAGCTGCTGGAGACTTGACAACATTGCAAACAACACCATCAGCCAGCCTGGTTAGAGTTCAGTTCATCGCTTCCTAAAACATTGCAAATCTTTGGTATCAACCACAATCATAAATAGAAATGATTATCACAGTCAACATTGCTTGGTTTTGCAACAAATCTACTGAGTGGTGTGGCAGTTCTGTCTGCGGTTGTGGTGCACCTTGGCATAAAGTCTGGAGTAGGTTGATAGTGAGAGAAGTGTCCTGTGTTGATGCCTGTACAAATGAGGCAGGTGTTTGTACAGGCATGCTGTTATGTCTGTGTTTTCTCTCCTAGCAGCGAGCTGCAGAGCCTGTCTCTTCACTGAGGTGCACACACAAATACACACAGATTTCAGCGAGGCTTGACCATGCTCCTGAGAGCAAATCACAAAAGATTACCATTCCTTTATGGCCCCGGCTCTTTGGCATTACCAGCAGGTCAGATCATATCTCTGGATCCTCTGCCCTTGCATATTTGTTATCTGCTGAATGACGAGTTCTATCTGATGTGACACAGTGGCCAAGCCTCTGACCGCTTTTATTATCCTCCGTCCTACAGAGTTACTAAGCCGAGGAGAGCAGCTGCTGCGTTCACATGCTGTTATCGTTCCTTTTCATTTAGCAGCACAGCTAACCTCATACCCACTCTTCAGTAATCACACAGGCATTCTTTAACAACTGTGTCACTTCTTTGCTGGCTTTGAAGCGTGGAGCTCACACACACCCAAAGAACTCCTGTAACTGTTTGACATGAAGACAAGTTGTGTTGAAAGAGGCTGTTGAGGGAGACTGGAGGAAGGCGCTGTGGGTCCACAGATTCCCTGATCAGAAGTGACGCAGCTAACAAACTTGAGGGTGTCAGTCCAGCCTCCCAGGACAGAAAAATGTTCTCAGATCAGTGTCTTCATGATTTTGAGCCCAGTGGCTGCCTCACTTCTTTTTCAGTAAGTCCAGTTTTTAAGATAAGTAAGGTAAGTTTAAGACGAGAGTGAACCACAGCCATTAGAAGTTTAACCATAAGGCTTTCAGGTTGGCTATTACCGGGGTTGATAGATGATAGTTCGTCAAATGGATGCATGGATGGACAGATGGACGGATGAATGGCTGGATTAGGATGATGGATGAATGGATGGATGGATGGATGGATGGATAAGGGGTGGGTAGGTGGATGGATTGATGATGGATGAATGGATGGATGGATGGATGGATGGATGGGTGGATGTCGGATTAGGATGGATAGATATATGGATGGTTGGATGGTTAGATGGATGGATGGATGGATGCATAAAACAGATAGATTGATGGATGGATGGACAGGCAGATGGATGCATTTAAAGGATGGATGGATGGATGGATGGATGGATGGGTGGGTGGGTGGGTGGGTGGATGGAAGGATGGATGGATGTTGGATTAGGATGGATGGATATATGGATGGTTGGACAGTTAGATGGATGGATGGATGGATGGATGCATAAAAAGGATAGATTGGTGGACGGATGGACAGGCAGATGGATGCATTTAAAGGATGGATTGATGGATGGACAGGCAGATGGATGGATTAAAAGGATGGATGGATGGTTGGATGGATGGTTGCTTTATTATTCCCGAATCCCTCCTGAAATTGAAGAAAGATCCTCATAGATGTACATTAAATATAAGGTACAAGTCTCAAATTAGAAATAAAGGGAAAAGAAAGAACAAAAAAGTCCCTGGAGCAGACCCCTGGACCCAATTCCAAAATGTCTTCATATCAGGCAAATTCTAGCCAGGTAGATCCATACTGAAACAATGAACCAGTGAATAACTGTGTGCAAAAATGGCATGCAATAAAAGATAATTATTATTATTTCAGAAGAACAGATACTGCATCTACAGGAAGTATTTCAGCTGTATTATTGATGCAGTGTGTCCCCAGGTTGTGGTGCGTATGGACCTGTGATGAATCCTTAGAGCCCTATACGCTTAAAACTTATGCACATGACTGTATATTCAAGTTTAGGGTGGCTAACTCAATCAGTAATCATATTGACAGCAAACATGATAGCTAGTGTAAGACTAAACCAAAGATAAAAATACATTTTTTATTTAAAGATAAAAATGCATTTTTTATTTATTATGTTCTTAGGAAGGGGCTGCAGACGGTAGGACAAATGGAGAACTTTCCTGTCTGCATTGTCTTACAGGCTACTGTCTGTCTGGCTTCAGCTCTGAATGTAGTGAAAAACACACTGGAAGCAGTATGCAAACAAAATTTGTGCACAAACAAAATTAAATTGTTGCATTTAACATGCAAGAATTCACAGGAAACCAATCCTGTGTTTATTCTCAGAAACCAGATGGGATATTGGGCAATAGAGCAGATAAATGCTGACTTTATTTGGCTCCCTGTTTGGCCCAGCGTCTGTGACTCCTTCCCAGATCGAGATCTTAACAGATCAATAAAAGATAATTATTATTATTTCAGAAGAACAGATACTGCATCCACAGGAAGTATTTCAGCTGTATTATTGATGCAGTGTGTCCCCAGGTTGTGGTGCGTATGGACCTGTGATGAATCCTTAGAGCCCTATACGTTTAAAACTTATGCACATGACTGTATATTCAAGTTTAGGGTGGCTAACTCAATCAGTAATCATATTGACAGCAAACATGATAGCTAGTGTAAGACTAAACCAAAGATAAAAATTCCCAGATTATGCATATTGTTGCAGACATGTCTTTTAAACATGAAACACTGCTGCTAGTAGTAGCTGCTCATTGTTTAAAAATGGCCTAACTGCATAAGGCAACAGTGCAAGGGTTTTTTGTGCAGAGCTCCATTGTGTCTGTTAAACTAAAACATACTTCTTAAAGAGAAAGACAACCTTTACTTGATTTTCCCCTTTTGCTCTGACAGCAATCAAAATATTTGGTCAGGATTCCTGACATGTGCTGCCTTTGATGTGTGAGAGCTCACCACCTCTCCGCCCCCTGTTAAACACCCTAATTATCACTGCTGCCACTCCGCTCTGTATGAACTAACACACCCCTCTCTGACGGCTTGGAAACCGCCTCAGGTCCCTGCTCAGGTACCGCAGCTTGTTTATGATGAGCCGGGGGCTAACGGGATATTTTTGTCACTTTATTTTTACAGCCTGAATTAAATGCTGTTTAAGTCAAGATTTTTAATTTACTGTTTTCATTAAAGTAAGCAGAGCGGCTTTTGTGTTACTGTAGAAGGGCTGTGGACAGGAGGACGGTGTGATGCTGGAGCTGCAGTTTGTAATTATCAGCTGTACGTCCCACAGGAGAGAAGCACAGACCCGTGAAGTGAGGAGGTGATTGCTATACATGCCCTTCCTTCTTCATTGCTCATCGCTCCCTTCCTGTTCAGTGTCAAAGCAGCACGTCACAAACTTTTGTCTTTTCCTATCATCATCCCCCATCGTCCTTATCTTCAGTGTTTCTCTTTGGGGAGCTTCAGGCAGCAACTTGCACTTCACTGCCATTGGCAGCATCATGCACTGTTTATTTACCCTATCTGACGCCAGAGTATGCAGAGGGGTTTAACACCCATAACAGTGTCATGTAGCGACTTTGCACTGCACTGTCAAGTGGCAGGATGTGTTTTTAATCCTCATTATTACCTTTTCTCCCCCATATTTTTTTGAAAACAAAGTTTATAGTTTCCATGATCCAATCACCTCACTGATGCATCTTGGTTATTTGCCAGGAAACTTAAGGGGAGGGGGCTGTACTGCAAAGTCAAGCTGCATACAGTTATCATGCCTCAATGAGAGGAAGTTTGGATATTTTCTGCCAGCATTAAGAGCTGTAAATGCTCTTTTCTGGGGAATAGTTTCATAGACAAATAAAGCAATAATCAGTGTGTTCTCCTGTTTCTGGATAAGATGTGATCTTGAGAGTGTATCACACGCCAGTGAACTTTTCCTGTCCGAACATATTTCCAAAGTAAACTGGGCCCGTTGGCTATTAATTTGAGATGGCGAGATATGCTATAACATGCAGGCCTGCAGCCCCGGAGATCATTGTCAGCAGCCAAGTATTCTCTCAGGAAGAAGAGGGCTGGCTCAGGCTGACAGTGAGGCATGTCTCTCCTATACACTCTGTTTCTACACCTCATTTGACCAGGCAAGCTGACAAAAAATACATTTTTTATTTATTATGTTCTTAGGAAGGGGCTGCAGACGGTAGGACAAATGGAGAACTTTCCTGTCTGCATTGTCTTACAGGCTACTGTCTGTCTGGCTTCAGCTCTGAATGTAGTGAAAAACACACTGGAAGCAGTATGCAAACAAAATTTGTGCACAAACAAAATTAAATTGTTGCATTTAACATGCAAGAATTCACAGGAAACCAATCCTGTGTTTATTCTCAGAAACCAGATGGGATATTGGGCAATAGAGCAGATAAATGCTGACTTTATTTGGCTCCCTGTTTGGCCCAGCATCTGTGACTCCTTCCCAGATCAAGATCTTAACAGATCAAGGTTTCTTTTTCATTAAGACATGCTGGAAGATTTATGAACCAGATTTAGGCTTGAAGCAGATTAGATGTCAGTCATGGTTCAGTATGAAATGAATATAGAGATGAGCTGTATATATCTCCCCTCCTTGTTGCATGGTGCATCAGTCTTATTCTGACCAGAACGGAGCTTAACAGGATCCCCAACCACAAAGCCTCAATGATGATTGGCTATTTTTCTCATCAGGCATTAATCCTCTGATACCAACAAGAAAAGACACAGATTATATAAAGTTAAATAACTTTTTAAACTGTAAATCATAGTCACTTTTGTTTCCTGTTGTGGCCTGCTATTGTGCCATTCTAATGATGCTTTCCATGCCTTCATAGCCCTCACAGAGTCTTTGAAAGTGAGCCTGGAATTTGGGTGACTTTCTGGGGTCTTTAAAGATTAAATCCACACCAGTAGGGTTAGGGTTAAAAAAGCTAATTTAAAAAGTGTAAGGACTTTTTATGTAAATGTGTAAATATTTTAAGGATTTTTTTTGGTCACAGAATTTTTTTTTTTTTCACGTTTTGGCCCTCAAGAGATGGGAGAACAAGTTTGTGAAAAAAAGTCTGAATATTCGTGTAGTTTTTTCTTCTGTCTTTATAGCCATGTTACTTTTTGAAGATTCAAGTGACATTACTGCAGCACACATATTCTTAAAGCCCAGGTTCGTGTGGAAAAAAAAAGATGTTTAGAGTTTGACTGTGCACCACTGGGTAGATGTTTTTCAAGCTTTTTCAGGTAATAAGTCCAGGTGAGACAAAGTGGTAAAAGATAGCTGAGGGCACAGTCGAGCGCTTGTAGACAGGTGTATTTCAGCGGTGGCAGGTAGTGCGGTGATAACCGCTAGCCACTTTGGCAGGCTTAATTTATCAGTGACACTTCCAGTGCTACTTTCTAACTGGGCTCATCTGTTGGCACCAGTGTTTCTGAACACTGTGACAGTGGTCGATGCTTGTTGCAGTAAAGATGTTTTGCAGGATTACAGATTGGTGACCTCTTTATATTAGACCACTAACTTTGTTGGTCAGTTTTGTGTTTTTCTCCAGAGTGGATGAGCAAAATAGTTCTTCATGAGTGTATATGTAGCATTGTATCAACAATCTTAACATTATGTGAAATGCCGTACAGTTTCTTAATATAGGGGTCAGCCCCCTGCAACGGGTCACAAAATAATGAGTTTATAAATGAAAATTTAACTTTTTTTCTTTATAAGTCATTCAAACTTTTATTTGTATATGCTAAATCCCTTAAGTTAATGTGTCCTGGGCTCCTTCCCACTGGTAGTTATTCTATCTATCAGATGAGAAGAGCTATGCATGTCCTCTCCTGGATGTTTGGCAGCAGAGTCTTGAGTTGTCTCTCACATCATTTCCGGGCTGTGAATCTGTCTATACTTTGTCATTTGGCGCTGATGCTGACCTCTAACTAAAATGTGTTCAGGGCTCATCTTACTCAGCTCTCCATCCTCAAACTCTGGCAGAAACCTTACTTGCAGCCAAGAGCGGAGTGTTGAGTTGTGGGAACAAGCAGTGGGCTGTGTCAGCCAGCAGCACCTTGAAACGTTGTGAGAGAGGAGAGGATTGTCTGTGTTCAGCAGACTGAAGAAAGTGAACCTGATTGCCCTTCACTGGTGGACTGAGATGTCTGAGCTCACTCCTGTTTGATCAGTTTATTTTCTGCTACACAGGCACTACTTTTGTTCTTAGTTGCGTGCAAGTTCAGGCATACGAGCGTACAAAGGTACGTGAATGAGTAAAGGATGGGACATCGAGTGCGAGGATCAGGTTCCCTCACCAGCTTACTTTCACCTCTAATTGAGCCATTGCCATTCCATGGGGAAAAGCAGTGCGTTCCTGAAACAAAGCCCCTGCTGTGTGTGTAGACCCCCCAGAGTGAACCTCAACCATATGCGCAGTAATGGGCTACTTTAGGAGTTTATCTGGCTCTAATAGACACCATGTACACTGCTCTCAGCCTCTAAATCTCTGGGATAAGTCCACGAGTGTGGAAAAGGCTGTCATGCCCTAATGTGGCTGACAAAGAGCACAGCAGTTGTGCCTCTCTCAGCCTTTCCGGGACAAACTTGTAATCTCCTCCTGGGACTTTGTAGTCGTGTGGGAACAGTGGATTGAGTAAGCACTCATATGTATCTGAGATGTAAGGGTTTGACTTTGTTGATAACTTAGAAAAATTAACATGACGTTTGTTACCAAACACAGCCCTAGAAATAAGGCGGCACCACAACAGCCGCTCCTTGGAATGCAGTCACGTAGTGCAGCAGTTTCTCTGCATGTCTCTCCAAGCTGACAGTGGCTGGGTGTTTTCCTGGCACTGGTCTCTGAACAAGGACCTTCTGGGCTTGTTTTAACAGGCAGCTGACCTCCACACTTGTAAGGCAGCCGAGCTCAGTCTGCTGCCATTATGAGATCTTGATCGACATTTCTTTGAGAACAATGCTGCGTGCCCAGGCCTCTGGCAAGGGCTGACTTTGGGACTGAATTAAGAAAGTCTGACAGAATGGGGAATGATGCCTTTTAGCTACAAAAAACATCAGACTTTTGTGCCAGATTTCTTGTTTTTTGAAACACAAGGTGAGAGGTTTCATAAGTTTCTTTCTTCTGGTGCTAAAAGACCCGGTGACATGCAGGCACTCACCATATGTAAACCCTGTTCAGCATTACTCCTATAAAAACTTTTCACCCCCTTGAATGTTTTACTCTTTTATTGATTTAGTAAATCAATCATTGTCAATATAATTCAGCTTTTTCAAGAAAAACAAAAACAAAACCATTAACATCAAAATGAAAACAGGTTTCTACAAAGTTTTTTTTTCATGTATTTACAGATATGTGATGTAAAATGAATGACTGCATACATTTTCTTACCTTCTAAGTCAGGATTTAGTAGATACACCTTTGGCTGTAGTCACAGCACTGAGTCTGTGCGGATAGGTTTCAATCAGGCTTGCACATCTGGACACTGCAATTTTACTCCATTGTTATTTGGAAAACTGCTCAAGCTCTGTCAGGTTGAAAAGGCCATGAACAGCCCTTTTCAAATCCAGCCACAAGTTCCCTATTGGATTGAGGTCTGGGCTTTGGCTTGGCTACTGTAGAACATTCACCTTGTTGTCTTTAAACTATTTCTGTGTAGCTTTGGCTGTATGCTTCAGGTTATTGTCTTGCCAGAAAAATAAATCTTCTCCCAGACTGAATAAGATTGTCCTCCAGGATTTTCCTATATTGTGCTGCATTCATTTTACCCATTACCCTTAGCCAGCTGCCGAGAAGCATCCCCACAGCATGATGCTGCCACCATCGTGCTTCACAGTAGGGATGGTGTCTTTGTGTTGATGTGCAGTGTTGGTGTCCACCAAATATAGTGTCTCGTCTAATAACCAAAAAGCCCAATTTAAGACCATTTGATTATGGAGACTCCCACATGCCTTTTGGTAAACTTCAATCAGGATTTAATCTGACTTTTATTCAAAAGTGTCTCTCTCTTTTCTCCTCTCCCATAAATCTTTGACTGGTGGAGAACCCGGGCAACTGTTGTATGTAGTTTCTCCCACCTCAGCTGCTGAAGCTTCAAACTCCTTCAGAGTGTTTGTGGCCTCTCTCACTAGTCTCCTCCTTTCATGGTCACTCAGTTTGTGAGGACAGCCTGATCTAGGCAGATTTACACATGTGCCGTGTTCCTTTTCTTGATGATGGATTTAACTGAACTCGAGGGGATGTTCAGTGCCTTGGATTTTTTTTTGTTAAATCTCCTGACTTACACTCTTCAACAACCTTTTCTCGGAGTTGCTTGGAGTGTTCTTTTGTGTTCATGGTGTAATGGTAGCCAGGAGTGCTGGACCTTCCAGACACAGATTACTTAGTGTTTCAGTCACTTGAGACACATTCAGTGCACTCAGGTGATCCCCTTTTTCAATAATCCTGAGACTACTAGCACCAGTTGGCTGGACCCTCTGTTGAATTAGGTGAGTCACTTTAAAGGCGGTGAATATTTATGTAATGACTTATTTCATCTGACATATCTTTATCAATTGAGATTTCTTTTTAGAAATCTGTTTTCACTTTGACATTAAAAAGTGTGTTTTTTTTTGTGAAAAAGCCAAATTATATTGATTCTGATTGATTTATGAAATCAATAAAAGGGTAAAACATCTAAGGGGGTGAATATTTTTGTAGGCACTGTAAAGCCTTTGAAAGCTGTAAACAGTTAAAGCCATGTCACCATTAAATCATTCTTTCATAAAAAGACCAGAATTTGCCGCTGGCTTGATTTCTACAATAACAGCATAATTTAATAAGCAAAGCTCACTGTGATGTGGTCTACGTTATGATTAGATATGGAGGATAAGGTGTAGAGAAAGAGTTTCCACAGTTCACTACAGTGAGCCACGTTTTTGTCATGACCTTAAAGTTGGACACGCTACAGCTGGCTTTTTATTGCATTATCAAGAGATTATCAGATGATATGACCTATGTGTTTGAATAATTTCTTAATCTATGGCTCTGTGTCGTTAGTTTTGTTGCTTTGCACTGCTCACATTCCCCATGCAGCTGAAAGATGGTCCCATCCAGCTTCTCTGACAGCAAACACAGGCTGAGAAGCTGCTGACAGCCAGTCTCAGGAAAGAGCTCTGACCGTCCCTCGGAATGTGTGTGTGCGCATTCGTGTTTGTGTGCACAATGCATTTTTATCCAGTGTGTTTCACTCTAACTGCACACATGTAAACACAGCTAGAGTGTATGGGGACTCATCATTCAACTTAAGCCTCCAACACAAATAATCAGAGTGCATGAGCACATGTTGCTGCTCCTCTGACAGCTGTCAATCACTCTGCTGACCTGTAAACATTCCTTTGGTGGGCACAGTTATTAGATCAAACTGTACAAATACAGCTAATCTAATGCTTTTAATCGTTGCTTATTGACGTTACCCTGTGTTAAATTTAGGTCTGGATGGAAAGACGGGTAATATCAGATTCCATTGGGAGACTGTTTAAAAAAGGTCTCTAGATGGTGTTTATTTTAAGGCCCAATGGTGGACATGTTGATGGCCTTGCATGCTTTGGTGTCCAGGACTCTTTTGCATAACCACCAACCAGACTCACAGGAATATTTCTGAGTAAAAATAATCACAATAAATGAAACATTACGAGCTTTCAACAATCTCTAATCAATTAACATTGCACATATTTAAACTATTGAGTCCACAGGCAACAATAGTTGTCAAGCTTTCATG
Organism: Cheilinus undulatus; assembly: GCF_018320785.1. Taxonomy (NCBI): domain Eukaryota; kingdom Metazoa; phylum Chordata; class Actinopteri; order Labriformes; family Labridae; genus Cheilinus; species Cheilinus undulatus. The sequence goes on from NC_054867.1 coordinate 15,490,055, forward strand.
ATTGCCATTTCCCTCTGAGAATAAATTTGTTTCATTCAGGAACACTCTCATCATATGATTAAACATTTTATTGTAAAATGGATATTCAGTTTTATTTGGCAGAGAAAGCTTTGCTCTAAAGATGCTCTCTCCGTTAGTCAAACAGCTTGCTTTGATTTTCCAGGGAGCACAGGGCTAGAAACCCCTAGCGTTAGATACACTTATGACAATGTCTATTGAACACAATAAAATTAGTTCAAAAGCAATTCATCCATAGTAGCATGAATCTCAATATAAGGGTGCAACAAGCTTTATGCAATAAAGGAGGTGGCTGGGGTGGAGGAGGTTAAGTTTTGCCAGCAGTAGCAGTGGTAGCAGCATGGTGCATCAGCATTAATGCAGGCAGGGCTAGTGAGAGGTATGTCATTTTTTAAATACACCACTGTGTTAAGAGAAACAGCTGTGATTGGCTGTGGGAGCTAGGAGGTGATCATTCAGATCAGGGGGCCATTAGCTGATCACGTCTGGATGTGTGACTACAGTCCTGCATGAACTAACGCTGGGCTTCATTTAATACCATGAAATTAGTTTGAAAATGACGTTATTTCAGTCAGTCAGTTCACATTTGTGATTCTTTAAGCATTTATTATAGCGGCTTAACATGTTTGGTGTCAGGCTCCTGCTTCATCAGTACTCGCAGATTTTATTTTACATGCAGATTTGTGAAGTGATAGTAATGCATCTTAAACCCCTGTTGGAGCCCTCAAGTATGCTGGGGTGGAGGAGGGTGAAAACAGAGTGCTGTACTGATTCAGGGGAAATCTTGCAGCTTAAATATATCACTGAATTATGAATATGTGTGTAATATGATTTGATTATGATGCATTGTGCTCAAGTGTGACTGAATGAACTAGCTGGCAGCCTTCCATACTTCCCTTATGCATTAATTTGCAGGGATTAGTATAATTGTATACAAATTTGATCACATTTGTGCCCTTTTTTAAGAATTTACAACCACTAAAGAATAGGATACATGCCACCTCTTTAATGTTGAAATAGCTTTATCTAAAATTTACTGTATTGTTAAATTATTTCTTAATGAGAACAGCTCATTTAGAAAAATAAACTTCCATTAAAAACTTACTCTTTGCACTCTGATCCACATTTTGTTGTTATAGATGCAAGGTTTATGCCCCCCGACAACAATAGCTGCCACTCATTCAAATAGTCTCTGGAAAAAAGACCACAAAATGGAAAAAAAAACCCTTGCAGAATGTGTTTATATGAGTCCCGGTGAACACAATGAAATATATTCAATAAAAAAAGGTGAAAAATTTAGCACAAATGGGCTAATTTATTTTGAATTAAGGCTTGAATTGTGCTTTTTCTGTATACTATTTTGCTTTTAAGTTCTCCCCCCCCACACTGACTGACCAGAGTATACCCTCTGGTTTCTCTTCACCACATTTCTGCTGCTGAATCAACATTAGAGAACTTTTGCTAACCTTGCTGAAAGTGTGGCTCCCTGTTTCAGCTCTCTGTGGTCTGCTGCTTGTAGGATAAAGCAAAACAGTGCAACGGGACTTTCCTGCTGTTTGAGTTAAACCTCTGTGTTTGTCCAACAATATGTGAATGCCACCCTGTAATGCCTCTCCCCTATAGATTGTAGAGGAGCGTGTTTGTCTATGGTGGGGCCTTTGCTCTCTTCGCAGTGGCCTCTCTGCCCTGCCTGTACATGGTTGCTGAACCAAGAAGAACGTATCAAACAAACACTCCAACACAGAGCTGTAGGAAGATAGGGTTACTCTTGACATGAGAGGACTTGTTGACTGCCTTGTGTTACCAAAGAAGTGCGCTGCTTTGACCTTTAGAGAGTGTTGTCCAACATGAGATGTAGCAGCATAAACCCAGCTAAATTTAGTGCAGTCATCTTTCATTGCCCTGTATGTGGCATGACTTTGGTAAACATTATATGTAAGTGTCGAAGTGCTGTCTTTATTTTCTGCCTTCTATAGACAGTGCTTAAAGAGACTTCCCACATCCTCTGATCTACTCAGGCGGTATGAAGCCATCAACACAGCGTGACAGTTACTCAGTAGCAGTTGTCTCTAATGTGTGGTGTTAAGTTGCAATAGTGAAGGTTGAAAACCATCAGATAATTCCACACTGTTAGGAGGAGTGGCATGAGGAATGTGTCAGTTGTGCATGCATGTCTTTGTAAAAATGTGTACCACAGCTGTCATTAATGGATGTTTTCCTGTCTCCTTACAGAGCTGAGATCCACTGGCACCGCTCATCACTTCGCCTACCTCCTCAACACGTCCGATTACAGGATCCTGCGCATGGATGAGGACCATGACCGGATGTACGTTGGCAGCAAGGATCACATCTTGTCCCTGGACCTTCATGACATCAACAAGGACCCCCACATTGTAAGATATTTCCCATGCTACCTCTTGCCAAGAAGTCTTAGTATCACTGGGTTTAAGGAAGCATCTTTAATACAGTGCTACAGCAGACACAGAATGTTCCATGTGTTCCCTCTGCAGCAACCATTTTGGGTAGCTCACATTGAGTTTTTGTTGGCGTGCATTTTTTCAGTTGTCGGGCCATTAAAACACTATAATTGGGTTATGAAAATCCCAACAGGACTTATATTAGCCTGGGTGGATGTCCCTCTTGCAATTTCAGCCCAGAAATCTCATAAATGTCAGTGATGTATAACAGTTTGGATTGTAACTATAAAATGTCATCTGTTCCCCTCTGACAGATCCACTGGCCAGTGTCAGAACGTAGAAGGATGGAGTGCCTCGTGAGTGGGAAAGATGCCAATGTAAGTACGCCTGCTGACTGCATTCATAAGCTCAGCAGGTATGATCAGCTGTGGTGATTTCCTTCCACTTGATAGCCCAAAAATTAGAATAATGTAGTTTTTCAGATTCAAAGTGCTACAGCATCCTACATACAATATGATAAAAGGAACCTTCCGAAATGGCAATCAGCTGCAAAGTAATGACTCGGCTCAATAAAATTACTGGTAACAGCCACTTAGCAAAATACAGGAAGAGTTAAATAAGTCAAACTTACTATATACCTGGCTGCCAGGTCAGGGTTGGAGTACACATCATCGCTGGCTCAGTGTTCGATATACAATTTCAAAAAAGTTGTGACAGTGTATAAAATGTGAATAAAAACAAAAACAGTGTTTTGCACATCTTTTTCAACCTGTCAATTCCAGTATCTGTGATGGTGTGTGGGCATTAGTGTCCACCAAATGGGTAACTGGCACATCTGTTAAGGCAATATCAATACTGAGAGGTTCATATGTTTTGGGAAAAGGGGTCTGGCTTCGGATGGCTCTTCTATGATGGCCACTCCCAAAGACTGTTCATCTGTGACAACATCTAGCCTATCTAGGCAAGGAAGTGCTGTAATTTACTGGTACAACCTTTTTCTAGTTTTAGACTGTCATTTTTTTACATTCAACTTTGTTCATAAACAAAGTCTGCCAGTTACATTTATGAAATAAGCACACTGCAGACATCACAGACTAAGAAACATTTCATAAGTTAGGCGGGGAAAAGGGTCAGAGGTCTTTTCAGGGGTTAGATTATGTATAGACCCATTTTAGGAGGAGATAGGCAAACAGTGGCTTGCTTTAGCTTCTTAAACTTTAGATGAAGCTAATGTAGCTACACTGGCTATGTAATAAAAGTTACTTCATAAGCCAATGTAGCTAAGTTAGCTTTAGCAATGTGAGCTTTAACAATATAATCTTTAGCAAACATGTGCTAAAGCTAACATAGCTATGTCAATAATGTCAAAATGTAGTTTACTAAGTGTTTTGTGAGCTAAGATTTAGCTCGATTAGTTATGTAGATCTGTTATCAATATAAAGTTAGCTTTAGCAATGTGAGATTAAGCAAACGAGCTAAAGCTAACTTAGCTATGCAGATAATGTAGATACATAGATTACCTAGCTGCTTTGTGAGCTTAGCTTTAGCTACATTGGCTACATAGCTCTGTTATCTGCATAGCTTATGCATCTAACAGAGCTACATAAGCTGGGCTTGCTGTGTGAGAATGTTATCATGGAGGACAAGCTTTTTACTCTTAAACAGACAGTATGAGTGCAGGTACTAGATGGCCTGCATGCAGTCCAGACCTGTCTTCCATGGCACAATGGAAACCCTGCATTATTGAGCAATTTAAGATGTAAATTGAACAAGAATGGAAAAGATTTCAACTTTCAATACTTACTAATTTGTGTGTTCAGTCACAGGCGTTATTTCAGTATTTAATGTGGATGTAACACAGTAATCAACATGCTCCTGTCACATCTTTTTTTTCAAGTTTGAGGCATAGAATTCTGAATGTGTGTATTTTAATGTATGTATATGAATTTTATCATGAAATATCACGTCTTTGTGCCACATTCAATGGAGTATAGGTTGAAAAGGATTTGCGGATCATGTATTCTGTTTTCATTCACATTTTGCACAACATACCAACTTTTTTGGAACTGGGGTTTGTTTTTCCAAATAAATGAGGAAGTCTATGTGGTTAATGTTTAGTCTCTATTGCTTAGACATTCAGTAAATCTTCAGGAGATTTAGCAGGAAGTTATGGCTGAAAATGGCTGCCTCTAGCAGTTTAACTGACTCAGATTTCACTGTCTCCAGGAGGAGTGTGCTAACTTCATCCGTCTCATTGAGCCATGGAACCGGACTCAGCTCTACATCTGTGGGACAGGAGCCTACAATCCAGTCTGTACCTTTGTCAACCGTGGACGCAAACCTCAGGTTAGAATTTGAAGACTTGAGAAAAGTTTCTGCCAAAAGGTGATCTCTTGATACATCTACCTAGCGAACAACTTTCCTCATATGTGTTTTGAATGGCATAGCCCACGCTCTCTTTCTCCAAGTTCTTGCTCTCCATCCACCTTACTCTAGGTTCCCTTTACAATGACTTTCTTCTATGATTAGGCCTGCTGGAGGTGAAGCAGCCAACAAAGCTTTACGTGCACACAGCTGTATTCCCCAGTGAGCTGTTAAAGTTTCTCTGTTTAGTCTCAGCCTTTAATGGGACCTCTTGAATTTCTTAAACCAAGCCAAGCATCACTACCATGCCATACTTCCCTTTAACACCTCACTATTCTTTAAAAATCACACTTGTTCCTTAATGACGGTCAGGGGGCTTTTTAGTAGGGGATGAATAAAAAGTAAATTTCCCCTTTAACTCTCCTCTGAGACATACAACAGAGTATAGGGAACTTGCAACAGCAGGCACGGCTTGCATGAGTCCCTTGTTGCATTCGGTTACTTCATGACCATTTGCTTACAAAAGGCTTCCATCCATTTGCTTGCCTATCCATCCACCCCTTCATGCATCCACCGAGGCCACCCGCCAGCCTCCAACATGTGAGATGTTGGATAATTGGAGGTGGGAGCTCCCATTATGGGGTGCTAGTGGAATGTTCCAGTTCTAGTCCATTAATAGGGGTTTTTTTTTTCTTTTTCTTTGACACATTGAACAGATAGGTTTGATTTGTTCCTGTAAAAAAGTTGTACTTTGGAGTTTGATCTGACTGCAAACACATGAAGTGTTACATTCAACACAGATGCACACATATGATCACTGCGTTTTATTTAAAAATGCGTGTGTTGTTGTCATTTGTTTTCACTGCAACAGGATGTATCCTCTTATTTCTGTGGCTGCAGACTTCAGACCACTTCAGCGTGACACCATATCTATAAGAACGGAAATACACGCTAAAACTTTGAAAATAAAATTGGATTAAACTTCTGGTTAGGGTTAGGGATAGGGAAAGAATTAGGCTTACAAAAGTTTAAAGTCAAATACTGATATCATTAATTAGCACTCATGCTGTTATTTATGTTTGGTGTTGAAGTAGTTTTGGGATCCCCCTGTTCTTCTACAAGCCTACATGGAAAGCATTAACAGCACATGTTCCTGCTTTTCCTATGCCAATAAGGAAAGTTTAAGGCAGGAAGAGAAGCAGCAAAAAAAAAAAAGAAAAAAAAAAGAAAACCCAGACCCAGACCGGTGGAGGCATCAATGACATCAGAATGACTTTGATTAAGTCAGAAGCAGAATGAAGGAGGAGCTGGGGTGGAGGATGGTTGCAAGAGCAGCTTGCTGAGAGAGCAGCAGACCACAGCCAGGCAAGAGCGGTGTAAATTAGGCAGCATGGGAGCAATTAGCAATTAGCTAGCTTTGAGCAAATCAGCTGGCTGTCAGCTGATGAGGGCTTGCGTTGATCTCAATTATGGCAGCACTGACTCTGTGGTCTGCCAAAACTAATGCCAAACATTGATCAATGAACTTAATGCTAAAACTAACAAAGCTACGTTAGCTACATAGACAATGTAGCCACATAGCTGATGTAGCTAAATATAAATCTAAGGAGGTGTTAGATAATGCCACGTTTGCTAAAGCTAGACCCTTTTCAGAAGTAGTTATGTAAACAGTGGCTCACACTACCTTCACTGGCTTTAGCTATGGACAACGTAGCTACATTGACTGATGTTATAATGTTAAGTACAAAGCTAGTAAAGCTATGTTAGCTTTAGTTAAAGCTAGAGAAGCTAAAGCAAACCACCATTTGCATAACTACTTCTTAAATGGGTCTACAGGACCCTGGATAGACACTGAGCCTTTTCTCTGTATAAATGAATGTTGCTTAGTCTGTTATAGTGTTACAATGTCTTTGAGCTGACACTTTTGTCCAAAATTACATGTAGAGATGGATGGGTAAGGACCTCGCCCAAGGGCCCACTCTGGATACTAATCTTGCCCTGATTGGGATTCAAGCCCCTGATCTCCTGTACCTAAGTTAGTGATGTGAACCACTGAGATATCCAGCCCACGACTGCCAAACTTTGTTTATGTACAAAGTTTAAGTTCAGCTAAAACTTCTGAAATGTTGTATCAGCAAATTGTGTCCCTTTCATTCTGATAGATGCGGCGTCTCACTGTAGTGGTCTGCAAGACGGAGGTGTCTGAGATCTGTGCTCTGTAGCAAGACCTCTCTCAAATGTTTTGCTTCAGCAGCAGCTTAGAGGGAAAAGTATGTTGCATAGGCCACTGTGAGAGCTTTACTGACATAACCACAGGATAGAGAATTGTGATGGTTGCCTTTTCAGCTAGCTGGTCAAATAAACAGAAACATTCCCTGCAAATAAAACAATATTAACACATACATAATTTCCTTGCAAGCACATGCATTATACTGACTTCAATATCCTGAGAGGTCCTCATCGTTTCTGGAAGTCCACACTGATTCAAGCAAATCACATGGAAGAAGGTTCCACAATCCCTCCTCATAAGTGGCGTAACATCCAGACTGTGTTGCTGTTTCCTGTTTTAGACGTCCATGTATCTGCAGATGGCCCAGGCCAGAGGAAGGGCTAGCCGCGCAGCTGAACCCAGTGCGGTGCACGAGACACTTGGATTAAAGGTGCGATGTGGGCCCTGTCTGCACCGCAGCCCTGCAGTCTGCCTGGGCTTGTGGTCACCAGCAGCACGCTCCCTCTCTTTGTGTCCGAGCACATTTTATCCATGCCATCTTTAACTCGTCATCATGTGTTGATCTACCTAACATTTGGCATGAATCTTCTCTAGTCTTTGCACAACCCTCACGGCTATTTGATTTGGTATTGCATTTAATTTAATGTCTTCAGTGTCTCACTCATTTTTTTCCTTTGTGTAAGCCTCATTGTCTGAGCACCCTTTCATACCTGTCATTGTCCTGTTTCTGCTTTGCATTTGAGCTAAAGGCCATATTTTGCATGAATTTGGTTATTAACTGGTTTCTTATCAGATGACTTTTTCTAGTCAACAATTCAATTAATTTCACTGCTTTTCAATGCATGGCATATTTACTTTAAATGGCAACTATGTAGCATTTTTTAAGGACAGATGTCCCAATCATTTATTGCACTTATCTGAGACTACATAGGATGTCCCACCCATCATTGCTTCTCACCAACGAGCCATCCACCCTCTGTAGGAATGTGGTGCAGTCTCTCCCACAGAGGCGGCAGGACTAGTCAGCATCTCACCCACTCCCACAGCAGGCTCTGTTAGCCCAGAGCAAACACTAGCCATCTGTAACCAACTAGCAGCGCAGCAAAGGAAAGAAAAGAGCCACATACTTGAACATGTCTCCACTGTTAAGCCTTCCAAGCACTTTGAAACACAGAAAGGCACTTCTGAGGGACAAGTGGGCTCTAAGGTGAAGTGGGTCACTTTGGAAATGTTTCAGTTTTTTTTTCTTGTTAAAATGTGTCACAACTTTTCTAAAGGGTCATATTTTACAGGAGGGTTATAAATACATGTCCAGGGCACAGTTTCCCTCTGGCGTACATAAATGTTTGTGACCTTTTTTACACATCAACATCTGGCATGGCTGGGAGTGAGCTGTCGGCACCTTCTTATTTGCTCATGTGCTGATTTTAATTGAAGATGAGTGGAGAATCGCAGAAGGATATGCTATGATAAAATGAAGTGAGGCTGGCTGGGTGCCATTTTGTTTCCACTGCTTTAGTGCTGATGGACAACGACAGAGATGTCTCTTTCTCTGTACCCACTGGGATTGGACGTGCTCTGGTGTGTGAGGCGGGGCTATAGGACATGTCATTGCATGCCACTGATTCATGTTCCCCCACTCTCATGAGCAAATTCATGCCAATCATCTTTCAGTGCAAGCGTGCAGGGAGGCCACAAGCAGTGAGCATCAGTCATCCAGCCTGCATCATGGGTTTGTTTTCACTGCGCTGGATTACAGGTGTCAGCAGTCGGCCTAAAGAGCCATAGGCACAAAAGGCTGAGAGACATTTGGTATGCAGTTTATTATGCCAGAAGAGGAAAAAAAGACACCCAAGACACATTGTTTTCAGCAGTTCAGTGACATAGAGATGGATGAGAAATTCCTCGCTTTCCCTGCATGTATATTTCCGTATGAACGCATACTCATTATTCTAATACTTCAGCCCCCATCATGCAGCGTGGGTCCCACAGGAGTCAGAGGGAGCACACTCGCTGCCTCATTTTCCCCTTCACAAGGGAATTACAGTGACAAGATGAAGAGTGCTGAATTTATTGCCATCTCCATATGATTTTTCCATTTCAGGAAGATATCTTCCATTTGGAGCCCGGCAAGGTAGAATCTGGGAAAGGAAAGTGCTCCTACGACCCGAAGCTCAACAGCGTGTCAGCTTTGATCAGTGAGTATCATCTGGCTATGGTTAGGCTCTGGTACATTTAAGCCTAGAGGTCTTCATGGGAACGGCTGTTATCCCACATGAGTTCTTTATTTTTATTTCCTGTTTCTGTTATGGCCTTTTCAGATCACAGTTTATAATTCTGCTGGTGCTTGAAGAAAAATAAAGGAGGTTAGACCTCTTAGCATAAACCGAGAACCTGGACAAACAAGTGTAGAAAAGTACTTATGAAGATTCATCAATTAAGAAAACTCATAGTGACCCTTATAACTATTTGTTCTTGTTGCATTGCAAGGCCTATAAAGCCAGGATCAAAATATTTAAGGAAGGTTTCTTCATTCCTTAAGAAGTTAGCATACAGAGTAGGGGCTTTTGTCCACCGCTGATGTTTTCAGTGCTTCCAGTGCTTATTTTAATACAAAAACTGTGCCATTAAATGTTTTTAGTGTTCAGCAACCTTAGTGCTATAAAGGCCCTCACAGCTCACTCAGTTGGAAACTGCACTCCTCAATGTCACATCTCCTTCACTGACCAATAAAACTCAAGAAGGGGCAGAACTTAATATACCAGCTCTGTCAACAGCAATAGCAGATGAAAAACTGGACTAGATTTACAGTGCTTTTATGATTTCTTGGTAGTGTTTGCTTGAAACACTGAAAAGTCTAAGCCAACAAATCTGTTTGAAACAATTTTATAGATTTGCTATTTATTGTTTTATTTAACCTTTATTTAACCAGAAATAAACAAGGATGACGTGGCCAAGAGGTGTGCGTCTTACGTCATAATAAATGATACATATTCAAGAGACAGAACAATTAACGTATTATTGTTTTAACTGATTACAAATTATAGGTTAAGACACAATAACTTCAAAAGTGCAAATGAGTTCATAGTGCAGGAGTTCATGTCAGTTGAAAGTGAAATGAGTTCTGACGATTTTAAACCAGTCATGAGAGTGTTCCATGAAGAGGAGCAGCAAAAATGAATGTTGCTTTTCCCAGTTCTAACACGTGGAACAAGCAGAAGGAAAATGTCACAAGAACTCAAGACATAATGGGATTGAGGCCTTTCAAGAAGCTACTATTACTTAGTAAAGTACTACCAAGGAATGTAGACGTCAACTTTCATAGCCTTCATAGCATATATATATATATATATATATATATATATATTAGGACTTGAAGAGTATTCCCCCTTTTTCTATCAATCCATCCTATCATCACACGTAAACCTATGATACTGTTCTTTATAATGTATGTAGTATTTATAAAGGCTCCGTCCCCCGTCCCTTTGCCCAAGGTCGCTCAGTCAGGTCCAGACCACACAGTTGCCACGAGTGAAAAGCGATCTTCTCTCTGTGGGGTGAGACAGTGGGTGTAAATCACTGGCAGTTCATTCCCACATTAACACACTGCCAGCTGACCAGTATGAAACCAGCACTGCCATCCAAGATGGATTTACCTCCCACTTCCACCAGTTAGCATCATACAAGAGCCGCTGTAGTTGGTGTTCATAATGATTTAGAATTCTATACCCCAACAATAGATTTACCACTGACAACTGACTGCTCTCCACCACATTAGACCTCCAATCATCCATGGACGTTTTAATGGTACGTCATCAATCTCCATCGAGCTTCTGAGCACCATGACATTGAATATAATGGTGCTAGGACAATGTTTTCTGTTCCTCTGCTCTATCTCCTGCTGTCTTCTTCCTCCATCTCTGAGAGCTGACAGTCACACCTGCTATTCTGAGGGGCCCTAGCAGCAGCTGGAGAGCCAACACCTTGCCTTCCTGTGGCTAAACAAGGCCGTAGTATTTGTCAGTCTGCACACATGGATGTGCTCTTTATGGAGTGCATGGGAATGCTGTTTTAGGAAGTTTTAAACACTGCCATATGGAAATTTATCACTAATTTGAAAGCAAGTTAAACTATCTGTTTGCATCCTAATAAGACATTTTTTGACCAAAATAGTTAAAAAGGGGTGCAGATGGCTTTGTTGTTATGTCCTGGCCAATGCAAAGAGGCTATAATCTTCCAGGTGGGCAGCCAGGCTTAATTTTGACCTGTGGCCCCTTCCCCAACCCTTTCTACCTGATTTTTGACTGTTTCACTGTCCTATTAACATACGGACAACAAGTCCAAGATACATCTTAATTAAATGCTGCCACCAGGAGGCTCTTAACTAAAACAATAACAGTATTGTGTAGTAGAGGGGATTTTACTTGTGCATGGCTAACTTCCTATGGCAGTAAACCACTTTTGGTTTTATTAGTACATTTCATATACTGTGGGAGAAAAGCTGTTGAAAGTGCACTTTCTTATCTTGGAAAAGTGGGACCCCATGAAGTATAAAAAATATAGGGCAACCATAAACAGCAGATCAGATTTCGAGAGGGGCTTTATTCTGCAGAGACAACACTTTGCTAAGCAGATTTTTGACCTTACATTTTGGCAGTGCATTGAGCAGCCAAAAGATAAGAAATTGTGTCAGTCGATAAGAGACATATGGTGTTGTTGTTTTTCTAAATACAGACCACAGGACCTTAAGTGAAAAAATTCCATACATTTTTTTGTTTTGGTCATGGAAAATTTCCTTTAAATTATCTAAGATTTCCTAAACACAAAATTTGCTAAACCTTAAAAAAGTTTTCCTAACTATTTCAGTGAAACTTTAGGAAAAAAATCCCAAATATTAAAATTATACTTTTTCTCAAAAATTCCATAAAAATTCCAGAACATTTCAAATCAAATTCCCCAATGCTACAAGAGAATGTCAACCAAAGTTTCGAAACAAATAACAAATAATTTCTACCGAAATTCCATGGGAAAATAATGGAAGTTCACCGAATTCCCATAAAGATACCTAACCATTTTAATGAATATTTCACCAAAACTTCAATGAAATATACTAACATTTCCTCCCCAAAAAAACAAAAAATCCTGAAAAATTCAAAGCAAATACTACCCAAAATTTCCAATCAGATTACAAGTGAATTCCACAAGAAATCTGTAGAAAATCATGGAAATTCTACCAAATATACCCCAAACAGCCAAACAAATTACCTCAAATTTTCAGTGAAATCCAAAAGAAATTTTCAAGGGAATAAAAACATTCGACGCAAATTGTTTAAACTTCTAGAGAAGAATTCTATGTGGTTGGAAAGCCAAATTATGATGTATCCTAATGTACATGCGGTGTCACGAGAGAATATAACTGGAGAATTTTTCTGGCTTTGAAAGTGGTTGGAAATATTTTACGGAATGTAAAGACAAGACTCAACCCTAAAAATATGTTTTTTTAATTGCTGTAGGCATTTAAGGGCAAAAACATCTACATATTGTAGCTTTAAAAACATTATGACTCTCTTGTGCCTTTCTCTAAAGAACCTTAAGATGATGGGTTCTAGATATACATTTTGACATAAGGATCTTGGTGCTTAGTGCAAAGGAAGGTGCCGAAATAATGTTCAAGTCCTGTTAATTCTGAGTAAACATTTCTCTGTTTTTTACAGATGGTGAGCTGTATGCAGGGGTCTATGTTGACTTTATGGGAACAGACTCTGCCATTTTCCGTACTTTGGGAACAAAGACGGCCATGCGAACAGATCAGTACAACTCCAGATGGTTAAATGGTAAATGTCTTTTTAAGTCTATAAGTGATTCACATGGCTTTCATCCAGAGTTTTAAACTCTCTTGCACGATTATCCACTAAACAATGCAAAATAAGCTCCAAATGTAAAGCTTAAACGTAAAGGCTCTAATGTTTGCATATGTTTAGAATCCTTCAACAAGTCATAAACAAGAAAGGCCCACAGTTTATACGATTTCAGCCAGATGTTTTCCCAAATCCACTCTTGGCCTTAACATCTCATCACCTTTTTTCCCCACAGACCCCACCTTCATACACGTCCACCTGATCCCAGACAGTGCGGAGAGAAATGATGACAAGCTGTATTTCTTCTTCCGGGAGAAGTCCTCTGAGATGGGTCAGACTCCAGTGACCCAGTCCCGTATAGGACGCATCTGCCTGGTGTGTAAACAGTGAGAGGATTTGTTTTTGGGTGTAAACAAAACTAATAGACAGCCTGCATCGATATTAAAAACAGGCTGGGGACTCCCAGTGGGAGTGTTTAAATGTTTACAGTCACAGAAGCAGTATTTGGCCAACGCTGATGTGCTGGAATCCACATGTGTCTTTAACCTTCCTGTCTACAATGCATGCCTCTGTCTGTAAGGTTGCCCTCTGACTTCTGACCCTGTGATCCTCTGACCTCTTCTCCCTGCTAGTCCTTAAACTCTTTTGTATAAACGGCAGCCAATAACACACTGCCTTTTCAAGTTCCCTCAAAAATTTTCACTAAACTTGTATACACTTGAAAAAGTGACCAACAAAACATACAACAACAAATATCCTTGGAAGCTTTAGTGGCATCTTACAGTGTGTAGATGGTCTGGTGTAACTGTAGGTGGGTTTGCATGTATGTATGAGCCTTACAGTCGGTGCAAAAGCACGGATATGAGTGAGAAAATTTGCTGTACGTGTGCTCCTCGCCTCAGCTGTTCACCATTATATTTATTTGAGGGGGTCAGGCATTGACCCGGCACACAAACACTCATCCCACTCTCAGTGGGCTCTGCTGCAGCCTCCAGAGAGACCCGGTCCTGTCATTCTTGCACCACCACACATCTGGACACCCTTACTGCCATTCTTTGCACTCTGCACCACTTAGAATAGACTCAGACAATAACTGTAATTAAACTGGAAATTATGCAAATCTCTGCTCCTGCAAAGGGAACCATCTGAAGCAAATGAAGAATGTGAGTCAGTGTTTCAAAATGCTGATTATAGAGAAGAATGTAAAAGCATAAATTCATCTCAGCTTTTTCTTACCGGGATAAATGTTGGCTTTGGTCCACCACAGATGGAAGTCTAAATAGGAGGAGTCAGTGTTTACAATCCCCCTCCCCGCACCCCCAGCTTTGCCAACCAACATGTACTGTATAGTGTGTGTGGGTAGCTCCACCTGGGTTTGTTGTCAGTAGGAAGACAGAGAAAAGATGTGAGTTGAAGTGACTGATGGAGAAACTGTTCTCAAATGCAGAACGATGATGGAGGCCACTGCTGTCTGGTGAACAAGTGGAGCACCTTCCTGAAGGCCAGACTCATCTGCTCGGTGCCGGGGGCTGACGGCATGGAGACGCACTTTGATGAGCTCCGTGAGTACAAAGACCTTGTCATTATGCTGTGATTTTTTTCAGCAGATTTACATTTGAAGTGGTGAGCAGTGGGTCACTCTGTGTAGGTGGGGGGCTGTATAGATGTCCCTGTCAATCAAACATGTTGTGAGGCCTATAATGTCCTCTCTTCTGTTTCTTTTCTTTTTTTTCTGTGGATGGTGTTTGAAGGCGCTTTGCCAAAGTACATCCCACACATCTTTGGTGGAAAACAAAACAAATTTATTAATTAACATGCAGATTATGTTTCTATGAACTGATCAGTCATGTGGGATTGAAAATCATTCAAAAAAGACTACTTTGGTCTCTGCAGTTAAACTGATTCTTCTTACAAACTTACAGAAACGTAAACAGTGAATTGTGGAAAGATGAGCTTATAAAACACTTTTCTAGTTGTTTCATCACTCAAAGTGTTTTTCTCACAACAGGTCAGACTTGCCCATTCACACCCTTTCACTCCACATTCACACATTAATGACAGAGGCTACTACATAGAGATTATCAGTATTAATAAATCCCATTTATTCACATGGATACACAATGGGAGGAGGTTGGACCATAGGCCTTGTTTCCACTCATGCATGCTTACAGTGGTGAGATGACCAGTGTTTATATTTCTATCCAGAAGAATACGTTGAAAAAATTGAATTGAATGACTTCTGAGAGACCGTGTGACAGTGTGTTTGCTTAGTTAACAGGCGTGTTAGCTTAGTTAACTGGTTTCATTTCAGCTTGAAATGAAACCAGTCAGATTATTTAGTTTGATATGAAATACAGCATGATTCATCAGTCCATATGAAGTGCAATCAGAATTGGCAGTTTGAAATACAACCCCAATTTCAAAAAAGGTGGGGCTTAAAATGTAAACAAAAAACAGAATGCAATGATAACCATAGTTTATTCACAATAAAACATAACATATCAGATGTTGAAACTGAGACATTTTGTTCACACATTTTGAATTTTATGGCAGCAATACATCACAACAAGTAGGAACGGGGCAACAACAGGCTGGAAAAGTTAGTGGTGCTAATGAAAAACAGCTGGAGGACCATTTTTCAACTTAGGTTAACTGGCAACAGGCCATCCACAAATTAAAGTTAAAGCTGTATCAAGCAAAGAAGACGCCACATGTGAAAACTATCCAGAAATGGTAAAATGGAAAACTGTTCTGTGGCCAGATGAACCAAAATTTGAATTTTTGTTTGGAAACCACGGACACCATGTCTTGTGGACTCAAGAGGACCTTCCAGCAAAGAGTTAAAAAGCCTGCATCTGTGATGGTATGGGGTTGCATTAGCGCCTATGGCGTGGACAGCTTACACATCTGGAAAGACACTATCATTGATGAAGTATATAGAGATTTTAGAATCCAGACAACATCTCTATCCAGTAAGACCTTGACTATTTCAGCAAGACTATACTAAACCACATACCACATCCATCACAACAGCATGGCGTCACAGTAGAAGAGTCCAGGTGCTGAACTTGCCTGCCTGCAGTCCAGACCTTTCACCAAAAGGGAAACATCTGGTGCATTATAAGACTAAGAATCTATCAAAGAAGACCCAGGACTGGTGAGCAACTAGAATCCTAGATTATTACCTCTGCCAAGGAGGTTACGTGATCGGGTGGGTTTGTTCATTTGTTTGTTAGTTAGTTTGTTTGTTTGTAAGCAACATAACTCAAGAAGTCGTGGACAGATTTTCATGAAATTTTCAGGAAATGTAGGAAATGGCATAAGGAGGAAGTGATTCAATGTTGGGAGTGATCGGGATCACCATCTGGATCCAGGAACTTTTAAAAGGATTCTGTACTATAGGGAGACAGGGCTAATGGCGGAGGTCTGCGCTCTCCGATTGCTTTCCTAGTTGTTAATAGAAAAGGGGATGATACACAATGTACACAAACCATTGCATTCTGTTTCATTTACATTTTAGACAGTCCCCCAACTTTTGTGGAATTGGCATTGAATATTCTTACATAAAAAGGAGAAGTTACAAAATTAGATAAAATAGATTAGTTAACATACAAACAAACATTTGAATGGCTAAACCATTTAGATCAGATTAGTTTGCTTGTCCATTCATACACATTTTAAGAGAATATTTCTCAAAACATGGTATGTTAATGGCAGATCAACTTCTTCACTTATTTCTTGATTTGGAATACTCAACCTGTTTTTGTCCTGGTGTACTCTGTCAACACATACTCCAAACTATTAAATGGTGCAAAATGGAAAAAATTATCTTCTCCCAATGGCTACAGGTAGTCTCGATCAGGTTTCTATCCATCCATAAAGAAGCACCCTTCCTTACACTGGACACCAGGAGGCATAATTTGTATATTTATGGATATACAGTCATCAATTATACATTGAAACGAGGCTTAAGTGTCTTGGTCAAGGACACGTCAACATGTGACTGCATTAACTGGGAAACAAACCCTTGACCTTCTGGTTTAGAGATCACCTGCTTCACATACTGGGCCACATCCACAAGTTTTCAGTGACTGGGATTGATCCCAGCTGTCATTTAGTGAGAGGCGGGGTACACTGTGGATTAGTCGCCAGGGTGAACACAGAGGCATACAACCAGGCATTGTCATATTCACATCTACGAGCAATTTAGTCACCAGACAACCTAACAAGCATGTCTTTGGTCCGGGGAGGAAGCCTGAGTTCAGTGGGAGTACTCACAAACTCCACACACAATGGCCCTGTCCGTCAAGGATTTGAACCAGGAACTATCTTGCTGTGAGGCGACAGCGCTAATCACTTCACCACCATTCAACCCACCTAAATCTCCCTTTTTTACTTAATCATTCTGACAGCTAGAATCAAATGGCAAAGAAAAAGACTAAATGTCAATCCTTGATTTATTTCACACGTATTGTTTTCCAGATTGCTGTCATTTATGATCACATCTAAAAGAGTAGAGAACCGTCCACTACAGGCTCTGTTTCTACCCCAGCACCTGCCAATACTGTACTTGTGTAAACACACACCAGAGCTCAATCCTTGGCCCATATGGCAGCCCACTCCCACCATATGGCCTGTACAGCACACTGTAATGGAAATTACACACATAACTGCAGTTGTCATTTTATTTCAGTGTGTCTCAAACAAAAGAGTCTGTTTTTATGTGCAAGCGGAGGCCTGATGATGGGCAGACCAGACTACCAACAAAAACGTGCATTACCGTTAGCCTCTCTTTCTCTTCTGGTCTCATTGATCTCTAACAGACTGGTAATGGACTGATGCATGAGGGCACTAAGGCTGTAGAATCAATCTCATGAATCAAAGAGCTGCTTCCCTGCTTGAACTTCACACACCTGCAGCTCTAAAAGAGTCTGTGTCTTGCCACAGATAATCTAAATTATTTCCACTTAAAACAACATGTGTTGTTCTAAGGAGGGAAACTTCTTAGAGTGTTTCTATGAGAGTGTTTTAGCTTTTAGTACTTGGTGATTTTTAAGGACATTACTCGAAGAGGATTTACACGTGCTCTTGAACAGGTCAGCGAATGACCAAGGACAGACATGAGAGGATACACATTCCCACAGGGAAGGAAGGACTGCACATATCAGTTTGCAGAGCCGCCAACCTGCCAAGGACTCCTAGAGGGGATAGTAAATTGGATATGATTGAATTTCATGCTATTGGCTTTACTTTTACTATCTTGAATGTTTATTAAGATACGTTGCTGGAGTTTTTGATCTGAGTTAGATTTGAGAAATCCACAAAGGCAAATTAGTTCTGACTATTGCTTACAGAATTTTAGAAGAATAAGGTTGAGTTTTTGGGAATTATGCTCATTTGCCTTCTTAACAGGATTTAAAGAGGGAGATTTGTTTCTCTCATGTGTATTAAATCAGTGCATTTACAGTGCAGCTGGAAAAAACTTTAACAATATGTTTTTCCTGTAAAAAACAGTATCTTTTAAGGCATGCAAACACAGTCTGCCTGAAATTTTACTAAATCAGTCTTCTTGAAGTAGGTCTAACGTGCCTTAATAATGTGGTTGAAGATCAATATATCTTTGCAATTATATGCCTCAGTGGGGCCAGACCAGGGCTTTGACCCTGAAATAGAGTAGTATAAATGCTAAGCATAGCAGGAGTGATGTTGTTGTCTACCTTTAGATATCACCGTAAGTTAGAGGAATACATCTCATCTCATTATTTCAAAGTAGAATATGTATAAAATGTACAGAGCTAAAAAGTTTGTCTGTATTTTCAATAGTATAAACAGTTAGCGGCTTGTTCTCATGTTAGCAAGGTTAACAGGATGAGGGTCCACAGTAACTAGCTAAAAGGGGGATGTTGCCACCAACTGTAGCAAATCTGGGCATCCTCACTTCATCAAATTGAATTGCACCTTGTGCATGTCTACTAGGAAAAGTACAGTGGCCCACTGAGATTATCCAGCTCTAACCATATTAGGGCTGTCAGCATTAATGCATTTATTAAAATGCCATTAAAGTCCATAATTTGCACATTTCTTTATTCCAATCTCATCAATTGCATGCTTTATTTGAACCATTCAAATGGCAGATTGACTACAAGAAATCAGCATTGTTTTTTATGAAAAAAAAAATCACATAAAATGAGTTATTTTCTAAAAGTTAAATGTCAGGTGGCTGGGGGATTATTTCAAGCAGCAAAAGTGATAAAGATGCATTATTGTTTTGTGTGGGTGTTCAATTTTTAAACTTGACTCCTTAATTAGCCATTTGTGGACAAAAATGTGCTTCCATTTTGATGGCGTTTTTCTCTTTGCCATAACACAATGAAAGTTTTGAATCCGACACCACAAAACAAACTACTCATGCATCATACTCAGTTTTGTTCCTAATCTTTGACACATCCAAGACTATAATTTTAAAAATTACCTACACCACCATGTGTTATATTGGAAGGAACTCTTTTTTTGTTTGTGATTTATGTAAATAACACCACGTTTTCAAACCGGCATTCAAAGGGTTAAAATCATGAAAACAGTTGAATATTTGGTCACGTTGATCTGGACAGGAATTAATTTGAAATGTTTTAGCCAAAACAAGAGGAAATATTAATCTGTAATAGTTAAGTAGTATTTTTGTGAGAAGACATTTTTTGTCCATAAAGAACTTGTCAGGTTGCTAGATGTTAAATTTGACACACACACAAAAAAAAAAAATCCCCAAGCCACCTGACATTATTTGTTTTTCCTGCCGTTTTTATTTATAAAAATACAACTATGACTTCTTGTAACCAAACTATCAGACAATCTTGTCTGAGAATGGCATATGAGGGTAGTAAATCTCAATGATACTGGACAGTTAATCTTACAATTTGGCTTATTAAGTGAGATCATGGATAATAAATTTGACTCAAAGTAGAGACTAAAATATAAGAACTTTTATTGACTTAAAACTGGACTAAAACACTTTTGAGTTTTCGGTGACTAAAAAGTCTCAAACTATAAATGTCAAGATGACTCAAATGTGAATCAAAGTAAATGCAAATTTTAATCTAAATCAACACTAGTCCTCCTCTCTTGTTATCAAACATTCCCCTTTTTTAACATTCCC
Source organism: Cheilinus undulatus (assembly GCF_018320785.1). Classification (NCBI taxonomy): domain Eukaryota; kingdom Metazoa; phylum Chordata; class Actinopteri; order Labriformes; family Labridae; genus Cheilinus; species Cheilinus undulatus. Next base: position 15,510,095 of record NC_054867.1, read on the forward strand.
TTATTCTCCTTTTTAATCCATGGCAAGCTCCTTTTTCCAGTGTTAAATAAATGTCATAATCTTTGATTTTCCTGACGTTGCTTATTTTCTCTTACAGTGTAAGCTGTTTGGTTATTCTGTAATAAACATTAACCATTTAAAATGCAAACATATTCACTATTGTGCTAAATAAGTACAGTAATTCATCATCACAAGGGAAACATTTAAAGGAAGTAAAGTTGACATATCAGAATATACAGTCAATACTCAACACATTGTTTTTAATGAGTAAAATCACTAAATTGTAAAAACTACACACTTTGTGGACTGTTCAAACTTCAGGAACCATTCAAGCCAAGAAGTAACCCCATCTACCAACCTCCTAAAAACCACACATTGCTTTTTTAGTTTTATTCATTTAGAATATTGTTGGCTATGCACAGCATGCTGTAAAGAGGCACTGTAGTGAATTATGCTGCACAGAGGAAGGTTGTTTCGCGCCAGGACAAGTTCAGAGAGAGAGTTCAGAGAGATCATTTAGCCATGCCTGAGTGAGAAGATCCTTAAACTTTCCCCCCTTTCTTAAAGAGTTTTAATAAAACAACTCTGCAAGTCATTACTGAGCAGCTTGTTGAAATGGCTGGAGCAGCTGTGCTGCTGGCGCGGTCGTCTCATGCAGAAAGGCATTATGGCAAAGCACGCCTGAGACCTGGGGAGTTTTTACAGTTGGAATATGTAGCGCTTATTGGCCCTGCTGCACAACATGGACCTAAATTAGCCACAATGATTTAGAGGACAGCAGGAAAAGGCTTTTCAAAAATAGAAAGAATCTCCTCGTGGAACATTTCAAAACAAGCCTTTAATGAATGGGCAGATGACAGTTGAGGGAGTCAGATGGAGGAAAAAGGTGAAAAGTGATGGAACTTCCAGGAAGGTCTGGATTAAGAAAGAAAAGGCGATCAATTTTTTTGAGAATTGGCTTGGATTATGATCAGGATTGAAAAATCTGTGTTATCACTGCCTTATTAGACAGCTTTTATTGCCAATGACAAAGCTTTTTTACATTGTTATCTTGAAGGCTTCATCTGTTTTAGATATATGGTAGCTCTGTCTTTATCTCAGCTGTGGTTCGTCTTTAAACGCACACTTCTTGCGTGCAATCGTATGTTCCTGCAGTACGGCAGATGTATGTCATGACAAGGATCATCTGTTGTGCGACACCCATGACAGCCCACCACACTGCGTCCATGCAAACCCATGACCGTTCCACTGCTGTGGCAGCTGTGGAAGATGGCCCTGTGTTCTTTGTGTGCTCGTATGGGTGGATTTGGGAGTGGGTTATCTGTTGAGAAATAAGGAAAAAACTCAAGGCAGTGGACGGTCCCTAGAGGAAGACTGTGCGGACTTATTTATGAGGGCTGGACCAGAACAAAGCCAAAAAGACAAAGACAATGCTAGCCCCTTCATTTATCTATCATAGAAGCCTGACAACTGCCTTCTGTTTCTGCACTAACCAAGCTCTCATAGTCACATTTCCAGCTTTAACACTTCAGTCACTTCTTCACTCCACTGCCATTTCTCACCTCAACTAGGTTGCGAGCTCATTCTCTGCTTCACGCTGAAGGCTGTTGTCCTATTGTCGGCCGTGAACATGCCTCCTGAGACTAGTATTTAGGTCAGGTACTGAACAGTAGAGAGACTTATCACCCATCACATGTTTAGCTTCCCTTTATTTGTTGCTGTGGACCTTTCCTCAGTATCAACAAAAGGCTGGTCTAAATCAGCCTGTTTGAATGTCAGAGCCCTGTAGGACAGAGTATGTGACTGTCTGATTTAGAGACCACGAAAATTGGCTTAATGCTATGGGATGCAGTGCTCCTGAGGGAGAAAAGAGATATTTCCTTTCCCATAAAGACAACTACATGGGAGGAGAATCCTTCCACATCATGTTTAAAGTGTCCTCAGGATTCATCTCAGGTGATTCAGAACTCACTTGTTGGCTTGAAAACCAGACCGCTTGAGTTCTGCTGTAAAATATCATGGTTCAGGTGCTGAGGTTTAGATCGCTTCATTGAAGATGATTTGATGATAAATGAGCTCAAGGTCAAGTAGCTGTTTCTCCAAAAAGTCACCTAATGTGAACTTCCTTGTTTTCCACTTGAGTAAAGTGATTGGCTGTGATTTTAATGGGATGTTTGTGGGATATGAAAATGAGTGAAGGAGAGAAACAACAGTTAAAGGATTTGTACCTTAGTCTACAGTTAACTGGTAGATCTTGGATGAATTATGTCGGCACTTAAATTAAAGGGTTAACAGGAATTTTGGAGCAGACATTCACGCCTTCCTCAGGATAATATTAGTGATCTGGCGGTGCCTGCAAATGAGTACATACCAGTAAATTAGTCACCCATCCAGCAAAGAATAAACAGCCTGTTATCGACTGCTATATTTAGTTCACATAAGTACTTTTAAAACAACTTCTGTTTGACTTCAGGTAAAGATTGATGTGAAACTAAGATGAGCAGCTTACAAGTCACATTTTCTAATGCTGTTTTCATTCATTTTTCATTCATTTTTTTCCACTTTTGACTAATTTTTACATCCTTTAACCCTTTTTACTACTTTATCTGAAAATGTTTACATTTTTTACCACTTTTAACACATTTTATCATTTTTGCCCTTTCAGTCAATTTTCTGCCATATTATACCCATGTATGCCACTTTTTAACCCCTTCCTACGACTTTATCGGGCTGTTTTTTACTCATATTTCTGTTACATTTAACCCATTTTTGCATTTTTAGCCTTTTTCTTGGTCACTTTACACCCATTTTGCCATTTTAACTACTTTTCACAATTTTTTTCTCACCTATTTGCTCCATTTTTTGTATTTTTGTCTCCTATTTCCCCTTTCAACCACTTTTCTACACTTTTTTTGCGTTATTTGCCACCTTCAACCTTTTGCTACTTTTTAACTGCTTTTCTTAATTTTTTTGCCCATTTTTGGCATTTTTGTAACCCATAATGGTCACTTCCAACCTATTTTTGCCTTTTTTTAACCTCTTTTCCACCCTCTTTTTTACAACTTGTGACGTCTTTAACCTTTTTCACCATTTTTAACTGCTTTTTGCCATTTTTCCCAATTTTTTTGCCCATTTATGTAAGAAATTTTTGCAATAAATTTGTACCAGTTTTATCCGATTTTAGCCTCTTTTAACCACCTTTCCCTGTTTTTTGCCAATTTTAAAGCTTTGACCTTAGCACATCTATTTAACCCATTTTTGCCTCTCTCAACCTCTTTTTGCCACATTTTTCCCAATTTTTGCCACCTTCTACTAATTTTTGCCACTTTTTAACTGCTTTTCATAATTTTCACTACCCATTTTTGGGCACTTTTTAACCCATTGTTGCCTCGTTCATCCCATTTTTGCAAAACTTTGCAACTATTCTCCATGGGCCCCCCATTTAGCTGGGCCCCAGAAGGCTCTTAAGCAGTCTTGCGCATACCCTGACGTGCACCACTGGATCTTGTGTCATTTTTACATCACAATTTTAGACCAACTACCCCCAAATTAACTGAATCCATTAAACCATTAACATTTGCATAAAGTCTTCCTTGAGAAAATAGTATGCCTACATATTTTTTTCCTTCAGTGCGACCATAAATATGTGGGTCACATGGAAGCATACAGACATAACAAGAGGTCCCACTTTGTTCATTTTCCACATCCAGGAGAGTAGTGGGTCCCACGTGTTTCCATCCAGGATGAATGTTCAGCTCTTTTGTTTGTGCATAACTTCTTCCAGCGAGGTGCAGCCTAGAGGTCTCTCTGGCTAAGAGTTTAGCATTGACTGAAAGCTGTGTAAATATTAGTAAAGGAGAGTGCTTTAGCTGCGGAGCGTGATGATTCCTTCACCCGTTCAGTTTGCACTGACGTGATTCTCTCTTTTCTCTTACAGGAGATGTTTACATACAGCCAACACAGGACACAAAAAATCCTGTGATTTATGGAGTCTTCTCTGTTTCTGGGTCAGTGGATGATGACAAATACTGTATATGTACAGCACCTGTCACAGGCAGATTTGAATGGATTTTGTGTCATTCAACATTGACTTTCTTTTCACAGCTCTGTCTTCAAAGGCTCAGCAGTGTGTGTTTACTCCATGGCTGACATCCGCATGGTCTTTAATGGACCCTTTGCCCACAAAGAGGGTCCAAATTACCAGTGGGTTGCCTACACAGGGAAGATTCCCTACCCCCGACCAGGCACGGTGAGTTTTCAGTCCACACTGACCCCACACACATGAATACCAAACCAGCAGAACACTTTCCCTCTGACTGAGACCTCAAATAGAAACCATCTGAACAAGATGCAGTCTTTAGGATGCTTTATTTATCTGATTATGTCCATTTACTCCAAATGTTTTGACTATCGCTCATGCTTATAATGCTTCTGTTTCTCTTTTAGTGCCCTGGAGGTACATTCACCCCCAACATGAAGTCCACCAAGGACTATCCAGATGAAGTGATTAACTTTATGAGGAATCACCCTGCCATGTACAATGCTGTGTACCCGGTGCATAAGCGCCCCCTGGTGGTTCGGACCAATGTTGACTATGAGTTCACCACCATCACTGTGGATCAGGTGACGGCTGCAGATGGAAACTATGAAGTTCTCTTCTTAGGAACTGGTGAGTGTTTTTTATACGTGATTAAATATGATAAAAATACTCAGTGTTTGTCTGCCTAAAGCATCTAACAGCTCTATTGGTGTTGTTTTTAAGAGTCTAACATGTGAACCAGAGGTCAGGCTGTGCACCAAATTCAGATTAGTGACAACAGTGTCAGTGGGAAGTTGAGTAATGGCACCAAAAATCCCCCCTATGGGAGTAAATCCCATGTAAGTGGAGGGCTTGTCTCCCCTGTAATCATTTATCATCAAGAGAAAAGAATTCTTGCCTTTTGTGCTCGGTGGAAGTTTAACCAATCAAAGGGTTTGTACCTCACTCTATTCACGCGAAGTAAACAACAGGAGATTTGTACCTGCAGGGCAGGGGTGGATCAACAGCGGGAGAGAGGAAAGACGCAGGGGGTAAGAAGAAAAAAGGCAGGGGGTACAGTCGGTGTATCCATCACCTTAATCCTGCCCACTGGTGCAAAAGAGATTATCTATTTGTTTTCATGCCTTTAATCAGGCCTTAGTACGACAGTAGCAGGCCTCACATGTTGCATATGACGCCTAGACACTGGCTTCCTCTCTCATCCGTGCATTATGGGTAGGGGAATAATAGGTGTATGTGGGATGGAGGCCACTGTGGTGGAATGCATGTCCTTTCAAGTGTCAGCGGCAGCCATTCAGCGTGGCATTTGAGGCTCAATGCAGAAGACAAAATAAATCTCAGGTGTCCCTCTCACTGAAATGCCTCACTGTAATCAAACAGCAAAGCCCAGGGAATCTTTGTATGCAGGCTGATTGGTAAGGCAAAAAACTAGAGCTGAAGATGACAGAGGAGGTTTGTCATGGCAGCAGCAGTGTGCTAAGGTCAACCCAAAGAGAAAACACATAACAGAGGCGAGGAGCACAGTGGAGCCTGCTGATGTAAGGATTATACCTTGTGGAAGCTTGCTGAGAGAATAAAATTGGAATTGAAGGGGCTGTTGACAGGCAGACGGTGTGAGGCTGCAGGTATGCAGCTAACAGGTGTGTGTTGTCATCCACAGATAAGGGAACGGTTCAGAAAGTCATTGTGTTGCCCAGGGATGACCTGCAGACGGAGGAGCTGGTACTGGAGGAGGTGGAGGTTTTCAAGGTGAGAGGCCTTTCTTTTTTGAGGGTGTGTGATATTTGATTTCCAAAGAAATTCTTGACTTTTAGAATTGTAACAGGCTGTGTCTGTTATGGTGGCTGTCATGATGTAGCCACCATAACAAACACGGCTTGTTTATCATTTCCATGGAAATGCTGGATGTGATGTCGCTGCTGCAAAATGTAGAAGAAACTGCTACTGCAAGCTGCCTCTGCACTCTTGCAGCTATCAGCGTGAACCTTTTAACGGCTTTTCTCCGTCATTTATGAAATTCTTCACTGGATTCAAAAATATGGTTTACTCTTTAGTAATGACACCTTAAAGAGAGCTGTTTTAAATGAACAAAGCCCTTGATTCAAAATGAGAAGTAAATAGCAAAGATAAACAAAGCTGAGCATCATATTGTCTTATTGTTTTGATTAGGAGCCCGTTGGTGGGGAATTTCTGCTACACATTTAAAACTAGCACCAAGCAAATCTGTCAGCCAGTTAAAGGCATTTTCCCTTATGTAGTGGCATAAAAGTAAGAAATGCAGATGCAAGGCCTCCCATACGGGGGAAAAAAGGGGAGAGCTCTCTGGGGCCCAGCCAGTCAGGGGACCATGAAGGTTAGCAACATCATGGTCTACTGTAGAGTTAATCTGTGATAACCTTATTTTATTTCAACCTGAATGTCAGGATCAAAGAAAATAGAGCAGAAAACTGGGACAACTTTAATGATAAAAAATTGAATATTTTTAGAAAGAGGCAAAAAAATGGATAAAAAGTTTAAAAAATGGGATAATAGTGGCTAAGAAAGGCAAAAACTAGTAAGACTGGCTAAAACAGTGGAACAAAGAAGAGGAAAGCAGCAAAAAATTAGTTAAAGTGGATAAAAATGAGTAAAAATTGACAAAAAGTATCAAAAAAATGGGATAACAGTAGCTAAAGAGGGCCAAAAAGGGCAGAAATTGGTAAGAGTGACAAAAAGAAGTGTTACGAGAAACAAGCAGAAAGACACAAAAAATGGACTAAATTGGATAAAAAGAGGCATTCAAACATCAGAACCTATTAATAGTTTTACACACCTTTCACCTCCTAAATGAAGAAACTGTTAGCCAGGATGCAAGCACAAGTGCTAAAGATCCAACATAAATGTTTTGATATCATCAAAAAATCACAACCGTATTAATTAATCCTACTATTAATACTAAAACTACCATAATATTAATGACTTTCAAATAGTCATTTCTTTTAGATACACACCCTTATGCGGATATATATAAAGTCAGCAGAAATGATCACATCTCCTATCTCTCCATATTATGCCAGTAATATTTGACATCCTTTTCTTAATAAAAAAAAAAACCCTGCTTTATGTTTTAATTTCCATCATGTATTTTCTGTGACTGCAGCACTTGATATTGTCTTTTTTACACCTTAATCTTTGACCCTTTTTTAGCTTGACCATTTGCCACAATACAGTTCTGTTTTTGTACCATTACCATTGTGCTCCATCCTTTTTGTTGACATGTCCATGTGCCTTAAAAATGAAACACTGTTCTCACACTAAACTATCCTCTCTGTCAAGGTCCCGACCCCGATTACAACAATGAAGATCTCATCTAAAAGAGTAAGTACGGATGTGAATCTTCTTCCGTGCTGAAATAAAGAAGGAAAAAAATACATCCTCCAAGGAAAGGAAGAGCAATTATTGCAATTTGAAAAGGTCACTAGATACATGTATGCAGCTGTGCTTACTGCTGCTTCCCTTTATAAATCATACAGTCAGTCTAAAGGAGACAATGAGGAGAGAAATATGGAAAAGACACTACAAGTTCAGTGTTGACTTTAAATGTGATTCAAATCATTGGCCTTTTCCTCCATCAATGACATCATTCCTCAGAGGGAGTTTTCATTACACATAGCCTGCCAGAGGTACAAATTTCTAACAGCTGATCATAAAATCATGTTGGCGACCTGAAAGAGATGAGCTGAATATTACACCAGATGATCCGGAGCCTGCTGCTGTTTCAGCAGGGAGCAGGACCAGATTTTACACTTATCTCATTACATCCATCTGGGATTGTGGAGCCTTTGAGCTACCAGAGTTTTGACCTTGAATTTTTAGACAGGAATTGACAGAGATGCATGAAACAGTTGACTCTAAATGCTCTTCTCAAATCTTTGATAATTTTTCTTTTCCTTATTTAAATTCTGATATCAACATGTTCCCCAGTGGCTATATTTAACATAATTTCCCATTCTCCTTTCTTCCAACAGCAACAGCTTTACGTGTCATCTACGCTGGGGCTGACCCAGCTGGCTCTTCACCGCTGTGATGTGTACGGCGAGGCCTGTGCAGACTGCTGCCTGGCCAGAGACCCTTACTGTGCCTGGGACGGCAAGTCGTGCTCCCGTTACTCTGCCTCGCAGAAGAGGTGAGCACCAACAGCATTAGCATGAACCTCACTAACTTCATAACTAACTAACTGGTTTAACTGGTGAGTGGATGGTTGCTCCGAGTAGACTGCCTGGATGGCTGAATGGCTGTTTTATTGGATCTGATCATGGTTTTTAGGGGATCTGTTGTTAACAATACTTATATAATAAGATTAACAAGCAAATGGTATGGATTTCAATCCCTGTGGTGCATCGTGATAACTTTATTTGGTGGAGGTTGGTGATAGGAATCATTTAAATGTGATACTATAATGGCTTTATTGTGGTACTGTTGGATGGCTTTGGATGGCTTGCAGTTGCTTTATGCTTTTTTTCTCTCCTTATTCGGCAATACTGGTCTGACCCGTTTAGACGGAGCCGGCGGCAGGACGTCAAGTACGGGAACCCCATACGTCAGTGCAGAGGCTTCAACTCTAATGGTAAGATGTCGGCCCTTTAATTACTGCTTCCTCAAGCAGCTCACAGTTGTCATAGCAACAGTAATTGTTATTATTCATGTATTCTTGCAGCTTTGTGGTCATCAGAGAAGGTCACACTATCAAAAAGGATGTTGATTTGCCACAAGTGAGATTTTGGTTTTAGGAGAATATGGTAACAAGGCCACCTTTACTGGGGGATAAAGGGGAAAGCTTTATGGGGTCCAGCCAAACTTGAGTCCCATGAGGAGGTCAGCAAAATCATAGTCCATTGTAATCTGTGGTATTTGAATTAACCGTATTTTACATTTAACTGGAATAGTAGCACTTATCAAAGAAAATAAAGTTGAAATGTATTTATCAATGCAGTAGTAAAATTTAGCCTTTTTCAGAGTGTAAACCCCTGTGCTTAATACAGAATTAGATGTTGACTTAACCGCCTGGAAAGTAATGTCAGATGTCATAGCTAAGCCACGATGCGCACACATGCAAAGATGCCAAAGAATAAAGTAGAAGTAAATGAGATAACTTCGTTGGGTTTAAAGTGGCCTAAATGGGTTGGATGTAGCAAAAATTGGCAGGAAAAGTAGTGAAAAGAGGTTAAACAGTGGCAAAAATGGTTTGAAAAGGGGCAAAGGGGGGTAAAAAAAAAAGTATCATTAAATGGGTAAAAGAAACAAAAATGTTGCTTAAATGGATAAATAAGGTGGTGAAAAGGGGTCAAAAAGTGGCAAAAATGATCAAAATGGGTCAAAAGTTGTAAAAAATCTTACATAAATGATTGGATAGGTAGAGAAAAGTGGTTAAAGAGTGGAAAAATGTTACTAAAGTAGTAAAATGAGTTAAAAGTGGCAAAAAATGGGCAGAAAAAGTAGTGAAAAAGGGTGAACGGGGTGCTGGAAGGGTCATCAAGTTGCAGGAAAGGGCAAAAGTATCAAAAATGGTTTAAGAGTGGAAAAAAGTTGCAAAAATGGCTGAATGAACTAGAGAAAAGCGATCAAATAGTAGCAGCAAAAGTGGCAAATATCAAAAAAGTGGCATCCATGGCAAGGTAAAGAAATGACAAAAAAGGTGTGAAATAGTGTTAAAAAGTGTTTAAGAGTGGAAAAAAATTTGCAAAAATGGCTTGACAAGGTAGTAAAAAAGGGTTAAAAAGTGAAAAAAAAAAACTATCAAAAATGGGTTAAGGGTGGCCAAAAAAATGCAACAATGCAAGAATGGCTAGATCAGGTAGCAAAAAAGGGTTAAAAAGTGGCATAATGGGGCAAAGATTTTTAAAAATGGGTTGAGAGTATCAAAAATGTTGCAAAAATGGTCAAGTAAGATAGTGAAAAGTGGTTTAAAAGTGGCAAAAAGGTTAAAAATGGGTTTAGGATGGCACTGTTGCAAAAACTGGCTGCATAAAGTAGTGAAAAGGAGCAAAAATTGACAAATAGGGTAAAAAAGATGCAAAAAAGTGACAGGAATGGTTAACAAGTGCCAAAATGTTGCAAAAACGGCTGGATAAGGAAATAAAAAGGGGTTAAAAAGTGAAATAAATTGACAAAATGTGGCAGTAACTGGTCAAATGTTGCAAAAATGGGTTGAAGTATAAAAAAAAAAACGTCGTATAAATGAATGAAACAGTGTGGAAAAGGTGTTACAAAGGGGCACGAATATATAATTTCAAAAACAGAACCCAATAACAACTTGACACACTTTTTGTTCCAAAATAAATTAACTGCTAGCCCGGAAGCTAGCATCAATGCTACTGATCCAACACTCATGCATTGAGCTCATTAATAAATCAAATTGGGAGTGGACCTATTCACAGGGTTTTTTCAGGGCCCAGCCAATTCTATGGTCAGGCCTTTATGGTTATGAGTGATTTGGTTGCCATGGTAACCCCTCTATCACCCTACAGCTAATAAGAATACCCTGGAGATGGTGCAGTATGGGGTGGAGGGAAGCAGCACCTTCCTGGAGTGTCAGGCCCGCTCACCACATGCCCTCATCAAATGGCATCTGCAGAGAGATAACAGCGACCGCAGGAAAGAGGTGAGCCAAAATAAATCCTACTCAATTAAGATTGAGCAAAAACACTGAGAAATCCTGTGCATTAAAGCGACTTGAACATTGCAGGCATAGGTCAGACCAAGATGAGCTTCTTTTATGGATAAGCGTGACTATTTTTTTCCCAGTCGAGGCTGGGGGGGCCCCTTCATAACTGGGGTATTTAATGTCATGTTGTTGTCTTGGAAAGAGGAGGATTTATATGCAGTCTGACACTAGAAAAAAACGACCTTTGTGTAATTCATTGTAGATTTTATGTTAAAATGATTAAATGAACAGCTCTGATTGAATGATGCCTGATTTCTCACGCAGACCTTCGACTGTCCTCAGGCCCCAGGGAAGGACACATAAAGCAGAGCTGTGAACAAGCCCTCTGCTATGATATATCACCCTGGGGCACTAGTTAAAGTTTTATTATGAGGCTATGTAGTGTTGCTGCTCTTCTTTTATAGACTATTCTGTTGGATGCTCTCTGTTCCCACAGGCAGAGCAGACCATGCTGCTGCTTTAAATTTTGAGCTGAAAAGCTAAAATGTCCTCATCAGATTCCTCGGTGAGAATTCAATGAGTTCGAAGAGTTACACATACTTTACTCGTGATTATACTGAAATGTATTGCCTTAAAATGATAGTTTTATCAAGAATGGAATGGTAAGTTTGTGTTTAATATGCATCATATTTGCTAGAAACAGCTGACAGGTGGTTTCTGAAAAAAATGGATGACACATAAAGTCATCTTGATGAAACTGTTTCAATCACAATTGTTTTTGGAGTTGTTTTAATACCTGTTGGGAGCTTATCTAAAAATAAAATACCACCACATATCTTTTCCTCTGCGCATGTTCTGAATTTGGTGATGCTCTGGGGGCCAGATAGGAGGATGTGGGGTCTGACTCTATTATATACAGGATAAATCACTGTTTTCCACTCTGTCTCCACAGATGCGCTCTGATGGCCGCATTTTGAAGACGGAGCAGGGCCTCCTCCTGCGCTCTCTGCAGCCCTCTGACTCTGGAATGTACCAGTGCACGGCCACGGAGAAGAACTTCAAACACACTCTGGTCAAGCTACAGTTGGTAGTGCTGTCAAGCCGGGCTGTCAACAATGTGCTTGTAGAGGGTGCAGGGGGGCTGCCGTCTTCTTTACACTCCTCCAGCACCCAGTGGACTCCCAGCTCAGGCCAGTACAAGGACTTGCTGACCATCCTGAGCCAGCCAGAGATGAGCCTGATTAATCAGTACTGCCAGGACTACTGGCAGTATGGAGACCCGCTGATGGGCGCCCTGAAGGCCAAAGACCTGAAGGAGCTCAAGGAGCAGAAGAAACCCCGCAACCGCCGGCATCACGGAGAGGTGGAGGAGGAAGAGGGGCGGGAGAAGGTAGAGACATGAGGAGCCCAGCTTTGTGTCTAAAACAACCTCAGCCACCCTCCCCCCACCCTGTGAAAACTGGGAGAGACTCATTCAGAGTAGCAGCGTGAAAAAAATCCACAATCCCAAAAAAACGCAAACTGAGAAAAAAAGAGGCTTACAAACAAATCCCCACACACTTCCTCTTCAGCAGTAAGATATATGATACACAGTATTTATTGTAGGTTGTATATAGTCCGATTCTGTGGATTTCTTTGTACTTATAGAAAAAAACATGCTCTTTGTGTATAGGTACCTGTGGGGCAAATATTATTATTGATGTTGTTAATTTTTATTGTTGCTGTTACTGTCATTACAAACTCATCGTCATAATCATATGACCTCTGCGACTGTTAGGAATGTGTTATCAGGCATGTAAGCTGTTAGAGGCGAGCTCTGAGGGGCTCTATTACAGGAGGAAGAGCTGTTGATGAGAGGTGATGGGATCTCTGTTGTTTCTTCTTTACTTTGACTCGATGCCAGGACTCTTTGATTTCTGGACACTCCAGGAATGTCTGCGATGTAACCTCCATGTGGCTGCATGACAGAGACTTGATATTGTGAGGGGACCAGACACATGGTCCCATTTATAGAGGGGAAATGATCGTTTCTCCATGGGAACCCAGACATATGATGACTGTTGAAATATATTTTGACTGGTGTAACTGGGCCTTTTATATGAAATTGGTGCTTGCCTTTTGCTTTTATTTTCTGCCCTACTTGATTGAGGGATTGTCAGTGAAATTTGGCAAATTTTGATTTTACTCCACAGAGTACCTGAAGGTTCATCAGGCCTTTGCACTCAAGTTTAAGGGTGTTTTCACATTAAGGCGTGACTGAGCATGATTGCTCCCCCATCGTCTCTTCTTTGTACCTGAGCACACTTGCATATTGCATAGTCTGATGCAGCAGGTGGCAGTATGCAGATAGGTGTTTGCAAACAGCCAAGAAGAAAAAAGAAGAAGAAGCAACCTTGGGAACCACTCACTTTGGCGTTTGTTTATACCCTGTGTGAATCATGGAGTCCAACCTGCTTGTATTTATTTGATTTTTTTCTGTCTTTTTTTTTCATGAGAATAGTGACACTTTCTTTTTCCACATCCACCATGCAGCTCAGAGAATGACATAGATCTGTGAATATAGATTGCCCTTGATGCAATAAACAAAAAGGTAAAAAGTGGCAAGAAAAAGTCGCATGACTTAAAGTGGCAAAATTGGGCAGAAAGCAGCAAAAATTGTTTTTTAAAGTGGTAAAAATTGATGGAAAGTGGCAAAAATTGTTTTGAACTTGAAAAAGTGGGTGAAAAGTGGCAAACATTAGCTACAAGTGCCAAAAAGATGTGGCAAAATGGGCAAAAAGTGGCACAAATGAGAATTAACTGGCAAAAAATGGCTAGGAAGGACAACTAACAGCAAAAACTAGTTAAAAGTGGTTAAAAGAAGTAGCAAAAATGCACAGGGAAAAGTGGCGAAAAGGAGTTAAAAAGTAGCACAGATAAATAATTCCAACATTAGAACCCAGTGATAGTTTGATACACTTTTCAGAACCAAGATGTTAGCCAGGATGATAGCCCAATTGCTACTGAGCCAACACACATGCAATCAATAAACCAAAACCAGGGAGGGTCCATTCTCTGGGCTTTTCAGCGGCCCAGCCAACTCTGTGGGCAACCCTGCTGATGTGACCCCAATGACACGGGAATGCCAGATAGGTGGCAGGAAGTGAGAGACAGCTAGCCACAAGGAATAAATGGGAGTGAAGGAAAGTTGGTACTTGCTGCAATTATCATCAGAAAATGTTAACACCCATTGACTATGACCCCTACACTTAACAAAAATTACCTGGGGTGGAAGCATTCAATAATAAAAATGACTCAGTCCTATAGACCTCCAAGCGCCAGGCTATTAAATTGGAGGGTTGGGGTTAGGCCCCTGAGGTCATTATTAGTGGCCCTTTGGGAAGACTACAAATGTTTTTAAAAGATGCACAAACTTTTTTTTCTCCAAATAAGGTAAGGTATGTTTTTTATATTTCACATGAATTCCCCAATTTATTTGTCCCACCTCACAATGTCGCAACTTATTCCTGTTTATAAATAATCCTCTCATGACTACACTGCTCTCCACTAATGAGAAGTCAAAATGTTTATATATATATATATATATATATATATACATACATACATATAAAGACAAAAAGTTACTGCATTGGCTGACTCTGCTCATCCAGACTTTACAAGGAGGCTTGTAATCCTTGCTTGCCACTTTTTCTCTGTGAGAAACTTTTCCTTATTTTTGCCTAAATGTTTACTACTCAAAAGTAGCTCAATGTTTTTTTTTTTTCATAATCTGAACAGATAGAATAATCATAAAATGCACACTTCTTTGCAGAAAACACTCTCTGCCCCTATCTGACGCTGTGACGTGACGGCATCTGCAACAAAACATTTTCTAATAGAGATAGGAGATGTTGGGAATTGCTTGTAGAACTCCACTTACTGACAAGTGCCCTATCCTGGGGCATGGTTGCAATCACATCTCCCATGGTCCTCAGTCTGGTGCATGGGAACCGTGTCTATGACCCCCTCTTTGAGTGGACTCTTGGTAATCATGTGTTCACAAATAAATTGGACTTAAGAATCAAGTGCTCTCTGATTGGGCCTCTTAATGTGAAACCACCCTAAAAAGACAAGAGAAGTCAAGTTTGAAAAATTAACACTGAGAGAAAGGCAAGCATCAGATCTTTTTTTAATGAAACTTAATGGGACATGTAATATTTTGGTTCTAAGATAAACCATTGTTTGAACTGAGGTTATGGTGCAATAAAGGGTCATGGTTTTGTATAAAGGGCATTATTCTTTTACATTCAAGGGACACTGGCTCTGGCCAAATCCAACAAGCACACTCTGCAACTTTTAAGTTGATTTCTTAAAAAAAGAAAAAAAAAATCAAAGATAAAAGAAGTGCCAGATGAGGCAGCAGTTATTAGCTCTGAGCACAAAAGGCATCTTTATTCTTTCTTCTCTGACATTCATATGTGGAAAAATAATATTGCCCCTTTACACATCAGAGCATTGTAACAATGTTGTGACACTAACCAAAATGTTGGGAAGCTGGCTTTCATTGTGTGCATGAACCTGTACTTGTACTGTAATTCTGATATGATAATGTGTGGTCATTATGTTTTTGTTTTTTCATCTCTAGGGGTTTAAGGTGCAGTCCCCAGGGGAAAGTTCAAGTATAGAGAAAATCTACTAAACAAAAGTTTGAAAGAAGTCAAATTTCCCCTGTGTATGGAAAAATAGATACACTTATATTAACTCAAAAAATGTTTTTGATAGCACAGACTGAAAAAGTAGAAATCAAAACATTACAATGGCATGGAAAGTATGGAGACCAAGGCAGTCTGATTTAAAGATAAGTGACAGTTAACAGATTTTTATTGTTATGCCCACCCTCTAGTATCAACAGCCATGAATTAAAGTCAACAGCGCTGTCACTGGGGAGAAAAGACTTTAAAACACCTAGAACAAGTTGCAATCTTGTTTTCATATCATTTTGCGATTCCAGAGGCTTTCAAACATGTCTGGCATGTATTCAGCCATTTTGAAAGCCTCTGGGACCATGCACCCATAATGAACAGAGGGGTTTCTGTATCTGCTCCTCAGTCTGTCCACTGCTTATGCAGTCAAGAAAAAATGCAAAGAAAGGTTGTACAATTTGTTAGTATTTTTAAATATGTGTCCGTAGTTTTTGAGTGTTTGTTTTGTATTTTTGCATCATCATCTTTAAGGAAAAAAGAAGAAAAAAAGAAATGCACAGAGGTGATGTTATTGTAATGACTTGTGTAAATTACTCTATCCCCCTTTCCATTGTTGTTGCTGACTAATAAATTAAAGCTCTATATTTTATAAGAATGGAATGCTCCCCCCCTTCATTGTGATTGGCTTGATAAATGATGTTCATGTTCTGCCCAGAGCCATCTGGATCCTTGGAATAAAGTTGTACCTGTTAAAGAGACATGTATGAACATTTCTGTAAAGATACTCACTGTTTAAGTTGGGATAAAACTCTGGAAGGTCAAACATGTATGGGTGTTCTGGGATCCGCTACCCTTCCACAAGCCTTCATGGAAAGCATCAAGCAGGAACAGCACACACTCCTGTCCTTCCTGTGCATACAAGAGGCGTTAATAGAGTAGAGCCGTTATCATTGACAACATAATGGCATTGATTAAGTCAGATGTAGCATAATGGAGGAGCTGGGGTGGAGGAGGGTTGCAGTAGCAGCTTCCAGAGGGAGTCGTAGAGAGTAAGCAGGCCAAAGTAGCCTAAATATGGTGGTATGAGTGCAGTTAGCCAAAAGAAAGCTGTGTCAATCAGCTGATCTCCATTAAATGGCAGCTCTTGACACCATGGCCTATCTGAACTAATACTATCTGCTCAGTTAGTGTGTAGAGCCCAAGAGATGTTCTCCGTATACCTCTGGGACTTTTAAAAGGGGTGTTCTATTGGCATTTCTAGATAAGTCTAACAGAAGCGGATTTCCTGCCTCTAAAAAGCATTAGAAACTATGAGCTGTGGCACAGTGTCTCTTTCTTTTTTATGACAAATAGTTAAACAGAATTGAGTAAATATGCTTGTGTTTATGTTAATGCAAGAATGAGGTCAACTGATTGCTGAGGCAAAGTTATTAAAAAATCAAACTCTTAAAACCATCAACCTATTAATAAAGACGTACACATCAACGGCAGTCAATACATTCATTCTGTTCAAAATCAGTGGCAGTTAATGTTAACGTGAAAATACAAGAGCCTGAGGGTCCACCTTGGGTTCCATTATTAGTTATTTATTACTACAACAACTGGGTGTCTACAGGGTATTCCAAAGTATTTAAAGTTGATCAATCAGTTAAGCCAAAATTAAGCCTTTTAAAATGTATTGAAAATTCTTGAATGTAAGATCATAATGTCTTACATTTGTGGCTGTTTTAAGGGCCCGAGCTCCTAGGGTGCTAGAGCCTTAATGTAATCATAAGTGTTTCATCTTTCTCCAACTCTCGCCCATTTTCGGGGCATTAGACATGCACCAATTGTACGTGAAAACTAGGATTCACCCAAAACTCAAAACAAAATGAGAGATTGATATATGATTCAAAAATGGCCCCAAGGAATTGCCTAAATAGTGCCAACTTTTGTGCTTTTTAAAGAACACTGTCAAAAGGCATTTTTACTCAGACTGATGAAATGTGGTGTGTACATGTGGCGTGAGGAGATCTACAGAAACACAGAGGGACCATGTTTCTATTTTTTTCATAGTTTACATTGGTATTGGGACTTTTTTGGTTATGCAAAGGGCATAGCTATGGTGATTTTTTTTTCAAAGAAAGTAGAATTGTCCAGGGCTTTCAACACTTGTAGAGCCCTGAAACCTCGCACAACAATTCTCAGTGGGAATCTGAGATGACTGCTCTTTGTGTTGTGGGTGGGTGTGGCTTATCTGCTTAGTTGCGCCCCCTGCAATATTTTAGAAATTCAGCACCAGTAGCACATATAACCTTGACTTTTGAAAATGCTTAAGCATACATATCATGTCAGGACCTGTGGATAAGTCTCTTGTGCCCAAATTTTAAAACAAAAAGAAAGGCTATTTTTTATTGTTAAAACTTTAAAAGCTCCCTCTTAGCTCCCTCTTCTGTAGAAACAAAAAAGGTCAACAAGAGGTCATAGTTATGTTGCCTTCATAGCTAGGCTACATAGCTATGGATAAAGCTAGCAAAGCTACATTAGCTACATAGATAACATAGCTATGTCGCTTACATAGCCAGGCTACATAGCTGTGGATAAAGCTAGCAAAGCTACATTAGCTACATAGATAACATACTTATGTCACTTACATAGCTAGGCTACATAGCTATGGATAAAGCTAGCAAAGCTACATTAGCTACATAGATAACATAGCTATGTCACTTACATAGCTAGGCTACATAGCTGTGGATAAAGCTAGCAAAGCTACATTAGCTACATAGATAACATAGCTATGTTGCTTACATAGCTTGGCTACATAGCTATGGATAAGGCTAGCAAAGCTACATTAGCTACATAGATAACATACTTATGTCGCTTACATAGCTAGGCTACATAGCTGTGGATAAAGCTAGCAAAGCTATAATAGCTACATAGATAACATAGCTATGCCGCTTACATAGCTGTGCTAAATAGCTATGGATAAAGCTAGCAAAGCCACATTAGCTACATAGATAACATAGCAATGTCACCTACATAGCTAGGCTACATAGCAATGGATAAAGCTCACAAAGCTACATCAGCTACATAGATAACAGATATTTTGCTACCATAGCTAAATCTAAAGCTTAGTATAGTAACATTAACTGCTTAGCTAGCGAAGCTATGCTTAGCCAAAGCAAGCCACCATTTGCAAACTTGCTCTAAAACAGATCTATCCTGAATCAGACACATTTCTGTTTTATTTATAAAATGTTGATAAGTCTGTAATGTTTGCAACATGATTATTTCATGAATTTAACCACCGGATTTTGTTTATGAATCAAAAATGTTGTACCTGCAAATATTTCCCTTCTGTTCTGACGGATGGGCGTCCCATAGTGGTTTGTAAGAAGGGTTCAAGTACGACTTGTCCCTGCTTTCCCACGTCGCTTACAAATTCTCTCATCCTCGTTTCTGACTCCATCTTCAGTCCTCTCCTCTCTAAAATAAAGACACAAAAAGCCCATGAAATCAAAATAAATAAATAAATAAATAAATAAACCAACAACTTAATGTGAGTTAGTAATGGACTGACAGATCCAAGCTGTGTTGATAGATAATAATAATACTTGATTTGCAATTAAAGTAATTATAACTCACAAAACTGTAGGGGCACCTGTTGTTGTCAGGTCAGTTAGTGTGCTTCAGTCAAGCCCATCAGGGTTTCTACACCTCATTAAAGTCCTCATGGCTGAGCTGACCCCTGAATGCCCAACCCTGACTCACTCTCTCCCAAGACAATCTAGGTCAGAGAAGAACGGAGGGAAAGGAGGAAAGAACATGTTGGGAAAGAGCACAGGAAGGAGGAACATGTAGGATAAGAATGTTAGATAACCCAGTTAAGAGCCTAAATCCCAGTTCATCACCACAGTGGGAGGATGAACAGAATGTCTTTGTTGTATGCATAATTGTATCACTATGTCCACAATGTGAATATATACACCTATGAAAAGAAGGTGCTTATTTGCGGAAATTATAATTCCTTATCGTAAATCAAAGGAGTGATATATCAAAGGAGTTGCAATAGCTATTGCAGTTGGACCCTACTGTACCTGTCCTAAGGTTATAGCTAACTAACTGTCTACACTAGTCCCTTCAATATATTTTTCTGGATTCCCTTTAGAATTTAGCATGCACCATATCACTGATACAGCACTGGTAGAGGTTAAAAATGACCTCCCTGTTGCCCCTGTCAGTAAGCTATCCTTCATATTTCTGTATTTGACACTATTATCAATCCACAGTTGAGTCTAGTACACTATGTTAATCTGGTTTGATTCCTATTCATGAGGCCCAGCTACATTATTCACATCAATGAAAATCCTCCATGATATAAAACACTGTCAGAAAGCTCCAGAAGGCTCAGTAATTGAACCAATTCTACACATAATGTTCTTTATCATCAGTAAACTGTACACTTTAACTGCTATTATGCTGATGATAGCTGGTTCTACTTATCAACAACAACAGATTAAATAAACTTTTAATGCAAAATATTTAAAGACCTAGATGACCAGCATGCTCTTTTATTTAACAAACCAAGTTTTTTATTTTTTAACCATTCTATGTTAAGCCTAGATGGTTGTTTGAGGACAATGCCTGAGGATCAGCAGGTATGGCTTCAACGACCAAACTTTCACAGTCACTTAAATTGTCTTTTCTTCCCTTTCTGATACTCAGTCTGAACTCCAGCTGATCATCTTTACCATGTTTACATGCCCATTTAGGTCAGGTCAGATATGGGAGCACATCCTGGATCTGTACTGCACTAGCTTTCTGATGGTTATCGTCCAGATATCTTCCCTGCTGACTCCTCCAAGTGGTTGCCCCCAGCATCTGGACCAGCCCACCGGGTCTTGGGCACCCAGTTTGCAGTGAGCTGGAAAAGCATGCCATGGGCCAGTAAAAGCACAGTTGGGCTTTCCTAAGCATTAGACACATGGTCTTGCCAATGATATCCTAAACCCTCCCTTGACATTGCAGGTATGTGGGAGTCTTCCTGAAGAAAAGTCTTGCTCCAGGTGCTGACCCGGAAAGACTGCCTCAAGTTGGGTCGACATCTTAGCACCACCAGCAACGATCAGGCTACTTGATCGCTGCTGGTTGCAAGGGTCCCAGGTGCTTTGCTCTGACACCTCCATCTGACTTGTAGCACGTCTAACACCAGCAGCATCTGGAGCACTACCCCTAGGCGGATCTTTCATATGCAGTTGTTTGTGTGTGATCTAGTTTAAAAGTGTGGGGGTACAAACCAGAGACAAGGACCGACCCCTGTCAATTGCTTTAGCAACTGCTGTATCCAGATATTGGTTGCTGGCATCTATTTGGCCCATTAGATATTTTTTGTAAATTAGTAGTTGAATGGATATACCTAATGAGGAGGTCAGCATGGGAAATTCCAAAAACAATATTTTCCCTTGAATATAATAAGGCATACTGTGTCTTGTAACAAAGCAGTCAATAAAATATTTGTTCTTCTAGGCTGGATTTAAAAATTTGCCTTTGTCAAGCTTTGAAAAAAAGTTTCTGAAGACTCTTTTGCTAAAGTGCTGTCTCACATGTACTGACAGAGCTAGCAAAGAGATCATATTTTTTTTGTCCACCAAAGCTTCCCTGAACTAGCTCCCCTTGAACCTAAAGTAGATTTCAAAAGTCTATCTTCTCTGCGAAAAACTTTTAATGTTTGTTTACCATCATTTCTTAAAATGCTCACCATGCCCTGTCAACCCTTTTAGAAAACTGTGCTAGAAGAATGCAGGGCTGTTCTTGGTGCAGAAGGCCTCCATATATTAGGTTCCATTTCCATGAAACCATCTATTAGTTTGGGTCAAACAGACAGAGTTTACTTTAGGATTTAGATGCTGCCTTTTACTAAGAGCTTGAAGTATGAACTGAACCAACCTTGGGAACACTAAGCCCTGTTACCTGCTCTCTCTCTTTATCTCTGTGTTTCTGCATGTAGCTTGCACTGCATCTTCAAAAAAATTAATAGCTAACTTTTATTGGAGGATCCTGTAATGTGGACATGAAAATTAACTGATATAAAAACTTGTAAGAGGCACGACTCAGTCAAACAACAAGAAAGGGACCTGGCTGCAGGCAGTGGGCCCAGCCATACCTCACCTCAGCACTGGAAGTTCGTTTACATACAAACCGGAAGTTGGTCTTCTTTGTGTCATTGTCCGCCCTTCCCCGACTCTACAGCTAATGCTTTAACAAACAACGAACTTCTTGGACTTAGGTGAGATAAATAGCAGGTTTTGTCAGAACTGGACAAAGCTTGTCATGATGGAAAGGTGTTTGCGCTCTTTTGGATAAATGATGTGCCATTCACAAATGAGTCTGTTCTATGAAATGGTTAATTTAACTCATTGGGTGCCATTGACGTATATACATCAAAGTGTTTTTTCGGTGGCTGGCATGAGGGGGCGCTCTCACACTCCCTGTGAGTAATTTTGGGGCTTCTGGGATACGTAGTCAGAACGCTACAGTCGAAAGTGATGGTAGATCAAACATCAGAGGTGGAGACCCTGGGGTCAAAGAGCAGAGTGATCGTTCCAGAGGTAATCTATGCTAAAAGTTCTAACTTAGACACTGGAAGAAACTTTAAACTTTTGCCTGAGGAATCGCTTACTCACTGAAACCAACACTGAACTTAACGTCAGTGAATCCAGGGATCGGCGCTTTTATTGATCTGCCTCAGCTGGCAAAGAGGCAAAAGAATGCCGCAAGGGTTCCCCCCGTGCATCGGAGAAATAAGGTAGCCTCTCGCCAGCTGGATGCATACAGCGACAAGCAGGAGAGGACGTGGGAGTATCGGGGGTCCCGTGGAGGCCGTCCAGTTCCAGAGTGTGAATGGCATGACAGTGACTGGAAGCACTGTTATTTATTTTACAATAAAATAACATTTGTAATACAATTTTCAGATGTCTTTTATGTTATTGAAGGCAAAATTATAACATTCAAATCACAGCTCTACTTGACAGACTCTCTTTCACAAAAGTGCATTTTTCTCAGCTTTCTAGAAAAAAAGTGGTCTTTTTGGTGAGACTACTCTCTATTCAACTTCAGATAAATCAAGAACGGAACAAGCTACAAAACAAGTGTTTTTCCATGATGAAATAGAGAGTTCCTTCTTTCATTTGAGCTATTTGGTGTTTTCAGAAACATAGTACAAAATATGCTGTGGGTCTTGAAAGATGACTCAAAGTGGCCAAAAATGCTGGCACAAGCCACTTTCCATTTTATAAAAGGGCTGGCACTCAGTGAGTTAATGTGAGCCATGTTGGCTAGCTCCTGGTTGAGGGCCATTTTTTTTCCCTACATTTTTTGGTCATTATTTAATCCACATTTAAAAAGCCAAACTAGTTCAAAATGAAAAGTCATTTGGAAGCCAAACAACCACCTCTACTTAGCTGAGCCAAATGATCTGGATCTCTAAAAAGAGTCAGCTTTCCTGTCACAGATCAGCATCAGCTGAGGAAACATGGGTAAGACCATTGGTAACTGTGCTAAATGACCCTGAATGACCCTGACCTTTGACTGATAATCTCAACAATGTAATCAGTTCACCCTTGAGCCAGGGTGGGCATTTGAATAACATTTGAAGCAAATATTGTAAAAAGTTCTTGAGATATCCTGTTCTGAAAAAAGTGGCTTAATAGAAACTAGTCAGCTGTGCTTACAAATATAATGGCAGTAATGCAGTGTTTATTTAGGAATAAAAAAAATAGATGGCAATGGAGGTCAGCATCCCAACAGACTTGACCAGCCACTGAGTAAAGAAGAAGGTGTTTGGCCTGCCGGTAGTCAAGTGGTTAAGATGCGCACCATATATGCAGGCAGCCCGGGTTCTAATCTGGCCTGAGGCCCTTTGCCGCATGTCTCTACCCCACTCTTGTCCCTCTTTCTGAGTCCATCCACTGTCCTCCACTCTACAATAAAGGCCTAAAAACAAATCTTTATATAAAAAAAGAAGAAGGTGTTGTCTGCTTTTGTGATTAAAAACAAAAAAATGATCTACCCTAACTTTAAACTTGAAATAAAACATCTCTCGCGATTACATTAAGATGAATAAAGCCCACTGTGTAATGTACTCTTATGTCCTTATTTATACTTAATATCAATGAATAGATATATTCAGAATGCCATTATGAATACAGCTGTAACAATGAAAAAATATCTAGCATCTTTTCAGGTCCTTTGCTTTGTGCATCTGAATATATTCTCTGTGTAAAGTGAATGCCACTCAAGCCAGAGACAACTTCCTCAGCTCAATTTAGACATGACGACATAGAAAATCTGGATATGAGAACAAGTCTGTGGGCATTACTTTACTCTAGCCTGGGTTTGTGTCAGGACATTGCAGACAATAGGTCAGATGAATTGGACAACATCACAAGGCATACCAGGGTCAGATGGCATCTTGCCCCCTTTTCATTCCTGCCCATAGACCAAGCTCTGTTCTCTTCGCTTATCTGATCTCTACCAAAGAGCGCCGGAGTCACTGTCAGATGGGGGTTCATGAATAGAAGACCACAATATTCAAGGTCAGCCTCCCACACTGAGGCTGTTCAAATGATGTCTGTATCATCTCGGCATCACATCAAATCCATCCACCTCCGCCTCTGAATCAGAAACTGGCTCTAAACCAAGTGGCTGATGCACATTTTGGAAATTCAACTCAACCCACAACAAATATTAACCTATCACAATCTGATCCAACAATTCTGTACTCCATTCTCTACAAGACAGAAGAGATTTATTTCTGTGGGTCATTATCTCTACAGAGGCTTTTTACATAGAGCCATGACACTGCCACCGTTTCATAGGGGAACGGCATGGTCTTATCAGAGAGTCTGATCTGGTGCTGGGTGGCTCAGAAAGCGGCGGTGGTATTCAGGGGCTATCTGCTCCGTCTCTCATTGAGAGATGCCGAACACTTACTGCATTGTTAGAGCAGATATTGGAGAGTAAGGAGCAGATGTTTGATATGCATTTAAACTTGCTCTGAGTGTATGGACTTCTATTTTTAGACTAATAGTCTAATGCTTATTAACAAACTAAACTCAGCCCACTAAAAGCTCAGCAGACTGACAGTCATTTAAATCCCTAAAGTGGCTGGATATCTAATTTGGTGTATGGCATCATATTCTGTTCTTCATAACCTCCCGGGTCTCTTAATGTCAGGCCTAGTCATGCAGTTACTATCTGCAGCTGAGACCCTGGAGAGAGGGAGATGGCCATTGTTGACCCTGTGGGCCTTCCAAAGAAAAAGCACAGTAAAGGGAGCAACACTGCTCTCTGCTGCTCCTTCATGCTCCCAACAGAAAGCTTTCTCACAGCTGCAGTGCATGCTGTCAGCCAGCAGATGGCAGGATGTAGCAGTGTCTCCTGCTTCGGTGCTGATGAACACACACATCTTTCTCAAAGGATTTGAAGCCAAATCTTAGAAATGTAAAAATATGTTTGAAAAAAACAGAAATGTTTTGGCTCAAGATGTAGTTTATGTATTTATTTTATGATTTGATTCCAAATATGAGGGTTGGGCTTTTTCTGATGTTCACAGAATACATCTAAGAGGCAGAACATCTGGGTAAGAAATAATAATAATAATAAAAAAAGAAAAAGAAACAAACTCTACACACATTCTGATACCACTTCATTTCGGTGGGCCCTCAGTACCGAGGAATATTATAGTAATATCTGTAATTATCTAGTAATTTACAAAGAATGAGAAGGTAATTACCTCATAGTATGTTGGTATTTTAACAAGTAATAACTTGGTAAATATTTACCTAGTAATATTGTATCAATTACCAAGTCATTCTTATCATACTGTGGCAACTACTTCTGGTAATTAGGTGGTATTTCACCCTAAACCTAACCCTTAACCCTCATAACACTGTGGCAAATCTCTGGTAATTAGGTGTCATTTTACCATAAAACTAACCCCTAACACTAGCTCTCATAATGTTGTGGCTGTTCTATGGTAATTGGGTGGTATTTTACTCTAAACCTAACCCCTAACACTAACACTCGTAATATTGTGGCAATTTCCTGGTAATTAGGTGGTATTTTACCCTAAAACTAACCCCTAAAACTAACCCTCATGGTATTCTGGCAATTCTTTAATTCTGTAACATTCTTTGTATGTTAGGGGTAATAAATCCATCAAATTATATTAAACCAATATGTGGCACCTGTTTTTTTTTTAATCCTCACAACTGTCCCCTGCAAGACAGTCCCCTTCATCATCCCTGCTGAAAGCAAAGCAATAAGGGTATCAAGATTAAATTATTCCATCAATACTGTGCAATGCAACACTATAATTAAAGTCCTCCATTTACATCAGAATCTGAATATTTTGAATGAATATATTTAAAGCACATTAAAATGTATATATTTACATTATTTTTTTCAATTTGGCTAACTAAAATACTACCTCAGCTCTAAAAAACAAGTTGGGATGCTGTGTGAAATGTAAGTAAAAACAGGATGCATTGCTTTGCAAATAAACCCGCATTTTATTCTTGATAGAACATAAACATCATTTCAGGTGCTGAAACAGAGACATTTTACCTTTTCCTGAAAAATATTACCTCATTTTGAATTTGATGGCAGCAAAACATTTCCAAAAACTAGGGATAGGGCTATGTTTAAATTGTGTGGCATCCCCTCTTCTGTTAGCAGCAGTCTGTAAACACCTGAGGAGCCCAGTCACTGGAACTAAAGGAAAGGAATGTTCCCGTTCTTGCCTGATGTAGGATTCTATCTGTTAAACAGTTCCTGGGTCTTCATTGATGTTTTTTTTTTTAAGTTTATGATGCTCCCAGTGTTTTCTATTGGTGAAAGGTCTAGACTGCAGACAGGCCAGTTCAGCACCCAGACTCTTCTAACGTAAAACCATGCTGTTGTGATGGATGTGGTATGTGGTTTTGCATTGTCTTTTGAAAAATGCAAGGCCTTCCCTGAAAGACACGCTGTCTGGATGGGAGCATATGTTAGTCTAAAACCTCTTTATACTTTTCAGCATTGATAGGGCCTCTCCAGATGTGTAAGCTGCCCATACTGTAGGCACTAATATAACCCCATACCATCAGAGATGCAGGCTTTTGAACTGTGCACTGAAAACAAGCTGGATGGTCCTTCTTATCTTTAATCTGCAGAGCACCATGTCTGTGTTTTCCAAAAAGAATTTCAAACTTTGATTTATCTGACCACAGAAAAGTTTTCCATTTTGCCATTTTTGTGAATAAAATATGGGTTTATGAGATTTGCACACTATTGCATATTGTTTTAATCGACATTTACACAGTGCCCCAACTTCTTTAGTTAAAAGGTTAAGACTAGATCTAAGACTCAATCTAGAGTAGCTGCCAAAATAAGCACTACTCACAGCTTCCATATCTGAATTCGAGGAGGCATCCTCAAACTATTTGGTAGAGTCACGGGCCACAAAGACAAGGAACTAACAACACACATTATCTTAAACATCGTTTGAAATTGAAGGCCTATTTGTGTAATATGTAAATCTGCAGTTTGGTGACATAACTGTCGACATTTTTGCAGGTGAGAGAGATGACAGTTTTTCAATGTAAAATTCTAAAGAGAACAAGAATTAAAGTAAATATATTAAACATTTTTCAGTTGAGTTAGTTTTTTTTTTTTTTTTTTCAGGCACTGACTGTATGTTTTGAGCACTGGAACATTTCTGAGAGTCTTTTTTGCCTTCCATGAGCAGTCTGTGAACAGCAAGATGGAGTGAAGACCTCTCTAAATGCATGTACCATCAATGGAACAAGTGTCTGTTGCAGTTGGTTTTATTGTACTCGGCAAGTTGCCAAAGTATCCTGGCCACCATCTGTGCTGTATTGTAAAAAAAAAAAAAAAAAAAAAGAAAAAAAAAGAAATGACATGATGCGCACAGCAACCACCTACATGCTGCTTCTCCCCTGACATTGACAACATTATCACCAGGTGAAACGTACACTCACAGGAAAAGGAAAGAGCACAGAATTACGATAAGAAAAGACAGCGCACAGGGGCTGCAAAAGTGATCAAAACAAGGGGCATGATCACCAGTTAGAGATCACCAGTTAGAGACTAGGTCAGCAGGGCCAGATTAACATGACACTGTTTCCCTGGGCAAGAACTGTCAAATGGCCCTCTGGATATTTCCTGCCCAGTGAGCGTGCCAACAGTTTTGACCCACACACACAAAAAAACAGGAATAAATAACAATAGCATACAGGTCAGTCAGTGCTGTAATATCCAACTAATGTGAATACTGTTACATACTTCTTTTGAAAACAAATCAGCATCAGCAGGACATCCCAGGACAGCAGAGATGCTGAGACTTTTCAAAGTCCACAGCAACTATGACTCATTGCTTCCCGTGGTTGCAGGAGCAGCAGGAGAAGGTCTGCTGTTGAAATCTGCTGCTGGGAGATTCTCTCTGCCTAAGTTGCTAACCAACCTGACACGTCAGACAGACCGTTTGATATATCCAGTCCATTAAGATATTTCAAATTCATCTGGGACACCTCCTACAGACAGAATGTATTATTTGTGACTGGTCAAACATTCAGTCTGTCACATTCATTACAGAGCATTGAGAATGACAACACAAAATGATGTTGGGTCATGATGTGGATGAAGTGTATGCAAAGGCCAGTCAGGAGGTGAGAGAAAATGCCTTCTCTGCCAAGAGAAGTGTTTAGTGTGGTTCTTTGCTCTTGTTTTAATTAACAATGTGGCCCAATTCTGAAAAAATGGCTCTTTTCTATGGCTACATGTGAGCTAATCACATCAGTGTTAGCAGGCATTGTATACAGCAGCTTTTAGCACAACTTTACTCTTGTATAAAGAAATGTGGTCTAATTCTGATAAAACTGCCACTGGGTCTACTTCCAAGTTAACTCCTCTGCCAACAGCCATCGTACATTCACACTTTAACAACCCCCAACCTGTAACAATCAAAAACTCATGCCAAAGCAGTTCTGTACAAGAGTGAAAACAGCTTTTCTGTTATGAAAAGCTTTCAGTGCTGTTCTTTGTTCTTTATTTTTTGTAGAAATGTGGTGAAGTTGTGGTAAAAATGCCGCTATACTTTAGATACAGCTGAGCTATGCTACACTGCCGTTACTAACGACTTCCAATAAAACTTAACCCCACCTGTAGCCACTGCGTAATCCCTCTCAAATGACACAGCAGATTGGAGCTTTTAAACATGGATTTGCCTGGTAACAGACACAGACTCTGACAAATCCATCCACTCTGGAAAGTTAGTTGCTAACAGCAGTGAAACATTCGACTTTTGCTAGTTGAGCTGTCCTTGTTGACATTAGCTCCTTGATCTAAGCAGCTGGTCACTGAAGTTAAGAAACAGCCTGTTTACAGTATATACCGGTATCTCAAGTGTTCAGAATTGCTGACTCTTTTGTCCTTTGTTATTTTCCGTCTGGTGCTTACACTTAGGCTGGCCACACACTACAGGATTTTAAGCCTGATTTGAGGCAAGATTTGCACCCACCGACAATTGTGGAGGCGTGTCCAAAGTGAAGCCTCGTCAC
The DNA here is from genome assembly GCF_018320785.1 of Cheilinus undulatus. Classification (NCBI taxonomy): domain Eukaryota; kingdom Metazoa; phylum Chordata; class Actinopteri; order Labriformes; family Labridae; genus Cheilinus; species Cheilinus undulatus. The sequence continues at coordinate 15,539,057 of NC_054867.1, forward strand.
AAACGATTATTTGTCTGAATAATTCTCATATGTGTGGTGCCAACACGATTGTTTTACTGCTACAAATCGCATTGGAGCCTCTCAGACCCTGAATTGTAAATATCAAACACATTTGATATTTACGATTCTAGGTCATGGTGGCTCTGACGGAGTACCTACAACGACCTATGAGAGCGAGCAGGTGGGGTAGCGTCACCACCCGGATCATACCTTCTTTGACCGCTCACGACCATAAACACAACTGTAGCTTCATTCCAGCCAGGATTTCATCCTGAGTCTTTCCTTTGTTTTTAAATTTATGCTGCATCCATAACACATGCCAGGGCGGCCTGTTGTGGAGGGACAGCAAGAGGGTGTTACAGACATCCGTGTTTGTTTGTTTTTTTTCTGAAGTCACATGATCACACAAGGTCATTGGCAGGTCGGTCAGGTGTGTAACAGTCTGGCTGAGTTGTCCAGTGTGTGGGTAGAGGATTAAAAATGAAAAATCGTTTGAAATTGTCCTGATGTTTGTGGTCTCCCATGGTTTTAAAATCGTTTCAGATTTAAAAATCTTCTAGAGTGTTTCCGGCCTTATCATTTTGATTCAGCACTTTGTGACTGCAGAGTGTTGCTGACCAACACCATGTTGACTGGCATTACCTTTAATGTTAATGCTGTTACTACCAACCTGTCCCACACCAGTTGACCGGAGAGGATGGGCATGTCATCCATGAAAAAATCTGCTGTGGCACTAGCTGACAAGCATTGTAAAGCAATGTCTATATTGACTTTGGTTGGTTATGCACCTACTGCTCTTGGCCTTCTGTAGATATTTTGGACCCTGGGAAGCTGTCCAGTTTCTCCAATGGTTAACCAGGTTACTCATTATTTACCCAACATGTGTAGCTCTCTAGCCAACAAAGTAGCATAAACAAAGGTGCCAGTATCGGTCGTTTGCAACCCTATGATTCTGAATGCCTAATGTGGACAGAAAGTGGGGGGCAGCTATTGTGAATGGGAACAAATTAAAGTTAATATAACAGCTCTAAATGGACCTGCATGTTGCACTTATAGTCTGAAAATTTCTACATACATTGAATACGATCCTTGCACTTTATGAAACGATATTTTTTTTTCACAGTTAAACTGATATACCTGTTGTAGAGGCAATGAATATTACTAATTATTCAGTCTTGCAGACTTTTTAGCACCTGGCGTCATCTTTCCAGATGAAGGAAGACAAGAGTCTTAAGGAGTCTTATACACATCTAAAAGGCTGGCTGATCCCCTTTAACATACAGTTGATAGAAAAAGTATGTGAACCTTTTGAGATTTCTTGGATTTCTGCATAAATTGGTCATCAAATATGTTCCGATCTTCATCTAATTCACAACAATAGACAAACACAGTCTGCTTAAACTAATTCTGCACAACAAATGATATGTTTTCATGTTTTTATTGAACAAAACATGTAAACATTCACAATGCAGGGTGGAAAAATTATGTGAACCCCTAGGCTAATGACTGGTTGACCCTCCTTTGGCAGCAATAACCAAACCAAACGTTTCCTATAGTTGCAGATCAGACCTGCACAATGGTCAGGAGGAATTTTGGACCATTCCTCTTTACAAAACGGTTTCATTTCAGCAATATTATTCGGATGTCTGGTGTGAATTGCTCTCTTGAGGTCATGCCACAGCATCTCAATCGAGTTGAGGTCAGGACTCTGACTGGGCCACTCCAGAAGGCATATTTTCTTCTGTTGAAGCCATTCTGTTGTTGATTTATTTCTATGCTTTGGGTCGTTGTCCTGTTGCATCACCCACTCTTTTGAGCTTCAGTTGGTGGACAGATGGTCTTAAGTTTTCCTGTAAAATGTCTCGATAAAATTGGGAATTCATTTTTTTGTCAATGACAGCAATCCGTCCAGGCCCTGAGGCAGCAAAGCAGCCCCAAACCATGATGGCCCCTCCACCATATTTCACAGGTTTTTTCTCCACACATAACGTTGTGAGTTCCTTCCAAACAACTCAGTTTTGGTTTCGTCTATGGACAGAATATTTTGCCAGTAGTGCTGTGGAACATCCAGGTGCTCTTTTGTAAAATTCAAATGTGCAGCAGTGTGTTTTTTGGACAGCAGTGGATTCCTCCATGATGTCCTCCCCATGAACTCCATTCTTGTTTAATGTTTTACTTATTGTAGATTTGTCAACACAAATGTTAGCATGTGCCAGAGATTTCTGTAAGTCTTTAGCTGACACACTAGGAGTCTTTTTCACCTTGAGCATTCTGCGCTGTGCTCTTGCAGTCATCTTTACAGGACGACCACGCCTAGGGAGAGTAGCAACAGTGCTGAACCTTCTCCATTTGTAGACAGTCTGTCTTACCATGGACACATGAACATCAAGGCTCTTAGGGATACTTTTGTAACCCTTTCCAGATTCATGCAAGTCAACAATTCTTGATTGTAGGTCTTCTGAGAGCTCTTTTGTGCCAGGCATGGTTAACATTAGGCAATGCTTCTTGAGAACAGCAAATTCAACACTGGTGTGTGTTTTTTATAGGGCAGAGCAGCTTTAACCAACACATCCAATCTCATCACATTGATTGGACCCTAGGTTGGCTGACTCCTGGCTCCAATTAGCTCTTGGAGAGGTCATTAGCCTAGGGGTTCACATACTTTTTCCACCCTGCACTGTGAATGTTTAAATGGTTTGATCAATAAAAACATGAAAACATATCATTTTTTGCACAGTATTAGTTAAAGCAGACTGTGTTTGTCTATTGTGACTTAGATGAAGATCAGAACACATTTGATGACCAATTTATGCAGAAATCCAAGAAATCTCAAAGGGTTCACATACTTTTTCTAAAAACTGTATTTTAAAAATCCTACATTTGTTTCCAACATGTTTTAATTAAAATGGTGATAAACTATAAATTGGATTATCCTCGTGCAGTGAGTGACTGAGTAATAATGTGCCGCTCATGAACGAGGCTATTCTACAAGAAATCTCTTTAATGTGAGTAGCTAGCTCTCTTTGAGTGCCAGTTTTCTTTCCTTCATCCTATGTTGTTATTTAACCCACCTCTAAAAAGCCAAACTGAAACCAACTGAAGAGCTGTTTGGGAGCCTAAAGACCAGCTCTACTGAGCTAATACAGATGATCTGGATCTCTTATCTTTTAACAAAAGCTTTTTTCCTGTCTGCTGCAATTTCTCTGAGATTTAAAATAAAAAAACTTTTCTGGCTAATTTCAGGACACAAACGTAACTTAAAGGAGACTTATTATGCAAAAATCACTTTTTCAGGCTTTTTTAACACAAATATGTGCCCCTGGCCTGTCCACAATCCCCTCAAATACCAGAAAAATCCATTCCCTCTCCCCCTCTCTTTCTCCACCTTTCAGAAAATGTGTGCTGAAACACACTGTTCTCAGATTTAGCTCCTGGTGACCTCACCAGGAGTGTAAGCACCCGCCCCCAGGTTTGGTTGGCCCTCCCCCACTTGGAGGAAAGTTCTGCCCTCCTCTACTGATCCTCTCAACTACCAGCTGAGATACTGGTTAGCTCATTGGGTTATCCTGCTGGCTATGGTATGGGAGGTTGATGGTTCAAATCCCAGTCAAGTTCTAAACTTTGGATAAAAGTGTCTGTAGTACCAGGAGTACTGCATCCATTTCCTGAGAGGGGTGTGGTCAGGGGCAGAGTCAGACAGCTAATTACCATTTAAAGCCACAGACACAGAAATGGCTCATTCTGAGAAGGGCAGAAGGAGAGGGGTTTTTAAATGTACAAACATGCTATACTGGAGTGTTTTTTCAGCAACAAACTTCACAGGCATGTTTTGGGGACCTCTGAGACCAATTTAAGCTTGTCTTAAAAGGGTATAATATGTCTCCTTTAAGAATTGAGAATGTTCTAATTAGAGTTGGGAATAACACGTTACAGTAACTCTTTTTATGCCAACTAGTGGTGTAACACGTTTCTTTTTAAAATCATTACTGCCGTTACAGTTACTGAGAATTTAAATCACACGTTACTGGTTACATTAACAGCTGACAACTTGCTAATGAAGGCGAGTAAATATCCGATTCGGCAGACGACGTGACGGGACCTTAAGCACATCAGCATCCTGTAAGAAAATAGAGCTTCTGCGGACACACATAAACAAACACAAGCACTGAAGCGTGTACACACATCATGCTGGAAACACCAGCATTACTTTTCCCTCCTCGGGATAAACAACGAAAGTAAACTTTCCAACCACCAAGAACAGTTATTCCAACCTTAACGAAGTACTGAGTTCAACACACGCTACAGCTAAGCTATTTTCCAGAGAGCCGGACACTACAAACACCGCCAGCCCAGGTACAGCACACGTTAGCCCGGCAGACCAAGGAGGAGCCACTCCATGTGAACAACCAGGGCTGGATTTTAAATCACCTCCAGCTTCACAGTGTGTCACCAAGGCAGCACTAATGGACTAATAACAAGGTATATTAAAGACACACTGATATAAGCTGTAGAGTCCGCTGCCTTCAAAGAAATATTGAGACAGAAAACACAAGACGAGAGAGGACTGTGATGCAGAAAGAAATTTAGAGAGCAGCTGGGATTTAGTGTAAATTGAGAAACATTTCCACTGAGTTCTGTTGTTTCACCACTTTCCACCGTAACAATGGCTACAATGTTATATGAAAATAGAGTTATTTCCTCTCACACTGCCACAACAACACAAATGAATGTGATGTGTAGGCTACAATGAGGATAGAAGTCAAAAAAAAGTAACGCCTGAGTTACTTTTCAGAGTAACTAGTTACTTTTACAAAGTTATTCAGTTACTAACTCAGTTACTTTTTGCAAGTAGTAACTTGTAACTGCAACTAGTTAATATTTTTCAGTAACTTGCCCAACACTGGTTATGATTTTTACACTCTGTATGCTTGGCATGGTCATTAACAGCTCAAAACATGGCCTTTGAGTAGCGTTTCTCTATATCACTTCTTGCCTCCTGTTGGGAGTTCTGTGCTGCTGGGTGACATCATCTGCATCAAACTTGTACTGTAGCCTTGGCTAATTAACAAGCTTTATCACAAGGCTAAGGGGAACAAAGATCAATAGTGCCATCTTCTGGTTTGGGAGTTGGTGAAATAATTCGTTTTCTTTGGTATCGTTTTTCTAGTATCTGACCAGAAATAAGATTTTCAATTTTATGCATAGAAAGATATTAGGGCTGCCACAAAGATCATATAGTACTTATTTTATCATAGGTTTTGTTGTCATATAATTTAAAATTACAGCAAATACAATTTTTTTTGCTAAAATTATTTTACATTAAAAACAAGTTATGCATTGATACACTGTATAATGTGTGTTATATTGCTGTAGCATCTGTTTTAACTGAAATGCAGATCTAGATATGCAGCCTACACAGGGATCAAGTCAAACTCCCAACCTGGATAACTGTCCAAATCCACTTTAACTTTTAGTTTAATTACATATTTGTCCCAAAGACGAGAACGGGATCTGTTTCATATATTATGCATGTAAGCCCCATTTAACAAGCAGACGTCATTATCTGTCTAGAAAACATTATCTAAATTAGATCTGGCATTTGTTTGACCTGGTGCCGTTAAACTGTATTCTTTAAACCCTTTTATAGTTGAAGACAATTGAACTTTGTCTTTATTTTAACAAGCTGGTCTCATAATGTGAAACATAATAACAATAGATTGATTTTTCCATTGATTTTTTTCCAATATTGGTGGAGGCCTGTTTGAACAGCAGCTGACATTGATTGAATTTTATTACTGAAAGCAGTGCGACATTGCAGGAATGGGATTGGCCTCTGTGACATGCAGTAAGCTGAGGCAGCAAAGCACGTTGGGAGTTGCTGTGATTCATTGCTTTTTAATGTCTACAGGTCAAAAAATCAATGCTCCACACCAAATCCATTCATCACCGTCATATTTGTTCACCTGTTGTCATCAGGATGAATATAAGGCCCAGTAAAGCTCCTCTGAAGATTGAAAAATCAAGAAAACAAAACCATGTTTAGTTTTAACCACTATTCCCATTGTTAGTGTGTAAGTTATGCTTGCATGTATCATTAATTTGCAGTGTTTATTATTTACTTTTTTGCTCTCCAAGGACAGACTGGAGGTAACTGACACTTCTCTCACCCTACCTTTTTTCAATAAAGTCATCCAAAAGTAAAGAGAACAGGTAAAGGATCCCCTAAAGGCCGAAGAGTGTGCCAATGACTGCATAACATTGTACAATGTGCATGAAAAAGAGAGAAAATCTCCCAGGAGAGACCCATTGAATCCCTCAGGGACCTAGATAGTGAGTTCTCTGTGTTATTATCCAAACGCCATGCAGTTTAAGTACCGTGGAAAGTGTGGCCAAACGGCCCTGCTGGGATTTTTCAGACTCAAATTCACACGGCACCAGGATGGGTGCTAATCTTGTGCTAATGGAGAGACTGTTACACAGATGCTCTCCTCCGGGTTGGGGGGAAACAGAGTGTGATGATGGCCGCTCTTTCCCACTTTTTCACTAAATAATCCTCTACATCTTAAGAGAGGATCATATTAGAGTGATACCAAATGAACATCATACACTGACTTTAATGATGCTTTGACACCACCATGTGAAAGTTCTTAATACAGCTCACTTGCATGAGGTTACCTAGATATACAGTGTGTAAGTTTATATGCCTGTAAGTGTATGCATGTATAGATACAGTGCCTATCAAGTATTCACACCTAGGATGTTTTACCCTTTTATTGATTTATAAACCAATCATGGTCAATGTAATCTGCTGTAATCACAGCACTGAGTCTGGGTGGATAGGTTTCAATAAGGCTTGCACATGTGGACACTGTAATTTACTTCATTCTTCTTTACACTGATCAAGCTCTGTCGGGTTGCACGGGATCTGGCATGAACGGCTCTTTTCAAATCCAGCCACAAATTCTTTACTGGATTGAGGTCTGGGATTTGATCTCAATCCAGTATAGAACGTCCAGAACATTCATCTTATTGTCTTTAAACCCTTTCTGCAAAGTTTTCGCTGTATGCCTCTGGTCCTTGTCTTGCTGGAAAATAATCCTTCTCCCAAGCCATAGTTCTCAGTTCTGCAGACTGAATAAAATTGTCCTCCAGGATTTCCTATATTTTTGCCACATTCATTGTACCCTCTACCTTTAAAAGCCTTCTAGGGCCAGCTACCAAGAAGCATCCTCACAGCATGATGCTGCCACCATGCTTCACAGTGGGGATAGTGTGTTTGTGAAGATGTGGAACATTTCATCATCTTGTCTGATGGCCACCTGACCACTGAATCTCCATGTCTTTTGGTGAACTCTAGTCAAGATTCAATATGAGTTTTCTTCAACAGTGACTTTTTTTGCTCCTCTCCTATAAAGCTTTGACTGCAGCAACAGTTTTATGCATAGTCTCTCCCATCTCAGCTGCTGAGGCTTGTAACTTCTTCAGAGTAGACTTGGTGGCCTCTCACACTAATCTCCTTCTTGCACGGTCACTCAGTTTGGGAGGACGGCCTGATCTAGGCAGATTTACACGTGCCGTATTCCTTCCACTTCTTGATGACGCATTTAACTGAACTTTGGGATGTCCAGTGCCTTTGGGTTTTTTTTCCATTCCCTGACTTATACTTTTCAACAACCTTTTGTCCAAGTTGCTTGGAGTGTTCTTTTGTCTTCATGGTGCAATGGTTGCAAGGAATACTGATAAACCAGTGACTGCACCTTCCACACACATGTCTGCAGCTGTTTCTCAAAGTCCAGGACCCTTCCTCTGTAGATAGGATCCTCCCAAGTCAGGTCCTTTGGAGGCAAGGCCAGGGTCCCCACTGGCAACTGTTGAACACGCATTTCTAACAGGCTACATGTGTGTGCATGATTATGTCATAGGACTGATCAACCCACGTATGCGGCGGTGGCAGAAATCAAAATGAGAGGGACACTAACAACACTTTGAACAACTTTTACCCTGTTTTATTGCATATCATGTTTAATATGATCCTATTCTATGGCACTACCCATGCAGCTCTCCTATAATGCCATAAAAATTGCTGATAACATAATTACAGTGGAAACAGGACATTTAAAGGTGTACTGAGTGCTTGAAGACCTGGCTTCTTCCTTATACTGCGCCATTTATTCATTCTTTTAAGGGAAGGAAAACAGTGTGCATTGAATTGTGGGTAATTCCTGCATGCATACAATACATATGTGCATTCTTGGAAATTCTCTGTTTGAAGGACATTGAAACAATCCTCCAACAGCAGTTGGTGACATGGTATCCTTCAGAAAAAGCCGTTCCAGTATCCCTCCTCGGCTCTGAGAAATGGCTCTTAGACTACAGTCACTTTCACTGCACTCAGGAAATCCCCATTTCACTAATTGTGAGACTACTAGCACCAACTGGCGTAACCTCTGTTGAATTAGGTCAGTCACTTTAAAGGGGGTAAATCATACAGTTACTTATTTTACCTACTATCATTTTTTTATTCAACTAACATTACTTAGCAGAAATCTGTTTTAAATATAACATTCTAAGGAGTTTTTTGTTATTTCTTGTCAAAAAAGCCTAATTGTATTGACCATGATTGACCAATCTTTTTTCTTCATTCCTTTATTTACATGTTAAATTATCAATGAAATCATCATTATATATCATATATGTAATGTCAGCTCATAATATAGCCCAACTTTAACATCATTATGATGCACACAGAGTGTCTTAGGCTCTTATCATATCGTATCTCATCTCATCTCATCTCATCTCATCTCATCTCATCTCAACTTATCTTATCTTAAAGATAAATGATGAGCGTCACAGAAGGATAAATTGATGAATCAGGATTTTAATACCATCAAAGTCATCAACTCGGTCAAAGAGTACAGTACAGAGCTCACAAATGCAAGACAGGACCTACAGGTGACCACTGGTCCTGGCAAACATCACATCTACAAATACACCTGGAAGTGCATGGCAAAATGAACAGACATGGAGTACTAAATACAGTGAGGAATGTACTGGAAAAAGCATTGCTTTAAACTGTGTAACAGTATTTAAACAGTGTTTATTTGCCATCTAAACAAAGAGAACGGACTACATAAAATAATCTATTCACATAAAGAGTCTTTCATTGAAGCCTGTCTTTAAAATCTAAATATCTATCTGAAACAGTGTAAGAAATAATAAAGCTGTATAATCTGAAGGATTGGTGTCTACCAATCTACATTAGGACAAATTAAAAAAGAGATACAGGTACAAAGAAAAGACTCTGTCCCCACAAAGTCAAACATGAGATTATTAGGATCATAAACGTAAGTTTTGTCCAGAGCCCCTTTTTATTTGAAATGCACACAAATTCACAGGTGCTCACGGTAAATACTCTTGACAACAGATTTGATGAGACAAAATCAGCATAACGACGATATTCCTCTATATTAATATATTACTGTCTCATCTAATAATTATTGACAACATGGCTCCTGCCTCCATGTATGAGCCCATGGCTGAATGTGTGTTCACCATGTGGGCACTCACAGGCCAAAATGGCCTTATCTATCCGCCCCCACACACTTATCTGACAGCAGCCACGTGTTGGCTAAGTGGCCCTGATGGACCTGACAGCTGGCAAGGACTAAAGACTTCCACTTACAGGTACATGGACTGTATCGAAAGGACACCAGGAATCACAGTTTCTGCAGCCAGTCGAATATTGCTCAATTTCCTTTAGAGTGATTACAGAGAACTCCTTCTGTAGCTCTTTATTAATGCTCCAGGGGACCAGTCAGAGGAGAGGATTGTTATTACTGTTTATGAGAAATTTATGGAATAAAAAAAGAAAAAGGATCAGAAAAAGAAGCAAAAAGAGATGTGGGTATATAAAGAAATTATAAATAGATACAAAAGTTAAAAAATGTCAAACATGTGCTCCAACGTTGTCAGCAGAATACATGTCAGCAAAGCTAAGACTCTGGTAACCACAAATCAGGTGATGCATGTCTTCCCTTGAAAGCCGCATGTGGTCAGTTAATGCACATTTTGTTTCAAAGTTACAACTTAATTAAGACATATGTGGCATTTAAGTCGATATCCTAGCACAGAGGTCATGGCTAAACCACAGCAGACACAAGTAGACTGAGATTTAGCAAGAGTTTCTGTCACATGATGGATAAAGATGTCATCTAAGAAAAGGAAAGCTACAAATCAATCTAAATGCATAGAACTGCTATGTTGTAATGACTTTTCTTTATTTATAGACTGATTAACAGCAGGGGCCTGAAGTGAGCAGAAGCAATAGACAGCTTTATGTGCAGCGGGCTATAAACAAGAGTCTACTTAGTTGGTGGGGTGCAGGGGGGCTGTGGCCTTTGTGGCAGAAGGGCATCTTTATCCACCAAGTGCTTGTGAATGTAATGAACAGCAAAAAGTGAGAATGCATGCTGTTTTGGCTACTTCTACAAAGGTCTCTATATACAGAATCTTTACACATACAGCTATGAGGTGCTTTCCTGAGCAGGAAGTTGGCAAAGGAACAAAATGTTTGTGCTTATGTGTGAAGCTGCCTCGGTCAAAAATACAGCACTGGGTTTAATAACACCCAGTCACAAGACTCAGCAATGTTGAACACACAGTAACTGGAGAGTGAAGACAATAACAGAATATAAAGATATCCATAGATCTCCTTTGACAGAAATATGGAATCTTCTGTATATGTGAGGGTGATCTTGCAAATTCAAATACTGGATTTGCAAGATCAGGAGAGAGGGTTTTCTACTGTATTCAAAGCCATTTCAGCACATTTCCCTGTCTACATCCTCTCATAATAAGATAATACAGTGCTGTGAAAAAGTTTTGCCCTCTTCGTGATTTCTTTTTGCATACTTGTCTCATTTAAATCATCAAACACATTTTATTATAAGATAAAGATAATGTAAAATCCAGTTTTAAAATGATGATTTCATTTATTAAGGGGAAAAAGCCATCCAAACCTACCTGGCCCTATTTGAAAAAGTATTTGCCCCCCTTGTTAATCATGAATTATCTGTGATTAACTACATTTTTTGGAAGCTGAGTTCAGTTTCACCAGTAACACTCAGGCCTGAATACTCTCCAACCTGCTGTACAAAGAAATCCCTTTAATTGAACCTGTCTGAAGTAGTGAAGTAGACTAAAAGATCTCAAAAAGAAACACATCATGTCACCAAATAAATACATTTAACAGATGAGAACAATGTCATAGACATCTTCTAGTCTGGAAAGGTATGAAAAGTCATTTCTAAGGCTTCAGGACTCAGAAGTAATGTGAGAGCCATTATCCACAAATAGAGAAAACTTGTACCTTAGAGAAGTGGTGACCGAGGTTATCATAGTTAATTTAAACTAACAAAATAACTGACACTGAAATGTTAAAATAATTTGAGTTACCTGAAACTAAATTAAAGTTAAGCTTTACAAAAAAAAAAAAAAAAAAAACAACTTAAATTTAATGATGTGTTTACAAAATAAAATAAAATAAAATAAAATTAGGGACAAAATCCCCTTTTTTTAGTATTTGACAGCAGCAGACTGACTAAGAAGTACACCCAAGACTGAAGAGAGCAAAAAGGTCTGATTTGATTGAAGAAGACTTTACAGAATGGTTCATTTTAGGTCTTGCGTTAAATTAAAATATCATATTTGAATAAATAAAAAAGAAAAGTTAAGAGAAGCCTGTTTGAATATGTTTTAAAAACTGTATGATTTTCACCAGTTCTGACCCTTTTACCCCCCCCCCCCGACAATTTCCCTGTATTGCGGAAAAAAAGAACTCCATTTCACCAGTCATACCCAGACCTGAATACTGCCAGACCTGTTGAATCAAGACGCCCCTTAAGTCTCATCATGCCACTATCCAAAGACATTCAAGAACAGATGAAAACAAAGTCACAGACATCTATCAGCCTGAGGGGATTAAAAATCCATTTCTAAAACTTCGGGACTCAGGAATTATGTGAGAGCCATTTATCCACAAATGGAGAAAACTTGGAACAGTGTTGAACCTGCCCAGGAGTGGCCGGCCTACCAAAATTATTCCAAGAGCACAAAAGAATCTTGAACAACATCTGAAAACCTGCGAGCCTCACTTGACTCAGGTAAGGTCAAGATTCATGATTCAAGTAGATGAAAGAGACTGGGCAAAAAAACCACTGCTGACCAAAAAGAACACAAAGGCTCATCTCACATTTGACAAAAAACATCTTGATGATGCACAAAGACTTTGGGAAAAATATTCCCTAGACAGACAAGACAAAGGCTGAACTTTCTGGAGGGAGTAAAACTAGCAGCTCTCTACCATTCAATCCAGAAGGAAAATGTCAGGCCATCAATTTGGAACCTCAACTCAAGCACCACTGGGTTATGCACAAGGGAAATAATCCAAAACACACCATCAAGTCCACCTCTGAATGTCTTAAAAATATAAATAAAGGTTTTGGAGTGGAAAACTCAAAGTCTGGACCTAAATCTTATTGAGGTGCTGTGGCATGACCTTAAACAGGCCTTCAACGACCCTCCAGTGTGGCTGAATTGAAACAATTCTGCAAAGATGAGTGGGCCAAAATTCCTCCACAGCGATGTAAAAGACTCATTGCCTGTTATTGCAAACACTTGACTGCAGTTGTTGCTGTGGGTGGCACAACCAGTCATTAGGTTTAGGGGGCAATTACTTTTTCAAATAGGGCCAGGTAGGTGTGGATGGATGTTTTCCCTTTAATAAATGACATCATCGTTTAAAAACTGCATTTTGTATTGATTCAGGTTATCTATTCTAATATTAAATTTTGTTTGATGATCTGTAACATTTAAGTGGGACAAATAGGCAAAAAAAAGTATTACAAAGGGGACAAATACTTTTCACAGCACTGTAACCAGTTTGACAATAAATCTGTTTGTTCCCCAAAAATTTAAGTGATCAAAGATACAAGGGCTGTATATAATCAGACACAAAATGCTGGAGGGTCAGTGAAAAAAGACACAATACATAAAAAAGCCAATGCAACGCAGCACTCAGGAAAGGTAGCACACAGCCTTCATGAGATGATACTAATGCTGCGAGTGAGAGAGAAGCAGAGTCAGTGTCACCATGCTAGCAGCTAATGTACAGTGTGCAGGACTTGGTGGGGACTTCAGAGGTCACACAGGGAGGACTAGTTGCTGGTTCTAACCCTGCTCATCCCCAGCTTCAGGGCCTGCATTGAGAGCAGCAGAAGCTTCTCCGTTACAGCGCGATGTTGGCTCGGCGTCCTCTGGCAGCGGGCTTGGCTGCTGGAGCTCAGCGGCAGCTGAAGCCGCCTCTCCGGCTCCGGCTTCTGGCGCAGGTTTAGCTGTAGCGGAGGTGTCTGTGACTTCAGCAGGTGCTCCCTCAGGTGCTGCCACAGAAGAGGGTGCGGAGGGGTCTGTGACTGCTGGGGGAGATGTGGTATCTGCAGGGGCAGCAGCGTCAGCGCTGGTAGTCTTTGACTCAGGTGATCTTAGTCTCTTCATGATGGTAGTGACCCGCACTGCTTTCTGTAGGAGGAAGAACAGAGTGAACTCAACAAGGTGCTACTTCCTGAAGATTTACTCAGAGAACATCAGCTCCCAGAGGAGTGCCAGAACTCTTATACAATAGTACAACACTACACCGGCCTGTTCAGGAGCGAACAAGAGCGCTGTGAAGGAGAACAAAAAGGCTTACCTTCCATTTAGCTCTGGCGAAGTTCTTCTCTATCTGTGCGCACACATTTTCCTTAATGTTCTTATCTGAAGCTGCACCTCCAGAGATCCTGTTAGGGAAAAAAGGAATATGACACAATTACACCTTAGCCTCATACTTCCCCAAACTTATAGATGCCACAAAATGAATTTGTTGTTCATTATTTTTGTTTGGCAATTTTCTGCAGGTCCTTTCAATTTCCAACGATTTTTTTTACCCTTTTGTAATCCTTTTTTTCAAAATTTATTTGTTTTATTTTTACTTTTAAAGATTTTAACCTGTTGAAAATGGCTGGAGCTTAGTTTTTTGAAAAATCCTACTTCTGAGAGTAGTTATTGAGCAGAGTACTTTTTACTCCTACTCTGTTACATTTGTGATTAAAAAACGATACTTCTACTCCATTACATTGGGCATGCACTGGTCGCTACTTTTACTTTTCTATAATTTATTTTCATTAAGTATTTTTTACACTCAGCTGAGATCTCACAGCAGCGTGAGGTAAAATCCTCAGTACCACAGAGAAAACGGAGGACTGACCCCTCCCCCTTAACTATCAACAGTTGGAGATAATGGCTGAAGGTGTAATACCTGCGCCTCCTTCAGAGGAGCATGTTCATCCCTGGTCCAACATCAAGACTTTCTTTGCCTTTCGAACAGCGAGGAACAACAGCCACATAATGCGCTGCCTACTGTGTCTACCTAAAACTGTGGAAATCTCAAGCTTCAAAAGTAGCACATCAAATCTAAGAAAGCATGTTATGGTAAGTAAGATAAACAAGTTTATGACCGCACTGCTGGTTGGCTAAACATGTAAGCCCAAATCTCTGGCTGTGTCCAAAACCACACACTCATTCCCCACTCCCTATCCACTCTATAGTGAGCAGCATATAGTGGACTATACAGTGGACTCAACTGCAAATCACAAAAATGATTTCGGACACTACTCCGGCCGAGGGCGATGACGTCATTCTCAAAATTTAAAAGGTTTAGCAACAACGGCTTGTGAATTTCCTTGACAATGGCTGAGGATTGAAATTAACAGTAGAATGTATTACTTCTTTTAACCAGGCAATGATATTATTGGCAAAAAAATATGAAAACTTGTATAAATGAGCAGACATTTGATGACATTTAACACTATTATTCTTTATAAACAGCGCAATTAGACAAAACCAAATTTAGCCACAGATGTGTACAGAGCAAACTAAAATGTTTAAGCTACATTTGTTTTAGATACTGCAGCAATTTTCAGTTTTGAAAATGTTGATCATCTTTGCAGAGAAGTGATTTACCTTGAAAATAATGAACTCTAATATAACTGTGGTTTTAAGACTGGTCTAGGCAGACAAGAACCTGCTCTTTTACAGCTTTTCTGTTTACAGTAACGTCAGATCGTATGTCTCTTCTTTGACTGGTCTGCAGGATAAAGCAAAGCTCTGCTGCCTACCATTCATGATTTATAGCCTCCTGGGCTGTCAGTCTCTGGTCTTGATCCACCTCCATCAGACGAGCAACCAGAGTCTTTGCTGTCAGGAAGGAATCACAGAGAAAAGAAAAGTCAACAAAAAGAAGATTTTGTCCTCCCGGTGAACGGTAGTATAAATATGGCATGTGTTCAGGGCTGAGAAGGGAGAAACTTTTCAGTTTGAAACATTGAATCAGTGAGGTGTCATTCCCAGTACCTGAGTCTGAAATGTCATCCCAATAAGGAGAGTCGAACTCATAATCCCCTGCCAGGATCTTTCGGAACAGGTTCTTGTCGTGGTTTTCATAATCATCGTCATCAGATTCATCGTAAAAAGGAGGGTTGCCTGACAGCCTGAGGAAGCACAGGAAATAACAACTAACAAGCTCACAAATCATCTGCAAAACATTTTTACAAAAGCACTTCTGAATTCAAATGAAATGCAACGGTTTGTTTTAGCGGCATAACTTACAGAATGTACATGATAACACCAGTCGCCCAGCAATCCACTGGCCTGCCATAGCGCTGTCTACCAACCACTTCTGGAGCTGCACACAAGAAAGACCCTTCATCAGAATCTCTGCCAGTTTAAAAGCAGACAGCCGCATCACCATCTCCACTAATCTGCCTGTGTGAAATGTTAGAAAAACTCTCACCAAGGTACTCTGGTGTTCCACAAGGGTCCTTTATAAGTCCATTCTCCAGCTTAGCAAGATGGAAGTCGCTGATGACTATCTTAGAGTGCTTCAGGCGGTTGTAATAAACCAAGTTCTCCAACTAAAAAAGGAATGACAGCTTGCAATGAATAATTCATGTTCAGAGGCTATCATTTTCATAGTTATTTATGTGGTGAGAATTTTGAAGGTTGTATTTCAGTTGGGAGATCATTTTCATTTATATGAAGGACAAATAAGAAGACTAAGGACTTCAAAAAGTTCAATTATCTGCTGCAGATTAAAACAAAAAAGATTCAAATGTGTTTTTTTTTTGTTTTTTTTGTCATTTTATGATGTTTGGATATTAACTAAGTGCTCTGACCAACTTTGATGTATTTCCATTTTAGAAAGCATTGGTTTTATCTCAGTCGATAAAGCCCTATCAAGGGGGGTCAAGATCTATCACAAGGGGGGCCTTATCAAGTTGATTCTCTAATATCATTAAGGAGCTATTGAACTTGTCCTCTACCACCGAATCAGATTCCTAAATTGCTATTTCTGTAGTGCTTGTATTGTGGGGGGCTGCATAGTGGTGCAGTGGATGGTGCTAGTTTCCATGTGTGAAATTTGCATTTGCACATTGAGCATGCATTTTATCCATTTATAAATCACTATTGGTCAATGTCATTTGGCTATTTTGACAAATAAAAAACTCCTCAAAATTAAAGTGAAAACAAATTTCTCCAAATTCATGTCAAGACAAAAAAAGGTAAAATAAGCAATTGCATAAATATCCACAGTTAAAGTTTCTGACCTAATTCAAGGTTTCAGCTAACTGGTGCTAGGAGTCTCACAATTAGTGAAAATGGAGATCACCTGAGTGCAGTGAATGTCTCAAGTGGTTGTGGTGTAAAGACACCTGTGTCTGGAAGGTCCAGTCACTGATCAATCAGTGTCCCTTGCTACCATTACACCATGGACACAAAAGAACACTCTAAGCAATTTAGATAAAATGTTATTGAAAAGTATTAGTCAGGGGATGGATAAAAAATCCAAGGCCCTGAACTTCTCTTTGAGCTCAGTTTAATCTTTCATCAAGAAATGGAAGGAATATGGCATATGTGTAAATCTGCCTTGATCAGGCTGTCCTCACAAACTGAGGGTTTCCACCAAGACACCTATAACTACTCTGAAGGAGGTACAAGCTTCTGCAGCTTTATGGGAGTCTCTGCTACAACAACTCCCATAAAGCTGTCAAAGCTTTATGGGAGAGTGGCAAAGAGAAATTTACTGTTGAAAAAAAAAACAAATCAATCTTGACTAGAGCTGGTCAAAAGGCATGTGGGAGACTCCATGGTCAAGTGGAAGAAAGTTCTTTGGTCTGATGAGACCATCAGACAAGGCACTAATTTTGGTGGGCACAAAACACCCCACATCCACACAGTGGGGGCAGCATCATGCTGTAGGGATGCTTCTCTGAAAATCCTAGAGGACAATCATATTCAGTCTGCAAGATAACTGTGGTTTGGGAGAAGATTAATTTTCTAGCAAGACAATGACCTGAAGCATACAGGGAAAGCTACACAGAAATGGTTTAAAGACAACACGGTGAATGCTAAATCCAATAGAGAATTTGTGGCTGGACATGAAAAGGGCCGTTCACACCTGATCCTTAAGCAATTTGACAGAGCTTGAGCAGTTTTGCAAAGACGAATGGAGTAAATTGCATTTTCCAGATGTGCAAGCCTGATTGAGACCTATCCACACAGACTCAGTGCTGTGATTACAGCCAAAGGTACATCTACTAAATACTGACTTGAAGGACGTGAATATTTATGCAGTCACTTATTTTACATTACATATTTTTATTTTATTGACATTACTTTGTAGAAATCTGTTTTCACTTTAACATTTAAGAGGGTTTTTTTGTCAAAAAAGCCAAATTATACTGACCATGATTGAATTATAAAATCAACATACGGTTAAAACATCCAAGAGGGTGAATGCTTTTTATTGGCACTGTACATATGTCAGTGGATTTTACAATATTTAAACCAATAAAAAGTTCCAAAAGGATGCGTACGCCACTCATAGTGTCAACATCCTTCGATGATGGACACTGTGTGCAAAACTAAAGTGGTGGGCTTTACCTTGAGGTTTCTGTGAACAATATTCAGAGAGTGAAGGTAGGCGACAGCCTCCAAAACCTGGCGCACCACATTACTGGTATCTCGTTCTGAGTAGTAGCCCTGGTCCAAGATCCAGTCAAATACTTCTCTGCCTGTTGCTCTTGAAGAAAAGAGACAGTACATGAGTATCAATGTTATTACAGCTCATTTTGAAAGCTATAATTTTATAATAATAATAATTATAATAACTTTAGTTGTATAGCACTTTTAAAAACATGGGTTTACAAAGTGCTTTGAGAAGTGCAGAAGCAAGCAGAAGAACAAAGCAACAACCCAAAGAAAAGATAAGAAGACAGAACGTGACATGCAGACAACATCAGCAGAATCCACACATTTAAAGAAACTAAACAGGAATATGGATGAGATAGTAATTCATCAACATCAATATACATCAAAACCTAGATGTCATGTGAAGCCATGCAAACTAAGACATCACAGATATCAATCAGAGTGCAGACATGAAGCCATTCTACACAACTAAGACATCATGTACATCATCAGGATGCAGGCAAGACACAGACACCAAGTACCATAAAACAATAGGAACAATAGGAACCCAGGCAATGCAGAAACCCAGCTGCACAGGCTGAGACCGAGAGGACCAGAATTAAAACATGAAAAATTAAAAGAGAAACAAGGAGGAGTAAAAACAAAATAGGAGATAAATGAGAAAAAGCAGTAAAATGTAAATAAGAGGGCAAAAATAGACAGTAAAGCGAGGTAAAACGAGCTGTAAAACTGTAAAAACAGTAAAATTGATACATATTATAACAGAGGTAAACAAAAGGGAAGCAATAAAGACAAAAAAAAAGCAATGATGTGAGGGAGACAGTAACGATTAAAAAAAACAGCCAGGGGGCAAGGAAATAAAATGAGGTTGACAGGGAGTAAAGGAGAGATTAAGAGGAAATTAAACTAAAACAGGTAAGAATCTGTGAGAAGATAAAAACTAAATAAGATGAAGACAAAGACGACATCACGTAAAAGCCAGTCTATAAAAATGAGTTTTAAGATGTGATTTAAAAGAGATTCTGCATGCCTTATCTCCTGGGGCAGGTCATTCCAAAGTCGAAGGGCTCTGATGGAGAAGGCCCTGTCACCCTTAGATTTGAGTCTCGACTTTGGAATGACCAGGTAGCCCGTGCCCAATGATCTAAGGCTGCGGGTTGGCTCATAGGGGGTTAAAAGTTCTCGTATATAGATTGGAGCCAGACCCTTCAGTGCTTCAAAAGCAATTAATAAGATCTTAAAATCAATTTTAAAACTAACAGGAAGCCAGTGTAAAGATGCTAAAAGGGGGGTGATGTGATGTCGTCTGTTAAAACCAGTGAGAAGCCTAGCTGCTGCATTCTGTACAAGTTGGAGGCGAGAAAGTGATTTCTGGGAGATACCGGAGAGGAGTGAATTACAGTAATCTAATCTGGAAAAGATAAAAGAATGGATGAGTTTTTCCAGGTCCTGTTGAGTCAGTATTGTTTTTATTTTGGAGATGGTACGTAGTTGAAAGAAACAAGATTTAACGACTGATTTTATGTGATGATCACAGTGGATTTGATGTTAGTTGCTGCTAGAGAACCGAGGTGGCTGTTGATGAAGGGGGAGAAGTGGGGATTAAACAACATGATTTCTGATTTTGAGTTGTTGAGTTGCAAAAAGTTTTGTGCCATCCAACAGTTAACATCATTTAAACAATCTGTAACAGCAGCTAGGCTTCTCGGGTCCTCAGGTCTCAGGGGCAGGTATATCTGTGTGTCGTCTGTGTAGCAGTGAAAGGAGACTTTATGATTCTGGATTATCTTATTATCCCATTGTGCACAAAGGCAAAAGTAATGTGTAAAATTATTTGTGTAACCTGTAGTATATCATTGAATATTTTAAGATTTGATATACATTTATTACAGAATTCTTAGAGGACGGCATACCTTTTAAATGAAAATGGTATTACTTATTTCCCTAGATGTGTTTCTTTTGTGTATGATCATTTTCCCTCTAACCAGACCCCTAAACCCACTCATCACACATCCTTGAAGTATGAGACTACAATCACACATTCAGCATATCCACGGAAATGTATCTAATTCCCCAAGAAAACATGCTGATGAGAATGGTGCAGCTAGAAAGCAATCATATCTGAATACCAAATAGGGGGAGTTCAGAGCTGCTCTCATATCTACCAGGCCTCAGGCTACAACAGCTTATTCCCCACGAGTGTATAATCAACACATGCAGCCCAGCAGGCCTGAGCGGCTACAACAAGCAAAGAGCCTTTTCCCCCGACTCATCAGACATCTGAACTCACAGTTCAAGGAAGAGGAAGTACTCTTTTTTGGTCTCAAAGACATCCACCAGCTGGAGAATATTGGGATGCTTCACCCTGTGGAGACATGTCAGAAATCACGAAAGAGAAACAGAAAGAGAGAGGAGGATTGATTTGAAGATTTATGTAAGAGATGATAGCTGCATCATTCATGGAGGATGATGGAGGAATAACATAAAGATCGGTTGTGATCCTCATTAATAACGCATGCAATGGTGCAGCCATTGAACAAGCAAGATAAATTTTAATGTATTCTGTTAACTTAACTTCTTAGCTTCCTGTCCAACTGTCCATCCATAGATAAACAGATTTATATAATCTGGATCCTCCATCTGGGAACAAAACTGACCGTGCAACAGCGTGGTGCAGAGCATTTGAGCATGCTTTACACAACCACAGCACCAGATGGGAATCTTAATGGTGAATTGGGCCCACTGGGCAGCAGTTAGTTTAAAACTTTTGATTGCTGCTCTTGCCAGGAAAGTTGGCAATGCACCCACACACTGCCTTTAATTATGCCAAATGCAGAAAAGGGTTAACAGAGCTGAAATTTTGTCTTAATTTTCCCAGGTTTAAGATCTGAAATATCCATCATTATTTGCATCATTACTAACACAAATGTTGGTTTTGTAATTTACATTTCTGTGACAGCAGGAGCAGAGGAAAATCACTGCATTGGGAGATTTAAAGCAGAAATTTTGGGGGATCTGTGACAACTACATACATCAAATCAGGGTTCAGAATTTGAGCAATGAAATAATTTAGTACACATTAAATATATTTTGACAGGAAGCCTTATGGGAGAGAATATAAGGCATTAAGAATGGCTTCTTGCAGCTACATCAGGACAGTAATGTTTGTATTTCTCTGTATAATTCAGAGGGTGTCACTGGGCAACATATAGATGAAGTCATTTTTCCAATTTCATGGGTTTGTGCACAAAACTTGGTGTGTGCTGCCAAAGAATTGATTGCTTTACCACAGTACTGCCAGTACAAAATAAAATCTTTCCAAGCATTAAGAATCCTTAAGACATATTTTGGAAATGTAATATTACAGGCCTGGGGAAACAGAGAATCTTATATGGTCTTTTTGTGAAAAATTGCCAAGTTCATAAAGCATGTGTCCTAAAGTATAAAACTGCAGTTTGACTGGGCGTTTTTCTTTTGTTTTATGTCACACCTCTACTCTCTTCTCCTAGTTCATCCAGTGGCCCTTCAGATTTCAAAAACAGTGTGCTCTGAGGTTGTTGAAATTAGGTTCACTCAGAAAATCTAAAATCATAAAAAAATCCATATGAATGGTTCACATAAAGGTTTTTTGGTAATAACACTTGGGTGTTTGGGCTATTTTGTTCAGGTTTAACCAATGAAAACAATTCAAATTGATGTTACATATGTGTGTGTCGGGGGGGAATGGGGGGGTCGCTCAGTGGAAAAATGGTTGGGAACCACTGTTTTAGACTATAGAGACACTTCAACAAACATGCAGCTTCTTCTGTCTTAGCGCAAGACAGAGCGAGTACAAGTTCTCTGCCAATAGTTGACGGTCCATGACAAGGATTCTAGGAAACCACTATGGGGGTTAGCATTAGCGGCAAAGGCAAAAAATGATCTAAAATGGATTTAAAAATGGATATAGATGCTCAATATTGGATAGAATGGCATAGATTTAATCTTTAACAACCATGAAAAGAGACACAAGTACCAGGCTCACTAGAAAAGGGATTTGAAGGCCTGGATATCGTCATTGGAACGGCACAACAGCTAACCTCATGAGGACAAAAGTAAGAGGCCACGATTTATGGTTTAAAAGTTATTCAAGTTTAAATAACCTGTGCCTCTATTTGTCATACTCAACAACATTAGATAGTTAATGTAGTTAAACTGTGTGTAAACTCCAACTACTCAGCTCTGCACAGCTTTGCTTCTTTCTTGTTATTTTGAATAGATGACTCTCTTCGTTTTACTGCAGTCCATAGGTGCATTTATTAAGCATAACCACATAATCATGATGAGAAGCTGTTAGAAGTGGCCTTCCTTGTTTGTCCTGTGAGTTACTCACTAAACATCCTGAGGCTGCTTGTAGCATTAACCAGGAAGGCTAATTTTAACAGCTTTTCCCCCTCATTAAAAGATGATACAAAAATGGTGTTTTACTACAAGGTAAACACACCTTATAGAGAGATTAAAAAACAAACAAACAAACAAACAGAAAAACTCCTTTATTCTAAATAAGTAACCCACAAAGGTGGGCAGAGCTGAGCAAGCGTGTCTCTACTCTACCTTGAAATGTCTAGTGGGACCACAATGTAGCAGGGGTCAGGTGGTGGAGAGAAGCACAGCATAACTGAAGTCTAGCATAAGCAAGTACCACAAAACATGAGATATTTCATATTTTAAAAAAAATGTCCCACACTTGAATCTTGCAGACCGATACACTGATTTTGTCTATTCATTCCAACAATGGTCAAAGCATGGTGTTTAAAGAGAGGTCTCAGAGCCTCGTAGACCCAGCAAGACAAATGGAGTACACAAAAGCCTTTAGTCTCTCATCGTTCTGCTCCCTTTCTATATATAATTCTCTTTCTGCCATGAATTCTCTCATGCTGACATTTTGCGAACCTCACCACCTCCTAATCACAGCCTGTCTTCCCAGAATCATCAGCCATCAGTTTTTTAGCCATCCAGTCTCTGCAGCTTTTCAACCACCACCACCAGAGTCTGGACTCTGTGGGGGATTTTTTTCTGCTGCTGCTCAGACAGTCATGCTTCAATCACAAAATACCCCCAGAGAGCTCATGCACCAAAGAACTTCTGTCAAGAAGTTCTTTGGTGCATATCTTCCATGATATTTATTATAATAAACAGTTTTTAAATTTGTCTCTCCTGATAAAAATAATAATAACATATTTCAGACAAATATGTCTACCTTTTCAGATGGAAACCAAAGTATAGGGGCATTTAGTATTACTGTTGATCAGCAAGAATCCAAATCTAGACATTTTAGCACAAAATATTTAAATTCTACAGTTTTTATTAGAAATGTGCATGGTGACTGCTCTCTACAGGTTGAAACCATCTACTGCAACTGATTTTTTTTTTCTGAAAAATCTCTGTTGGCTGTTCTGGTATGCTGTGATGTAGGTGATACCACCTGCTTTTCCCCCTACTGGTAACTGCACTGTGGTGCAGGGGATAGCACTGTTGCCTTACAATAAGAAGGTCCTTGGTTCACTTCCTGGTCAAGGCCTTTCTGCATGATTTTGTCTTTGCATGTTCTCCCCGTGCATGCGTGGGTTCTCTCCAGGAAACAGCATGTTTTTTCCCACCACCATAAAAAAACTTGCTTGTTAGCATAATTGGTGACTCTAAACTAGCCTTAGGTGTAAGTTTGAGGGTGCCCAGTCGTCTGTCTCTATATGTCAGCCTTGTGCAGTCTAAGGTGTACCCCACCTCTTGCCCAGTCACAGCTGGGATAGGCTCCTGCCCCCCCCCCCCCCCCAACTTGGGACACGCTGTGTATCTTTCTTAAAACAAGGCATAATATGCTAGCTTGTGTCTTCTACATCTTTGGTTCCCGAGGTCTGGGACCCCCGAAGGGTTCCTGAGGGGAACAGTGGTTCCCCCACTTCCCCCATGTAGCTCATGTTGAGTCTACCTTGAATGCTTATGACATCATGGCTAATAATCAAATCTAACAAGCAGCATAGACTGAATGATGTTGTGGCTGATCAGGGACGGTAGGAAGGGGAGAGTGGACATATCTTATCCCGCCTTCCTCCTACCCCTCTTCATGACGTTTTTGAAATTCCAGGGTAATTGCACCTCAGCTAAAGCACTCAAGTTATATTACTCTTTAAAGTGTCTTGACTCTCATGTGAATATCAATCAAGTGCACAACTTACATCTTTAGGATAAGAATCTCGTTTTTGGCAGCCTTGCGGACTTTTCTTCCATCCTTTTTCAGGAACTTTTTACAAGTGTACATTTTCATTGTAGTTTTGTCCTTGGCTCTGAATATCTCACAGAATTCCTCCCTGAAAAGAAATATTTACAGCTCTTTAGATCAGTAAGAGTTGCTTACAGAGATGTTTAAAGTCTTCACTGATGATGTTTGTGCTTTAGAATAAGAATAATTAGTGCAGAGATACTTACGATTTAACAATTTGACCCAGGTCATATTTGTCTGTCACATCCGAAGGATTGTGATAATCCTTCTTTTCTCCAATTGTTAAACAGCCAAATGGCATGGCCGCACCTGACCTGTGGGAAGAGAACAGAAAAAGGCAGAAGAGAAGAGAATTAAATGAAGAAATAAAATAACATTTCTCTGAGATCCATGAGGATGTGCAGGGCATCCCACCAGGCTTATGATCTCTTTCCAATTCAGCCTCTCACTGTGCCATAATATTACATTGAATGATGACTTGGCTAAAATCAGGCCTCCCCCAGTCATAAACAATTGCTCCAACAATGCTGAGGAAGCCTTTCAAAGGCAGGATGGCTGTATAGCCACCGGAGGATCCAGTGTGATGCAGAGGATTGTTTCACTAATTCTGAAACAGAGCCTTTCATGAGCCCGCTTTAATAATTGGCAGAGCCAGAGAGGGACATGCAGCACAGGCTCAGCTTTATGCTAATATCTAACTTATATAAGTCTAAAACAGCAAGGGTAATGTTTTTGTAGTGACGCAGAGGTCTGAACTGAATGTACCAGTGCTTCACTGTGGGGTGAAAGTTGCAAACAACAGGGGTCAGGGAGCAGAAGGAGCAGCTGCTTTTGTGGTCAGAGAGCTCAGTGAAACAACAAGTGAAGCTTTTCCAATCAAAAAGTGAACCAGCAATTACAGCTACAGCACCCGAGGACTCAGAGAGGAATTAATGTTCTTTAGCTCTGCATCAACACTTCAACATCTAATTGCCGTGCAGCCTCTCTGTGCTTCACTAAAAGAAGAGAGAGAGGGTTTTTCTCCACAGGATTGAAGGTTTGTAGTCGGCTTTGTTGGAGTTGTTATTTTTGAAACAGGAAGGAAAAGAAAAGGCCTTTCTTATTTTTTCTCCCTGGACTGTACAGTCAGAGACCATGCTACTAAAAACAAGAAGGAAATTGGAAGTTTTCGGATTGTTCATGAAACATTCATGCACCCCAGCAGTAAAGACAATACAACTCTCTTTTTTGTTCTTTCTCCCTGAGTGTGTGCAATATCCCTGTAACCAACATGCTAAGAAACAGACGCTTTACAACTTAGAGCACAGATACAACACAGAGGTAACAGTGCCATTTGTTATGCATCATTGTATTAGAGGGTTACAGGTAGGCTTTAGCAGCTATACACAGGTTCAAACACTATAGATTATGTCACAGCTGCCATGCTCCTCATGTAACCACATCAGCTACAATAAGCATGTGGCATTGTCAGCGATCAGAGTTGCTACATGTAGAAATCCTACTCAGCTGTCTTTGTTTAGTCTTTTTGTTGTTTTCAAATTACGTAACCCTTGAATAGCTTTATTCTCCTGCTAAGGCAGTGAAACCATACACTCTATCATCCCCTCCTTGTAGATGACAGAATACATAAATTACTGTATGACGCCCTGCACAGACTCTGCATCCACACCTCCCCATCTAGTGAGGCAGGGTAGAATCAATCACGCAGTCTGTTTGTTTGACAGAATGAAAAAGACAAAGACTGCCACTGACAGCCAACCTGAGCTGTTGCCAGGCAACCAGCGGTGACTTTAGGTAGCTCCCATCCAATAAAAAACAGTACATTACCTGTGAAACAATGAATTATTCTTTTACATTGTTGGTATCAATGAATTCAGTGAGTAATTCAGAATTTATAAACACTTCAAACAGTTCTTTAGCTTTTGTGCACTTACATTTACAAGTACAAAATCTTTCCTGTAGCCTTTCATCCCACTGTAGGAAGCATCTGATAACACTAAGGCTGGAAATAGAGCTGGGCGATATGGCCTAAAACTCCTATTTTTAAGTGATATCATGTTATAGATCCTTGCAATGATACTGCTGAACAGGATCCATGATCGCTGCTCCAACACCAGCGTCCTGAACAGTCCGGCCTTACTCACAAGTGGTGTACAGTAGACCGCATTTCTACTTTCGGTCCTCACAGAGCGCTTTCGGCCTATGTTGACTTCTGAAAGACGTTTAGAAGGGATGACCTCTGAAGCAGGGGTGTCAAACTCAATCACAGCAGGGGCCAAATTCTGAATTCTAACAGGTTCAACATTTGACCATAAAATGTCAACCTCATATTTACCAGTGATAAATTGTTGGCGGGGGGGGCACTGACAATAAATGATTTTGCAATTAAAAAAAAAAGAAAAGAAAAACAAAATTATATGTTTAAAGCACTGATCATCAACTGGAGGCCACATCAGGTCCTCGACAGCTTCCCATCTGGCCCCCAGAAGCTTGATTAAATTGAAAAAAAGAGCTGAGGAAGAAAATATATTACTGTATTTAGGGTATCTTATCTTTCTTTCCTTTAATGTGCCCTACCAATGTTTAAGTAACTCTAAAAATAAGTGAAATTGAAACCTTTTGTTTTTAAAGACTGGTTTAATGTTCTATCAGTTTTACAAAAATCCAACTATCATTAAGTATTATTAGCAAATGAGATGCATTAAAAACAGTTCATTCTTGATAAAAGCAGCATAACCCATCAATCAGCTGACTGTAAGGCTGAGATCAACCACAGACTTGGACTCATGCAAGGGGTGACAGGTTTGCTGAGCAAGACAGAATGTCATACCCAGTCTGAGCGTGCAGAGGAAAATCAGATTCTTTTGGTCCTTGGGCCTTCCGGTCATGCAATACTGTTGTGAGGGCTGGACTTTGACTGATGCTCAAAGGTGCCAACTGGATTCCTTTGTGACAACTTCTCTTTGGCACATTCCTGGGTATTGACTGGCAAGACCATGTTTCTAATGCTGACGTACTCAGGAGAACAAGGATGGGAAGGGTCAGGTGCGTGCTATGGGAAAGGCAGCTGTGCTTTTATGGGTACCTAGTGTGCGTTCCTGGGTCTGATCCAGCTCAGTGCATACTGGGTGCCCAGGACCCGGTGGGAATTGCATTTAGACGGCTTAAAAAGTCCACATGATGGTCTCAATATAGTAATTTTATACATCTCATGTGGCAAACACAGCAATAAATAGGGAATACATAGAGTATACTTGGTACATCACCCATCCCCAGCTGGAAATTACATCAATTTTTCCCCACAAAAAATAAATCATTAAAAAAAATAACTGGGATTAGATATAAGAGGCAAGATTGGGACATTCTGTTCAGGTTAACATTTCTGGAAAAGGCAGTGAAAAGGCAGGAAATGCTGCTTCTGTAACATGATGTTTCCCTAGACCAGGCAGTCAACACTACTCATCATTCCTGTGATGCTTTACTGGAGATAACACAGCACTCTAACTCTGTTGATCTGATGTGAATATTTTTATGCAATGCTAATTTATATTAGCAGGGATGTGCTGTAAAATGATTGCACAGCAAAAAATCCTCCAGTTGACTGAAAGGTAGAAAATATTTATGTTCCTAGCCATACCAGATCCATCTGCACCGACGGCCGGGGTGATAAATATCCACATGTAAATGAGTGCAGCCAGCATGAGGCGCATAGCGCTATGTGTAAGAAGGGCAATCTGTTTGCTGTAGCTCTGCGAACTGACTGGTGATCTAATTTGAGAGACATCTCAAACTGCAGAGAGAAAAGCGTGCTCTCTCTGAACTTCCATTTCTCATCTGAGGCTGGAGTCTATAAGCTATAGTGTGTAGTCAGCGAGAGAGGCTGACCTTTTCTGGCTCCCTATCTCTTACCCTCAGTACACTCTGCATGTCTCTGTGTGGTAAATGCTTTGACTCGGTGAAGTTCTGCTGCGAAGAAGAAAAAAAAAAGAGCTCTGCAGGGCCAGTGGCTGAAATGGAGGTTATTCTGAGGAATTCTGACAGAAGAAAGTCATTAGTAAGCATGTCAGAAGAAAATCTATATTTTGCAAGGGTACACTTTTGATGTTAAAGTAGCTACAATAGTCAGCAAAAGAGATGGGTGAAAAAGACTGGAGGAAAACAGAGCTTTGTGCAGACATATGGAGAAGTCAGCATGTGGGAAAAAGTAACCAAAAGCTTAACCCCTAATTCATCTAACAAAGTAAGGCACATGTAATGAAGGGGCATCTAAAGTTTTCATCATCTAACACTTGACTCCATGCAATCTAGTGATCATTTGCATAACCGCCTAAAGTACATTATACAGTATTATACATATTGTATAATGAGTCATTTCACAACAATAAAGAGAGAATTTTTATCTTTAAATGGTAGAGATTTATTTTAAATCTAAAATGAGTTTATTTTAAGCAGATACATTGTTGAAATAATCAATACTGTTCTGGAAAAGTGAGTCACAACTTAATCAAACTATTTATCAAGTCACTAATAAGTAACAAGCATCCAGCTGTATTTAAGTTAGAAGTTTTTTCAAAAGCAAAAGAGATTCTGATGATAAAGTGCACTAACCTTGCAAAGCCAAGACATTTGGCAGATTTCATGTCTGTCATCAGGCAGATCCATCTTGCGAAACGTTAGTGGGAAACATACTTTCCTGGTCATTGGATGACCAGGCCAACCCGAATCATTGCTGGAGAGCGAGGTTGTAGCAATGAGAGTGGTTTAGTTTTACTGCAAGCCTGTTATTAATACCTGCAGTTGCCAGGTCTGAGGGATAAACCTAGCCCAACAGCCAATCAAAACCGCACCTGGCTGCAGACATAAGATGACCAAAAGACACATGCCCACTTGGACATTTGTAATTTTTTTTTTTTGGTGGTGATTTGTAATCTATATCCCTACTGAAGATGTCCAAGTGGGGTATGAGTGGTCTGTTTATTTGAGGAGACTGGTTGTTAAAGATCCCAGGCCCTCAAGTAGTTTGAGAGCACCCCGTTTGGCTAACCCTAACCCTAGCCCAGGCAAACCCTAACCCTCGCTTAAAAAAGCAGGGCTTGGAGAAGGGGCCCCAGGACCTTGGGGGTTGGGTTAGATTGGCCCTTCTATATGAGGGGACTGGTTGTGAAAGATCCAAGGACCTCACGTAGTTTGAGTGTGCTCTGTTTGGCTAATCTTAACCCTAGCCCTAGCAAACCCTAACTCTAGCTTAATGCCAGTGGAAGTTCAGAGCTCTACAGCTATGAAATCAGCAGAGCACTGGCAACTTTTTTGCACGATGGACCTTAGCAGTTGTTGACCACGCCGTGTGGTTTAAGTGGTTTTCCACTTTGTAATTTCACTGACATTTGACTGTGGAATATCCCGCAGGGTTGAATTTTCACAAACCGTCTTATTGCAAATTTGGCATCCATCCTAGTACCATACTTGAAGTCACTGAGCTCTTCAGAACAACTCATTTTGTAACACAAATATTTGCAAATGGAGACTGCATATATAGGTGCATGTTTTTATACACTTGTGGCAATGAGTTTGATTGAAAAACTGAATTCAATAAGTTACAGGTGTGGCCAAATACTTTTGTCCATATAGCGTATGTGCCATATCATGAATATTTGAAACAATGAATCTGGCATGTTAGGCTCAACATATATTGGTTAGCAGCTAATAAGATAAACCTTTGTTATTTTGCAAACACTTCCTTAGCTCAGTGAGCGAAGCCTTTATCAAAAGCTTTCACATGGTACTGTCTGAGAAAAATCCAACAGATTAATGTCGCAAATCCAAGTCTTATCCCAAAAAGTCTCAGTCAGCCTCTTGCATCTATAAAAAGTCAGATTTACAGTGATGGATGAGTATTTGTGATGCATTTCAAATGGAGAGTACAGGATGCTGCTTATATCATATAACAGAGGCTGCATAATGGGCCCATTTGGACTGACCACCATCAGCAGCATTCAAGCATTATCTCTACATATTCTGAGTGTTATCTGCCCTGCTGGAGCACCAATCAATGATTGTGATGCTTTATAGCCCACTATGCAGTCAGGGTCTCCAAGCTTGGATTTTCTGCTGTAAAGATGTACAAGAAAGAAGATGGATAGTGATAAAGATCTTGGGCTTATTAGGGGAGCATAGCACCTCCTCTAAGTGGGGGAGTCAAAAAGTAAATTATGTTTTCTCTGCCTCTATTGGAATCAATAAGAATCTCTTGTGCCTGGGAAGAATTTAGAATAAGGATAAATTCAGCGCTTTTGTGCAATTTCAAGACTTTTTAACAGCAGTGGAGGCCATTATTAAACCTGCTGCTGGGTTAAAACTGGGGGAGATGAAGATAAATGGATCTGTTTGGTATGGTAACCCTACATATATGTGGGTAAGTTTATTTCCCACATAAATTCCTAAGAGATTGAGTTTTTTAATTTTTCATTTGCTGTTTAGTTTTCAACAGTGTCCTCCTCCCACCCCTCCTTCTAACTCTCCCTCTGGCTCAGCAGCATCTTAATGAGGATGCACAGTAAAGATCAGACCCCATGCATCACACTTGTGCTGACTGTAGGCCATTACAGATTTACTGAAGTGAAACTAAGCAGTGCTGACTCTCAACGGTTATGTACAAACTATATTTTACACAGACCACAGTCCCTTGAGCCAGTTAAAAAATATGATCAAATAAAATATGCTGCATTAATTACATTTCATTTTTGATGGATGATCAGTTTTCCCTACATGATCTTCATCCTAAGCTCAAATGACGACATAAAACCACTGACTAATTTGTTTTAAATACCTTTTCAACATAACATAATGCACGTCTTTGATAGAATCTGAGCCAACATGTTAAATAGTACTAATAAAAAGTATTCACCCCCTTGGATGTTTTGCCCTTTTTATTGATTTTATAAATCAATCATGGTCGTTATAATTTTGTCAGAAACAACTTGTGAACCCTCTATAATGTCAAAGTGAAAACAAATTTCTACAAAGTAATGTCAATTAAATTCAAATGTGTAATAAGTGACTGCATAAAAATTCACCCCCTTGAAGTCAGTATTTCGCACCTTTGGCTGTAATCACAGCGCTGAGTCTGTGTGGATAGGTCTTAATTAGGCTTGCATCTGGACACTGCAATTTTACTCCATTCTTTTATTGCAAAACTGCTCAAGCTCTGTCAGGTTTAACAAGGATGTGGCGTGAACAGCTCTTTTTAAGTTCAACCACAAATTCTCTGTTGGATTGAGGTCTGGGCTTTAACTCCAGAACATCTACCTTATTTTCTTTAAAGACCCTGTAAAGTGAAAATAAATCTTTATTTAGGTTTCTTCTGTGGCAGGTCACTGTGTTATGAACCCCTACTTTAAATTTCAGTCAAATGAAACATCTCCAAGTTTATAAAATAAAGCTTCAAAATCATGACAAATGGGGTCGTAAAACCTGCTCCAAAATGGTGTGGGTGTGTCTGTTGAATGAGCTGAAGCCACGCCCACTCAGGAGAAATAGAATCCTCTCAAATTAAAAAAAAAGAAAAAAAGATGTTAGAATCTGAATGGAGGAAGGTTCTGACACCATTATCCTGCCCCTTGACCTTATGATCAGAGCGCGGATGCCTGACAGTGGCAGAGAGGAGACAAAGTCTGTTTTCTGGCTCACATCTCTGTTATGATGCTTTAAGTGATCCATAGATCACTGTGGCTAAAAGATTTGGCAAATTTACCTCACAATGAACAAAAAAAACAGCATTTAACTGACTTTTAACTTTCAATAAAGGCAGTGACAACAGCTAACAACAGACTGTAGAGATGAGCTGCTCTGTGACTTTACATTGTAATTGTAGAGGGGTGGGGTCATTCCATTCTGTGGGCTTGGGACATCATGAGCCCACACATTTACCCCTCCCAAATTAAACCCAGCCAGGAAAAAGGTGAAATACGTTCTAACAGTCTAAATCCAGACTTCAGTCACATGTAGATCTCAGTGTTTTCACATGTTTATAGCAACCATATTCCAAAATATCTAGTGTGTTGAGACAAAAACTTTGGATTTCACTTTAGAGGGTCTTCACATCATTTTGGTGTAGCTTTTACTGTTTGCTTGGGTCATTACCTTGCTGGAATATGATTCTTCTCCAAGGCTGTAGTTTTCTTGAAGGCTGAATAAGGTTGTCCTCTAGGATTATCCTATACTTTGCTGAATTTATTCTACCCTCTACCTTTACAAGCCTTCCAGGGATGGCTGCTGAGAAGAATCCCCACAGCATGATGCTGCCACCGCCATGCTTCACAGTGGGGATGGTGTGTTTGTGGTGCGCAGTGTTTGGTGTCTGCTGACTGTAGCGTGTTGTCTGATGGCAAAAAAGCACCATTTAGTCCAATCAGACCAAAGACCTTTCATCCACTTGACTATGGAGTCTTCCACATGCCTTCTGGTGAATTCTAGTCATGATTTAAACTAGGTTTTCATCAACAATGGCTCTCTCTTTGCCACTCTCCTACAGGTTTGACTGGTGAAGAACCAGGGCAACAGTTGTGGTGTGCAGAGTCTCTCCCAGCTCAGCTGAAGAAGCTCGTAACTCCTTCAGGATGGAAGTGAAAAAAAAAAAAAAAAACAGAAAATTGGCCCTTTATTGTTATTTGTTTTTCCATCTTGCGATCAAAATGAACAAATGAGAAAACAGCATGTTTTTCTGTTGTTTTTGTCTGTCAAAAACAAAAAAATGGAATAACAAGAAATTCCCCAGATTTCAGAGGCTCGTTTCAAACAGGAAATGGAACTGCCAGAAAATACACTGACCTGAACTTTCCCAGGAGCAGTTCTTCATGATCAGCACTGATAACGAAAGAATCTGTTAGAAGGTCGTCATATTTATATGGGCAGAACTGATTGAGCCGTGACTACCTGAGAGTTCTGTGAGATAGTTGTTCAACCAGCAGCCAGCTGTTTAGCTCAAACTATGACTGCTGATC
Source organism: Cheilinus undulatus (assembly GCF_018320785.1). NCBI lineage: Eukaryota > Metazoa > Chordata > Actinopteri > Labriformes > Labridae > Cheilinus > Cheilinus undulatus. The sequence continues at coordinate 15,572,396 of NC_054867.1, forward strand.
CTGCAGGGACAAATGCTAATCTTGATTTAGTTTGCTGTAAAATGAAGCCAGTTGGAACAGTTATCAGCTACAGTTTTAAATCTAATGTGTTTTATTTTGTTTAGTGTTGACAGTGTGTCAAAGTTTGGTAGGTGTTATGAAACCCATTTACTGCCCACATGTTGGGACAAGTCTGAACAAGAAATCAATGCTGGCATCACCTGCCTCCCAGAGTGGTCCCAGCAGACTGTACAAACCCTCGCTTTGACTCGATTCTTTAATATACTGTCATTTTCAGACCATCAGGTCTTAAGAAGGCAAAAGCTGACATCACTTTAGACCACCTAAAACCCGGTCTGAGGTTGTTTTCAGTCTGGTGAAGTGTGTTCCTGATATTAAGGAGACTCTCCCAGCTGTCCTCTGTGTGGTTTGACTCCAGTATTTGTTGTCAAACAGAGACACACTATCTCACATGGTCTTATGATGTTTTTTAAATCATTTGCGATGTTGTGGGAATCCTTCAGTGAACAAAAATTCCAGATTGCATTTAAAATATTTCCTACAGAAATCCCACATGTGTTCTGAGAGAAGTTCAAATGAGCTGGCCAGAGTTTGTCTACTTCAGAATAAACACAAAAATCTAGTTTGTGTGAACCAGTGCACTGGCTAGAATTGGGCCCCTTGTTTTTCTCATTCACAGCTATGGATTTGCAAATGCTTGGTATGATTTTATTTTTAACCTCATAAGACCAGACTTGCTCTCCGTCTCAATCATCTGGTTGTGTAGGCGGGGTCAAATTCATAAGATCTGTCAGAGACACCATGGGACTTTTCCTACTCATTCTCACTCTTGAACTGTGAAAGAACTGGTTCAAGGTTTCTGTCTGGTATGTCTTTTATTTTATTCTACTGATAGATTTGATGTATTTTAGACCTCGCTTCCTGGAGAACTTGTGTTTTTCTCTGACAATAGTTTAATACAAGTCTTTGATTTTTCGTGCAGTTGTAGTAGGAAACTGTGTTCATTTGTTTGTATAGAAGTAATGCAATAATCAAATGGCTTCTCCACTAACCAGTGAGCTAATGGAGAGTCTATTTTTGGCACTGTCAATACTCAGCCAACTAGAGCCCATCACTGTGCTTGAGGATTAAAAAATGTCTCACTGGGTTTGCATTGCTCAGAATTAACTCACAAGTGTAAATGTATAAGGGGTTGCCTCACAGACAAAAGGTTCCTGGCTCTAATCACTGTCTGACAGGGCCATTCTGAGTGGATCTTGCATGTTCTCCCCATGAAGGCATGAGTTTGCTTCAGGTACTCCAGACCACTCCCACAAACCAAAAAGAAGCTCCTTAGGTTAACTGGTGACTCGAAAATGTATATCCTTTCTATCTTTTGAGTGTTCAAGGGTCAAGTCTACTGCAGCTCCTCACCCCGTATTTTGACTTTATTTCTATACAAACAAAGAAAAGAATCCATCCTTACATACATAATTAAGTTTTTATAGGGAAAACTTCAGCTGGGGGATGAAAATAACACGTCATAAAACCTTTCAGCTTTAAATCTAAAGTTAGCTTTTTCCCACCGTGACGTTCTGTCAGTTCCCCTCTGTATACTACAGTTCTGAGAGTTCAGACAAACTACTGATTCTGTTTTGACGGGGTTCCTCTAAACCATCGAAGATATCATTTCTACCCCATCTATCTTTCAGTCTTTGCCTGGCTCTGAGGGATTGGTTGGAGCCCAAACCCCACAAGGACAGACTACAGCTATTGGGAAATAAACATCTTTGATATTTAATTTCTTTTCATCCCCACTCATCTCCTGGGACTACCCAAGAAACTGGGATAGCACTTTGCTGTCAGTGGAAAGGAGAATTAAAGGTCAACAGAGGTGTGAATGGTGACAGCGGTGTAATCTTAATGGAGACCAGGGTGAAAAGAAAGTTCAAAATGCTGCTTCCAGCTATCTCCTCAAGTGAAAAAGTTCATGCTGAGAGTAGGAAAAACAAGCAATTCATGGTATATACTGTAAGTTGAGAAAATCAAACCAGCTTGTTGGTTTGAAGTGTTTTTTTTGGCTGACCACTGAGGTCAGCCCTACACGTGGCAATGTCTGTGTCTGACTGAGTGAGTGATCATACTTTCAACGCCCTACCATAACAGAGTTGCCTTTGCTTGTACTGAATGCTGTCGGTAACGGCTGCCTCCACTGTGTTAACTAGAGCCATACATACAGAGTTGCGCTATGGGCGGGGTGTACTTGTGCTGAAAGCCCTCTAATGGCTTCCTCCACTGCTGTAAATACTCAGATATAGCTTTAGCATGGACTCTGTTTAACCAGAACTGGGCCACATTTCTGTGCGACAAAGAATAAAAACAACCCTATAAGCTTTTCATGTTGGGAAAGATGTTTCACTCTTCTGCTGACCTGCTTTGGCATCACTATGTGATAGTTGAGGGGAAAATGTAACTTGTTGTGTAAATGCTTCTGTACGCTGGCTGCTTGGAGCGATTAGCTCTGAATTAGTCACAGCAGCACTTTTATTCATTAAAACAAGCGAAGACAGTAACACTAAAAGCTTTCTGTAACAGAAAGGGTGTTCTTGCTCTTCTGCCAAACTGCTTCAGCGTGAGTGTGTGATAGTTAAATGGAGAAAGGGTTACTTGTTGTGCTTGTATACAACGGCTGCTAGCTAACAGTAGCTCGGCCTTAGCCAGACCAGCACATTTCTTCATCACAGTTAGCGCTGAGAGCAACATTGAAAGCTTTCTGCGACAGAAAGCGATGTTGTCGCTCTTCTGCCGCCCTGCTTTGGCATGATTATGTGGTAGTTACAAGGGTTAGTTGTTGTATACAGCTAATGAGTTTTTTTTGTCCCAGCTAATGACTATAACAGGCCTGTCATTAGTTGGGACTGAGCTGCAGCGGTGCTTTTGTCCGAACCACACAAAGTGTCTAAATCCAAACAAGCACAGAGAGCAACACTGAAAGCTTGCTGTGACAAAAAAAAATGTTCCCGCTCTACTTCCGGTCTGTTTTGGCATGGCTTTCCGATCATGGCGGTGAGTTTGTCCCATTTAGTCCAGTGTTATCTGTTAGCCTGGATGTTGCAGTAGGACCGTTGCAGGTTACTCCAACCTGGACCACTGTTCTTGTTGAAACCAGGGCACAGAGCCACACTGACAGCTTGTCTTGTGCTGAGGAGAGGTTTTTGCTCTTTTCTTGTAGTGTTGTCCTCCATTCGCGCAGTAATAGCAAAGAATACAGAGAGTGTCAGGTCAGTCGTTGTGTGTCTGTGTTGTGCTTCAATCAGATGTGGTAGAAGAAAAGCAGATGGGGAGGGGGGATGACACTACTCTGGGCTTCATTAAAAACAGAAGGAGACAGACAGAGAGAGAGGGCAACATGTAGCTTTTTACATTTCAGACTTGTGATTTGAGAATCCTACACAACCTTTGATTTTTAATTTTTCCATCATGATCTCCTGTCCCCCCCTCTTTTTCTCCTATCGTCCCTTTCTCTTTGACTGTTCGTGCGTCTTTTACGCAGCAGCGTTGGCTGTTCTCCTCTCATCCTTGTCCTCTTTCATGCTGCATAAAAATGACACACAAATGCAACGCTCAAGCACCTACCTACACTGAAATGCACGCTAACATGTTGGTAATATAGACTTCAGGCTTCCATTTGTTGATGGCAAAAGTTTCGGATTACTAGAGGATAAACACCTGAACTTTCTCTAGCTGTGTGTCTCGTTGCCGCCCATGTGAGCCAGGGCTGTGCGCTATGTTAAAAAAAAAAAAGGTAAATATTCCCTTAATACTATATGTTTTTGGGGAACAAATAAATGTTAAAATCTTAGCATTTGCGTTGTTAAGAGAATGCTACTTAAAACGTTAACACGTCTTAATTTGCAGGGAATATAATAATAATAATAATAATAATAAATGTGCTGTTTATAGATAATAAATGGATATAAAAGACTATAGGAACCTGAAAGTAGAAATTCAGCTTAATTTTACAAATATAAAGACCCTTACATGCCTGTCTGAGGAGAATAACACATGTTAAAAAAACCTGCTGCAGTTCTTTTTAATTTCAGAATAAACTGTTTATTAACCGTTAGTGTTTTATTGTTAGTATAAAATTACTACCATTAAAGACTGATATCTGACAAAAAAACATTTAATCTCCAGTGACACCGTCTGTCTTCATCAGTGAAGTCTGACTCATGTCTCTGTAACGTTTCATATGTACACAGAGAAGAGTTTTATTAAGAGGAGAGACAGAGAGATAGAGGACAGAATGTAGCTATATATATTTAAGTTGCCACAATAAATTTGGCTCACAAAACATAACAATAATGACAAAATCACTCTGCCAGTCAGGCATTTCAACAGACATCCCAGATAGTTGCGGTCAGCCATATGCTAGGTTTTAACCTGGTCTTGTTTCAATGGAAAATGCTTTAATCAAACTATTGGGTTAATTATAAAATGTTGAAAAGCTATTTTTTATTTGTCCTTATGGTTTCAGTTCCACCAAAATCTCAGTTCTGGTTCATTTGGGCTCTGTGACCTGATTTACTAGAATTTAGCTCTTAGTTCTGATGACATTTTGTGAAAGCTCACATTATTTTTGTGGCACAAGGACTCAGCTTTTGTGTGAGCGTGAAACCTCATCATTTATTCTGTATTCAATATTTGCTGTATCTTTCTTCTTTGTAAATCATGATTGTGTCAAAAGATGCCATCAGTGGAGATTAATAAAAATTAACTGTAATCAAGGTTCACAGCAGAGGAAGACTCGATGAATGAAAAATGTGAAAAAAAAAAAACATGAACATGAATGAAACTGAATTTTTATCAGTCCTCTGGAGTAAATGATGGATTAATGTTAACTCTTAATGTCATGCAGAAATGGTTGACAGCCACCGTAAAGGGTTAAGCTGTGCCTGCCCAGAACAGCTCTGGTTCTGACAATTCAAGTCTTTTGCAACAGTGTTACTCTCTCTCCCAGGATGCTGCTGTGTTTACTTTGGCATCACGTCATCCACCAAACTGGATATTTTATGACCTTTATCATAGAGTTGCCGGCTGTGAAAGTAACAGGTAATGAGTGCTAAATTTTCTTTAATTGTGAGTTGTTCTGATTCTGGTACCAGAATGGAAATATGTCCGATACTGCTTATAATGCAGGTATTGGTATCAGCGAGTACAAGAGTTTATGCACCGATGCGATACCGTTTGGTTTAACTTTATATTTTACTTTGTTTAACCATGCTAAATGTTAGCACTATCAACCTGAAATGAATTCTTCTTTGCTGCCACAGAACACTGTATGCACAAGCTACCGTTTTTAGAGCAGCGAAGAAGAGCCAAAGGACCTACTGCAGCACCAAAGAATAACAGCTGCATGACAGTTTTCTCTGAATGTGATTGTTAAAACGCCTTCCAGACCAGCGCTGTTGTACACGACAAGAAGTGACACAGGTTATCAAAAGTTTAAAAACGTTTGAACCATAAATCGTTGTCTCTTACTTGTTTTTCCACTTGAAGCTAGCCGTTGTGCCTTCCCATTGTACTATTGATGTCTTTGAATCCCTTGCAACAGCATTTTCAGCAAGCCTGTAACTCTTGTAACTCGTATGCCCGAATAAAGTATAATGGAGAGAAAGATAGAGACAGCCTGTGAAGCAGCCCCCTGTGTTACAGTTATTTTAATATTTAGCAGTAAAACTCAATGAACAGCAGAAAAAAACAACTTTAAGGTCAGAGATGCTGTATACTATGATTCTATTTGCTGAGCCATGTTCTGAGTCAATTATAGGTCTAAAATAATTAGCTAGTCTGCACAAACAGTCCAGAAAGTTCACACCGGTATCGGATCAGCACTCTGTATTGGCTGATACAACACTTTGTTATCGGAATCATATTGGGAAGGAAAAATTTGTATTGGAACATCCCTAGTAATTGTTACAGCGTTAATGATTTAACAATACATTTTTAAAAATCCATATGTCAGCGTTTTTAATATAGGAACCAAGCTAACTAGCCTTAGCTACCTCCTGACAATCAAGTGTGTTCTGGCACAAAAAAGGCATTCAAAGACAGAGAAAAGTGCTAAGACTGTGTACTAAATTACTGTTCAAGTAATTAGTTACTTTTCCAATGCAGTAACTCACAAATTTTTGAGAGCAGTAACTAGCAACTGTATATAGTTACTATTTTTCAGTTACTTACCCATTTCTGGTACTGTTTTGCTATTTTGGTGTGGAAAAAAAGATCACTAGTGGAAGTTTCACTGTTGCCCCTTATTACCCACACCCAGAAGACTGGAGACAGGTACTGGACAAGAAAAGAGGGTTACACTACAACACTTAAGGGTTGTGGGCAGCTTATGGTAAGTCTATCCTGGACATCACAGCCAACGCTGAAATCAGCTATAGACAAAAATGAATGGGAATTTATTCCTGGAACCGAACTGTTGAGCTCTTTACAATTTCATCTACAAGCTGTCTCCAAACTATTTGAACTTTCACTCGGGACCTGGACCTCAGGACCTCCTTGTCTGATGAACAGTAGGAGCAGACGTCAAACGGTTTCCAAACTCCCTCTATTTGCCCTCTATTTAAAACTTTACAGAGTCCACCTCATCAATACTAAGCTGCCAAATACCCTCATAAAACATTTGCATTCGACAGATTTCAACAATTCCTTCCTTACAGTCATATGTTCCTGCTCTGTTCACAACCTTCAGAGTTGATCACTGCAACATTTGAAATGATTAACAGGCCAAACCTTAGACCCCGAGCCCCTCCCCACCCTTTTAGAATCTCTTCCTTGTACCGTGTGCTTAAATCCACTCACACACAAAAAATCTGGACTCACTACTGTACTTGCTCAAAGGCTTATCCTCCTTAAATGGACCCATCCCTTACCTCCCACCCGTAACAAATGGATTCACGAGATACTGCTCTGCATTACATTGGAGGATATCAGGTTCTCTTTGATAGGTTTCTGAAATATCAGGATATTTTAGAATAATTTTGATTCTCTGGTCTCTGAGATCCTAAGATCTGAAATAAAAATATACAGTGTAGTCCTTATTTTATTATTAAATTGCCTAATTTTGTTTAATCTGTGTGCTAGAGGGTGTTTGTCTATCTTATTATGTGGGTTTGAGTGAGGGATGAATTGGGTTGAGTGGGACTATGCTTTTGCTGTTGAGTGGGATTAGATTTGGAGCTTAATTCACAAAACTCTATTGCTGTAACAGTACAGCCATGCTGAATCCTTCCAACACACTGAGGGAAAAAAAGGTGAGGGAGAAAAGTGGCAATGCTTTCAGGCCTAAAGCTGTAAATGCTCCCAAAATGCTTTGCTTGAAGCTCATATCTGCTCCTGTCTGGTCACCAGCCAGAAGGTGTCACCACTTTGAAAACAGCTTTTTCTATGTATGATATTTAACTACGGCATAACAAAGTTGGTTTCTTAAGTATTAAATTCACATTATTTAATTTACTGTTTTTATTGAAATTCAAAAAAGCAAATTAGCAACAGAGGGGGGAACAGCTGTGTGGCCCACAGTGGCATGGCTCAGAGGAAATAGGGCCCATTACTGTTGCACTTTTGTGAAAATTGAAATTCTATTCATTGTTGTGTAAAAACAAGGTACAGTGAAAGAATGCACAGTTCACAAAACAGATAAAGTAAAGGTCAGACCAAACAGGTAGGTCTTAAGTTGCTTTTTAAAGGAATCAACAGTGTCTACTGATCTTAAACCCAATGGAAGAGAAATCCAAAGAGTTGGAGCAATGACTTTAAACACACAGTCTCCTTTGGTTTTAAGTCTGAAATGTGGAACAACCAACAGACCCTGATCAGAGGACTGGAGAGTCCTGCTCAAATTGTAAGATGGTAAAAGTTCAGAAAGTTAAGGTCTTAACACACTGGGTCCGTTATTTTCGGATGTGCACTCAGGCATTGCACACTAGGTCTGATGAGTTTTTATTTGCCTTCACTGCGAAAATTCGTAAAATGTCAGAAATAGTTTTGTGTCTCTGTCACTCCTTTAAAATCCTGCTGGATCCATCCTGACAGAGAGCTTCATACAGCACACGCTCATACGTCGTAGCGCTGAGCCCAGTTGGAGAGTAACTTTTTAATTCAGCCTCTGTTATGACCTGTGAGTAGGCTACAAACTTCCTCCTTTATCTGTCATATTTCTATACCTGATATCCACATAATACACCAGCAAACTTCGGTCTTTGCAGTGAGGTTTTGGTGCGAGAGAGCGAGAGAGAGGGAGGGGTTGGGCGGGGGTAAGCGAGCAAGAGAATAAAGCAACAGGTGCTGATCTGAATCGTCAATCACCTGTTATATTTCCAAGGTCGACATCCACATATTAAATAAGCAAACTTTGGTGTTTAAAGGGAGGTTTGGTGCGAGAGAAAGGGGAGAGAGAGGAGGGATCCGTCCGGTGTGAGCAAGCGAGAAGGAAGCAGCGGGCACTGTTTTAAATCATCAAGGTCCCATTTAAATGAATTGGACTGATGAGAAATTTCGCATGAAATCGAGCCTGTTTAGAAAAAGAAATATGACAGATGAAAAATTTCAGCTTCAGTGTGCAAACATGATTGTAACAACACGAGCTTGATTTTCTTTTTTAACGTGTTAAAAAATTTCGGTCGAAATAAATAGACTCAGTGTGCAAGGCCTTTATACTAATGCTTGACCATGTAGTGCTTTAAAAGTAAACATTAGAAACTTGAAATATATTCTGAAATGTATGGGAAGCCAGTAGAGAGAATACAGAATTGGTGTTATGTGTGACCTTTTTGAAGACTTGGTAAGTAGTCTAGCTGCAGCGTTTTGAACCAATTGTAGACAATTTACAGATGTTGTACTCAGGCTACGTCCACAGGGAAACGAATTTAGGAGTGTACGCAGAAGTTTCTTATTGTATTGGCATTTCATCCACATGGAAACTGTGTTTTGAGAGGCTGTAAACGCTACTTTTTGAAACACAAATGTTTTCAAATGACGACTACATGGCTAGAATCTTGATTTTATACAACTGTTGCAATGGATGATGGAAATCCCTAATTTCAATGGTTAACAGGTGTGGCCAAATACTGTTGTCCATATTGTGTGATGTGTGTCATCTGCTGTGTAGTCCCACTATTGTCAAAGCTGTCCACATGCAAGGAACTTAAATAGATGAATGTCCGACCCAAGAGCTGAGAGAACCAGGTAATGCCGAGATTTTCTCCATGTAACAGAATCCTCCTTGTACTCCTGGGATATGCCTTTGATAATTGCTGGCAAAACTTCCCTTTCAGCAGAACAGCTCTATAGGTAGGTCTATATCTAAGACATTCAACCCAAGATAAAGACAAAATCCATTTGCTCTTTTTGTATGTGTATTCACTGTTGAAAGTAATACCTGCATTCATTAAGTGGCATTTCATTGTATATTTGGAGGATTGTCTCAGGAAGTCACTGGGGAAGAGACAATAACATTATGCAACATCATCACATTGCCTCATTAATGCACCTTAACGAGAATGGTCTCTCTATGTTTGACTGTGGGGGAGATGGCTTCTTGGGAATGTTGACACAAAAGTTTTGCATACACTGTCTCATGGGAGTTTCACCACACTAATTAAAGTTGCTATGCATCACATAAGGCTTGTTCCAGCCTTTGCAGGGCCAGAAGAGAAGTGTAGAGCAACAATGGGGGGGGGGGGGGGTGAACAGGGCAACAACAGCAGATAGGAAATAAATTAAGGGACAGAAAGTAACATGTTGGAGTGGCATCCAAATAAAGATGGTGGCAAGCATGAGCTCATATGCAACTGAATTAATTATTCATGATTGGCAGGCTCCACTCCATGCTGTGTCTCACCGGGCCTGCAGGTCGTGTCTTTCTTGTCTCGAGGAATCGCTGTTTCCTCTAGTTCTCCCCTAACAGTATGCTAAGGGCAGAGGCATGTCAGCTCTGGCGCTGCTGTAATAATTACTAGTCATGTCTCCTAAGCTTTCCTACTAATCCCAGTTCAGTGTGCAGCAACGCTTGTGGGCGTCGGCATCAACACAGCAAATCTCTGAAGAATTGGGATGATTGGATTTCTTCAGGGACCATAATCATCCTTCCACAGAATCGTCACAATCACATTCTTTGTACTGACAATCATTCAAACCAAGAATCTGCATCTATATCATATTTTTCAATTTTTACTTAAAAAAAAAAGGGAGAAACACAATATAGCTTCTTCAGAAGCAGAGATTATTCACTTAAAGCCACAGATCCAAACTTGCCTTCTCCTGAACTCTATCAGCTGAACTGGATAGGGTGTAATGGGCAGGCCTGCCCACAGAATTGACCCCTGAAAAACCCAGTGAATGGGCCTGCCACAGTTGTGATTTATTGATGATGTCAGTGCAGGTGTGTTGGATCATTCTGGCTAACATTCACTTCATTTGGAGCTGAAAAGTGTGTGAAGCTGTTATTAGATTCTGATGTTCAAATTACTTATTTGTGAAACTTTTTAGCCACATTTTATCAATATTCTGCCTATCCACATTGTGAACCGTGGCAAAAAGAAGTAGTTGTTTTCACAAAAAAAGGGTTTAAATTTTGAAAAGGATATATATTGTACTACAGCATAAATTAATAAATAAAATTCACTTTTAATGCTTTGATAAGAGTGGTTATTGTTCAGGTTAATTATGAAATACGTTATCACAAATTGACTTTACAATGGACCATGATTTTCCTCCCTCCACTGGGCCCCCATATGACTGGGCCCTGAAGAAAGCTGTCCCCTTTATTCCTGTAAAGGGCTTACTTGATTATGGGTCAGCCTTATGGACCAGTGCCCACACATAAATGCAGCTGGCCCACCATAAATTATCCGGAGATTACACATTTTTATTGTCTTTCCTTTAGCCTCATTTGACACCTAAGATATATATATTAATAACCCCCCTTTGAAAAAGCTAAAGACATTAAAATTATGCTGCTATGAGATGTGTGAAGTCATAACCAGTCATATCTGGTTCAGGCTTGTAAAACTAGAAGGTGTGAGCTAGCTCTTGCACTTGTGCCATGCTTCTCAGCTTCTAAGAAGATGGATCCATGAGTGACAGAGAGAGAGAGAGCTACATGTGAATGACAGGGACTCAGCTTTAACCACGTAAACGTCAGACAACTCCTCAAGGATTCATGACCACCATCCCCTCATCCAAAGTGACTGGCACTGCTTCTGCTGAAAGAGTCATGTCTAATTTTCATAAGTGGAATAAGATGTCTTTATGACTACTAAAAAGGAATGTCAGGAGATAGCACTGGATATTCCTGTCTGATCTGGTTGTCTTTTGTATTGTCTTAAAAGCACAACCAAGCTGTTACTGATGATATAAGCTCAGACAGACTGAGCAGTACATTGCTCTTTTTCCATTCACGCTCTCTTTCTCTCCATCTCCATGATCAATACAAACAAATAGCCTGATTTATTCGTTTGTATCATCAAAAAAGAGGATATTCTTACAAAGAAGGTGAAGAACTGTATAAAAACTGATTTGTGGGATTTTCACAAAGCAGAGAACAAGCATGATTACGTATCTTTTTTTCGCATTGGGAAGTAAGAGGTGAATGCTTTACTCGTGTCAATATGACAAATTGATACATATTTCTCTTGAGAAGTCTGCAGATGAACTAAAGGCTGTCTCTATGAAATGTGTCAGAGAACGTATCAAGCATTTTCTTACAAAATGAGAGGGGTCTAGTTGCAGACCGCACATCTCTGACGGCCACTCTCACAGACCGTTGATCTGAGACACAGTCTCTTTCAGATCTAAAGTACACATTATAACTTTCACAAACAAATTATGAACTGAGGTTTAGGGTTAGCGTAAGGGATAAGATAAGGTTAGGATATCAAACGTGAAAAGTCAAAAACCTGACCTGCAAAACCTGACTAAAAAACACAGAATAAGCCGAGTAGCTACATTCACTGTTAACTTTAGCTTCGTTTGCTAAAGCTTATATTGCTGCAGCTAACTTAGCTGCATTGGCTTACGTAGTTATGTAAATTATGTAGCTAGTGCAGCTATGTTAGCTTTAGCTTAAGCTAACAAAGCTAAAGTGAGCCACTGTCACGTAAGTTGTTCTAAAATTGGTCTAAACATAATTAGCAAACAGAGCTAAAGCTGATCTAACCACAGCTGAATTAGCTGCATTGGCTTATGTAGAAATGTAAACTATGTAACTAGCACAGCTATTTTAGCTTTAGCTAAAGCTAATAATGCTAAAATGAGCCACTGTTATGTAACTAGTTCTAGAATGGGTCTAATTTAATCCAAGATTAGACTTGTGATCTTTTCTGTGCTATTTGTGAAATGTTGCTTAGTCTGTAATGTTTGCAATGTGGTTCTGTCATGAAGGTAACTCCAGACTTTGTTTAAGAATAGAGTTGAATTCAAAAATTTAATAAACAAGTTGTTTTGGCAAATTACAGCACTTCTGTTTTGAAAGAGACTGTGTCTCAGTTAAACGGTCTGTGAGAGCGGCCATCAGAGATGTACGGTCTGCAGCCGGCCTTTCAAAAAAATAGAATAAAGTAGCCTGATAAGAAGAGGGCAGTTTCAGCTTTTTATATAATAGGCCCACCAAAACCCAGCAATGGAGTACCCCAGGGATTAATTTTGGTTCCAATTCTATTTTCATATGTCCATGACATTGCAGAAAGATCTGCGTACTGGAGAGTTCATCTTTATGCTGATCAGAGGTGTCAAAAGTATTCACATTCATTACTCAGGTAGAAGTTTAGATACTAGGGTTTTAAAAGACTTCTGTAGAAGCTGAAGTATCAGCTCAAGCTTTTTACTCAAGTAAAAGTGTAAAAGTAATGGTTTCAAAACTACTTAAAGTATAAAAGTACGTAATGTAAGGTGTGTGTGTGGGGGGGGTGCCATTAAGGCTGTGCCACAGGGGCCTATAGTGCACTACCCCACCTCCCCAAAAACACATTTTTCTTAAGGCCATAATGAATATATGAATGTAATGTTATATTAAAATGTTAACATTGAATTTTTTTTTTCTTTTTTTTTTTTTTTTTTTTTTGGAAAGATGATCAGGAATCTATGGCCACCACTTGGTTTTCTTTACAGAAATAAGTCCTGCTGGTCAATAAGAAATAGAAAATAAAATTATCCAGGCTACAATATTAACAGTTTAGGACTATGGAGATATTCACTGTATACATGTACTGCTTCTGTCTTGAAGCCATTGGATGACATCTATTACAGCATTCTTTGCTTTACCATTGGCGACAGACTTTGTACTCACTTTTTTGACTTGCATTGCTCTGTAGGTTGGTCAGCATAAATAGCAGCACATTTCAATTAAAGCAAAGCTTGTCATTAATTAGAAAAAGAAAATAATCCCATAGAAACACATTAAGCAGTGTAGTCCTACTATGCTGCTTCAGTTTTAACCTCCAGTATGGAAGCCTGAGTGTGCCAGTTTATGACCAGGTCAGCCTATTTTTACTGTATGTCCCTCCTCAGGTAAAATGGCTCATCAGGGCTTTCCCTTTAGAGGGCATGTGAGAACAAAGGCAGCTTGTTTTGATAAAACCATTACAGACAATTCATCCCTGAGGGAGTGAGTGCGTCTGTGTGTGTGAGTAAAGCCATGAGTGTATGCCTGAGTGCATACAAGCATGTGTGCATTACAGTGTGAATCCATACACTCCACAGAAGTAGGAGCATGTGTCTTTTTCTATTTACCAGAGATATAACCACAGTTTCTAATTTTAGCCAAAACATGTCCCTGCTGTCACAATTCCTGTACCTTTATGTCAGTTTTAGTCCCATGAAGGAGAGTGTTTGTTTGAGTGTGATAAGTCACAGCATGAAGTAGAGTGACAACATTTTACACTTCCTTATTAAAAACACAGTTTAAAAATAAATGAGAAAGGCAAGTCTATAAATGAATGTGTTAAATCAGCCAACCCATTCATTTACATCTTCTAAACGCCAACATTCAACCATAAACAATCAATGCAAAACATCTTATGGCTGGAATGAGTAGAGATGCATGATTGTATTGACAGATATTAACTAAATAAGTTAATTACTGGTATCAGCTGTATTGAAATTTCTGCTGACATTCCCAACCCATATATCAGCTTTAAATATCAGCCTATATTGGCTGTAAATATTTGCCACTTGGTCAGATAAGTTTGTGGAGTTTTAAGTCGGACCTACAGGTCTATGCTGGCAGAAATCTTTTTCTCTGTTAGTCTTCTTTCCTTGCATTTTTAAAATCTATTTTGCTTTTATTTGGAAAGGCTGGGACAGTAACCTGATCACATTCATCTGGGAAACCTGTCTGTCACATTGAGGACATGAATGCACACATTTTATTTTCCTCTTTTCTAGAGATGTCACATTATGGGTAACCCAAAATAATAAGACTAGATCTCAACAAAAACATCTCAATTTTTTCCTGATATTCAGGGCTGGAGTGGGGAGAAAATTTGGCCCTGGCAGTTTTGGTTTAAACCGGTCCCTCACAGCGGGCTGAAATGCAACATATCATCACAATACCTTGTTGTCTTTTTGTAAATAGAGTTACTAAAAATTATCAAACTATGACATAGTTTAGAGCAGTGTTTCCCAACCATTTTTCCTTGGAGCCCCCCCTATATGTACACAGGAAGTGGAGCCCCCCAGGACCCAAGAGAGAAGAAAAAGTGACACACTGCCGTCAAACATCAACATAGATTTTAACTGTGTCGCTGATAAATCCTGAAAAAAGGCCTATGCATGTTTTTCTTATTAAACAACATTTGCATAAATTACTTAATAACTGCTTTATCATGGTTAAGTCAATATTTGGAAATGCAATTTCCAAGATCCCCCCCCACCCTGGATGGTCCCGGACCCAGTTGGGAACCGATGGTAAAAAGGTAGAGCCTCTGACACAGCTGATGGGGTGTTTTTACTCTGTTTTTACTATCTTGTGGTCAGAGGTGAGTATACACCATATCAGGTAGGAGTGCAAAAATGTATACACTTATTTTGAAAAATCTCTGCCTGAACTTATTATATTTTTAAATTCAAACAGCCTTAATTTATACAATATTTACAACATTTCCATCAATATACAGAATTGAAACTGCAGATTACTTAAGAATATTTACTGGAATAATGTCAATAATCACAAATTTGATGTTGCATACTTCAGAACAAGCTACTTAGCTTTAATAAAGTCTGAATTCAGGACTTTTATTTATAATGCAGTAATTACCCGGTACGGTGAGAGGATTTAACCAACACTTCATTCTGCAGATCAGAGCTACAGATTTAAAATCAAATTGTTTGAGTTTTCTTTCTAAAGTGGACTCATAGTCAGATTATGTTTATTATGACACTACAGAGCTCACTCACCCACTGCTTCACTCTCCTCCTATTCATGGTGCACCTGTCACACAGCTGCCTCTCCTCCTCCTCCTCCACCTGCATGCAGCATCAGACCATCGACAGTATGGCCTGCAGACTCTTTTGTGCATCTTGTCCAGCAGTTTTTTTATTCTAAGTTGACGTTTAATTGATCATTTCTGCACATAAGTTCTGTTTTCTGCTGACACTTTAGTTTCACTTTGTAAGCTGGAGTAGGGTGTTGAGGGGAGGGGTGTAAATGGAACTTAAGCAGACGCGATTGGGCCAGTAAAATGTCATTATAAAGAAAACAACCAATGGGCCTCTGCCCCTGCTCTATGGGCCAGTGCTTAGAATTTTTTTTATGTAGGTAGGTATGCTGGTATTGTCAGTCCACCCCTGCTGATATTGCAAAATAAAGAAAATAATATACATGTTCTCTTATAGCAGGAGTGTCCAAACTATATCCTGGGGGTCAAATGTGGCCCACGGCCCACTTTTAAATGGCCCACAGCAAATTTTGAACATAAAATGAAATTAGAACATGAAGCTTTTGCTTGACTGTATTGTACTTCTTAGTTTCAGCACAAGGCAGTGCTACCATGCTCATTCTGTTAACAAACATTTTGACAAGAATTTATCGATGTTTTTATTAATTTGTGACTACACTGAGATGACACTGTACATGGTAAACATATTGGCAACCAAAGTAATAATGTTATAATGTTATTTATAATGCCCTGAATAATTACCCTACTAAATAGTGGCACCAATAGTGTTCCAGGTGTGTAGCCAGTGGTATCCAGGGCCAACCAGGTCTCCCTGATATCTGACTGGCCTACCAAAAATCCTTAAATTGATTGGCCATTTGCCTTGTCAATTACTTACTAGCCACGTGAGCACATCCAGTCACTAAAAATATCTTAATCTAAGACTGGTTTAAAACTTTAATATCCTCAAGGTGCACTATATGAAAGTGGCCCCACCATTCTTATATATTTCAATATGTGGCCCTCAGTGGAAAAAGTTTGGACACCCTTGACTTATGGCTTCCATACATCATGGACTATTAGCCACACTATCTTTGTCTAGGGTCACATTTGTGACCCACTGAAAACAGCTCTGTACCCCAATTTTGGGTACCATCCAACCAGTTCACAATCACCGGTCTAAATTAGACAAAAATCATATTGACACCAAAACATCCCATTCATCAATATGAATGAATGTCGCTACAGTGTTTATATTTACACTGGAGGCTCTGAGTACACAGGGCCTTTATGGGAGAAGCACCCAGAAAGATACAACACAGACAGCCTAAATGCTTGCAGGAGCCCATAGAGAATGGTCCCATGATTTTGTGCAACATCCCTGGATGTCTGTTTACAGGAAATAAAACAAAGCTGAAATCATTGCCAGAGGACTGCTGATGGCTTCCTGGATTGCACCACTGGCATTGTTCTGCTTCTTTTGTTCCATTCAATGACTGTTTTAGAGCATTCATCCAAAACCTGCTGCAAATGCTGGAGGAAAGCACTACACACAAATGGAAAAGAGCACTTATGACACCAAACACTGAGTCAATTACCCATATTCTGCATTTCAATGTAAATGTAATTAATCAAACAGATTAGGATCCCTGTTAATTGTGTGTGGGAAATTTATAACAATTAAAATGTCTCAACCTCAATGATATAGAGAAAAGAAAACATTTGGCATGCTTGCAAATGGATCAGAGGCAAAGTGTATAAAAAAGCAGCAGATATTGTTATTGAATTATTCTCTATAAGAAAATCTGATACTATAGAAGGCATGTAGAGGTTTTGTGAGCAGGGGTTACTGGAGAAGACCCACTGTCTCAGCTCCTCTCTTAAACCACCAAAGACTCTCCTCTGCCAATGTCATTAACTTTCAGTTCCTCCACGCTGCACCAGTGGAGAGAAACTTTGATTGCCACACATAAAATCGACATTACATGAAATATTATGATCCAGAGGAGGGGATAAATAAAATGAACTCTGTTTGACTGTCGGGCTTACACTAATTGAAAGTCCCCTCAGAGTGCTGACTGTGAAATTGACAATGCAAAAGAGACCCAATTATGAGCAGTAAATTCAACAACACCCATTAGTGAAACTACTGAGGGATTTTTTAAATGTTTGAGAGCAAACATGGTGACCCTCCCTGGAATCAAGTCTCCCCTGTGGCAAGGCTGTAGGATGTTTTGTTGCACAGCAGTAATTTGACAGCAGTAGGCCAGCTTAGGCTGAAGTAAACTAGTCATACTGCGTCGTGTCCAACGCTTCCAGCCACACTAGTTCTCTATCCGGTTTGACATAACTGTTATACAAGCACACCATTAGGCTCACTGTACAGTGCAGTTCCCTTCACTTCTATGACATTAAAACAGAATCCCTCTTCAATACTGAGTCAGGATGGTTCAAACTCACACTAGGAAACCTGCCCAAGCGCATCTGACCCCTCAACTTACAGATGCACTGATGCATCTGATTAGCAGACCTGACGACAAACATTCACCAATGCTGTGGCATGAACAGATATCAGTAAATAGTGTTCATCTATTTCATTTTTCTACCATCTTTTCAGGAGTTTTCATGAATATTTCAGGGAATATATTGTACATTGTACATTAGCAACTGTTATGTACATTTTGGAAATGGATTAGCATTTTTTGGGATTCTGATGGGAATTTTGGGGAGGAATTTGACATATTTTCAGTGATACTTGAAAAATGTATTCTTAAATTTTGGGGAATTTGACTGGGAAATTAGGGTGAGGGTGTCCTTTGAAATTTTAAAAAAAAATTTAACAGAAATTCCAGGGATTTTTTTCATGTTTGGGGGATTTTTTCTTTTTTTTTCATGTGTTTTTATGGGGATTTGGGAACTTTTTGGGGAGGTTTGGTGGAATACATTTGGAAATTTTCATGAAATTTCATGTACATTTTGAAATTGGATTAGGATTTTTTGAGGAATCTGATGGTTTTTTGTTTTTTTCTTTTTGGTGGGGGGTACTTTGGAATCTATATGTATTTTCAGGGAAACTAGATACATATATGTGTAAATTTTGGGGAATTTCATTGTGAATTTAGGAAAGGGATGTCCTTTGATATTTTTAACATCACAGAAATTCCAGTGATTTTTTGAATTTTTGTTTGTTTGTTTGTTTGTTTGTTTTTTATGGGAAATTAATTCTCATGCAACTTTGGGGAATGTATTCATATGTTTTGGGGAATTTGTAAATTTTTTGGGGGGGAAATTTGATTTGAGATAGTTTAAACTAAATTTTGGTGCATTTTTTTAAATTGGAATTTTTAGGCTTTATGATAAAGATTAACTGAAAAATTGGGGTAATATGTTAAGAAATTATGGGGTACCTTTTATGGGATACATAAAAAATGTTTCACAGATATTTTAAATAATTTCTTGGAAATTGTGAAGAATTGCAATTTCCAAGAAATTGGAAGAATTGCAGTGGTGTGTATTTTATAAAGGAAGGTCCATCATCAGAATGACTTCACCATCCCTCTCACAATGAAGACCCTGAGTCAGGATAGTCTAGGTTTATCCAATGTGAGTCCATCCCTGGCCCAGGCAGTGATGGAAGAGGAGGGCTCGGCGTGGTATGGTTACTCTTTTATGTGCACAAGCACAGGTGTTCAACAAGTAAAATGCCTTGTATAAAAAAGAAATCCAGGAGTGTTCTAGTATCTATCTCATCAAAAAAAAAGTCAAAAATAAACCACAAAGTTACAGTCTCGCTCTCTGTGTTGCTCTCCAATGTGCCGACCCACAATCGTGTTGTATTACCACATGATGATGTATCTACAAGTACAAACGGTAATGTTTGTCTGCTTTGGATTGATTTACAAAAGACAGTCATATCAGACTGTCTATGTGACCTGCCTTTATGTGGGAGCAAAGTTTTATATCTGTTTTAGTTTCAGCATTTCTATTTACTGATTTTGAAAGATGTTAAATCCCATCAGCTGAAGTGAGAAACTTCTGCTAGCCCTCTGCATTTAAAAGACATACTGTATCCTCCATCTCTCAAACTGATAACGTTTATGTGGTGAGATAATGGGTAACACTAATGGCTGACCTGATGTGACACTTTAGGTGCCTCATCTGCCGTCTTCTTGGTGTCCATGTTGTAAATGCCTTATCACATGATGAGCAACTACTCAACTTAAAGCAAAAAGGCTCATCACACAGCAGTGAAGCTGACCTGGTGACTCGTGTAATCTCTGTGTGCATTGTCAAACTACAGCATTAGCATGTTTTTTTTTTAATTTTTATCTGCTAATATCTTCTTTTCTGCTCTTTTGTTGAAATTGAAATTCACTCAAACTACAGCATGGGTATAAATAAATATTCTCATTGTTGCCTCATATGGCAGACTCTCTTGCACCGGCTGCCACTTTCGTGTCATTCTTTTTACATCATGTCTTGCTTCAGGAGACCCCCCAGCCCTTCGACCTCCCTCCGTCCCACAGGAATAGAATCACGCTATGAGGTGCTTGTTTGAACAACCAGATAAGGAGGATTTCAAAGGCAGTCTGCCTGAAATTCTCTTGAAACTTTCAGAAGTGCATGTGTGAATATCTATAGCTGTGCCAAGTTTTATCTGTACAAAGCTACTTTCTGAATCTGCCTCGGCTTTTAACAGCGCACAAAAGAAACAGATTCAAACTGGGATGTGCTTTAGTAGCAATCCTGGCAAATGTAGTTTAATAGATCAGTTGTTTTAAGAGCTTAAACCTGTAGCATAGTACAAATGAAAATTTTGACTCGTCTGAGGTTGAGTGGTTTATTTTACAAGTAACATTTTATGACAACCCACCCAGTGTTGTAGATCTGGCCCACTTACCAGCTGACATTTTATACATGACAGCATGAAGACAACAAAGAGAAAGGCAGCCGTATATCTGAACAATATCGCTCCTTTCTGCAGACACAAAAAAGAACAAATCCTTGCTGTTTACTCTGAAATGACAACAAATCATTTCCAGCACCTTCTCCTTGTTCTCTCACACAGTCTGTTATGTTTTTCTCCCTCTGTGTAAAGTAAATAGATTGTGTCTAATGCTCTCATTAGTCCTCTGTATCTCTCAGAAGTATTGCGTCCTAGCTTCATCTTTTATTCTTTCTATTCATTCAATCTAACAGCTCTATGTCGGGGAGAGGAGGCATCTTGTATCAGTGTTTCACTGAAATGAAAATAGGAAATTCACAGCATGGAAATGTCTTTGGCAGGAGAGGGAGGGAGCGGGCTGAGATTGCTGCTGTTGCAGCCAGAATTAAAGACACAACAGATCAATATGAAGTCAAACACAGCTCAAACTAAAGGCGCTATAATAAAAACTGCTCAAAGGTAATGCATGAGTGATGGAGATGTGAGTATCTGCATGGTTTAGATTGACTCATATGAAAAGTCTTTTTTTTTAAGCTGCGGAACTTCAAAGGCTACACTGTTTGATAAAATTTGTCGGAATGTCATGTAACAGAAAAATGATGTTGAAATTCTTATAAATGTGCAAAAGAAAGAGAGACATGTGGGAAAAAATAAGCTTAGGTTTTATAGGTGATTATAATAACACGACTCAGCAAAACAGATGCGCTGTCTCAGTCCTGCGACTAACTACAAAGACACGTCAACTCTGAAGGAGCAGATTTTGATATTCAAAGGTGAGTCAGCAAAAGTGAGTGCGCTGCAGGGAGAGGTTAAACAACGAGTAGTTTTACCATCAGGCAAAGGTAGGCAGTTTCTTGGGGCTTTGTGCTCCAAGATGACTTAAGATGCTCCTTAAAGATGTACATCAAATACAAGCATAACTGATGCCACTGCTAACAGCTCAGTCCGAGTCCACTCAGCAGTAAGTTTTGCTCCAGCATTCTGAGCAGCCAAACTGAACATCACGTGCTTGTAAATTTTGCAGTTCCTTTCTAAATCAAGGCCCCAGAGTCTTGAGGAAGAGGGGAGAGGTGCAGAACCCAAGTTGACTGAAGTCCAGTGTAAGGTTTCCACAGTCAGTGATGATCTCTGGTGCCATGTCACCTGCTGTTGTTGGTCCACTGTGTTTTAATAGTCCAGAGTCAACGCGGCCATTTACCAGGAAGTTTCAGAGCACATCATGCTTCCTTCTGCAGAGACGCTTTATGGAGATGCTGATTTTTATTTTACAGCAGGACTTGGCACCTGCCCATGCTGCCTAAAGTACCAAAAGCTGGATAAAAGACCATGAGATCCCTGTCCTTCATTGGCCAGGACACTCACTGGACCTGAACCCCATAGAGAATCTCTGGGGAAATGTCAAGAGAAAGATGAGAGATACTGGACCTAAAAATGCAGAAGAGATGAAGGCCACTATCAGAGAAACCTGGGCTGCATAACACCTCAGCAATGCCACAGACTGATCGCCTTTATGCCACACCGCACTGATGCAGTTCTTCATGCTAAAGTAGCCTTGACCGAGTGTATTTAAATGGCATACTTTTATGAAGGCCAACATTTATGTGTAAAAAATAATTTTGTTGGTTGATCTTATGTAAAATTCTGTTTTTTTGACATACTGAATGAAGGCTGTCCAATAACTGTAAGCTGTAATCATCAAAACTCAAAGAAATAAATATTTTAAAACACTTCTTCTTGAGTGTAATGAATCTAAATAACATATGATTTTCACTTTTTGGATTGAAATGTTGAAATTGATTAACTTTTCCAGGATTTTCTGATTGATTAAGCTGCACCTGTAGGTCTAAAGTTACTAGGTCTAAGGTCTAAGCCCCTCAACAAACCCCCATATCAAGCAATTACAATTACAAATATTGTTTGAAGCAGAAGAATGGGTATTGCACCAATAGTGAGCCTTGTTTTTAACTATATAGGTCACACCTGAGAAACAGAGACGTGCTCAGATAGTTTTAATGTGGTGAGTTTGAGTTATGATGACACTCCTCTGAGAACTGTGGGTTTCAGATTTGTGTATGTTGTGTAGTTCTCTGACTTTTTTACCTGAAACAAGATGCTTGAAAAATGTTCACTTGCTAGGATTGCTTTTGCCCATATAAAGAAAGGTTTCTGGTTGGTCTTTGCCTGGGCCTCTAAATGACTAAAACTGCCCCTGAAAACAACTAAGTGTGAAGTCAGGGTAAACCAAACTGATTAGCATTACTCCGTTGCTGTTTCTCAGGTTTTAAAAGTATAACAGAAGTGATTTTGCACACATACCGTATGTTTAACAAGTTTTAAGATTTTGTCACTCTCCAGTCAAGTCAGATGTTGAAGCCGTCCCTGTGTTCTTCTCTTTAGATGTAAGAACAAATAAACGTCATGAAAAGACGCCGTGGCTGCAGCCCTGTGCTGCTGTTGTCTGAAGTGTGTTCCAAGCTTCTGTGAGGGGAAACTAACTGATGGGTTGGACTGCTGCAGAGCTGTTGTTTTCTGAGGGCTTGGTGTGAAATCAAAGAGAAGTTTCTCTCTAACGCTCACTGCTTTGGAGCGAAGCCTGGAGAATGGTACAATAATATTTCATCCGTTGGTGTTAGCTTATGTGATACTTGTCTCAACTCTCTCTGCTGTTTTGATTAAGTGTTTCAGTACAGTCAAGGATTAGACTCTAAAACAGTTGCTAAAAAGAATATTTATTATATAAAAGGCAGTCAGTTTATGCTTTTTAATGGCTGTGTTGTAATGTTTCTGCTAACACACCTCTTCTAATGAATCATCTTTACACATTATGTAGAATTAATCAAACATTTCTGCTGCTTTTAAATTCTGCATGAATGTAAATGATGCTGTATTGCAGCTTACTTTGCACAGACAGGCTTTAGGACTGATGGTTCAGTCACAAATGCTTACACAAGTGTAAGAGATACTTTATAAATGCTAGAAGAAAAATGTTTTATTTTTACTTTAATTATGATAAACTTACAATCATAATGCGTTGTCATATTCTGTTTGCAGTTGATACTTGTGGTGACCTCCATTAAAGTATCTGGTTCTTCAAGAATCAAAATTAAATACAACTCCAGTTCCAAAGAAGTTGGGACATTGTGAAAAATGTGAATAAAATCAGAATTTAATAATTTGCAAATCTCATAAATCCACATGAGGATCTGGCAAAGATGACCCAGGACTGTTGAGCGTGCTACAATATCAAATAAGAATGGGACAACATTCCTCTCCTAAAACTCCAGCAACTGGTCTACTCACATCGCAGATGTCTACAGAATGCTGTTCAAAGAAGAGGGGATGCTGCATGTTGACATCCCAACTTTTCTGGAATTGAGGTCATATTTCAGTCTTATTTAGAGCTGCCACAGTCAGCTTTAATGCAGCCAATCAACAATCACCTGTGAGTGAGATTCAGTGATAACCTGTAAGCATTACATTTTGTGTTTTGATGTATCAGCTGGTTTAGTGGTCGTAGTCTAGTGAGATTTATAGTCCTGAGACCTACAACTGGAGGAGTAACCTGATAAAAGGAGCATAAAAGTCATTGTTATTCAGTCAACAAGGTGATTTTACTGGCTTTGTTCAAAAGAGGAGAAAAAAAAACTCAGTATCTTAGAGTAAGGACAACAGGAATACACAATGTGATGATTCATTCATTAACTGTGTTCATTTATGTGAATTAATGAACATGATTATCACCAGACTACATAAAGTATTTAAGCCTATTCAGTGGGCTAAACAGTGCAGGTAGTTTAATACATAAAAGGCACTGAGTCTCAGAACATTATCTCAGCCTCATTATGCAACTGATGCAAGCATTTAATAATGCTGAAGACATATATTTCATCTCTTTACAACTATATTTATTCATAATTCTCATAAAAACCCAACATTTCTCTTCTGGAAGTAGCATTTATGGTCACTGTACTGACATGACCTAAACACATCATAAATAACATTTTATCAGCTAAAATAAAGGAGCTAAAAGGCATTGATCTGCTGGTGTCAGCAAGGATTTCAGCTCAGATTTCTACACTTTATTGACAATTTTTTTAGTAAATGGACTTAAAGTTGCTGTTTCAAGTGAAGGACTGAGCAGCAGCTTCACCAGGTGACTGGATCAGTGACTCCCAGAATTATTTGTGATACATTCAATCATGCATTCTTAATAGTGCTGTCATGTAATGACAAAATAATCAAATTATATTACAGTCTTTGTGATTAATTAGTCACATATATGGATAAGTGAGATGAGTACAATGTATGCATGACAGGTAGACCTACTGTAATCCTGTTTGTAATTGGTTATATAAATAAGATCAATTAATCAGTTCACACATAATTTTAATGATTAATCTTTACAAAATATTTTAAATAAATATTGCCCAATCATGATTGGTTGCTGATCAGTCAAGTCAGTTATGGGAGCATTTGCCGGCTCAGCAGTTCACCACGTTAACCTTGGTCCTGTTCTGCACTGGCCATCTCTCTCCTCCAAGCTGCCCCCTCCATGAAGCATGTGGTCGCCCTTGGCGTCTAAACCAGCTCACTGGGTCCTGGGCACCCAGTAATGCAGCCAGTTGGATCAGACCTGGAAAAGTGTGCCAGGTGCCGGTAAAGGCTGCCGGTCTTGTATCAAGCAGCTGTCCCTTCCTTTCCTTGCTCTCCTAAGCAAGTCAACATTTGACATACGGTCTAATGACACCCAAAGATGCACTGAAGAGAAGTCATCACAAAGGAGTCCAGCTGAAGCCTCAGTCCATCAGTCAATATCCAGGCCTCAAAAGGGAATAGTAAGACCAGAAGGACCAAGAACCCTAAGACTCTGACTTTCATCTGCATGCTCAGATACCAGGAACACCTCACTGTCTTCCTAAGTGAACCCATCATCCCATCCACGAGTCCGTCTGCAATTGTTCCATCAGTCTTAATATTTTTAATGGTTTGATTTTACTTTATTACTGTCCTGGACATAAACAATATGCATATATACGTTTCATTTATTTAAAAGTGTTCTTCACTCATTATAGAAGGGGCAAATACAAGGAAATGAGATTTACTCTTACATTCTCCTAAATCACAAAGTTCACACGGTCTGTGTTCCTCAGAGATGTTTTTAAATCTGTAGACTTCTAGAGCCAGGGGAGAGATTCCTGTTTTCAACTGAGCAACTATAACTCTAACATCTTGTTAAGTTTGCTTTAAGATAAAATCCGGTACCATCCTTACACTGGATTTGAATCTACAGTCCATTCAGAAAGAATCCAGACCCCCTTTACTGTTTTCTTGGTCCCCAACAACAAGAAGCTCTGCAGCCCATGCTTAAATCTGCACTTACCCCAAGAAAGACTTTCTCATTGATCCTGTTATCTGACATATTAATGCAACAATTCCACAGTCCAGTCATTTCACATTTCCTCCTTATTGATCAGGAATCTGGCCTGTGTCACCCTGAGCAGCCATGGAAGGAGAAAATTTATGAATGGGTAGGAAACAACACATAGCTGATCTATACAGAATCTGTTGCAGAGTATCTGGAGCTGTACTCTGTTTGAATCCCATCATCCCAGCAGCATTTATACTGCTCACAGAGGGACACCAGGAAGCATCATTTCTGAGACAAACTTGGCCAGTAATTAGCCACATCATTAGTTGTGTGTGAGTTATTTTATTTATTTTTTATCTCAAAGCAATAATTTAACTTTAAGTTGCATTAATGCTTTAAATTCCTATTGGAATTTTATAATTTAATTATCAGAAGCTGAAATTGAATGCGGCCTAAAGCAGACACTCCTTGTACAGCAGGTTTTAGCACTTCTTTTTGGCTCATGCTTTTAACTCCTTAGGTTACGTCATGGGTTTATCATTAATACCTGGCTACTAGGCCTAAAAATGGTGCCTATTCAGTCCACTGAGAATCTAGATGATGTGTTTTCCTGTTTGGTTTCAGGACATGAGGCTGACTACACTGACTAAGGCTGCAAATTCCTGCTCAGCTCTATGACTTTCAGTAAGGTCAAAATATTTTTGAACAAGTATTACAAATATTAACTGTAAAAGGATCAAGATTTGATTTTTTTTAAATCTGTGGCTTCTCTATGCCCTTAACAGGCTTCCAAAGAGCCAGCCAGTCAAAAGAAAGCACACTTTTAGGTAGAGAGGCATTAAAGAGAAAGGAGCTTAACTAAGGGAGGTGCACAGAGAATTTTAATGATCTGTAAATCATGCAAAGCTACTCTGTTTGAATCTCAGAGCAAGAAAAAAAACTAGAAACGGAATGATAGATCTAACTTAGAGGAGACATCTCTCATGTTCCAATGCATTGTTAGTATTTCGTGCCAATGCATGTGTGCCAGGAGGTTGTTGATCAGTCTAAGTCATTTTATTGATACTCAGTCACAACTAATTCTAAAATGTCCAGGATTGTTTGAATGCTGCAGCCCCATATCTCAACTATTCATTCATTATTTTTTTCTCTACCAGTCAAACTGAGGGCTGCATAGAGGGCAGTGGTTAGTGCTGTAGCCTCACAGAAAGAATATTCCTGGTTTAAGCAGGCATTATGTGTTTGTTCTCCACATGCATGCGTGGGCTCTCTCTGGGTGCGCCAACCCCAACAGTTTACATGGACATGGTGCTGCTGATTGTGGCTGCAGAGAGATGTGTAGTGGCTAAAACAAAGTGTGAAGAAAGGGGCAATAACACGTGATTATTGTGAATTTTAAAACTTATGTTGACAGAACTGATAAAGAAAAATAATGTGATTAAAAGTCATTTATTGACACAGTTGTGCATGCTTTGTTGACACATACATACATACACACACATAAAGTTCCTGGTTGGCTTCCCGGTCAGGGCCTTTCAGTTTGGAGTTTGCATGTTCTCCCCCATGCATACGTGGTTATCTGGCTTCCTCCCACCATCAAAGACATGCTCATTAGGTAATTGGTGACTCTAAATTGGCTGTAGTTGTGAGTGTGCCTGGTTGGTTATGTCAGCCCTGCGACTGACTGGTGACCAGTCCAGAGTGTACCCTGCCTCTCACCCAATGACAGCTGGGATAAGCTCCAGCCACCCCGACCCTGAATGGGATAAAGGGTGTAGTAAATGGATGGATGGATGATGACCTAAGCCACAGGTGTCAAACTCAAGGCCCGGGGGCCAAATCCGGCCCATGGAACAGTTAAATCCAGCCCACAAGATGATCTCATATATCTGTTATTACTGGCCCATCAGTATGAGGTCTGCACATTTCCTCAAGTATGAAAAGGTGAACCTATCCTTGATGATTTAAGATATCCTTGTTAAGTCATAAAATCTAAAAAAATAAATATTTAGATAAGAAGTCAGGAATGTAGGAAAAGAAATTAATTTGTGTTTTAATTTCATATTTCAATTTAGCATCTCACAATTAAGACTCAAACTTAGGATTTTGACTTTTAATTTTATACTTTGAGCATTTGAACTCATAATTTTGACTTCTCATATAATATTTTGAACTTTTAGATTCATAATTCAAATTTTTAAGTGATATTTTGAACATTTTAACCAATTATTTTGTATCTTACCTCATTTTTTCAACTTCAAACTTCGACATCATAATCCCATAGTTTGATCTTTGAAACTCACAATTTAAAATTTGAATCATATTTTGACTTTTAATTTTATGATTACAAGTTTTGTTCCATATTTTGACCTTTTAAACTCATGATTTTGACTTTCTTTCTAATATATTTGCCAATAAAACACAATATTTTTCCATTTTAATTTCATGTTTTGACCTTTTTGAACTAATAAATTTACTTTTCTCAGATTGTGAGCCTTTAAACTTATATCTTTAACTTTTTAAATGTCAAAATCGTTTATCATCAGTGCTAAGGTTTTTTTTTCTTTTCCTATTTTATTACCAGTGAAATAAGGTTGACAGTTTCTGGTTAAAAAGGTGACCCTGTTAGGCCCTCAGGTTAGTCCTGAATCCAGAATCCGGCCCCTGCTGTGATTGAGTTTGACAC
The DNA here is from genome assembly GCF_018320785.1 of Cheilinus undulatus. NCBI lineage: Eukaryota > Metazoa > Chordata > Actinopteri > Labriformes > Labridae > Cheilinus > Cheilinus undulatus. The sequence goes on from NC_054867.1 coordinate 15,600,817, forward strand.
CCCTGACCTAAGCTCTACCAGTGTTTTTTTAATGCATCATATTAGTTGAGTCATTTTTAACTTAGTTTATAAAATAGATATTAATAAGGCATTAATGCTTGCTTACATATTTACTCATGCTTTACATATGCTTCAATCATTTATTAAAGTGTGTAGTTCAGGTTTGATATCCATATTAAACATCCCATTTGCAATGCTCATTGTAATGATACTCTCTGACCACTCAGAGGTTGGCAGTGTCTTGATGTGACATTTTAGTATCAGCTGATCCTGACTGGAATCTCGCCAGCTGTGATGCCAAAAAGAGAAGATGAGAAAAGAAAGGAAACTTAAGTAAAATAAAAAATGGTTCTAATTCAGTCCCTAATGAGAAAAAAGAATAGAGACAAGTTGAGCTGGTACCACATAGAGGAAAAGCACCATTAAACAGAAAAAAACACACCATGAAACTTTAAGGGAGAAAGGCTGATTAGTATGAGTGTGTAGCAGACGGGATTTGGAAAAAGTGTCTTAAGTTCAGTACCTTGATCTGATCTGACAGCCAAACTCCCCTTAGCACAGCTGAGCGAGAAAGTAGTGCATTTTCATTCTACACAATGAGCATGTTTTGAGGTGGGGGTGCTCCTATCATAGATGTACTGCATATAGTGCAGCATATTTCCACAATCAAGCCATAGAGAAATATACCTCGCCTTCCACGACATTCTTGAACAAATACTGTTTAAATGAATAAATCACAGAGTTGTAAAGTTACGGTCAGTGTTTGCTCGTATAATCTGGGGGTTTAGGTAGCTGCTGTGTGAAGGAGCCATCGGTAAATAGCTGCAAACTCATAAATCAGATTAGACAGAGGCCTCTGGGAAGGAGAACTGAAGGAATAAGTATGCAGAATGTTTGCAGGGGTCTTTAAATTCTGCCATACCCTGATGATTTCAGACATGTGCTGTGGGGGAAGGTTAATTTCCTGAATTTTTCATAATTAAGAGTAAATTTCCTTCATATCTTAACATAACTTATAAAGCTTTGACTGCTCCTGAAAGCCCCTGCTGGATTAATTACCACAACAGAGCTGTCATAAAAAGAGATCATGCATTTTATTCTCCTTGCATTACACTCAGAAACTATAGAGTTATAATGTGCACTGAGGTCAGCTCTGTAATACTCTCCTTATTTACCAGCTATTCCCTCCACGGGAGGAAACCCAGCAGGATAAGGGGTGCGTAATCTCCCCTGACAGAATGATCATGAAAATTTGGATGGTGTCAGTGCAGCAGTGTGAGTTAAGATACTAAGCAAGAGAAGCCAGCTTGTGTTTAATTTCTAGCTGCTTCACAAACCTCAGCAGAGAGGAGCAGCTGCATTTCTCATGGTGAGCAGGTAAACAGATGTTGGAGACACTGATGAGTGTCTTGAAGAAATCCAAGTCAATTTGGAGAACTAAATAACATTGCACCAGCGTAGTCTAAATGTAGGATAAGAGCCCTGTTTCCATGGTAACAAAGCTGTCATTTGGGGGATATTAAGGAAAGGGCAGACTCTATAAGAGGTGACATATTCGAAGTGTACACAGAACGTTGCCTGCTGAGAGGAGGACACGCTCTCGCTCCTCAGACTGTGCCGACTACATGTGTTGTGGGCAAACCGAAGCGTAGACTCGGTGAGGGGTGGCGAGCGCTTCTACATATGGCCTTTATAGTCCCAGTGGAATCACAGCTCTGCCTTTCCACCAGTCTGCTCCACCTGCTCCGAGCAAGAGCCAAGCAAACAAGGTCCACATGCTGGCCACATTTCCTGTTGGACACACGCAAAAACCAAGCTGCCCAAAAAGCGTCATCGTTTTAGCCAATGCTTAAATTGTTCTAGGCATTCATGCATGTTTCACACCCACAGTGTGATCACATTTGTCCAGCTCAAAAGGAAGAGAGGGTGATCCAAACCTTAACTGGTGCTGTACTCCACTCCAGAGAGGAAAATCAAGCAGAATGTTCAACTCTGAAAACCACAAACTGATGTTCATTGAATCACTCTAGTCACATCTGTAAAGTGTCTTTTTAGGGTTTACACAAGGCTGCTATAAGGGGGGATGAAGGGGAGAGCTTTCTGGGGTCGAGCCACATTGGGGGGCCCGTAGAGGCCCGGAAAATCCTGGTCCTTTGTAATATTAAATTGTGATAATTATATATCTATCTATCTATCTATCTATCTATCTATCTATCTATCTATCTATATATATATATATATATATATATATATATATATATATATATATATATATACATAATTTTTTTTTTTTTTTTACCTGAAAGCCTTTAATGCCTTTGTTTATAGCCCTCTCAAAAATATAACCCCTTTTCTTAAAACAGAAGTAAAATGGGAAAAAATGACAAAAATCAGAAGAAAAACTGGTGGGAAGGCAAAATGGCAAAAAAAAAAAAAGGATGTAAAGCTTCAAAAAGTAGTAGGGAAAATTGTGAACTGTGTCAAAACTTGTACAAATTAGCGTGTTTTTTTTTTTTTTAAAGGGGTTAATAGTGGCAAAAATGGATCAACAGAGGAAACAATAGGCTTAAAGCGCTGAAAAGAGTCAATAGTGGCTAAGAAGTAGCAGAATTTGATGGAAAAGGTAGGGAAATGGGATTACAGTGAAAAAAATAGGTTAAAAAAGGCATAAATGGGTGGAAAAGGTGGTAAAATGAGATTTAGAAAGTAGAAAAAATTGGTTAAAAGTGGCAAAAAAGGGCAGAAAAAATTGTCTAAAATGTGAAATGGAAAAAAAAGTGGAAAGTAGGAAAAACATACAGAAAAGTGGTGGAAAAGATTTAAAAGTGGCAAAAATTGATTGAAAGAGCAAAAAGAAAAAGTGCTGAAATGAGATTTTAAAAGCAGCAAAATTGGATTAAAGTGGCAAAGAGAAAGTGGTGGAAAAAAATGATTTAAGGGATTAAAATGTGGCAAAAATATGTGGAAAAATAAGTAACAATAGGCAAAACTGAGGAAAAATTCCTTAAAATTAATGTAAAGTGGCAAATAATTGTGACAAGAAGAGAAAGAACAAGGAGTTAAAAAGTGTCAGAAACAATCATTTCAACATTAGAACTCAATAACAGTTTGACAGACTTTTCAGCTCCAAAATGACACAACTGTAAGCCAGGACTCTAGCACTCTACTGATCCAACATCCACACACTGATATCATCAATAAATCACAGCTAAAGGGCCATACTCAAGGTTTGTCAGGGTTCCAGCCTATGCTGTGGGTGGGCCTGGGTTTATATATCAATATATGTGTTAAACATGTCCACTCATTAAAACATATGTTTGTTGATGATAGGACTTTAGCTCCTTTTTGCTAAGGTTTTACTGAAATGTTCACATTAGCAAGCTGAACAAACAAACAATATGGTCAGTCATGGTGATGTATTTGGTTAGAGTTACAGTCAGTCAGTTACAGTTTTATTCCTGGGGCTGACAGATGTAATGTGTTGTTGAAAGAGATTGATTTGTGACATTCTACATAAAATTGAGTTCACTGAAAAGATGCTTGTTGAAAGACTATTTCATTCACATTCATCCTTTCATTCATCAATAATCACTTATTCAAATGTTTTCTTGTTCTGGTAATCAGCTGGTATGGACAGTAGTCTACTCACTTAAGTTCTGGTCAATTCCATTCTGCCACGACTTCTCTGGATCCAATCATCCTGCTGTCATATTTTGAAATCTTTTACCTTCCCCTCAACAGTCAGTCTGTTTCAGTGCAACTGCTGCAACCCTCCTCCACACCAGCCACCTCCCTTACATCTCATCTGTGGCCTGGTGCGCCATTCTGCATCCCATCATCACTAACTCAAAGTCTCTGAATATAAACTTTATCTTTATAAATGTCTTTCCCTATATCTTGTTTGAAAATATATCAATACATCCTTAAAACCTGATTTATTGTCCATCCCTGGTGTGTGCTAACCTTGCAAAGCTGATGGACACACCCGTTTCCTTGTTTTTCACTGGTGAATCCATCTTGCAAAGCTCCCATCTGAACTGTTTGGGCCCGGTTAGAGAGCGACAGGACCAATCAGCGACGAGGGGCAGTACTTTCAGGCGCAGCAGAGTCGTGATGTAAACAAGCAGCAGCAAGAGCTGGTGCAGTTATGGAGGAAGTGCTTAGCGTGGATGCTGCTAAAGCAGCAGTTTTATCAGAACTTGACAACATTTCTTCGTTAAAAGAAGATCAAAGAACAGCACTGAGTTGTTTTCTTTTCAAAAACGACAAAAGTCGAGTACTTACATGTCTATGGTCGCCATGTTTCGTGTTATTCCTCGGTAGCTGCACACGCGCAGCTTGCTAGCGGCTACGTCACGTGTTTTGTTGCTCTGATTGGCCCGTAGAGATGTGACAGACAGAACGTTCACCCAATCATACTCTTTTTCAAAGCCTCTGCCTTTTCTCAAATGTTTCCTATTGAAGGTTTCCCAGATGGATGTGTGAAACAAATCCATCTGGTGTGTCAGGTTAGGTGTGTGCCATATCAGTTGATAAATATGTCTATAGACACGTCTGGGCTGATGTTATCTTCTACCTGTGCAAAAACTTTCTCCTTTTCTCAACTGCTCCAGTACTCATCTTCAATTATCCAATAGAAGCTGTTTTATGGACCACAGCCAAAGCCAAATCAGCACTTCTGTCTGAGTCCAGTGTGTCAAAAGACAAAATAAATTGTTGGAATGACCATAAGGCTGTGAATTTATCAGTTGTTCCACAGTTTAAAAATAAGTTAGATAAGCAAGCAGGTACTATAAATCATAGAAAAGAAATACCCAGGATGGACAAGTATATACAGTTGATATTAACACAAAATATTTAAACAGCATAGGTTTACCTGCAAAAACAAAGGATGACAACAGCAAATAAAATCACAGATTGTTGCATTTGCCCTTGGCTAAGGACAATGTTTTTTCAAAGTAGGGTCCTATATGCTCATCAGACAAGCATTTAATAAAAAATATCCAAAGAGAAAGACCCATGTAGGTGTACTCTCTTTTTAACAGTTGGTTTAAAGTCAGTTCTAAAGAGAGTCATGTTTTCAAGACAGTCTGGAAGCAGACCGCCTTTCTCAGATGCCTACCTCTGCAGTCCACCACTGTTAGACACCACCACTCTCAGGATGGAAATACAAAATCTCTCAACGTAAAATGAGATACACTTATGGTTAAGGTTAGATTTGAGGCGAAGCGATGCTGGTGGCATCAATGCATGGGCAAAACAGAAGTAGGGTAAGGGTTAGGGTTATGGTATGGTAGGGTGGGTTAAGAATGGCTTGAACAACAGTAAAACACATAATTTTAATACAAACTATAAGCCTATGTTAACAACAGTCACTAACCTGACCATAATATCTAATTCTATAACATCTAATATAACTGACTAAACCGTGTTCTTAAAGGAAGTGTCCTTACGTGGCTACATGACATACCAGTACGTCATACTGGTAAAATATGTCACTTATAATTTGAAAGAAGTGGTGTGTCACAGTGGTGGTCTGCAGCCGGACCCCTCTCCATGTTTTAAACCCAAGCGTTTGCTAGCCTTAGTGTAACCCCTGTAAAAAGTTGAGTACTCTCATAAGTTAACTGCTGAGCTGGTCTTTGGTAGTTCTCGCGGTATTTCGGCGCCTTCGCGTGAACTCAGTCACATGACGCACGTGAGTCATGTGAACTGATCCTTTGAAAATCATGGCGGTTCAGTCGGTCGGGAGACGTGGGGGACGCTCCATACAGGGCTGCAGCAGGTCAGTAGTCGCTACGAAACTCACAAAAGTACTTGATTCTGTGTATGCATCGTCTCATACTTGTGTCAAACCTTCTTTAGATGTTTACAACCTAAAACGAGCCGGTTGAAGCGACTGACACGCTCTAAAAGTCGACTTGAATTGGTGAGTGTTGTTGTTTGCTATTGATGCTAACTCGGCGCTAGCCGCGTGCCTATTCATATTCATAGTTAGCTTAGCATTAGCTTAGCATTAGCATGCTACACATGTATTCTTATGGACCTTTATTAGCTTCATGATATGCTAACAATAGTGTTGGTCGCAGGTTGCGCTCACAGCGTGACTTCATTTACCAATTAACTGTGGTTCTATGGAACATGTTATATTTATTATTTGAAATGCATTTGAAATGAATTTATGACATTAATAGTGCACTATGACTGATGTTTGTATTTGAGTTGAAATTGTACATTTATTGTTGGTTATCCGCTAACAGCTAATTCATTGGTCCTGTTACTTATACAGGCCGGGTTTTTTCTGTTCCTGATCTAAACCAATCTAAGATGGCGAGCTTACCCAGAACCTGAACCTGAACTGATCAGCGTTGATTTCTCCACCTGTGCAGTAGGAGATCTGCATTCTAGTTCTCTCTAGCCCAATGCCCCCCACAGCTCTCATCTCACTGCTCTGGATTGAACTTTTGTTGCATTCTTCCTTGGACTTTAACTGAAAGACATTCACTGAATTCATCCTGATCTCAGGGGCATAGAAGGAGACTCAGTTGAAACATATTGAACTGTCGAAACATATTGAACTACTGATTCATAATGAACTGCTGATACTAATGGACTGTTGATTCACATTGAACTGCTGATACATATCGATTGCGGATTCATAATGAACTGCTGATACATATTGACTGTTGATTCATAATGAACTGCTGATACATATTGGACAGAAACCAATTGGGTTATCGTTGGGTTAAAGTGTTTGTTTTGTTTTCTGTTAAAACGGTCATGACTGATCTGTATATATTGTAAATATTCTGCACTATAACATAATACAAAAGGTACCTGCAATACAACTTACCTGTCTACTGCTTGTTGTTACTGGTCCTCAGCCTCCTAGAGTGAGCCTAGAAATTATAATTTGATTCTAGCCCATCAACTAAATACTTTTGGTTTTCATTGCTTACCTGTTAGCATTTTTACTTTCCAGATTTCCCAACTGCATACTGAGTGTAAATGCTACATTAGCGTTAGCAGATTCAGTGTTTGTGTTACAACTAAGATGGTGCCATAGAATATGTGATTTTACACTTGAGGAACCCTTCAAGCCTCAAGGTATTCTTAACCATTTTGTCTCTCCTGGATTTATTGTCTTCAAAAACTTGTAAAACATCAACCCTTTGGTGCACAGTGAAGCTCTAAACACTTTTTTTTCTCCAGAATATCCTGGGCTTTAAGAAGGTGTGTCCAGCAGTAACGTAACTTGAATTTTTATCAAGTTACGGGACTATAACAACAAAAGAACAAACTTTGAGTAAATTAAAACTTACCAAGATTTTTATGTATTACATACTATAAATTTACTAAACATTTTTATGCACAAACTTGTTCTCCTATCTTAAAATATGGACAAATTTACAAAAAAGTCATTGCGCTTATTTATATTGGCTCTATTTGTGCCTTTACTCAAAGCAGTTCCTGTCTGCAGTGACACAGAGGGCCACGTAAAAGCCTCTCTTTCTCTATTTTATTAACTTTTTAGCTGTCTCCACCAGGATCTGTGGCAAAAGAGTTGCTCAGTTTGACAAAACATGACTGGACAATGGACATTTATGCCATTGGTTGCCTAGTCCCTTCAAAAAGCATCTTCGGATACAAATGTTCACAAATTTGCATTTAGCATTAACAACTAGCAGCAGAAATGATCAAAAGCTGATCTAAAAAATTGATTAAAAAAAAAAAGACGTCCAATATAAAAGAATGGATAGTGTCATTGAAATGGCTTAACGGCTAGCTTCAAGAAGTACAAAAGTAAGAGGCGACAAATTATGATTCCAAGTTTATTTAACTTTTAATAGCCTGTTTCCCTCTTATTATATACAACAACACTGGTCTCAGAGAGTTAAATAATTTGCATGTATCTACTAATAAAACTGAAACCCTTCGATACTTTCCTTACACAAAATGTGCACTATGAAAAACAATGCAAATACTTTATGGACAAGAGTATTTATTCTGCACTCCTATCCAGTGAGTAATAAGTCCCTTTTGCTTTCAGACTGGGATGGAACAGTCACAGTGACGTCACATACGAAGGTTCAAAGACCCCTGGCTGGAGTGCTTAAATACTGTTAATTCAAGTTAGTTAGACCATCTGCCTGCACAGAAAAAAACATCCTGTGAGTCATGCTGTGGAGTTCCGGTTTTAAGTGGCAGATTGGCTTTAGGTGTGTGCTGTTTGTGTGTATCTATGTGCAGAAGTGATGGATGAAGTTTTGATGATGACTTACTCAGAGACGTGACTTTCGTTTCATATGCAAAACATACATGTATGGATTTTTTTTCCTCTGACTCATTATCAACAAAAGTACTTCCTTCTATGGCGTGTCCATGTTCTGTCCCATTAAATTCATGTCAGTCTTCTGTTCTTTGTGGTGCACGGCTCGCTGTGCTCTACTTTTGTTATCATGATGACAGTGTTCCTGGCAGAAATAACATGCAACTGTACAGGCAGACGAGGGCTGGTCTAATCTGATGATGCAATGCATCATGAAAGCAAACAAGTGTCCACAGGCTGTACAAATGTGCTGGGATACTTAGAGCTGTAACGCTGAAGGCTATTTGTCCTCAGATGCTGTTTGGTCTTGTATTAGTAAATGTGGGTGAAAGACCAGACTCACTGCTCAACAAAAACCTACTTTCCACCACGAAGCTGGACTTGTGCTTCTTCTCGTCCCACGTGAATGAAAAAAAACACATCTATAAAGCCTTTGGCCAGTCAATGGTAGCAGTCTGCACCAAATATACTCTTGTCTGTTTCTCCTTGCCTTGTCTAGGCACTGATACAGTTAATGTGCTCTGGGTGTGTTGGTGTGCTCAATGAGGAGATAGAAAGAGAAGCTGACGTACCACGGTGAGAGAACAAGCAGAGAGGAGTGGCGAGGAGCCAGGTGACTCAGAACATGTGACAGGGGGTCAGTGCGGTAGGAGGTGGTGAGATGAATGACTGAAGTGTGAATCGCAGTCGCTAATGGAGGCATCCACCTCCACCAAGCTCTTTTTCCTGAGGTTTGTGATTGGCTCCTCTCCAACCCTGTGATCAGCTACATGTATTTGCCTTTGAGCCCATGTTTAAATCCTCCTCTGTGATTGTGCACCATGAATAACATTTGAATTAGTCAAAAAAAAAAAAAAAAAAATCCCAATCTGGTTATCGCTAATATTGATGAAGTGCATTCAACACCAGAGAGGCTTGCTTGAAGTAATCTCCAACAAGGTGGAATGGTTGGTTTCATTTTTAACACCCTATTGATGTAAGACAGCCTACCCGTGTTGCTTTATGTAAAATGTGAAATGCTTCCTCTTCACACTTCACCGGCTAATCTGACCATTTTCTTTGCCTGTTGTTCGTTTCCTTGGTTACAAAGTCCTTCAGTGTGGCATCATAGTACAGTACAGCTTCTGTTCAATGCAGAGAAACGCATCGTTGGGTCTGGAGGAGGGAGATATGTTGTGTGCTGCAGATTGCTAAATTTAGAAAACAATTTTTGGAGGTTTGTTTATGTCTCCAAATAGCAATATGGGGTAAACACTGATGCGCTTTAGCAAATGGATCAGCACTACTATCCAGTCTTTCACACAATAGGATCACTTATTTTAGATGCATTGAATTGGATTGGATCATAGTTGTCTTGCCAATGCCACTGCATTCATTAGGACATCGCTGTATTATAGGCTGGCCACACCACATCATTTTAAGCCTGAATTTAACCAGATTAGCCCCCTTTGACAACTGAGTAGAAATCCATTGCAAATGATTATTGCTCCTTATCCCATCAGAGCCTACCTTGGGTCATAAATATCAAACATTTAAAGGGATACTTCGACATTTTGGCATATTTGCCCATTGCAATAATTCCTATAGTCTTAGTAATAGGTCCGTTTCCTTTAGTTGTCAGTGCAAGCTGTTTTTAGATCTGGGGGGACCGTTAAACCAGCTGCCCTGCTAACCTATGTTAGCAGATGAAATTTATGCTTTCCCTCATCAAACTCATCAAATACACAATCCAACAACTCCAAAACGCTTGCGTGGACAAGTTGTGACCTGTACATCCACCACGCTATGAAATAATCATGGAACATTACGAGACGGAGATGTTTTAAAGTTAAATGCAAAGCTGGAACTACACTCCAGACATGGCTGCTGCACTGTGTCACTCCGCCCAGTGGTTTACTCAAGAAATAGTTCAGAGTATTTGCTTCATGTGGCGTAATGTTACATAATTATACTAATTATTTCATAGCGTGATGAATGTGCAGGTAACTACTTGTCCACGAGAGCATTTTGGAGTTGTTGGATTGTGTATTTGATGAGTTCGATGAGGGAAAGCATAAATTCAGTCTGCTAACATAGGTTAGCAGTGCAACTTGCTTAACGGTCCCCCCAGATCTAGAAACAGCTTGCACCAACAACTAAAGGAAACAAACTTATTACTAAGACTATAGGATTTATAGCAATGGGCGAATTTGCCAAAATGTTTAAGTATCCCTTTAAATATTTTACTATCCTAGAACAGACTGTCTCTGACAGAATACCCACTATAACCAGTAAAAGTGAGCAGACCTGGTAGCTTCACCATCTGGATATTATGTAGTCTTACGGCTCACAAACAGAAATACTAATAAATACATAATCTGGTATGGGATGCCATCCCTCTTAGCAGATAAATTTAGATTTTTTTTTAAATTTTGTAAATCAAACTGTATTCATTAACATAGTCCGGCAGTTACATTTGTGGAAGACCACATTGTAAACAAAGGAGACTAAGCCAGGCCTGGAGTGACTAATCTGGAGAACTGGGAGAATCCCTGGTGGGCAGCACTGTTTGCAGGCCAGGAGGGCGGGTGTACAATGGCGTTAAATATAGGTTGTAGTCACAAGGAATGGACACTGGCAGGAGCACTCATGGTTTGAGTTGCATTTCCACTCACAAAACTCTCTCTTTCTGTGCTTGGTGGGTCAAGTGGGGAGGGCCATCCATGTTTGTCTGACTGGAAACTCTGCCATTACATTAGTTCCACATGTACCTTGTCAATGGTGAAATCCCCTGAAAAAATACAGTCAAAAAGATGATAAAGAGAGAAAGATGGATAACAAGGAGAGAGAAGTTGGCAAAAAGTAGGACTTATAAAACGGAAAGCTGTAGAAGCTTAGACGGCCAAAAATGCAAATTCATGTGTCATTACAGGCTCACAGCTTGATGCAACAGGTTAAGGGTCAGGGTAAGTCCAACAACATTTCAATAATTCAACAGAAAAAATGCTTAGATTTCTAATCCATGGCTAAACTGTTTATAGACCCATTTGAGATGTTGTTACACTAATGGTGGCTTGCTTATTAGCTTTAGCCACCAGCGACATACATTACTGCATAAGACGATGTACCTACATTAGAATTAGCTAAAGCTAACGAAGCCAAATCAAGCCAACATTGACATAACTACCTCTAAAACTGATCTTGGATAATAAATGATCATTATATAGCTTACTTGGCTTTGGTTAGCTCTAGCTGTAGCTTCATTAGTTGGCTTTATTAAACACTCTGCACATAGGTTTTGCTAATTTTTGACTTTTTGGATCCTAAACCCTAACCTTCACTTATACCCTCACCCTAACTGGAAGTTTAATCGATTTTTATTTTGAGTGTTTTTCCATTCAGAGGTGGCGTCTCACAGTATCCGTCTGCAAGGGGGGGCATCTTAGAGCTGCCGCCTGCAGCCAGACTGTCCCGGCACAGTCAGCTGAAGATCTCGATCATCCTCAGTGATTGTTTTTCTACTGATGTCAAATTTTCTCACACAACTTTCAGTGAGAACTCCTGTGTGGGAGTCTTCACTGTGAGATGCTTATCACAAACAGCAGATGTAAGGTCTAGTGGTGTGGCTGAGCCATCTAGTTTGTGGGTTAACAGGGTTATAGAAGGAAATTGTTTGAAACGTCCCTTGTATGCCTGTGTGAATAATGAAAAAAATAGACATCAGTACTGTCCATTCCTATCAGCCTTGCTCCTGATTTTCAGAGCTGGAACATCTCTAGTGCTCAGTCTGTAGTGGCATATCATTTCATCCTCCTTTCAGGGCTTTCCACAAGCACAAGCTGTCATCCAAATAGCTGACTAACTTATTCACAGCTGGCTACTTAGTTGACTAAATATTGCATGACCAATGAGTTACAAGTATGTCCTGCTTTGCCTGTACATTTTAGAAGCCCTCACTTCCACTAAAATCACTGATGAGAAAGATGCCTGCCTGTGTGTGTCAACCCTGCCCACTGAGAGTCAGAGTGTGGGGTCACAGGAGCACTCATGCCTCCACATCCCTGAGCTGGCTGCTTTTTCCCACTAGCTGACAACTCCGTATGTCTGTGAAAAGCCCTGTCCTTTCATTGAGGGGCACTAATCTTAATACATTTTCAGGGAACATCTCAAATCTGCCTTAGAGAAGCTTTTCACAGCCAATCTCCTTTATGCATTTCGAAATTCCACTCTTTAGCATTTTAAACTGTTTCTGTTTCAGTTTGTATTTTTGTACTGTCTTTCATTGAAACCTACCACACACAGAAAGTTTTTTAAAATCTTAGCTGGCTTTTTCATTGTGGGAGGCGCCACACATGGAGAAAAATAACCACTGCTCTTACTGTTTTGTTTGTATAGTGTGTGAGGATCAACTCAGCACATCACACAGATTCTGCTCACCGACTACCAGAGTCTCAGCCTGGTCCTGTCTCTAAAAACACCAAATATCCTGTCTGCAGTGACACAGAGGGCCACGTCACCGGCTCTCTGTCTCCTTTGTTCTCTACTATGAGATATTCAGGCCATCTCTAACATTGTCAGCCCAGTCAGACATGCACAGGTTGGCACAGCATGATAAGACAACTAAACAGTCTGCCATTGGTTATCACAGCCCATTTGACAAAACAATATGGTGGCTAATGCTAAGCTAGCAACAGACACGATTTAAAAAGGATAAAAATCTTCAAAATCTAGTTACTGGTGTGGATTTAATCTTAAAATGCCCCGGGAAGTCACCCAAATTCCAAGTTTAGTAGAAAAGGTTCTGTACGGGCTACAAAGGCATGGATGGTGTCATTACAATGCCACAACAGCATGCTGCAAGAGAAAAAAGTAAGCTGCTTTTTGACAGACATTGTTGCATACAACAAAAAGAGACATGGGTAATCAAAAGTTGAATAACTTTTGAACCACAAGTCACTTACTTTTCTCATCCTAAAGACCTCAGTTTTTTTTTTCCAGCAAGCCTGGAACCTCAGTTACTTTCCTGGGTCTTTAAAGATTAAATCCACACCAGTAAATCTGATACTGAATGTCATTTTATCTACTTTTTAATCCATTTTCCATTGTTTTTGCTGCTAGCTTGGTATTAGCCACCTTGTAGTGTGCCAAAAACAGATATCACATGGGCTGTGACAACCAATGGCAGGCTGTTCTCTCATCACATAATGTTTTTCAGAACAGCGTATGTGTCAACACTTTGAAACTGAAAAAAGAGCCTGAGTGGCTCATAAGAGAGAGAAAGAGACACAGACAGACTGTGATCTGTCTGCAGACAGAAACTGCTTTGAATAATGGCTTTTGTTGTGAATATGTGAATATTTTGAAGACTTTGGTCACAAAATGCTTTTTATTTTTCACTATTTGGTTCCCTTGAGATGGGAGAAGTTTGCACAAAAAAAGATGTAATTATGGTGTACTGTGTGTGATAAATACAAATCTCTAAGTTTTAATTTTTGTTCAGTTTTTTTTCTTATATATATATATATATATATATATATATATATATATATTAGGCCTGTAGTTAACCAAAGAAAACTTGCAACAAAATTGCACCCAGGCACCAACCAATCGATTGGTCATTCAGGTAAAAACAAAAAAAAAACAAAAAAAAAAATAAAAATGCAAAAAAAAAAAAAAAAGTTTAAAAAAATCACCTCGATGGGGACCATTTTAATCCATACAGGCTCCTTACTGCACCTGTTTGGTACTCTAAATGATCTTAAAATGAACATAAAAAGCCATTTGAAGCATTAATACATTTTTTTGGCTCATCATGTCATACTAAAAAAAAAGTAATAGTAATTGAGAGATGATAAGCCATGATCAACTTGGTCGTCTCGACGACCAGGGTGATCTTGGTGAGACACAGGCTTTTCAACCAAACACTCGACCAATTGAATGGAAGCTGTCAGCCTCAATGTACAGTACCATAACTTTTTTTTAAATTCTAGTGACATTACTGCAGAGAACATATTCTTAAAAAACAGGCTGTCCTAAAAAAGGATGTTTAGAGCTTGACTGTGTACAACAGGGTTGATGTTTAAAAAGCCTTCTTAGACAATAAGTCCAGGGCAGATAAAACATAGCTCAGAAGGTAAAGGAGAAGAAGTAGACATATTTTACATGTCTATGGCTGCAGGGAGTTGCTACAGTGGCTTAAGCTAAGTTTTCTGAAATATACAAAAAGCATGCAATTAAAAAAATGAATGCACTAATTATGGACCTTAACTAATTGCAATTATTGCATGAGGGCTGACAGCCACATAAAAAATATAAAGCCATGACTCAGAGATGTCTCATTGTCACGAACTGACAGAGTACTTACTATCTGATAAATGTGTAGCTCCTCTTGGTTTCATGGATTTTTAGCTCTTTGTGTATCCATCCAGCCCTCAACTTTCCTCAAGTGGTTCAAACTCCTTGCACCAAAACACCATTTTCAGCTTCAGCAGGAAACAGTTTCAGAGAAAAGCTCCAAAAGCTCACTGCACACTATCTTCTAAGCATCCTCCAGATGACAATCATGGATAGCAAATGTTTAACATTATGGGGTATTTAGCAACTAAAGGACTAAGTATTTCCTTCAGAAGTTGACAGAGGCTAAGTTAGAGCTAAAATAGAATCAGAATTGGATTTTTATTAAAAGAGGTGCAACCACATGACTTCAGCCATAAGCTTGATGTGCCATCGTAAAGGTAATTATATGTAAATGTTCTCACTAAGTTTGCCATCCCCAGTGGCCAAAGAAACCTGCAGATGCAGGTGTAATGCTTGTTTTACTGAGGCAATAAAGTAAGCAGCTGCAGATAAATACTCTTTAAACAGTAATTAATCTATGAAATTATCAGTTATGATTTGCAAATAAATTATCCATCATTTCCACCGTACTTAGAGAGGTAAAGCCAGCTAAGCAAGGCTGATTAATTTAAGTTGTTTGGGGGGCAGAAGTGCATCCTATTGCTCCCTTAAGTGACTCAGAGCGCTTTAACATTTCCGATTTAATTGCATACAGTCTGTTGCTGCGTTGCCTGCCTTAATAACAAGCCTCCTTCCCTCCTGTCCTCCCCCTCCTCCTGTTTTGCCAGAGGCAGAAGCTGCACTGTTGCACCTTTTAAACTGCAAACTGACATAGCTGAGCTTGTCCTGGTGCTTAGAATCCAACTCAATGTACAGATTAAGGAGCTTGTGTGCAATTCAACATGCTTCCAAATTAAGGTGTCTAAAAAAGTGCTGCAATAAATAACTGCAGGCCAGCGGCAGAGCATCATTAAGCCTTGATTTAAGGGTCAACTGAAGGCACATCTGTACTTGCGTCAACACGGTGACAAACTAGCAGGGCATGAGGGAGCTGCATCGATTGTAGTCATGCAACTGCTGGTTGTCTTCAGGCTCTCTCATGCCATTTTAATGAAAATAGATTTCCAATGTCCTTCACCTGTTCAAAATGAATTAGAGATGAGTGCAACATGTTGAGTAGAATATCTAAAGCACAGAGAAATTAATTACAAGACTGAGGACAAAGCCTGGAAGCTTATTGTTATTTTTTTTGTCTCAGAAAAATCTAATTCTCTATAAAACAGAAGCTTGAGTGTTGCATGGATTTCAGTTGGTGAGCGTCTAGAAATTTCAACACATTTCATCAGTTTATGCTGCATAGAGCAGAACCGTGCTGCAGACCCGAGCTGACGCCTAAAATGTCACCTGCGGAATTACCTCGCCCATTTAGATATCATGGAAAATGTCACCTTTCTCTTCAGGACACAGTCAGCAAACACCAAAGGGAAATAATAACGCCTTTCATCATCTATCCCCACCTTTTCTGCCTCAACCCCTTTTACCTTCTCTAGTGTTGTGAATGAGAACATGACAGAGCAGAGAAATGGGGTGACATCCTAAGTGGGGATGACAGCGTTACTCCACATTGGAGGCCCATTACTTCTAATGCACCGCTGAGGGATGAAGATGTGGCGGATCAAGAGATTGCCGTAAAGCCAAAGCATGCCTCTGCAGATGAAAATGTCTACAGTGGCAGCGTGAATCAATGCTGAGGTGAAATATTAATCTTCAATTTAAAATTCTCCTTCAAATTTTCTATTTGTGGATGCTGGGTAGGCTGCGTCTTTGAAGCTGCATGGGGCCATGAGTAACCCTTTCACTGAAGACGAGGCTTGAGGGCATTTATTTATTTCATTTTCTGTCTGAATGATTGTTTATTTAAGACAATGATGACATCATTCTTGCTTATTTTCTTTAATGCTTGGCACAAGTAGTTTTCTCTTCAAGTACAGTGCAGTACAAGCAGTGTAAAGTGTCATTAAAACTTAACTGCGGTTACATGCTCCCTCTGAGACAACCCATAATAACTAATGACAGAGTCAGAGTCAGCAACTTATCCCTGGATTCCTGCCAGAAACCAGCCTGGACAGAAGGGTCTGAAGGGGACCCTGACTAATCTACAGCTGGACCTCCTGTGGAGGATGATACATTTTCACAATATGATTTCCTGCAGAGAATGAGCTGGATGCAAGCATGACAACTGGCGATTTTAGGAGACCTGGGCACCCCTAGATCTCATCCCAGCACCCCTGAAATAATAATAACTGAAGCAAGTGCCCCACTAGATTGTTCACGTTTGACTCAAGTTTTGCAAATATGTTTATTTTACATTTTAGCATGAAAAAAGTTCAGCAGTTCATTAATAAAAGGCAGAAAAGTCCAGAAGTCAGAGATGCAAAAGGTAGGTTACATGTAGGCCATTATACTTAACAGACATATTGGTAAATGGCCTGTATAAGTTACTGTTGAAAGATTTAATAGTACAGAATAGAGAAACAATGTGAAAAGTCCTGCATTCTAAATGCTGTTTATATCTATTAAATATAATAGTATTAGCATTGTGACATAGCTCATGGGTGTCCAAACTATGGCCTGGGGGCCAAATGTGGCCCACAATCTAATTTGATTGTCCCAAGCAAATTCTAGAAATAAAATGAAATATTGCCCACAGTTGAATATTGGCAATCAAAATAATCTCTCACAGATGAGTTTCAGCAACAAAAAGCAGTACAATAATATTCTAAGGGCCAAACAGTGCCCCATAAAATCTAATTGGTATCTCCAAAAACCTGGAAATAATTGGCTATCTGCCTCGCCAGCCATTAAATCGAGCATTTAGCATTATTTCAGGCAGGTCACAGAGCCAAGCTCTGCCCCAGTCAGCTGATCTAATACAAGCCCTCATCAGATGATGGCCAGCTGATTTGCTCCAAGCACACTATTGGCCAATGCTTTATTTAAACTTCTCTTGCCTGGCCACATCCTGCTGCGCTCGCTGCAAGCTGCTCTTGCAACCCTCCTCCACCCCAGCTCCTCCTTTACTTCTGACTTTGAACATCATACATCTCATCTTGTGGGTATTAAAGTAGCCTAACATACTAATATTTCTGCACGTGTCCCTCAGTGGAAAATGTTTGGACACACACAAAAAAACCTCCTCCGTGTCAAAGTGAAAACAGATTTCTACAATGAAATAGGGGTGGCATGACTTGAGAATTTTTAAAGTGGACTGTTATGTGATGAATCGACTCTGACTAGTCCTTGATAAAATCATGAATGGCTCCACAGGAGAAGGGAAAAGTTTGAAACAACCAACAATGTATATATTTTACAAATCATATACACCTAACAACAGGCAGCTTACAAACATTTTTGGTGCAAGTGCAAACAACAAAAGGTTAATATGGTATATAGCATTCACAAAAAAAAAAAAAAAGCCTGATGCACTGTTATTAGATTTCTAGAGTGGCACATTATATGCCTTGCCTGCCATCTTCTTGGTGTCCATTATTTTATTTTATGTTAATTTCGCCTTCATTTGCCCCATTTAGACCAAAGGCCACCTGTAAAAAGCCCTCTAAAACCTAAGTATTGCTCACAATCACTAAGAAAACACAAATATTTATAGTTTAGAGACTAGCTCAATAGGTCATTCTTATGTACATTAAATTGATGGAATCTTCCCCTGTAAATCACTTGTATTAGAAAATACCATCAGTTTGGTTTCATCAACATTTAAGACCAAGTTAAGTTTCTGCAGACAAGACTGAAAAACACTAAAAAGCAGACTAAAAACTCAAAAGTGTGCAAAATTGATCAGCAACAAAAAATGATGGTGTCATCTGCATAAAAATAATACGAAGCATTTGCGAAGTTATCACACAGATTGTTGATATAAATGGAAAATAAAATCTTAAGACTTAAGGTCTTGAGACTGAATCTTGAGGAACACCTTCAGGACCTTTAGAAAAGAAGAGATGGATCCAGCCATTGGAATACATTGCCAATCAGATAGTTGGCAAACCATGATGCTGCTTGTTTGACATGCCAATGTGATGAGGCATATTTATCAGTAAACTGTGGTCAACCATGTCAAATGCCTTGGATAAATCAATTAAAAGAGCTACACATTAGGCATTGTAAATGTCTAATCTTGTGATGAGTGACTACTCGACTTGAAACAAAAAGGGTCATCACACAGCAGTAAAGGCGACTAGTCAACCAGCTGACTAGCCAACGCAGCCCCTACAAAATCATGGCAATTAGAAAATGTACTGTAAAATAAGTGATATTTCACCCTCTACCTTTACAAGCCTGACAGGGCCAGCTGCTGAAAAGCATCCCAACAGCATGATGCTGCCACCACCATGCTTTACAGTGGGGATGGTGTGTTTGTAGTGATGTGCAATAGCAAACTTTTTTCCTCTTGACCATGGAGTCTCCCACATGCCTTTTGCCAAACTCTAGAAGAGAATTAAGAGTTTTCTTCAATAGTGGCTTTCTCTTTGCCATTCTCCCATAAAGCTTTGACTAGTGAAAAATCAAGGCAACAGTTGTTATCTCTGCTGCTGAAGCTTGTAACTCCTTCAGAGTAGTCTTAGGTGTTTCATTGGCCTCTCTCACTAGTCTCCTTCCAAAAATCTGCATTATTTTGACCATGACTGATTCATAAAATCAATAAAATGGTTAAACACCCAAGGGGTGAATACTTTTTATAGGCACTTTATTTAGTAGATTTGTGGTAATGTAGTAGGTAAATGTTTCTTGTGCTCATAAAATGAGTGGTTTAGCAGTATTGATCACGGTCAAGGACCTCTTCATGCCACAAACTGATGAGGATCTGAGCACCCCTAAAGGTCTGATCCTAAAATTGCCATGAGCATGACAGAAATGCTAAATGATCTTTGTGTGGTGCAAGAAAGTGGTGCAAGCTACTTTTTATCTATTTTTATTGTTTTTTTTTTCTGACTTTCTAAATGTTAAAATGAATTTAAGAATGGTTCAACTTAAATTGGTTAAAGTGTTCTTTAGCAGACACATTTGTCCAAAGTAACATGCACTATATTGCCAAAAGTATTCACTCACCCATCCAAATAATTGAAATCAGGTGTTCCAATCACTTCCATGGCTACAGGTGTATAAAATCAAGCACCTAGGCATGCAGACTGTTTCTACAAACATTTGTGAAAGAATGGGTCGCTCTCAGGAGCTCAGTGAATTCCATCGTGGTACTGTGATAGGATGCCACCTGTGCAACAAGTACAGTGGTGAAATTTCCTCGTTCCTAAATATTCCACAGTCAACCGTCAGTGGTATTCACGAAGTGGTAGGCCATGTAAAATGACAGAGTGGGATCAGCAGATGCTGTTTGTTGGTAGTTTGACTCATGCGTATATTGTGCCTCCTATGCTGGTTGGATCTTGAAATGGTTGACATGGTCAGTAACATAAGAATGATCACTCATTCTTATGGTACTGATTCTAACAGGCCTCTGCCCGTAGCCACTTAACAGACTTAATTATGTCTCCTTAGGGACCAAACACCTGGGGTAGCACCTGGGGTGGATCCTGGACCACCGCTCAGATTAGAGAGTCAGTCTGTAATATAAATGTTGTATGTTGACATTTTTTTAAATCAAAATCATTAAAAATCATTTTAAAGACAGGCGTGATCTCATGAATAGGAATTGCACTGTTCAATAGAGAAAAGTTAAAAGAAAAGTTGTGAAGTTGCATCTGAAAGTGGCCTCTTCTTCTTTCCTTGATTTTCTTTTGTAATCGACTGACCTGTACTTGTAAAACTTTGGAAAAAGTGGGTTAAGAGAGGTCCAGAGGTTAGCATTTCTTTTTTACTCTGCATATCACTTAAATAACAGACAGTGTTTTTGAGAAACTTGATGTTGGTAACTTATAAAAGATATTCGGTAGACCAATCACTGTGCTGGCTCACTAGAAAGATTGAATGTTGCCGATTTACAAATCTGTTACTGAATCCCTTTTTCAAATGATGTTAACATTGCATAATAGAATAAAGAATTTTAAAATGTGTTCATTTCTGTCATCCCTGGAGTGAGATTCACAGTAAAAAATATCCTTTTTGTTGCATCTTTTTTGTGTGTGTTTTGTAATTGATAGGCTCCGAGGGCTCCCTGTATGATGGGTCAGTTGGAAGTAGACAATGGGGGGGCTGCACCCCCCCCCAGCTTGGTTGTGCTTGGAAATCCGGCCTGTTTTGCTGCATGTCAAAATTCTATCTGCTAGGACATGGTTGCTGGTCCTCCCTTGGTTGCTTTCAATTAATTAACAGAATGTAATGGACAACAAAAGATACTCTTTCTGACTGTTGTCAATTGTGTCAGAGAGTTTGTAAAAACATAAAAATACCTACAAAAAATAATGATCACTCCTTATCTGTGTATAGCATGATTCTTAAACACAGCAGTTGTGTAGATATGATATAATGATAATGAAAAGAAAATGCAATGACGGCCAAGCCGTCAGACTGACAGAAAGTTTAAAATCTTGCATTAACTGAAGTCAATTTTGAAGGCAGTTAATGTATAAATGGTTAGCATCCTTGTCAAGAGAGTAATGGTCAACAAAGTACAACTTTTGATAAGGGCTGCACATTTAGCATGGTTGGCTCACAGCCAGAAGGTTCCTGGTTCAAATCCTCATGGGTCAGGGCCTCTCTCAGTGGAGCAGCATGCCCTCCTTGTGCATGCATGGATTCTCTCCAGGTATTATGGCGTTCTCCCACAAAGTATTTATAGACCAGTACTTCTACTTGTTCTTAACTATATCTTCCCCAGGGTAACTGTACTTTTACCTGAGTACAATAGTCATGTAGTATTTTGGACTTGTGGTTGTGAGGTGACTCACTTTACTGACTGAGCCCACAGCTGCCCCAGTCCCAGAGGTGTCAAAAGTATTCTCATTCATTACTCAGGTAGAAGTATAGATACTCGGATTTAAAAAGACTTCTGTGGAAGTTGAAGTATCAACTCAAGCTTTTAACTCAAGTAAAAGTGTAAAAGTACTGGTTTCAAAACTAGTTAAAGTATAAAAGTAAAAGTAATGTGAAAGGAAAAAAATTCCATCAAGGACAAAAGTGGCTGTGCCACAGGAGCCAATTCCATTCTACACTTCTATTCCATTCCATTCCACCATTCCATTCCATTATACTTTCCATTCCTTTCTACCATTCCATTCCATTAAACATTCCATTCCATTATACTTTCCATTCCATTCAATTGCATTCCATTCTACCATAGTGCACTACCCCACCTCCCCAAAAAACATTTTTCTAAAGGCCATAATGACTATAATGTTATATTAAAATGTTAATGTTGAAAAATTTGGGATGCACCTGTTTCAGCCGTATTTATGCCTTATGAAAATGAACGTATTTTAGTACAATGCAAATATATTCAAGAACCATATACAGTATGTGTACTACCAACCTCCTCGCTGGTGCTTGGTTGGGACAATTTGCTTGAGTTCTCTTGAGTCTCTGCCATGGACATCTTCGTACTAGGCTACATACGTCTACTATTTCCTTGCTGGAGTGTGACGTGATTTGTGTCATGTCCTAAAGTGCAATGGATTGCATACAAACCAATAGGGTGTCAGAATGGTATAATGTTTGTACTTCTCATCCAACCACAATCAAATTCACTCCGGATGGCGCGATTTATCTGGATAGGTTTTTGGGTTTTTTATTTGTGTTTTCTTGAACGATACCAAGCCAGAATGAGAACAAGCTGAAATGAAATAGGAGTAAAGAGGCTATTTTTAAAATGTAAGGAGTAGAAAGTACAGATAATTGCGTGAAAATGTAAGGAGTAGAAGTAAAAAGTCAGCTGAAAAATAATTACCCCAGTAAAGTATAGATACCCAAAATTCCTACTGAAGTAAGTTGACAAAGTATTTGTACTGAGTTACTTGACACCTCTGCCCAGTCCAGGGTGTTTTCTGCCTCTCATCCAATGACAGCTGGGATGGGCTCCAGCCCCTGCACTCCAGAACGGGATAACTGGTGAAAATAACGGATGGAGGGAATTTCAGTTAAACTAAGCCCACCTCTGCTGTTTTGTAGAAATGAGAATCTTTGGCTTTTTTTCCTGAATTCTCTCCACATTTATTTGGGCAGTTGACTGCACAGCAGCTTCTCTACAGAATTTTTTTGTTTTTCTTCAATTGATGCAAAAAGGCGGATGCTGACTGTTGAGTGTCTGCGACTCATAGGGAGTATGAGTTACCATGGTGATGGTGGCATACGTGGTTTGATGACATCATATACATTTCCTCAATTGGCAGACAAGGACCTGGGCTTAGCTCCCACCTCTTTTTCCTCTCCAACAATAGAGGAAAAAAAATCTAGTTTAATGATATTTTCCTTTTTCACATTGAATGACAAGATGTCAGATGTTCAAAAGGAGTGTTATTAATATGAATTTAAAAAACAAGCTGTCTTCAGAGGCATCAGCAGATTGAAGATGATCTGAATGAGGGTTTGATGTTGAGGCAAACATTTACTGACACACAATGATTAATAAATAAGCAGAGGAGAGGAAGGCTTAGTGAGCCTGGATGAGCTACTCTAACAAAGATGTAATGTATGCATACGCTGCGTTCATTTTTAATGCATCCATCATGTCTGTCACAAACGTGAGAGTCTTCTCTTTAATGTTCAGATTAGCAGCTTAATGTCAGCTGCTGCAGAGCATGGCTGCTTAACGGCTGCTACAGGTACCGCTGCAGGATTTATGTATCCGATCCATTTTACTCTCTCTCACTTCTCGCAGCGGGGTATTGATTCACACACACAGGTACAAAAAATAACCCCTGTGCTGCTGCAGTTATTCTCTGACTTCATGGCCTCTGCTAATCTTGCCTGGCTGCTTATGTCATGTGAGGACAGCGCCGGCCTGCGTCTGATGGGTGGCCAGGAGCGGCAGCAGGGGGGGAAACTATAGAAAAGCCCAAAGATCTCGCAGTGAAATTAAGATGGCAGCATGAAACATAAAGAACTCATTTTAGTTCATCACATTTAAAAACCAGCATGCATCTGCAGGCTGATGGAGAGAGTTACTGACGGTGATTCTTTTGGATAATGCAACTTGCTTTTATGGCAAAAATAAGAATAGGTCTAGCTCACATGTGGGTTATGTAAAGTCAATACAACAGTCAGCCTCTGCAGTGGCTGAATATCCACATGCTTTTGATTTTACTCTTCAAAGCAAGCCAGTCCACCCAGCACAGCTCTCATAAAAAGAGCCAGTCCAATCTTATTACTTTAGATCCAACCATTCCACACCTGAGGGATGCTTCCCTTGACTTGAGTCATTAAATTCCTTTATATTGTATAATACAGGTCCCTCACCTATAGCCCTTCTATTCTTATTATCTCACACCGGCAACAATATAATAAAATACCACACAGGGAGCCCCTCTGGCAATAATGCTATCCAATAATGACAGCAGCGGTGTCTCTCCCCTGTGACAATTCCTAGTGCCAAAATAAAAGGTGGACAAACAAATGCAACAATGGATAAATACACTTTTTTCTGTTAGGCATCGCTTTATCCACAACTCTAGATGATCTCAGATATTCTATGATCACTACATAATATCTCCACTATCAATTTATGCTCCAATATCCCCGCTCAGTGTGGGTTTTACTCTTATAGAAGTACCCAGGACACTTAACCCCTTTGCTAAGACCACAAGACATGAAAGAAATCCATCATGAAGCTCACATATCAGGGCATTAGTGGCTCTGAACTTTCTAAGGTCCCATAAAATTTTTAATGAGCAAAACTAAATCCACATGCAAGAAAGACACATAGGACGCTTACACAGTGCAATGTGTAGTGTACGGCACAAAGAGAGCCACGGGGCTCATAAAAGCAGAAAGTAATAAAGACGATGCATATTGCAAAGCTTGGGTGCTTCAGTTTAGAAGAGGATTATGTCTAAATGAGCAAACTTCCACAGCTATTTATACAAGAGATCCTGCTTATCCATCTTCAGTTATTGATTTCCATTAATTCAGAGAACTGTTGCCCTGATTTTTCTCCCCAGCGTTTTCATGGCATCTTTCAAAGAAGTTTTCACATTTCTCCCGTGCCAGCAGCTCTCACACATTCGAGAGCGGATGGAACACAAAGTTGCTCTCCCAGGAGATCTAATTGTGCACAAATCACGAGTCCATGTGGTAATCCGCTGCTGCTGCTGCTTCCACAGGCCCACCTGGGGTCCACCACAGGTCTAAACCCCCACGAGGATGTAACACATCATTACTTCCAGCTCACTGTGACCTATCCAACATCTTAAGGAAGCTTGAGGATGTGGCGTGGATGAGCAGAAATGATCCAGAGGGGGATTTTATTTCCTGGCTAGATTACTGCTGCCAAAGGTACAGACCTGGATCAATGTTTAAGTAACAGCTTATTAAGAATGAACGTCAAAAGGCAGACTCGATTATTGTGAGTCTGATTAAATACTTGAACTAAATGTCAGAGTGTCTGCTCTCTCATGTTCCTCTGAGGCAGGGAGCATGCTAGAGTTCAGAGGGATTAGTGTCAGTGTCTCGCACTCCGTTACAGTAAAAAGACCCATCAATGTATGATGGCAAGCTCTTGTGAATTTTAGCATTTGCAGGAAAAACACCTTTTGTTCCATGTGTGGGAGAAGCTGAATGGTTTCCATTTCTGCAAAGGTCATCAGTGCATGCACTCCAATAACAAATGTTTAACTTTTTGCATGAATTCCATGACTTACACCTAAAAAAAATGCAATTTTCTTGCCTTTTTTTGTGGTTGTTTTGCAAAAACCATCTATTGTAGATGTATGATAGCATGCCTAAGGTTACCCTGTTTTAAGACAGCGTCTTTAACCCCGGTCACTTCTCACATAAGATGAAAAACTGCAGCAGACAATGTCAGAGAGCATTACTGACCTCTGACATGGAAGTGTCTGTATGGTTTTTCACATTAAAGTTTGCCTGTGGGGGATCAACACAAGCCACTAAGCCAGTGGAGACACTGTGCTGCTCTGAGTCTGAGGTTAAACAGCTAATCTCAGGATTCAGATTAAAGCTTCATTTCATTCATAATTCACACCAACACTAATGCTGCAATTGTAAAGTTTATTTAAATAAAAACACAGCGTTTAAATTCCACCAAATCCTCTTTTTGGACAACTTAAGATCTGCTTAGTGTAGCAAAAGAATTTCTTTTTTGTCAGAAAGTTATAAAATCCACAATGTTTTGGTGCAAAGTGGATTTATTGTGCTTTACTTGACGCCATCGCGCTATTTAACAAGTCAAACGTTATTGTTAAAAATTATGTAACACATTTGAATTCGGATTTGTGCAGTAAACACACTGATACCAGTATGTAGTGAAAGAAAACACACTAAAAGTTCATTTTTCTCTTATTGTCTCGCACATTCCTCTCTGACTTCATTCAGTCCGAAATGTGAGGACCTCACGTTATTCACAAAAGCATCACAACTTACCTTGACACCAAATTCCGCCTCTAAACCGTAGGATCCAGTTACTGGCAAAGTCGCGTGCGTCCTCGGAGAACACCCCCCTTACTCCTAATATACAAACCGGTTCTGTGAAGTTAAGAGGAATAAAAGTACTTGTATGTGGAAAATCTTGCGCTCCTGCAGCCTGTAGTACTGTACCATCTGTTGTGCCTGCGCGCGTCGAGCTCCGAGCGCCGAGGAGGAGAGGAGGAGGAGGTGAGTCCAGAGCGCACAGCGGATAGGAGGGCGCACACGGGAGGAGGAGAGGCGCTTACTTTCACTTCATACTCCATGTAAACTGTGCAGGAAAGCACAGATATTTGAACATGCACTATAGTTCAATAAAAAGAGGAAAGAAGCTATGAAAAGGGGGCTGTGGCATTATCTATTATGGCTAAAAGTTTGGATATAAAAGTGCCAATAAAAAAGTATTCACCACCCTTGGATGTTTTGCCCTTTTAGTGATTTTATAAATCAGTTTTGGTCAATATAATTTGGCTTTTTTAACTGAAAGAAAAGATAGACTATCACCTCTGAAAAGTCAAAGTGAAAAGAGTCCTCTACAAAGTAATGGCAATTAAATGAAAATATGTGATGTATCTATTGCAGCCTCAGTGTAGTTTTCTAGAGAAAAAATGTTTCAAAAACTAGTTGGTAGCACAATACTGCTGCCAAAAAGCAGCTGACCAATCAGAGCTCTCCCTGCCGTACGGTGGAACAAACTTTAGTTATCATTAGTATCATCTACTGTATTTGAAAGATAAACACAAGATGCTTGTACCCTATTGAAGGGTTTTCTCAGTGAATAAACCTCTCATCCCTGTTTCTCTCTTGTGCCATGTATGTGGCCCTTTGATGCCAATGCAACCAAAACAGCAGTGCCAACTTCAACAGACTCAGGCTCTGTTTATGTGAGCGAGCCAGGTAGAGGTAATGCCAATACAACCTACCCTGCCACATTAGTTGTGGGGCCCCTTTTGGCCCCCAAAACCCCACAGTGTAGACAGATGGACAGCAGGAGTGAGGGCAGCACAAGGGCTGGCCCTTTTACCACTGTTTTGTCTGTAGCTCTTTCTTTTAGTGGGCCACAATAACCAAATAATTTTATAATAATATGCGGTGATTTTACCATAATTTCTCAAGAATAAATACCCAGTGATAAGTTGGCATTTTATCAACTGATAACTCGCTAATTTTAAGGAAGGATTACTTAGTAATAATGAATTAGTAACCAAGTAATTCCTTGTAATATTGTGGCCATATCTGGTAATAAATTGGATTATTGCCCTAACCACTCGTAACATTGTTGCAATTATCTGATAATTAGGTGGTATTTTATACTAACCCTTACCCTAACCCTTACTGTAGTAATCATCTGGTAATTAGATGGTATTTTATCCTCACCCTAACCCTCATAATATTGTGGCAATTATCTGGTAATTAGGAGGCATTTTACCAAGTAATAGCTTAGAAATAAGATGATTTTTTTTTATAAGTTACCTGATGATTCCTAGGTATTTTTTTAATCTGGCCTGCTTAATCAAAGCAAATCCTTCATGAATAATTTTTAAGTAATTCTTAGGGCAAAGGTTATATCCATTTTCCACATACAGCAACCGTGCCGCAATCCACCAGTGAATCATACTGCGGAGCACATTGCATCCCTATCTATTCTATCAGAGCATTTCCACAGCCAGCGCTCTAGTCCAGCAGCGGCGCGTCCCTGGAGCGCCACTTCGATCCACATCATTCTAGATACGCTGCAGGTCGATTTTCAGTGTTGATCACTGCCAAATCCCGTCAGTTCCCGTGAATCAGAAAGCTTCAAACAGGAAGTCACTAGCATAGAATATCCAATTCTTTCAAAATACAGCACAACGCACTGACTCTTGATCATAAATCACCACTATATCAACAGTACGTCTCATCCTGCAGCGAGAGCAAAGGGGCACCGAGAGGTCAGTGGGTCACAGAGCTATGACGGTGCCATTGACAAGGAAAAGTTAACTTTTGAGGACATTTAGCCAAAGAATTTTACATAAAACCACAGATGCTTTATGCAAACATTAACCTTTTAACTTCCTAATGTACTCACCCAATGGTAAAATAGTCCGCTGTTGACATACTATTCCTGTGTGAACTCACGGTTCTCCTGTGATGTCTGTAGCGCTCTACTTGCTTCCAGTGGGCGAGGTTGCTCGCCTTCAGTTGGTGCAAACTCTCGCCTTATGTGGAAATTGCAGGTTGGAGGGTTAGGGTCAAATACCACGTAAGTGCCAGAGAGTTGCCACAATACAGGAAAGAGTAACTTGATAATTAATACATCATTACTAGGTGAATACTTCCAAGTTATTACTTGGTAAAGTAATAAAAAGTGTTGCGCTTTTGTTTTTGTTTTTTTTTTTTGTTTGTTTTTTTTTTTGTTTTTTTGCAACACTTGAAAAGTGGCTGGACAGTTTGTTTAATACACCATACCTACACACAAAAATCAATGTTGTTACAATTGTTGGTGCAACTGGTGCACTGGCGGCAATGCTCTCTAGGGGCCTATAACATCTGCCAACGGCTGTAATATTACTAGCCACGTTTTGGCCACAAACAAACCGTTCTTATAGTGGGCATTTATGTGAGAGGCTGGAGCTGCTGTTTCCCCTTTTCCCCTTTTATAGTTATTTAATAACTTACATGAAGTAAAAACGAGAGATTATCCTTCCTCCACACTGCACTGCCACAGGCACGCTATAAGGACTAGTGCTTGGGTGGATAACATTTGTGTTTGATGCCAAAGGTGTCCCACATACAGCCCAGAGTGAGCAGGTTAACATCCACTTTGAGGTGATTTTGGAGAGTAATTACAGTAGTTATTTGTTAATTAATGAAGATTTTTTTTTACACAAATTCTCGCCCATTTTAATAACCATGCCTATTGAGCAAAGTGAGAGGTAATAATGATGACAACAAATCAATTAAATGACACTTAGATCAAAAAAGGTGAACTGTCATGCACAATAGTCTGGCTGCTGCAGCACCATCATGAAACACAATGTCCAAAACGAAAAAGGTTGACAGAGAATGCAGGGTATTTCAAAAGAGATGGAAGGCGCAGTACTTCTTTCCTGCTTTTACTCACAAGTTCATAAAATTTTATCAGAAGTGAAGAACATCACCACTAGTGCATAGCTGCAGTATCCACTCTCATCCTGAAGGAGTTCAGTTCTGTCCACGTCTTAACAGGTTGAGAAAGTTGAGAGAGACATGCTTCGTTGATTATAGCAAAGCTGTTAACCTGGAGAAAGCCGTACAGATCTGTTCCTCTAGCTTAACAAAAAAAAAAAAAAAAAAAAAAAAAAGTTTTCTCTGTGTTTTCATCTAGCACTGCAGCTCAGTCATCCCCAGGCAGATTTACACCTGAGTAAAACATAAAATGAATATGAAAGCAATCTAACAGTCAAACTAACAGACTGTAAGGAGAGATTCTTTTCTGTTTAAAGCATTGCTTATAATTGCTTTGTTGCAAATACTTCCTGTTGCACCCACAGTTTGTTCAAACTCAAAATGATAAAATCATATTTAAGAAGCAGCATGGGTGAAGACTGATCAGACTGGTGATCTTTTCAGCAGAGAACAGCAGAGCCAGGACATTAAAGTTGAACCGTGTTGTTACAGACTGTGCTGAGCCCAAAGCCTGCAGGATTAACTTCTCATTGATGTCTAGATTCCTCTTTGTTCCAGAGTGGGATGGAATTTTTATCTATAGCAAAATCATTGTTACCTCTAAAATGATAGAAAATATGCTCTTACTCTGTGTCTGTGATTAAATTTTGCCATGGCACTGTAAATGATAAATGATGCATATGCATATGGATTTATTAGATGCTGTCGTCTTTATGTGCAGGCATGTAAAAAGTGTAAGTGCTTTTCTTTGTGGCTATTTGTTTGATTCCCATCAATATGCAGTAAGAGCTGCATATTGAACAGATTTTAAAGGTTTAGTAGTGAGAGTTAATCAGACTGAGGTGGTTTGAGGCTGGTTGTTTGATCAGTGTGGTTATTTGGACCATTCTGGCTGCTGTCCGTGGTGCTGATCAGTGGCTGCTTCGCAGGGCAGTTTCATGGTGTCATGTCAGCATGATGTCGCAGGCTTTTTAAGTTGTTTAAGTGATAAAGAGACCAGTAAAATATTAATGAACTTTAAATCATTCTTAATTCCAGGCTGGGCGGGCTGGAATGTGTACAAACATGTGTGTAAGTGTGTATACTTATTTGTAAAACAAGAATACACACGAGACAACACCTGCAAAATACATTAGCACCTGACCCAAGCACTAACACAGTGGATCTCAAACTGGGGGTCAGGACTCCCTTGGGCAATACACTGTTAAGAGGGTTGCTAAATGCCTTCCCAAAAACAAAAAAATATTTTTAGATCATATCAAATGGTATATTTGACCAATTTTGTATGACAATATATGCATAAAATTAGTTATATTTAAAATAACAATGTGGGGTTTTTGTGAGATTTTGCTCTTATCAAAGTAATGTTTAAAACAACCCTTTAAATGTCAGTCTGCACATGACTATGCATGACTATGGCTGTGTTCAACCATGCTTCAACCACCTTTAGGTACTATGGGGGCCCTGGTTTCTGGTACCTTTATAGTTGAGGCTGCGGGCTAAAAAGTGTGAGAATCCCTGATTTAACAGATCCGAAGGCAGGGGCAACAGAATCAGAAAATGACACACTCTGGGGTCTCTGATACTATTTCCATGTTAGATGTTGTATTTCTTTTTTAATTTTTTTTTTGTTTTTTTTTTTGGTAAGATAAAGATAAAGCTCTGTATTTTGGCTTGTGGCCTAAAATAAAGTTTTTCTCTAAACTACAAGTGTTGCTGAGGTTTCTGCTTCCTTCAAGACTTTAGTCATCCTCCATGCACCTTGGAAATCGGTGAAGTTTTGCAAAATATACTTACCTCAGCTCTGGGTATCTTTTTTATTTGGTCAAAGTCCAATTATTACAAAGGCCTTTATCACATTTAAGTCAAAATGGATGCTGTGATGGTTGCAAGTCTATTATGCTTGATAGAAAATGCATGCCATTTATGTCATCAGATTCCAGGAAAACGACCAACATATCAACCACTGCTTGCTATCTTGTGTTCATCTCTTCATGAGTTTCAGATGTATAAGGACATTTTAAGGATTGCCTGGTAGTGTCTGTGCCCTTGAAATGCTTTTTTTAAGCTGCCAAATCTCTACTAAAAAGGCCGATGCTCTTGACAAAGCTCTGCAGTGTTTGTCAACACTGCTTTTTTCTAGAGGTAGAAAACCCAAACTGGGAAAATTGAACCAAATAAAGCACGTCTCTATTTTAAGCATGACAATATAATGTTGTTTTTCCCCCTCAGTAATAACCATTAAACCTACCAAATCAAGCATCTGCAGCTGGCCTCTGAATGTGGTTGGAGATGAAAACATTCTCCAACACAGTCGACTTATCCAAACCCTCAAGGGTCCACATGTCCACACACATTACAAATGAAGCATGAGAAGAAGCATATATGCCTGCATAAAACTAGGAAATAAAACACTCAATACTCAGAGCACAGATGGTTTTCCCTCAACGTGACAGAAACTGTAAGATGGCCTACATATGTTTACAGCGATGAAAACACAGGTCAAAAGATCCCAGCACCTTCTAGACAAACTGGAATCACATGCTGAGGTCCTCTGACAACGTGTCTTTATGCAATCGAAGAGACCAACTCTTCATTTTTAATTTGTGTACCTGCCAAGTATGAAACAGCACGACAGTGAAAGCTGTCTCTGT
Source organism: Cheilinus undulatus (assembly GCF_018320785.1). Taxonomy (NCBI): domain Eukaryota; kingdom Metazoa; phylum Chordata; class Actinopteri; order Labriformes; family Labridae; genus Cheilinus; species Cheilinus undulatus. Next base: position 15,632,866 of record NC_054867.1, read on the forward strand.
TCTGTCACCTCCTGCAAACAGACCTGGATCCCTCCTCCAGACGCTGCTGCCTCCTCACCCACATGTGCAGAAATCTGCTGAGGCAGATGAAGACGTAGCCTTCTACCCAGGACGGGGTATTTTTGGTGGGACACAGACAGAACGTTGACCTTAGTGCCACTGGGTGCCATCTGCAGCCACTGAGAGAAGCCGGGCCGCCATGCTGGCCATTTACAGCTATTGCCAAAAGGGATCTTGCTTCTTCAGCTGTCCTAATGCGCCGCCAGGCCTGGTCATTGTGATGATGAAACAGCAGAAGAGAATCGCAGCACAGCCTGGTCACTCAGTGATTTGGCCAGGGTTCATGAAGCTGATTATCCAACTCATCCTCTCTCACAGGACATCGTTATAGGAAGTAGAGATTTTTTTAATCTGCAGGGTGTTAATGCAATGAAAGTTCGTAAGAACAACTGAAATGGAGTTTGAGGAAAAAAATGACAGTAAGGGTCGAGTGACGGATGGATGAAAGGATGAGGGTAAGGGTAAGGGGAGAGAAGGATGAGGGATTAGAGGAAGGTGGATGGATAAAGGGGTGAAAGGGTGATGGAATGAGTGAATAAGGGATGAAGAACGATGATTAAAAAACATGCAGTCAGGGTGAAATAGATGCATAAAGAATGATGGATTAGCATGAACTGCTGTTCAATGTGAAGGAACCCAAGGATTTGGGACTTAAGGGAGTGACATGGATGATGGACTGGTGGGAGCTGGTAATGTATGATGAGAGAACCAGAAAATAGGGAAGCAATGTCTTCTTTCCTCTCAGTAAGGGGCTAAACTTTTCTGTACTAAGACAGAGGGATAAGTGACAAAAAGGATATTTGGGGAAAAGGGATATGAAAGCAGAGTCAGACAAATATCGTAGATGCACAGAAACACACATGGGCTGAGATACATGCACATGCACTCACCACAAACAGGGTCCTACTGACGTTCACTTACAGAGAGATTTCAGAGGGGCTGCTGCGATGAAGGTTGGGGATTTAGTGTGTTGCTCAAAGGCACCTTGGCAGCACTTAGGAAGTAAGGGGACTGCTCTCCAGATAAATATAAGCTTGTTTAGTGCTTTACTACTCATTGCAAGTAACATCTACCCATTTACACCATTCCTCATTCTTCCACTGACGGCAGAGTTTGCTATGGAGAATTGGCCATCAGTATTAGCAAATCCTATTAAGTCACAATCCACACCACTGACTTTGGGCATATTTGGGTTAACTGTCTCGTCGACATCAAACATGCTACAGTTGGGGATTGAACCAACAACCCTCTGATTGCAGGACAACCGACTCTTCATCCTGATCCACAGTCACCTGGACTAAATGTTCAGACTTGGTTCTGACCCAGTGAATCTTTGGGTCCCAACTTACTGACTCACCAACTGCTGCCTCAAACGTTCCCACTGATTTCAAATAGGATATTTTACCCATTTCTATGAGAATGTATGCATAAAATTAGTTAAATGTAAAATAAAAAACATGGTCATTTGGTGAGATTTTGGTGAAATCAAAGTCATGTTCAAAAACCATGTAAAAAGTTAGTCACAGAATTGGCTGGGCCCCTGATAAACCCAGAGAATGGCTCCTCCCAAACTGTGATTTATTGATGATGTCAGTGCATGTGTGTTTTATCAGTAGCATTGGTGTGAGCATCTTGGCTAACAGCTACTTCATTTTGGAGCTGAGAAGTGTGTCCATTTGGACCAATTTTTGCATTTTTTTACACGTTTTTGCAACTTTACACTAATTCTGCCCAATTTTATGTTATTTTCATCACTTTTTCACACCAATTTTTGCCACTTCAAAAACCATTTCTTGCCACCTCCCACTTATCATTACCTTTTGAACCATTATTGCCACTCTTAACCCCTCTTTTACTGCTTTTTATGCCCAATTTTTCCAATTTTAACCACATTTCACTATCTGTTACACCCATTTTTGCTAGTTTAACATTTCTATTTTTTGCCTCAGGTGAAATAGGTCAAAATGGAAAAAGTGGTTTAAACTGGCAAGACAATGGGATAACATTTTCTTCCAGTATCATCTACCATTAAGATGCAATTTAATTTTAAAAAGTACTATTTTAATGACCCTAAAGGCAATGGCATTATTCTGCTATTATCCCACAAGGTAAACAGTAACCTGATACTCCAGATAGACTGTTTCAAATATCCATTGCATGGGTGTATTTCACATTCATCTGGGAAAGCTCCCATAAAAAAAGCATTTGGGAAGGACAGGTAATTGGAGGAATGTTCTGTCTGTAACATTCATGACGGGCAAATCAGAGCAACAAGAGAAAGTGACTTGTATGCATGTGCTTCTCTTGAGCTGACAGATTACCAAGGCCATACGTTTTTAACGGTGGAGCTTATCAGTGATTAAAATTGTTGCCAAGGCTGGGAGGAAGACATACGAAAATGTCAAGACAAGGTTTCGATGTGGCATATTGCTCTTGTTTTAAAAAGAATTGTGGTCCACTTCCGATTAAACTGTTGCTTTATTTCAGCTATCTGAGTTAACAGCTACCGCAGCAGCAGCCTCTTGATTCACAGGTAAACCCCACCAGTAACAATCACAAACCAATGCCAAAGTGGTAGAAGAGAGGAAACATCTTTCCTAACATGAAAAGCTTTAAGTGTTGCACCCTGGCCTTGATTTAAGAAAGAAATGTTGTCCAGTTTTTTACAAAACTGCCGCCATGGCTATGTCTGAGCTAATCACTCTACTAGCAGCCATGGTTTACAACCACTAACACAACTACTAACCCCCACCCCGTAACCCACACATGCTGAAGCAGGTCAGCAGAGGAGTGAAAACATCTTTCCCATCATGAAACCTTGTTGTTTTTATTATTTATTTCTTGCAGGAACATGGTTATGATAATATTAACTAGAGCTACAGTGCTTAACAGATTTATTAGACCACCTGTCTCAGAGACCATCCAGCATCATGAAGTGCTTTAATGCAGACTCTTTCATTTTCAGTGAGCTCTCCATGTTTACCATTTTGAACAGGAATGAGGAATTTCAAACTGAATTTACCTATTTAAACCCAGATTTAAGCTGGCTCACTGGGCTTCTCTGAGAAGTCAAAAATTAACCAAGCATAACATTCAACCACTAAAACTCATTTTTCTGTTCAGGAATGCAAGTAAATAAATATAATTTGACATATTAATCAAGAAATATGAATGTGCTTTACTATTTTTATTTAAGTTTTCTTGTAAATCATTAAATTTGAAAATTCATGGATAACAATATTAATTATATTTTAGCATTAAAAATATCATTTTGGTTAAACAGATTCTACATATTGGTGTATTAACCATTGCAGAAACATAAACAATGATTTTGGTTTTACCAATTTTTACCAGTGCTGTTAATTTAGGGCAGCTGTGGCATAAACCTTATTTTGGGTGGTGGTCTAATAAATTCGTTAAGCATTGTATACCTGAGCTAATCACTGCACTGAAGACAGCCATTGTAAATAGCTTAAAGTAAAACTAAACCCCACCCATAAGAAGGTCACAAAAAGTAACTTAATTCAACTGCATGCTTCCAAGCATTTTTTAGTTGTTCCAAAACTTTCTATTTAGACTATAAAATGACAATTTTTACAATACAGGTCATCAAATGTTGCTACTGAGTAGTGTCATTTAATGTGCTCTTAGTATTGCTTAAGTCACACTTCAATTTAACGGCATAAATCCCAACAGCCTGTACTCTGCAGTTGTGGTGAGTCAGTGAATACACTTTAAATGATATTTTCAAGCACAGACTGGCAAAACAAGACAAGACAAGATTGGCAATATGCTTTGGAAGAGTTTTAAACTTTGCACAGAGCGATGTCTGATATGTTGGCTCAGCCAGTCACTTTGTCTCCTGTCATGACAGTATCAGTGATGTAATGAAGCGAGCAGTAGTTATTGCAGAATGTAGACTCAGCTGTCATCTCTCAGCTCAGGACAGAAGTGACAGCTGGAGATATGTCAGCAGGATGTCATGTTCTTCAGGGCAGAGCCACAGCCTCTTCATGCAGCAGCTCCAAATGTGCCATCGTGGACCTGAGATTTCACTGATCGCTTCTTCCATGCTTAGTGGTTCATTCGAGTGCACTCTCCTGGCAAATGGACACATAATTCAGCAGAGGAGAGATTTTCCTTGCACTTTATTGACAACATGCTCCATGCATTTTTTTTTTTCAATGTTCGAGTGTAGAATATTTCTACCTGTCTTCAGTCCCGCGTAGTAGGCATAGTGGCTGATTCATGCAGATATTATGCAGTCCATTCACACTGCATGGTTTCTGTATGCACTTTTTTTTCTTCAAAGTTTGTTTTCTTATTGTTTTCCTGTCCCCAAACATCCTCACAATGCCTCTCTTACAGCACACCCAGTACTTTTGCTCACAGACAGACTGTGCTGTTTCTCTGCAAACGCTGATATCACTACGACGACTATGGCCTTGTAGCATCACAGCACTCGAGCTGGAGTTGCTATAGCAACGGGTGATGAGAGGGGTTATTTTTCTGTGTTTGTGAACATATTGAGAAGATGATGGGGGAAAGATGATTTCATAATCAGTCACCAGCTAGATAGCATTTGTAATCACCAGTAGTGTTAGAATAAAACTAGCTGCATTCACACCAGTACTGTATGACAGTAGGTACAGTTTCAGATGGCCTATTAGCGCTGGAGAAGTTCAAATAAATCTTTTTCATTTTGACCAATGAACCACATGTAAGAGGTTGAAATTGCGTGTTTTCTGCCTTTTGTTTGATAAAAATAATACCTTACCTAGCAGACTAATGTGACATGCAAAAATGAGAATGAACTGTGCAGTACCCTTAGAAAAACCCCAACATACAACTAATAAAGGAATAGCCAGTGATTTCATTGATCAAATATGTGCTTTCTGAGTCATGTGAATGTTTTCTGTTATGTAAAGCTAGTTTGACTCAAGGAAATGTATCCTAAGAGGCTGGGCGACGGAGTGTATTTTTTTACCTTTTCGTAAGCCACATCTAAACCGAGGAAAGTGTCTTCTTTGGATAAAAGTTTTGCAGAAGACCAAAACATCAACTCAACGTGGATAAAATCAACATCATCTGTTCTAAGGTAAGCCAACATGGTATTTGAGGCAGCATATTGTCACTTTGCTGGAAAGAAATACAAAGTTATCTTTAACATCTCTAACGTTAGCTAACGTTAGCTCCTAGCTACATTGTTTGTTGTGTCACGTTGTTTCTTGGTAGTTCACAGGCATTTTTTGTTCTCGTTTTTATTCTTTGGTGATTGTACATCATTATTAGCTGTTGTCCAAAGGGCTCTAGTTAAACTAACGTTAACTTCTGGAGCTTAGCTTCGTGAACTTATCTGTAATAGCCGAGATAACAAAGGTTGGCAAACGTTACGCTGAATGATTCAATGCAAATACTGTAGCACCAAACATAACGGATAGACACTCTTGGTAAAGATGGTAAAAAGGCTGTTACGTTTTTCTCATATTCTGAGTCAAAAACCTTAACTTCAGTGGCACTTCGATTCTGATCCTCTGTCTTGTGGTTTGAGATTGTGATGGCAATGAGATGCGGTTTATCACCTTTGCACTGGGACCTGTAAATTTTGGTTTGTAACTGAAGCTTTTTATCGACCTTCTCGACAATAAAATGATTAATTTATCCCTCCAACGTGTAGTTTAGACCCTTTTGGTGACTTCTAGATGATATGTGATCTTTCTGTCTCCAAAAATCATCAATGGCCTCCTGTAAAATGTCTCCTACTGTGACTGCTATAGCGCCTGTCACTGAATGTTCGTTGTTTGTCCGAGTGAGTGGAGGGGGCGTGGCTTAGCCATAGGTCAGTTGTCTGGGCAGAGAGCTGTTGGGCAAATTGTCCCACAAACCTTGACTGCAAATCTGTAGAAGACAGCCTATAGTTCCTAAGTGCTGGCAGGGTGAAGTCTTATTTCAACACCCACTTTGCAACCTGTCTCAGACATCCCCCATTATACAGAACTTGGCCTTCCATTTGGAGATCTTACTAGGGCTCACTCCAAATAATTGGTTTTGCAGAATACCAGCTTGAGTTGCCCCATCACATGGGCCCAGATCAGTCAAACATGGTATGCTGATTATTGGAGCAGACATCTACTGACCACTGAAGCAGGGCCCATGCTCACTGGTGCTGACAATCAGGTGACAATCAGGTCTGCTGCTCATTCCACAAATGCATGTTCCTTATAAATGTGGCACCATTTAAAAGGGAAATAAGCAGACTTGATAAGATTTATTGCTGAAAAGCATTGTTACAGCAAATAATCAACCAAACTGCAGGGACTTGGCCTGTTTGGTTAAGATGGCACAGAGGATTGTGGAGACCAGGCACCCAGAACTGGACTCTGTTTACACTAGCCGACTACAAAAGAGGGCAACATTGTCAAGGACCCAAAACACCCAGCTCATGGACTGTTTATCCCCCTTCCATCAGGAAAGAGATACAGGACAATCAAAACACACACAATCAGACTGAGAAAAAGCTTCTTCCCCAGATCTGTTGCATCCCTCACCCCACCCCTCCCACAACACAATAGATTAGCCCCTCCAACCTCCCCCCAACACACACACACACACACACACACACACACACTACACTTAATTCACAATCAAGATGGACTCATCCCCGCTGAATGCCAGCATGTCAGATGCACTGTATAAACGGGACTGTAACTACCAACACCAAATGTAACTATTGCTTTAATACCTGCGCTTGCTAGCATATAACCTCTGCTCCACTGATCAAAACTTGCACTATGTACACTTTAATCAATTTTTACACCTGTCATAATGTTGACACTCCACTCAGGGAAGTTTTTCACTTGTGCAATATGACTCATTATGACTCATTCTCTCTTTTTACTATTGTTGTTATTGCTATTGTTATTGCTATTTTTACTCTATTTTATTATCCTTATTCTATTTTGATTTTATTGCTGCTTGACTCTGGGTTCCAAACAAAATGTTATTGTATCAACAATAATGACAATAAAGTCTCTCTGATTCTGATTCTGAACTAAAACCCACCTGTAGCCACTGCCTGGTTCTCCTCAAATGATGCAGAAAGGTCAGGTTTGTTCTTAAACCGGGTGCAGTCTTTTCAGATTGCAGCTTTGCAAGATGGATCTGCATGATGAAAGATATCAAAATCTTCCCATATAATGCACAATTTCTGCTAAGTCTGATTATTAAAGAAGGCATAATCCCACAACATTTCATAATTTCAATGTTGCTATAAAGCTCCAACACAGAATTTGGTGATACGTGCAGGAAAAAATGATTTGCTTGTGATTATTTATGATGGAATACTCCTCTAATCCTAACTACAATTAAAATGTTTGTTTGTTTAACATAAAACAGAAAATAATTGAATGTGAATGAGGTTTATTAGCCATGAATGTATAATACAGTTTTAAATGTGCATTTTTGTTTTGCAAAAACACAGAAAGCAGTGATACTTCATGCTATCATGTTTTAAAAACAGTGCAAGCAGAGTGGGTCTGATTTGTCACACAAGTGTAGTTCAAACTAAGGCAACAGTAGGGTTAAACTAGGGGTGTTAAGGTACAAATACTAAAGCAGTAGCACAATATTTGAATATCACTGAAACTCAGAAACACAGAGCAACACAGCTCCCTTTGGCATTTAAACAACCTTTTGCTGGTAATTCTAAGTGGGCCACGGTGATAAAAAAAAATGACATTGGTGTTTTTAGAGCAGCAGATCTAAGATTATAACTGTTGTAGGGAACACAGAAATTAAACACAAGTTAAAGGTAAAAGAGCTGCAGTAAAAATGTACTTCTCGTTCATGCTAGATAAAGCCATTACAGCCCATTATTAGCAAGAAAAAAAGCTGATGTGCTCGACTTAACCGAGGCATATGCAGTAGCACTCATGACTGATGAATGGAGCTCCATAATACTGTCCCATGTTTGTTTTATAGTTTCATTTAGTGCTCACAGTAACCTTGCAAAGCTGATGGATTAGCCAGATTCCTCTTCTGTCCTCAGGCAGCTCCATCTTGCAAAGATTAGAGTTGATGCTCTTGTTCCCAGTCAGAGAATGACGGAAAAGAATGAGCATCACTTGCTTAGAACAAGGCAATAGCTACAGCCGTGGTTTAGTTATAATGCAAGCCTGTAAACAATGGTGGCCAGTGAAGAGAAGAGTATGGATGCAACCCTACGGGCACTTTTACCAGAACTGGGCAACATTTATTTTTTTAAAGAAGAGCAAAAAGTCACACTAAAAGCTTTTCTTGTTGAAGAAGATGTTTTTGCACTTCTCCCAGCTGGCTTTAGGATATACAGTTCAGAATATATTCAGACCCCCTACACTTTTCACATTTTGACAAATGACAAAATGAAAACACAAGTATAGATATTTTTGAAAATGTATTGAAAATAAAAAAAGTAAAACATCACACCTACATACTGTATGTTTTCAGACCCTCAGTTGAAGCACCTTTGGCAGCTATTACAGACTTTATTGATGCAACAAGTTTGCACACCTGGATTGGGGCGTAGTCTACCATTTTTCTTTGCCAATCCTCTCAAGCTCAGTCAGATTGGATAAGGACCATTGGTAGACAGCGGTTTTCAGGTCTCTCCAGGGATGTTCAATAGGGTTTAAGCCTAACAGAGTTGTCCCAAAGCCTAAGTGCTTGCTGTAATTGTCATAATGGAAGGTAAATTTTCGGCCCAGTCTGAGGTCCTGAGTGCTGAGAAACAGGTTTTCATTGAGGATATCTTTATACTTTGCTCCATTCAGCTTTCCCTCAACCCTGACCAGTCTCCCAGTCCCTGCTGATGAAAAACACCCCCACAGCATGATGCCGCCACCACCATGCTTTACTGCTGGGATGGTATGGGCAGGTGATGAGCAGTTTCTGATGTCCTCCAGATGTAATATTTAGTATTGAGGGAAAGAGAGAGAGGAGAATCTTGTATCTCACAGTCTGAGAGTCCTTCAGGTGTTTTTTTTTTTTTTTTTCTTTTTGCAAACTCCAAGCTGTCTTTCGTGTGTTTTTCACTGAGGAGAATCTTCCATCTAGCCACTCTGCCATAAAGCAGTCAGTGGAGGGCTTCAGTGATAGTTGTCCTTCTGGAACTTTGTCCCATCTCCTCACAGGTTCTCTGGAGCTCAGGTTCTTGGTCACCTCTCTCACTAAGGCCCTTCTCCACTGATTGCTCAGTTTGAACAGGCAACCAGCTCTTAGAGGAGTTCTGGTTGTGCCAAACTTCTTTCATTAACATACACGTTTCTTTTTCTATAGATATTGAAAAAGAATCCTGGACAGGCTTCAAGTCTGAACTCTTTTCAAGTTCCAAACTTTTTAAAAAAATAGATATTTTTGTTTGTTTTCCTCACTGCACTGAAAATATACCTAACAGTGACTTAAAAACTGAGAGCTGAATTAATCCAAAATTTGTGTGTACCGTCCCAGCATCTCTGATTTAAAAACATAAACAACCAAATAATAACTCCCACCAGTCTCTCACTGCTGCTCTTTTCAGAATGTGCCAGAAAACTGAAGCATCAGCATCCACATTTGGTGACCACCCAGGAAAGGATAGTTGGCTCCTCTGGCGAAAACCTGCATGAGAGCAGCTCTGAAACAAGCTTTCCATGAGGAGGCTTTCTGTGAAGTGAAACCATGAAGGGCACAGCGTGATTTCATATCACCCCTACAGAGAGCTGACACTATACTGCCAAATTTAAAAGGTCAGGGCTGCAGGCATCCCAGCATCTCAGGATTATATTATCATATGTAGTTCCTTTATGCGTGCGATGCAGATGGTTAACCTTAACAACTCATGGAGAACTACATTTTATGGTGGAAATATTTAGGAGTGTTTGAAACCAGTCAATCCAAACATCCAAACATATAATGCCACACGCGGACACACAGACACAGTCTCAACATGCTCATACTCACCAGGAGTGCTCTCGCTCTCTCAGCACACAGAGTCGTGTATTATTATCCCTTGGAGGAAAGGAAGCATGAATTTGTATGATTCCATGTCAAGCACATACTTATTATTGCTATTCACATCTATCCAGAGGAAGGAGGACTTTTTCCCCTTCACTGCTCAGAACAGTACTCAGAGGCCTATAGATGAATCCACTTCCCTCTGAGCTGGATTCTTCCAGTGCGACACATCACAGCAATTGGTGACAAAGAAAGTGAAGTTAAATTGTGAGAAGATGCAGATGATCCACTGCTTTTCTTTAAACTGTAATTTGACAAACTAATAGAGCAGGGCACATATCTGTGAATTTTTAACAACCTGTATTCAGTTTAAGATTATCTTTTAAGGTGGAAATTATTTAAAAAAAAAAAAATCAAAATCTTTTACTAGCTTTAAATTTAGTTTCTGCTAACAAAAGGCATATGGTCTTCTATCTTCAGAGAGCTTATTGAATACCAGCCAAAATGCCCTTGGCTCTTTCTTTGTAAAATGCTGAAGTTATACCCACTCCACTAGAGTGAAATTAACTAGGATCAACCTTTAGTGCATTTTTTAAAATCAGCATTAATTGCTCCTCAGTGTCTCCAGGACATTCACCTTGTTGTCTTTAAACCATTACTGTGTAGCTGTCACTGTGTTCTTCGGGTCATTATCTCACTGGAAAAAAATAATCTTCTCCCAAGCTGTATTTCTCTCCAAGACTGAATAAGATTGTCCTCCACAATTTCCCAATATTTCACTGCATTCATTTTACCCTCCACCTCTACAAGCCTTCCAGGGAGCGGCTGCCGAGAAGCATCCCCACAGGATGCTGCTGCCACCACCCTGCTTCACAGCATGGATGGTGCATTTGTGGTGTTGTGCTGTCTTGTCTGATGGCCAAAAAGCCAAAAAGAACTTTCTTCCACTTGACTATGGAGTCTCTCACATGCCTTTTGGTGAAACTCTAGTCTAGATTTAATGAGTTTTTGTCAACAGTGGCTTTCTCTTTGCTACTCTTCTAAAAAACTTTGAATGGTGAAGAACCAGGGAGGTAGCTGTTGTATGTAGAGTCTCCCCCATCTCTGCTGCTGAAGCTTGAAACTCCATCAGAGTAGTGATACATGTCTTGGTGGCCTCTTCACTAGTCTCCTTCTTGCACTGTCACTCAGTCTGTGAGGACGGCCTGATCTAGGCAGATTTACACATGTGCCATATTCCTTTCATTTCTTGATGATGGATTTCACTGAACTGCAGGGCATGTTCAGTGCCTTAGGTTTTATTTTGTATCCATTCCCTGACTTACACTTTTCAATAACCTTTTCTCTGAGTTGAGTGTTCTCTTGTCTTCATGGTGTAATGGTAGCCAGGAATACTGATTGATCAGTGACTGGACCTTCCAGACACAGGTGTCTTTATAACACAATCACTTGAGACACATTCACTGCACTCAGGTGATCCATATTTCGCTAATTGTGAGACTCTTGTCTTGACCTGTGTTGAATTAGGTCAGTCCCTTTAAAGGGGTTGAATATTTATGCAGTGACTTATTTTACCTTACATGACTTGAAGAAATATATTCTTACTCTGACATTAACGTTTTCTGTTTGTCTGTTTGTTTTTTGTCAAAAAAGCCAAATTAAATTGACCACAATTGATTTATAAAACCAATAAAAGGTGAAACACCCAAGGGGGTCAACACTTTTTATATGCACTGTAGTCCAGCTATTTAAGAGCTTGGTGTCATCAGTGTCACAGAACTACTAAACAGAAACAGAGCAGATGGATTTGCCCATTTCTGTGTTTCTCACTGGCGAACCCATCTTGCCATCTTGACTTTACAATGCCTCTAATCAATGAGCAGTGAAGGCTTTCTACTTTAGGATCAATAATATAAGCTTTAGTATTATATTGCGATAAATGACACAGTTTTGTAAGGCTGATATAAAAAGCTGCCCTTAGAGAGATGTGTTATTAACCATTCCTCTCTAACAAATCAGAGTACCTTCCAGCAGGTGAATGTTTTTGGACTGAACATATGAGTGTTGGAGCTCGGAGGAATTTTCAATGCAGGCATAAAGCCAAGTGGCAGAGCTGTTCGAATGTCTTTATGTCTGTTTATTTACGGCAGGTACTGTACTCCACTCCTCGCCAAGATGCTCCGTGCTATTTCTGACTCTCCTGGAATAACACAGTAAGCTCATTTTTGTCAAAGGCTTTGAAGGCTTAGTCTAGATCATATGAATGAAAACTCATGGTCACTGCAGTGATAAAGCTGCGAAGGCTGCTATCTTTAACTCTGCTGCAGAGACAGAACTTGATGGATTAGTAAAGTACATTTATAATGTCAAGAATCATTCTCTACATTGAATCAACATTTATTCACTCACATCACAAAGGTGAAGGGCTGTCAGAAAAGAAAGGATTCAGTACAGTTTTTAGGATTTTAATGCTTTTAAACGTTAAACATGGATAAGGTTGGGGTTTGAAATGAAAGTCTTTTTGCCTCTGACACAAGGCTGCACAAAAAGGGGGGATAAAGGGTTGAACTTTCATGGGCCCAGTCAAATAGGGGGCCCATGTAGGTCAGGAGAATCAAGGTCCATTGAAAAGTTAATCTATGACAATAATATTTATATTTAACCTGAATAATAACCACTCTTATCAAAGCAACAACAAAAAAAGAATTTCATTTATTAATACTGCAATGCAATATAACCTTTTTCAAAATAAAAACCCCTTTTCAAAATTCGGATTACCTTTTTTTGGTAATTTTATCGATGTGGAAGGGCACACTGAATTAAACCATTTGAAACGTGATGTCAGACCTTAGTTAAGCATAACGGACACAAACATCAGGGAGGAGGAGCTGAAATAACTCCAAGGCAATTTTCTTTTTTTTTTTTTTTTGCGAAAAGAAGCAAAAAAAAAACTGAAATTGGCAACAACTGGTTACAGTTGACAAAAATGGCATAACAGCAGAAAATATGACTCAGAAATGCAAAACGTGGTGAAAAACAGCTAAAAAGTCACAACAATGGATTAAAGGTGGCATAAAGTGGTAAGAATGGTTGAAGAGAGACCAAAAATGTATAGAGGCAACAAAAAGGGGCTAAGAAAGGCAAACATGGGAAGGAAAAAAGTGAGAAGTGGTTAAAAGTGAGCTGAAATAGGTTAAGAGCAGCAAAAATAGGCCAAGAGTGGCATACATGGGTTTGAGGAGATGAATATGGGATGATAGCAAAACTAGGCCAAGCAAGGCTAAAAGGGGCAAAAATAGTGGAAATAAAGTAGAAAGTGGCAAAAAGGGCTTAAGACACTAAATGGGAAAACAGGAAAAATTGCACTATTAAAGGCAAAAGAGCAAATGGTGAAAAGTGGTTAAAAGGAGCTAAAAAGTAATGAGTTAAGAATGGAAAAAAATATACAAATGGCAGAAATGGGCTAATAAAGACAAAATGGGGAAAACATGCTGGGGAAAAATGATGAAAAATGAAAAGTAAAAGAGAAAAACTCATGAATTATCTACAAAAGCTGGCAGCTATTGAAAGGACAGGAGAGTGAGAAGAGCCAGGAGACAGTAGAAGTCCTGGTACACTAAGAGTAAAAATTGAATCGTGCCATTATTGCTTATGGCCCACCTAAAGCTGTGAGAAAAACTCTTTCAACCTAGTAAGAAATCTACCTTGAAGAACAAAATTATTGGACTTCCAACGAGAGGCTTCATAAATATGAGGGGAGCTAACTCAGCACTGCCTTGTAGTTTATAGTTTGTTATACACAAAAATATGCAAATGAAGTTGTCTGTATAGGGTTAGTGATAGCCAACCTATAGTTCATACCAGCCAGACCAAGTCACAAGAAAGTCATAACCTTCAAGTCTCAAGCAAGTCCCAAGTCACTGTGGTGAGAATCAAGCAAGTCAAGTTGAGTCCCTGCTATAAGTCAAGCAAGTCACAAGTCAAGTCATACAAAAATCGGATGATCTACCCCAGTTTGCACATTTAAATCAGTAAAGACAGTGGCACAAAAGTTGAGTTTTATTTCAGTTATTGTTTTATAGGGCTTAGGGCCTTCAAAATATTGCAAGTAAAGTGTCCCTAGAAAATATTTACTTTTAGATAAATGTATAATGTTAACAAAATCAATTTTCTTCACTTCTCTTTTTTTGAGGCTGCTTTACAATGTAAGGTATCAATGTAATAAATAGCTTGATGTGTTTATATTACATATTCAAATTAAACTTTTACAAAGCTGATGATTATTATTGTGCATGTGTATGCTATTAAGTGACCCTAAACAAGGCCTACATTTCATGGCTTTCAGAAACTCTCTGGAAAAAAAAAAACTTACAATGAATTTGATCATCAGAAAATAATGTAACTTATGTAATTATTAATGAAGCAACGTCTGCCATGATAGAATCAACACCTGGGATGTAATCACCAGACACCTGGGTGTCTGGTACCCTGCTGTCCGCCTGGTCATCATATTAGAAAATGAATATTACTTCATATAATGTCACGTTAATCTTATGCATATCTTAAACTTAACGTTAGTTTAGTAAGCAACGTTAGCATTCATGGTAGCAAACATTACCATCAGACAGTGTATATACACTGCTGCCTCAATGTAAAAAACACAGAAAGGCGGCAGCCAATCTGTCCACATTGGACAACAAATATGAATCAAACTGCCTACAAGCTAATCAACACAAAGTTTTTATCACACACACACGCAAACACATCCATATCACACACACATACATGCAAACACATCCTTTCTAGTTAACGTTTAACCCATTTGACAAGCCAATAAGTTAGCTAAAGACACTTTGACTGCACTTTTTATTGAGAAGACGTACATTAGGTGCAGGGCTTGACATTAACTTTTTTGCTCACCGGCCACGGTGGCTAGTGGTTCTGAAAACTTACTAGCCACTCAGTATTTCCACTAGCCACAACTTTGGTGTTTGGAAACGCTGAGCTATATGCCAAATTTTGTACAAAGGGTATGATATGACACACATGCTCCACTTTCCCTCAACAATATGATCAATATCAGCTCTCCTCTTAATAAAGCATTTCTCACTGTACATGAAACAGCACACTACTGAGATATGACTGATGGAGACAGTCATCTAAGAGTCAAGACTCTTAGATTTTTATTTTCTTAATGGATATTAAGTTTATGCTAAAATTAACATACTGTAAATCGGCTGTTTATTAGAAAAAACTACGGCAGATTACAAGAACATCTCTAATTTTCACTCTAACAAATCTCCACCAGAGAATATTAAGTGTCCAACTTCTCCTGTCCTCTGCTCTATACTGTATGGAGGAAATGTTTTCATACGTGTGTCTAATACTAATTAAAAGATCTCTTTAAATATTAGATGACTTAAATTTGGTGCATGAAGCTCATATTTGGAGAACATTAAACAACAGATGTATAATATAAGAAGAAAAAAAATCACTGTTTAGTTGAATTCTCTTGGACTCCTATGTGAAGATTTACAGACTTTTATCCTTCTGCCTCTGTTTCTCACTGCCTCAGTGAACTGATTTAAAGTTTCAGAGTTTCTCTCGTCTTTTATAACCATTAATTATCGATTTATGGCAAATTAATAATTAACCCTGAATATACAAACATTTTCAATAACATTTAAAGTATGCACACCTCCGAGGAGGTTTTTAACATTTTAGATCGCCCTCAACAAACAAAGAATATAGATGGAGTATTAATTAAACAATATTTAGACACACCGCCCACCCTGGCTTGCACGAGCGACAGAAACACACAGCTAGAGCACACATACACACACACACACACACACATAAACGTCACTGACGCACTGATCCTCCATGGATAGAGAAGCACTTTAAAGCAGAAGGAGAAAGTTCAGGTCTGATTTTATCCTGCAAATTCTGAAACATTTTCTCTGAACAGATCGAAGCCTTCAGTCTAACCAACACGTCAGTGCGGGTGTGTGTCCGTATATGTCTGCGTGTCGCGTTTATGTGTGTCATACAGCATCAAAGCCCTTGGCGCTGCGTAAAAACGCACAAATGGATGAAGAGACCAGCCACTTTTCTGTTATTTTGGAGGAAAATTTGAGCTTTTATGTGCCGAACAGCCTCTCTGTAACAGACCTAAATCATAAGAGCTATCAGACAAGCACTTTCAGAGTGAAGCATAAGTTGTTACACTAATAAATTCAACCCGCCATCGTGGCTAGTTAGAGTCACGCTGCCACCCGCCACGGCCAAAATCCACCCGCATCTGGCTAGTTGGCGGGCATAAATGTCAAGCCCTGATTAGGTTGCTTGTTTAAGCTATGTTAGTGTTAGCAAACGTTAGCTTTCTAACAGCTGTAACAGCTAACTAAAAGACACATTCACGTAGCTAACCTTTCTTTGTGGGTTTCGTAGTGACGGATGAAGTTGGATGTTGTGGTGGTCGTGTCATTGATTTTTGAGCTGCAGACCTTGCATATTGCTGTTCTCTTCTTCATACCGTCATTAACAACATAATCCTTAAACCCAAATTGAATTTTTCTTAGTCTGGTTGCCTCCATGACTGCTGCTTCTGTGTTTACCTGCAGACTGCTGTTAGTCCGTGCAGCATGCATGCATTGCACTGTGAAATAACCCGATCATGTTTCAAAATAAAACATTATTTCTAATGTAATCTAAGTTAAAAAAAAAAAAAAAAGCAAATATTTAAATCAAGTCATTTCGAGTCATCTGTCTCAAGTCTAAGTCAAGTCTCAAGTCATGAAGACCAAGTCACAAGCAAGTCGAGTCTTATCAGTGTTCGTCAAGCAAGTCTCAAGTCCTCAAATTTGCGACTCGAGTCTGACTCGAGTCAAGTCACGTGACTCGAGTCCCCCACCTCTGGTTCATACCGTGTACAACGATGGGGACGTTAACCAGAGTGGATTGTAACTCTTAAGTCAGTATGTCACACAGAGTCTAGGAGGTGGAGGCATGCATTTAGGTTACATCACCACAGGCCAACACACTTACAAATCCAGACCAATGTTATAGATGCTTTGTAATTTTACTGCTAAAATGTGAGGCTGAATACGGTAAAAAAGAGAAGAAAAAGTCAGTAAAAGTAAACATATAAAAATGTTTTGATCCTACAAGGTGAGTTAAAACCAAACTAAGGAGAAAAAAGTGGGGTTTGTATCATGCCACTTTGGTAAATGATGATTCTAAGATAGAAAATGCACTCCTATTGTTAAGCGTCAGGATTCACATCACAGAGTGTCAAACTAGATGGTGCAAGAAAAAATGTCAGATTGTGTCTGTCTTGTTGATGATGTCACAGTACAAGGGCATCCTTAGACCCGATGTTTGATACTGGGCTGTGACGATGCAGTCAGGTCAAAATCTGACTGAATTCATGTAAACTGAGCCAGCCTTTAATTTGAGACAATATGAAAATTCAAGATGAAACAGATTTACACGCAAAACAGTGGAAATTAAAAATTAAAAAGAAACAGAGGTTAATCTCGACTTTAGAAATTCTGAGATTAATTGTTATGAAACATTTTAGGTGCTGGGGAGCCCTAATGTAAAATATTTGTTTCATAGCATGTCTCTTCTTTACACGTCTTGCTGTTTAATGTGTCTGTCTTTATTGATGCTCATGTTTTTTCCATCAAAGTGCTTGTGAGCCTATCGGTGTCCTATCTTTATATAAACATATAAAATGATCGGAGTTCATTTAAAAGTTCCTGTTGAAATGAAACTTCAAACAGAATTATGTTTAGAATAACTCAAGAAAAAAAAAATAATCAGTGCCTGGAAAGTTTAGGTGGACATACATTCACCTACAATCCTCCAAACCATCTAGATCCACAGAGACTCTCCAGAATTTAACTGCGGCACCAGGCCAAAGAAAGAGACGGTTCTTCCTTCCAGTTTGTGTAGACAAAGATCCCAAATGAGTCTCATTGTCTTGCACTCATTTGTAAACAGATCCCAGACTCCCTGTGGAGCTTTTTCAGACTCCACCAGTTAAGAGGTAGGAGTTGACAATGTGATACAACTAGGGATGGGTACCGAATCCGGTACTTTTACAGGTACCAACCAAATTGCGTCAGTACTCCTGAGTACCAATTCACGTAAAATCAAGCAGTACCATGTTTCAGTACTTAAAATTATCCTTGTGGCTGCAAGAGAGTGGAAGAGTTCTCCATGCCACACACAAACGCAGTACACACTAAAGTAATGATGTCAGCAGCAGCTCACTAAATCAACAAAACAAGCATGGCTGATAGAAGCGGTCGAAGGTTGCTCCGCTTTTCAAAATACAATGCAGACTACACTGCAATATTTGTGACATGAAGTTCAAGGTTTACCACGGTAAAACTTCTAATCTGAGGAAGCAGTGTGATGACTGATGATTCAGATCGGCTCCTGCTGTTTCCTGCTTGTTGCCCCCCCCCAAAATCCATTTCCCCCTTTCTCTTTTTCCACATTTCAAAAATTGTGTGCCGAAACAAGCCATTCTCAGATTTTACCCTAATGATGTCATGTGGGGAGTTAGCTCCAACCCCCAGGTCAGTTGGCCCTCACCACTTGGAAGAAAGTCCTACCCTCCTCTCCTGATCCTCCTCTCAGCTGACAGCTCAGTGATATTTAAAGCTACAGACACAGAAACAGCTTGTTCTGAGCAGGGCTGAAACAGAGGGGGTTTTAGACATGCAAAACTCCTATACTGAAGTGTTTTTTTCAGAAATAATCTTCATAGGCATGTTTTGGGGATATCTGAGACCAATATAAACTAGTCTTTAAATTGCTCAAACTGATATGCAGTCACCATTCATGTCTACAATTACATTATACTGTCTTTCAATCTAATGGAAAGCTTGAAGAGTCATGTCTGCATCCTGATCTGTTCTCTTCATTTCTGCTTTGTTTTAAAAGTCATCTGCAGCATCTTTTGCCAGCCTCTTTGGGTCCATCTGCCAGACTGAGATCATACCACGAGATCGGCTGCACGCCAACATTATTGTAATCCGGTTGTGTGCAAGGAAGTAGGATGAATAAGACTTTTTGTGCCAAAAGGAAAGGTGTCCATATTATCACCAAACAATACTTGTTTCTGTTTCATACGTAAGGGGAGTGGTCGTGAAAGATCCCAGACATCACATAGTCTGAGAGTGCCCCATTTGGCTAACCCAAACTCTAAACCTAACCCTAGTCAACCCTAACCCTAACCCTAACAGTAACAGTTGGGGGAGGGGGCCCAGGCCTTGTGGGTGGAGTTTGAGTGGCCCGTACATATGAGGGGAATAGTTGTGAAAGATCCCAGGCCTTCACATAGTTTAAGAGCAGCCCTTTAAGCTAACCCTATAACTAACCCTAGTTAACCCTAACCCTAACCCTAACAGTAACACTTGGGGGAGGGGCCCTGGGGCCTTTGGGGTGGGGTTTGAGTGGCCTGTATATTATAATCCATTGCTTCTTAATGACTGCATAAAGGCTTGAGATGTCATCCGCTTTCACTCCTATGAGGACACACTGAACTATTTTCAACACATGAGCCTGAGCTGACTGAAGGTTCAGGAGGACAGGAGCTTTAGCCTCAAACATTTAAATTTAACTTTTGATGTAAATCTATAGCCAGATCATGGACTTCCCCTGAGACAAAGAGAGAATAGACAGAAGCAGGTGGTCAGAGGTGAGCTTGGCAGACACCACGCAGTTTGAGCTGTTTCTTAAAATATGTAAGTTTGGATGAAACAAGGTGCATAAAACAGACTCAAACAACTTGGCTCCTACAGAAACATCTCTCTCTGGGGAGGGCTCCAGCTCTCCTGCAGGGTTCAGTCTCCATAAAAAGACCCACAATGTTTTCAGGTTTTAGCACATTGCAGTAAGATAGATCTGTTAATTTTGTCCAAATTGAATTTCTATAAGGTGTAATATCCATAGGGAGAGAGTATGTGACAGGAAAATAATTACAGACTAGTGGGTGTATTGTTTGTTACATTTTGTCATTTTCACCAGGTCTAGAGAAATAAAGCTGTGGCTGGACATGGTAACATAGTTTAAATCAGGGGTAATCCTGGTACTTGTCTAGTCCTGATGAGAATACCTAGACTGGGTGTTGGGACACTGGCACCAATCCAAGCACCTCAGTCCTATGCTTTTCTGTGTTTAAAGCAAGCACCCTCAGTGAACTGGCAAGCCTGTGCAAAACATGGAGGGAGCTTAGAGAAATGGCTAAACAGTTTGGATGTGCGGCCCCAGTTCCATAAAAGTTGGTTTGCTATGTAAAATATAAATGAAAACAGAATGCAATGATTTGCAAATCTAATTATATCATATTTTTTCTCAATAAACATGAACAACATATCAGATGTTGAAACTGAGACATTTTACCTTGTCCTGAAAAATATTAGCTAGTGTTGAATTTGATGGCGGCAGCACATCTAAAAAAGTAGGGACAGTGCCATGTTTACCATTGTGTAGCATCCCTCTTCTTTTAACATCAGTCTGTAACATCTGGAAAGTGAGGAGACCAGTTGCTGAAGATCTTGGAGAGGAATGTTGTCCCATTCTTGTCTGATGTAGGACTGTAGTTGCCAAAAAGTCCTGGGCCTTCTTTGCAGGATTTTTTGTTTTTGTCTTATGATGCTCCAAATGTTTTCTGTTGGTGAAAGGTCTGGACTACAGGCAGGCCAGTTCAACCGTGAAGCCATTCTGTTGTAATAGAAGCGGTATGCGGTTTAGCTGTAAGCTGCCCACGCCATAGGCACTACCACAAAACAATATGATCAGAGATGAAGACTTTTGAACTGTGGGATGGTCTCTCCTCTTAAGTTTACTGGACACCGTTTCTGTGTTTTACCAAAAAGAATTTCAAATTTTGATTCATGTGACCACAGAACAGTTTTCCATTTTGCCTCAATCCATTTAAAAAGAGCTTTGGCTCAGAGAAGACAGCGACCTTGATGGACTATGTTTACATATGGCTTCTTCTTTGCATTTTTGGATGGAACAGCAAAATGTCCTGGCAGACGGAGATTTCTGGAAGTGTTCCTGAGCCGGTGTAGTGATTTCCAGTACGGAACCACACCTGCTTTTACTGCAGTGCTGCCTGGGAGCCTAAAGAGCCCACATGTCCAATATTGACCTTCAGCACTTGCCCTCATGCACAGAGATGTCTCTAGGTTTATGTACTGTAGATGGGGGATTCAATGTCTTGGCAATTTTAATTGAGGAACTTTTTTCTGAAATTGTTCAGCAATTTGTCAACACAGTTCTTCACAGATTGGTGAACCTTTGCCCATCATTACTTCTGGAAGACTTCTCCATACCAATTACTTTTCCAGCCTTTTGTTTCCCTGTCACTAGTTTTTTAAGATGTGTTGCAGCCATCAAATTCAAAATGAGCAAGTATTTTTCAGAAGATTGTGTCTCAGTTTCAACATCCAATGTGTTTTTTATTCATGTTATATTGTGAATAAAATATATGTTGATCAGATTTGACAAATATTGCATTCTGTTTTTATTCATATTTTTCAAAGCAGCCCAATTTTTTGAGAATTATTGTTCTCTTTCACAGTTTTTATGCCAACTGTTTTCTCTACTGAGCAATTTATGCACAGTTCATGTTTTGAGTGGTGCTTTAACCACAAGTCGGTCAAACAAAAGAGCTGACAAGCAAAGTAGTTTAAATTTGTCAGCTCCCCTGCAAACACTGAGGAAACTTCCAGTGATGGTTTGAAAGCAAAAAATGCTGTTAGCATTGAAATTATGTCTAACAGCGTTCTGCCTGACCTCTAGAAAACCTATGAAAGCATTTATCAGCAGAGTAAATGGATGTAAAAGCTATAAGCCTTAACACAGACACCAGGAGCTGTTTCATTACAGTGCAATGCTAGAATCTTCCACAGATTTTCAACTGCCATTGAGAAAATGGAAAAAGTCTCAATATGCAACAAGAAAGCAAGATTCTTGAGACTAACTATAGCAATTCTGAGATTAATTGTGATTAAAATTTCTGATTGTAATGCAGCCACACTAAAAAGTCTGTAGTCCACCAGTGGTCTCTGTGTGATGTGATTATTGATGTTGAACAGAATTCTAGATAAAGATAAGGTCCTTCAGTCTCCTCATCCCTCTATTTCAAACATGGATGTGCAGCTTTGCATCGTGCCCTCTGGTCCTGCACTGTAAAAAGGAAGTTCATAAGAAACAGCGAGCTTGTGAGGAGGAAGTGGTGCTCGCTGCTGGGAGGCGACCATCTGCAGGGCCTCTGGTGATGAACAGGTCAGCCATGTGGTAATAGCTGCTTCTCACTGCCACGCTGCTAAAGTGCTGCCCATGGCCAAGGAACACATGAGAAGCTGTTACTTCTGGCATCACAGTTTCAACTATCAATAGGAGACATCTTTTTCACAGCAAAATAAGAAATAAAGGCCAAACAGGTGGCAGAGGTGCAAAACACAACCAAGTTTGAGGCTTGGCAATAGTTGTGAGAACCCCAGAGCACTCTTGGCAGTGTCTGTGGCTGTGAAGCCTGAGAGGGTTCATGTCCTTCCGCTGCATAAGCTGGCAATCTGAGAAAAATCAGCCCAGATTTGGCAGGTTTTGGTTCAGGTTCTGATTATATCTGAAATATGGTCATTGAAGCCCAGTTTAGTGACTAATTCTTGAGTTTGAAAGCATTTCAGACTCCAACAACTTCACAGTGGGTTCAATTCTGCATGACAGAATTTACAACTATTATTCATATACAGAATCATCTGGTGGCAAAAGTTAACTTTAATTAGGCCAGTGATTTTTGGGGGGCCGATGGAGGTCAGGAAAATCATGGTCCATCATATAATTAATGTGTGATAACTGAATGTTATTTCTAACCTGAATAATAGTAACAACGCAAAGCAACATATACACACTGGACATATTAAACTAAACCATTTGGAAATGAATGTCAGGCTTTGTATCTAAGCCATAATGTGCAAAATTTCGGGATGCCAGAAAATAAAGTAGAATAAACTGAAATAACTTTAACTGAAAGATAAAAAAAAAAATTGTGAAATGTGGCAAAAAAGGGTAAAAAGTGGCATAACTTGCCAGAAATAGTGGTAGAAAGGGGTTAAAAAGCATTGTAAATGGGGTGGCAATGGCAGAAGTGGATTAAAAGAGGTAAACATGGATTAAAACGAGTTAAAAGTGGCAAATGAGGCCAAAACAGCCAGGAAAAATGTGGTGAAAATAGGTTAAAATGGAATGGAAGTGCCAAAAAATATATATCATTAAAGTTTGAATGGGTAAAAAAAATCTGCAAAAACTGGTTCATAGGGGCGAAAAAAGCAAAAAGGGCAGGGAAAAGGGGTGAAAATGGGCCTGAATGGTAGAAAGGGGTTGAATCAGACAAAACTGGCAAAAATAAAATAGGGTAAAAAAAATTGCTGAAGTGTAAAAAATTAGATGAAAGAGGCAAAAATGGGTGTAAAGTGGCTAAATTAGCCCAAAAAAGTGATGGAAAGGGTTTGAAAATTTGCATGTATTGAAACTAACATTAATTTGGAAATCAAGGTCCCAGAGTCTGAAGGAAGATCTGAGATACTGCTTAGAATCTAACATGTTTGAAGTCCAGTGTCTTCAGGTTCATAGAGATCCTGATTTCCTTTTCCAGCAGGACTTGGCACCGGTTCACAGTGGAGCCAAAACTTGTAGAAACTGGTTTTCTGACCATGGTATTATAGTGTTTGTTTGGCCAGCCAACTGGCCTAACCTGAACCCTGAAGACATCCTATCTGAGAGGAAGATGAGAGACATCAGATTCAAAAATACAGATGAGCTGAAGTGCCACGGACTGATTCCCTCCATGCCACGGCACATAGATGCAGTAATTTGTGCAAAAGGAGCTCCAACCAACTACTGATATCATGAATTAGCAGAATTTTCCAGAGGGTCAGCATTTCTGTATCATAAATTCTTTTTTAAATTTGTGTTTTGTGAAAGTCTAATATTCTGAGAAAGTGGGTTTTAGATTTTTTTGAGTAATCATCGACAAATTTAGTATAGAAACGCTTTACTTTGTCCAAGATGAATTTAGAATATAAAGTTATATATAAAGTTTAACTTCTTGAAGTAAATCACAGGAAAAATTGACTTTTTCATGTTATTCAAATTTTTTGAGATGCACTAGTATTCCAGCATCATCTCGAGCTCAGTCATAAACATCAGTGCTGTCGTGGTCAAGCAGTGGTTTCCTTCCAGACATGGTGTTTGTGATTCCCTTCAATGCCACTTCTTGGGTTTACAATATTATTTTCATTTCTCAGGACGACACTGAGATGTGAGAAGAATGCCCTTTTGCAGTACAACACACCTCCATGTCACAAACTCTGGGGCCGAGGCCAGCAGGCACTGTATTTATTAATTCTCGTTAATGTGATTGGCCAGATACCCACATTTTATGAATCACGCATGGACCTTATTGTAACATAATTTCTATACCTAAATCTGCACACCAGATTGATTAATAAGGGCCATCGTGTGAGCTTTAGAGTGAGATAAATGATAGCAGAGAGCGTTACAGCAAGTCAAACTTACCAGCATCTGAGGTGCATTTCCTCATCCATACACCTTTCTCAGTGACCAAACAAGTGCAAAAAAGACTCCCCCTCATCTGATTCAAGGCTCATACTTTCCATCCCCTCTAATGGCTCTTCTCCTCTTACAGTTACTGCAGTTTAAACAACTGCTGATCAATATTTATCAGCTCTGACTCCAACACAACTTGGTGTCAGCTGCTCTGATTCCCTGCACACAAACAAATGTGGAAATGTGGTGTTGGGACCATGAACTGGCAGAAAAATCACACTGCTGAGCTGCATTTTCGAGTATTGCAGAGCGATGTGGGCACACAAGAGCGAGAGCAACTGCAGCGAGGATTTGAACACAGCAGACGAGAATCTGAGTCTTTGAGTCTTTAGTTACCTTCTTTTTTGTGCATCCATCCTCCTTTGCCTCCCCAAGTGGACTTTGCAGGTCTTTCTATAAAATCATTATGTGCACTATCTCTGAGCGTATAATATTGTCCTGGTAGATTTATATCTCACATACTTGAAAGCTCTGTCATCTCATGCTGACTATAAAGGCTACCTTTTGTGCCTGTAGACACAGTGGAAAGTGACAAAATGTGTTTGATTCCTAAGGATTTAAGACTGGCTGGATTTAAACTGATGAGAGGCCGTTGGTTGCACGCAGGGCTAAAGTTTCTCCTGAGATGATCTCTCTGGTGGTTGGACTTCTATAAGTTGATAAAAGTAGTGCCTATAGCTGTCCACTCAGAATGTTAAGTTCAAAGATCACAGATTTTGTTTTAATTAGGGGGGCCTGAGGGAAGGGCAGCCAATCTGAGCCCACTCACATGGCATTCATCTCTCTCTGAAACTCAGTCCAGTGTGCCTTTTTGATCACCGTGTTGCAATTAGTCATCAGTATTTTGCAAACACACCTGCTACTGCTGCTGCACAGCCTCTGCTGTTGAGCATATAGCGTTTCATAAGTCCACCTTCGGAGCAGCATCCACCTGGAGTGTTGGAGGAGGGAGTCATTATTGGCACTTCTCACTCATGGGCAGGACATTGTTTCCTCTGTTATTGTTATAAAAACAGTGTCTAGACATTTACTGTCACTGAGCAGCACATTTACATTCTCATGATCATACAGAAATACATGAGATCCCTGACAAAATATAGCTGCACCAGATCATAGTTTGTTGATCTGAGGATGGAAGTAGCTTATGCTCATATTTAAAAAAAAAAACAAAACACTCCAGTAAAGGATTTTTGCATGTCTAAAAAACCCTCTGTTTCTGCCCTACTAAAAATGAGCTGTTTTTATGTCTGTAGCTTTAAATCTTACTGAGCTGTTTGACCTCCGCCCCTCTCAGGAAATGGATGTGGCTTAATGGATGTGGCTCTGGCAGCTGAGGGGAGGATCAGGAGAGGAGGGCAGAACTTTCTTTCAAGAGGGGAGGATCAACTGAACCTGGGGGCGGGGCTAACTCCCCATGTGACATCATGAGGGTAAAATCTGAGAACGGCTTGTTTTAGCAACCATTTTCTAAAAGGTGGAAAAAGAGAGGGAGGGAGGGAAGGATTTTTCTGGTAGTTGAGGGGATTGTGGATAGACCAGGGGCACATATTCTTGTTAGCAGAGACTGAAAGAAGGATTTTTGCATAATATGTCCCCTTTAAAGAACAGCTTAACCCCAGAATTTTAGCTGGGGTGCATCTACCCCGGAAAATTTCAGAATATAGTGGGATATAGGGTGGGAATAGGAGTATAAAATCAAGCACCTTGCCATGCGGTCTCCATTTGCAAACATTTGTGATACTAATGGGTCGTCCTGAGGAGCTAAATGACTTCAAGCATGGTACTGTGATGGATGCTGCCTTTGAAATAAGACAGTTCGTGAAATTTCATCCCTGCTTGATATTCTACAGTCAACTGTAAGTGATATTATGAGAAAGTGGAAGCATTTAGGAACAACAGCAACTCAGCCATGTAAAATTATAGAGCAGAGTCAGGGTGCAATGTCCATAAAAGTCACCACTGCTCTGCTGATTTCATAGACTTCCAAACTTCCACTGGCATTAATGCAAGCACAAAAACTCTGCAGGGGCTTCATGCGAGGTCAAGCAGCTGCATGCAAGCCTCACATCACCAAGACCAATGCCATGTTTCGGAGGGAGTGGAGAAGCACACTGACACTGGACTGTGGAGCAGTGGAAACATGCTCTGTGGAGTGACAAATCACACCTCTATCTGGCAGTCAGATCAGCAAGGTGGATGCTGGGAGAATGTGACCTGCCTGACTGCACATAGCAGATCATGAATAATGGAATGGGTTTTCTTCTGTTATATTTCATAGGTTGATAGATAAAATATATGTGCAAACAAATCTTAAAAAGTGTGTTTTTCATCATGTGTCCCCTTTAAATGTTACAATTATACCTTTTGAAATGAATACCTCTGTTGAAAATCTGTCATTAGTCCCCAGGAAATGTGCACAAAGTGTACATTTCCCCAGGAAATGTGCACAAAGTGTACATGTCATTTATGTTTCAGACAAAAATGTCCCATATTAATTATAAATAGTAAGGTTTGATTTGCAACACTGTCATATATTTTGAAAAACAGTCATTTTACCAAGCCAGTGGGTTCACGGACAGATGGTGTCTATGACATCTTTATTTGATAATCTCTCTCAAAATGATCAAAAGTGGGGAATAGAAAGTCATCTGTTCAATAAGTCATAAAGTGGTGGACGCAACTCTGGCACAATTTTGTGCAATATTGACACAAGGTTTGCTCAGTAACGGAGGCTACAAAGGTGAAGGGCAATACTATCTCTGTGAATCGAATTCTATTGACGTCCATCACATTACGGTGCTGCCACTGATGTGCTGCCAGACACTGTCACAATAGATCAGAGGGAGTCGGAGTAAAGGATAGCTGCAGAGAGGAATATGATGACACAGGATATCTGATTGAGCCCTCTAGATTGATTGAGGGTTGTGTAAATTCTTTCCACAAAGAGAAGGGTTCATTTTGTTGTAACCAGCAAATAAACTTAGCACAAAACGTAAGGATATTTGTGTGTGGTACATTATTTCTTTGTCGTCACAATGCTGCTTGGTAATAAATCTTATACCATTGGGAAGACTGTTTATTTCCCTTTTAAATGATGCCACATGTGTAAGGAACATGTATTTGTGGGATGAGCAGCAGAGCTGAGTATGTAAGTTGCACCCATGAAAAATTTCCCATATCTATTCTGCCAATGAAAACAGCTTATTTTGCTGGTGCTAATGACTCTTGTTTAGAGCTTCAGGTGCTGATAATAAGGTGCATGATTGACAGCACCACCAAGCATGGTCCCTGCTAAAGTGGTCTGTAGGTGTCAAGACACAAGAACCGGCATACCATGTTTGACTGATATGGATAAGGTCCGTGCAATAAGTTTACTTCAAGCTGATGTTCCACAAAACCAAGTTGTGGAATTATGTGGAGTGAACCCTTGTAGAATCTTGAAACTGAAGGCCTGGTTCTATAAAGGGGGATGTCAGAGACAGGATGCAAAGTGGGCGTTACCCTGTCAGCAACCAGGAACTGTAGGCTGTCTCCACAGATTTTGCAGTCAAGGTTTGAAGTCAACGACTCTCTGCCTAGACAATCCAGGAAAGACTGTACGCAACCAATCTCCTGTCTCATCGGGCTGCCAGAAGGCCCGCCATGGCTGCCCTTTACCATCGGGCCCATTTGTGCTGATGTCGGCAACACGTGCACTGGAACCTGAAGATGTGAAGGAACATTTTGTCTAGCAATGAGTTCAGATTCTGTCTATAGTAGTTGTAAAGAGTAAAATTGTGGAGAGGATGCAGAGAACAATACGCTGATTGCTGTTCCCAGTAGAGTAATATATTTTGGTGGAGGAAGTGTGATGATGTGGGGCGGCATCTCCCTCACTGGAAAAACGAGGCTTGTCATGATTGGAGGCAGTCTCAATGCAGAGAGATATCGAGATGAGATTCTGCAACCGGCAATCCATAACTAGATCCTCCAAGATGATAAATGCCCACAGAGCGAGATTTATAAGGAACAACCTCCTAAATTTGCAAGTGGAGAGGATGGAACAGCCTGCCAGCTGTCCTAACCTCAACCCCATTGAACACTTGTGGGATCAGCTTGGGCATGCTGTTCACGCCAACACAACCACGTTGGCTGACTTGTATCAAATGCTGGTTGAAGAACGGGATGCCATCCCACAGCAGTGTATGACCAGGCCGGTGACCAGCATGAGGAGGAGGTGCAACACTGGTTCGTCCACATGCCCTTGTTTGTTAAACCAAAATGTTAAATTGCCACTAAGTCTTGTTCCTTCAGACTTCAGTCATCCAATCCATCAAACACCAAACAAGAGTCAATGGCAGAATAAGCTGTTTGACAATGCCAGAGGAGATTCGGCAAACTTTTCCTGGGTGCAACCCACATACTCAGCTCTGCTGCTCATCCCACAAATGCATGCTCCTTACAAATGTGGCACCTTTTGAAAGGGAAATAAACAGGCTTCCCAACGGTATAAGATTTATTGCCAAGAAGCTGCAATCTACCAAACTCAAACATCCTTATTTTTGTGCTATATTTATTTAAATAATCTTAAACTGTATGAGTTGTATTTATGACATTTTGCAATAAAAGGCTCATCCAGAAAGCTGATTTAATACTGTATGTGTCCCTGTCTCTCTTTTATCCTCCTATGAACTCCCAGATGACCCGGCACACAGAAATATGCAAGTCAGTGCCGGTTCTCTGCATGATCTAACAACGTCATAAAGCCTAGTGGTTAAGCTTGTGGGAAAATACATTTTGTGCAAAGACAAATCTTTAGGATCAACAATTAAAAGCAGTTTCCACAGATGAGATGACACAACTTTACTGATGCAACCATAGCAACCTGGAGATCCAGCATCTTGATAGGCAGTCCGTGCTGCGACTAAGCAGCCTGGTTGCATAATGCTCTCAACCTTGACTTTGATGTACTCCTCTTTATATCTGTGTACCTGCAGTGAATGCTCATGTGTTATGGGAAACCAGATAAAATATCTTTGCATTTTAAAGGGAGAGGGGTAGACTAAAGTTAAAGAAAGGTCAAAGATCAACTGTTGTTTCCACATTCTTGTGTTAATTCTGCTCGCGCAGAGCATGATAAGGTGATTATAAGAGCAACTGGAACAAAAACACAGCATGTGTCTTCCTGCGTGTTTGTTTCTGTGTTTGTGTGTCTCTAAAACTTTGCAAACTACTTCCAGCTGACTGGAGTTTAGCTTCTGTCAAAGCCATCTGGTGCTGCTTTAATAAAATGTGTTTGAACTGTGCCACATCTTTTTCAACTGGTCTCTCCGTTTAAGCAATGTCACGCACCGTAGAGAAGAGAGAACAGAGAGTGCAGCAGCTAGAAGAGAAAGGAAGAAGTGCGTGCGCCCATGTGCGTGTGTAAAAGAGAGCTGGTGGCAGTGGGTGGGTGGGTGCTGGGGGATGGGTGTGCAGAGAATGGGAGTGTAAATGTCACTATAAAACACAGAGCCTTCCCTCTAACACATGACCGCCACTTCACCCATTTTAAATCAGATTAGCATTTTGTTCTTTAGACTGAGCTTACTATTGATCTTAGAACAAAGAAGCTTTGAATCATTTAAGAGGGCAACTAAATTCATGTCCTTTAATAGGAAAGATACTTGTTTTTTCAAAGAGTTTACAGTGAAGAGGCTTTTTTCCCAGCAAAATAAGCTAATTATTCTTCTGTTGATTTATAAAGTCCATACCACCAGTGTCAGGGAACTCAATTATTATTGGTTTGTGTGTTTGACTCTTGCTGCAGTGAACAGAGAAACACTCCCAGCTGTAAGCATGAAGGCTTATGTGCTTTAACTGTGTATGTATAATAATAATAATAACCGCTATAACCACATCAAACCTATATTTATTGCCATGAAAATCACATTGTACACCAATCTGCAATCTGATTGATCAGAATTAGCTCTAATCAGCACGACAGCACAGCCTACTCATCGCCACTTTATCATAACCAACTAGAGATCCATCCATCCATTTTCTACAGCGCTTATCCTGTTGGGGGTCGTCAGCCTATCCCAGCTGTCATTGGGCAAGAGATGGGATAC
This sequence comes from Cheilinus undulatus, assembly GCF_018320785.1. Taxonomy (NCBI): domain Eukaryota; kingdom Metazoa; phylum Chordata; class Actinopteri; order Labriformes; family Labridae; genus Cheilinus; species Cheilinus undulatus. The sequence goes on from NC_054867.1 coordinate 15,663,642, forward strand.
ACCCTGGACTGGTCCCCAGTCAATTGCAGGGCTGACATATAGAGACAAACAACCAGGCATGCCCTCATTTACATCTATGGCCAATTTAGAGTCACCAGTTAACCCTAATGAGCATGTTTTTCGTGGTGGGAGGAAGCCGGAGTACCCGGAGAGAACCCACACATGCACTGGGAGAACACGCAGACTCCACATAGAAAGGCCCTGACTGGGAAGTGAACCATGGACCCTCATGCTGTGAGGCAACAGTGCTAATCTGTGCAACACCGTGTAGCCCCAAGTAAAGATGTCAATTAATTAAAAGAATTAGGCATGATTAAACTGAGAATTTATGTAGGTAGTCACAATTAATTTCCTTCATGTTTCATTTCAAAATTCCCCTATTTTTCATTTAAAGGTGTTTTGTTTCATTTAGAATTTTTGTATTGACCTTAAGTAACTGTTCTGATTTAATTCTAGAATTAAAACAATAATTATTATTAGTGCTGTTATGATGATTGTTGATGTCCAACAGATCAAGAAGTGAGTAGATGCCAGTCCATTAATGTTCCTTCTACGGTTACAGCAAGTTAAAAGTCTTGTTGCTTCAAGATTCAGCTTTAGGATGAGAGCAGGGCTCTCATAAATAAACTGAACAAAATAATATGACTTTTAGTGATATAAATCATTATTAAATATTATGGTGAAAGAAGATATGAGTTGGCAGACAGATTGTAGCTATATACTTTAAAGTTTCATTCAGATGCTCACCTGCGCTCTCCACTGGAGTGTTCAATGAGCAACCCACAACATGCACTTCTGCATCGAAAGGCCGGCTCACAAATTCAGTCTGATTTTAGCCCTTTGCAACGTGGCAGCTCATCGTCAAACGTTGAGCAGAATTATGCAAGTTGGGAATGGCAAATGGTCTTGAAGTGGGACTTAATCAACGATGTGTCCAAGACAGCCCAAGACAGGATTCAACATGACTAGCATGTCAGAATTTTTCTTACATCCTCGTCTTGTTTGACACTCTGACCTGAAGTCAACAACGTGTATCCTGATACCTAACAACAGGAGAGCATTTGCTCTTTATCTTTCTGTCATCATTTACCATAGAGACATTAAACAGGTCCTCTCTCTTTCTAACCCTGGGGATTTATGTGTAAATACAGTGAAGCTTTATGTAATGGTGAGGTTAAATGGGCTTGCATATTTTCTTCTTCTTGATACACTGGGACAAGTCCATGATTATTGCTTGTTTGTTTTGTTCTTCTTTTCAGCACAAAAGACCGCTAGGATCCCACGGAGCACTTCTGTTGTAGCTATGATTAACTCTTTTTGACCTGACAACCTGTGAACTCGCACACAGAGACAGTGGTGACATCAGCATACGATGACTGGTCAGATCAGAACACACCTGTGGTGCAATTAGGCTGTTGGCCTAGAAAGGTCAAGATATTAGCTGCATAGTCTGACATGGTGCTGTCATGAACAAACAGGAAAATTGTGTATTCTGAGCTGGAATTTAAGGTAATTGAAATTATAAGTCTGTTTATCACTGTAAAAGTGCAGCGCATGTGTGCAATTGAGCATATTTGTGGTCATGTAAAATAGGACATTATATTTATAACATTATAGGAGTTATTGTCTGTGTGGCTGTTAACGTGCTTTATATGGAGTGTTGTTTGGCAGTTGAAAAAAAACAACAGCACTAAATATTGATCTAATATATTTTGGGCAGTTTTTCGTGCACTCTGGCGATGTTTGGACAGCTTTTGGGGTCGAAAGCTATCAGCTTTATCTGGCAATACTGGCTGGGCTGCCAAACTGCCACAGTTGGTGTCACATTGTTTTGTTTCCATGCCTCTTGTGTGAAAAATAACATTCTGCCCCCCTATAATGAAAGAGAACAAAAACAGATGGTGTTGCATAGCCTTTCGGATTAATTAACTGTGGCTTTTTAAACCATGGTTAACCAGACTGGATATAATCCCCAAATGCCTAGCAGGTACACATTAACAGACTGAGCTAGTAAAGCATTTGTGTTTTTATGTGCCACATTGAGTGAAAGTGCACCGCCATGCTTCGATGGTGATGGTAAGACCTGCATTCATGTCAGCATCTTAATTACGGGAATTAATGATGAAACAACCTCGAGAAGGAATCATACTCACAGGGTGCAATTACACATTATAATGAAGACAAAAACACAGAAAAATAGAAATTCATGGCAAGGAAAAAAGAACAGCAGTCTGTCAATATTTTGAAGATCCAAACATGCTTTCAGGGGAGTTCATGTCTCATAAAGGGGAGTCATTGCTCATTGCTCCCCTTTAGTTCAGACTCTGTTCCATACACAGAGACTGTGTGTAAGAAGCCGTGCTCCCTACGTGTTGGAGATGAGAGGAGGAGGTTCAGTGGGAAACAGAGAGCAGAGGAGCTGACCTCAGAAGAGGACACTTTCTCTGCTCTTAATTATCAGCCATCCCTGTGAGAGGAAAGATGTTCATTTGTGCTTGAGCTCTGAGCTCTCATTTTCCTGCTCTGCTGCCCCCCACCCCCCAACAACCCTCAAACCTCACAGTTATTGCACCCCCTGAAAAGCAGCCTCAGCCCTTTGTCACTTTTTCATTTAATGATGCTTCTGTGGAAAAGCAGTTTCACCTGCCCCAACTTTCAGGATTACTCGTGAGTATTTCAGCAGAGTGAGGGGTTAGGATCCATGGTCTTTAGCTGGTGGACACAAACTTTATTCTTACCATCTTTCAGTGATGTTTCAGCAGCTGGAGATCCAGTTCTCACACTCCCATGTGCATAATGTTGTGTTCTTTCTATGCATATGCATTAACATGGACTTCAGTGTCCTACTTATGAGCTTGGCCCCAATTTTGATAATATTCAGGATATGATAATCATAATAATGACTTTATTTGCATGGCACCCTTAAAAACAAGGGTGTACAAAGTGCTTTGACATGCAGAAAAATAAAACAGCAGAACTGAAACAAGAGTTTAAGATGGAAAAACAACATCAAGAGAACCATCCATCCATTGTCTACACTCCTTATACCGCTGGGGTTGCCGGGAGCTTGACATTGAGCGAGAGGCAAGTTGCAGCCCGGACTGGTCGCCACTTATTCCCAAAGCTGACATATAGAGACCGACAACCAGGCCTGCTACCACTCACACCTATGGGCAATTTAGGGTCACCGATTAACCTAATGAGCATGTCTTGGTGGAGAAGCCACGCATGCATGGGGAGAACATGCAAAGTTCATTTTAGCCTCTCCACCATAAAGCCTAGATCAGTGGAGGGCTGCAGTGATGGTTTTCCTTCTGGAACTTCGTCCCATCTCCACACAAGATCTCTGGAGCTCAGTTAGAGTGGCCATCAGGTTCTTGGACCCCTTTCTTAGTAGGGACCTTCTCCCCCGATTGCTCAGTTAGGCTGGGCAACCAGCTCTTGGAAGAGTCGAGGTTGTGCCAGACTTCTTCCATGTGAGAATTATGGAGGCCACTGCTCTTGGGAGCCTTCAGTACAGCCAGAATTATACTGCTGGTACTGATGTAGATCAATGAGAAAAAAAAAATTAAAGCTCGACTATGTAACATTCTATGAGAACAGTATAGAATCAACTCTACTCCCCCTTCCTTCCTGTTCTTCTTCGTGTTTGGGCTCCATTGCTCCGCCCCTCTTCTCACATACCTCCCCGTGAATGTGCACGTCCACTGAATCGAATACTGACGGTGGCAAAGCTCTCGTGGAGTGATTTTGCTGCGCTTTTCCATTGAAATCAATGGCGGAATTACAGGTTCGAAAACACTAAAGAGCACCTACTACAGCAGCCAATAGGAACGCTCCCTCCATCCTGAGCTGTGATTGACTGAGAGTACTAGCCTCCTCATTGCCTGGAGCATCTTCCATTGCTGGTTTTTCTCAAGTGAGAGTGCAGCACGAGGACGCAGAAGAGTGTTATTCTTTTAGATGGCTTCAATAACAAGACCTTCATGGGTTGTGTTGTTTTTGTGGGCAAATAAAACACTCACTACAGCTTTAAATAGTTGTAGCATCAGGCTGCAACACTACAAATTTTAAAAAGTGAAGGGGGTCTGACTACTTTCTGAATGCACTGTCAGATGTCAGGGGCAAAAGGGCAGCATCACCCTCTTCACTTGCATCTATCCCAGTTTGTGTTTCTTTAAACTGGGATAAGGTCGTGTCTCTGCTTCAGAATTTGGGACGCTTATTACATTCCTAAATCCAGAACAGGATGCTTAATAAACAAGAAGAAGAGATCAAAACTGGAACACTCAAGTCCATTAATGCCCTCAGTGAGAAGTGGTAGAAAATGATCCTAACATGCAGACTTGGATTATTAACCCTTGCTGCTATACTAGCCCACTTCTTATCTCCAGCATCCCACAGTGTCTTCTAATGAGTCTCATTAACAGAGTTCCAGTTACAGAAAGGAAAACCCATAACTATGAGTGCATAGATAATTGACGATGGGTTTCAGCTTGCACCAGATTTCTGGGAAGCACCTTTCCTGTCACTGAACACACATTTCACAGTTAAACAAGTTCAACATGGCCTTAAGTGGAATCAGCGTGTGAGCAAATTGTGCTGAAGATAATGTATCAAATAACAAGTTAAATCCAATTTCACAAACATATTCCCTGGAGGTAGAATCAGATAACATGACTGCTGATCCTTGCTTCACACACACACACACACACCTATTGAAAGTGAGAGAAGAATGAGGCAGCAATCCCTTATTATAGTCCTAAAGATATCAGAGAAATTGAATTTTTGTGAGAAGAAGCATCTTTCATTTTGCCACGACACGTCTAACAATGCCTGCATGCAATGGATTTTTTATCTATAAATATATATCTTCCAACGGTAAGCGGGGAGGCTGAGGTGAAGTGCAGTTCTTCCATCAATAAACTGTTATAGGCTTGTTAATCCTGAGCGCATGTATGAATAAAAGAGATTACATCCAAAGGGTCTCCAAAGCTGAGAGAGGACACAAATGTAAGGGATCTTGTTCAGACATTATACCTTTTTAAATCAAGCATGGAGTGAGATCTAGATATCCCCATGGTGATGTTTGGACCCTGCATTAACCTGGACTTATATCCATTTTAGGCATCCAGATACCAAGAAGTCATCCTTAATGCTAAGTGTGATCACCTCATTGCCTACTGAAAATGTTTCATATCCAGAGGTTGTCTGAGATGCCTTCTTCCAGGTTTAGACGCAACAGGTACTAGCACTCATCGCTTAGAAATTCCACATATTCCACCTGCCTTGCCTTCCAGGCCTGCAGCGGTTTGCTCCAGCTGAGAATATTATATTAGGACGTTAAAAAGTTTATGTTATCCAGAACAGATGTGTATTTTCATATAAAATCCTGTTGTTTGCCACCTAAAAGATTAGCTTTTCCTTGTCCAGTGCATCATCAAACCTTTGTGATCCAGTTACTTGTGCGTGACTCCTTTATTGAAATGTATTTTAAAGTTGACTGGATGCTTGCATGTTCCTCCTACTGTTTGAATTGATCTAATAATAATAATAATAATGTCTTGAATTTATACAGCGCCTTTCAAGATCTGCTCTACATGGATCAACCCATTTTGGCAGCGGCCGTTGCCGAAATATGCTCGGTGTATATCTCAAACAGAGCAGATCAGAGATCTGCGGTTGTCTGCCATTAGACAAAAAGCTTTATTTATGGCTCTGGAAATGTTGGGAACTGCAGATCCTCTAAAAGATCTGGACCACTTGTCGCAGCTCAGTAATTAAAAAGCAGTCTTTCTTACCTTGCAGAGTCTGGATTGGCCAGATTCCATGTCTGTCATCAGTCGTTTCCATCTTGCAAAGCTTCAAACTGGAGCTTCCTGGTCAGAGAATGAACAGGCCGGGGTCATTTGGTATTGGGTTTTGGCAACAGTGACTGGGCTTTTTCTGAAAGGCTGTAAACATGGCAGTCAGTGGTGAGATTGGTGCTGATGCAACTATAAAAGCAGAGCAAAGGACTGAAGCACTGAAAGATTTCCTTGGTCAGGTCAGGTAGAGGAGTATATGCCAGCTCGGCATTTTAACACATCAACCTTGGTCCAGTACTGCTCTGGCCTCCCAATGGCTATTGTCCAGGCTGGCGCAAAGCCCATGCCTCATCTCTCCAGGTATCCTACCAGCTGACCCCTCCAAGACACATGCGGCCGCTTCCGGTGTCTAGACCAGCCCACTAGGTCCTGGGCACCCATACACATGAGCTGAATCAGACCTGGGAAAGCATGCCAGGTGCCCATGAAAGCGCAGCTGCTGTCCCTGTTTTTATGGGGGGGCCACTTAGTGAACTGAATTCACCAAGTGGCTCCACAGATAGAAAACAGCAATGGTGGCTGCCTATCAAGCTTGCATCTTGCATGTCTGATTGAGGTCTTCTGGCTCCGTAAAGACTCTTCATTTGGTATCATTTTTGCTGACATTTGGTTGGCATCATTACTGCCTTCATACCAGTTTGGTATGAACTAAACAACGGACGCAGGCACAGTTTCAGGCTGAAAGCCGTTGACTTACTGCGATGGCGCATGACTTACTCTGTGTCTCAAATTATGGAACATATTTCTCTGCTGCCATCTGGTGTCTGGCGAGTGGTTAGTGGTATTCCCTTTGGGAAGTACAGTCCTGTAGCCCCCACAGAGATTCTATCTCTTGTACTGAAGAGTAGCGAATGCGCACGTGCAGCTTATAATGGAGGTCTACGAGAGGCTGTGGGTGCTCGAGCCAAGCACGCCAGGGAGGAAATGAGTGAACAGGAAGTAAAAGCAAACACGTAGCATCTTTCAGTGCACGTAACATTTGTGATCCACTGATTTATTTTTCATTACACATTTTAATTTCTTAATAAATCATATTTATACAGTGCATGATGAGTTTATCTATATTCGTATAAATTTATTGATATTTAAAGCAAATGTTCAAAAAAATCTATTCAGTGAACTTAAGATCTATCCTCTCTTTGTGGAGAGTGATTAGGAGGTGATGCCCTAGAGCCCCCTATTGACCAGCCGCCACTACATCTGACTGAGTAATCATTTTATTTTAATCACTTATTCACAACATTTATCTTCCAAATAGTATATCCCTAAGTCACAGGGATGTTTAAACATGTTTAAACTAGTGGAGAAAAGTGGTTAAAGATGCACTGTTAGTGTTTTAGCTCAATGATCTTTTACAACCAATCATTTCAATTGCCAGCTGCTTCCCTCTTCATTGCATGCAGGGATCCACAGCCCGAGCACCACAGAATTGATGTATGGGCTGTTATTTGCCTGAGAGGCAGGACAATAAGCTGTAGTTGTCACTGATTTTTAATGCATATGCACTTACTACGTGCATTCAACCTGGTTTCCCAATGCTCAATACAGATCATTATTGTGAACAGGGCCTAAGAGAGTACTTCTTAGTTTTGATTCAGGTGGTTGAAATATCTTAGCTACCATCCTGGTAGGCTGACACAGTCTGGAACAGACTATCTGCCTGTCTTATCAAAAAAAAAAAAAACAAAAAAAAAAAAACAATTCATGTGAGTGACAGAGTACTGTTTAACAATGCTAGCATCAAACAAGACATTGGGAACAACTAAAATACACATCCAAACAGCTGATGCATATATACAATAACTAGTCTGGTGGATAGGAAGCTGACAAATAAGGCCCGTTCTCAATGCACATCTTTTGTAATCTTCAAGTGTAAGAAGACAGCTGTCTTCTCCTGTATGCATTCTCATAGCAGTCAGGCATGTTTACCTGTCAGCACAGTAGATCTCAAAACTCCCTCAAGCCAAATGTCTCAGTGAGAAACTGTAGCTCCAGAATACACAAACGCTGCAGGGCAGCATCTGGAAGCAGGCAAGGGTACTGAGAGTTAAAGTGTGAAACAAAGGCACACAGAAGCAAAGCTAGATGCAGAGCAGAACAACTGTATCTCATTGGTGCTTTTTATGAAAGCTTGGTAATGCCACAGTAGCTAATAAATGAAATATAGTTATAGAGGAGGTGATGACTTAATAATGCTAATAGTAGTCATGATAAGGCCATAGGTTGGCAATTACAGTTTGATTGGGCATTATATGAATCAACATGAGCTTTTTAGTACTATAGCATAGACCAGAGATCTTTATCTAAAGGTAATAATGAGTTAAAGTTTTCTTTTGTGGCCTAATTTTAGTTGTTTTATTTGAAACAACTGTTAACCAGAGCTACAAAATAGTCAACATTTATAACTTTACAGCCTGCAAACATTGTAAAGAATGGGGCAGTATGAAATACTGTATTATTCACAATTGATTCAATGTCATCATAGAGGTTTTAAATGTTGTATTGTTGTATAAGACATCAGTGTTCCCTTGCAATTTCTTGATATGGCGTAATTGTGTACTGTTGCCAGTCATTTTTCATGCATTTTTTTTCTTTTGACATGTTTTTCAACATATTTCCTCTGCTCATGCTGACTTAAACCATGTATGACCTATCATACCTATCAGCTGGTGCATTCTTCTTTCAGGTGGTGACTGACATTAACTGAAATATCTCTGATTTATCCAAAGAAGGTTGACAACCAAGGCTTTCAGTACATATACATGCACGGTTAAGTCAAGCTTGATCAGGCTATTTAACTGAATGGATGTCCTTACCTAAAAGCACCAGGGGAGAATTGAAAAATTTACCAAAGTATGTCCAACTCTGCAGCTCTAGCTAGCGATATAGCCTCAGTCAGCTAGTTACAACGGGACCTTTTTCCGCCAAGGTTGGCAGTAATACATAGTTTCATAAATCAAACACACTCAGACTTGCACAGTTCACAATCAACAATTAGTACATTAATATAAAATCATTAACTAAAGCAGTTGCATACAGAAACTTGGGTTTCAAGAGTCTTCACAAGGGATTTAAAAACATTCAGTCACCAAGTTATGCAGTTTCAAATCAGCCTGCATCATTGCTCCAAGCAAAAGGTGCAAAAACCCCAAAGGCCTTCTTTCCCAACTCAGTTGGGACTTTGAGAACGAGATATTGCACAAAGTCAAACAAACGCAGGATGTGCAATCCCTCCCTCAGGATTAGAAGAGAGGAAAGGTAGTCTGGAGTTTAGCCCAGAATGGCTCTAGGAATGAAGATGTTTAACTGTCCAAGATGATGTGCACTTAAAGCAGTCCAGCTGACTTTAGCAAGTGTGAAAACTAAAACCACTGGTGAGTAAGAAATCGACAGTTAGTGATAAACCTCAGAGCTCCATGATACACACTGTCTGACATATGAAGACTCTGAGCGGCAACATTCATATACAAAACAGCATCATAATCAAGAACAGATTTTAAAAATGACTCAACCAGTCTCTTTTTTGACCATAAAGGAGAAGCAGGACTTGTTTCTGTAGTAAAAACCAAATAAAACCTTCAGCTTTATATTAAATGTGATCATTAAAAGACCATTTCTCATCAAGAAAAAACTCAAATATTCAAAAGAATATACCAACTGAGTTTCTTGACTGCCCTTTGTGACAGTTTTCCCAGAAAATGTTCTTAAGCTGGTTTTAAAGAATATAAGTTTACTTTTATCTGCATTTACAACAAGTTGCAGCTGACAAAGCTGATCTTGGACTAAAGCTAAATGATACTGAAGATTTGTAAACAACCATATCATCAGCATAAAAGTGAAATGAGGAATTGGGAATATTCTGTCCAAGGCAATTTATATAGATAGTACATAATAGAGGGCCCAGTACCAAACCTTGTTGCACCCCTTTCTCAGTTTGAAGTACCTTAGAAATAACTGCCTCTAATTGAACAGCCTGGGTTCTACCCATCAGATAGTTAGCAAACCATCCAACAGCATTCTCTGAAAACCCAGAGCTTTTCTTATTGATCCTGCTTAAAACGTTAGCAGGCAGCTTACTGGTTGCATGTGAAATGGTAAAAACATGAGTGAACTTAACAGCTCAGTACATTTATTCCACACTCTACAATTTACATTTAAGCCATCTAATAAACCTACCTTTGCTAGTCGGACAGAATGGAGGGTATCAGGCCAAAAGTCAGTATGATTATGTTGCAGTGTGTGCCAGGCTTTAGTCTATGAGAAAGAAGATTTGGTACTATTTCAGTTTGACTAACTTGTTTACGTGCATATAAAAATCATAGTTTGGATTAACGCAATTATCCAACTTTTTCTAACTGGATGCAAACATACTGTTTGTCCAGCAGCTTAGGTTGAGCATGGTCTGTAACTCCCTCAAGAGAACCACTTGGGCTCAGAATACCGACCACTGGGAACATTTAAGAAAAGTTTCTTCACTGGACACCAACGTACACACCTGGGTAAACACACCTCAACCAGACAGAAAAATTATTGTCATGATTTGTGAAACTGTCTCATTTCCTCTGAATTCAAAGCCATAAGTTCACCATCATATCAACACTAAAAATCCTCCGTTTCTCTCCCTGAGGAGAGGAGCCATGAATCAAAGCTTTCCTTTACTTGTTTTCGGTCTGTTTGCGATTACCTCAGGATTTTCACATGAGCGGGTGAGACTGCACAGAGCCATTCATAATGCAGGTTGTTTAGACCCGGTGAAGTTATTGCACATGCTGCAGGGAAACATCATCCGTTATCTAGTGTATCTCTTTCTATTGCTTTGCTTTTTTCTTCATCTATCTCTGCCACAAGCCATACATGCAACACCACCGTATAACACAGATCCACTTGGCTTTCTGACTCCCTGCTCTCTGGCAGAGTCTATATTAAGCCTTAAAACAAACCCAGTTTTCAAAGATTCAGGACTGCTGATATTACGACTCAGTTGACTTGTTGTGTCTTTCTGTTGCTTCTTGCCCTCAGGCCATGAGCATTGTTTATCCCTGAGGCTCTCCAGCTGCACAAAGACCGGTGTTTGTGGTGAAGGGAAAAACAGCAGTACATCTTCCAAACATATTTTTGGTAACAGTACAAGTCATCTTGTATATTTAGTTTGTTGAGTCACCATTTAAAGCATCAGTTAACCTGGTTTTAGATGCTAATCATGACAGCAGAATGCAATCAGATTATTTCAGCATTCAGCCTGGATGACTTAGATATCAACAGTTTTTTAACTTGCAGACAAAGCAAAAGTACCCCCAGACCTGGGGAAGATAAAAACAGGTATCCTGCTTTTTAATAGCTCAGACTAATTTGCAGCACTCTCACTTGTTTGCATGACACTGTGATTGATTGTGGGAAGAAGATAAGGATTTAAGCTCTACTGTTGCTGCAAAAATCCTGCAAAAAATCCAATATTTTTGCAAAGAAATATTCAACTAAAAATTAATATTGATGAGCAGGTGGAGGGTGAGTTAACAGAGTAAAACAACAATGATTATGTGAATCATCGACCCAGCATTCTCTGAAAACACCACCCACTCTCTTTTAACCTTTGAGCATCATTTCTGCAGAGTGTATTATTATGTGTCCTTCATGGCCTCTATTATTATTGCTCCAAATGAAAGAATAAACATGAGATTCCAAAAATGCATTTCATGGCTGGTGACTTCACTGCTGTCCCTTTTTACCCTGCAGATGACGTGCCAGCGACCTGCTAAGATGAACGAACACAAATAGCAGCACAGAGGGGGCTGTCTTCAGGTATGAAGTTTGATCTTTAGCCGCCTCCCTCTGATCCCCTGAAGATGTCTGAAAGGTACAAATGCTTATGCGGATCCTGACTCCACCAGGATCTACTCTTCTCAGCAAGTGGACCCCCTGCTACCTTGAGGAGCTCTAATGTGCATCAGCGCCTAAATGTCAACAGAGCCCTCAAAACAAGAATGGCTTTCCCGACAATGTGAAAGCCTCCTGACCCCTGCTGGATTTAACACAGGGACTCAACAGCTATGAATGAGAAAGTATTAGCCCTCTTCCTGATTTTTTTTTTTTTTTTTTTTGAACATATGTCACACTTAAACTTTTAGATCATCAAAATACTTTAAATATTAGGCAAAGATAACCTCAGTAAATACAAAATGCAGTTTTTAACTGATGATTTCATTTATTAAGGGATAAAAGCCTTTCAAACCTACCAGGTCCTATGTCAAAAGAAGCCCCTTAACCAGGGCTGGACTGGGGGGAAATTTCAGCCCTGGCTTTTTTGCTCAAACCAGCCCCTCACAACAGGTTGAATGGCGTCAGTGTAGGCACCATTCCTTTTCCACCTTTCATATGTAGAGCTTTCAAATCATCAGACCATCTAGAGCAGGTACTGGAGAGTAAGCAGTTCTTTGCAGCATCCTGATTGAATTTTTGTTAATGATTTGTCGTTTACTTACAGATCCGTCGATCATTTTTGCGCTTAAGTTTCATTTTCTCAGAACACTTTCACTTTCAAATTGTAGCGAAGTGGGGAGGGGTGTAAACGGACCTTTAGGACACGTGATTGGGCCAGTAAACTGTCATTATAAAGCAACCCATGAGCCTCTGTGAGTGCTCTGTTGAGCCGGTGCTGAGTTGAAATAAAAAAATAAATAAATCATACCGGCCCAAAAGCACATCAACCCACCGGGAAAATGCCCTGTATGCCAGATCGCCAGTCCTCCCCTACCGTTAACATCATGACAGGTTGATGGCAACAACTGCAAGCATTTGTGATAACTGGCAATGATGCTTTCACATCATTGTGGAGGACTTTTGGCCCGCTCTTTTGCAGAATTGGGTGGCACTTTATTTCAGTGGGCCCTAATCACCTTATTCTATGGTAATAAATGATTATGATGTAGTCATTTCTGTAGAAATAAGGTGGTAATTGGCATGTAATATTACTAAGTAATAAATAGGTCATATTAAAGAAGTATTTACCTCATAATAATGTATTAATTATAGAGTTATTCCTTGTAATATCATGGCAATTATCTGGTAATTTGGTTTTTTTTTTTGTTTTACCCTAAGCCTAACCCTTAGGCCCCATCTTCACGGAGACGAATTCAAGAGTTTATGCAAAACATTTCTGTTTTTTTCATATCGGCTTTTCATCCACACAGAAACGGCATTTTGGGGGCCGTAAACGCTACTTTTTGAAACCAGATCCCAGAGTGAACAAATCTGCAAACACTGTTTCATCTCCATTTATCTTTCTTGAAATGATTCCGTCATACTTAGCGTAGTCCGCTTACGCCGCATGCTCATGTCGAACCAAATAACAATGGCGGATTACAGGGTTGTGTTCGTGCCGCAGAAGCTATTGAGCTTATTATGGCTTTTTCAGCTAAATCTGATGTTCATTTACCACCAAGAACAGCATACATCATATGTTCTTAAATCCACCGTGGAGAACAACCAGTAAAGCAACCAGGAGAAAGTTTGTAATCTTCTGTTCTCTTTTGGTGCATTTCCGTGGCAGTGTTACGTGGACATTTCCTGAAATGATCCTGTATTTACAGAAAACTTTTTCAAAACAAAACAGAAATATAACGTTTTCATCTCCGTGTGGACAAGGCCTTATATCTGTCCTTAACCCATCTAACCCCTTATTCACTCTTTGTAAATTAACCCCCCCACCCCTCTTTTTTTTTTTGTTTTTTTTACAAATATGAACAATAAACTGTAACCACTGACCTGTGTCATTTCATTTTAAGTCACCTCTCTCTCTCAGAGGAATGACTATGGTTCCCTGCAGGGGTTCCACACTTTTCAGCCCTTGACCCCCAAATAACAATGTCAGAGACCCTGAACCCCCGCTGTACCTGAAGGTGGCTGATGCACAGTTGTGCACAGTCAAGAACAGTTGTGCAGACTTAAGGGTTTTTAAACACTACTTCAATTTTTGGCCTGAATCTCCCCAAATTTCCATGTTTTTATTTAAAACTGAACTAATTTAATGCAAAAATCTTACCAAGGTGGGTAAAATATGCAATTTAAAATCATTTACAAATAGTTTTTTGTTTTTTAAGAAAGCGTCTCACAACCCCTCGCAATTTTCTCATGACCCCCTGGGGGTCCTGCCCCCATTTTGGGAACCACTGCAAGGCCTAACCCTGAAATTACTTGAAAATTATTCGGAAAGGACTCATTTAATTATCTTGGAACAAGTAAAAATAATTTACCTGAGAATTATCAATTAACTTATAAATAAAATTATTATCTAATTTCTAAGTAATTACTTGGTAAAATCTTACTACTATAATTACCTGTGTGTGTGTCTGTCTGTCTCGATTTGCCCACCACACCGTTGTTCCAATTGTTGTTGAAACCTCTCAGAAGTCTTCTTGGGTGTACTGGTTCCATAACTGGTGCCAAGAAAAAAAATCATAGATTTAAGCAAATTTTCTATAAAATACCAAAATGTTACACCAAGTAATCATTCGGGGACTTCTGGTGCATTCCATTTACTGTGGAAGTTGGAGAAATGATATCACACTTGAGTTAAATGCCCTTCAGAAGAGTAAGTGACAGAGCTGGCGTTTTGTGCTACCTATCAAGATCTTCTACTTTGCCTTGGGTGAATGGTTTGGGTGAGGGTTAGGCATAGGCGGCTATCGCAGAGTAGCAATTTTTGACAAAGCAGAAGACATTGTCAGAACTTTGTTGAAACTCCCCCACAAAGAAACATATTTGAATGAGATGACACACCTGCTCCATAATCCCTGATCAAAGTTAGCTCCTCTCCATGCTCATATTAAACAAGATTATACAGTAGATGTACCACACGCTGGTGTTAGTATCCTTCACTGAGAAATCACGGTTTGATAGCTGATTTTTCACATGTGGTAGACAGTGCTACGTAAACATAAGGCACGAAAACTCAGCACAGCTTTATTGCTCCTCTTATCATGTTATTGGCCTGTCACCAGACATACGCAGCGGTGCTCAGTAGACCTCTGAAGACAGCTACCCAGGAGGCATCGCTATCAGATGTGAAGGAGCAGCAGCTCTACCTCTGGATGTCTGAGCTCTTCACACATCTCTGAGGCTGAGCCTATCTACCTTCAGAGGAAACTCATTTCAACCACTTGTATTAGCAATCCCACTCCTTTGGTGATTACCCAAAGCTTGTGGCCATTGGTAAGGGCTGGATAGATTGACTGGTAAATTAAAAGCTTTGCCTTACGGATTTGCTCCCTTTTCACCACAATGGCTTAGCAAAACACCAGCAATACTGCTGACGCTGCACTAATCCATCTGCCAATCTCATGCTCCATTTTAACTTCAATAATGAAACAAGAGAGAGAAGCTGGGATAAAGGGCAGCCCTAGCAGAGGATAAATCTGGATACAGCTCTCTTTGGATGGACAAACCTTATGGCTAATAATTATAATAGTTACTTTATGATGCTAATTATTATTGTATTCAATTGTTCTGGGATCATATCTGTTGAAATAGAGACCAAATTCAGTACAGTGCATCATACATCTATTTATGCACCATCGATTAGTATTATAAACTGTAGTAATAAAAATAACCACAAAAATATACTCTGTGTGGTAGTAAAGGTTACTGGGTTTTTCTCTTTGTAGTCATCTTGCATCACCTCGTAGCTGTTTTCTCTGTTTTCATCGTCAGACATCATCATCAACAGAAAGAAAACTTAATCAGGGTGAAGCTAAAGTGAACTCATCAATAGTGTCTTTAATTGAATACTCTATCTGTTATTCTGAATATTTGATATGGATTGTCAGAATCCATGCGGGTTGCAGACGGGATTGGACAAGATGGCCTGAGGGAGCAGGCAGTAATGGTCAGATATCCAGCGGGAGTCTGGTGCATGGCCCTAGTTGTTTTTTTATAGCCTTGCTGAGCATTTCCATGAATGCTTTACACCTTGTAAAATTTCCTTTCAGATCATTCATTTTTAGATATAGGTGTCCTCCATGATCAATTATAAAGTGTATATACAGTCCCCTCCAAAAGTATTGGAACGGTGGGCCCATTTTCTTTTGTTTTTGCTGTAGACTAAAACATTTGCGTTTGGCATTAAAATATTTATATGAGACAAGAGATCAACATTTCAGCTTTTATTTCCAGGTATTTACCTCTGAATCTGATACACCACTTTGAAGATAGCACTATTTGTAACAGAAAACCACATTTTTAGATGAGCAAAAGTATTGGAACAGACAGACTTAAAATAGATTAAAGAGAATAATATTTAGTTGGAAATCCTTTTCTTGCAGTAACTGCATCAAATCTGTGATCCACTGACATCACCAAACTTTTGCATTCTTCTTTTGTGATGCTTTTCCAGGCTTTCACTGCAGCCTCTTTCAGTTGTTTGTTTTGGGGGGATTCTACCTTCAGTCTCCTCTTTAGCAAGTAAAATTCATGCTCTATAGTGTTAAAGTCTGGAGATTGACTTGGTCAGTCTAAAACCTTCCACTTCTTGCCTCTGATGAACTCCTGTGTTGTTTTGGCAATGTGTTTTAGGTCATTATCTTGCTGCATGATGAATGAGCTCCCAATCAGTTTGGTTGCATCTTTCCTTAAAATGGCAGACAAAATGTTTCTGTAGACTTCTGAGTTCATTTCTGCTGCCATCATGTGTTACATCATCAATGAAGATTAATGAACCCGTCCCAGAATAAGCCATGCAAGCACAAGCCATGATATTACCTCCACTGTGTTTCACAGATGAGCTTGTGTGTTTGGGGTCATGAGCAGATCCTTTCTTTCTCCAAACTTAAGTCTTTCCATCACTTTGATTAAGGTTCATTTTTGTCTCATTAGTCCATAAAATTGTCCTAGGACATTTGAGGGTGGTCTCTGTTCTTTTTGGCAAATTCCAGCCTGGCCTTCCTGTTCTTCTTGCTAATAAGTGGTTTGCATCTCCTGGTGTAGCCTCTGCACTTTTGTTCATGAAGCCTTCTGTGAACAGTAGATGGTGATACCTTCACTCCTGCCCTCTGGAGCTGTTGCTGATATCACTAACAGTTGTTTTAGGGTCTTACTTTACCGCTCTCACAATGTTTCTGTCATCAACTGCTGCTGTTTTCCTTCATCTACCTGTTTGACATCTGTTAATGAGTACACCAGTGGTTTCTTTCGTCTCTTGGACATTCCTAGTGGTTGTAATGGCTATGGCCAATGTTATTGCAGTGGCTCTGATTGATTTTACATCTTCTCTCAGCTTCACAGTTGCTTGTTATTCACCCATAGACAGCTTTCTGGTTTTCATGTTGGTTACACCTCTAACTCTAAATGCATTCTGCACAGGCAAAACCCAAATCTGAAACTGAGCTGAATGCATTCAGCACTATTTATTGTGAATAATAAGTGTGATTGGACAGACCTGGGCAACAAAACATACCTGTCAGTCACATGTTCCAATGCTTTTGCTCATATGAAAAATGGGTGGGTTCAAACAAAGAGCGCTATCTTCAAAGTGGTTAATTTGATCCAGACATAAATACCTGGAAATAAAAGCTGAAATGTTGATCTGTTGTCTCATATTCATCTTTTTGTGTCAAACTCAAAAGTTTTCAGTCTACAGCAAAAATGAAGGAATTGGGCCCACCATTCCAATACTTTTGGGGGGGACTGTAGGGGGTCTCATGTAGGAGTCTGCTTAGGGTCCCACTTTGACAAGAGGTGGCCCTTTTGTTATTGTTTTGATTGAGAGTCCTCTAGCAGCAGATTTGGCATACTTAACATTTAAGAAGACTTATGTATCAGAGCCTGGAGAGCTTTAATTCAGAGCTAAGTTCATGTGTCCACACTGAGGTGCCTCAGAAGAGCTTACAGTAGCAGTAGAAAAGACAAATGAAGTGCTGCAGCAACTCAGTGGGTGATGTGTGATGCTCACAACAACAGAGAGGCAAGACAAAGCAGCATTACAGGGAGATGAGATCCATTGTAATAGTGGAGGCCAAGCTTAGATGTGAATTAAGCCTCTCAAGCTCGCCTGCTGTACACCGCACCCCACACAGTGTCTGCATTACAAGCATCTGGTAGGTGGTGAGATGCAGTTGACGTCTCCTTGTGGGCAGACTGTCTGTAAGTTTTTTCACTGAGATGAGAGGCTTTTCATTGACTGGGAAGATGGACTGCGCACAGGCAAAAGTCACAAGTCTAATGTAAGAGCGTACAAGACAATATTCTTTTCTTTCATTTCAGTAGCCTCTCTCCAGGTCATTGCAGTGTGCTGCAATAGTTATAGGAGGTGGTGAAGAGAAACAACAGAATAATGAAATTGTTAATAAATAAACAAAAGAAAGCTCCTGCTGAGAGCTTGCCTGCACACATACACAGAACAGTATGCTAATAACATGCTGCCTAAAATAAAACAATAGACAGTGGAGGAAAAAATAACATGGCTTCAGGAATTTATGACTGAGTTTTCCTTTGGATGCTGTCCGTTTCATAACTCTCTAATAGATCTGGGTTTTTTTGGGCACATGGATGATTCATTAACTGAAACAAGAACTCAAAATCCTCCCTCTGCTGAAATATTTTGGCAACATTTTAAACTGTGTCCTTAATCCAATTTATCATCAAACAATGTGCAGATCCTCTCTTTATTTCAGGGTTTATATTTAAAGCTGATAGCCATGCCTCATTGAGAACCAATTGTTCTGTGGATGAACTGAAGCAACAAAAGCGTAATCTGCATCCAAATTCTCTTGACACAGATACAAGGTTGTTTGATTCAGCGTCAAAGATTTGCAGAGCTGGAGGTGGTCAGCATGAATAGACTTTTTACTCTATTTTGATGATGTGCCCAGTAAATTACTATTTCATGCAGAAGCTTTAAATATACCAGAAAATGTGGTTGGTTATTTTTAAAAATGTCATCTGACTCCTGAAAAATAAAAAATGTAACTTCACATTTTGTAGCGTTTATTCCCTCATGCATCATACATTTGCTACCTTTAAAGAGTATGCATTTTAAAATGTCTGTACACAGCATACTAGAATTGTGACTTTTGTAATTTATGTCCAGCCTTGCAAACCTGCACAGTCCACCTGCAGGTCGCTTACACCTCACTGTGATGACTAGGCCTTGAGAAATCACTGCACTTAGAGATAAAGGTAGCTTCTAACTCACTCACAGCCATAAAATCTTGTTTTCACATTACTGTGAAAAGATGAAGAGAATGAGATACACCCTGCTAATGTGCGTCAGATGTGCTGGTAGGCATATTTTTAAACCATGCATATTTATGCAAGGCTAAGCTTATCCCTCAAAATAACACAGAGAGGTGCAGTGTTATCAATATTCTCATCTTATTCTGAGAAAGAGTGTGAATAAGCATTTTTTCTTAGAAGAGAGAAATATGCTTTATAATAGCCTTAGAAAACCTTTCATCATGTTTCTCTTTGTGTCAGTCATACACATTTGCATTGTTTCTGTCTGAGTTTTTCCACTCTGAACCAGTCAGAACATTCAAATTCATAGTTAACCCTAGCAACAGTCAAAGCTCTGTTAGTTTATTTCATTAATAGTGACCATACATCCCAATTGACCCAGGATCATCCTGTATTCAAGCTCCATGTCCCGTGTTCTGACAGATTTCTATCCACTGTTCTTGGGGCCGCTTCTGTAAATCTGAATGTGGGCGAAACTTCCGGTGCTAAAGAGGAAGTACATCAAATACGCGTATGCTAGTGCAGTGGCTAACATTAGAGGCTAACTATGAATGACAGTTGTTTCCATTGGAATTCGCTACACGTTTGTAAATGTTGATTTACTTTTGTAATCCCATGTTCACACTGTTTGTTTTGTAAGCTATAAGGTGGATACCACCATTCTCCTGGGGGAGTCTACTGTAGCTATGAATGTGGGTGTAACTATAATACTATAGTAACAATAATAGCAAAAACCCAGTTCTTCCAGGGGCTTACTAAAGGGGTTTAGCATCAACAGCGGTTGTTCTGAAAGAAAGAAATATTTGCTGCAATAAATACAGCTTCATTTTTGTTAAATCAGTTATCTTGCTGAAGTTATATAAGCTGAATGTTATAAATGACTTTCTGTAATGCTCAGTACCTGCTGCTCCGTTCATTGTACTAATAACGTGACAAATTAAATATATGTTTTTAACAACTGTGTTTTAAACATGTTTTCAATGTCTAAAAGCATGAGGCATGTGATTCTTTCAATTTCATTTATTCATTATATTATTCAATACATTCAATATACTGATACAAAGCTAATAAAGTTAGATAAATATGCTTGTCCAGGTTATCTGAGGTCATTTCATCACTTGTCATCTCTTGCAGAGGTTGGAGAAATAATAATATTACCCCATTTGAGGTGTAACAGACGAAGCTGACATATGTTGATGTCCAAATTGCTCTAATCATCACATTTAGCATCTTGTTTCAAAGTTGTAGCATTTCTATGCAAAGTCCTGTTTAGACATAAAGGCATTTACATGCCACTGCTGCAACAGTAGGCACAATTTGGGGTAAATGACTGTGCAGAGCATTTATCAGGACCTATAATCTGGGCCACTCTCTTTTCCTTAGAGAAGCCTTAGCCCTCAGGAGGTCTGCCTTTTTTCTAATAACAGCCTGAGTGAGTTTTTTGAGCTAGCTCAGTCACACAACAGAACAAAAACGGCTTTACAAAAACGGATTTCAGACTTCTTTATGAATCAACTTAAGAGAGCTAAAGCAAGCGGGGAATCAGCTACCTGCAGAGCTTGGAGCACAAACAATGACAGCCCAAATATGTCAGTCAGCGCTTTACCCGAGAGAGAGCTGGGAGCTAACATTTGTCAAGCTAATATAGCCAAGGAGGCTGAAGCTAGCTCCAACAGGTCAAGTGCAGCCGGAGAAGAGGAGGGAGAAGCTAGTGGCAAAAGTACCGCCAGGCCAAGGACAGGTGCGGGAGGACAGCGCGAACCGTTGACACAACCCTGCAAGCCTCAGGACCATGCCTTTCCTGGTAAGCGTGTAGGAGACGAGAACTTTAACCCGACTTTTCAGCCGAGATGGTTTGATAAATGGAGGTGGCTACTTCACACTACAGAGACGGACTGTGTTTTTTGGTTTGCATGCATCCAGGCTGTAGAGAAAAGCTGGTATCTTTGGAGCAGTATGGGTGGATGGACATGCTTTTTGTGGAGAGGGGAGAAGAGACACACCTTGCACTTATGAATGTGCATGGGGAAATTGTTGAATAGTTGGGTATACAAGACATAATAAAGAGTTTCATCAGTGTAAGTCCTTAGCCCAAAAACACCTTTGGAGTGACAGCATGAAGTAAGATCACCTTTTCACATACAACAGTCAGGCTGAATACATGTAAAGTTGTTCTTTGTTATTAGTTAAATTACCTGATGCCCTATCTTGGTCCGTAAGTATTATGCCAGTTGTCTATTCCTCAGTTCTGGAGTTTGTTGTAAATCTGGCTTTGTTGACAGCCAGTGCATAGCTGCTCTTGTATGAGATATGAGAATACTGTGTCTATGCTTGTTTTATGATCCTGCTGTATGAGAATGTTTTGTTGCTGTTTCAGTACTGATAGTAATTGTGTAAATCTGGCTTTTTGATAAGCCAGTGTTGTGCTGCACTGTGTCTACTATGTCTTGTGGATTTACTTACTTAAATATCTAACTTTATATTATTTGTATTTTTCTTAAAAGTTAGGATTAAAATCTGGTTCTCTGCAGCACCCCCATAAGAAGCTTCAGTTTGAACACAAGACAACACACCTCAATGAATGAGCTTACTGAAGAGACACAGCACCAGCGGACTTCCTCTGCTGTCTCTTATGCACATTCCTCTGTTGCACACATCCAACCATAGTAAAACCATAGGAAATAAAAGTTTTCATTTAGACTTGGCACTAAAGAGCCACAGGTGACTGGAGAGCCATGGGTTCAGTATCTCTGCTCTTTATATTAAGCAGAAATAACATAATGGTGTGGTGCATTTCTTCATTAATTTTGTCACTGTTTTAACTGTAATTATTGTTAGGGGGGCTGAGGAATATTTTAGGGTGGCTTCAGCCCCCCAGAAAGGGCCTAATGACATCCATGCTTACAAGTTCTGTTTAAATCTAACTCAAAACATCATGTTTCAGTACTTTTTGTAAAGCCACATGGTCTTCATCCATTGCAGTTTTCTCTTAATTCTACCACATATGTTAATCTTGACCACCCAAGGCGGCCCAATGTAAGAGACTACAAGTGGCATTAAGTAAAAAGTGCACACTGAACAAGGAAGTCCTCTTCCATCATGTGCAGTCTATCATCAGTTGTAAACTTTTGCCCAACAGGGGAGACTTCTCTCACTGAGTCAGTAACTTCAGTCATGGTGCAAAAGTGTTTAACGCCGGCCACACACTACCGGATTTTAAGCCCGATTTGAGGCCAGATTTGCCTCCCCAACAGTTGCGGGGCATATCCCAAATGGACATTTATTTACCTGAATAATCCTTATGTGAATGGGGTTAACACGATTATTTTACTGCTTCCAATCGTGTTGTAGCCTCCAATATCCAGAATCGTAAACATCAAACATGTTTTCAATTCTAGGTCGTAGTGCCTCTGACAGCGTGCCCACAACAACCAATTAACCTGGCAGGCCAGGAAGCGTCTCCAGCTGGATCATACGTACTTTCACTGCTCACAAACATGAACACAACTGTACCTTCGTTCAAGCCAAGATTTTATCCTGATTCTTTTCCTTGTTTTATCATTTTTGCTGAAGCTGTAACACATGACAGGACAGCCTGTGGGAGTGAGACAGCAAGCCGACGGTATCAATAGACATACAAGTTAGTAAATCTTCTGATGTCACATGATCACACAATGTCAGATGAGTGGTCTCCAGTGATATGACATTCTGGTTGAGTTGTCTAGTGTGTGCGTTCAGAGGATTAAAGATGAAAAATCGTTTGATATAGTCCCTATGTCCGTGGTCTCCCACATTTTTTTTAATCATTTAAGATTTGAAAATCATCCCATGTGGCAACCTTAATGCCCAAAGGCATTCTGGGAACAATGAAAAAAAAAAAAAACAGTTTGATCATTTTCAGGTCATTTTCAAATTTAAATATTGCCCAGACGCTGATGGCCAAATAACTGGAAACAGAATAAGTCATTTATTCCTTCTGTGCGGCCCTGTATAAAATGACCTACAGACTAGTACTGGTCCATGGTCTGGTGGTAGGGACCACTTGTCGAGGGTACTGGCCAGGCAGGTGGTAGGGCTGCCATGAGCCCCTGGTTGTGCTGTAGATGTACAAAGGGTCTGAAAACAGCTGTCGCTCCCTGGCAAATCACCAGGTTTAAAAAGGAATGCTGTCAAGTTTGACCTCAGCTGCTGAGCAACACATGCGTATCAACATATGACTAGCTTGACACTGGCAGGAGTGAAATTATAATTATAATAGAATTATATAAACTTTTCCATTGTATAATTTTCCTCATAAAGTTTGGTTGATCTTGGGATTGTAATTTTGCAAATGCAGAGGCACTTTCCAAGGTGCACAAAATATAATCCTGTTGTACCATCAGCTCATGCATGTGGGGTTGCATTGAAATGGAATGCACTACTTGTACTAGTGCTTGATGTTTGATAAGGAGACTGTGGAGCATGTGCTGACCACCTTGTCCAGTCTGTTCAGATTGAGGCGTATACATGCAAGAGTAAATTGATTTTCACTTGCACTATTTCAGTGTGCTACTCTGACTTTGACTGATTGAATTAGTGTGACTTCATCCTTACTAACTTGTTTACATGCATCTCATACTTTTTCTCAGACAAGCACAGTAATATGACTTTTTCTGACTGTATATAAATGTGCTGAATGAGGGACTTCACGGCCCTTCTCAGTGACCTCTGCTGTGCTGCTGGAGAGGTGTCAGTGATCAAGAGCACTAAAGCTTCTCCTCAGCATCAGTTTTTACTGATGACTTTCTCAGTCAACAAGAGGCTCTCAGCTCATCCCATGTAATAAAGTAGCCACTTTAAAGCAACAGAAGATAAGTGTCTTCTAAGCTTATTTATAGACTAAGACAAGAGGAAGGTGTTGATGGAAATGACGGAATGACTTTGAGGATGAAGGATCAATAGATTCCCTAAACAGTAGCTTTAGTTTGCGTTGATTCATATCAACTCTGCCACAGAAACAGGTGATGTCAGCGGGGTCAAAAGTGCAGAAGAGTGCAGGGTGGGTGGGCAGGTGGGTAGGTAGTGTATGTGATGGAGGCAGACCTGTGGAGCGGAGGTGGTGATTGTGGTGCTAATGGTGTTTCAGGAGGGGGAAGGGCTGTGAGAGGGCTCTTCATCGCTACTTCTGTCCGTTTAATGACTACACGGCGTGATTACTCAGGTCAGTCCACACAGTTACATAAGCTACCACTCAGGATGGATGCTAAATGCAGTCTTCCTGTTGCTGTGAAGCCTGCTGGTGACATGCTGTAGATAATAATAGCATTCTTAGCTAATACTCTTTAGTCCAACTGCAGGAATTAGGGATTTTTGTGATTTTCTTTTACCTGAAAGGATTTATTTTTAGGGGCACTACATATGCAGATGTATCCAGATGCACTATGAATATGATGACACCTCAAACCATATGTATAACTCAACCAGGATATAATTGCTTTTTATTTAACAACTAATGCTTATCATTTGTAATGCTAAAAAGACTATGTTAACGTAGAGCCTGAAAGGGACATTAAATATTCATTTTAACTCATGATATAATGCATAAAATCCATGTAGAAATAAGACCATTAACATTAAACAGGGAATTGAATTCTTCTTTTCTGCCCAATAATTATTTCCTGCTCTGGTTATCCTGGGGTCTTTTCATATTTTATTCAGTGCCTCCAACATGACTTCCACTTATTAGCCAACTAACATATTCTTGTGTTGTTGCAGTATTAATGTATAATAAATTCCTTTCTCTGCAAAGCTAGCCCATTCTTAGTTTCACCTGGAAAACACTGACACTATTTCAGCAACAGACAGAGATGGTTTATTTATTGTCCATTACTACCTGGGATTTTTAATGCAAAAATTGCAGTTCCATTTGAATAATTTAAAGGACATTCAATATGTGAGCTGTGATTGGTGGAGGTTTTTAAAAGATGTAACCTGGTTCAGCCTTAAAATACTCCCTGAATAATTACTTAGCGTTTAAGAACATCAGCAACTTAGCCATGAAAGCGAAAGACCATGCACGTAAAATCCTAGAGTGGGTCGATGACTGCTAAGGCGCATGGTGTGTGAAAGTCACCTACGCTCTGACGATTCCATAGCGGCATTAATGTAAGCACAAAAACCGAGCAACAGGAGCTTCATGGAATGGGTTTCCATGGCCGAGCAGGTGCGTGCAAGCCTCACATCACCAAGTCCAATGCCAAGCATTGGATATAGGAGCACACCAACACAGGACTGTGGTGCAGTGGAAGCATGTTCTGTGGAGTGATGAATCACGCTTGTCTGTTTGGCAGTCAGACGTATGAGTCTGGGTTTGACAGATGCCAGGAGAACATTACCTGCCTGACTGCACTGTGCCAACAGTGAACCCTGCTGGAGGAGAGACAATGGTATGGGGCTGTTTATCCAAGTTTGGGCCCTATGTCTTAATGCAATCTTAAAGCTTCAGCATACAAGACATTTTAGACAATGCTATGCTTTAACTTTGTGGCAACAGTTAGGGAAAGGCCCTTTGCTAGGCCAACATGACTGTGCCCCAGTGCACAGAGCGAGGACCATAAAGACACGGTTTGATGGGTTCAGTGTAGAAGAGCTTGACTGGTCTGCACAGAGTCCTGACCTCAACCCTCATAAATGCTCTGCAGCGTGAATGGGTGATTTGATATTGTCTCTCAGCTGTTTAAGGGTCTGTATGACAAAAGCCTTTGTGGTCTGTAAATGAATGTCTCCATTTTTCTCTGTTTTTCAAAGAAGAGAGGTGTTGAATAAATACCCAAAGCTGCATCTCCATAGTGTTGAATTGTAGCTGCTACTGATATGCACTCTTGTTGCCCTCCAGGCCTCGGTGCCAGTTGCGTGACTGGAAGCATAATCAGCACTGTGTCCTGGCTGCAGAGCTCTGCACAACATGCATAAATAACATTGTTAATCCAATAAGGTAAACATGTCTTTACATGCTGGGTTCCATTTCAAGATTGGCATTAAACCAGATTGTCAACTGGACTAGGACTAGGTTTGGACTAAAGCTTTGCTTTCCTCAGACAGTTTTCTATCTTAAAAACAAAGAGTGCACAGCTGTGATCAGTCACTACAGCTCAGATAAAAAAATACTACAAGCAGGCCTGCCGACAGAGCTGGCTGAGCTCCTGAAAAAATCTGAGACAATGGGCTTTCTCCAGTTGTAATTTATTGATGGTATCAGTGCATGTGTGTTGCATCAATAGCATTGGTGCTAGCAACCTGGCTAACAGTTACTTCATGTTAGAGCTGAAAAGTGTAAACTGTTGTAGAATTATGATGTTGAGATTATCTATTTGCAGTACTTTTAACCTTTCGCATTTTGCCTGCTTTTGGTGTTCTTTAAAACTTTTTGCATACTTTGGCCCCCTTTTGCCTTTCTTGCATATTTTTGCAACTTTTTGCCCATTTTGGGCCAAACTTTTGGAATAATTTTACCCATTTTATCCCCTTTTTTGCCATTTTTTTACCCATTTGTGCCACTTGTATATTTTTTAAACTAATTTTTTGCCTTTGTTTGTTAATTTGCCTCTTTAACCCATTTCTGCTATTTTTCACCATTTTGGCCAACTCTTGCCATTTTATTTTGGTCTGATTTTAAAAATTTTTGCCCATTTTTTCCTCTCTCCATACCCATGTAGCCCATTAATGCCATTTTATTGCTGCTTTTGCCCATTCAGCCTTTTTTTTTTTTGCCACTTTTCATCAATTTTTGCAACTTCCTGCCTTTTGTTCCCACTTTTTCCTCCTTTCCACATTTTTGCCACTTTTTTTCACTTATTTTCTTCATATTTTTAACTTTTTTTTTTGTTTTATCCATTTTCTGTCCCTTTTTACCCATTTGTTCCACTTTTATTTTTTAACCACTTTTTGCCCTTTTCTGCTGCTTTCCACCTTTTGCCCAACTTTGGGCAAAAGTTTAACCCATTTTTTGACACTTTTTGACACTTCTCTTTGCCACCTCATCCCATTTTTGCCACCTTTTCTAATTTTTGCCACTTTAAGCCTTTTATTCCACTTTACACCCATTTTTCCACTTCCTGCCTTTTGTTGTTACTTTTAATCGATTAATGCCTTTTTTATCCATTCCTGCAACTTTTTTTTCCATCTTTTGTTGTTTTGCAGAATTTTTCTTTTCCAAAAAGGTTGTTTTGTTCTTCTACATTAATTTCTGGAATCTGACATTTGTGAACATCATTGCCTAGCTATGAAGTCTGACAAAACATTCCTAATTATTTAGTTTGATGTGCCCATCTGCACTGTTAATATCACTAATGACGGGGTAAAGTGTTTAATAAAAGGGGGTTTAAATTTTGAAAAAGGTTGCACTGTGCTACAGCATAAACAAAACAAAAATCATTTTGTCGCTTTTATAGGATGGTTATTATCTGGTTTTAAAAAATATTATTATCACAGCTTAATAGACCATGATTTTGCTGACCTCCGTTGGCCCCCAGTTTGGCTGAGCCCCAGAAAGCTCTTCCCTTTAACCCCCTTTATGGGTGACATTGACTACAAATTATTATTAGATTTTACTGTCACTTTTTTAATGAGCATATGTTCCTTTAATTCTAATGGCTTTCTAAGGTTACTGTATTGTGATTTTTATTTCTTATGTTCACTGTAGATAAAACTCTGCCAAGTTATTGATCTAATTTGCCAAACAAAAATATGTAAAATTAGCGATATTTCTTTACACTAAGACAGCAATAATCAGGGAATATGTGCAGCCATTGCTACAGATACACCTTAAAGAGTTGACTTTTACCATCTGCAGCATGTGTCATACTTGGAGTGCATGGATTTGTACACTCTAGCTGACTAAAATACTCCTTAATGTAGTCCAGTGTAGTAACCCTCCATGTTATTTTCAAAGAGATAAGAAGGTGTGCCATAGGGGGAACACTTTGCCTGTCACCCTCAGCCACTCTCAAAAGGTCAAGAGGCGAAGATGAAGAAGCAGTTGCAGCACTCTCTAGTCCTTTAATTAAAGACTTCTGCCGGACAAGAGTTAGCAATTACTGTCTCCTCAACGACTGTACATCCCAGGGGAAGTGCCAAGAGAAACTCCTACTCACCTATTAATGTTTAAACTGGCTTGATTGAGCTGAATTATTCAGTGAATCACTCATCCTCTGTGGGTAAGTGCGTTGTAGTTGGTGTGGTCCTCAGGTCTGATTCTATGAGATTATATAGGCAGCTGCAGAGGCTGTGGTGTAGTCAGTGGTTGGTGTTTTCACAGAGGGACTGTAAACACAGATTTATGTTGGGAATTGGGGAACAGATGAAAAGATAAGGATTGGAGAACAGATGGCCAAGAGATTTATGTCAGACTCCATATGCAGAGGATATATGCAGGTGGACCAGGTTCATTTTGAACCTGTTCCTCTCCTGCATACCTACTCCATGTCTCCCAAGTGTTTATGGGAGGACTGTGGCTCAGTACTGTAGGTAGAGTCGGTTGTCTCACAATCAGAAGGATGTGGGTTTGATCCCCAGCTCCTGCAGTCACATGGCGATGTGTCCCTGGGCAAGACACTTAACCTCAATTTGCTCCCACTGCTGCATTAGTGGTGTGTCAATGGGTAGTGTACAGATTAGCTAATACTGATGGCCAGTTCTCCATAGCAAATCCCGCCATCGATGAATGCATGTGTGAGTGAATGGGTAGGTGTTATCTGCGATGTAAAAGCGCTTTGAGTGGTTGGATAACTAGAAAAACACCATACAAGTTCAGGCCCATTTTACCATCTATGCTAGCCACTGTACTGTTTGGATTAAAGTTAAAAAAAAAAAAAAAAAAGGATGAAGAAGGAGAAACAAGGTCCAAAAGAGTCAAGGATAGGAGACTTTTGAAAGGAATCAGGAATTAAAGTCGTCATGCATTTGGATCAATAAGTTCATGGTTTAATCTGGCGCTGGTCTAACTCTATTTATATGGTCACCATTTTCAACTCTTGTAGCGGTAATTATTTCTGATATTCAGTAACATGAGTTGGTAAAACTGACGAGCAAGATTGAATGAAGTTGTACATTTAAAAAATTGGCGGAGTAAATCATTATCAAAGACAGATGATAGGTAGCTCAACTGAATGTCATTAGACATGCAGGGACTGACTTGTGACTGTCATGATCCAGGTTTTGATTTATTATGTTTCTGAGTTTTCCTATGGTTATCCTTTGTGCATTCTGTGATTTCTAGTTTGATCTTGTATTAGGTTTTGAGTTTATTAGGAGTTTTCTTTAGCCCTCGTGATTCTTGTGTAGTATTTTCCTGTTTCTAGTATTTAGTTACTTCTTGTGTTTTTTGTTTTATCTCTCCTTGTATTTCATGTCTAGTTATTCCCTGTGCTTCATGTTTAGGTTTCCCTGTGTTTTATGTTTAGTTACTCCTTGTATTTTATGTCTAGTTATTCCTTGTTTCATGTCTAGTTTTACTCCTCGTGTTTCATGTTTAGTAATTCCCTGCTTCATGTTAGTTTTACATTCCCTGTGTTTCATGTTTGGTTAATTCCTGTGTCTCATGTTTTAGTTTTACTCCCTGTGTTTGAGTTTCACACCTTGGTTCTTTGTATCCTCCTGTGTTTTCAGTGTTTCTGTAGTTTAGCTTCTTGTGTTCAGTTTTCAGTCCTTGTGTGCTTCTTGTGTTAGCTTCCATGTTTCCTGTTTTATTTTGTAGTTGCCTTCCCTTGTGTGTGATTCCAGTTTTGCTTCCTGCCTGAGTTTCCCTCCACTTTGATTATCCTTCACCAGTTTCACCTGTGTCTGATTGTCCACACCTGTCTGCCATTGTTAATCACTCCCTGTGTATATAAGCTCTGTGTCTCCCTGTGTCTGTGTCGGTTTATTGCATATGTCCTCCCTGTGCTTGTTACTCCTCGTGCTTCCTCGTGCTCCCAGTGGATTTTGTTTTGTTTCTTTGAGTTTGATTCCTGGATTTATTTTGAGTAAGTTCTTTTGTTTCATTAAATCAGTCTTTTGTGTTATCTGCATTTGGGTCCTCCCTTTAGAGTTTTTTCCCCGTAACTCGTGACAGTGACACGTGACCTGTGTGTGTGCTGTGTACTAAAATGTAGTGCATTCTTTATCAGTCACTCCTTTGTATTTACATCACCTGAGCTACATTGTCTCTTAATTGCCAGTTAGAAATATAAAAGTAAACTTTAAGTTGGCCAACATCAGCAAAAATTCTTTTTCTAACATCCATTACATTCACAAGACTTCTGCATATCTGCCGTTGTTGTAAACCAAGCTTTGTTTGGTACTGGCATTATGCTCTTGTCTTGGGTATGGTTTAGTGTCAAAGGGTCTTTAGCTACTAAAGCAAAAGCTTTGTGGTGATTCACATATACAACAGCTGTGCCTGGGAAGTGCACTGCGCAGCAAATTGCCCCCTCAGTTGGAGCAATTCTACTGCCTATACTCCAGTCCAGCTCAGGGTGTCCCTTTAACGCCACCCTTAGGTCAGTGGGTCACAGAGCTACTCCAGCACCATTGACGAGGAAAAGTCAATACTTAAAGTAGAAACCCCCTGAATTTTACACAAATAATATCCTAACCTATAGTCAGAGCCAAATACAAGAAACCTCGCACACTGGAAGCAGGAATAGTATATTATTATTTTGACATGGTTTCATGATCTTATTATCATAGGTTATTATATTATAATGAAGTTAAAAGGGTCCCGTTTGCTACATAGAATATGTGGTTTCATGCAAACCAGCGCTAAAAATAGACCTGGTGTGACTCTCGAGTGGACTGCATGCAGTAGTGCTGCATAGTATATAGAAATAGTAAGTAAAGTGTCCCTAGGCCAGAGTAGATAAATAACCCCTTTAACAAAATCTAGGTCTTACCCGGGGTTTCCTTCAAGTTAGACATGCCTGGAAGACCTCCAAAGGGAGACGCCCAGGAGACATTCTTATCAGATGCCAGAGCCACTTCAACTGACTCCTTTTGATTAGAAAGAGTAGAGGTTATACTCCAAGCCTCCTCTGGACTAAGACAGATTTTTAAAATATACTTGGAGAGCCAAGGTTCCTCACCTGTGGATGGGATCTAGGGACATCCCTGCGGAGGCAGACCTGGTAGTGGAGCTTGATGGTGAGCATCTGGTGGTCAGGCTTTATGTCATAGGGCCTGCTTGGGTTTAATCCACATACAGGGATGTACATAGGTATTTGATGTGATGTATACCCAGCAGCAGACAAAAGTGACATCCCTTGGCAGGCTGATCCCCAGTTTTGAAGACTCTCATTAGGTAGAGAATAAATGTATTAGCCAAATTTTTAAAGTGATCCCTTTACCATGGCTGAGACTTTTATCAAATAAAAATGTTGGGGTTTCAATGTTAGGTTTTGGTTATAATTGGAATGTTATTAATTGTAATATTATAGTTTTTAAAATAAGTAAATGATTTTTCAAGATTAGTAAATAACAGGGCACCAACCTGAAGACAGAAAACAACAACCAAAAAAAGGGGATAAAATTAGTCTCAGGAAGAACTCAATTACTATCAATTAGGCCTTTTCTTTACACAATAACCTCAAACAAGTTGTGTTTAAATGTACAATATCATTATTTAACAAAACAGCATAAATCACAATCAATGACAATTATCAAACAAATTATTATAATAAAACTAAGCTACAACAACAACAACAAAAAAAAAACTATTTCCAAAGGAAAGCATGTGATAAAATGTGCTTAAAATGGCTGACCAGAACAAAGGAGATGGAGAAAGCTGAGCTCTCAGCTATAAACTCTGTTTGGCACCTTCACAACACAAAAACCCAGTAACTGGTAGGGGTAGCCCCTTGCTGGATATAAATGTACACAGCAAAGCAAATCAACAACACATAAGCAGAGACAAAAAGACAACTGCAGCTTTCAATAAATGCAAATGAAACATTTCCTACTGCTAGTTCTCCACAGATCAATGGCTCTTACTTGTGATCACAGTATGCGATTGGAGCCCACAGTTCCTGCTAGATAAAGTCATGTGCCATTAGGTTTAGCATTGGGACGTGAGCAGGGCTCACATTGTCTTTCTGAGGCAAAAGAAGAGTGTATTATTCTTTGGATACTGTTGGGCTTTCTGCAGCACTCCTGTCTGGATGGCACCAAAAGAAGGAAAGAAACTCTTAAATTTGATTGGCCGTTCGTTGAATGTGCCAAACTTAGCCCAAACCAGGAGCACAAGCAACGGTGAAAGACAGCTGGTCTGCTGCTTGGATAGCAGTGGAATGGTAAGGAGGAGGGGTTGCAGGGGGCTGTGTTTATCTGTGGAGCCCCTGCAGAGTCTCCTGTAGCAGGGGTTCCAAAACTTTTCAGCTGGCGACCCCCAAAATAGCAGTGACAAAGACCGGGGACCCCCACCGTCCTGGAGATTGGTTGTGGCATTGTTGAGCACAGCCATGCACATTCAAGAATCATCATGTGGAGGACTTTTTACCTCCACCAAGGAGGTTATGTGATCAGCAGGGTTTGTTTGTTAGTTTGTCAGCAACATAACTCATAAAGTTATGGACGGATTTTGATGACATTATCAGGAAATGGCAGAAATGGCAGAACTGATTAGATTTTGGGAGTGATCCAGATCAGCATCTGGATCCAGGAATTTTTTAAAGGATTCCTTACTATTGGGATATAGGGCTAATGGCAGAGGTCTGCACTCTCCAAGTGCTTTTCTAGTTAAACATTGCTTTGATTTCAGTATAAATCTCAACAAATTACCATGTTTTTATTTTTTTTATGCATATATTTCTACATATATATTTCTACAGTAATGTGCAAAATACACAGTTTAATATTATTTTAAACTATTTAAAACTACTCATTGTTTTTGGAAGACATCTTGCAACCCCCACCCAGTGTCCCGCGACCCCCCAGGGGGTCCCAACCCCCACTTTGGGAACTACTGCCCTATAGAATCCTCCTATCAGTGAAGAGAATGTGTCTTCTCTGTAGGTGTTGCAAAAGATCTGGAATCCCTCCGTTTCTATGGTCAGCTGTCTGAAAGTTTCCTGTCAAACTGGCCTCAGCGATTAGCTAGGCCAGAGTCTTTGTTGGCCACATGGCTAATTTCCAACAAATATTGTATTTATTAATTAATGGATGGATAAGAAGGCCATAAAGTTAATTTTTCAGTTCTTAGACTGTTCTTGAACAGTTCTTTGTTCATTGATATCATCATCGTCGGTCCTGATGACTGATAAATATTTTCTTTTTCGTATTCCATTGCCATTTATTTGGTTTTTCAGCATTTCTGAAGAGGTTAGCCATCCTGGGGTTCAGACTGTCCATGCATACACAGAATATGGTGCATGTCCCACTGATCTTAATCCATTATTCACAACATTTGTCCCCCTCACAGAATCAACCAAAACATCCTTTTTCTGATCCATTTTGAGAATCAGTTCCTTCACTGGAAAACTGACTTGGCTCCATGTTCTTACTATAACTGGATCCATTTGTAGTACATATCCATTTTTTTTACAAATCTGCTGCAATGTTCAAGTAAAGCCTGGGTTATCTATATTGAACCCAATTCTGGCATAGCTGCTGGCATCCTACACGTCCTCATTGTGAAAACAGCAGTTACCTTGGTAACCAGCACACCACAATAAGGGCATCTTAGGAGACAAACAAATCGTGCTGTGCCGTGGAGGCTGGGGCCGTGCAATAGATTTACATAATCAGGGACATTTACTGTACAGCCCCTCATGCAGTGATCTCAAACATCTCACCAGCAACACCCATAGAGGTGTTTAAGATCTCACCGGCCCAGGCAGCTTTGAATCACAGGAGGCTTTTCACACTTCACCACAGCCTATACAAAATGAATAAATATCTCTCTAACACTTAAAGGGACAAGGTTGCCAACAATGTTCTTCCACATCAGTATTTTCCACATGCATGTACGCCAGGGGCAATCTAGATGGGGGTAATTGGATGAGTTTGTTCATTTAAATCAACAGATGTTCCCCTGTAATCACAGCTGTTGGCTTTATTTACCAACTGAGACTTTAGAGGATAGCAGGAAGCTCCTTCCAAATACATTTTTTTAAGCATGTGAACATCACGCTGTGCTTCAATGGGCTGTGACGGATGGAGGAACTGTGTTTATGCTTAACGTTAACCAGAGTCTGTTCCTCTGTGTTTCTATTGGTGACATTTGTTGCACACTAGAAGCTGTTGTCATCTTTTAAGGAATTTGTCAGTTTTAATTTGCCAGGATGCTGTTCCAGGCTTCCACTAAATCCGTTTTGAAAATCAGGACTACAATAATGCCCCAGTAACAAGAAAATCATGACACTGACTTGGACAAAACAACCTGAGGCAAATCTTGACAGCCTACATTCTGTCTGCCTGAAAGAGCAACACTCATCCAACATCTTACTACCAGCACACTTGTTTACAAACGGAGTAAATAATGCAATTTGGTCTGCAGGCACTCCATCACACAGAAAGTTCATTTACAGCCCACTATTCTAACACTTTTTGGTCAGTTTCAGCAATGTTAAACGTGTTTGTCCTCATGTATAATACCTAATAGGAAGGCATGGCAAGACTAATTATTTTCCTGGGATAAGGGGAAGTTAAGCCGCCTGTGGATGCTTTCAAACCTGGATAGTGTGGAGAGGTTGTTCCTAACAAGGGAGCATTCTCTCTTTGACCCAGTTTGTTTGGACATATGGGAACATGGCAATCGAACTCTATGTCAGAACAAGACAAATGAGATGTGATTACCTGAGAGAGGTGGTCTCAGCTCACTCTCAATGAACCCTGAAGCTGTTAGTTTGCAGTAAGAATGCAATCAACCCAGTAACTGTAATAACTGGCTGACTTATCACACCACAGCGGTATGGCCATTAGGCAATTCTGTTTACATTGAATAATAAAGTTATTTAACTAATGATAATCATTTGCATTTCAATGGGGTCATTGCACTGCTTTCACTGTAGTAGCACTGTAGTTTGTATAAAAATACACCGTGACACCAGACTCAACCTCACTGACTAGTTAACAACTCATTTAGTTCCCACAATTTTGTCAGCTGGTTGAACCAAGAGGAATTTGTCCTTCTTATCCCAAGAACCTCCACTGTTAGA
The DNA here is from genome assembly GCF_018320785.1 of Cheilinus undulatus. Taxonomy (NCBI): domain Eukaryota; kingdom Metazoa; phylum Chordata; class Actinopteri; order Labriformes; family Labridae; genus Cheilinus; species Cheilinus undulatus. The sequence goes on from NC_054867.1 coordinate 15,698,899, forward strand.
AAACTTGTTTCTACTCTTACACATGTGGACAACATTGGTGGTACCTCTTCTTTAAAGAAAGAAAAATCTACAAGGTTATTGAAATAACCTGAAACTGACAAAGTAATAATAATTCAAAAGTTACTGAAAATTAACCAATGAAAACCAGAAATTGCTTTAGAATCGTTGTTCAACAGAATCATTAAATAAAAACTAACTGGCCTGGAAAAAAATGATGGTACTCATAACTTAACATTTTGTTGCACAAACATTTTGAGGAAATCAGTGCAATCTAGTGATTTCTGTAACTCTCAATGAGACTTACTCGTGAACAAAGTGCTCCAGCTGTCTCAGGTTTGAAGGGTGCCTTCTCTTGTTTCAGGTCTTACCACAGAGGTTCAATAGGATTTCGATCAGGGCCAAATCAGAACACTTCCATTAGGTCCACTTTGGCTCACATGGTGACAGATGGTGCGTTCTGAGACCGATGTACCTTATCCTTGAACTTCACCTCTTATCTCTTTTGAAGTTCTGGGTTCTTTGGTTACCATTTGTATTACCTGTCTATTCAATTTGTCCTCAATTTTTCTCTTGCCACATCCAGGGAGGTTGGCTACAGACCTTAAACTTCTGAATACTATGTGTAACTGTAGTCACAGGAACATCAAGCTGATTGGAGATGGTCTTACAGCCTTTACCTTTAACATGCTCGTCTATCATTTTCTTTCTAATCTCCAAGGACAACTGTCTCCTTAGCTTTCTTTGGTCCATGTTCAGTGTGGTACACACCATGATACCAAACAGCACAGTGACTACTTTTCACCCTTTAAATAGGCAGACTGAATGATTACAAATACAAAGACACCTGTGTTGCTAATTACAGGACACATCTTAGTTTAACATGTCCCTATGGTCAAATTATTTTTCATCTTTTCTAGGGGTACCATCAATTTTTTCCAGGCCTGTTTCATTAGTTTTTTTTTATGATTCTGTTAAATCACAATTCAAAAGCAATGTCTGATTAGTAAGTTTTCAGTCAGTTTTGATTTATTATTACTTGTATCAGTTTCAAGTTTTTTCAGTGACCATTGTGGGTTTCTCTTTCTTTAACAGAAGGGTACCAACAATTTTGTTCACGTGTGTACATACAGAGGTCTGAGCTTCTTGCTTCTTCCCTTACATTGCTTACAGGTGTTTAAGATTAAAGAGCAACAGTGTTAACCAGTGGCCTTTTTTCTAGGATGTTGAAATTACAACAGATGTTGAAAACATCAAGAATACTCACATATTTATTTTTTGTGGATTCAGAGAGTATTCAGGCCCTTTTTTTGTTTATGTTGTGCATTTTTGTGCCTTTATTTGATAGAGGAGGACAGTGGATAGAGTCAGAAACAGGGACGAGAGCGGGGGTGAAACATGCAGGAAAGGGCCTCAGGCCGGATTTGAACCTGGGCTGTCCGCTTACAAAAGGCGCACCTTAAACCACTAGGCCCCTTGCACCCCGTATTCAGGCCCTTTACTTGGTACTTAGCTGGAGCACCTTTGACAGCAATTAGTATTTTCAACATGACACAACAAGCTTTGCACACCTGGATTGGATGATTTTTTGATGTGTTTCTTTGCAAATCCTCTCAAGCTCAGTCAGGATGGATGGGAGCCATTGGTGGACTGACTCTTGGCTGTGTGCTTAGGGTCCTTGTCATGTTGGAAGGTAACCTTCGGCTCGGTCTGAAGTCATGAGCACTGCAGAACATGTTTTCATTGAGGGTATCTCTTTACTTGACTCCATTCAGCTTTCCCTCAACCCTGACCAGGCACCCAGTCCCCGCTGCTGAAAACACCCCCAAAGCATGATGCTGCCACCACCATGCTTCATTGTTGGGATGGGTGGCGCCCAGTTTCCTTCAGACATCATTTTTAGAGTTGAGGCCAAACAGTTCAATCTTGGTTTCATAAATCCAGATCATCTTGTTTCTCACAGTCTGAGAGTCTGTCAGGTACCTTTTTTTTTTTTTTTTTTTTGCAAACTCCAAGCAGGGTTTTATGTGTTTTACACTGAGGCTTATGTATACCCACTCTGCCATGAAGCCAAGATTGGTGGAGGGCTGCAGTGATGGTTGTCCTTCTGGAACTTTGTTCCACCTCCACACAGGATCTCTGGAGCTCATATAGAGTGACCATCAGGTTCTTGGTCATCTCTCTTACTGAGGTCCTTTTCCCATGATTGCTCAGTATGGCTAGATGACCAGCTCTTGGAAGAGTCCTGGTTGTGCCAAACTTCTTCCATGTGAGATATACTATGGAGGCCACTGTGCTCTTGGGAACATTCAGTGCAGCATAAATGTATTTGTAGCCTTCCCCAGATCTGTGCCTTGCAACAATTCTGGCTCTGAGCTCTGATATGCATTGTCAGCTGTGTGGCTGTACATTAAATAATGTCAGATCATTTCAATTTACCACAGGTTGACTCTAATCAAGGTGTAGAAACGTCTCAGTAAAGATTTCAAATAACCTTTACACACTTTGCTGTACCTTTGCCCCTTTTCTTTCACTGCAGCTGTTTATAAAAGAAACAACTGAAAAACAAATACAAGATCTAAACTTCAGCCCTTTATATAAGACTAAATGGCTTTATAACTGTGACAACAAGTTGAATTACTCATTCATAAAACTGTCATCTAAACTACAGTGTTGTTTTGATGCCCTGACCATGCCACTCACTGTTTTTGGCACTAAAGGTTTTTCTGTCTGACTGGAACAGTTTGGTCTGACATGATCTGACTGGAAGCACTCTGGATCTAAGCTGGTATGTCAGCTGAACATGTAAGGCACAGCTCTGTTTTTAGACAATAGAAATAATCTGCAGACTCTCAGAAATATTTTTTTTCTTGTAGTAATCCAAAATGTGGCTTCACATAAATAAAACAGAGGATTAGACCATTCTGAAAGCAAAACAATGAGCAGATAAAAAGCCGCTGAAGAAATAAACAACTACGATTAAAGGTCAATGTTTGAAGATACATGGAGATAAAATCTAATATGATCCGTCTGTGCTGCTGCTGCCGAGTCTACAAGGACACAGTAATGCATTGTTGTTTTTCTCTATTGCTGTAGTGCTCTTTCACCTGAGTGTCCTGATGTTTTAATGTCAAAAAATAACTTTTAATCTCATCTTTGCACAGACTTTGGAGGAAGATTTGGGTAAATTAACTGCCCCGTATCTTCAGTAGACTTAAAAGGATGTCTTCAGGCTTTTTGCAATGTGATTAAACATGATGGAGAGTTAAGCTGACTGTCTCGTAGAAAGGTAGCTTTTTAATTGGCTCATGTTGAGAGATAAAATATTTGTACAAAGCACAAACAAAGCAAAATAAGACCAAGCAATGTCCATTCTTTTGTTTTTTAATTCCAAACAGTCTTGGGTAAAGGATTAATGTAGCTGTCCATGGTGCTGAATCTGCTAATGCTGGTTTTTCATAATATGTCTTTTCCTATGATATAAAAGGAGAATTATTACTTGGAAGAAGGATCACTGAGAACAGGTTGAACTTCATGAATGTTAATTTGACTTGTTTTTTTCAGTGAAAAAATACTCTTCTATTTCCGTTATCAATATTGTGCCAGCTGCTCATTAAGAGCTTTTCTGTTGTTCATTTATAAGTCTCACTAAAGGCTGTTTATTTTGGCTCCTAACTTTTCTTTCATGCTGAACATGATGCACCAAAAATGATTCTTCAAAAGGACAAAATGATCACAGATGCAGCCAGCAAGCATGTTTACAATGCACATTTGAAGGTTTTCAAATTCGAAATTAGTGTTATTATAGTGTGCAGTCAATGTGGAAAAAAATCTGCAGCCATTCCATATGACGAAGTGGTTTAGACAGATGCTGACCTGAAATGAACAGATGGCGACTGGAAATAGATTTTTAAATCTTGGCCGGAAGTTTCTCAGGAAAGAGAGTAACATTTCCAGGGAGTCTTTGAATCCCTCTTGTGGATTATTTTTACCAAAGAAAATTACAGAAAAATAAGGCATTGCAACTCAAAAGGCAACACCTTAAGCCTGGTTCAGCGCGAAGATTAACCGCACCATTTTAGAACATTGAGGTGGACAATTGCAGCTGTGTGAACTGAGCAGCTGCAGATTGAATCAAGCGGGCTGATGGTGTCACCTGCAGTTTGGTTTGTCAAGTCACCTACAGCTGGTATTAACATAAGATGTGACATTAGTTTGAACAGCCAGCCAGGCCCTTGGATTCCAGAGGAAATCAGCAGGTCACCGGTGTGCAAAATTGCAAACGGTCAGCTGGTTACATTTGAGAAAAGTTGTCGATCAAAAGTTCTATCTTTATGTCACCAGCCTTAAACTTAAGGGAAGTAAGATAATTATCAGAATTGATATTGCAAAATATTTTATAGATTCTTATTATTCTGGTAATAAAATACTAACTTATAAAATCCTCTGATAATAAAGGCATTTGTTGACTTTGTCACAAGACTGTTCAGAAACAGTAGGAGGCGTCAGTCAGGTTTGGGATCTTACGACGATTTGGCTGCATCAGACTTGGTCCTATACTTCTCTGGCCTCCTGATGGCCATCCTCCAGGTCTGCACCAGGCCCATGCCCCATCTCTCCAGGTGTCCCTGGAGAGATGGGGCATGGGTGCCCCTCCATGATGCATGCAGTCACCCCTGATGCCTTGACCAGTCCACTGGGACCTGGGCACACACCAGTATGCAGTGAGCTTGGTTAGGCCCAGGAAAGAGCTCCAGGTTCTTGTATAAGCACACCTGCCATTCCCAGGCAGCTGACTCTTCCCTTCCTCACTCTTCTTAGGATGCCTGCATTAGACACACGGTCTTGTCAACCAGACCCAAAGATGTGTCAAAGAGAAGTTGTCCAGTCAGAATCCATTCGGCATCCAGTCTGTGCTTCTGGCCATCAGTTGACATCCAGTCCTCAAAAGAGTGTAGTAAGACCAGGAGCACCAAGGACCAGAAAACTCTGACTTTCATCTGCATGCTCAGACACTGAGAACGTCACACACTCAAGTCCAAATCTGTGGTTAAACTCAGCCTCACAGTCAGCAGATTGATGGATTTCACTGCCAAGGTAGGTGGACTGCTCTACAACTACAAGCGAGTGTTTGGCCACCTTTTAAGCCCCAAAGAAGAAGAAGCTGCAGCACTAAGCTCGAACAGAGTGTGTAAAAACACAGCATTCCTGGTGGAGTTATTCAGTGTGTAATAGGAGGATAACTCCTCGTGTTTTAGCACAACCAATTTTATAAGTCACATCCTTTACGCATCTATTTCAGTCTAACATCAGACTTTAATGGGAAAAAAGCAGCATTAGCCACTAGCATTAGCACCAAGCCTTAATGCTGAAGGAGTGCCAATTTAGCAGGCATTTGAAAACATAAAAAATTGCCAGAGACATCCAAAAGGCAAAGATATCAATAACAGAATCATTCTGACAGTCGCCTGATCCACCACTACTTCTGCCCTGTTTGATGTGGTTTCCACACATTCAATCAGATAGATGTTAACAGATGTTTAACCACAGACTGCACCATTAGTTTGCATTAATAGTGCACTTTAAATTTTATCTGCCTACTTATGTCAGTGCATGTTTCGAGTCTTTATGGACAATTACTCTCTTTCAGTTCTGGCTTGTGCACCAAAAATAACAGCTGTCCCCCCAAACCTCTCCATTTACGAAGCATGACAGCATGTTATCACTGATGTGTTTTATCCTCAGACTAATTAGCATCAGGCTTTCTGTTTCTTAACTTTTCATTGAGAAATGCACCCTTCTGGTTTGAAAAATGCCTGTCCTTTTTATAGGGGAAGCATGTTTGCTTTGACATATCTCGGCTTAATTCTTGTTTAGTTGATGGAAAGCAGGAGTGTTCTAGTGGCAGCAGTGATCCATGTCACAAGCCACACTGCACCACTGCTGCCCTAGTGTGTTTTGGACTTTACAGTAGGAGTTGAGATATTAAGTGCCATCTAAAGTGGTGGACTAACAGCCAAATCAGCCTCTCCATCCATGAGGCCACCAGCATCTTTTACATTTGGAGCTGAGGTAATGAATGACAAAACGTTACTCTTTTTTTCCATGTCATTTTATTCTATTCTAGTTAGAAGTTAGAAACTAATCGATCGGTTATAAGTAACAGTGAGATGGCACTAGATATTTAGGAGAAAAGCCTTCTGGGTACTTCTGCCCAAATGTCTAAAGCTATTCAGCAGATTTCTATCAACTATCCATCCTGTGGTGACAGGAGATGAAATCTCATCCCCCCGTCATGATCAGATCTGCCAGTCTGTCTTGCACATCTGAAATGACAAACCTCAGGACTGATTTCCACAGGTTTACCGAGCTTTTAAATAAGAATATTGTCTCTTTTCATTATTTGATTTTTTTTATCATCTTTCTCGCTACCCAGAGGAAGTCACATTATCATTTTGGTTGATGAACCAAGTATCTCTGGCTATTTTTGCTTTCAGTGTCAAGCATCTCTGAATGTAATGAACACATAAAGCTGGGTAATATCATCTTTACTGATTTAACACTATTACAAAGAAACTATAAATATAATTCAGGACAAAAAAGACCAAATTGGAGGTAAAAAAAAAATCTGTTATGAGTTTAATAACACAGTGTGAGCTGAAGTCTTTAAAATCAAAGGTCATCACTTGCCTTTAAAATGTCAGAGCTCCCTTACAGCATGATGTGACAAATTTTCCAGATGAATTTGTGGATGTTAAAAATTGTTTCTCACTGTTTGGTTTCTCTTACCTTACTCACACACAATAACTCACACACTGTTTTGAAGCAAAGCAAAAAAAAATCAGACAGCAGGTCCTCCTCCTCATCAGCCAGACTGGGTGTCCATCAGTGTCCAGATAATCATTAGTTAATAGGTGACTCATGAGGAACCAAGCCATGCATTAATAAATACCAAATCAGCAGCTAAGAAAATGTCTATGGGCCATTTCTGTGTTTGCACACAGTGAGGGTGCTTGGTGGGCTTAGCCTAGTCGGTGGCAGGGAGGTAACTAGCAGTAGCCTGTGGTCAAAAGAAAGTTCTGGACCATCTGGACCCGTTCTTGTAATATTCAAATTGTGTATGAGAGGACAAGCTGCCTTACAGTAACAAGGTACTGGTGTTATTATTATTATTTAGCCTAGCCCTGCTTTCTTTGTTAAATTTCTTGAAAAAACTTTGATTATGAATTATGTATACACAAACCAGAATGATTGATTTATTGATTGATTGAGCAGCCTTTGCATATACAAGCTTACAGTACAACTTAACCTACACCGTATCAATCGCAAATTCCTGCAGTATAGCTAAATTCAAGCTAATTGCTACAACCAGAAATGATACTGATTAGTCCGGTTTGTTTTCAGACCTGGCACAGTTGCTTCAGATTGGAGCGTTACATGATGGATCTGCCAGATGATGGATGCTGAATATGGCTCACCCATCTGCTTTGCAAGGTTATGCTTTTTGTGACTCTTGTTGTTTTTTTTCATTGTTGTGTGGCTTCTGTCACATAAGTTCCACATCATTTTGAAACACATTTTTTTTTATGTTTTTTTGCAGTCTATCGTCTATCTTGACTCTGAACTCAAAGACCCATAACCTTGCATAGCTGATGGATCAGCCTGACTCCATGTCTGTCATCAACAAATCCATCTTGAAAAGCTCCAATCTACAACATTTGTGCTGCTACTGTAAGCCAGTAGCAATGCTTGGATAATGCCATAGTATAGCAGCGGTTTTATAAGAACCGTTCTGCTGACCTTCATAGCTCCACTCTTACAGCATTTGCCTGTCCAGGAGCTGCAGAACTTTATATTTTCTTGTTGCTCTGATTGGCCTGTCATTAATGTGACAGAACATTTGTCCACTCACCTTCTAAGAATTTTTGAAAGCCCTGCCCTAAAGTTTTTTCTCTGAAAGGTTTCCTAGATGACTTTGAAATATATCAATGCAGTTTTTTGTACTGTGGATCATTTTGCAGTCATGTCCAGGACATTGAATACCGGTCTATAAACACCCAAACTGTTTATGATGATTTCCCATGAATAATAACATCAGAGGAAATACACTGCGCAACAACCAGTGTTCATATTCAAAATCTACAATAAGAAACCTTTTGAAGTCAATCCTGCTCTGTGCAGTTTTCTCTCACTTGAAAAATGTATGTTTCCAAGCTCTTTGATTTTCAGCTGCCAGAAGCAGAGTCCCAAGACTCCAGTGAATCAGACTTAGAAAAAGACAACCCAGCAGCCGACAACTGCAGCACATAAGTATCATACATTGTTTGAAATGTACTTCAGATAAACTCATGTCCGGCAGACATCATCATCCAGCACACAGACAGTAACAATCGCTTCAATCTACAGAATATGACAGTTTAAAATAATCACATGCAGTTCCTTTGTTCTGCTTTGATATCTCTTTCTAGGAAGCATAACCTCATAAATTAAATGTTTGTGTTTGAGCTGAATTCGCCTGCATTTTTTGCCGCTATACCCCAGAGCTGATAAGCCTTTGTCAAAGTGAAGTAATATTACATGCCTCTTTTATCCACCAAGCAATTGGAAGTGGAGTAGAGAGACACAGTAGTGTGACAACTCCTAGAAGGTAAAAATGAATCAAAGTGGTGTGGCTGCTGATTACTGCTGCTTTATCTTCTCTGCTCTTATAAGCTGTGATAGGTAGACAGTCGGATTGCATTATTGTTACACTTTTTGTTTCTTTCTCTTTGTTGGCTTATGCAATAGAAAAGCAGTCAGGCAGATGAACTCGGACTCCCAGTGCTCAGTGAGAAACATATCAGCAGCCAGATTTACAAATCGCTCGAGGCATTTTTGTATTAACAAGACAAACAGGCTGGACTGCCAACTGTAGATGCCTGTTGCCTTGTCTAGACTCACTAAGAGCATTGTTTACTGTCTTACACCTCGCCTCAACACAAAGTCGTTTCCGCCAGTCTGAAGTGTGGCAGACTTAGCAGGTACAGAGTCGCCATTTATGATTAATGTTCAGATTGATTTTACATTATAATCTTCAGGAACGCTGGATTTACCTGAGCTAAAATAGTTTAAGCTGCTTGTGTGTGCTTAACAGACGCACACCTCTCCATTACTGATTTTCTTGGTGTCGGTGGGTAAGAAACAGAAATATGTATTTAATGAAAAAGTAGCTGCTGTAGCAGAGAATATTACCACACCATTTCGTCATTTTTACATCCAGAAAGCATGGCCCCTGTGTAACTCTCTGATGCTATTTTAAAGTCTAAAGTTCCTGAATCTTCTCTGTCTTTGTTATGTACTATTTTCCAGTTTTTCTTCCAAGAAACACAAATAAGTCTTTAGAAGTAGCCTGGTGTACAGCTTCACAAACACATTTATACAGATCAGTGGTTCCCAACCTGGGTGCTGAGACCATTGGGGGCTTGTCTGCTCTGAGGTTGTCAACAAGATTTACACATATTAACTGAAATGCTGATAAAACACTTATTAAACATCCATTCATCCTTTTTAATTCCCACTGATCCAGGGTTGGTTGCTGTGGCAGCCCAGACATTTCTCCCCCCAGCATCATTTTCCACCTCTTCATTAGGCGTTCCCAGGCCAGGTGGGATATATAATCCCTCTAGTGAGTCCTGGGTCCTGAGTCCTTAGGAACACCAGGAAGACCTCCAGAGGGAGGCGACCAGGAAGCATCCTAATGGATAAGAGTATTGCAACATCACTCACCACTTTCCAATGTGACCATGCCCCCATTTAGGGAAAACAGGCCCTCAGATTGAATGGTGGTAGGTTCGTAAACGGCGGTGTATTATGTTGTTGTGTTATGATGTGATTACTCTAAGCTCCCAGACGTCTGCACTCCTTACCATATCTCTAAGGCTGAGTCCAGCCACCCAAGGATCCTCATTTCAACCACTTGAACCTGTGATCTCATTCTTTTGGTCATTACCGAGATCTCATGACTATGGTTGAGGGTTGGACGAGAGCCGACTGGTTAATTGAGAGTTTGTCTTCCAGCTCAGCTCTCTCTTACCCACAACGGTACAAGGTCTGCAATACCGCCAATGCTACACTAATCCGTCTATCAATCCCACAGTCCATTCTACCCTCGCTCATGAACAAGACCCCGAGATACTTGAACTCCTTCACTTGGGGCAAAAACTCGTCCCCCAACTGGAGGGAGCAATCCACCGTTGTCTGGCCTCTGACATGGAGGTGCTTGAGATCTCAGCTACAAATGCCCCAAAGCCTGCTGTAGGTCCCCAGCTAAAGAAGCCACCAGAACCCCCCTCCCCTGACTGCGCCTTGTGTTCCTGTTTATAAAAAACACGAACAGAATCAGAGATAAGTGGCAGTCCTGGTTGGCCAACAGGCATCCGAAACATGTCTGACTCTGTGCTTAGGATGTGAACACAGCTCTCACTACAGGGACCTAATGGCTCGCCAAAGTTGCCCTGGGATCGCGTATCCCTGCAGTACCCCCTACATGATTCCCTGTAGGACAAGCCTTCTTCAGGATCCACCAAATACACTTAGACTGGATGAGCAAACTCCCATGGTACTGTCCCAGACTCCCAGGAGACTCTGATTTCTGGCCAGAGATCAGGTTTCCTGACATTTATATGGATGTGAATGGATGGATGTGAAATTGAATCAATGTCCAATTTGCAGTTTCAAAGCTTTAGATCAGTTCAATTCCTGTCCCCAACACACACTGACAGTAATCAAACTCCCTACCAGCCACTGTTGGGCAAGGAGCTTGGACCGCTGCTAGGCGTGTCCACAGGAATCTGGCCACCACTGGTGTGGGTTAGTTCAAAGAAAATAATGAAGGTGATTGTTTTGAAGTGGGTCGGACGGCTCGTTGTGTCTTGAGCTTAAATTGTTGGTATTAAAATGATGAAATTTGTCAGCTAAAATAAAGCTGTGTCTTGCTAATATCCTACTGATATCAGTCATCAGCTCATCCTTTCTGCCACTCAGTGGAAGGAACGCCAAAGACTCACGCTGCCTGTGACATCACATGAATACCCGCTCACCGATACGAGGATATAGGTGCCTGTGAAAACTATTTTGGGGTTTACCATACCAAACTGCACTCAACCTTATTGTATCTTGGGACAAGAACAGTTGTCCAGTCAGATAGCCTAATCTAGTCCAAATATGGCCCAGGGGCCGAACGCAGCCCTTGGCCCATTTTTAATTGACCCACAGCATATTCTAAAAAAATAAATGACAAATGGATCACATTCAGCCATGAAGCTTGTGCTTGACTATTTATTTTATGTGTGTTTTGTGTTACGTTGGGGGCTCATCCGGGAAGGTGACACGAAACTATACTCTTCCGTCAGTAAGAAAACAGAAAAAGTTGAGTTTATTAAGACAGTATGAATTTATTGGGTTCGTGCATTTTTTAGTTTCAGCACTAGGCAGTGTTACTGTGCTAATTCTGCAAACAAACATTTTGACAGGGCAATTTATTGATGTGCTTTTTTGTGACTTAAACTGAGACAACACTGTAAATTCTCTGGTACATGGAGAGTCATTCTCATTCTGACAGGGGTGGAGCCAGTGATAGCCAGGGCCAACCAGGGCTACCCTGAAATCTGTCTTGCCTCCTCAAAATCCTGGAAATAACTATAATCTTTGTCAGGTGTTAACTGGCCATTTAAGCATATCCAATCATTAAGCACATCTTTACTAAAGTTAGACTGGAGTTACTGGCTTTAGTATCATAAAGGTGAGGCATATGAAAGTGACCCCACCAACCTTATAATTTCCTGTAAGTGGCCCTTAGTGGAAAAAGTTTGGACTCCCCTGGTCTAATCAATCTCTATCTCAGCTGTACTCTGTGGCTGAATATACTGACTGATCTAGCTGTGATTTCTCTTCTCTTGTTATTCTTTCAACCAGTTTGTAAAGAACATATCTGGCTAAATTATCCACTTTGTTGCCGATGTGGTTAAAAAATGTGTCAGCTCAGTGCTTAGCGCAGGAGGCAGTCAGTCAGTTTGTTAGAGCTTTTTCCCTATAACTGATGCATGCTGCTGGGAATGAGTTTGACTACATTAATGAGACTAAACCCTACCAAAAAACACGAAAAAATGATTTAAACACCCTTGAGCTATGTAAGAGTAAGAAGATTACTCTCTGTCGATTCAGCACCGTGAGAATTCCTCAAAAACTTTTTCACTTTGTTGTTTAGACAGTAAAGATCTTCGGAAATACACCAAGCTTTCTGTCTCTCCCCCTAAGCATAAAGCAGATGAGTCATGGATCAAACACAAGCATTCAGACAAATTCACTACAATTAGCATAAGAAAAAACACCGCCTAAACAGCTAACAACAGTTGTCTTCTTGGTTTAACTGTGAAAAAGAAAGAGACTGAAACCTCGATTAGGAGGAACGATGGGGGACATTTTGGCAGCTGTGTTTGGGAAGCGTATAGAGACAGTGTTCTTTGAGATGATTGACAGGAGGGTTTCAGTGGGAGAGAGGAGGTGAGACCGTGTGAAGCAAGGTGTCAGTGGAGCTGGAACATTAGGTCCAACAGAGACGACAGAGATGACGCTGCCAACACAGCACCCAAAGGAGAATGCAGCTGGAGTGTCTGTCTATCCTGCTGTGCAGTGAAATAGGTGATGTTCATCACCAATTAAAGTGAATTCATGTGGTGTCATCTGTGCCTCAGTTAGTGCGTGACGGCAGCAGACTATAGGGAAGGACTGATTCATGGAATTAGCTTTAGGTAATGATCACACGGAACAATCCTTTAAAGGTCAGTTCGAGAGCTGCAGAAGACATAATGTAAATTCATCTATGTAGGTTTCTCCTGGATTATTTACCATGATTTAATCATGCCAGCCTAGGGTCATGATTTTAAATCAGATTGCCTTTAAATGACCATCAGAGGACAGATGTGATAGCGTTGTATCATGTATGAAAATACACAACAAAGTCACAGTGCATTGCCACTTTCTAGCAGTTAAAAACTCAACTTTCCTATTGAAAAGCCCAGAGAGCCCAGGGTGGGTGAGCCCAGAGAGAAGCCACTGCTCTGTTTTGCTTGGGGCTGACAAATTCTGATACTGCTGATATTTGGGGATGTTTTTTCTTTTTTATTTTCAGACTTTATAATACTTCAGGTGGAATAAGCATTCCAGCAACAAACAATAGGTTTAGTGCCTATAAAAATATTCACCCTTTTATTGATTTTATCAATAATCGATACAATTGGGCTGTTTTTTGACCAAAAAAAGGAAGGAAAACTTTAATGTCAAAATGAAGGCAGATTTTTTTAAAGTAATACTACTTAAACACAAATGTGTAATGCAAAATTAGTGACTGCATAAATATTCACCTCCTTTAAAGTGACTGACCTAATTCAACAGAGGTCCAGCCAATTGTCCAAAATGTCCAAGGCACTGAACATCAAGAAATGGAAGGAATATGGCACATGTGTAAATCTGCCTAGATCAGGCCATGCTAATAAACTAGTGACGGTGCAAGAAGAAGACTAGTGAGAGAGGCCATCAAGACATCCATGATTACTCTGAAGGAGTTACAAGCTTCAGCAGCTGAGATGAGCTGCATATAACAACTGTTGTCAAAGCTGTATGAGACAGTGGCAGAGAAAGTCACTGTTGAAGAAAACTCAGAAAAACCTAGACAAGAGTTCATCAAAAGGCATGTGGGAGACTCTGTGATCAAGTGGAAGAAAGTTTGATCTGATTAGACCAAAATGGTGCTTGGTGGCCATCAGACAAGACACTATGATTAGTGGACACCAACAACTGCACATCACCACAAACACACCATCCCCACTGTGAAGCACAGTGATGGCAGCATCATGCTGCGGGAATGATTCTCTGCAGCTGGCCCTGGAATGCTTTTAAAGCTAGAGGTATGAGTAGAGGTTAGTAGAGGACAATCATAAAGGACAATCGTATTCAGTCTGCAAGAGAACTATGGCTTGGAAGAGACAACAACAATGAACCAAAGCATACAGCGAAAGCTACACAGAAATGGTTTAAAAACAATAAGTCGAATGTTCTGGAGTGCACGAGTCAAAGTCCAGACCTTAATCCAACAGAGAATTTGTGGCTGGACTTGAAAAGAGCTGTTCACACCAGATCCCCCTGCAACCTGACAGAGCTTGAGAAGTTTTGCAAAGAAGAGTGAAATCGCTTACAGTTACCTATTTTAAATAGCATACTTTTATTTGATTGACATTACTTTGTGGAAAATTGTTTTCACTTAATTAAAAGAGGTTGTTTTGTTGTCAAAAAGTTATATTGACCATGATTAATTGATGAAATCAATAAAAGGGTAAAACATCCAAGGGTGTCAATACTTTTTTTGTAGCCATTGTAAGCTCTTCATCATTGTAGACAAGAAACACAAAGTTAAAAGCATAGTATTGATTGTTTTTCAGTCTGGCTGTGTTGCCTAAGCTCTCCAGTCTCATTAGTTTTGCAGTTTATAAAGTTTGTTTTGGCTGCTATGAGAAAACATCAGTTCCACCTTTTTTATTTTGGGTTGATAGAGAAGATGATAAAGATCTGGAATGTCCAAACGATGGCCTATGGGCCAAGTAAGGCCATTGGTCCCTTTTTAGTTTGCCATAAGCAAATTAAAGTAAAAAAAAAAATGAAATATGGCCCTCATAGGAATTTGAAGCTTTAAATGTATTGTACATCATGGTTCTGACTAACAGTGCTGCTGTGTAAATTCTGTAAACAAACATTTTGACACAAAGATTTCATTTCCGGGCTTTTTTAATGACAAATTAGAGATGGCAGCTTAGATAGTGATGGCAACCTTTATCGTGATATTTCAATTTGTAACATCCTGATGAATAATTACAAAAAAGGATTAGGCAGATAATAGCTGAACCAATCACAACTATTTTTTCTCACTTTCTTCTCTGCCTTCTGCACCAATTTACACATCTATGGAGAGGGTTTGGCTGCAGACCATATATCTCTGACGGTCCATCTCACAGTCCATTCATCTGAGATGCTGTCTCTGTCAGAACTGTAAATGTTCTAATTAAATCAGATTAAACTTCTTCTTAGGGTTATGGTAAGGGCTAAAGTACCAAAACTTAAAAACCTGACCTGCAAAATCTGAGTCTGAATGTTGAGATGCGTAAAGTATAATCACTTCTTTGATATGCACGTCATTGTTTGCTACAATTTCTTCTCCCAAGGACTGCAAAAATAAGACCACCCTAATTGTCACTAATTGGCTAGGGCTTATTATTTAAAGGAACATCCAAACAAGGTGGGCAGGTGCAGAGCTAAAAGAAATAACATGAAGTAAACAAGAAAATGTCTCACACTCTGCAGAGCCCCAACATCCAAATTATTTATTGTACTGAGGTAGGGACATTTCAAGCTCTGCTGCCCGTCATCCAACTAAAGTGCCGAGTGCGTCACTTGGCAGTTAGTAGTTTTTCTGTTTCCTTCTAGGACTTGTTATTGCCTTCATTGTTTGGTTTGGTAAGAATATCAGAGTAAAACCAATCAGAGGCAGGGTAGGGTTGGTCATACTTTGTGGTTGTTTTTGGATATCTAGCAACACAAACAGAGCTGTTAGCGCTATTGTCTATCAGCTTAATTTCCTCATCTCAATTTCAATAATTTAGTTAAAGTTAGTTAGTGGTCAGTGTGTGAATACAAAAGGCCTATTTTTAGATGCACCTGATATGTAAGAGCAAGCTTTATCATAGGTTAATCCTATGCTGGATGGGTTGAAAAAAAATAGGTGTAAATTAAGATTATACCAACCTCTGCAGCAGCACAACACCACTAGAGATGAGCCATCAGCCTCTTGTGCATGGAGCATCGTTCTCATCCTTAACTAGGGTGGATCCAGTAGCCAGGGCAGCACCTTCTTTCTGAGATATATATGGCTTCTCAGATGCACGGTCTGTGAGAGATGTAGTCTGCAGCAAGACCCCTCTCTATTTTGGCTAAAACATGTCTAAAAGTTATGCACAGTATTGTATATTAAAGTAACCCAGACATGTATGTATTTTTCTGCATATGCCCCCCTCTGAACCCTTGCAATAGTTGAAAACCCTGGTAATCAGTTGGCACAACCCTAAATGTCTAAAGCCATCCAAGCTCCCATGTAAAAGAACAACCACTGTTGCTTTAGGTCACAAACTGGTACCTAAAGGGCCATTCTGTGAATTCTGACAAATTAAGACCTGTTCATTCAGCATGAGGAGTACTACTCAGCTATGAAAAAACACTTGATCCAGAAACAAAGCTTTCCAAATTTTGAGACGAAAAATTCTGTCTCGTGGTCAAAGTGTTAAATGAAACACTTTTGGAGTTCAACCAATACTCAGGCCTTGAAATCAGGATATCTCAGCTTGTGTTACAAAGATTTTGCTGATTATTTTTAGATCTATCACTTGATAATACCATCTGGCATTAATAAATCACTGGAGCAAACTTGATGTTGACATGAACATCCGTCAGACACTTGTTGACAGCTCTAGTAATAAACAAGCAGGACAAAATGTGGAGGCCTGCCTCGATTTGGAAGAAATCCCTGCTATTTTTACTGTACGTTAACTCATTGGCTGGCAGGGGTTTGTTTTGCTGTCCTCCCCCACTGTCGTTTCCATGTTGTAATTATTATGCAAATTGCCATTGCAAGGATTGAGGAGCTTCAGGTTTTCATTAGTTTTGGAGATGAGGGCTAATTGTTTAAGGGGTGGAAGGCTGGTATGTCTAATCTCGCACAAGGAGGGATAACAAATGCCCTTTTTGGAGTTAAAAAAAACAAAGGCACTGCTGCTTCTAAGGAGCAGAAAGTGAATCTTAAATAAGATGTGTGACAAATTAATGCGATCATAAAGAGCTCTACCATACACCTGGTGCAAAGTCACAGCACAAGCCTTCTTGCTATTTTCTGCTTTGTGTAGTTATACTCAGAGAATACAGTATGTCATGAGCAGGGGATGTAATTGTTTCTATTTGTGTTGGTACTAAAATGGGATCTGGGGCTTTGGTGCAGCATTGCTATTTTAAAGTGGCACAAAGTGAGCATAAAGTGACTAATAAGGAAAAAGGTCTGAATTTTGTGATTCTCAATTCTCCTGCTTTGTAAAGCTGCCTAATTTAGAAAGTGAGAAACAAATGTTAGAGCAGTAGAAATACCCCTATTGATCAGCAACCAACCATTATCAGGCTATACTTATCAAATAAAATCATATCCAAATATCTTAAACAATGCTTGGAGTCATCCATCCAGTCAGCTGCCTAAGCTGCTGCTGCTCAGTCCTCCTCTTGAGCGCCATGAAAACATTCTAACACAGTGTAGCACAATAAGCAGCATGAGCTACATTGATAATGTGGCTGAAGTTAAGCTCAAAAGTAGCTATGTAAGCTACATAAGCCATGCATCTATGTTATCAATGTAGCTAAGTTAGGCTAGATGTAAAGTTTTTAAAGACTTTTGGGAACTATTTGGGAACAAAATTAACTTCACTTTTTCAGGGTGAGAGGCTGGTGATTGTTAATCTTTATAGTTTCATAATATTTTAAGTTGATGTGTAAATTTGCTCGATTGTTTTTCGGAGTTGAGAAGTAAGCCAGCAAGCTGGTGAGACACTACTCCCAACCCGCAGCCAGCAAAAGGTCCCCAATCTCAGGTAGAAGGCATATTTTTCTATTTTCATACTCTAAAAACTACTGTAGTGTGATAACAACTGTTGTAATTTACTGGTCACTATTTTTTACCAGGTTGCAGTAGAAACTGCCTTAAATAACACTGATTGGTGAGGTCATTCTTAGATCGGGTTCTAATGTTTGCGATTCATAATCTTGCAAAGCGGATGGATTTTCCAGACTACCTGTCTGTCATCAGGGAAATCCATCTTGATAAGCTCTAATCCACAACATCTGTGACAGACCAAACACAGTTTGGACCAATCAGCATCATTTTAGGACAACGGTGCAGTAGCTACAGGTGCAGTTCGGATTATACTCAAAGCCGTTTGCAATGGCTGCACCTGCAAACAGTTCCTCTTTTGCAAAGAATCCACTAAAGCCGCAGACACTATACCCAGAAAGTTTGCCAGCCCAGTGCACTTAGCGCTGGTTTTGCCATAGTGGAAGTGGCCCATCAGTGGTTGTGCACTAAGATCTCCAACATCACAATGACAGTGAGACAGAAAACAGCGTGCAAATAGCTGCGCTGTTCTTTAGTGGATCTGCCCTTCAGTCTTTTACATACACAAAAATAAGTCAGTTTCACAAAGGTTGATAGTAGCACCAATTATTGTCACCTTTAATAGGCTGCCTTTAGGCTGTATAAGTTCATGTTGCAGTGTGAGTTAGTGCTCCATAAATTTTCATTGTTATGCAGACAGTAGCCTGTTATTCTTATCAGGAAAGCCAGATGAAACCAATCAGCTTTCTAAACTAGAAACACACAGAAGGGACCTGGATGGCCAGACAAAAACTCAGACAAAAGTGACGACACTGAACTTTGCTCATCCCGCTGAAGCAGACATGTTTTAATGGCATAACTGCCCTAGCAGGAATCCAGCACCGTTGGTAGGAATCTGAGAATTCAGTCTGATCAGGAATTATTCAACCTCCTCATACAACAGAGGACAGTTTTTATTCACCTTTGAAACATTACTAAACCAGAGACATCCCACTTTCATCCAGGTAAACTTGTCAACAATGTATTTGCTCCTTTAGGTTAGATTATTAGATTTTTTTTCTCTTGGTATCTTTATGCAAAGTCAGATTCACATGATTTGTCAGTTTGCTCATTGAATCTGTGGTCTTCCAGTATAAGATTCTTTCTTAAATGCTTCACGATATATAAAAAAAATACTCAGTGGTCAAAGAGGCAATTTAATGAAAAGCAAGAATGAGATTTTATAAGATGCTGTTACTCTGGAGGTATTTTTTCACATATTTGTTCATGCTGGTGAGACTGACTTCTCTTCATAGCCAGAGAAACCCACCAGGCTCCTTTGACAGGTCATCGTCTTTATCCTTTATTTCCACGCTGTCTGTCTTCATCAGCTGTTTCCATGGCTTTTACACATTTGCTTCACTGGCTTGTCTTTGCTGCTAAGACGTTCTTTTTAATTAAACTCTCTGGTTTGTCTCTCCCCATGGATTTGTGGAAAACCGAGGTTTAGTCCGCTCCCGGCAAACTGATCACAAACAGGCCCTTTAAATGTTTGTGTATCTTTTCATTTATGTGCTGCTTTTATTGCAGTTGATCTTTTATATTTCTTTATGCTTTTAAGTGAAGCAAAATCAAGAAGTAGCAGGACTACAGTGATTGTATTTTTCCATCACAGGCTTTTGACTCTAGAAAATAAATGAATACTCTGCCTTTAATTCATACTGAGGTGATGTTATTTTACCGTTTTGTATTTATAATATAAAACTCATGGCAAGCAGCCCCTTAAGATCATTTCCATTGGGTGTTAGGTGATGATTTAAATTAACTATTCTTGTCTGACTCCAAACATGTCTTCCCTCAATCTGAATCATTTTGCCTTTGAGGCAGTGAGTAAGTATGACTGTTTGGTAACATAGTCATCATATTAGCAGAAACCTTTTATAGCAGGTTCAAGTAAATCTCCCAAAATGCCACAACGTACCATTAAAACTCTCAGCTGAGCTTCAAATTACCTTGAATCCCCTTCACAGCACTTTCTGCCTTCATTGTGTCATAGACCGATGGGTGACCATATTTTCAGACCTCCACAAAGGGACACTTCAATTTTAAACCCACATGAAACTGCTTAAAGTCAAATTAGATTCTTCATTTGTGGACCTTTCCACACCATGGACTGTAGTGGAGTAATAAACATATTTTTTAGGCTTTGGATGTGGACATTTCCAACATAGGGAACTGAAAATGTGCATTTGAGCTCAATTTGCCACAAACATGACTCACCAGATAGACTGTTTCAGACATCTGTAGCATAGGATATATTTCACATCCATCTGAGCAACAGTCCATGCCTGTGCCAGAAGATTAGGGAACAAACAATGCTGTGAGAAAAAAGTAGGAATTTTGAGAATCAAGTCAAATTATTTTTATTATTATTATTATTATTACTATAACAAACAGTAGATCTTAGACATCCACCCTTTATGAGCCTAGAGAGAAAGAATCTCTTTGTTGTTAAAACCAGTCCTTAAGTATATTTTCATGTTTATCGATACAAGGCATTTTCTAGAGACAGTCATGGTTCACTGTTTGTTATAGTCTTACTGTTCGCACAGGATTAGTCTTATCTGTTGACCTCTAATCGTTCATGAATTACCCTGTGACATCAGTGTTTGGTACAGTGCATTTGCATGGGATAAACAAAGTCAATGCAAACCATACAGCTCTGTCAGAACAGAAAAACATGATAAAACTTTAGAAATAAAATCAGATTAAACTTCTGTTTAGGGCCTAGGTAAGGATTAGGATACTAAAAGTTCAAGTTAATTACAAAACTTTAAAAAAAAAAAAAAAAAAAAAGCAAACAAAGCTTACCTAGCTCTGGTCGCTGTGTAAGCTAAACAGACAGTGTGGCTATATAGCTAGCTAAAGCTAAGCTATCAAAGCAGCTGTAAAGGCTTCACCTACATAAGGCTACATCAGCATTAGCTACATTTGCTAAAGCTCACGTTGCTTCAGTTAACTTAACTACATTGAATTATGTAGAAACATTAAAGACGTAGTTAACATAGCTATGTTAGCTTCCACTAAGGCTAACAAAGCTCAAGCAAATAAAGCTAAAGTGAGCCACCGCTCATGTAACTAGAATTGTTCCAATACAATTTTCCTTCCCAATACGGATTCTGACACCAGAGTACCGCAGGGTTGCCAACTTTGGGTTGCTGGCTGGAGTGAGATTTTGTTCATTATACATGCGTGCACTCAATGATGGCGACGTATTCGGACTCATTTCACCATTAGGGTTTAAAAAGTATGTGTCTTACTCAGGCCCTAACACACACACACACACACACATACACACATAATATCAACAACTATTGAAGGATATGAGTGTGATAAACAACAGTTTACTGTGCTTCGTTATCTGCTAGCAAACCTTGAATAAAATAGATATGGACCGCAGAGGCCATGCTCATAATGCTATAAATTTAACTGGGGAAAAAAACTTGTTAGGTTGGCCACTTATGAAATCTTAGATGGTGTGAGCTTAGTTCACCTGCGATGGTCTCATTTCTGAAGACTGTACCTGAGTCTCATCATCTTTATTTTCCCTCTCTTCTGACGATGTCCCATTCCTGCTGCCTCTGTCTGCTAGTGCCAGTCCCTCGTCTCTCTCGCTCTCTCTCTCACCTTCTTAAAGTATTTCAGTATGCTCATCTGCAGTAACACAGTTGATAAGTCTTTCTTCAAAACATACATTGTGGCTACATTATCAGCTGCACAGAAAAACTTACTACTACCGGAGCAAAAGAGGACGTTTGGTCACATTAACGTAAGCTAGCTAATGGTTACCTGTTAGCTCATTCAGCTATTATCCTTTGTACCTTACAGAGCATTTATTCCAGCAGTACTCAACTTTAATCTTCCCAGGAGCCACATTGTATTAAAAATACTATTGCAAGAGCCACAATCCAAAACTAGGCATTTGATGATCAGTCTATTCATAGTTGAAATAAAACAGTGAATTGGTGGATTATTGTGTTCAATGGGATGAAATACATAAAAATGTCTGTATAGTGTCAGAAGAAAAGATATTTCACTGATAATAAGCATATGTTTTTATTTTTATAAGCTCCAGCTGGACTAAAGTCTTTAAAATATCAGAATGTGCCGACTTAGAGCTATAAGGAGCTTTTCAAAGAGCTGATGAATCATGGGAGTCTGTTTGGGTATTTATATTCCATATTTGGACATTCACTGTAGTTCTGTGACTCTGTTAACTTAAAGTTATGCTTTCTATTTTTTCTCCTCTCATTATTATCGCTTTTAGCTAAAGGGGGAGGGTCCCCATAGTGGTCTTTGCCCTGGGCCTCCAAATGGCTAAAACCGGCCCTGCCTCACACCTGCAGCCCCTCCTCACAGATCCTTCTGTCCTGCCAGCTGGTTGCTTTCATTTTTCTGTTTCTGCCCTTTTGACAGTTTTTAATCATTAGTACTTTAAGATCAAATAAAACACAAGTTAGACAAGTTTTACTCAGTTTTACATCATTTTAAGATGTGATCCGTGCGTGTTTGGCTCGTTGATGGTGATGCGCATCATCGAGTAGGAGCATGGGAGAGCATAGGCAGGAAGTGACTGAAGAAATGTGGTAAAACGAGGGCATTAGAAGCTTCACCTTGAACACAACACAGGACAGCACACCTCTATTAACTTATAGAAGAGACGCGCCACCAGCGGACTTCCTCTGCGCTCTTTTACGCACGGTCTGCCGTCCCGGGCTCACCCGACGTTAATAAAACACATGTTTTCATTTGAATTTGGAAGTTAAAGTCTGTCTTCTTTCTGTGGACTTAGATTTATTGATATGACTTATTGCAATCAACACGGGGATAAACATTGCACACCAATCAGAGAGTAATCTGAGAGCTCCAAAGCGTTTGATTCTTGCGTGAGAATAGTTTGAGTGGCGTGTGAGCGTGAGACAGGAGGTGAAAGCGTGAGTCACACGCCAGAAGCGTGAGAGTTGGCAACCCTGGAGTACCGATCCATTTCTAGTGTAAGCTCAACAAATAGAATGCATGCACAGCCTCTCTGTGACACTTAAAGTTGTTTTTCATGCTTATTATTGTGAGTTTTACTGCTAAATATCAAAATAACAGCGATACAGAGGGCTACATCACTGGAGGGCCAGTGTCTTTCTCTCCATTATGCTATATTCAGGCCACCTAAGTACATACAGTTTGACACAGGCCAATGTAATTACGGGCCAGTCTGCCATTGGTTGACAGCGACTGTCATTAGGATTTATCATAAAGCTAACGGCAAAAAAAAAAAAAAAAATTAAAAATTGATGAAAAAAATATGGATTCAAACATGGATATTTTCACCCCTGACCCTCAGACATCCTGAGTCTGCCACTGGGACATCTGGTCACCCTATATAGACCCCCCAAAAATATCAAACTGGACTTCATCTTGATTCTCAATAAACACTTATTCTATCAATAAAGTGTTTGAATTCTGAAATGCTTGATGCAATAAAACTTTAACAGCCAAGGTATCAGCCAAAAACTAAAATCAGAGATCACAGATTTCAGACAACCGAGGCTCTGACTAACAAAGCGCTGTTTAAGACATTTCTAGACACAAATGTAAATGATTTGAATGTGTATTACCATAATGTGGGAGAAAAGGGGGGCTGTTGTGTAACAGTCACCTAGCACTGGCCCTCCACAGATGGTCCAGGAGAGGTAGGCAGTTGTTCCAGCACATCTATTTCCACACAGCAGCAGTAAGAGCTCTTATCCTTCTCTGCAAGCCCCAACTCTGACAGGAGGCTGAGGCACTTGACGAGCAGCAGCGAGGCCAGATACCATGATTAAAAATGGATGCTGATGCGAGAGAGAATGTCAGCATGATGCTGCCATAACACACTTGTATAAAAAAAGCAGTCAGATTGCTGTCTCTGGATGTGGCTCTCACCGGTGGGTTATTGATTATGGTGGGTGAGCAGAGTGCTAAGAGACAGGCTGGTCCCTGGAGAGGATTTGCATGATTGATGCTTTCTTTACGGAGCCCGTATCCTGTGCTTGTCAACCAGTCAGCTCAGCAGAAAAAACAACACGTACTGTACCTGGTGATAAATGGGAAACGTGGAGATGTGAGCTCTGAAATATTGAATACCTGTAGACCTTCATACAGTGGATGACAGCATGAATAGGAAATATTTCCTCATTATGAAATTTTTCCTTGCTTGAGCTTTGAGGGGAGAGAACAGCTTAAGTTTTCATGCATGAGAGATACAGCTGGTGTTTGGATTCAGCTTTATAGCTCTCCTATAAAGGTTCCTCTAATTAGAGGGAGAACTACCAAAACATAATGGCCTCAAACACAGAAAGTACAAGGCAGCACTGCAAAAAAAGCCACATTAACATACAGAGGGGCAGAATAATTCAGAACCTTACTTTAGATCAGGGGTGTCCAAACTACGGCCTGCAGGGTAACTGCAGCCATTGGTCCACTTTTAATTGGCCTGCAGCAAATTCTAAAAATAAAATCAGATCTTGTCCACACTGAACATGAAGCTTGTGTTTGACTATACTGTAGTTTTTACATTAGTGCTGCTGTGATGAGTCTATAAACAAACTTTCTGACATAAAGAAAATATTGAAGTACTTTTAATTGACTAAATTAAGACATAAATAGCGAAAAAAAAAACTATTAAGCTATATAGCTTGATTTATAACACTCTGGCAAGATGTATAACAGTGGAAAATAGCAGCACTAATCTCCCTTATTTGCTCCTCTAACTGAAGCATCTTAAGGTCCGTTTGACAAAGCATATTTTCTGTAATCACCAACATTCTTATAAGTTGGCAGCTTCATGCATTTTGCTCATGTTTTGTGTCTGAATGTTGAGATGAGTCATCATCTTCCATCTCTGCTAGTATATTTCTCATACTGACCAGCGGGGAGATCCAGTTAACCTTGCAAAACAGATGGATTAGCCAGATTCCATGTCTGCCATCAGGCAAATCCATCATGAAAGCTCCAATCTCAAATGATTGTGCCAGGTTTGAGAGCAGACAGGACCAGTTAGGGTCATTTGTGGAGAACAAGACGGTAGCTACGGTAGCAATTAGCTTGGATGTAGCTAAAGCACTGGTCTTAAATGGTGTGGTGCAAGTCTAGGTGCCTTGCAAATTTGTGCAATCATACAATTTTACTACAACTGTGCAACAACAAAAAAAAACCACTTTATTATTTGTAACAAAGGCTATTTTTGCATGGATATGTCTAATTGTAGACCTTTTATCGACATCTAAATGTAGGTTGTGTCAACAACAAAAGGCATTGTATTATCTGTTACAGCATTGATTTTGCATTTGTATGAATCTGGTGTGCTTTGAGATCTTGACTTGAGCTTACATGTGCCCCGGGCAAAAAAGAAGTTGGAAAAGTATAGCAGCAGTTTTATCAGAACTGTGTCACATTTCTGATTACAGCAAGAGCACAGAGCCTCACTGAGAAGATGTTTTTGTACTTGACTGGCCTCGGCATGAGTTTTATTCACCAACACGCTCCACCATTCATAAACTACAGCAGCATCTGCTTAACAAGCTCAGAGTACACTCATATCTTTTTAGATGAATGGGATAAAGCCTTGCAGTGGATGTATGAAACAGCACATCTGGTGTGTCAGGTCAAGATCTACTGGTAGCCCTGATATGACTGGCCATCCTAAAATGCTTAACAATGATTGGCTATTTGCCTTGTCAGCAATGAAAACCTGTCATGTAAGTTGTTTTTATTTTTCTTTAAGCATACTTAATAACTGTATGAATCTTAACCAAAACTGGATTAGTTTTAACTTCTTTTAAAGGAGAGGTTTATCAAAACAGCCAAGTCTTACTTGTTTTTTCTTTTTTTTTTTTTTTTTTTTTTTGTATGTGGGCGTCAGTGAATAAAGTTTGGACACCTTTGCTTTATAATTTAATCAGATACAACCAGGTCTTACTTTCTTATTCTGAATTACTTTAGATTATTAATCTTCTGATGGAATAACCAAGACTTTTGATTTTGTTTTTTCTGTGTTGACATACAGTGCTGTGAAAAGTATTTGCCCCCTTACTGATTTCTTATTTTTGGATATTTGTCACACTGTAATGTTTCAGATCATCAAGAAAATTTTAATAAAAGACAAGGATAACCCAAGTTAATACAAAATGCAGTTTTTAAAAGACAATTTAATTTACTAAAGGGAAAAAGGACATCCAAACCTACCTGGCCTTGAATAAACTTTGATCACATTTTTTGGAAAGCTGAGTTCATTTTCAGAAGCCATACACAAAGCAACATTTGATACCTTAAAGAAATTCAAGAACAGATGGGAAACAAAGTCATTGACATCTATCATCTGTCTTGAAAAGGTTACAAAGCTATTTCCAAGGCTTTTTGACTCAGCAAACCATGATGAGAGCCACTATCCACAAAGGGAGAAAACTTTGAACAGTGGGGAACCTTCCCAGGAGTGGCCAACCTACCAAAAATTACTCCAACAGTGCTTTGACGACTTATTCAGGAGGTCACAAAAGAATCCAGAACAACATCTAAAGACTTGCAGGCCTCACTTGACTCAGTTAAGGTCAGTGTTTATGATTCAACAACAAGAAAGAGACTGGGAAAAAATGGCATCCATGGGAGAGTTTCAAGGCCAAACCCACTGCTGAGCAAAAAGAACACAAAGGCTCTTCTCACATTTGACAAAAATCATCTTGATGATCCCCAGGACTTTTGGGAAAACATACTGTGGACTGATGGGAAAAATATTGAACTTTTTGGAAGGTGTGCGGCCCATTAGATCTGGTGTAAAAAATAACACAGCATGTCATATAGAGAACATCATACAAACAATCAAACATGGAAGTGGTTGTGTGATGGTCAAGGGCTGATTTGCTGCTTCAGGACCTGCAGGACTTGTCATAACTGATGAAATCATGAATTCTCCTCTCTACCAGAAAATCTTCAAAAGAGGATGTCCAGCTGCCAGTTTGTGACCTCAAGCTTAAGCATACCAGAGTTGTGCAACAGGACAATGCACCAGCAAGTCCATCTCTGAATGGCTAAAAAATGAAGGTTTTGGAGTGGCCTAGTCAAAATCTGGACTTAAATCTGATTGAGAAGCTGTGGCATGACCTTTAACGGGCTGTTCATGCTTAAAACCCTCCAATGTGGCTGAATTAAGAAAAACAATTCTGCAAAGAAGAGTGGGCAAAAATTCTTCCACAGCAATGTGAAAGACTCGTTGCCACTTATTGCCAACACTTAACAGCAGTTGTTGCCACCAAGGGTGGAACAACCACTTATCATGTTTAGGGGCAATGACTATTTCTACATAGGACCAGGTAGGTTTGGATGGCTCCTCCCCTTAATAAATAAAACTATTATTACCGCTGCCAAGGAGGTTATGTGATCAGGTGGGTTTGTTCGTTTGTTAGCAACATAACTCAGAAAGTTGTGGACAGATTTTGATGAAGGGCTAGATAGGGCTAATGACGGAGGTCTGCGCTGTTACCACTTTACACCAGGAGATGGCAGACATGAGTAACTTCAATCCCAGCAGTATTTTTGGGTGTGTTTCTATTCAAAGTTTTGGAGTTTATTGAGTTTGAAAGACACACGCCCAGTCGAGGAGACGAGTCGGAACGTAACAGAGAGAAAGACAGCGAATTGTAGCAAGAATACTCACAATGCTGGGAGGAATAGAGGAATATTCACCCTCTGCCATGGCTTCCAGTCATCCAGTGAGACCATGGGTGAGACTGTCAGAGCATCCTTTGGCACCGGCAGGCAATGCTTCCCCCATGACAGTCCACCCGTAGTGAAGCCAATGCTTTGCCTCACCATGTTTCCACCCCACCAGGAAGGGAGTAATCAGCGAATGCCGTGGTGGGGTGCACATGGGGACAGATCCAGGAATTTTTAAATGATTCCTCACTATTGGGAGATAGGGCTAATGGCGGAGGTCTGCGCTTTCTGAGCACTTTTTAGTTTAAAACTGCATTTTGTATTGACTTGGGTTATCTTTGTCTAATATGATAACAGAGTTTGTAATTTAGCATTCAAACAGACTCATCATCGTGTTCCTAGTAGGTTTAGATGTCTGGCCTTTTAAGGGTTTTAAAGTATTGTATGGTGTAAAACTTACATTACTAATAAGTCTTCGTGAAAGTATCATAGAAAGGAAATTTCTTCTTGTTGTTTACAGACTGATGCCTTTAAGTGTATTTATTAAACACTTGCAAGAAACTACACGTCACTATCCCTTTAGGAGCTGAGCCGACCTATGGCAGATCATATATCATTTAACCAAAATCTGCTTATTTACCAATATAACTAACACCAAATATACCAGTAAAAACAACAGCAGTAACAGAATGTGACTATCTGTAAATATTTAGCTCTTTTTCTGCCCAGTCCTGGAGGAAATTACAGGCTATTTAGCTCTTTAATGCTTCACTATGTTCCCAGCTTGGAAACAATGTCTGTCTACTGTTTGGTGCTGTGGAGATAGCGTTTTTTTCCCCACTGGAAACAGCTGCATGCTGCGGCCAAAAATAATACAATGAGTTTCCAGTAAAAAGTTGTAGTAGTGGGCAGAGAGCTTGAACATGAGTTGATTGCTGCAGAGTGTGCTTATTATTACCTGACGATCACTACTATTGACCACTCTCACATAGTTAATGTGGTATTATTGCTCTACTATGGCTGTAATTTTAAATCACTGCCAATGTAACTACAGTATTTGATTAAAATGCATTATTATCCTCTATAAAATTTGTCCTGTCCATGCCACTGATGAGCCATTCGGCCTACAAGAGGTTTGATCAAGTCTATTAGTTCAAGGCCTAACAGCCTTGCACAGTTCTGCTCTACTGATGAACTGCTCTGATAATGTGATTACTGGAGGATGTGAGGTTCTCTGTCACTTCCCCATAAGATGCAAGATGCAGGAGATAAGGAGCAAAAGAAATCGTCAAAGTAAAAAGCAACAATAGCTGAAAACTTCCAGTACCGAAATGTGACAATTACACAGATGAACAAAATATGCACTCTCTCGCCTCCCATTGTGCTCCACTGTTATCACCTTGTACACCCTGTAGCA
This sequence comes from Cheilinus undulatus, assembly GCF_018320785.1. Lineage (NCBI taxonomy): Eukaryota > Metazoa > Chordata > Actinopteri > Labriformes > Labridae > Cheilinus > Cheilinus undulatus. Next base: position 15,727,767 of record NC_054867.1, read on the forward strand.
CAAACCAGTGACGAGGATGTCCAAGATGATGGGCTCGTCATTAGTTCTACTATGTATTGAAGAAATACAATACAAGGCTGCAGGAGCAGGACTCACACAAAGCCTGCCATAATTGAGTGCTGCCTCTGGCTGCTGGTACTACACTATTGTCACACTGGGAGCTATTCTTGGTGACTCATTTCTATATTGATGGCCAAACAAAGCACCTCTTAGCTGTTGTGGTTTGAAAAAAAGGAAAATGGTGAGGTAGTGAATGGCTACGTGTTTAACACTGGGAAAATGTGTGGTTACCGAACAGCCTGATAGTCAGCCCTTGGTCTTTGGTAAATTTGCTGCATAATGGGTTTTTATTTTAGAGAAATAATGATGCATAGTTTCATGAGGGACAACCCGTGAAAAAAACGCCTTGTATTGAATTTTACGTGCAGCTGGAACCAAAGGCCAGGCCTGTCCCTAGGAGAAACCCTGAAAACCCAGAGATTGGTCCCTTTCCAGCTGTGATTTATCGATGGCATCAGTGTGTGAGTGTTGCATCAGTAGCAATGTTGCAGACATCTTATAGTTTACTCATTATGGAGCTGAAAAGTGTTTCACGCTATTACTAGGTTTTGATGTTTAAATGACTGTTTATGCCCATTTCTGACACTTTTAACCCATTCTTGTCATTGTAAACTTTTTAACCATTCCAATCCATTTTTACCACTTTTTACCAGCATTTAACCAATTTTGGTACTATTTGCTAATTCTCACCATATAACCCATTTTTGGCTCTTATTAACCCATTTTCACCACTGCTTCCGTCGATTTTCGCCACTTATAACCCATGTCTAACCAATTTTTGCTACTTTCACTTATTCTTGCCTTTTAACCTTTTTTGCCATTTTAACCCACTTTCACTACTCTTTCTGTCCATTTTTGCTACTTTCAAACCATATTTAACCAAATTTACCACTTTTCACTCATTCTTGCCTCTTTTCATCTATTTTTTTTCCATTTATAATGCCTTTTCACCATTCCTCTCCATTTTTTGCCACTTGAAACCCACATTGTACTTTTCATTCATCTTGCCTTTAAACCTTTTTGTTTATTTGTTTTGCCATATTTAACTCACATTCAACCAAATTTGCCACTCTTCAATTATTTTTATCACTTTTAACCTATTTTTTCTGCAATTTAAACCCCTTTTCAATACAGTTTCCATCCATTTTGCCACTTTTTAATCCTTTTTTACCATTCCCATCCATTTTTGCCACTTTCAACACACATTCAACCAATTTTGCCACCCCTTACTCATTCTCTCCTCTTTCAACCCATTTTTTTGCCATTGTTAACCTCTTTTTAGCACTGTTTCCATCATTTTTTGTGACTTTGTAACCCCTTTTCACCACTTTATCTGTCCATTTTGCCACATTCAACCCACATTTAATCAATCTCGCCCCTTTTAACCCATTTTTGCCATTTTTAATCAATTTTTACCATTGTTTCCACCTATTTGTGTGACTTTTTTAACCCTTTTCACTATTCCTTTTTTTAACAGTTTATTTAAGTTTCAAAGACAAGCAGACACAAACACAAAACAGAACATCACATTACAAAACAATACATGTATACAACACAAAGACATTTACAATACAGTACAATTTAGCTTGAATCAATATAATAGCTTGTTCAGGAATTCATGATCCATATTTCTTACAGGGGTTTCAGCTTTCTGATTACACAATTCAAATAAATGTAAAAAATTAATGTGCCTGATTTAGCATTCAATAAATAAAGGGAAATTCATAACTTAGGTTAAATGTGTCTTCTTTATGTATTCTCTTATTGAAGTCTATGGTTCATCTAAGCCATCTCTATAAAGTCCCTGTAAGGTTGAAGCTGCACGCTCCATCATTATAAGTTCTACGAAGTCCCTCAACCAGTTATGTAGACAAAAACAATTCAATTTCTGGACTTTCCAATTCATTAGTATAATTCTTTTCACAGAGAGTAATGCCAATGTTAACAGACGTTGTGTTTCTGCAGATTTTACACCATCCACCTCATCTCCCAACAGGCACTCCTATGGGCATATTACTATGTCTTCTTTTAATATTCCACTTAACATGTTTTGGACTCCTTTCCAAAATATTTTTACTTCTGGACAATCCCACAACAAATGTTTTAAAGAGCCTCTCTTTCCACAACCATACCGACACAAATATGCCATCTCAGAGTTCATTTTATTAATCTTGTACGGAGTTACATATGCTCGGTGTAAAATCTTCATCTGTATGAGTTTATATCGTACACATTTTGAGAAGTAGTTTGTCTTGCATATCATGGTATCCCATTGTTCAAGTGGTAGGTTTTTACCCAGATCACACTCCCATTGTTGTTTTACTTTATCCATATTAGAATAAGAGGAAAGGGTCATATAACTATAAAGTTTAGACACAGTGCCTCTCTTTGTAACTATTTCTTTCAGTTTATTATCAGCATCTTTATTGGTGGCCAATACAAAGCCCTTACAAATATGTTCCTGCAGTATGGATTTCACCTGCAGATATTCAAGAAAACATATTAAAATTAAAGTCAGCTTTGACTTCATTAAATGACACAATTCTCCCCTGTTTTATAATTTGCCCCAATTTTTCAATATTGTGTCTTTTCCATTCCTTGTTGACAAGTGCCTTCCCACCAGCAGTGAACATTGGGTTCTTCCATAATGGACATGATGGAAGCAGTAATCCATTGATTGCACATTTCTTTTGTATCTTCTTTGCTATGGAATATGAGAAGTTAATAATTTGGTTTTTGATATTTGTATTAACTTTTGTACTGTACCACAAGGAGGATATTGATATCTGCTTTGGATCCTCCTCCACAACGGTCTTCTCCAACCAAATCCAGCTTCCAACTTCACATTGCTCATGATAGGCCCAAAGCAAAGGATATTTACCATTAAAGGCTAAGTAGTACAGATATATGTCAGGTATTCCCAATCCCCCTTTATTCCTCTGCCTGGTAAGTTTTCTAAAACCAATTCTTGTTTTTTTGTTCCCCCAAAGAAACAATTTAAACATTTTGTTAATTTCTTTAAACCAGAATTAAGGAATTTTCAATGGAATTGATGGAATTATAAAAGATAACCTAGGAAAGACATTCATTTTTAGTATTTCTGCTCGTCCCCACAAAGATAATAGGAGTGTTCCCCATCTACTAAGATCTTCCCTTATATTCTTTATCATTTTAAGGTCATTTAATTCAAAAATTTTATCAACAGGTAGGCTGGAAAAGTCATACAATTGAGAGGAGTTGCTTCACTCTTGTTCCAGTTAACTTTATACCCTGAGATGTTGCCAAAGTCACTTAAAAATTTAAGTAAATATTTCACTGAGTTTATTGGCTCTGACAGGGTTACTAATATATCATCTGCAAATTAAATCATTTTAAATCCATATCCATTTATCTTGACTCCACATATTTGTTGGTTACTTCTGACAGCACATGCCAGGGGAGAGCCAAGACAAAAATAATGGGTGAAACCGGGCATCCTTGCCTTGTCAATCTAGTTAGCTCAAAGGGCACAGACACAATTCCATTTGTTTTAACACAAGCAAGTGGTTTAAAATAAAGTGCTCTGATCCATTGCATACACATAGGTCCGAGGCCATATTTCCCTAGTGTATGAAATAAATATGGCCATTTAGTCCTATCAAATGCTTTTTCAGCATCCTGCGATAGCATGATCGCTGGATGCTGAAGTGCAGCAGCTTTGTACATCACATGGAATAACCTTCTCATGTTGTTTGAGGCATGGCGACCTTTTATAAAGCCTACTTGATCAAGATGAACTAATAATGGAACAACTCTTTCCAAGCGCACTGCAAGTATTTTAGCAAATATCTTGTAGTCATTGTTCAGGAGGCTAAGAGGTGTGTAATTAGTCATTTGAGCGAGGTCTTTGCCTTGCTTGGGTACAGTAGAGATTACTGCTGTTCTCATGCTGGTAGACATAGCTTCAGATAAAATGGCATCACTATATAACATTACAAGGAAAGGTGATAGTACATCCTGAAAAGTTTTATAAAATTCAATACTAAATCCATCCTCCCCTGGTGTCTTACCATCAGAGAGACATTTATAGCTGCTTTAACCTCTGCCCCTGTAACATATTCCTCTAGTTCATTTTTTTCCACCTCTGTAATCGAAGGTAGGCATACTTTTCACTATTCCTGTCCGTTTTCATCACTTTCAACCCACATTTTACAAATTTTGCAATTTTTCCCTCATTTCTGCCACTGTTACTTAATTTTGCCACTTTTAACCCATTTCAACATTGCTTTCTTCAACACCTTTTCACCATTCCTATCCATTTATGTCACTTTTAACCCACATTTAACCAATTCTGCCACTTTTCACTCATTCTAGCCTCTTGTAATCAGTTTTTGCCATTTTCAGCTTATTTTCATAGCTGCCTATTTGGGCTTGACTTTGCAGTCTGATATTACTTTCTTAATAGTTAAGTTTAGTGCACCTGTCCACATTGTTAACATTAACTAAAAATGGTAATTTTGTTTTAAGAAAATTGTTTTACATTTCTAAAAGGGCCATATGTATTACATCATAAATACATCAATAGATTTTTGCTTTGAATTTTTTTTTTTTTTTTTTTTTCAGGAAAAATTGGTTATCACAGCTAAAGTTTACACTGGATCATGTTTTTGCAGACCTCCATGGGCCCCCAGTTTGGCTGGGCCCCTGAAAGCCCCCACCCCCCACCCCACCATGGGCGGCCTTGCCAAAGGACATAGTAATTCAACAAGGTAACTGAAAAGGAAAAGATTAGGTTTAACTAGTTGGTGAAGGTTGCTCTTTCCTTGACCTGAGAGACGCATAAATAAAGCAGGCATGTTTTATTTAATGAGGGTTAAATTTAATCAGAGCTCCCTCTAAAAACATACAACCTTGTGTGATGAATTGTTTTCACGTTCTTTCAAAGTTGTCATTCATTTGCAGTTTCCAGGAGAAGACAACTAATAAGATGAAAAGATGAGCGTGCCTCGAACCAGGCCATGGTCTGAGTATTGTTGATAACAGAACTCTCTGAACATCCTCAGCTGCGGGCAAGGTATCATTAATTCAATATGTTTCCAAGGCTGTGATGTTTTATGCGAATCCTCAATATATATATTTGCTCTGGGAAGATTATCGTTAATGTTGTTTTTATTCAGCATTCCCTCATGTTGCACTCCTCTAGAATTCAAATATTCACAGGATGGCAGCGGTCAGTGCAGCCTCGGTCTAGTAGGACTGAGACACAGGGGACAGATGAAAACCTGGGCTATAACCACTAATGATAACCTTGCAAAAGAGAGACAAAGATAATTATCACAGCAAAAATTAAACTGTGACCATAATTATAGTTAACCCGCGTCAGTGAAGTTTCTGCATTGGTTTCATCTTTGTTGGTTCTGCTTCAGCCATAAGAAAAGCCTGAATTATTTAAAGCTGAGATTCAGAGAGGTGCTGGAAACCCACCACAGGGATTTGATTTTTCAAACATGGGGATCTTACTGCTGTCTGAATGGGCCATGCAGGCTGGAAATAATCTGTATATAGAACCATGAATGCTCATTTTTCAATATTCCTCAAGGTAATTTCCTATGAAAGACAGCTGTAATGTTTGTTTTAATTTTACATGAAGCCCCTAACTGAGATAGGGAGACTAATGATGATCACATTTAATAAATGGTTAGTTTAGATTAGTGCTTCCTAAAGTGTGGGCTGGGGCCCAATGTGGACCCCAGAGATACTATAGTTGGCCTGCAGAAGGTCATTAGAAATAACAAAAAATCACAGAAACTGAAAAAAGTCAAATGAAATCATGTTTTAAATGATCAGAAAACACTTGATTGATTGATTGATGTTATTTAGCTTTTAGCCAGAAGGCTCATGTAAACCTTTCATTATTCATTTTGACTATTTTGATGCGACAACCGGTGTCACGGTTTAACTGGCAGGCTTTTGAATTGTGCGCTGAATAATGAGCTGGATGGTCCCTGTCCTCTTAAGTCTTCAGGAGACAACAACATGACGTCCATTGTTCCCAAAAAGAATTTCAAATTTTGATTAATCTGACTGCAGAACAGTTTTCCATTTTGCCTACATCCACTTCAAATGAGATTGGGCCTAAAAAAGACGGCGGTGTTTTGTAGTGATAAACAGGGATAATAAATGAATATTATCAATAAACCTCAAAGAAGAATAGGGGACCACCACTTATGCGGATTGATTATTTAATAACCAATCAAATATTTGCTATGTCTGCTACCATAAAAAGCCTATTATGCATATTCACCCCTCAGATGTTCTACCCTTTTATTGGTTTTATAAATCAGTCATATTCAATATAATTAGGCCTTTTCTTACCCAAATAATTACCAAAAACCCTCTTTGATGCCAAAGTGAAAACAGATCTCTACTGAGAAATGCCAATCATATAATAAAATATGATGTAAAATAAGGCTGCAAAAATATTCACCTCCTTTAAATTGACTGACCATATTCAGCAAAGGTCCAGCAAATTGGTGCTAGTAGTCTCAGGATTAGTCAAATGGGGGTCAACTGAGAGCAGTGAATGTGTCTCAAGTGATTGTAGTATAAATATACCTGTGTACAGACGGTCTAGTCAATCAGAATTCCTGGCTACCATTACATCACTAAGACATAAGAACACTCCATGAGGTTTATGAAAAGTGTGAGTCAGGGGATAGATACAAAAGTATTTCCAATGCACCAAACATCCCCTGGAGTTCGGTGAAATCTATCAGCAAGAAATCGAAGGAATATCGCACATGTGTAAATCTGCCTAGGTCAGGCCGTCCTCACAAACTGAGTTACAGTGCAAGAAGGAGACTAGTGAGAGAGGCTACCAAGGCACCTATGACTGCTCTGAAGGAGTTACAAGCTTCAGCAGCTGAGATGATAGAGACTCTGCATACAATAACTGTTGCCTGGGTTGTTCACCAGTCAAAACTTTATGAGACAGCGGCAAAGAGAAATCCACTGTTGAAGAAAAAGATTTAATCTGGACCAGAGTTTACTAAAAGGCATGTGAGAGACTCTATGGTAAAGTGTGAGAAAGTTTAGTCTGATGAGACCAAAATGGTGCTATGACTGGCGGACCAAACACGTCACATCACCACAAACACATCATCCCCACTGTTATACACAGCGGTGGCAGCATCATGCTGTGGGGATGCTTCTCAGCAGCCGGCACTGCAGGCTTGTAAAAGTAGAAGGTAAAATGAATGCAGCAAAATAGAGAATAATCCTGGAGGACAATACTGTCCAGTTTGTGAGAGAACTATGGCTTAATGGTAGATTTATTTTCTAGCAAAACAATGACCCAGAGCATGCAGTACACAAGGTGAATGTTCTGGAGTGGCCAAATCAAAGCCCAGTTCTCAATCCAATACAGAATTTGTGTGTGGACTTAAAAAGGGCTGTTCACGCCCCATTCCTGTGAAACCTGACAGAACTTGAGCAAATTTGCAAAGAAAAATGGAGTAAAATTGCAGTGTCCGGATGTGCAAGTATGTGAAGATTTCGACAAAATAGTTTGTAGAAATCTTCACTTTGACATTAAAGAGTCTTATTTTTATTTTTTTGTGTAAAAAAGAAAATTATATATATTGGCCAAGAGTGATTTATAAAACCAATAAAAGGCTAAAATATCCAAGGGGGTTTAATATGTTTTATTGGCACTGTATGCAGCCAGTTTATCCCAATCACACTTGTGGTACCTGCTGTAGGTGATAGAGATTGATCTCACTGTTAAAGACTAAACATTGCTGACAAATTTATTAAATAAAGCTATGAAGACAGTTATGTGTTCAGGAGAATATTTATCTAAATCTGCCATGAAAATGCTGGCCTTTTACTTTGTTGACCCCTGACTTACAGTTTAATGCCCTTACCTTCCTCCACCCCCCCTCCCTTATCTGACTTTTGCACATTATCAGGATCACATGTCTGTATAGATGTCACTTGACAAAGTGTCAAGACGTCACTAAAGTTCATCGATCTGAGGGGAACATGGCTGGATGTATCAAATTTAATGACAAAGCAACCAGCAGTTGTTAATATATTTACTCAAACAGCAAATACAAACCTCACAGTGGCAAAAGATGGAAAATACGGGATCCCACAAGTCATTAGTATATCATCGGGGAACCATGAATGTCAGAACACTGTGCCTTAGCATCCACTCTGATGAAATATGTCCGTCATTTCAGTTCTCCTGGAGGAGCCCTGACCACTTTAACGCACGGTTCACACTTCACTGATTTAATACCCTCTGCACTCAAGCATGGAGGTGTGAATGGACTTGGACGACTCTCTTTTTTTGCTCTTCTGTTTACAATTTACTGCTGTGTAGGAGCAGCCGAGAAGCCTGCCACAGCTTGATAAAGATTCATGGGGGCAGGAAATCATTAATTCCCGACTCTGTGTTCGATCAGGACACAGCTGTACGTCCATGAATGCCAAAGTATTCAGAGGGAGGGCCGATCCAATTTTATTTTTAATTATTTTGATTTGTGGTAAAAAAGAAGAGATTAGCTGAAAAGTGCTGAAGCTGTTTGGCACATTTCCACCAAACATGATGAACACTTCCAGGCATTAGATAAATGAATGACCATAAGGAAGTGGGGTTTTTCTGCAGATTTTCAACAGATCTGCTTGTGCTGACATGAATGCAACTTTCAGGAAGACTTAGAGAAAGTTTGTTTATAAGTATCTTGAAGCCTTTCACACTTTTATTTGTAGCTTCTTCCTTCACCTTCTTCAAATCTATACAAAGTCCCCCCAGTAAAAACGTCAGCAATATGTCCTGACCTCCAACTCTGCAGCCTGGGTGAAATAATTCAGGCATGATGTTGTGAAATCAATAGCTTTTAACATCGCTACAGTTCAAGCTCAGGTACGCTGCCAATATCAACCCGACAGAGTGCATCTTCTTTCTGCTGTCGATGTAGGCATAAAAGAAAAAAGTTTGATTTTTCTTCTCTCCATAAAAAAAAGTGGTGTTAATTATTTATGGCTTGTATAACAGATGCAGTGGAGAACTCTCAAGAGACAGAAGTTTTTTTTTTCCACCTGACATAGAACTGACATCAGTCTAACAGCAGTCTGCAGTTGTATCTGCTGTGGCTCCAATCAGCAGAGCTGGGCCTGCTGCTCAGAGGTCTCAGCTGTTGATAGACGGCTCGTACCTACACCTGCAGCTAACAAACAAAACATCCACTTCACGTTGCTTACTCTGGGCTTTTGCTTCATTTCTTTACAACAAATAAGTCAACAGAGGTCAAAGGGGTTGTAATGGCTAAGGAGGTACGGAAAAGCTTTTACTGGAGAGATCACAACTTCAGCTGGGTCAACACTTTCTGAAACCACATCTGTTTGTTTTTTTTACCATGTCTGAAGGAATAACCTTAAAGCAGGGGGGGTGACAAAGACACATATGTGTTGGATTTAAGACAAAAGGCGAAAAATGGCGGTAAGTCAGCTGACAAAATATGAGGAGACAGAAGGAAACAGTGAACTGACAACATGAAGGAGGAAACACAGAGATTAAAGAGGGTATACCAAGACACAGGTGTGGGTGATCATGAGTAAATGTAAGGCTATATTACAAATACATACAGGTAGTTTCTATTGACTCGTACAGGTGCATCTCAATAAATTAGAGTGTCGTGGAAAATTTCATTTATTTCAGTAGTTCAATTTGAAAACTAAATGGATTAAAGATGCACAGTTTTCTTACAGTTAATGACAACCCATAACTCAATTAGGGGTGCACCGATTGCAATTTTCTGGCCGATCACCGGTCACCGATCTTTAAAAAGCCTGACCTGCCGATTCCGATTTTGTCCGATACCGATTTTTTTTTTCATAACTGACAGCATACACCTTCAATGTACAATCTTATTTTATTGAAAAACATTGAACAATACCCATGAAACAATACACACTTGTTGTTTTAAATGCACATGAGGTAGTTCTCTCAAATATAAATGAAAAGTTTAGAGCATTGCTGTCCAAACTACTAAATTATATCAGTTCCTTTAGTCTTTCATTTTTCATATTTTAGTAGGTAGAGGTACATATAAAACCGATCTTATCCACTGATCTTATCTAAGTATTGGCTGATCACCAATCCCCCAAAATTAAGGAAATCGGCGCCGATTCCGATTTTGGCCAATCGATCGGTGCATCCCTAAACTCAATGTCCCCACAAATTCAAGTAATGACATAAGACCAGTAAAAAAAAAAGGAGTTTTAATACAGAAATGTTGGCCTTCTGAAAAGTATATTTATCTATGCTTGTTTGGGGCCTCTTTGCATGAATTACTGCGTCAGTGCCGTGTGGCGATCAGCCTGTGGCACTGCTGAGGCATCGTTGAAGCCCAGTTAGTTCCATTAGCTGCCTTCCACGTTGTTTCTACATATGAGACTGATGTCCATATATCCATAAATATACCAACAATGCCCCCGGGTCCAACACAAGGAACTGCGCTTTTTTTGGAGATGGATAAAAAGCTGATAAACTACCTGTAGTTGTTGGGGAGAGGATAATATTGTCTGGGTTTCTTTGCCATCGAGCAGCTTGGAATATATCTTTACTGGAATTACAGAGATAAAACAGGACTAATATTGCTTATCAAGAAATAATTGCAGAAATTGGACAACCAGGAATGCAGCATACTGATACGTTTTATAAATATATATATAAATATATATATATATATATATATATATATATACACACACACACACACACACACACACATATGGGCATATGAATGGCCGCATGAGTGATACTAAGCTAATTTGTTTAGCTATTCAAATGTTCCTTTATACTGTGAAGCATAACATATTTTATCTAACCATATCTGCAGATAAATCCTGTATATTTAATATCAAAGTGATTGGTCTGACTGCATTTCTTATATGGTTGTCATAGCCTAGCTTGGTCAGCTAGCACACTGCCATATGGTCTCTCTAAAATCTACTGCAAGTTTGATTTTTTTCAATGAACTCGTGGCACATTACAGACGAAAATATTCGTGAGGCGAGACCATGGGGCTTCCCATAGGAATGAATGGACTTCCGGTTGACTTACCCAACCACACCTATGTGGAAACAAGAGGTTCAGCTCGTTGGTTTTTCAGTCTGGTGTCTCTCATCTTCCTCTTGACAGTACCCCAGAGATTATCTACAGGGTTCAGGTCAGACAGGCTAGCACAGGAATATCATGGTCATTCAATCAGCTTTTGGTACCTTTGGCAGTGTTGGCAGGTGCCAAGTCCTGCAGGAAAATGATATCAGCATATCCATAAAGTTTCTCAGCAGATGGAAGCATGAAGTGCTAAAAAATGTACTGGTAAACAGCTGCATTGACTCTGAACTTGAAAACACAGTGGACCAACACCAGCAGATAACATGGCACCCCAAATCATCACTGACTGGGGAAACTGTTCCTTCTTTCACAGCAGTGATTGACAAAACATCCAGCATTGCCTTTGCTACGATAAAAATTTCATTTCTGTCACGGCAGCTCTGTCATGACAAAACACAGACCAATACAACTATGAAAATCAAAAGAATGTCTGGCTTTGGAAATATTTGAGATAATGTCACTACCCTACTACGTTTTTGATTAAAAGAAAAATAAGAAATGTGTGAAAATTGTGCAGGCTGTACCTTTAAAATTCACAGTCATATTTCCATTATAATATGATTTGTCTATATTAAATCAGGCCTACACTACATTATAAAACAATGGGATGGCCAATACTGTTTCTTGGTATTTTACTGATGATATTACCAGAGAATCCTTGTAAGCTTTAGCTCCAGCTGTTTGCAGCAGATTTTTTCCTGAATCCAATATAAATCCAGCTATTTTTGCTACTAAATCTGCAGCAATTACTCTGAGAGTAGCTAATAACTAGCTTGAGTTTCACCTGACTACAAAGAAAAGTATGTGTGTAGAATGCACACATGCTAAGAGAGAAAGCATTGCTTGTTTGCAATAAATGAAGCCTAAATTAGTTCATACATGACACGGAAGTCATTGCTCAGCCGTGATCAGCTGATCCCAGTTATCGCCTCCCAGCTCCCGCACAGCCAATCACAGCTCTTTCTCTCAACACAGCAGTCCATTTAGATATGACTTCTCTCTCAGTAATTCCTGCTTGCTTTAATTCTGGTGCACCACGCTCAAAGCTTCACTTCCTCCACCCCAGCCTCCTCTTTTATGGCATAAAGGTTGTTGCAGCCTCATAATCAGATTTATACTACTATGGATTAATTGCTTCTGAACTAATTTTATTGTAGACAATACATGTTGTCATAAATGTATCTATCCATATTGGGGTTTCTAGCTATGGAAACTGGCCCTAGATGGCCCTGGAAAGTCAAAAAATGTTGCTTGACTAACCCAAGGAGCATCTTTGAGCTGCGCCTTCTCCACCAAGTAATACTGTATATCCTGTGTGCAAAAACAGGGTTGAATTTATGAAGAGAGGATTCCTGACTGGAAACAAATTTTTTTATTCATTGCAATAAATTTTTTATTGTGAATGCTTAATTTGTGACAATATAATTGCAATTTATTGTGCAGCCCTACTCCACAGGGTCCCTTATGGGTTCCTTTCCTACTTTTTTTTTTTCAAGCATGCTTCCTCTGGTCATGTGAGGTATTTAAAGTCATGTAGATGGAGAGAAGTACATTTTACAGCCAATTAATCAGACGATCTATCTGAATTATTAAACACTTCCAACACCTCAAAAAGAAAAGATGTAATATAATGCAGTTTGTGCAGATAATTAAGGAGTCACATTCTCAGAAACATTTATAGACACAAGAATAAAATAGCTCAACTCGAAAAAAAAATTCATATGAAGTAAAAGTAACCTCAGAACTTGAAAATAAAGTAAAAAGTAAGACTATGAGTAGCTCTGCATTGTGCAGAGATTTTTTTTCTTATTCACAAGTCTCATTTCATAGTGTGAATGGATATATTCATGAGTAGCACACAAGGCTGGACAAAGAATTTAGTCATTTTAAATGTGCAACAAATACTCTTTGATGCAGCAAGAAACCACTCCACTGACTCAGATGTTATCCAAGGAGCAACAAAAGAACTGAGTGATTAATGATAGGACAGGTGGCTGGATGCATCTGTTATGGTTCAATATGGTGCACTTATTTTTCCACTTTAAATCTCCCTTTGAAAAGAACCTTATATACAATAAACATGATACAGTTTATGTATCCTGTACAAATAACAAAATAGATATCACCATCATCGATTAAAAAAAAAGACATTCACATTAAGGCTGTCATTGTTGTGCAATGCACTCTGGGTAGTGGCGTTAACAGTTTCATTGTTCTTCATCCCATATCTTTCTGATTGTAATCACCTCGACTGACGTTTCAATAACTTCTTCCCATTGTCCTCTTCACTGAAGCTGCACTCTGGTTAATATTAAAAAGGCTTTAAATATGGCACTCCATTTGAGGAAGAATTATGCAGCCATTTGACATCTCTACCCAGACTGCATTTCACAGAAGTGGTAGAAATCTCTTGTGTTTCTTTGTGAAATATACATATAAAAGGCAATAACGTTAATCCAGTGTATCTTAATATGCAGGGTTCCTTTTTAAAACAAACCAAGGATTGTGCAGTTATCACTTTTTTCTCTTCACACATTCAGGTAGTCCACACTGTGCCTTGGTGCTGAAGTGTGGACGTTTGAAATTTAACAGATCTGAATTATCAGCTTCACTTTTCTATGATTTCTTTAACCAGCTTGAAGAAAAATAGTGGTTATCTTGACAGGATAATCTATTTCATTATCCTTAAATAGCTTTTTTTTCACAGCTGAACTTCAGTGACACACTAACTCTGCTCTGCAGAGGATGGCTTCAGGATAAGTAAAAAGCTAAAAAGGAACAATGGCAGCAGCCAGGCTAAAAGGCTAAGGTTCAGAAGGGTAATACCATGTTTAGATTAGGCTATTTGAATGCAAATGCCAACAATGCAAATTTGTCATAAAGACCCCCGTGTTGAATCTATGCTGGCTCTCATGGCAGAGTGTGACATATAGTGAATATGAAAAGTATTCATCCCCTTTGATGTTTAACCCCTCTAGTAGTGATTGCATAAATCAATCAATTTGACAACAATAAATTTAAAAATTCTTAAATGTCTGAGTAAGAGAAAACATATCTACAAGGTAATGTCAATTAGATAAAGATACACAAATATTTATGCAGTCCCTTTTTTGTTTCATATTTCTGTTTAATGGAAATTGCTCTTTTTTTCACCATGACATTAAAGAGGTTTTTTTTTTTTTTTTGCTAAAAGAGCTACAATATGTCAACCATGACTGATATATAAAATCAAAATCAGGGTAAAACATCCAAGAGGGTGAATACTATTTATAGACACTGTACGATGAGGAAGACTGTGCCATACTTGTTCCATAGGGGTTTTCACAGGACTACTTCTATGCCAGATCCTCCCAGAGCCCGATCCAAGAGCTCATGTTTGGGCTCCAGCACTTATTTGTGAGGGTCTGCCATAATCACATGGCAGCGGAAATAATTAGCCCATTGCTTTCAAAAAGTCTCTAATGGTCAATTTTAGATTTCTTTCAACCGATGCAAACTTGACACAGCACTTGAGCTCTTCTAATTCATGTTTCCTTTGAGGATGCTGCCATGTAAAACATACAGAATATAGACACTCTCTGCATCATGATAACAAGCTCAGCTGTTGGATTTCTTAAACCTTGCATTTGGATGTAAACTATAATAACAGAAGAAGAAATGAATGTACATGTGCACGAGATTCACTTTAATAGGCTGGGCAATAAGTGAGCGCTTCTGGAGAAGAGTTATAAAGCCTCAAACGGTCACACAGCTGACAGCAGCACACTTTTCAGGTTCTGCACTTTTTATAGCCCTAATAATACTGCAGGGAACAAGAGAGAAAGGAAAGATAGGAAGCAGGGATGATCTTCTCTACTGTGGATCCTGTGGGCTCTGCCCTGTACAACAGGGCCTCACAATCACACAGTCTCACATATATTTTTGACACCATGAGCTGGGCTCACTTTCTTCACTGATATCAAAGGCCTCGTCTCATGGGGATTGATTTTTGTTCTTGGCAGCCTGAAAAAGAGAAAACTTTATGATGTTTACTTCCCTCCAGTTTGATTTAACTCGGGTTTTGTTGTGGGGGAAGTGTGTGTCAGAAACTTGTTACTGTATGCCTTCATCATATTTGTTTGGTGTGTTTGTGAGATGAATGTCTCTTGTCTTTTCTGCTCATGTAATCAAAAATGCATTTTTTTTTTTTTTTGGGCCTACAATAGCAGAACAAATGAGTAAGTAAGGGAAGAGAGAAGGATGGCTGCCGGTTGTGCTTTAGTGGTGTGGTTTTAATATAATCCAGAGAAATCATTTGTTGGTGTGAAGAGATGAAAGTAATACCTGCTGAATTCACGCTCCCGTATTACTGCAGAAATGATGCACACATAGAGAAGGCTGCACCCATACTTCCTGGAATGTATTCAGGAGCAATGACAACCAATTTGTAACAAAACGCTGCCCTCTAATGGAAAAACATGGCAAAGGACTCTGAGATAAAGCAACCTAGAAAACATAAAGGACTATAATTGTGTGAATAGTTCTAAATATTTACTTCAAGTCCAAATCATGAAAACAAACCTATAAACAAATAAATATTTAATTTATTACACTAACTCCAAGACTTAGTGTCAGAAATACAAGCAACAGCATGATTGTTTGTGCCTCACTAAAGTCTGGTATATACACAGCAAAATAATTAAAAGCACAAGTGTTAACGACATAGCCTAACATTTACCAGCTCTGGTGATGTGACTCATTGGTGAAGGTGGAAAAATAAATAATTACTCTGTAATGGTTACAGAAATTCAGAGCATAAACAGATAGATGCACCAAATAAACACAGAGAGAACATTTCCCGTTCCTTTAACAGCCATCACAAAAACATTAAGAATTAAAAACAGTCTGCAGGTTTTATGATGATTTCTGAGAAGGACTCACTGCATGAATTCAGCACAGCTGAAACACAGTAACAAGCAAATGTACAGGAACATATTTCAAGATATCATTGCTGTCGGACACAGACCTCTTATCGCCATTAATTTTCAGGTAATAAGATTAAACTAGATTTTTTTATAATACACTGTACTTTCAAAATTGACTTTTTTTATATAGTCAGTTATCAGTATGTGTCATTAAAATCATTTAGTCTTCAGTGCCTATAAAAGTATTCACTCCTTGGATGTTTAACCCTGTTATTGATTTTAGAAATCAATCATGGTCAATATAATTTGGCTTTTTGACCCAAAAAACCCTTTAATGTTTAAAGTGTCTGACCTAATTCAACAGAGGTCCAGCCAGTAGGGGCTAGAAGTCTCACAATTAGTGACATGGGAATCACCTGAGTGCAGTGAGTGTCTCCCAAGGGATTGTAGCATAAAGACACCTGTGGCCTGAAAGTTCAGTCGCTGGATAACCAGAATTCCTGGCTACCATTGCACCACAAAGACAAAAGAACATGCCAAGCAACTCAGACAAAAGGTTATTGAAAAGTTTGAGTCAGGGGATGGATACAAAAAAAATCCAAGGCACTGAACATCTCCTGGAGTTTAGTTTAATCTGTCATCAACAAGTGGAAGGAATATTGCACATGAGTAAATCTGCCTAGATCAGGCCGTTCTCACAAACTGAGTGACCCTGCAAGAAGGAGTCCAGTGAGAGAGGCCACCAAGACACCTATGACTACTCTAGCAGCTGAGATGGGAGAGATTCTGAATACAACAACTGTTGCCAAGGTTCTTCACCAGTCAAAGCTTTATGGGAGAGTGGCACTGTTGAAGAAAACTCTTTTTAATCTTGACTAGAGTTCACCAAACAGTATGTGGGAGACTCCATGGTCAAGTGGAAGAGAGTTCTTTGGTCTGATGAGACCAAAATGGTGCTTTTTGGCCATGGGGGCTATTCATGGCACAACATCATGCAACCTGACAGACCTTAAAAAGTTTGCAAAGAGGAATGGAGTAAAATTGCAGTGTCCAGATGTGCCAACCTGATTAAGACCTATCCACACAGACTCAGTGCTGTGATTGCAGCCAAAAGTGCATACATTTTTTTTCATTACATATCTTTATCCAATTGGCATTACCTTGAAGATTTTTTTTTCCCTCTGACATTTTTTAATTTACTTTTTTTGTCAAATGATATTGACCATGATTTATTTATACAATCATTAAAAGTATAAAACATCCAACAAAGTAAATACTATTATAACACTATAGCTATAATTGAGTTGAAATGTATGGATGGGATTTAATTGTGCAAAAAGTGCTCTGCACTAAATCCTGGGTCTACTTTAAAAACTTCCTCAGCTGGTAACAAGCTGTTAAAATAAGTTCATGTTGTATTGTTACTAACTGAAGCAATTTTATGTTTCTTTTAACAATTTTCCTGCTAGAGTACAAGGGTTTTGGACCAACAAAAGTGGACATAGCAGTTTTGGCGTCGTGAAAGTACCTCTCATTCAAAGGAGGCCCAGTTCTTTGCCATTTCAATTGGTTTAAAAATTGTTAAAGTCAACAGATGGATGTATAGTGTGCCCAATAGCACTGACAACAATTTAAACTCATAAAAAATAGTGATACCAAGTTTCAGCCCAACAGCAGTGATATATACACATGGCCCTGGTGGTGTAGCAGCACAAAACAATGTTAAACAAAGTAAATGTGACACATACATTTATAATGAACCCCTCCAAGATGGCACCCATGTAGACATATCCCTCCTATGAACAGTAGCAGTGCAGGCAGCATCTACGCATATACAGTGCTTAACAAATTTATTAGACCACCCTTACCCTAACCAAAGTAAGGTTTATGCCACAGCTGCCCTAAATTAACAGCATTAGTAATTACCAAAATCATTGTTTATGTTTCTGCAATGGTTAATACACCAATATGTAGAAGCTCTTTAACCCAAATGATATTTTTTAATGTTAAAATATAACTGTTATTGTTATCCATGAATTTTCAAATTTACTGATTTACAAAACAACTGACAAATAGAAAAGCACATTAATGTTTCTTGATTAATATGTCAAATTATAGTTATTTACTTGCATTCCTGACCAGAAAAAATCGTCTTAGTGGTTGAATGTTATGCTTGATTCATTTCTGACTTCTCAGAGAAGCCCAGTGAGCCGGTTCAAATTTGGGTGAAGTCAGTTTGAAATTCCTCATTCCTGTTCAAAATGGTAAAACGTCGAGAGCTCACTGAAAACTAAAGAGTCCACATTAAAACACTTCATGATGCTGGATGGTCTTTGAGACAAATATTTCAGGTGGTCTAATAAATTTGTTAAGCACTGTATATTTATGTCATGATTATTTTTCAACACTTGTTAACAGCCAACCAGCACATGTATAGTAAACCAGTGTGAGCTAGCTTCTCATGGGATATTTAGTTACTGTTACCAACATTTACCACCAACAGTTTTTTTGGGCTATC
This sequence comes from Cheilinus undulatus, assembly GCF_018320785.1. NCBI lineage: Eukaryota > Metazoa > Chordata > Actinopteri > Labriformes > Labridae > Cheilinus > Cheilinus undulatus. Next base: position 15,746,416 of record NC_054867.1, read on the forward strand.
ACACAAACCAAAAAAAAACAAAACTGATCAGATATACAGTGATATAATAATGTGCTTTGCTATTTTTTCAGTTGTTTTGTAAATCGGTAAATTTGAAAATTCTTAACAATAAATTCTTTATTGTTAAATTCTTTAACAATAATAATTATATTTTAGCATTAAAAATGTCATTTCGGTTAAAGCTTCTACATGTTGGTGTATTAACCATTGCAGAAACATAGACAATAATTTTGGTGATTACCAATGCTGTTAATTTAGGGCAGCTGTGGCATAAACCTTACTTTGGTTAGGGTTAGGGTGGTCTAATAAATTTGTCAAGCACTGTACATCATCAGTGATATCTGGTGTCAGTGAATAAAACATTAAATAATAAAAGTCAGTTCAAAGCTGTTCAGATCACTGAGTTTGTAAGGTCAAACTTCACCTTCATTATGCTGCAGTCACAGACTGCTCTGCCAGCTAAAGGCATCTTACAACCATTTTCCTAAACACAAACATTTTTTGATGTCTGTTTTAGATGCTTTTTGGTGAGAGACCGTGTTCCAGTCTGACAGGGTTTTTGTACTTTTGCTGTTAGCACTGAGATCAGTCTAAATGGCTGATATAAAGTCAAAAGAGGAAGAGGAGTGGTTCAGGAAGACACTGAGCCTGAGTCTTCAACATCCGTGGAGTCATATTCATCAGCAGACTCTGTGAGGGCTGGGTAGGGTCGTGGTTGGTCCAGGTTAACGTAGGTTATATTCAGACTAATGTAATGTTCTCCCTCCAGGCTGGACAGGATGGTGGACACAGCCAACACCAACGTAGCAAAGCTGGGCCTTAACTCTGGATCAGGGTCCCAGCACTGAAGCATGATGCTGTACCTGGAAAAATAGTCAAAACCGTCTAAGCAAACTGTGAATGTCCAACTTTCTCTGGTATATTATTGCATAAAAATAAAGCAATAATAATAAACAGTGTGCCTGGATGTATAACACATTATACGTATGTGTGGAATGTACAGTTTCCATTTCTATGTCTCGACTAGGACCAGTAGTCTAGAAAATAACATGCAATTTTTTTTCTATTTTGTTTTATAAATACAAAAAAAGTTTCATTTTAATAAGGAGATGGTGGTTGGATTTGGTTATCTTTAAGCAGAGCAAAATGAGCTGTCTCATTCAAATACTTCATTCAATGCTAAATACTAACCTTATAGCTTGCTCCAGTTTTTTTTCTGAAGAACTGTTTTATTTATCTTTCATTTAACTCTTCTATGACCCTTAACCCACATTGGATGTATGGCATGGCCAGGGTGAATGAGGGATTTGAATGGTTGATTTATTCTCCATTAATCTGTTAGTCAGTGATAAAAGCTTCCGTTCCATAATTTATCATTAAAACATTAGTAAAAGAGGTTTTGTAACAATGTTTGTGTGTGTGTGTGTGTGTGTGTGGGGGGGGGGGGGTAGCTGTGTGAGTGTGTGTTCAGGAAAAGTTTTCTTGGAGGTGTTTTTTTACAAATAAACATTAACTCAAACTGCACTGCCTAACCATGTCAGAATACCAAGTAGTGGACAATTCACGGATTTCAGAGTACTCAGTGAGCACTGGAACATCTTGTTATTACAACAGTGACTCTGTGAAACTTTTTCAACTGCTGGCTAGTTGGTGAGGGTCTTTATAAGCATTATTTCTTTTTGTTCATACTAATTCAGTGGTTTATTCTGTGAAGTCTGACATAGGATGTATGTGACTGAAGCGGCAGTGGAAATATTATTGGTTATAGTTTTATGAAAAATTATCTATTTATTTATTTATTTATGACTACTTACAGAGGGTCAGGGCAATACTGGGGCTGGGGGAGTCTTCTGCCCTTCAGTAAATAATGTGTGACATCATAAGGGTCCACCTCTGGATACGGGCTGGCTCCTCTGGTCAGCATCTCCCACATCAGCACACCAAAGGACCACTGCACCAAGGAGAAGATGTGACATATCAGGGTTTAGGTTTGTTTGTTTTACTGGCATGCATTCTGACTTTTTTTCAATTCAGTAAATTCTGACATTATCAGCATTTCAATGTTGTCCTTAACATTTTGATGTTTTCCGCAACACTTCTCAAATTAAAACATTTTCCTTAAAATGTGACCTTTTTTTATCAGCTGTTTTTCTTGCCATTCTGACTTTTTTTCCCAAACTTTTTTTCCTTTTATTCAACACATGACTTTTTATCAACTTTTCCCTTTTTCCTGAACATTTTGATTTTGTTTCTCAACATGATGACTTTTTTATTAACCTTTAGCCTTTTTTTCCTAATTTTGGAATTTTTTACATAGGTTACTGTCTTTCTGCACATCATTCTTTTGTCAATTATTTCACAGCTTTTTGCCTTTTACCGTATTTTGCTCTTATTCCTCAACCTTTTGGCTTTATTCTCAGCTTTTTAACCTTTTCATAAACAGAAGGACTTTTTTTACATCTTTTTGCCTTTTTCCACATTATTTAAGACTTTTGTATGCCTTTTCCCCCTTCATTTTTACTTTTTTCTCTCAACTTTTTGCCTTTTTTTGACTCAACTTTGTGCCCTTTTCCTCAAATTTTAATTCTATTTTTCAGCATAAAGACTTTTTATTAACCTTTGACCTTTTTTCTTAACTTTTCGCCTCTTCTCCTTCTACATTTTGACTTGTTTTTTTACATTTTGACTTTCTGCACATCATTCTTTCGTGAACAATTTGGCTTTTTTTGGTGACTATTTCCAATGTACACCATGTACCTTAGCAGTTGATGACCGCTCTGTGATTTTACATGGTCTTCATGCTTCATGGCTGAGTTGCTGTTGTTCCTAAACTCGTTCACTTTCTCATAACATCACTTAAATTGACTGTGGAATATCCAACAGGAATGAAATTTCACAAACCATCTTATTGCAAAGGTGGCATCCATCACAGTACCATGCTTGAAGTCACGGAGCTCTTCAGAACCACCCATGTTGTATCACAAATGTTTGCAAATGTAGACTGCACGGCTAGGTGTTTGATTTTATACACGTGGTAATGGGTCTGATTGACACATCTAAATTCAATAATTAACAGGTGCATTGATTATTCCTCATTTTTTTACTTTTTCCCCAACATGAGTATTTTTTTACATTTCAACACTTTATCTTAATATCATGACCTTACTCAACATTTTAACCTTCAACATTTAGCTATTCTCAAAATACTGGCTTTTCTGCACATTGGATTTTTTTCCCTGAAGTACATAGAAAAAGATCTTCCACATATTTTTTCCTTTATCATTCCTTTGTCATGTCTCTTTCACATTTTAGTTTTTGTCTGTCATATAAAGTCACTATTATTCATTTCAGATTGTTTCATAATCACTTAAAAACTCCTCATTGGAGCTTTAACAGCATTAATGAGTAGTTTAAAAAGGTTAAATATATTTTCACAAAGACTTTTTTTGAAAGAAAAGTCTCACCACGTCAGACTTGGAGGTGAACTTCTGTGTCTGCAGACTCTCAATGGCCATCCATTTGACAGGCAGCTTGGCTTTCCTGTGATCCTGAACACTGTAATACTCCTTATCAAAAACATCTCTGGCCATGCCGAAGTCTGCCACTTTGACTGTGTATGACTCATCCAGCCTTCAGACAGGGAACAGAATAATAACATTTTGTTAAAAACATAACTAAGCACTGTGATGTAACAGCATTTAACAAATGAGCCATATGAAATGTTCTTCAGCATTCTGAGACAGATATTTGGTTCTTATTCATAGTACAAAATGTTTTTTTGGATTATCTTGGTGACTCACATGCAGTTACGTGCTGCAAGGTCTCTGTGCACAAATTTCTTCTGAGCCAAATACTCCATCCCTTTGGCGACCTGCAGCCCGAACCCAATCAGATCCTTTACAGTAGGGTTCTAAAGGAATCCCAGCAACAAAAACAAAAACTTAGAACAGATAAATATGAAATATTTTATAGCAGCATCTTTGATAGTAAACTGTGGTCTGTGCATGTTTCTGATTAATGTCTAGTATTTTAATGAGTCACCCTCTTCTCGCAGCGAATAAAGTGCCTCAGGTCTCCATGCTTCATGTATGGTAGAACCACTAGAGGGAGCCCTTCCTGCGGCAGGAGGATGCCCAGCAGAGACAGCACATTAGTGTGGTGGAAAGCCTTCATTATGATGCCCTCTTTTAGAAACTGCTCCACCTCCTCAACATCTGTTATTCCTGATAACACGCAAACATATGCATTATACTTTAGTACAGAAAAGAAGATGCTAAAAAAACACAATTTTGAAAGCATTTTTTAGAAGGCATCAAGAGGGCATTTCAAATCCTGTGACCGTGTTTCCCACAGCAGAGGAAGTGAGAATTATTTCAGCATACCTTCCAAAGGTGTATCCTTGCTAAGCACATTATACTCACTGTTCAACGACTTGACAGCACAGTGGATTTCTCTGTTGTTGTGGTCTGTGAAGTAGCCGTGATAGACGGTCCCAAAATGACCTGCAGGAAATCAACAGAATAAAAGTGAATATACACTCTGTGGGCAAAACTATTTTTCAGCAAACTTGACATTTCATTCAGACTTTAATATGGAGTCCCCCCCTCTTTGCAGCTTTAATAGTCTCCACTCTACTTGGAAGGCCACAAGATTTTGGAGTGTTTTTGCTGGAATTTGTGCACCTTTCATTCTGTAGAGCATCTATGAGGTCAGGCCCTGATGTTGGGTGAGAAGGCCTGGCTTGCAATCTCTGCTCCAGTTCATCCCAAAGGTGCTTGATAGGGTTGAATTTAGTGCTCAGTGCGGGACAGTCAAGTTCTTATTTTATATGCATGTGGTAATGGGTCTGATTGAAACATCCAATTCAATAATTAACCGGTGTTGCCAAATACTTTAGACCATATAATGTCTCTGGTCGTCCTAAATATAAACTAGCTTTTACAAAGCTTTCTACAGTGAATGTTACAGTCGACGAAAATATTGTCACCCCTGGAATTTTTCAGAAAATACACCACTCTCCCAGAAATTGTTGCAGTTATAAATGTTTTTGGTATACACCTGTTTATTGCCTTTATGTGCATTGGAACAACACAAAAAAATCAGAAGAAAAAAGACTAAATTGACAAAATTTACACAAAACTCAAAAATGGGCCGGATAAAATAATTGGCACCCTTTTAAAACTGTGGGTAAATCATTTTATTTCAAGCATGTGATGCTCATTTAAACTCACCTGTGGCAGTAACAGGTGCTGGCAATCTAGAAATCACACCTAACCCTCTGGGAGAACATTTTGTGGACAGATGAGACTAAGGTAGAGCTTTTTGGAAAAGCACGTCATTCTACTGTTTACAGAAAACAGAATGAGGCCTACAAAGAAAAGAACACAGTACCTACAGTCAAACATGGTGGAGGTTCAAAGATGTTTTGGGGTTATTTTGCTGCCTCTGGCACTGGGTGCCTTGACTGTGTGCAAGGAATCATGAAATCTGGAGACTATCAAAAAATTTTGGGCAGCAATGTAGGGCCTAGTGTCAGAAAGCTGGGTCTGCATCAGAGGTCATGGGTGTTCCAGCAGGACAATGACCCCAAACATACCTCAAAAAGCCCCAAGAAATGTTTAGAGACAAAGCACTGGAGAGTTCTGAAGTGGCCAGCAATGAGTCTGGATCTTAATCCCACTGAACACCTATGAAGAGATCTCAGAACTGCAGTTGCAAAAAGCACCCTTCAAATCCAAGAAACCTGGATCAGTTTGCAAAAGAAGAGTGGTCCAAAATTCCCATTGAGAGGTGTAAGAAGCTTGTTGATGGTTATAGGAAGTGATTGCTTTCAGATATTTTTTTTCCAAGGGTGTGCAACCAAATATTAAGTTGAGAATGCCAATAATTTTGTCTGGCCCATTTTTGAGTTTTGTGTAAAATTATGTCAATTTTGTCTTTTTACTTCAGATTTTTTGTGCTGTTCCAGTGCATATAAAGGCAATAAACAGGTGTATACCAAAAACATTTGTAATTGCAACAATTTCTGGAAGAAATGGTGTATGTTCTGAAAAATTCCAGGGGTGCCAATACTTTCATCCATGACTGTATGTTTTAGAAAGCAGGAGTGGAATTCTTACCCTTTCCTATGATACGATGATGCTGCACAAGAAGCATCTCAGCAGGAATGAGAACATCCTTCACCTCCTCCAGCAGCTCTGGTCTAAAGCTGGTGATGGAGATCTTATCAGCAGGCACAAGGGGAGTGAGGGCTGGATCAATGCTGCCTGCAGCATAGGCCAGACTGGGGAACACCACCGGCCCCACTAATGGGGTGGGAGGATTCAGGGATACTACTGGTGAAAATCAGGAGAGAGGAGTCAATGTATTAGTCAGAGTACTGACAGCATGTCTAAGTAAGTGCACTTAGTAAGAGTGTCACCTCTCCTGTAGTCTCCAACAGGTGACAGCTCCACGTTATTCCTAACTGAGCAGTTCCCACTGTGAGACAGACGGCTTTCTACCATGGCGGCTAAGAAAAAAAAAAAATTTCACAATACTTTTTAATCATCAACCATAGATGAAGAACACCTGCACATATTATGCTACACCAGGGATGTTCTAGTTGAATGGCCCAAATCCCTCCCACTTCTGCTCACTGTTACATCAACAGGTCGGATCAAGGTCCACAGAGCAGAGATGAGCCTACCTTTCTTCTTCTTCCTCAAGTGTTTCATGACCACAAAGGCCAGCACTGCCCCAGCCACAAGCGCTGCCAGGATCCCCAGAACAATGCCCACCATGTAGTGGTTGCTGACCCTCACCACCGCACCAACGTTGTGTATTTGTCCATTGATGGAGATCTGGAAGAACAGTTTATCAGAGCAAGTTACTACTACTATTTCTGTTTCATTATCATTACCACTCTCATTTCATTATCATTACCATACTTTAAAACTAAGTTTTAAAGTACGTTTTCATGATCTTTCCTCCTCTTCAGCCCCCTTGTCCGTGGGGTTCCTCAGGGGTCTGTTTTAGTCCCTCTCCTGTTCTCAATGTATATGCTGCCACTTGGTGCTCTATTAGGAAAACATGGCTTAAATTTTCATTTTAATGCAGATGACTTACAGCTCTACCTCCCACTAAAAAGCCAAAGCCCACAGTGGCTACAATCACTATTCCACTGCCTCCAAGGAATAAAAGACTGGCTGGCTCAAAACGTCTTACTCCTAAATGAACAAAAAACTGAAGTAGTCCTTTTCGCCCCTCCTGACTCCACCAGTTCCCTGCAGAAAGACGTTGGCCGACTATCATCCCACCTCCAACCATCTGGAAAAAATCTTGGCGTGATTTTTGATTCTGCTTTAAAATTTGACAAACACATAAATTCTGTAGTGAAAGGACGCTTTTATCAATTACGTTCTTAGAAAAAGTGAAATCGTTTTTATCTTTTACAGACACTGAAATACGTATCCAAACATATTTATAACATCACAGCTTGACTACTGTAACTCCCTCTATTTGGACGTCAGTCAGTCCGCTTTGTCTCGCCTGCAGTATGTGCAAAATGCTGCAGCTGGATTTTTAACAGGTACCTGCAAATGGGAGTACATCACCCCTGTACTCGCCTCCCTTCATTGGCTACCAGTTAATTTTAGAATACATTTTAAATTTTATTGCTGGTTTTTAAATCTCTCCATGGTTTAGCCCCCTCCTATTTATCAGACATTTTAATCCCATATACCCCACCTCGGTCCCTTTAGATCCTCTGAGCAGTCCCTCCTGGTCGTCCTTCGAGTCAAACGCAAACTCAGAGGTGACCGTGCTTTTTCAGTGGCAGGTCCACGTCTGTGGAACAATCTGCCTCCTCAAGTTAGAGTTACAAACACTCTACAGTCATTCAAGGCCCAGCTCAATACCCACCTGTTCTCTTTGGCTTTTGATACTGCTTAAAAACTTCTCCAATCTGAGCTACATCTTCCTTTCAGTGAATGTGTACTCTATGCCACGTTATTGTGTCTTGTCTATGATCTCCTGCATTGTTCGGCTGTTTCTTACTATGCTTTAAGTGGGAAGCAATTTAGTCAGCTGAAAGCTGTTTAAAACGTGCTGTATAAAGAAAGTTTACTTACTTACTCTTTAGTTGTCATTGCTCTGATGGAATTTCAAAGTTTCAACTAATTAGGGGAAAAATCTAATGAAAACATGACAAGCAGGTTCATTGGCTCTACTTTAGGTTTGAAGATTTCAGGAGAAAATAATGTGCGTACTTTTATAAGAGTATTTTAATACGCACAGAACACATAGCTAGATTGTCGTGAATGCACTAAATAACTTCCGAGCTGAGTTACTGTAGAAGATCAATATAAATCTATGGTTTTGAACTTTGAAATTAGGAAAGATATAATGTATGCATGCAAGCTGTTGAAAAGACTGATCATTGCTGAAGGTGTCTGAGCCCATAGTGCAGCTATCACTTTGCTGCTGCTGTTTTAGACAGATGGGGGACCATGGGAGGAAGTTTGGGAACATAACAGGGATGCTTCTTTATTAGAGGGTTTTAGGAGTCAGAGTAAGACCAAGGACATTAGCTGTAGCTGGCTTAAGAGATTTATCTCTATTGGAGTGGAAACAAACTTGGGATCCCACAAGGGGAGCAAGAAAATGTCACTGGAAAGAGCATCAAATATCTATAAACTCGCCAGTCTTGATGGCACTGTCAGCTGGGAGTGATGGAAGGAAATTAAAGGTTTAAAACATTAAACACAATGCTATTAAAAACTTTTTGGGCTGAGGGTCTCTTGATTTCCAGATGTAGTGCAAAGATCTGTTTCATGGCAGCAGCCTGTGAATAACTATACATACTGTATATGAAAGTGGCATCAGTCTACTATGTATTGTAAATTATCATCAATATCCCCAAAAGTGAAGGTATCTATGTACTGGCAAGGGTGTAGTACAGGGTATACATGTGTGTACTGTGGTCTTTGTCAGATTGTTCTCACAGTACATAAGGCTGATTGGATCCTGATACATGTTTGGTCCAGGTAAGTCATTCATTTAATAAGTAAGACTGACCTCCACTGGCAGCCCTTCACTGGGGATGGTCATGTTTTTGGGGATCCTGCAGGTGATCTCATTATCCAGGACTTTAGCATCACAGTTCACTCCTGCCACCGTCATAATGATGGTCATACAGGAGCTCACCAGATTCAGCTTCTGATGCTGCCAACAGAGATGTACATCACAATGTTATAAGCCAAATTAGAGCATTTTAATCCTCATTCAAGAGACAATATCCATAGTACTATTTCTTTCTTACATGTAATGAAACTTCATCAAACCCAGGGTACAAACTCAAAACATGTCCCTCTGTTTCAAATGGGATGGGCCGGCCATAAGGGTGGTAGGAGAACTCTTTTTTCCAGAGTCCTACCGCTCCGTCCATGTCAAAAGAAAGCTCTCCTTCCTCTGTCTCATCTCTGTGAAATGCAGGAGAGAAACACTCCATCCTTGTAGGCAAGGACTTGCCAATGCACTCCTGAAAAACAGTGCCGTGACCAGTTAATGCTGGGCCCAGACAATAAAAAAGACAGATAAACAGGTGGTACTAAATATCAGACTTATAAAATAACACTTTTTGAATGGATCTAGTAAATTGTATGATGTACACTGTACCCTTGTTACAGGTTTTAAGTGGCTCTCATTGGGTTTAAAGCGGATGATGGTGCGGTACACAGAATCCAGGTTTTCCCCTTGAATTACAATCTTGGACCCTCTGCAACACAGAGAGATCATTAAGTTTTCAGTTCAAATAGCATCATGTTCTCTCACAGATTATGATGATGTGTAGTTATAAGAAGTTGAATTATTCTATCATTTTGGCTAAAACTGGATTTTTAAAATGCATTTCGCCTCTTTCAGACTAGGTGCATGTTTGATGCATGACCATTCCTGTCTGTTTTGACTTAAAGACGCGTGCAGCTTGTGGTAAAAATATCTGAAAATATTTCCTCATGACTTTCTATATGTGCATTGCATCGGCCAAATGCAGCACACACACAAGGCAAGTCAAAAACACTTATTCTAACTGATAGGTCAGGACTCAGAAGTGGGTCACAAAGCCATTTTCAGCGGGTCACAGATGTGTGCCTGGGAAAAATGTGGCAAAAGTCTACATTGTACTTTTTGAAGGATATGTCTCCATCTCTTTCTTCCATCACATTTTTTGTTTCATCTCAAGTTCAAGCTGCCCCTTCTTTCATTAAAAACATTTTGTTTTGATAAGAAACATTAGAAATATGGGTCAGGATTTGTCATTAAGGAGGTGGTGGTGAGTCCTGATGCAATACCAGTTGAGAACCACCCATCTATAAATAATTCACATGCACACCAAAATGAAAATCAAGCCGTGACACAGCTGTGCCATTATGCAGCTGCTACACATCCAGTCTGATACAGCTGTTAGTCTGGCTTAAATCTTACATTCACAAATAGTCAGTATATTTACATGCAGTTGACAAAGTCAGATTATTGTGCCAGTCTGACTAAAATTTGATTAAGAAAATGCATGTAAACATGTTCTGAATTAAATCCCGCTAAATTGAATTACTCAAAGTTGGACTAAGACACATAGAGTGTGTACTTCAAATCAATTTACTCCTGCATTTACACACTTTAATAGGACCCTAAGTGGACTAGATGTGCTGTGCACGATCTGAAGCCTCAACACCTGGACATCAAACAGCATAAATGCTAACATAGCTGAAAGGGGACATACTGGCATCCAGCATTTTGAAGTAGGAAATACTTGAAGTGATGCATCAATTTTTTCTCTGGTCTGTACCTGGACTAACCTGTCAGATGGATGTGTTTCACACATCCATCTGGGAAAGCTTCAATAGGAAACGTTTGTTTTTGAAAAGAAAACAACTCACTGTTGTTCTTTGTTCTTCTTTTAACGGAGAATTGTTGTCAAGTTCTGATAAAACTTACACTTTAGCAGCATCCACACTAAGCTCTTCCGCCATAATTGCACCCACCTCTTGCTGCTGCTTGTTAACGTCACGACTCTGCTGCGCCTGAAAGTACTGCCCCTCGTCGCTGATCAGTCCTGTCACTTTCTAACCGGGCCCAAATGGTTCAGATGGGAGTTTAACAAGATGGATTCACCAGTGAAAAACAAGTAAATGGGCGTATCCATCTGCTTTGCAAGGTTATACCTGGACAGTAGTCCAGTTAAATATGCCTAAACTGTGCATGTAAACATAGTGAGTGTCACCCCAATTCCAGACCCAGTTTATGGAGGGTGTTTCAGGCATCTAATTCAGGACGTGTGGATATTCTCCCTCACAGAATTAAGTTTATCAGTTTGAACATCATATATATTGTCTTTAAGCTCAATTCAATTTCATTTAGATTGAAAAGGATTTGAAAATGACTGTTTACTGTTTTTATTCACATTTTACACAAGGTCCCAATTTTTCTGCAATCAGGATCTGTAGTTCAACATTTTTTTCTCTTGCATTTCCTTTCTCTTCACATAAAAAAGTTTCCTTCCAGATGAAGAAACACATCAGCTGGCTTTTTCTAGGGCTTACCTGTCAAAACTACAGCCAGGTAGGACGGATGTGATCTTTGGGTTTTCTTTGTAGTAAAACACCTTTGTTGTGAGGACAGGAGACTTGTCAATGAAAACACTCAGAGGAACATCCCTCACCTCGGAGATTTGCTGGGACAGACAGATGATGGAGGACACATTGCCTTTGGGCTCTGTGACACTGTAGTGAGACAGAGATTTGTGAATAGCTGTAGGAGATCAAAAAGCATCTTTCTCTGTGGTATATTTTCAGTGGAAAATAAGATAACATCAGTGGAAAATAGCTGTGGTTTGAGTCAGCCTCTGGATGATGATGCCTTCTCAGAAGTTAACCAGGAGTTTTCTAAACCTTTATTTTACATGCAGGTCTTAACAAGTTCATCACGGCAATAAAAATGTTCTCAGCCGCAACTCCTCATCTTAACTTCTAACAAGCAGCCTGACTATAAACAGCTGTAGGTCAAAAGGTTGTAAGGGGAATTTGAAACGAGTGCAGATAAAAGGAGGATAATATTCCAGACCTTTTAATGGGACAGGGCACGTCATTTAGAGTGACTCTTCTGGTCTTCCCAGCATCCAAGTGTGGTCCAGTCACTGTGATGAGTGTTCCCCCAACACGAGGCCCGTAGTTAGGCTGGATTTCTGTGATGTTTGGTATCTGATGGGACAGTTTAATGAAGTTTAGGGAAACATGCTTCTGGAAATTAAACTGCAAATACATTTTTTTCAACTTTTAATAGTCTGGATGTACAAAGTGAGATAGAAAAGATTACCACAAATGTGAATCCTGGCATTTCTGCCTTTCCATCAATAGAGTAACGGCCGTCCACCTTGCCCTCATGCACCTCCACTGTAATGTTGACCGGTTTGGACAGCTCAGTGGCCCCAGAGCGAATCTTGCACACCAGGCTACAAACAGCAGCACAAAAAAACAAACAGCATGTCAGTGGCACGCAAAGTTACTGCAAAGCAAGAGACAATCAAATCTGCCACTTTATGCCATTCAGGAAATGATATGAGGGATGGAAGTCACAAAACTTAAATAACGGAAGTTGAGGTAATAAAAACTTATAAGTGAAAACAATCAAAATGCTTTGGAACAAAAGATGGAGTGATAAATTACAGCTAATAAAGCATCCAGCTTGGATGTTATTTTATAGATGCCTTTACAGACAGACCACAGTGCTGAAAAAATAATAAATTTTGTTCCTCCATTTTATCAGAAGACCACTCTAAAAGAAATTCAGATCTCTTCCTTTCTTACCTAGATATTTTCCAAAATCTGCCAACAGTTTGAGCAGTATATTCTCAATGAACTTTACATGGACACTCACTGTGTGATATTGCTTTTGGCTGTAAGGACAGTGCAGGCAGTCTGTCCCATTCGGACCTGGTGGGTTCTGGAGGTGATGGCAGGTCTTGAGGGAGACTGAAACTCCCATCCACATACTGTGAGCTCTGTTTGACCGTCAGGGGGAGCAGTCCGCGGAAAGAACTGCGTCAATAGAGCAGAATATATGTTGCCACCTTGAAATGAAATGTTCAGTGGCACTAAGCGCTGATGGGATACTGCCAAAGAACAAACCTCACCCCAGTGATCCCTGGTGGGCAGGACTCGTTCCTCCAGTGACTGTGACACTCACTCCTCCAGGAGCACACTCCAGAGCACCAGCCACAGCCCATAAACTTAGGAGCTGTCAGACACATGGCACAGGTAAGGAAGTGTTGACAGCCTGGCCCTCTTTGGGGAACCTGGAACATCTGCAAAGGAGGGTTGAAAACACTAAAGTAATGACAGTAAAGACACCCTGTGCTGTTTAATTATGAATGTGCCTATTTAACATTTCTGCTGAATGGAATGACCTAAGTTCACTCCTTAATAAATTATTCCTTTCATGTCAGGAGAGATGTTAGGTGATACTGTGCTTCATTCAGCCCCAGGCTTGTAATAAAAAGGTCACATAAACAGCTCCAAGTTCAGTTAATTAATCCCATTAATGGCCAGTTTGAAACAAAGAGAGAAACTGTTGAGTTTTGCTTCCTTTCCTTGTTGTGTCCCAATTTAAAAATCCCATGTGGGTATTGATCCAGCGCCAGCCTCTAGTATCCACCCTGCTTCAAACTAAGGAGTCATATCAAGTGCATTGATTTTGTTTCCCCACTTATTCATTCTCCAGGTCACAGAAGTCAAACCATATCCCAGCATGCACTGAGCAGAACGCAAGAAGGCAACCGGGACAGGTCTCCAGAGCATCGTAGGCTCACAGACAGATAATCAGTCAAACTCCAAACTCATTTGTAATGGTAATGTAATCAGAGCTGCACGTCAGTTCAGCTGTAGGTGGAAAGATGTCTACAAGATCCTGCAGCCATGACAAAGAGATGATATCCACTAAGCAATTATACTACTTTATAAAATCTACTGTTAATCTTTGCATCATACACTAAAATAAAAACATAGGACTGCTCTCCTACCTTGTCTCCAACAACAAAAAGAAGATACTCTGATGAGTAGACAGCAGCTATAGAGGACACTCTCTGGTTCTCAACCAAAGAGTAGTTGGCAAAGATAACAGGGCTCGATCTTGTCAGCACAAGCTGCAAAAAAAAGGCATAACAAATTATTATCAATAAAACAAGTTAAATTAATTAAAAACAGATACAGTAGTAATTGTTTAAATTATGCTCTATACCTGCAGCAGACGCCCAGTGGAGGTCCCGATATGGGCCACAGTTTTGTTCTCTATGGTTGTGACCAGCAGGGATGTAAGCAGGACGTCTGTCATCTGCCTGTTGAAGAGGTCCACCCGGTAATACGGCTTTGACACCATGGTAGGGTGGTCTCTGCATGTGGCATTGTTCTCCATGCTCTAGGACCAATTCAACAGAGATCCACGGACAGAAGCAGAAGGAAAAAAACCCTCATTATTTTAGGCTAAGAAGTGCATTGTTCAAAGGGCAGGCTGTTCTCAGAGGCTGTATCAAAACATATTCAGGGAAAGCTGACTGGAAAGGAAAAGTGTGATAAGAGAAGGTGCAACAGAGATGAACTCAGCCTTCAGAAGATTGTCCAACAAAAGAGATTTAAGAATTTAGGGGAGCTTGACAAGGAGTGGACTGAGGCTGGATTCACTGGAATCCACCACACACAGACGGATCCAGGAGATAGGCCACAAGTGTTGTGTGCTTAGTGTCATGCCACTCCTAAACCACAGACGATGTCATAAACATCTCACGTAGGCTAAGGAGGAAAAGATCTGGACTGTTGCTCAGTGGTCCAAAGTAATCTTCTCAAATGAAACTCAATTTTGAAAGTAAATTTCCCAAATTTCATTTCCACCTTTTAAATCAAGGTACCGGAGTCTGGAGGAAGCCAACGCTGTCAGCCATCTACCAGGAGATTTTAGAGTGCTTCATGCTTCAATCTGCTAAGAAGTTTTATGGAGACTCCTCTTCCAGCAGCACTTGGCACCTGCCCACAGCAAAGACAGAAACTGGTTTGCTGACAGTATTACTGTGCTTGATAGGCCAGCCAACAGGTCTGAACTGAGCCCCTTGGAGAATTTCTTGAGAATCAACAAGAGGAAGACGAGAGACACCAGACTCAACAATACAGACAAGCTGAAGACTCAGAAATAGTACAGAAATGGTTTAAAGACAACAAGGTGAATGTTAAGGAGTGGCCGAGTCAAAGCCCAGACCTTAATCCAATAGAGAATATGTGGACTTGAAAAAGGCTTGAAAAGGCACCTTTACTAAATACTAAGTTGAAGGGGGTGAATATTTATGCAACCACTTATTTTACATTACATATGTTATTTAATGGACATTACAATTTGGAATTTCTCCTTGTGGGACTAATAAAGGAATATTTTATCTTCTTACTTCGTAGAAATCTGTTTTCACTTTGACATTGACGCATTTTTTTTAAGTCAAATTATATTGACGATGACTGATTTATTAAATCAATAAAAAAGGTAAAACATCCAACGAGGCGAATACTTTTTATAAGCACTGTAGCAAGAAGGTAGGAGAAAGAGAAAAAAACATGTGGAGGTCACCACGGTGATAATGAGAAAGTCCCAGGCACATCAGAGGCATAGGGTTAATTGTGTTATGAAAATGTGATCATTTTATAATCTGGGAGGCCGTGGTGAATGATAATGTGCATAACTAGTGAAAGGAAGATTGCCTTGTAGCTACAGACACACAGTAGGGTGGAACACTGTTTGAATAAAGGGAGTCCCTGTTTAAATGTGGCTTCATAACCAGCAGATGAAAACAAGAAGAAATCTAATGATGAATTTTTATGGCATATAAAAGAGAAAAAGGAAACAGGGCATTAAATCAAGAGGTTGCAAAAATTTAAAGGTATGCATTCTCCCAGTATATGAACAAACGTATTCAGCCACTTGACCTTTGACCTAATTTGTCAGAGATAAAGGTGATAGTCTCATTAAAAGTGGATATTCTACATGATTGAATCTCATGTTTATTTTAGGTCTGATTCAGTGGCAAGCCTACAATGCAGAACAGCAGCTTTGGATGATTTTAATTGAAAAGATACGAGTTATTTACTAACAAATAAAGCAGAAATATTTCACATTATGAAACAGTCTAACTGCAGTTACGCAACATTCAGACCAGCTGCAAAAAGAACGGGACATCTTAGGAGTAAATCTCTACTTAACTAAGTAAAAAAGAATCAACTTGAAAATAGGTTTTCAACAGATTCAGATATCATCCTGGAATCAGGAAATCCTGAATAACCTCCTTACTTTCAAAGTCATCTGTTTATTTAAGAAGTCGAGGCATATTTTCCCACTCAGCAGCAGCCAAAAATGACAATATATTGGAATGGAAACAGTAAGAAATAAACATGACGGTAAAAAAAAAAAAGACTTTTTAGACCTAAAAAATGAACTCAGTTGCTTATTAATACTAAATGCATGGCCACAGTGGAATTTTGGAAGAGTGAAATAACCTCTCCCACTCGCTCAATGCACAAGTCACAAAGTCATCTCTCCTCAGTCCTACCTGGCGTCTGTCCAATGTTCAACAGTTGCTTCTGAATAGTGATGAGTGTGTACACTGCCTTTTTCCATTCTTAGTTTTCCATGCAAAAAAGCTATTTTTATCCCTTTTTTCTTGGACTTAATGATAGCTTGGACTTAGTGATAGCTTACTTATACTGACACTCTGAGTTTAGACTGCAGTCCTTGGCAGACTTGGACACATTTTTAACTCAACAGTGGCAAAAGTTTCCATTTATGGCCAAATCAACAAGAAGATATGACACTAGAAAGATCATGTGCATGAAGTAAATGACAAGTTAAGGTCTAAGAGGAAAATTTAATGTATTTTTTAAATCAGTGCTTCAAACTGAAAATATTTTTATCATGACTCATTATCAAAAGTCTAATTTTAGGAAAAGGCAAGAAGAGTTGCTTTTTAACATAAAATGTAAAAGTTATCTAGAATAAGATTAAATTACTGATCTCCCTCTCATGTCTATGCCAAGTTAGCAGCCAGAGCCAACAGGAAGATCTTAGATTTGCATTGATTTGGAAGCAGAGGAAAACAGCTGTCCTATTTACAACCTCAGATAAAGAAAACCACCCACCAGCAGCTCATTTGTTTATGACTCATAGTATTAATCAATCTCTGTTGTGTGGAAACTTCACAATGATGTCAAGATTCCTGAAACTTACTGCTCCTGGCAAAGAATTATGCAAACAAGACACAGCGTGTTCATTGGAGCTGAAGAGAAGCTACTGCTTTTTAACTTTGAAACATGCCTGACTAACTTATTTCATTTTCAGCCACACTGAGCTAATGCAAAGCTGCAGCTTTATATTTTACAAAGCCATGAAAACACCCTTTCTAACCTTTAACTCTCAACAACAAATCCATGTTTACCATGCTATTCATTTGTGCACGAAATAAAGTTTTAACCAGGAGAACACAACTCTTATGAGATAATAAGCCCCACAGGTCAGGATTACTTCATACCTTTGCGACAGTGTCAAAATTAATCAGCTATGTAAGCTAGAAGTATGCCTTAAGGAAGTTAGGACAAACACTTTATGGACAAAAATTTCTGGCCACACCTGTTAATTAATGAATTTAGGTGTTTCAATCAGACCTGTTGCCACAGGTATATAAAATCAAGCACCTAGCCATGCAGTCTCCATTTGCAAACATTTGTGATACAAAATGAGTCGTTCTGAAGGGCTTAGTGACTTCAAGTATGATACTGTGATGGATGCCACCTTTGCAACAAGACGGTTCATGAAATTTCATCCCCTGCTGGATATTCCATACTCAACTGTAAGAGAAATTTTTAGAAAATGAAGGTGTTTAGGAATAACAGCAACTTAGCCGCAAAGCAGAAGACAGCATAAAAATCACAGAGCAGGGTCAACAACTACTAAGGTGCATAAAAGTCACCAACACTCTGCTGAATGCATTATGCCTACAGTGAAGTTTGGTGCAGAAGGGATAATGGTATGGGGCTGTTTTTCAGGGCTGCAGCATAAAAAGACATTTTGGACAATGCTATGCTATGCTTCCAACTTTGTGGCAACAGTTTGGGGAAGGCCCTCTTCTATTCCAAGAAGAGTGTGCCACAGTGCACAAAGCCAGGACTAGAAGCAAGACTTGGTTTGACATGTTTGGCATGGAATAACTTGACTGGCCGGCACAGAGCCCTGAACAAAACCCCACCAAGCGGCTTTGGGATGAACTGGAGCACAGATTGCAAGCCAGGCCTTCTCGTCAAAAATCAGTGCCTGATCTCATATATGCTGGTTTGTGTTATTTTGTTTTTATCAGGCCATCCTTCTAAGCTGTAAATAAATTTTGACTTGTCCAAAATGCAAGAGCAATACTAATGACTAGAGCATTCTGCACTGGCTCCCTGTAAAATCTGAGGTAAAATTTGAATTTCTGACTCTCAATAACAATTTTTTTAATGGTCAGGCACCAACTTATCTTAAAGAGCTTGTTGTCCCATATTATCCCCCTTGAACATTACACACCCAAAATGCAGGCCTGCTCATGTGACCGTCAGTCTCTAAAAGTAATATGGGAGATAGAGCAATCAGCTACCAGGCCCTTCTCCGATGGAATCATGTAATAGTGAGGACAACAGACACCAACTTTATCCTTAAGAGTAGGTTTAAAATATTACTTTTGGTAAAGCTTATAGTTGGGGCTGGCTCAATCTTCATCTTCAACCAATTATCTTCCTAGGAGCTAATGGGCTCCCATGTCCCATGGTTCCTCTGGATTGCTGGTGTTGACACCTGCTTTTGTGGACCACCCCACCCACCCCAACTACTACAACTATAAATATCAGCCTCACATCTGTTACCAATTTGGAATAAACTACAAAACAATTAGCTTATTTATTTTTATCTGTCCTAACCCCAAAGATTAAACCTAAGAGAATATATAGAGAATATATCCCTAAACCAAAAATCTCTTATACAAGGACTAAAGTGCATGGCATAGACTATTAAGGGTACACCAAAACCCCCATTTTTTATATTTAAGGAGCACAGTTTTGGTAAAAAAAAAATAATTAAAAAAAAAAAAATTTGAGTGTACAATTTTGAGTGTACAGCCAGGAACAACAATTGCACAGTAATATGCAGCTCTATATTTGGGGCTAGATCCCTCCATAAGAAACTCTGACTTAAGGCATGACAATAGGGTATTTTTAGTGATCATTTTGGTCTTTTGTGATGGCACCATGTAAGATTATGCAACAAAAATCTTGACCTATTTGGCCTATTCAGCACTACAATTGTGATCCTGGCCAGTCGTTGTAGTCATTGTCATGACTGTCTTTGCACCTGTGTAAGTTCATAGGTCATTTAGTCACAGACTGTCAATCACGGCTATAACTGAAGAGCTCTGTGTGATGCTAGCAGCCTTGTACTCTGAAAAGAAATTATATGAAGAAAAAATTGTAGACATGCCTTCATGCATTAAGAAAAAGAAAATATGGACCTGGGGTAGAAATGTAGAAACATACAAAGAAAATTGGTCCAGTTACCCTTGCTGAATGTAAATAGAAAACCCCTGGAGGAATAAAGATTTAGAGGAGTCTGGCTGCAGACAGTTCATTTGTACAACCTATTTCCAGTCTTATTATTTTTTCTTTTTGATACAACTTTATTCATAAACAAAGTCTGGCAGCTGCATTCATGAAACGACCACCTTGCAAACATTACAGACTAAGAAACATTTCATAAAATAGATAGAGCAAAAGGGCTCACTTTAGCTTCATTAGCTTAAGCCTACTCTAACGTAGCTTGCTAGCTACATAATTAACAGTACTACATAAATCAGTTGAGCTAAATTAGCTTTTGCAACATGAGCTTTAGCATAGCGAGCTAAAGCTTATATAGCTATGTAGATATGGTTGCTACATAGCTTACATAGACACTTTGTGAGTTTTGCTTTAGCCACATTAACTACATAGATATGTTAGATATGTAGCTCCATTGTCTATTGCTAAGTCACCTTTAGCAACTTGAGTTTTAACAAATGTAGCTCAAGTGTAGATATGTAGATCACATTGCTGCTTTGTGAGTTTACGTTAGCTACACTTACTATGGAAATACCAAGTACTGTTAGCTATAGCTAAGCTTAAGCAATGAAGGTCTTAGCAGACATAGCTTATGTGTAAATGTGTAGCTTACATAGCTGCTTTGTGAGCTTAGCTTTAGCTACATAAGCTATGTAGCTCTATTATCTATATACATATCTTCACTTTCGCTATGTTTGCTAAAACTCAAGTTACTAAAGCTAACTTAACTATAGCTAACTTACCTACGTATCTTATATAACTATGTAGTTCATGTAGCTAAAACTAAGCTCACAAAGCAGCTACATGAGCTACAAATCTACACTTAATCTATATTCATTTAAACACTTTGGATAAGATAACTTAGCTATAGATAATGGAGCTGTGTAGCTAACATAGCTAAAGCTAAGTTCACAAAGTAGCTATGTAAGCTACGTAGCTGTTATCTATGTAGCTTTTATCCTGTAAGCAGATTGTTTACTCTACTTTATAAACATTTTGTAATCAGATTTTGCAGGTCAGGTTTTCAACTCAATGTTTGGTATCCTAACCCTTACCTTAACTCTGAGCAGAAGTTAAATATGATTTTATTTTAAAAATGATAGTGTGTAGTTCTGGTCTGAGATGAACAGCCTGTGAGAGTGTCTGTTAGAGATTAACCTTCAGTCAGACTGTCATGAAAAGACTGATCATGTGGGATTGTATAATGTCATTCTGGGAAATGATGATACAAAGATAGGGAGGAAATGCTACCCTATACATAGCTGTCAAGGTACATCTCACTGACAACCGGTGGGTGTCAAACCAGACAAAGATGCAAAAAAAAAAATTGCCAGTCTTTTCGAATCAAGGTGGGGCATCCGAGATCCTAGAAACATAGTTGATTGTGACACTTTAAAGGGCTCAGTATTTAACGACAGGCTGCAAAAAATGCAATTAGTCAAAAATCTGGCTTAACACATGTAGAGTGATCAGTCGTTGTAAACCTGGATTTTAACTTCATGTCACTCATTTGTCAAATACTACTGTTAAAAGAATATAATTCAGACACTGACAGTAAAATATTAAACAGACCCTATCAAGATAGAGTCTGAAAATGGTTAATAAATACAACTAGTAGCACAGATAAATACCTATGGTGTTCTCTATTTTAGGTGTGTTCTTTATCTAAAACCAAGACACAATCCACAGACATCTGAGCGTGAATCATTCTATCCAGCAGAGTTAACAGAGTGTCCCTTAAACACCCTTAATGAATAAGTCACGTGCCTGTTTGATAAATCCACTGTGTCTTGAATAAAGTCTTGCAGTCACTCTTTCACATTTCACCAGTCTACACTGAGATCTCAGTACATCAGTCACCTGCAGAGGTTGTGTCTTGGCTGAAGGTCTTACCTCATGAGGACAGCTCTCACAAGGCTGAAAATGGCAGAGCCCTCTGGAGAGCTGCTCTGGTCCAGACTCACAGCAGTCATCCACTCCATCTACGATTGCTTTGTTCACGTTGTCCATGGGGAAGGCACACAGGGCCGAGTCATGCTCTGTGACCCCATTGTCATGGGTAACCGCAAAAACCCCGTAGAGGATGTCATCCTCCTCCTCTGCCCCTAACTCCTCTGCCAGCTCTCTGCCAGCCTTCCCAAAATGAGCTGCCTGAACCACATTGTACACCACATCCTTATAGGGTTCGCTGACAACATTCCTTCTACGGCGTTTTGGCTCAAAGCGACACTCCAGGATCACCTCACGATACCTCTTCATCTCCCATTCATTCCGGGGAAGACGGCCAAGACGAGTCTGAAACGGGGATGAGCTCTGATCAGGGCTTTCTCTCTGAACTGAGAGGAAGTAGACAAACTCCTGAGTGAAAAAGCTGTACACATAGTCTATATGGTACGTCCTCCGCAAGCCTGGGAGAACAGTAAGGCCACGCACATCCCTGTAGAAACCATCCTCTGTCGCCAGGGGTCGACGTACGGATAGAGACTTCCTTCCGTAACGCTGTGTCACACTGTCGTTGACAGTTGCAGCAACAAAGAAATAGACAGTCTGACCCTCCTCAACCATTGTCACTTTGGTACCCAGAGGGCTCGCTAAACAGTCGGGACAATAGGCAGCAGAGTTTGAATCCTTCCTAAACAAACACTTGGAAAGAGACGGAGGCTCTCCATTTGAGGTAAGTTGGTGAAAATAGCACACACCATACTGAGAACTTCCACAAGAGTACAAATACATAAAGAGAGTATCCAACAGCAACACCTGATTGTTGGTGTCCTCCAGGAAATTGGGATCTTTGTCAATATTGCACAAGTTACATATCTGACACTCTGGGCTTCCCACTGGCCCAGTGTGAAGTTCCCACACCTTTTCCAAACTTCTGTTGACAGCTTCGATCACGTTCTGAGAAGCAACATACACCTCCTGATAATAGGAGTTGTTGACTATGTTCTGGATGGGGCCCCGGGCCTGGAAAAATGGCATGGTGTAAACCACAGAGTAGTTCACATTGCTTGGGGCAAGTGAGGAACAGTTGGCCAAGGCAAAGGCTATCAGGGTCTGGAGCCAGGCACATGTCCCCCACAGTGTGGTCCAGTGGACCATCTCCACTCCTGGGTGCAAGGCTGGGGACCAGCACAGTCAACGTGGGGTTACCTCCAGGTCTGACGTTCATGAATAAGCATCCTCAAACCAGCTGCAGACACCTTAATGAAGAGAAATGATGACAAGAGAAGAGAATATGATTAATTGCATTAAATAAATATGAGGTTTAAAACCTAGAAAAACATACAAGTTAAGTGTGATTTTAGAATTTTCTGGAATAACATTAGGCCTAGTCCAAATGTAGGTGGGTATTTTTGAAAATAGAGTCCCATCCATACATGCTGCATTCTCAAATACATTTTCACCCACAAGAAAACACAAAAATTCGCTGCTACATGCCGTAGAGACAGGGCCATGTCCGTAGTCTGTCCTTCAGTGTGCAGCAAAGCAACTCACTCAAAACTCAAAAACAGCAGCAATGCCAAAATTTCTGTTTTATCCCCTGAAATTACATTTTTCAGAGTTGTCTCACCAACTCAATCCAAGTCTGATCCAAAACCACCAATGATGATGGCAGGGTGAGTGTTGTATGAATCAGCAGTGACCTCTGTAGTCCACTCAGGCATTTCTGTTTATCTGCACAGAGGGGAAGCAACTCTGTGTTTATGAGTTAGCACAAAAAAGTCCACCATTGCCATGCAAACAAAAGTAATGACACTGCACCCCAGTGACGTCAAACTGCCTAAAAACTGACAAACAGTCTGATGTTACAAGCCCAAAATTCCCCACAAACACGTGGAAAGGATTTCTTGTGGTAACTTCAAGGTTGACTAACATGTAACACTGTAAAAGGAGTCTCTAGAAATCTTAATCCTTGAAGAAGTTTTTAAACAGGTGTGTTTTCAGTGACTCAAAATGCCCCAAAACCTCTGTTTTCAAAAATACCCGCCTACCTGCTGAGTAGGCCTCACACCTGTTTCAGACTGGCAGCATGTTTTGCCGCATGCACCTGCTGCCCACATCCGCTCTGGCATGCACTTTTACTACTTTTATACCAGGTGTATGTGTGCTGTGTGGGGTGTGTCTCCCTGCTGACACATCGCTACCATCTTTAATAAGTTTACCTCAATAAATCTTCCAACAATTGACCTGTGCCATGTTTTTGGAGCACTTGAACCACGGATGTACTGATGCAACAGCTTAATATTTGCCAAGGTGGGCCAATATCACCACTGCTGGCTAACATCAGCCATTGGCAAATCACGTGACATGAACAGATATGAGCAGGCCTTTCCACAGATTTGGCTGAGCCCCTGATAAGTCCAGAGAAGGGGCTCTCCCCAGATTTGATTTACTGATTATATGAATGCATGTGTTGGATCAATAGCATTGGTGTTAGCATCTTGGCTATCAGTGACTTCATTTTGGAGCTGAAAGTGTTTCAAGCTGTTACTGGGTTTTGGTGTTGAAATTATTTGTGCCACTTTTTAACCCCTTTTAACTGCTTTTTCCATCCATTGTTGTCACTTTCATTTGCCAGAAATTGTTTGCAGTTTAAACCTGTTTTCCTTTTTTTAACCATATTTGCCACATTTCAAGCCCTTTGTATCCCAATGCCCATTTTAACCATATTTCACTGTTTCTCACAGCAATTTTTACCACTTACCACCTATTTTTGCAATGTTAACTATTTTTTGACACTTTAAACCCATTTTTGACACTTTTAAACAATTTTTCTACAGCTTACTACCACTGTTTCTTCACGTTTTAGCAACTTTTATCCAACTTTTGCCACTTTAAGTATTACCTCTGTAAACCCATTTCAGCCACCTAACCCCTCTTTTCCATTTTTATGCACATTTTTGACACCTCTAAGTTATTTTGCCAATTTCTTAAACCTCTTCTACCACTTTTGCTGCCTGTTGTGCCACTTTCAGTCTTCTAGTAGCCTCTGTTAACCCATTTTAACCCCTTTTCACCACTTTTTATGCCCATTTTGCCAATTTTAATAATCTGTCAATGTTTGTTGTATGCATTCTTGCTTTTTTAAACACATTTTTTGCCACTTGAAACACACTTTTACCCCATTTTCTGCATGTTTTTGCCACATTTAGACAATTTATCCTTTATAAAGACCTCAAAACCTAAACTCATCAGAAGTGAATCTTCTATTATAAAATGACAGACATCATTGAAATTCAAAATTAGATACTTGTTTTTCTCAGTTAGAAATTAGAACTGTTAGAGAAAAAATATATATTTTCAGTGGAATGGTTTGTCTTAGATCAGTTGCTAAACTCTGCTCTGAAATAAAAGATGTGGTGTGACATAGAAAACCTTTGGTTGAGCCAAATGATAAAAGCACATGTGGTCGTAAAGGTTCCTCCGACCAGCCAAAAACAATTAAAGGAAATGTTTACACAATCAGTCACAGAACTGTGATTTTGAAGGTTAACATAGCAGACAGTAGACCAGCTCAGTTTATTGGGACTTCCTGTAAAAGACATTTATATCTTTGGTTAAGAAAACATCCCATCTATTTTCTCCACAGACTGATGGGAGTTGTGGCATTATTGCATCAGTCTATTAAAAGAAGTTGGATATTTTTCATGACTCATCCTCATCAGTCCTTACACACAACCACCCATATGGAACGGTGTTTCAAACTCAGAGCCTTTTGCCCATCCTGAACAGACGCTGTTTGGTGGATCATTAACTCGGCACATCGTGGTAAGGCTGTGTTCAAGAGCCTCGGCCCCTCTGCTTTGCATTCCTGTCACAACCACTACGTGCCTTTCAGGAGGAAAGACGTGCACGGACTGATGGTCATAGAGCCCATGTGCCTTATTAAGTCCCAGGTGAAAGAGAAACAGCTTCTCCGCCCGTGTAAGAGAATCTCATCAGCTTTGATTTTTTTTATGTAGCAACGCAGAAACTCCACTTTTACCAAACTTATAGCAAAAACGTGGCACTTATTCAAACTAAAGCGTGGAAAAGTTGGGCATAAAGAGTCCTTTCTAGTCTTTGAATCAATTATTCACAGGGAAACCCTCATGTGGTGTTACATTTTAACATCTGCAGCTTCATGTAAACCGAGGTTAAGGTTAGAGGACATGGGTATACATAGTAATGGCACTGACTGACTTTCCTCATGTCCATGGATAATAAAGCAAATGGTTGGAACTGGCTTTCCAGTCATGGTACATGAAGCTTTATACAGACGGATTAGAAAGCAGATTTTAGCATCATCCCTACTGATGATGACTACGTTAAAGTACATTTAACACTGAGTAATTCTGATTTACAGTCAGTGGGTCATTTTTAACATCTCCATACATAGTTTTACCATCATATAAGGGCCTAAGGCCTCGTGCTCCAAAGGACCTCAAGATATAGTCACAGCTGTGCAGCTGATAGGAGTTACACATCTTAAGTTTCTTTTGCTAAGTGTGTGAAGTGTGTATTTTGAATGTAAACAAGGGGCCAAAAGTGAATGAAATAGCATCAAAATAAATCTTAATAATCCAAAAAAGTCCCTTGGGAGGACATTTGGCCCCAACAGCAAGGTCCAAGCCCTCAAAAAGTGTCAAAATGTCTCCATATCAAGCAATTTACAGTTAAAAAAATCTCCAGAGACATATTTAAGCAATAAATTGGTGGAGAACTGTGTGGAAAAATGGCATGTAATATTAAAAATGTATTATTTGTGGCAATAGATAATACCTCAATAAGTAATAAGTAATAAATATTACATTTTTATAAGTTGCACCTAGCCTCGAAACATGTTAAGATATCACAGTGATGTGGTGAGTTTGAGTTATAATGCTCTTAAAAATACTGGTCATTTTGGTCTTTGCCTAGAACCTCCAAATGACTACCACCCCTAACTGTTTCTGATGTTTCAGCATTTTCATAGACAAGAAAATTTACCTACCTACTTTACAAACATACACCAGGCATGTTTCGTCAAATTATATTTACTATATTCATCTTATATTCACCGTTTTTTAAGAATGACCTGGAAATTACAGTGAAGAATTCAGGGATATTGTATTTGCTGCAGCATGTGCGGCTTTCTTTGACCTATGTTTTGCACACAGGCACTTTAGTGACAGGTAATCAAAGTGGGAGAAGAGCGTCTCTCTTTGATTAATCACTGCACAGAGATCCAAGGGGATTTGAAGAGGCAATATGCAGTGCAAACAATCAATGGTCAAAACAAATTGTACCCTGAGGACAAGTGTATTGATTAAATAGTAGAGTATCAAACCAGTACTGAACCACCAATGCAAAGCTAAAGCAGTTCTGGATATATATATATATATATACATATTACTCCAAAAAATGCATTATCATCTGTTTATTTTATTCTGCTAGTTTGTTAAAATACCAGCTGATCTATATGCATTAATAACTAATTTATTTAAACTATGAGTTTAGTATGGTTATTATTCAAGATTAAGTTAGAAAATCAGATGAGTGGAAGATTGTTTAAAAAGTAACTGAAAAATGTATTTCATTATTAAATATCATTCTTGAATGCCATTTTTGGATAACTGGAAACTTGACATTTATCTTTAATTTATAAAGTTAAAAAGAAAATACATTTTAGCGTGTCTGATGGAGTTGACGAAAATCAAGATATGATTGGCAATAAAGTCAGATTTGGGGAAAAATGATAAATTAAAAATCCGTTCCTACATATAACTGCTAGTTGAGACCTAAACTTACACAAAGATCCATCTCACATAACTGTAGTAAAACCAAGGTACAAAATCAATTCAAGAGCATGTTTTGTCCCTTTTCTCAAGAATCAGATATATATTCAGATATATGAGTCAAAAGAGCAATGCATTAAGTACCACTGCATTAAGGACTCATGTTTGATGGTGTAACATAAATGTTTATATTAGGTGAGTCATACAGCCAAGTCAGTGAGCAGATTTTATCTGACCTGCAAGGTGTTTTGGGGAGACAGAATATTCTGAAAATTTATTACGATATTTTCATTCATTTAAAAAGCTGTGCATAGTTGGAGTAGAAGACCAGCGCAAATATAATTCATATGCCATGACACTGATAAATGTGGCAGGCAGATGAAGCCAAACTGGTATCCTAAAGAAGAACAGTTTGGGAGCTGAAGCAGGGCTGAGCCAAATGACCCGGATCACTAAAAAGAGCTGTAATTCTCATCACTAGCACATGTTGGAAGGTATCTGATCGACTGCACAAAACAAGAAAAGTTAAAAATAATATCATCTTATTTGAGCACAAGGACTTGTTATGGTTGGCTGGGAGCAATAAGTGCTGCGTATTCTGTTTTCTATTGTCCCTGGTATTAATGGAATTTAAACGCAACTGACAACTCCCTTCTTGTATTGTCAGTGTTTGGCACATGCTCACAACAACATTGCACAAAGCCTAGCTTTCTGGTTTCGAAACACTACTCTTTCATTAATAGCATTAAAAGAAATAGCTCAAGTCGGCATTAGTCTATTTAAATTGTAAGATATAAAGTATACTGTATTTGAATCTGCTGTGGCGTCACTGTTTTTCTCCAGAGGAGTTCTCTATCTTTAAGTCTGAGATCAGCTACACAACAACAGACAAAAAGTTAAAAGTTGTCAAAGTGATAATAGCGATCTTTTTCCATGTTTCATGTCTGAACCGTGTCAGTATGAGTGCAGGGGAAAGCTTACCTGTTCAGGTTACAGTGTCCTCTTCAGGGAAACAGGCGCTTCCAACTTTGAGGCTTGTCTGACTTCAGAGCAGCGCGAGGATGGCTGATACTTCTTTCACAGATTCAGGGTCACACAATTTACTTTATTCGGCTAAAATAGTCATTTAAAAAAGTCCTGTTCTTCCTTCTGAGGCGCCGGGACGTTTAGACTGTGTTTGTGTTGGATTGGACTTGCAGTCCAGTCTTTCCAGCAGCGCCTCAGCTCGCTCCTCCCTCTCCTCCGCTCACTGACAGAAGAGACAAACCAATTAATCCACATGGGATCCGTTTCCAACCTCTCATGATGGCGAAATCTGCATACTGCTGCAACAAACAGGGATACTCACAGAGCTGCTCTTTATTAACTTGATTACTTCCAAGCAAACAGTTCAAGGTTATCTGTCAAATATTCCCCCCTTCCCATCATGCTACTCTCCACTTTGTATATCACTCTGCATGTCTTTCCTTATTGTTTTGGCAACAGACCAGCAGGTTTACTGGTCTGTCTTATGATGGGACACATAATTTATAGCATGCAGATAGCAGACTGAAAATCCCTGCACTAATAAACTAGGAAAACAGATGGGGAAAAGAGAAATAACTGATAAAAGTGATTTACCATCCTGATAGGACAGTAAACACTATCATTACAGTAAAGTCAAACAGAGAAACTGAACACAGTCTATCCGGGGGTGTGTTGTATTACTCACTATTTATTTATCCATTCATAATTGTTTCATTGAGAAGCAGCCATAAATCTGCATCTACAATTATACAATTCATATTGGCTTTGCACAAAACAAAAAACTTTATTTAAGGCATGATTAGTGGAGGCAGATGTGGCATCAATGGACCCCTACAGCACAGAAGGATCCCATGAAATACAGCAGACTTAGATGATTAGTCAAAAGTAAATAAGATTTCACAAAATACTTTAATTATTCTGCCTATCACAGTGAAAGAAACATGAGTGTTAATTTGGAAATTCTAATGACACATGATTAATGCAGAGAAATTGAGTTACATTAATAACACATGTTAATACAATAAAATGACAGCAGTAAACATGTTACAGATTCATGAACATTTCTCCTGGAGTGTTGTTTTTTTTTTTTTTTGCATAAAGAAAGTGCATGGAGGTAAAATGACAATTTGTCTTTACAGTAATTGGTCATAATGTAAAGAGCACACAAACGCAGGAATGTGATTTGCCCATAGTTTGACATTGTCTCATAACAAAGAGATTACATTCTTCTGTAAGTCTTCAATAAATTCCAGTTTCTCAAATTAAATGTTTCATCTTTCAATAACTACGCTGAAAGCTTTTTAAAAACAGAGACAGCATTCATCTTGTTCTTAGAGGCAAAATAGGTCTGTTACAGTAAAATAGTTATGTATTCATGAAAACCTCAAAAGCATAAAAATGCCACTGTATGGTTTTGTTTCTGATATGCCATCAGTAGTGCTGATGCTTCCTCTTATCTATTGATATCATTAATTTAAAGTTATAAAAATCTAGCGGGATAAAAAAAAAGCTTTAACCCACCCTGACTCTATAATCCATTTTGTCTTGTCACAAATCTTTAAATGAGATCCCATGAATCCAGAAGCAAGGGTAAAGCTTAGACTAGTGCATCATGTGTTGTTGACACCACGCCTGTGATCGGAGGCTCAGTATGTAAGAGGACTCAGGATGAAGAGGCGATCCTCCTCCTTCCTGATCCACTTCAGCAGCTTGGTGACAGCAGAGACAGCCAAGGCCTTGGTCCCTAGCGGACTGAAGCAGAGGTAGAGCTCGAAGCCACTTGTCACCTGAAAAAAAGAGTCAGACATATGATGGGCTGGGCTGTGTGTTATGGTAATATTACAATTAGAACTGTCAAAATTTTTAATTAATTTTGACTGAATTAACATTAGAAGTCCATGATCACGCTGGTGTGATGTCCTCGTGTGCTATTTTTGTCACGTGGGATCATGGAAACAAAGCCACATTTGCACTGCAACAACTTTTTTTTTTGGAAAGTGTGAGTTTTAAGCTCTTTCAGTTTTTGTTTGATGCCAACAGGTCAATCAAAACAGGAAATATGAGTTGCAAATTTAACAGAAATTAATTTTACAAATGGTGTACAGTGTTCCATACTGTACATGACTGGCACTGGTAATTTCTTCATAGGACTCCATGTCTTTTATTTTTCTTTTAAGGAAAAAAAATACTTCCTTACATTTTTACTATCTGACAATTATTCACTTTGTTAAATGCAGTCCATGTAATCTAATTTTTTACATTAAATATTGTACAGTGGGACAATAGTTTAAATTGAGAAAAAAATGCAGATATGAGCATATATCTTTGTATTTTTCTGCATTTAGTTTGATTTTGGCTCACTTATACATCTTTATATTTTAAATTTGCAATGTTTGGGAACTACTCAGTCTTGGAATGCATAGATTGCCATTTTGCCCTCTGTGTACTCAAGTATGAAAGTTAATTCAAACTTTGGCATTGTTAAGTGGACCAAAAATACCTATAAACACATACGTATTCTTTGGAAAAAATATTCATTTTAGCTTTATATATGTAATTTTACCACTTTATCACTACCATTTTTGTGTAAGTTACAACATTCCTGTGAATTGTGTTTTATTCACGATTCCTTGTCTATATGATTGTTTATCCATTGAGCAAGGTTTTTGATATTCTATTCCATTTTTCCTTCCTTTGTATTATTCTATTTAGTCTGTCAAACATGTTACTACTACTTGTTGTATTCTTTTATTTTTAAATCAATTATTTTTCTTTTCATTGTGTTTTTCACAAATGAACTTTAATGTTTTTGTGAAGCACTTTGTAACGTTGGTTTTCATAAGTGCTATATAAATAAACATTATTATTATTTTTTATTATTATTATCATTATTATTATTTTCTACATTTCCAACTCTTGAAATTAAATCATCTTTTTTCTTTTTTCTTTTTTTTTTTAAATACCAATTTTCAAAAACCTTTCTTGATATTTTTGTGGGGTTTTTTTGGAGGTCCAATATCTAAAACTGTAAGTTAAAGTTGCAAAAAAATAGTTTTAATTTCATTGAGTTAAGATTGTGCCAAAAAAAAAAATGATAGCAAATATGGGCATAGTAAACATTTTCTAAGTGGTTTAAGTTCCCACAAAAAAAAAGAAAAAAGGCAAAAAATAGCCCGTGGGATTAATCACAGGGGTGAAAATGCGTATGATGATTTATCACTTTCTGATGACTTCACACAACCAGCTAAAGTAGCTTTCCAACTTCGATTAGAACACCTGTGAAAACCTGCTCTGCTCTTAATTTCTATAATTATATGTCTCCACTCCTCCTGTTTCAAAAGCTAATAAAAAGTTTGATGCCATTATGAAATATGTCCTTTCTGACTGTTTTGTTATTATTATATCTACCCATAATGCAATCTTTCTCAAGATATTGACATATGGGAGTAATTTTGATAAATTAATTTTTAAAAAAGCCTATAGTTAAGTAGATGGCTATTTTAATGAATGACAGCACTTACTACAATATTTTTAAACATACACGTGGCATACAGAATTGTAGTTTTAGCATATACAGTACAAAACTAAATAGTCTGAATATCATAACTTTAAATAACAAGTTTCACATCTTATGATTGAGCTTACACTGACTATGAAGCGTGTGTTTACAACCATTTCTTCCTATTACATCAACTATGTAAACATTACGACATAATTGAGGCTATCTTCAGCACTACTGACACACCTTTTAGAGGGTGTAGAGTTGAAACTAAGAAAAACAAGGTAGCGTTTTTTTTACAGGTGTCTTGATTGTTCTTAACTCACACAGTACATCCTCAATACAAATACCAGTCCTGTGCAGTTCAATGAGACATACAATGTCTGATTTATTAAACACTCTTTTAATACATGCCATCAGCTGATCCAGTGGAGGGTATTCTCATCCATCTTTTTTGCTTCTATGTAGGACTGACTGTAGTGTGAAGTCTGTGATAAAGTCCTTGTCTATATTCTTTATGAATCTCTCTTCCTCTTAAACTAAATGTATATTTTGTAATTAATCTGTAATAAAACGGAGAGAAAGTCAAAGGAGGTAGGGTTTTATGCCCGTTTCAGACTGCAAGCGTGTTTTGCTGCTTGTGTGTGCCGTGCATGTCTGCTCCGGCTCCTGCTGTGGCGGCTTTCACACAGGGCAAGAGTTTTCTGCGTGTCAGCCGCATCTCCCTGCTCTCAAAGCCCTGTCCTTCTTCATAAGTTTTACCTCATTAAACCCCACTAAAAGCGACTTGATTCAGTGTACAATGGAAGTTTGTCGGGAACTATTCAAAATAAAAGCATTCTGTACAAGTGAACGGAGTTTCTCTATAGAAATGCTAAACCAGGCTTTTACTTTGAAAAGCACAAACCAGAAAAGCATTCATACGGTGTTTATCTTTCCTGTGACATATTCAACCAGTGTGGAGACAGAAAGTTTCACTAATAGTTGCTCTTTAGAGAACAACTTTATCAAACAGGCACATTTAAGCTTGTGGCGTTCCTCAGGGTTATCAAGAAACACATTGTAAACAAATCTATGTGCGTATTTGCCACAACCATGTAAATATGGCTCTCCATTTTTCATTTTCCTGTCTAATATGGTCCACAGCCACACGTGGTACAAGGAAAAAAAAGGCGAGACTTCGACTCTCTCAACTCTCCGCGCCTGAGCCGGGCATATCAGTTGATATGCGAGAAGCAGCGCACATGCAGGCAGTCCGAAAGCCTTGACTTGTTAACATGTAATCACACTAAAAAATCCACGCGTTGCAGTTGAGACGCGCGCGTCACACTCCCAGTCTGAAACGGGCTTTAGGTGGGCATCTGTCAGGCCATTTAAGGGGTGCCAACGACTTAAGCATACTCAAATTTGAATAAGGCTGCATTAGAGTATACCTTCTTCTAAATACACACCTTATGAAGAGTATATAAAATAAGAGTGTGCCATTTTCTGTACATACCACTACACCACAGGGCACAAGTATCTTGTGTTTACTTTAAATTTTAAATCAGTGCTAAATGCATTATTCTGAATAGCTTTAAACTGCATGCATGTGATGAAATGACACTTTGGCAATGTACTTTGATTTTTTTGTGCGAAAATGCTGAAAAATTTTGCATGGATTATGTGGTAAATGTAGTCTGATGTATTTTTTTCTTTTTTTCTTTTTATAGTTGATTCTTATTTGTTGTGAAAACTGAGTCAGGCTCTCTCTTCACAGCACCAGGCTTACCCATGCCATCAGGTTTTCACTTTCAGTGCACCGATACAAGGAGCGAAGAGGTCTGGTTGGATGATGCAAGCGGCTATGAAGGTCCTGGTACAACTCCATCAGTCTCTCCTGCTCATCATCACTCTGGTACACAACAGGAAAAGCTGGGCTGGAGAAAAAAGGAATTTGTAAAGAGCAATGCATAAATACTTGTACAACAGAGAGAGATGCCAGAAATTACAGCAGATACTGAATTACTCAAGGCTCTAACAGAGTGTTTCTTAATCAAAAACCACTGAGATATATTCTAATATGATCCAGCAGACGTCCTACCCACCTGGTGTAAAGCCCTGAGCTCTTTGATTTATACAGGAAGTGCCTCAGCTCTGGGATGCCAACCTGCTCCACACTATAGCTGGGACATTTGAGCGCCTCCTTCAGGGCCTGGTATGCACTGCGCTTGTTCAGCCTATCCAGAAATCGCTGCTTGCAGTCGGACATGTTAAAAAAGTCCTCTCGGTCAGTAGAAACCAGGATGAGGCAGAGATCAGAAGCAGGCTCTAGATACGAAATGTGAGCGTGGAAAAATCCTGCAGTGTTGAACTTTGGCAAACAGATGGGCGTCCAGCCTTCACCCTCCCGGAAGGACGATGAAGAACCTACCAGGTTGAAGACCAGGTTCAAGTCTATGTGGTGCAGGAACTGGTCCTTTTTTCTCACTAGAGTGACCAGGCGATCCCCCGCCAGCAGGATGGAGAAGACCAGGTTTTTAGCTTTGGCTGCCTGCAGGCTCGATGACACCACGTCCCTGGCGGAGCTGGGCAGAGGCAGGCAGGTGACGGCGCTGAGCAGCAGACCGGGGTCTCGATCCAGCCGGTGCAGAAGGTTGTCTGTAAGATACTCAGAGCCAGCCAGCAGGCGGCGCAGGTCGTAATTCTGCTTGTGCTGAAAGATGTGGTTGAGTTGGGTGAGGGTGAGAAGGCTGACGATCTGGTAGTAGATGTACTGTAGCTCCCGCAGCAGCTCCTTGTCTGACTGACAGGTTCTGGACACGCCCACCAGGACTAGAGGGCTCTTGGCAAGGAAGACCACTTTACAGCCATCTGACACACAAATGTTAACAGAATTTAAATAAACATGAAACATTTTAACAAAGAACATTTCTGAACTCTTATTTTTTATGTGTGAAGTGTGTTCTGACCTGCATGGATGGAGCGGATGATGTTCTTCTCAGCCTCCACAAACGATACAAGGGCCATCATCACCCCCATGGTGCTGGACAGGGCCTCCTCCGTGCCATAGCGGGAGTAGATCGGCTTTCCAGCCTCGCTTAACACAAACACGTGTTTTCTGTGGCTCCTCCACGCCTCACTTGACACATCTTCCTCCTTTGTGCGACTCTCAGATGGAATTTCATTGTTGTGCTGTTCATCTATGCTTTTCTCTCCCACTAGTACCTCAAGCTCCTCTGCAGACTCGATGGGTTTGTCCAGCTGAGCCTCCCTCCGAACCAGTTCTTCAGTCTCTGCAGTCAGATCTTCAAAAGACTGTGCACGGACAAACATAGCACTCTTCTGACCTGCACCTGCATTCAAAGAGGAATAAGCTTTATGCCTAAGAGTGACAGTAATACTGTAAGTGAGTAGACCCTCTGAGAACAATAACGCTCTGTTTGCATCTGTTTACACAGCATTTTTCAAGAGGATTTAAGAACACATACACTTAAGGTTCCCAAAAAACCTTTAGAGGAGAGGGTTTTGTAGAAACGGTGTACTAAAGGGTGTAGTAAAACCAGAGATACATTTGCAAAATCATCCAATAGGGTGTCATATTTTAAGTTGGGTTTTTTCTGGTTATGTAAAAATATTATTTGAAAAGATTTCCATCAAGATCATAATTTTTTCTTTTGTAGGCTGTCCAAATCTGCTTTTTTTCTTCATATTATTCCCAAACAAAGATTAGATTTCTTAACAAAGTTTCAGAGTTAGAAACACTTGAAAGAGGAAGCGAAACTAGGGGGTTTCACAGATATAATTCTGGGTAATGTTAGTGCTGCAGCAAAGAAGTGCAGAACAGCTTCAGTGGCCTCTTTTGCTACTCTGTCTTACATGGATAAGTCAGTCCCAGACAGCCAGGTTTATTGGTGGCCTGTCAAGGCTGCCGAAAAAGTCTGGATGGAATGAAATATGGATGAAATGTAATGTAATGGATTTAATAAGTGCATGCTGTGTCAGTGTAACAGAGAAAAAAAAGATATGTTTTAAGACATTGGGTTTTGCAAAGAACATTTAATAAATAAAAGTAATATAAATTTCTGCTTTAGGTGACCACTTGTCAGAGAAATGCACAAACCCTGGTCATAGCTCTTAATGAATCTAAGCAGTAAATGAAAATGAGTTGACACGACAAACCTGCAAAAAAAGTGTATATAAATTTGGAAGGAGCTCCATCATTTTTCTTTGCAGGGTTGGATTTACTCAAACTGTAAGTGAAAGACCTGTGCTGCAGTGAAAAAAAATTAATCACGGCAACAAAAATCTCATTTTTTTTCTTTAACAGTAGTAGTTCAAAAACAAAGTTTCAGCTTAAAAAGGTGCACAGTTGTCATCAACTTTTCTAAACAAACAAGGTTTGCAAATTCGTGTTCTATCTACATCTCTGTTTCTCTTTGTTCCTCTTTTCCTTTCTC
This sequence comes from Cheilinus undulatus, assembly GCF_018320785.1. NCBI lineage: Eukaryota > Metazoa > Chordata > Actinopteri > Labriformes > Labridae > Cheilinus > Cheilinus undulatus. Next base: position 15,782,813 of record NC_054867.1, read on the forward strand.
ACAAACACAGAAATGACATTGCATTGTTGTAAAAATGTGAAATGGGGAACTTATTGATTACAAAACTGTTTAAAAAATGTCAAAGTGATGCCAAACAACAGCTGGTTATAGGTTTTCTCATGGAAAAAGGTTTTACCCACAAGGAATGATGCTGAATAGCTGTTCTCTCACATTTTTGTCCAGTTTACTCTGGTACACACTTGTTTAAAATCAGCACAGCAGCATCCTTCCAGGGCAACAAATGTGTTCTCTGTTTTTAAATAATGTGACTAATTTCATAGATCCTGAATACGAACACAAAGAAATAACTCAACAAAAACAATGCGTTCATTACATCATGATAACACTTTCTTGGCGAGATACTACTTGTGATACAAGCCAGAGGAATGCCCAGACCAATGAGAAGGTTTTCCTTTGCATTAGGGACACTTGGTGTACCATCAACCTTATACTTGTACACTGTAAACATTTATGATGTTTTGTAACACCATGGATGATGGGCCATGAGGTGGGATGACATTACCGTACCACAAGTCTTTGGAAAAAGCACAGTTTGTCATCACTGTCAATAATGTATTGGCATGAACCCATGCTAGTAGTGTATGTTTATCTGTTGTGTCATAACAATTCAATGCTGGCATTTAGAGAAAGAGAAAAATGTAAGCACTGTGGAAGTGTTACACTTATATTTAGGCCTTACAACCTAGAGCAGTTCAAATTTGACACCAGAGTCACACTGCACATTTGCATGCTGAAAGTCTGCTAAAAATGCTTGAATTTGGACCTCACCTGGTTCAGTCCCCTCCACAAGACCTGGCGTGGGGCTGTCTGCCCTCTCGGAGCGAAGGTGGTCCACAGGAGCCAGAGTCCCATTCTCCCACGACACAGCCGCCCTTCGGGCTTCAACATCCATCACTGCTACTTTTGACAGGGACACACAGCTGGCAGGACATAGAGAGGAATCTTTAGGCAAAAGTCAGCAACTTCAGGATTAACTAATGACGAGGCTGTGCTCATGCTGCACATTAGTGTTAGCATATGATGCGCTTTAGTTTTACAGCCTTACTTTGACTTTAACCCCATTATTATGTTCTAGGACATTTCTGAACTATTAGACGGTCTCACTGTCGTTGTTACAAATGAGTTGTGATATCGCGTAAAAAAATAAGTGGCGCCACAGAACAACATTCACTTTGTGTTCACACCCAGTTTATTTCACTATAGCTTCCCTGTGTCCCACCCTTCCGTCTCATATATGCTGGTAAAGAACTTCAATGGCTAGCAGATAATCAACAGAATCTAAAGCTAACTGTTAGCTTGGTTTGGTCTATCGCCTTCATTCTTACAAATGGCTCGTACGTTGCTTTAAGTTATTTCCAAATCATCACCTTTCATTTCCAGGGCCTTCTTCATTTGTCCGTTGTGCTCAACGATTTGCTTGTCACTTTCACAGCAACTACCAATCAAGCAGGGACAAGAGAAAAGTACTTTTTCTTGCTAGTCAACATGCCCTGCTAGATTGCGGAAGTAGGAATTGTGGGATATGTAGTCCTATGCTGCAAAATCTTATGATGTGGAACCCGAGGGCACTATCATCCGAAAGAAATGGTTTTCAAAATTTTACCACCGTGCGACTTAATGACTGTGGGCTAGTTGCTAGTGATACTACTGTGTTCATGATGGAGTTCAGTTACGTGGAATTAAAAAATAATAATAAACGTCTAAATGAATGTAACTTTGAAGATCGGTTCATGTTTTTTCAACCAACCTGAAGTTTGTTTGGAATGCATTTTTGGTTTCTCCCACTTATTTGTGAATAGTTTCAAAGCTCAGCCTTGTCTTTTAAAATTAATCAGATTAACAAAAAATGATGTCTACAAATATCTTGAATGTACCATTCAAATGAAAAATCCTCCAAAAATTCCATGTAAATTCCAGAAAATTTTTAAGGGACTACCCCCTACAATTTCTTATCAAATTCCAAAAATGTGCAAACACATTCGCCAAAAAACATCAATATGAGAAGAAAATTCCCCCAGACAATTAAACAAATTTCCATTAAAAATCCTGAAAATTTCGAAGAATACCCTCATCCTAAATCTCTAATCTAAATTCTAAAAATATATATATAACTAATCCAATTCCCTTACATTACGAAAACCTTTTCTTAATTCAAAGTAAATGTCAAAATATTTCACTGAAACTTTATTAATATGCCAAAACATTCAAATAAAAAATCCTCCAGAAATTCCATGTAGATTTTAGAATTTTTTCAAGGAAATGCCACATAAAATCTCCTTTAAAATTCCCCTTAATTAATAGCATATTCTCCAAAATTTCATAAAAATGAGACAAACATTCCCTCAAATATCCAAACAAATTCCGTGAAATTTCCATCAAAAATCTTGAAAATTTTAAATGACAACCTCAACTTAATTTCAATTAAAATTCCAAAGATTTACAAATACATTTCCCAAATTTTCATTTAATTACCTTAAAACTTTGAAGCCCCCCCCCCCTCCATTAATAAATGAATAAATGCATGAATAAATTAATAAAATTCCCTAAAATTACAAATACATTCCCTAAAACGCCACGAAAATGCCTGACCCCCCCCCCCCCCAAAAAAAAAACATAAATAAATGAATAAAAAGATCAATAAATAAATAAATAAAATTCAAATGAAAATGCAAAAAAACATTCAAGCAATTTACCCCCAAAACCTTATATAAAACTCTCCAAAATATACAATCATATTCATAGAATTTTACTGAAAATGCTTAAATGTTTCCAGGCAAACCCCTCAAAATATCCAAACTAATTCCCTTAAAATTAGCCCGAAATTTCAATAAAATTACATGAAAACTATTTCAAAATTTAGAAGCAAAATCATCATTATGTTTTTCAAATATTCAATGATATGTCCCCTTGTAAATCTAAGATAGTTGATGGTGCATTTACTGAACTATGGTACGCAATCCGCGTTTACGAGCAGCACCCGAATGCAACCTAAGGGGCGTGACTAACGTTTGAACGTACAGCGGGGAAACAGCAGCAGCAACTGGAGTAAGGACTGTGTCCATGATAGCTAAAGCTGCTGTGCAACGATTGTTTTTTAACTCGTTTCATTTTTTTTAATACAAAGAGAAGCAGGGATGCTTGATTCCAGCGCAGGACTGCGCGATAACTTAACGTCTTCCTTTTGTAAGTATTACAACGCGTATAAAGGCTGCTAACACCAACTGGAGCTAAGTGCATTAGCCTAGCTTCGTTGTTACGTCAGGGGTGAATGGCCAGTAATATAATTGCTAACTGTATTGTTAATACACACTAACGATTTCCTGACTATCTTAACAGGGTGATACTATTACAGTAAGATGCCTATCCGAGCATATTGCACAATTTGCTCTGATTTCTTCGACCACTCCAGAGATATTGCTGCCATCCACTGCGGACACACTTTCCACCATGAATGGTAATCTAAAATTGAAGTTAGAAGAAATACAAAAATTCTGGCATATTTTAAACAGTGAATGGTATGTTTCTTATCTCATTTTAGCCTGCTCCAGTGGTTTCAGACGGCGCCTACAAAAACATGCCCACAATGTAGGAAACAGGTAATGTCGTGGTAAAATAAACACCAATACAACATCGCACTGCTAACTTACCATCATAGGTTAAGCTTATATCATCAGAGGAAAGCATCATCTTACATTCTTGTTTCTTATGTTTACAGGTCAGCACCAGGCACATTATCAGCAAGTTGTTCTTTGACATTGGTGGAGAGGGCGATGAGGCATCAGCAGACCCTGAAAGCTTGCAGGTAATATAATCCAAGCAGTTTAACTGACAAGGTTTTTACACAAATGATTGAAAAGAGGGAATCAGTATTATTATTTGCAATTTTCAGAATCAGATGGATGCTACAGATAGTACTTCTTATCATATCAAATGGATTTGAATTGATGCCATGCCTTTTTTTCTCATTGTGTGTTTTGTCCATCCCCAGAATGAGCTTGATAGGATGAAAGCCCTTTTGAGCTCCAAAGGTAAGAAAACTGACAGTGATGTGATGCTTTACTATTTAAGAAATATTTGGCTGACTTCATCGATTGTATGTTTGTTTTGTAGAGCGTGACTGGCGGGACAAACAGAAGGTTGTGGATGGTTTGAAGGAAACTGTAGATAGGCAGAGGAGAGACCTGGACAGTGTGCGTAAAGAAGTTATGGAAAAGGAGATGCTTTGTTCTGCCCTGAGGGTAAGCTGTTGCTAACTTGTCACGTATTGTAAGCACATCTCAAATTCTCCTGTATAATTACTTTTACTGTGACTTGTCTTCTATATACCTTTTATTTTCTAGATCTATCTATTCCTAGTATCATGTGTATTAGCTCACTGGCTTCGGGTTTCTACACATCACACACATAGTTGAGCAATTTTCTTGACATGAAAAATTAGAGACAAAGCTAAATGTCCTTGGTAATCTAATTTATTCAAAACATTTCCCTGATTTAATTTCAGACTTCCCCAAAGCAGATGACATTTTCATCTAAAAGGGATTTATTATCAGAATAAGAAATGCTTTATTAATCCTGGGGAAGATGCACTATATGGACAAAACATTCTATTTAAATGCATGTACTTTGATATGAAGCCCCCACCCCTTTGCAGCTGTGAGCTTCCACTCTTACTGCAAGGCTTTCCACAGGATTTTGGACTGTTTCGGTAGGAATTTGTGCCTATTCATTCTGTAGAGCATTTACGAGGTCAGGCACTGTTGTTGGATGACAAAGCCTGGTTTGCAATCTCCGCTCCAATTCATCCCAAAGGTACTCAGTGGGTTTGAGGTCAGGGCTCAGTGCGGATCAGCCGAGTTCTTCCATACCAAACTCATCAAACCATGTCTTTATAGCCCTTGCTTTGTGCGCTGGGGCACAGTCATGTTGGAATAGAAAATGGCCTTCCTCAAACTGTTGCCACAAAGTTGGAAGCATAGCATTGTCCCAAATGTCTCGGTATGCTGAAGCCTTAAGATCCCCCCTCACTAGAGGTAAGGGTCCTAGCCCAAACCCTGAAAATCAGCCCCATACCATTGTCCCTCCTCCAACAAACTTCATCATTGGCACAGTGCAGTCAGGCAGGTAACACTCTGCCTGCATCCACCAAACCCAGAGGACAAGGACATGCTTTCTCTGCTCCACAGTCCCTGTGGTGTGCTTCACACCATTCCATCATTGAAATTTGTGATGTGAGGCTTGCATGCAGCTGCTCGGCCATGGAAACCCATTCCATGAAGCTCCCGTCACACATTTTAGTGATTACATCAATGTCAGTGGAAGTTCAGAACTCTTCAGCTAAGAAGTCAGCAGGGCGTTGGTGACTTTTACACACCATGCACTTTAGCAGACATGGACCCCTCTCAGTGATTTTACATGGTCTTCTGCTTAGTGGCAAAGATGCTGTTGTCACTAAATGCTTCCACTTTCTAATAATATCACTTACAGTTGACAGTGGACTGTTTAATATCCAGCGGATATGCAAATTCACAAACCGTCTTATTGCAACGGTGACATCCACCACAGACCACTTTTGAAGTCGCTGAGCTCTTCAGAATGATCCATTTTGTATCACAAATTTTTGCAAATGGAGACTGCATGGCTAGGTGCTTGATTTGATACAGCTGTGGCAACGGGTCAGATTGAAACACCTGAATTAAATAATGAACAGGTGTGGCCAAATACTTTTGTCCATATTGTGTATGCTATGTCATGTTGGCGATCCTATCAAATATTGACTGTGGTTTATGGAAAATAGTGTTAAGACATAGTTTAACATCCGATAAAAGTGCATCAAACTTTGAAAATAATTGTAAGACATGTAAGGGTGCTAAGAAAGTACTCATGTTGGTACTCAACAGTAAGTACTTGTATTTGGTCTGAAAATGGTGGTGACAGTGCATCAGGTGTTACAAATGCCTGAATCCTTGTTATAATCTACATATTCCAAAAAATGAGTGCTAAATATCTGGATTATATTTGCATTATGCTATAATCAGTGCTATGCTATGATCAGTTTGCTATAATGCAAGAATCCGATTTCCACAGAAAGGAACATGTTGATGTGTTCCTGTCGTACCAGCTAGACTGTCACTGAAAAATTTCCTGGAAAAGTCTTTCTAGAAATGAGTAAGGTCCCTGCTAGATTATTTTCATCTCTGTGTAGCTGCAGTTTTTGAATTTCCCTTCTGGGAGTCACAAAAGGATTGTCCTCCTCGTTAATGAAAACCAGGTTCTGTGTTGCTTCATCACTCTCATCTGTCTCTGAAATAAAGTACTGTTTCTTAAAATATGTGAATATGTTTATATTTTCCTTTTTTTTTTCCCTCACAGAAACAGATGTCTTACCTGGAAACACAACAGAATGATGTTCAGGCTGCTAAGGAGGAGGCCCGGCGGCTCAGAAACAAAATGAAAACCTTTGAAAGGTATAGCTATTTAAGTCCTGCTGTATCAAAATTTAGCCACACGTTCTTGACTCCTCATAACAACATACACTATTTCAAAAGAATAAAAAAAGTTGAAAAATTTGTGTAAGAATTTCATTTGAATTTAGAAATGATCACTGAGAGAAACGTTGTGTTGATTAACTGTTCAACAAAACAGAGACTTTTATCATTCAGTTCACTTTGCTAAAACGGTTAAAGAGGTTCAGTAAATTGATGAAGCATCATTTTATCAGAATTTTTAAGTATGATGATCAAATTCTTAATATTTACTTTCTATTAAAATAAAACAAAAGTCATGGACATGCTACACTATTCACTAATAGTGTTTGTGCTGCTCCAGCTTGGAGGTTTTATTACAGGGCCAGAGAGATGAGGTGGAGTCTATGATCACAGATATGGGCATCAGCCAGGCAGCTGTGGAGCAGCTCTCCATCTATTGCATCTCACTCAAAAAGTAAGGAGCCCAGAAGCTGTTTTCTTTTTTCTTATATTTTTCACAAAAAATGGTGAGATTGTTGGCTATTTAAATACAGCTTTAATGTCTTCTTTCATTGAGTATGTCTCCTTCCTTCCTTTATAAAGAGAATATGACAATCTAAAAGGGGGCCTGAAATCTTCAAATGACATGTGTGAGAAGCTCAAGAGAGAAGTGCTCACCTCAAACAATAAGGTAACTTTGCACTGTGTATTTAAGTCACAGCAGCACAAGAAACAAAGTGTTGAATGTGAAATCTCTAAAACATAGCTTTTCTGTTTTGTTTAAGTTACACAAAGCTTCCCTGGAGGTGAATAAGACCAAAGAGGAGATGAAGTCTCTGCAGAGTGATCTGGCCAATGCTGACAAAGAGATCTCTGTAAGAGAAATCTTATAAGGGTATTCAGATAATTGAAGAGGAATAAGATGCTTTCTCTTAAATGTCATTGAAGTTCATTGTTGTCACCCCTGCGTGTTTGTCTGTCCAAAGAGTCTGAAGAAGAAAGTAGAAATTCTTCAGAGGACTCTGAGCACCCCAACACGGACTAATGAAGCCCTGAGTCGTCTCGTTTTTGAGAGGTACTGTATGTCTCCCTGTGACTGAAGGGAAATCTTACAACTTTTTTCTTTTATTAAAAAACATCCCAATCACACACTTTTGTTGGAATTACTGATGAGTTTCTCTTCTTGTGTTTAGCCCAGCCCCAATGGAGCTAAAGCACCCTCATCTCCACCAGCCTGTAGGTAGCGAGGACATTGACCTCAACATGACTTATGATGTCACTACGCCAGATGATGTAGCCAAGAAGCCAACGCCGGTCCCTTCAAAGAAAATGCGTCTTGACCCTCCAGTGTAGGTTTAATGTGGCTGATTTTGGCAACATGTTTTGTGTCTTTTTGCTGTAAAGCAGAACAGAAAGATGTTATGCTTACTTCTCGCTTCTTTTTCTCAGGTTTTCTTTGTCAAAACACAGTGAGAAAAGTTCAGTTACAAGCAAGGTAGGTTCATAAATGTCACTCAACTTAATCCTTTTTCAAATCAGGAACTCAAGCCCATATTTTTTCTTTCTTACCTCAGGCTCGAGATGAGGACGGATCCATGGATCCTTTTTTGAGGAACTCCCTCCTCTTCAGGAAGAAGACGTTTGGCAGCATGTTGGACCCACAGAGGAAGCCCGGCGCTGTATGAACTCCTGTGCTTCAGCCAAATGTTAAGACGTATATTTTGTCTTTTTAGCGGTTTGATGACAAATATTTCTTGTTTCAGGTGAGAACTGGCTATGATGGTTTAGGAGGACGCACTAAGTTCATTCAACCAGTATCCTTTTTCTATTGCTTGTAGTAAACCTGCCAAACAGTGGAGGAATGACTTTATTATTTGATATACAGGTACATCAAAAAATTAGAATATCATGAAAAAGATCAATATTTTTTGTCACTCTTTTCTGAAAGTGAAACCCATATATTGCGTAGATTTGGTTCTCATAGAGTGAAATATTTCAAGCCTTTATTTCTATAAATGTTGATGATTATGGCTTACAGGTAAGAAAACCCAAAATTCAGTGTCTCAAAAAAATTAGAATATTACATAAGCTTAATTAAAAATGGATGTTTTAAACAGAAATGTCAGGCTTCTGAAAAGTATGTTGATTTCTCTGCCTTCAATACTTGGCTGGGCCTCCTTTTGCATGAATTACTGCATCAGTGCAGTGTGGCATGGAGGCGATCAGCCTGTGGCACTGCTCAGGTGTAACAGAAGCCCAGGTTGCTTTGATAGCGGCCTTCAGATCATCTGCACTGTTGGGTCTGGTGTCTCTCATCTTTCTCTTGACAGTACCCCATAGATTCTCTATGGGGTTCAGGTCAGGCCAGTTTGCTGGCCAGTCAAGCACAGTAACACCATGGTCATTGAACCAGCTTTTGGTACCTTTGGCAGTGTGGGCAGGTGCTAAGTCCTGCTGGAAAATGAAATCAGCATCTCCATAAAGCTTGTCAGCAGAAGGAAGCATGAAGTGCTCTAAAATGCCCTGGTAGAAGGCTGTGTTGACTGTAGACTTCAGAAAATACAGTGGACCAACACCAGCAGATGCCATGGCAGCCCAAATCATCACTGACAGTGGAAACTTCACACTGGACTTCAGGCAACGTGGATTCTGTGCCTCTCCAGACTCTGGGATCTAGAAGAGTGGAGAGGCACAGAATCCACGTTTTCAGTTTTCTTATCTGTTAGTCATAATCATCAACATTTATAGAAATAAAGGCTTGAAATATTTCACTCTGTGTGAAACAAGTCTATAATATATGGGTTTTACTTTCAGAAAAGAGTGACAAAAAATATTGAACTTTTTCATGAAACTCTAATTTTTGAAATGCACCTGTATATACCTGATTGTTCTTAGCAGAGGTTTCTATCAGCTTGGCAGTGATTATTTATCTTGGCTGTCAATTTTAGATTATAGACCCAACTGATCCACCTGTTTATGTGCTATAAACAGACATTTGTGCTTATATTTGTATACAGTGCATTCAGAAAGTATTCCGACACCCGTCACTTTTGTCACTTAAATTGCTGCCTGATGCTACAGGCAGGGGGAAAATTCTCTAATCTACACTCAGTAGCTCATCATGGCAAAGTTGAAAAGTAATTTAAGAAATTTTTGCTAATTTAAAAAAAAAAAAAAGAACTACAATATCACATTGACATAAGTATTCAGACCCTTTGCAAAAGCACTTGGAAATAAACTCAGGTTCTTCCCATTCTCCTGAGATGTTTCCACACCCTGTTTGGGGTCCTCCTGTGGTAAATTAAAATGATTGGACATGATTTGGAAAGCTACACATGTCTCTTTAGAAGGTCTCACAGCTGACAATGCATATCAAAGAAAAAACAAACACAAGAAAGATCACTTGAAGTTTGCAAAAAGCTGCAGTGATGGTTGTCCTTTGGGAACTTTGTCCCATCTCCACACAGTATCTCTGGAGCTCAGAGTGACCATCAGGTTTCTTCTCCCCTCTCTAAGGCTCTTCTTCCCAGATTGCTCAGTTTGGCTGGGTGTTCAGAATTTTGGGGACCTTGCAAAGCGGATGGATACACCCATTTACTTGTTTTTCACTGGCGAATCCATCTTGTTAAGCTCCCATCTGAACCATTTGGGCCCGGTTAGAAAGTGACAGGACCAATCAGCTACTGGGGACAGTACTTTCAGGCACAGCAGAGTCGTGATGTAAACAAGCAGCAGCAAGAGGTGGGTGCAATTATGGCGGAAGAGCTTAGCGTGGATGCTGCTAAAGGGTACGTTTTATCAGAACTTGACGACATTTCTTCGTTAACAGAAGAACAAGGAACAGCAGTGAGTTGTATTCGTTTCAAAAACCACAAAAGTCGAGTACTTACATGTCTATAGTCGCCATGTTTCATGTTACTCCTTGGTAGCTGCGCACGCACAACTCGATAGCTGCTATGTCCTGTGTTTTGTTGCTCTGATTGGCCCATAGAGATGTGACAGACAGAACATTCATCCAATCACACTCCTAGTTTTTTTCAAAGCCTCTGCCTTTTCTCAAACGTTTCCTATTGTGTCAGGTTAGCATTTTGGAGGGTCCTGGTTGTGCCAAACATTTGAGAATTATGGGGGCCACTGTGCATTTGGGAACCTTCAGTTCATCAGAGTTTCTCTTTGTAGTCTTCCCCAGATTGTGCCCTGCAACAATCCTGTCTCTGAGCTCTGCAGGCAGTTCCTTTGGCCTCATGGCCTGGTTTTTGCTCTGATATGCATTGTCAGCTGTGTGGAAACGTACCAGCAACGATTAAGAAAATGGGAGCAAAATTTGAAGTGTTTTTGTAAAGGGCCTCAATATTTGTGTCAGTGTGATATATATATATATATATATATATATATATATATATATATATATATATATATATATATATATATAATATTTTTTATATAAATTTGCAAAAAATTCTGTTTTCACTGTGCCAGTATGTGGTAATAAGGTTAGATTCATGAGAATAAAAAAGTGACGGGGGTCTGAATACTTTCTTAATGCACTGTAGCTGCTAAAATTAGTTAATGCACTTGGGAACTGGTGGAAAAAGTGATGAGGTTAGTAACTAAGACTTTTTTTTTTAAGGATTTCTAGAGTCACAGAATAAATTCCAGGCTATAATCACATGTGTCAGATGACTGAAGAATCACTAATGCTATGCTAACACCTAGTTTTGCAAGATGTACAGATACTGTATTCCTAACACACCCATCCATCTGTTTGCTATACCGTTTATCCTGTTGTGGGTCGCGGGGGTGCTGGAGCCCATCCCAGCTGTCAACGGGCAAGAGGCAGGGCACACCCTTGACTGGTCGCCAGTCAGTCATAGGGGCTGTATTGCTAACACACTTAAAACTTTATTTAGTGATATGTTAATGTTGCATTTAACTTTGGTGCTCTGGTCCCAACTGGAAAGAAAGTAGAATATAGCTCCAAAAATGCATAGTGCTCCAGGTTTCACAAAATACCCCTTTAGGATTATTAAAAAATCTTGAGTAAATGTTTGCCTAAAAATGTTATTTAAAAATCCTTGACCACATGCTTCACTTCAGTCTCCTTTATCTGAGATTCGACCACTGATGAAAGCGAAAAGGAAAAAGGTAAGCAGGCCTCTGCCCAAGGTTGAGACCTGCCTGACTCTGGACAGCTTCCTGGAGTGAATGATGACCTCAGATATGGACTCTAAGGTCAGATTGCTGCATGGGATGCAGCAAATTAATGCTGCTGTGACACTGGTGACCAGCCTGGCAGAGGCTCTGTGAATAAGGTCCAAACAGGACTGCAACTTTATTTCAAAAGCAGTATTGGACTATAAACTGAAGAAGAGCGGCTGAGCTTTTCGGTAGTATCATTAACTTGGTGTACATATGTTTTTTAGTGATGTTTGAAGTACTGAGCTTGTATGTGTACATGGTGTCTTGAACAGACTTTTACTTGGTTGATTTTGTTGTGGATGTCTTTATTTTAAAGGGACAAACTGTGTCATTTGAGGACCACCTGAATGTCAGACCTCTGTTTTGTCATTTATAATCATGCTGCATCTGTTCTATGAAGCCTGCAAAATTATCTTTTTTCACTCTAATTTAAAACTATCTTCTCAGACCCTACATGTAGATATGCTGTAGGTTTTTAGTTTAGTATTCTTATCAGATGAACTCAAATAAACCAGAGTTTTTTTAATTTAGTTTTGTGTGGAGTATACAAACTCTCGTTTGTTCTTTTATTCCCAGTCTTTCTAAGTTTGATCCAAAAAAAATTGATCTTGGTTGAAATCCCTGAAGATGTTTCACTTCTCCTACAAAAGCTCTTGAAGCATCATGAAGAATTTCAACAAAGTCTAGCTGTATCAAGCTATCATAACCTGGATGACAGAACTTTCACAGACTTTATTCCCAATCCTTTCACTCCAGCATGCTGGCCTGCAGAGGGCAGTACAAACTCTGTCTTTATCTGCATACTGACAGCTGTCCTGTACTGAGAAAAGCACTGCAAGTATTTATACCTGATCCATTTGTATTTAAAATCCTGTGACAGTACAGACTGAAATCCCCAGTGAAAAAAATGTTCTTCAGTTAAACCTGAGTTGTACATTGTGATCAAGTTACAAAAGAACTACGAAATAATAGTATGGCAAATAATACATTTTAGGGTTTAGCTCTTATGGCAAAAACATCTGTAGAAACAGGAATATAGTGATAGCGGACTTTATCATGGCACAAATCACTAACAGTGAAATGAAGCTTTCTGACAATGCTCCAGTGCATGAATGTGATAACATGCCCATGATTTTGGCATGCTGCTAACCTTTTGGTGATTCTGTAGCCTTTAAATAAACAATATCAGGAAATTCCAAGCATTGTTTTTAAGAAGTAAAGAAGTAAAAGTAGCTGGCAGAACACATGTATCCTGTTCACAATCACTTGTATCCTGTCTGCAACTATAAATACACAGTTTTCACCATTAAAAGTTGCTGCTATAATAAATATATATGCTAGTTTGAATAAAAATGCTTTGTTGCATCAGTGATTGGATACTTAACGATTCTCCTGTGAGTGGTTTAGGTAATATAAATTAATTGTAGCATCCCAGGAGTCTTCATCATAAATAGTAACAGGAGAAGGTGTTGGTGCACTTTAACAGCTACTTCCTTCCAGTGCAATCAGAAGAAAAATCCACAACACCCCATACAAACAATATTTCTGAACATTCATATACACATAAAACACAATCCATGCAGTGCAACTAGAGCCAGAAAACAATGAGCTCCACTGACCCCTCGGGACTTCACGCACATTTACATCTTCCTGTAGGGGAAAGGTCACTGTTTAAATGTAACCTTTTTTTCTGTAGATCTTTTCCCAGGGAAAATTAAAACAAACCTCATCAACATGTTGAGGCATGTATTGTCTATGAAATATATTCACCACCTTGGATGTTTTTTCCCTTTAAATGATTTTTTCTAAATAAATCCTGGTCAGTATAATTTGGCTTTACTGACAAAGAATACACAGAAAAACCTCTACAGTGTACTACAAAACAATGTCAAATACATAAAAAATATGTAATCTAAGTAAGTGATGGTAAAGTAAGTGATTGTAAAAATATTAACCCCCTTCAGGCTATAGTTCTCTGCAGACTGAATAAGATTGTCCTCAAGGATTTTCCTGTATTTTGCTGCATTCATTTTACCCTCCACTTTTACAAGCCTTCCAGGGCCGGCTGCCAAAAAGCATCCCTACAGCTTGATGCTGCCACTGTTGTGCCTCACAGTGGGGATGGTGTGTTTGGTGTCTGCCAAACATAGCATCTTGTTTGATCGCCACAAAGCACCACTTTGGTCTCATCAGACCAAAGAACTTTCTCCCACTTGTCATAGAGATTTCTACATGTGTTCAGGCAAACTCTAGTCCAGATTTAGGAAGCTTTCTTCAACAGTCCTTTCTCTTTGCCACTCTCTGATGAAAAACCCAGACAACAGTTGCATGCAGAGTCTCTGCCATCCCAGATGCTGAAGCTTGTAACTCCTTCAGATTACTCATAAGTGTCTTGGTGGCCTCTCTCACTAGTCTCTTTCTTGCACGACCTGATCTTGGCAGATTTACACACAATCCTTCCATTTCTTGATGCTGGATTTAACTGAAGTCTGGGAGATGTTCAGTGCCTTGGGATTTTTTTTTGTATCCATCCCATTACTTAAACTTTTCAATATTTTTTCTAAATTGCTTGGTGTTCTTTTGACTTCATGATGTAATGGTAGCCAGGAATGTGGATTAACCAGTGACTGAACCTGCCAGACACAGGTGCCTTTATACAACCGTCACTTGAGACACATTCACTGCATTCAGATGATCCCTATTTCACTAATTGTGAGACTACTGGCACCAGTTGGCTGGATCTATGTTGAATTAGGTCAGTCACTTTAAAGAGGGTGAATATTTATGCAGTTACTAATTCTTCTATTCATATTTTTATTTAATCTGCATTATTTTTTTGAAATCTGTTTTGACTTTGACATTAAAAACTTTTTTTGTCATTAAAGCCAAATTATATTGACCATGACTTATTCATAAAAGCAATAAAAGGGTTAAACATCCAAGGGTGGTTAATACTTTTTATAGGGGCTGTACATGTGGATGTAGCAAAAGAGAAAATATCTTAAATGTAACTGTCCTTTCAGGATGGCTTCACATCCTTCAGTTCTTGTTCAGGTGTGCTTAAAAAGTAGTCCATTTAGGGTGGGAGTTCTGTTTCCATTTGTGCTTCATCCATGATTCAAAAGGTCCAAGTTTTTTGAATAAGTCTGGAGAAAAGCATCATCCCAGAGTGTCTTTGCTGGTGTTTCAAAGTTGAAACCAGGGGAAAAAAATCAAGCCAAAGCTAGGGCAAACTGAATTATTTTTCCCTGATCACCTGTCATTTCAGTGTCCATTTACTGTTAGCTGATGTAAACGCAGACCTGGTTTATTTAGTTTCACTGCGATCTGTCTGGTTCAATCTTAGACTCTCCGTTCTGCTTGTCGTTGGACTTCTGGGACAGATGTGTGGACACGGTAGCAGCCTGAACCACGGCTTTGAAACTACGCTTCCTCTTCTGGACGTTCTGCTCAGGGTGGAAAATGATGACGTAGACCTTGGGGATGTAGAGCATGCCCAGGGACACGGTGGCACTCAGACTCATGGACACTGTCAGGGTGGTTGTCTGAATGAACATCTGTAACAGAGAAACACAGGTCAGAAAGACTGCGTCATGCACACTTAGGGCCACATTATTGGGACATAATCATTTGAATTTGGCACATTTCCTCAAGTCCATCAGTAATATGATTATTTTCCAGTTCAAGAAACTATAGATTATGTCATTCCATAGGCTGATACAATGCCTTCGTTACAATTTTAATCTCAAAGCACACAAGGCAGTGTATCCCCCCTCCATGAATGATTTATGACCTGGTATATAGTCAGGAACAGAGACACTATTTATGGGCTTTAGCCATATCTAATCCTGCCTGTTCTTCCTCTTATTGCAAATCCACCAGTAATAATGAGAAGTGACTTCTCCTGAGATCTACCTCCAATAAATTATGAAGTCATTATTCCAGAAAACGGTATAGGTCATAAATAAATGAAGCCATATGTGCCATAAATAAGATATATTTGTGCCATAAATAAGTCATAAATTGTACACTATCCTCAGCAGTATAAGCAGATCCTGGTGTCTCACATGTTCATGCTTATATACTGTAGTTATTTCACAATCTCTATCATGCTTTTTATCCCTTTCTAAAAGGAGCTGTGGTGATTTATGAGCACAAAGTAGATTGTATTCATACATTTGGCCCCAGGCATGCAGAAACACTGATTCAACAGCCGTGAATGGCTACTTAATTTGTTAATACAGACATCAAGCAGGTAAATCATTTCTTTCCACACATGGTCTTACACATGATGATGCCCGTCGGCTGGACAAAAATTTGTGCCTATATTTAGCTCTTTTCTAAGTGATGATTAATTGAATGGGATGGCTGAATTGGTTGACAAGGGGTCCCTACAGTCCCTCAGCTCATCTGACCTCCTTTCTCTCCTCCCTCCTTTTTTTTTTTTTAATCCACTTCATTTCCATTCGGAGGAGGTGAAAAGACTTTGAATGCACCTCAGGCTTTAATTGTTTCAGCCTGACTGATTCATAATACAGCTCTCTATTAGTCAAAGCGTATCTTGTTTTTCAAATATTCCCCCAACAGTCTTGGACTTTGTGACAGCAGAAATAGCCCACAAGCTAAATTAAACTCAATGGCCAGTGCAGCGGAGGCAGGATGTCCTGTGAGTACAGGAGGAAGTAAATACGATATGACAGCCAACAACCTTAGATTTCCCTTTGAACATCTGAGGGATTCATTTACTCACTTTACTACAGCTTATTGTGTGTTGCATAATTCTGTTTCAACAGATCCTTGAAATGTTTCCATTAATAAAAAATACCGAGAGCAAAGAGCTGAATAAATCACCATAATAATTCCACTGAGGTCAATTTCTATTCCATTATAAAACAAAACTAAAATTAAAGACACATTTTACTGGCTGATTGCTTCATTAATGTATAAAAATTGGGAGTTCATTGTTATTTACTATCCATTAAGGCAGGGGGACTCAACCATCCAGCCACTGAGTCAGGTAAATAAAATGAATGTAATGGAATGATCTGAGCCCCAGTTTTCTGCTTGTTCTACTGACTTCATGATCAGAACTGTGGAGACCTACACGCTCACTGACCAAAGAGCTCCACCTCCTTGTCATGTCAGAGCTACTGTCAAATATTTACAGTCAGCTGTGTGCTGGGACAGTTACAGCTAGTGTATCTGCTAAAGGTGTCTTTGAACCAAAGTTTCACTCATTCTTAGTCCGGGATAGTTAAACAAGGCCTGAGGTCTGGTATGAGATTGCTGGCTCTCATTATGCAGAAAAATGCCGTTGGAACATTTCCCTTTATTGAATAGCCTTTAACTTGAATACTATACGACTTGATTATTATGCATATCTCATGACATTATATTGATCGTTAAGATAAAGTGGCTGGGGAAAAAGTGAGTGGCTAGTAGATTTTTGAATCCACAAGCTGCAGTGGCAGGTAGGCAATAAAGTTAATTTCCAACCCTGAGTGGGTCCCTTCCTTTTTCACCTTTGAGCCCCTCCTACTAGTATAGAAGAAAAGCTGAGGACACATGTAACAAAGTGACACATTGCTGTCCTATCAATTGTAATAATTTCATTCATTAAATCCTAGCTAATTATGCCGTTATTCACTGTTCCTGGATAAAGGGCTTTGTAAAAACTATCTAGTATCATGATTTGATATTAGAATGATGCAGAATGACTGCCAATGGATGAGTTTGCCAAGTGTTCACAATGAGAAGTATACTAACATGCAGTGTACTAATGGCACACTAAACCGTCAAAAACTTGGGCAGCGGTTTGGATAAGCAGGTAGAGCAGGCGTCCATAGATGGAGTCTATGGTCCTTGATGCACTGGTTGCAGGTTAAATTCTGGTGCTATTTGATGCATGTCTTTCCCCTGCTGTCTCTCCCCTTTTTTCCTGTCTCTCTTCAGATGTTCTATCTAAATAAAGCCCCCAAAATAATCTTGAAAAAAAAGAAAAAAAAAAAAGTTCAAAGATTGTGTGTGGAGCGATGGACACTTCCCAGCCTCAATTATCACCATATTGGTGATGTAGAAGATTTGGTATCATTAGCATGCTAATAAATGTTAGCATCCATTAACTGGCTAACATGCTACAAGAAAATGCAGTTCATTCTTATCAAGCACATGATAATTAAGGCAAAATGAGTTAATTTTTAAAGGATATATAGTGGAAATATGAGTTAAATTAGTTATAAATGAATTCTAAATAGCTGTCAAATTTTGATAATAATTGGCTAACATCTGTTTGCAATCCATAGTTTAAAAGGAAGCATGAGAAGAAAAATAGGGTTACAGGTGCAGTTCTGGTAACTGCAACACTACCTGTTAGAGATTAGTGCTGTGTACCACATGTAGTAAAGCATAGAGGGTGCGCAATGTTGTCACTCTCAGTACAAGAGATGTTGGCTCAGCCGGGCTGAGTGGAAAAACAGCCTTAAAAAAACACAGCAGTCTGCTCAACAGATGAAAATGGGAGAAAAGCAGACTGATATCTGCTTAAATTAGGGATATTTGGACTCAACGGAGATCCATACTGTTTCCTAGACTGTCGAGTTTCCTGACATGATATGGACCTGATTCTAAGTAGATCATCAGTGATGGATGTGAAACTGGATTAACGTCAAAGTTTTGTTAATATGCAGCTATAGATCAGTTATTTCTCCATATTTCAGGGACTTATTTCAGGGGTTTATTTTCAAAAGCAAGCAACGGGCTCCCTGCCCACATATTTTTCAAAACAAGATCAACATAGCCCAGCTGTCCCACTTAATCTAGTTTAAATTTAAACACCAGTTGAACCTTTATTAAAATTCAAAGATTACAGCTCTAAAATTTCACAGTATGAACTGTTATAACATCAGATATGTTCACAAATGGAAATAACTTCACTATTTAGCTAAATAGAAATCATATGAATTTAAAAGGCTGTGATGAATATTGATGGACAAGACCGTATTTTTTGTCTTTGCTGTATAAAACTAGTCATGTTAACCAGACAATATGGGACTATTTGTACAGATATAAAACCTGATCTGTTGTCATTAAGCGCCTTGTCACCTTTGATATTATTTTACGATATTTCTGATGTGCTAAAATTTAAGACCTATTATTTCCTTTAAGGTAGGAGGAAGGAGAATGGAGTGGGTTTAGCTTATATTCATCACTATCTAAATGCTTGTTGTATCTACTGTAATAGCCCAGCTTCATCTTGTTAATTCATGTGCCAATATGGCTCCAAACATTTCTATGAACATATTCTATCAGCTAAGGATTTATACTGACCCCAGTGAACATCATCAAGATAGAGATTGTAAAAAAAGAAGTTGAAATAATGCCCCTTACTTTTTTACTCCCTACTGATTTCTGTCACCAGTACAAACTTTCTGCCACCAACTTCCTGGAACCGCAGAGACTTGCACTGACCGGGGCATCATTCATACCCTCTATACTAAAGAAAGTTTTCAATTTGGAACACACTAAATATCAGGAGTAGAGGGAGTGGAAAACATTGATTCAAGTCAGAATCACAAATATTAATTTCTGCTATTCTGCATTGACTCAAAATGTCCAAAAATGATATTTCTGATTGGACTTTGTGTCATCCTACATAAATACAACCAGTCTGAGCACAGCAAACCACACTGCTGACATTTTCCTCAGTGTACCATCTCCAGCTTCCCTGCTACACATTCGCCGCGGTCCTGAGTCAGTAACTGCACTGCTAACATTAACAGCACTAGTGCTAAGAATCAGTAATGTCTGCATGGCTGTGTCTGACATACTCATGCACTACCTATATTTAAGGAGTGGGGAGACACTCAGCCCTTCTTGTTTTCACTAAAAGAAAGTGTTAAGATGCACTGGACTCTACTTTACCTCAGGTACGAGGAAGAGTAACCCATTATGCTCTATTCTAACTCTGATATACAAAAGTGAAGAACTTTGAGAAAGAGTCACAAGTCTGTGGTCACATCATACACTAACACCTGGAGTTAAAATAAGCAGAGCAGCCAACAAATGCTGACCATCACTTTAGGCAAGGCCGCCTATGAGGGGGGATAAAGGAGAGAACTTTCCTGGGCCTCAGCAAACCAAGGGGCCCATGGAGGCCAACAAAATCAAGGTCTACTGTAAAGTTAAGCTGTGATAACCATATTTCGTTTCTAAGCTAAATAATAGCCACTCTTATCAAAGCAACAAAAATTAATTTAATTTATTTGTGCTGTAGTAGAAAAATATAGTATTTTCAAAATGTAAACCCTGTTTCTTAAATCAGAATCACATTTTTTGACAATGTTAACAATGTGGATGGACACATTGACTAACCACCTGGAAAGTAATGTCAGACTTCAAAGCTAAGCTATGATGTGTACAAACGTCAGGTTGTAAGGAAAAAAGTAGTAGAACCCAAGATTACTTTAAAGGAAAATAATTACATGCATGCAAAATAATGTCAAAAAAGTGGCAGAAATAAGTCAAAATTGGCAAAAAGATAGGGCAGACATAGACAAAAAGTGGCAAAAAAAATTGGTTCAAAGTTGCAATGGGGCAAATGCATTAAAAAGGGTTAAAAGTGGAAAAAAATGTAGCAAAAATTGCCATATTGTTGCAAAATAGTGGCTAAAATGGGTGCAAAATGGCAAAAATTGGATAAAAGTGCCAAGAAAGGTAGCAAAAATGGGCGTAATGTCGCAAAACTGTGGCAAAATGGGTTCAAAAAAATTGGCCAAACACTGGCCAAAATGGTCTAGGAGTGGCAAAAAAGTTTTTTAAAAAAGTGCAAAAAGGTGGCAAAAAGGGATGACAAACAACAAAGTGGGTTAAAAGTGGCAGAAGAAGTAGCAAAAATGTGTGGAAAAAGGGCTTAAAAATTAGCACAAATAAGTAATTCCATCATCAAAGCTCCGTGTCTCCGTTTGACACAGTTTTCAGGTTAAAAAAATGTGGTGACTACTAGCCAAGACGCTCAACCTGTGGGCCCATTCTCTTGGCGTTTCAGGGGCCTAGCCCATTCTGTGGGCAGCCCTGACTTTAGGGATATGTCAGCCAATGCTGAACAGACACAAATCCATCACTGGTTTTAAAAGACCAGTGCTGCAACAGTAAATTTGAAACTTCTACAGAACATCTGGCCTTTGCTTTGTTTGGCTAGAGCCGACCTCTTACCACTGGTTGAATGTGACACAACTGTATAGAGATGAAATTAATTCTTCACAACTTTTTTGTTCATTTATAAGTAGAAAGCCGCCCCCCCATGGGCAAAAATACTGGTCTATTTTTCAAATCATGATAATCATCAGAATAGCCTGTGCATAATATAAATTACTTTCCTCCACCTTTAATAGCGGAACTGTTAAAAGAAGAGCTTTACATGATCTTTAGTAGACGCTTTTATCCAAAGCAATGTACATCTGAGACATAGGCAGGTGTTCATGGTGTTTAGGATCTTGCCCAAGAGACCAGGAATCAAATCCTCAATCTTCTGTCCTTAAATCCCTAATGTATACCACTGAGCTATCCAGCCACCCTAACTTTCAAACATCAGGCAGATGGATGTTACAATGGTCTTTGTTCATCATTAGTCTCTGATATTCTTTTTTTAAACTGTTAAAAAAGAGGATTGCTCTGCAGATTAAAAGACATTGAATCCATGTTTATGCTCCTGTGGCAGCTATAGCCAGACTGGAAGCATTATGTTTTCAGACACAGGCTGTTCTTTTATGCAACATCTCAAAAAGGCTTTTAGGGATTTCCTTTAAACTTCGCACAAAT
Source organism: Cheilinus undulatus (assembly GCF_018320785.1). Taxonomy (NCBI): domain Eukaryota; kingdom Metazoa; phylum Chordata; class Actinopteri; order Labriformes; family Labridae; genus Cheilinus; species Cheilinus undulatus. The sequence continues at coordinate 15,804,313 of NC_054867.1, forward strand.
GTCCACTGATTCTGTGATGAACTCATTAGATGTTGAAGGTCAGAGGTCATATGAGAGTTTTACAAATCAACCTACAACAGAAACCACCCTGTCTCTGCTTGGCCCAACATTGTACTTTCACTATCCATAATAAATGTATCAGTGTAGGTGTGAACAATGCTAATGATTTTGTGCAGAACAGATGCAGTGTTCTCCTGAAAAAAATTTGAAGACCTCCTTACTTTCAACTGTCTATCTTGTCACTGACTGTGAATACAGTATTTGATGTGGAAACTGGAGAAAAGGCCTTTTCTTCAGCGTGCTGTAAACTCTTATCTGACACCTACCCTTTGGCAGTGATTACAGGCTTTCACTAAAAACATATGAAAACAGTCAGTCAACAGTCAGTCCTGTCAATGATGATCTTGTTTGCTTTTGTAGGTCATACTGAGGCATGACTATGAATTTTCCAGTCTTTTTTTTTTTTTTGGCCCCCCATGCCTCCATTAACAGAGGAAGACAGTGGGCAGAATCAGAAACAGTGACAAGAGAGCTGGTCAGAGACATGCAGGAATGCACTACGGGCTGGACCCCAAACCAGGCCCACCACACACACCCCAAACCACTAGGCCACCTGAACCCCTTCCAGTCTGTTTCATAAACAGCTTAAAAAAAACCCTCACAGGAACTTTAATTGACTTTGATTGTAAGTCTGTCAATGTCACCGCCTTGGCTTCACTATTAAGAGTATGCCATTTGCAAGAATAAAAAAAACTTTTGATTTTGAAGTGTAGACAGGTTTCTACAGAGTAATGTCAAATAAATAAAAATATGAAAGGTAAAATTAAGTAAGTGAGGTCTAGCCAATTGGTGCCCGTAGTCTCCCAATTAGTGAAATAGGGATCACCTGAGTGCAGTGAATGTTTCTTGAGTGATTGTGTTATAAAGACACCTGTGTCTGGAAGGTCCAGTCACTAGTTAATCAGTATTCCTGGCTACCATTACACCATGAAGACAAAAGAACATCCAAGAAACTCAGACAAAAGTATAAGTAAGGGGATGGAAACCAAAGCATTTCCAAGGCACTGAACATTTTCCAGAGGTCAGTTAAATCCATCCTCAAGAAATGGAAGGAACATGGCATATGTGTGAATCTGCTTGGATCAGGCCATCCTCACAAACTGAGTCAAGGTGCAAGAAGGAGACTAGTGAGAGAGGCCACTAAGACAACTATGATTACTCTGGAGGAGTTACAAGCTTCAGCAGCTGAGATGGGAGTGACTTTGTGTACAAAAACTGTCGGCGGGGTTCTTCGCCAGTCAAAGCTTTATGGACAAGTGGCAAAGAGAAAGCCACAGTTGAAGGAAACTCAGATTAAATCTAGACTAGAATTCACCAAAAGGCATGTGGGAGACTCCATGGTCAAGTGAGAGATAGTTCTTTGGTAAGATGGTACCAAAATGGTGCTTTGTCTTGCTTATCACCACAAGCACACAATCCCCACTGTGATGCATGGTGGTGACAGCATCATGCCGTTGGGATGCTTCTCAACAGCCAGCCCTGGAGGGCTTGTAAAGCTAGACGGTAAAATAAATGCTGCAAAATAAAGGAAAATCCAACAATCTTATTATGTCTGCGAGAGAACTATGGCTTTGGAGAAGACTGTTTCCAGGAAGATAATGACCTGAAGCCTGAAATTATGTTGTTGGCTTGTAACATCAAATATCTCTTTGTATTGATGCCACTATTGTGCAACATGATCACTTTTGTATACATTGCAATGGCAAACACCAAATTTTTGAGGGTGTTACTGTGCTAACTGGACTTTTTGATGCTTGCACAAACACACACAGAGATGCCTGAATGGACTACAAAGGTCATTGCAGGGAAAGTTTGTACACGCCAAGGACATCGCTGCTGTCTCTGAATGAGTTGCTTTGCCCACACAGTGAAGGACAGGCTACTGATGACATGGCATGCTCCTAAGAATAAAATGTGCGTTTTCATGTGGATGGAGATGTCCATAAGAATGGAGAGTTGTGGCTGGAACAACTCAGGTGGGGTAGAAGTGTCCAGTAGTGATTATAAAATGATGAAATCCCCACCTTCTCAGTCGATTGAGCTGTGCCAAAGAAGATGGGTACGAACGCCAGCCAGATGATGCAGGTGGTGTACATGGTGAAGCCGATGGGTTTGGCCTCATTGAAGGTCTCAGGAACTCCTCTGCTCTTGATGGCGTACACAGTGCAGGTGATCATCAGCACTATACTGTAGCTCAGACACAAAATGAGGGACAGATCGGACATGTCACACTTCAGGACTCCACGGGCAAACTCTGGGTTAGGGGGCTTCTGCTCCTCATAGTCAATGATGGTGTGGGGGGGCATGACACCAAACCAGATGAACACCCCTAGTAGCTGCAGAGTGAAGTGAAATAAGATTAGAGTTCACACAGGATGTATGATGTGTGTGAAGGTGGGATTTTTGGGCATACCTGCACTGAGATGAGTATGAAGGTGATTATCAGCTGAGAGGTTGGGCTGATGAACTTTGGGGGCGTGACCGACTTCTTCCCCTGCTCAAAGATCCGGTAAATGCGGTTGGTCTTGGTGAGCATAGCAGAGTAGCTGATGCACATGCCAAGCCCCAGCAGCAGCCTCCTGAAGGCGCACACGGCCACACTGGGCTCAGCTATCATGAGGAAGGTGATGAGGTAGATGAGGAAGATCCCTGTCAGCAACACGTAGCTGAGCTCTCTGCCCGAGGCTCGAACGATGGGTGTGTCATTAAAGCGGATAAAGGTGACGATGACTCCAGTGGTGGCCAGGATGCCCAGGATTGCCAGGAAGACAGGGATGATGGCCCAGGGTGAGCTCCACTCCAGCTTTATGATAGGCGTGGGTCGGCAGCCTGTGCGATTCTTTAGGGGCCGCATGTCAAAGGGGCACATGTCACAGGAGAACTCATCCAGCAGGTACTGGTAGCCATCGCAGAGTTCACAATGCCAGCAGCAGGGAACACCTTTGACCATCTTCTTCCTCTCTCCGGGCTCGCAGGGGAAACTGCACACAGACTCTGGGATCTTACGGTCACCACCTGACCACTGCATCTCCTCAGGCTAGAGAGGATGTACAAACACAGCATTGATTTATTGTAGTTGAAGGATTAGCACTGGAAAGGATGATGTAAAAAGTTAGGCGCTGTTACTGTTACTGTTAATTCAAACAGACACTGTTTGGATTAAGCTTTTAAACACTAATTGGTTGTTCCTTACTAATTTTAGCATGGGTACACATTTCAGCCTCAGCAGTGTAATCTAATGTGACATGGCATCAGGATCAAAATGCCTGATTAGTTGGCTGAAAATCAACAACATGAAGGTCACTCTGGATATCTAGTATTAATTTCATTTTTTTCCTGCATGTTCGAGGAGATCTATGATCCTGATTTTCTTTTTTTTTCCACTTCTTTCATCTGAGAATATAAAAACCACCATTACTCTGTAGGCAGATCTGGCAACAACAGGGTAGCAAATCTTCACATTAATACAAGACACAACAGCTGTATTCCAAACTTCTAATTACATTTTCCTGTCAGATGCAATGTGCAGTTCTGCATATTTAAAACTATGTCTGATTTTGCTGTATGCTGGGCCTGCCTTAGCTGGCTTCCTGTCTTAGAGAGCAGAATTACACAATAGCAACGCTGTTGCAGCATCTACTTCTGGGCTAAAAAGCGTACTACTAATTAATTTGGATTCTCATGATTTCGATAATGATAATTGATAAACAATAATTGATGACATCCCTGTGTAGTTTGATTTTATTGTTTAAGTCCTGTTACAATAGCAACGTCATTTCAAATACCTTGTAAATTTTCTAATGTCTCTACTCATTTTTTCTACTCATTTTGTCTGCCATTTGCATTTCTGACCAGTTGGACCTTTCTAGTAGGAAACATTATTTGGTACTTCCTGGTATTTTTGGCATACTGCAGATCTCAAATTTGATAAAACACACATGAGGGGGCTTTTTATTGCTGCAGCCCCCATCTATAAAACAGCTTTCCTGAAGACTTAAAAAGGAGCACAGTGTTCATATTTTCAAAAGCAAACTTATAACATACGTTTAATAGTCTGGCATTTATTTTATTTCATCTTATCCTCTTTGTCTGTTCTATTGATTAAGCCATTATCATCTTCTATCGTGGTTTCAGGATTATCTTTTAGTATTTTATCATATTTTTCTAAGTTATCAAATCATTTTTAATGTCTTTTTTAAGCATATTTTAATTATATATCTTTTAGTCCCTAATTATCTTATTTTAGAATATTTTAGTAGTCATCTTCAAGTTTTTGCTATCTAATTTTTTATTTTGATATTTTATCCCAGCATACTGTCCAGTGTATTATACTTATTGACATTTTAGTGTTTTTATCTTATTAAGCATAATCAATTATATAATCTTAAAGTTATTTTGTATTAATTTATTCGCATACTTTACTGAGTTCTAAATTATTGTTTTATTATCATATTAAAGCATATTTTACTAAATTATATTTTTGTGTGTTATTACCTTATTGTAGTATATTACACCTAATTTTCTTTAAGTATTTACTTAATTTTATCATTTTTGTAAAGGATAATTTATTGTTATGTTTTAATTTATTATTCTTATTTGACCACATTTTAATTGTTATTTTAAAGTGTTTTATTATGCATAATTTTACCAAGTTATATTTTGGTGTCTCTTTAATTTTTTTTTTTTCTTTCTTTTTTTTTTTTTTTTTTTTTTGCATATTTAACTAAATTTTTAAGAAGTATTTAATTTTTTATTTTATCATTTCATTAAAGCACATTTTATGAGTTATATTTTGTATTATTCTATTTTCTTATTCAAGCATATAAAATGATTTATATTTATCTGTTATATCTAGCATATTTCACTGAGTTATATTTCACTGTTTCAATTTCTTATTATAACATATTTTATTCTCTATTCTGTTTTAAATTCTTGACCTTACCTCCTGTGGTTTTCCATACTTAATTTAAGATAGCATTTCCTTTGTACATGGGTGTCTGTTTTTTTCTTAGTCTTTCTTTTATAACATAATTTCTAACATGGATTGTGGGGTGGGGATACAGTCCTGCATCATTTTTTGTTATTTTTTGTTTGTAAGCACTTTGCACTACATTTACTTTGTATGAAAAGAGCAAAACAAATAGAGTTTGATTGGACTGATTAATTGATTTTTGTTTTGACAGATTAGTGTTTGCAGCAGTTACAATCACAGTCATTGATATATCAGGTCTACTGCTAGCTTCAGACCAGTGCACAAAGTTACGATATGACAGGTCAGTCTTACAATTACTACAAACCGCTAACATATTTATGTATTAACTTTCAGGTACCGGATATCATGTGTAATTTTAGAGAAAGCCAGGCGAGATGCTTACTTGCAACTAGTCTCTTCTAAGCTAAGTGGTCTGTGGCTTTAACTTTACTATTCCCCTACATATATGATGATTCGGGGAGTATTTTTAGAAATTTAACTTGAAATAGAAAAAATAAATTTACATTGAGTCGTAGGTGGTTTGTCCACTGGCCGATGACCTTGTAGCCAGGGTTGGTGACATTGGACAGTTGATACTGAAAGATGTCGTAACGACCAGGAGCGTCTCCATTCTCGTTGAACATAACTCCCGTTCCTGCACTGCCTGTGTGATAGGGACAAAGTTTTAATGACCTGGGTACTAGCAGTAAAGCAAAGCAACGAGTCAGAAGGGATAAAGAATTCAAGATCTCTAAACAGGAGACATGCATCCAGTCCTTAATGGCAGAGACAACACCCACACGAAGTTGAATACAGCTTGTGTTTGCTTGCTTCAGTCTTGTGCAATCATGTGAAAGCTGAGTGCAGGAAGCTCTTTAGTGAAGGCTCTCCACCATGCATACAGTTATCCAGTGCACTCTGCTCTGCTGCCCTAACGTGATTGAATGTTGGTCTCAGGTCCCTGCAGGCGCTCAAACAGAAAATCTTCCATACAAGCCAAGGTCATCCAGCAAGAGCAGAGCAGTAAATAGGATGCTTTCAGAGTACACTTTTTTTTCCCTTTTTTCAAACTGTGACTTTTAAATGAAAGACCAGAATGAAAAGCGAGAGTGTTGTGTATATTGAAGGGCAAGGAGTTTGCCCGAGGGAAGGGACGTGCTTTGAAGAAATATGCTGTTTTCTGTAGCTAGGTACATTAGCGCAAACATTTCAAGGCTGACCTTCCTCCTATTTTTCTTTTTTTTATATTTACTTCTTTTCAAACCTTCCGCAACAGTGAGCTGCAACAGTTTGACAGCAACGGTTGTTTTCTCCTAATATGATTGCTTATCCTTTGTGAAAGAGAAATACAAATCAAATCAAAACAAGAATGATAAAACAGAATCTGCCTGAAAAGACAACATCATGTTGTAAGCTTACCATTGAAGTTGACAGAGCGGATGTACTGTAGAAGCATGCGTCCTTCCACAGGGTCCATCTTCTCGCAGACACCCATGGAACCAGGACATAGGTCTAGGTGCATGCTGTGTAAAGCGTGAGCCATAGCATACACGGCATCTATCACAAACTGCACCTTTCCTTCCTGCTCATACTGAGAGTCCCGGCTGATTCTTTCCTCGCCTGATAGATGACAAGAAGCAAACACATCAGTGATATAAAGAGAACAACGAACATTACGGATTTAGAGTTGAATTTAAGAAATGCTTGCTCACCTGTACATTTTCTTCTGGCTGGATCATACTTGATACCAGGGCGTGTTAATTTGCACTTGAAGTCATCCTCCCAGAATTCTGCAAACCAGATATTTCTTCTGTTGTTTTCTAGGGATCTTGAGGTGAAGTACTGGTCAAATCCTTAAAACAAGCCGACAAGTAAGACCTTCATTATTAATTTATTATCTACTACACCACATTTTTCCATTTTTCTTTTGCAATATTAATCATGGTAATGTCAAAATAGAAACAGATTTCTACAAAGTAATGTCAATTAAATAAAAACATGTAATGTAAGATAAGTGACTGCTTAAATATTCCCCCCTTCAAGTCAGTATTTAGTAGATGCATCTTTGGCTGTCATCACAGTGCTGAGTCTGTGTGGATAGGTCTCAGTCAGGCTTGCACATCTGGACACAGCAATTTTACTCCATTCTTCTTTGCAAAACTGCTCAAGCTCTGTCAGGTTGCACAGGGATCAAGCTTGAACAGTCCTTTCTAAGTCCAACCACAAATTCTCTCTTTACCAGCCTTCCAGTCGGCTGCCAAGAAGCATCCCCACAGCATGATGCTGCCACCACTTTCAATTACAGTGGTAGTGGCATGATTGTGTTGATGTGCAGTGTTTGCTGATCACCAAAAGTAGCATTTTGTCTAATGGCCAAAAAGCTCCATTTTGGTGTCATCAGACCAAAGAACTTTCTCCCATGTGCTTTTGGGAGATCTCTAGTCCAGATTTGAAATGATTTTTCTTCAACTGTGGCTTTCTCTTTGCTATTCCCCCATAAAGCTTTTACTTGTGAAGAACCTGAGCAACAGTTGTTGTATGCAGAGTCTCTCCTATTTCGTCTGCTGAAGCTTTTAACTTCTTCAGAGTAGTCATGGGTGTCTTGGTGGCCTCTCTCACTAGTCTCCATCTTGTACAGTCACTCAGTTTGTGAGGATGGCCTGATTTAGGCAGACTTACACATTTTCCATGTATCTTCCATTTCTTGATGATGGATTTAACTGAACCCTGGAGAATGTTCAGTGCCTTGGAAATGCTTTGGTTTCCATCCCCTTACTTACACTTTTGTCTGAGTTTCTTAAGGGTGTTCTTTAGTCTTAATGGTGTAATGGTAGCCAGGAATACTGATTAACCTGTGACTGGACCTTCCAGACACAGTTTCCTTTATAACACAATAACTTGAGCCACATTCACTGCACTCATGTGATCCCTATTTCACTAACTGTGAGACTACTAGCACCAATTTGCTGTACCTCTGTTGAATTTGGTTTGTCATTTTAAAAGGGATGAATATTTATGCAGTCCCTTCTTTAAACTTTACATATTTTTATCCAATTAACATTACCTTGTAAAAATCTGTTTTGACTTTGACATTAAAGTGTTTTTTGTCAATTTCATTTAATTTTATCTATCTATCTATCTATCTATCTATCTATCTATCTATCTATCTATCAAGTGTAGTGCATTGGAAACCCTGTGATTCTTTGAAACTACATAACATAAATCTTTACTATTCTTTTAATAATTGTGCTTTTGTTGTTTCCTTAATTGTTGCACTGATATCATAGAGGTACACATCGGTGTTTTATGTCTACCATAAACATTTGACTGGAGACTGTTAGAGTACAATAAAATATTGTAATGTGAAACATTTGCCCTACCATCAATCGAAGCTCTTTTAGGCAGAATGGTGACAGCCCCCTCAGCCACCTCCTCTTGGTCTTGAATGGGGGAGTTTTTGGCCCCCCAGCTGTCTGAGCCAACAAACAGGAAGTGACCTGTCAGGTTTGCCTTTTTGGCCGCCTGTAGCACCCGTCTGAAAGAGGATAGATTGTACTTTATTGTACACTTTCCACCTTGCTCAGTAACAAGAATCCAAAATCAAATGTGGTCATCAAAATGTCAACTGACAGTTGATCAGTTAAATATGGCACGGTATTATCATTATTGACATTTTTAAATCTGGTTGAGTTTCTTCTCTAAAAATGGCAAGCAGCTGAGTTTGACTTACTTGATGTCATCCTCGTTGGCAAAGATGATGACCCCACGGGCATTAGAGGTCTCCATCAGTCTCTTAATGATCTTTTCAAACTCCCCTGGTCTGGGCTCTCTGGGAATCTTTATGGACTGTGCAATACACAGCCCTCCTGTGACACAGAGATTAGGAATAATTAATGCTGCGTGAGTGTGAATCCCTGTTTTCCTCGGCACGAGGATATACCCTAAAAACAATAATAAATATCACGGCTAAAACATTTTAAAGCACATCTTAAGTTGCTGAAAGAGTATTAATCAAGTTTTGATGTAGCTAAACGTAATCATGTTTCTAGTCAGGATGAATGATGATTATACATTTTCATAACAAAGCAAACATGAAGATAAACCTTAAATTTGACCTATAAACTTAAAGGTTGCTGATGCTAACAATGAACGTTAGCTCTAAACACCACTGTACAGCATCAGTGAACTCCTGACATCTAGCTAGTCTTAGTCTGAGTTTACATAAAGAGTTTGAGACCTTCAGATAGCCCTGAACAACTCTAATAAATTGTTATTTAGTTACATCAGCTGATGCTTTGATGGCTCTCCACCAATCGATTGACCCACCAATCAGAGACCCTCTCATAGCAGCTGCCGGGCTACATCTGGTCAGATTTTGTTTTATTTATGATGTCTGCAAGACTGACTCATGATATCTACATCATAATTCAGGAGTATTTTTTATTCATTTTCAAACTGAAGGTTTGTTATGAAGAATGCCGTATAGACTCTGTGGACAGCCACACTGGCAGATAACCCATCAACAATCACAAAGAACACCGGACAAATGCTCAAAGGTAAGAGAAAATATTTTTGACAACATAGGTTCTCCTGGTAATGCTAAGTAGCTTTGTAGCCTGATAGCAAACTTATTAACTTATATTGCTAGTAACATTAGCATAATGTAGTGTTGACATTAAGTTTCTTTAAAATTAGCTAGCATTAGCATTAACTTAAAACTTAGCGTCCATACCTGTCTAGTAAGGCATGTCAGGCTGAAAAACTCATCACATTTAACAAGCCCTTTGGTGCTGTGCCATGATAGGATATCTACTGTTAGCCAACATCACTAGCATCAGTGAATGGTAATATTTTAGAAGATTTTATCACATTTCTAGAGATCTCGAATTATCTTTTCCTACCCTACAGCATCTTGGTCTTTATTCTTTCACCGAGGTCAAAGTAATACAACAAACAGACCAATTAAATATGAATAAAAGTTAGTCAAGCCATAGGGTTTTTTTAGTTGTTTCAAATGGGAAAGAGTCTGCAAAAGAGAGATTTAGTCTAACTCAGTCATCAATGGCGGACGCTGGATGTTTGAGGGGCTGGGGTAAAAATTATAAAACAGCACCTGCTGCAGATGTTGGTTCAACAGCACAAGAGTTATAAGTAACTTAAAGTGAAATATTAAACAACAATTATGTCCAACCCATTTTTTTGCATTTTGCATAAAATTACGTCAGTTTTGGCTTTTTACCTCCACCAAGGAGGTTATGTGGTGGGTTTGTTCGTTTGTTATTTTGTCAGTTTGTTCGTTAGCAACATAACTCAAAAAGTTGTGGACGGATTTTGATGAAATTTTCAGGAAATGTCAGAAATGGCATAATGAAGAACTGATTAGATTTTGGGAGTGATCTGGATCACCGTCTGGACCCAGGAATTTTTTAAAGGATTCTGTACTATTGGGAGATAGGGCTGATAGCGGAGGTCTGCGCCCTCCGAGTGCTTCTCTAGTTTCTTCTGTTTTTTGTGTTGTTCCAATGCACATAAATGAAATAAACGTGTTTACCAAAACATTTGTAATTGCAACTATTTCTGGGAGACCTGGTGTATTTTCTGGAAAAATTCCAGGGGGTGCCAATACTTTTGTCCATGACTGTAGGCATGTTGTCAGTTTTTGTCCTCATAAAGTGGACCATATAAAGGTCTGTCAATTTTTGTCCACTTAGAGGGAACCGTAGAGGTTAATGTCTCATTACTATCCACTAAGAGAGCAGCATAAAAGGCTCTTTGTCAAATTTTGTTTCCCCTAACAGGCACCAAAGAGGGTATTTTGTTAATTTTGTCTACTTAGAAGGCAACAAAGGAGATACTTTGTCAAATTTTATCAACTTAGAGGGCACAAGAGAGGTAACTTTGTCATGTCATGTCAACTTTGTCCATCTGGCGTGCCAGGTTAGAGTTCACACGTAGAATATTGAATAAAAGGGAGAGTATGGTTGTTTCTGTGCACACTTTTTATGTCTTTTTTATAGTATCCAGGGCATTTTCTCTCAACCACACCGACCATTTAAAAAAGTAAAAAGATAACCAGTCATATGATTAATTTTCAGTGTACAATGTCTGTCTAGAAGTCAAGGCATGGCACTTTTAAGAATCCAATACAACCAAATAAATGCAAAGATAATATGGAATATGGACTCCCTTTACATCATTGAGCTTTGATAACCCATGACTTCTGTTTGCCCTTTTATTCCATGTGATTTAAAGGATTTTTTTTTCCTATTTCAGTATTTAAGTGAGTGAAAACAACATGGCTTGATAAATGAGTAATCCCTTATTGTCATGAATTCATATGCAGACAGCCAGATACAAAACCTGCTTCTCTGGATATCTGCAGGAAGGCGTCCACGCCACTCTCTCCGTAGTTGCCCTCCGAAGCCAAGGTAGAGACGTAGTTCCACCCCATGGCTTTGACGATGTCCACCATGGCCTGGGCCTGGTAGGAGTCTGGAGGCACCACACGGGAGAAGAACTCATAGCGGCTGTTGTCACTCAGCTCTGGGGCGGTGGAGGCGTAGCTGATCTGGGGGATCTGAGACACGTGCATGGGTGAGTGGTGATGAAAGCTTCCAAGCAATCAGAAAACAAAGAATCCCAGACTATTAGGCTGATAAATGGTACAAAAGCTAAAAAGAATGACTGGAGGAGGCAGTGACCCACGTCAGAGGATGATGCACCACTTACTCACTCACAAAACCTTAACAGTGTCAAATAGAGGACTTTCACATTAATACGGACAAGCTGTAGTGCTCTAAAATCCCCAAATTTGAACATTATAAAGATTTAAAATCTTTCCTAGAGCTCATGTTCCTCACCAATCAGGAATAAGGCAACTTTTGCAGGGCAGTTTACTTACGCGGAAGATATAGCGTCACAGTGAAATACAGATGGTAGAAACCACAGCTGTGAAGCATTTGTTTGTAGGGAAAATAGATGAGAAGATTAATTTACTGGTGTGCTACTTCTTTAATGACACAGTTTATGCCGATAGTCTCAACCCTGACCCTGCTAATGCTGGCCCCCAGCGTGGCTTAATGCCGGGCCCTCTGAAGGGGACGAGGGGAGAAAGGTAGACACAAGGGGTAGTGAAGGGAGAAGGAGAGAGGAGCGAGAGAACCATTTCACAGATTATCTGGAAGGATTATAGGGGTTTTAGTCAAATTACGTTAAGCACAGAGGGAGAGACAGAGATCAAGAGACTGGAAAAAGGCTAGCATTTCTCAGCTGTAAGCCATACAATATATTTAATTCTGATGGCCACGTGCAGCTTCAGCGTGCTCCTGTGTTTGAACCTTTACAAACTTGAATTTAGTGGTCAGCCATCATGTTACAGATCTTCAACCAGTTCACTCCACTTTAGTCATGGTTTGACTTATCTGCTGACCGACATGACAGAATGTCAAGAAAAAGTGTTACCATCTGAAGATGATAAAGCTGTTTATTTAGAAAATGTAATGAACAAGAAAACACGTAATCCCATCCAAATTAATCATGTAGAAGCATCTGTACCACTTTAGCTTGTCAAATCAATAAGCTGTATCTGTAACAAGTATTCTGTTACAATCTACGCCGCTAGACTCTTCTCACTGTCGGTAAATAGATAAATGGAAGATATTCTGGGACCCAGGCCAAGGAAACATGATAGCGTTTTAGCCCTGACCTAATGGCCTGATTAAACTGAACTAAAGGTTAAACGTAGAGTGAGCATGTGTATTCTGATGTCATAAAAGAGTATAAATCTTTGATCGTTATGAATGAGCAGCACAATCAAGAAAAATGTCTGGGGTGAAAAATACCATCCTTTTTTGAATTGTGCATTTTTGTATCATTATAATTTGTGTTATTAACTAGCCTGGAGACACCAATCATTGATAAACTCAGGTCTTGTCCTCATGGGTATCTATCTATCTATCTATCTGTCTGTCTGTCTGTCTATCTATCTACCTATTTATCTATCTATCTATCTATCTGTCTGTCTGTCTATCTATCTTTCTATATATATCTATCGATCAATCTATCGATCGATTGATCGATCGATAGACCGATATCTCTAAATCATCAGGGGTTTTTCAGGGTTTCCATGGACTGAATCCTACCTACCCTTTCTCATGGCTCATGATTGTAAGTGTTGGCGGCTCTTCCTCACTCTATTACCAGCAAACTGATTGAGGGGCTGCAGCTGATGCAGAGGTGATGTTTTACACTGAGTTTTTGTCTTAACAAAGCTACTTTTGCATAGTGCTTATTCTACTGTATACTTAAATACACTCTATTAAATAGGCTATAAAACAATAGAGTTCATTGATTGGACTCACAGTTTATGTTGTGTTATGTGATGGACATCTGTCACTGCTAGCTTACCTGTGTCATCTCAACCAGCTTCTAAAGCTGTCTGGTTTCTAGTCTTAACTTTTTTGCCAGCTGCGCTCTAGTTATTTTCCATCTATCTCTCTTGATTATCACCTAGACTGTCTTTGGTCAGAGGGATAGATCACTGAGAACATCTGGAAGAATGTAACGGTGGTGTCTGAACCCTCCCTGGCTGTGAGAACACAGTGTCCATCCCTCACATATGCAGCCTATTTAATGCCACAGTACACCAGTCCTCCCAGCCCCAAAACAGCCTGGCCCACTCTTTTGGAAATCTCTTTTCAGGATGAAGATTTTTAGAGGCTCTGTTTATGGAGTGTATGTGCAGACAAGGAGAACTGAGTTTTGGGCTTAAAACACCAACCTGTACAACAGTTTCTCCTCTTTGATGACACCAGTCTCCAACATTATAACTTTCAATTACATGGCAATGAAAGATATCAAACTTGTGCTGGTGTCAACGTTGAAGGCCACTGCTGCTTCATTCAACACGCTGAAGACACAAACCCTGCTACCTCCATCGGTATTTTTGGACGAGATGTCTAATTGAGATTCTTTTGACTCAAATTGCAAATGCCATATGAATTGGTATTGACGGATCATCTCATTTTGATAAAGATATAATACCTCTGTCGCAAATAAAATATATTAACCTAGCTTTTTAACACACATTTGAGGTTAAATATTTCACCTGCTATTTGAAATGGGACAAAGTGAGGTTTAATCTAACTTTCAATTCCTTGTTCAGCCTTAGATGAGACCCAGTAAGGGTTGGTGGGAAAACTCTGAAAATGAAGTGGTCACTGTAGAGGTACAGAAAGAAAATGTTCACATGTCAAGGACATCACTGCTGTCTCTGATTGAGCTGCTTCGCCCACGCAGTGAAGGACTGCTGTTGACATAGTTTGATCTCTACAGTAAACAACGTATGGGCGAAGATGAATATATGTGGATGGATTATTTTAAAAACAGAAAAGGAAAACCTTTTTTTTTTTTAAATATCTGCCTATGTATGGACTAGGCCCTAATTTTGACTGGTTATTTAGTCTATGAAAGACTAAACGAGAGAATGTTTTGCAGTCAGCTAAGGGATATTTTCAATTTGCTTAGAGGTTTCTGTAGCCCAGCCTGTACGGACTTGTCCAAGTCTGGAAATTGGTCTGGTAGTATGAGAAGTGCCAGTTCTCTTCCTGAGTACTTGCAAGATGCCCCTGAACAAGGCACTGAATCTTTAACCTGTTCAGGTGGGGTTCTTTTATGTCTTTCACTCAGTCATCTCTCCGTTAGTGCAAGTCTGTAGGATTTTGTTAGTGCACATTCATGTTTTTCAGCCTGTGCGTGTATTTAACAATAGAATTTAAAAATCAAATTCCCCCTTGAGGGATTAATAAGGGACATTTTCCAAAAATCATTAGATAATAATTGAGCAGTGACGCAGAGGACAGGGAATCAGAAAATCCATAAGGTTAAGATGTCTAAATTAAAGTCTTTAATCTGTTTATCACTAATGAATCGCAGTGTACCATGGTTTTTTCTTGGAGGTTTAGTTCAAAACGTTGCAATGTGTACTAACTGTGTTGCTCAAGTTAATCCTCTGTTATTTAACTACATGGTTGAGTATAAAACAAACTTGATATTATTCATACTCTGAAGATTAGTGCAAAGATGGGCTGCTGATGATATAAACTATCTCTAGTTTCATTTTCAGTATAATGTACGACACAGTCAACATGATCAGAGTATGTACGGAGGATGCTAAAGCACCTCCAGCTCCGGCTTAGAGCAGATGTTCAATGTAAAGTTGATATGAGTCTAGAAGCATCCGCGGTCCGGAGAGCAGCACATATGGACAGCAGGAGGAAACATACCATTTAGATAAATCTACTCCACAGCGTCCATACTACAAGTTGCTGTTATCCCAGAACCAATGTCATCCCGCTGCCCTGATGCTCTATTTTCAGCTCTGGGTCCTGAGCTGCTGAGAGGGGCTTAGTGGAGGTTGGGATATATAATGCTGTAGTTAACATCTGCCCTTTATGAAAGCTGTTCCTCCTTGACTCCCATCCTAGCATCCTGACTGTAAAGAATGCTCCAAAGAGGACCGCTAAGGCAAGGAGATGTTTCATTTAATGTGCAAAAAGTAATTTGGCCAATTTGGTTCACACTGATGTTTGTTTATAGATGTTTCTAGATTTCTGGCAGACTGTGTCAGTAAGTCGATGAAAACATGACATAATGTGGGATTTACACAGACTCAATGTCCCATCATCACTATAAGCAGTGTAATCAATTATCAAAGGTCAATCATCCGTTAGGGAAAAAAACTCTACTCTGAACAAATCAAATGGATTAGTGTGCAAAGGCTAACCCTAACAATGACTATGAATCCTGGGACATGCACCTGCTATCATCGCAGCAGCATAGTCAAATGATTAACTGTGTGAAATGATGTGTTTCAAAATCAGAGTAGGTTATGAATGATCAGAATAATCAGAAATAAGGTGATGTATGTCAATGACTGAGCTGGAATATAAAGGGATATTTCGTGTTTTCGAAGTTGAGATGGTTTAGGTTCTTGGTGATAGTAGTGACATTAGCCTCCAATCATTTCAGAGAGCATTGCCCCTTAAAATAAAGCACGCTTAGAAAAGTTAGGCAATACAGTGCAGCAGATTGGTATAGTTGCTCCATGTAGTTTAGTGAGTTTAAGGTGAAAATGGGCCAAAAAACAATGCTGACTCAATTGTTCTTTAAGCATTGTATATTTCACCCAGGAAGCATCTGTTTGGCACTATTTTGCAAATGCAGGCCTCTTCAGAGGAAACTAGTCATTCTTCCTCTTCAACCACTTATGCAATATTTTCTGTAGGTGAACATGTTGCGCTGACTGTGGCTTCATAAATGATCCGCCAATAGAAGAATAAAGCTACGGCCATAAACTTAATTGGATGACAAAATTCCATTCTTCTGGTCAGCATGTCTTTCTTCAATACATCTTCAGAAAATTGAAGAGGGTCAGTAAAACACAGGGGTTTAGTAAGACAGGGAACTCTGGATGGGGAGTGATGCAGGCTATAGTTGAAGGTCCACAAAACACCAACGTTCAGTAAAGCAGGGAACTCTGGATGGGGAATGATGCAGGCTATAGTTGAAGGTCCATAAAACACCAACATTCAGTAAGGAAGGGAACTCTGGACGGAGAGAGATGCAGGCTATAGTTGAAGGTCCGTAAAACACCAGCATTCAGTAAAGCAGGGAACTCTGAATGGGGAGTGATGCAGGCTATAGTTGAAGGTCCATAAAACACCAGCATTCAGTAAAGCAGGGAACTCTGGATGGAGAGGGATGCAGGCTGCAGGAGTCTCTGCTATCCGCCGCTATCCTCGATCAGAAATGTCCTAAAGAAGCCCCACTCTAACAAAAGTAGCTCTTGTGGACATGGGTCATGGGTTCCATACCCATACCACCAGGTGAGTTGGGATCTTCCTTACACGCCAGTCTCCACTTACTTTTCTCTCCCTCTTTCTTCCCACTGAGTCTCCATCTGCTGAAGCTGTTGCTCCGTGTACACCGGCTCATAAAAGTCTCTCCTCGTATCCACAGTAAATGGCACGTTATCGTCACTCGAGTCCATATCAGTCTTTTTAGTGTTGTTTTAGCTTAGCTACTTCATGTTTCCTCTGATGAAGCCTGCAGACCCAAATAGCTCATCAAGTGCACTGAGACGGAGGAACACATAGCCGGTAGCTGAAGCTTACATTGCAAAATAGTGCCAAACATAGAGGCTTTCTGGATGAAAAATAGAACTACTCAAAAATGTTTGATATAGTGTACAATTAAGTCAGCATGGTTTTTTTGGTCCATTTTTACCTTAAACTTGCTAAATTAAACTTTTCCAAGCCCATCCTGTTTAAAGGGAAAACGATCTCTACTATTGCCAAGTACCTTATACAACCCAACTTCAAAAATATCGAAATATCCCTTTAACTTTACCATGACTATGTTATATAATCATACTGACTCAGAGAGGATCAATACTTAAAACATAAAATACCATGTAACAGTGAAGCTGATCGAATTGGTAGCTTTACTGTTGCAGAAAGGTAGGACAAGTCTTAATCACTCAACCATGAGGCCACTGCCTTCATTAGGTTTTAATATGAATGAATAGATAAAAAAGTGCAAATAAATCTTTAAATATCAAAGCTTGGTTATGTTTTAACCATTTTCTTTCCTTCTTATCATTTTAGGGCTCTTAAATAAATCTTATAGCCAAGTGTTGGATCCAAATCCCCAGGCTTTATACCATCACTTCAACTTGTGCCTCTTTATCCTTTTGTGGATTATGGTTTCTACCTGAATTCATCACACATGTTTACAAATGAAAGGGGACTGGCTTGATTATCACAAATTTGTGGTAAATAAAAAAGGAAGGAGAAAAAAAAACTCACAGCAAACAGTCTCAGCACATTGGCCACCATGATGGACACCGAGCTGCCAGAAGCCCCGATCACTCCGACTACCCTCTCCGGCTTGGGGATGATGGGAGGCTCTCCATTTGAGCAGCGCACATCTGATGTGTCCTTCTGGATGAGAGCCTGCACGAAGGTGAGAGACTGCTCCAAGGCGTAGGTGTCTCTGGAGCAGGTGTCCAGGATCCGGGCTCCCAGTGTGATGTTAGGCAGCAGATCTGGGTCACTGTTGATCTGGTCCAAAGCATACAGCATGGCCTCTAAACGATGGATCCCCTTTTCTCTCTTCACCTCCCCACAGGGCACCCCAGCAGGCCCCCGGGAGTGTACAGGAAACAGCCCACCCAAGGTTATGTCACCCTCAATTTTGATGGACTGGGGCTGGGTACCCTGCTGAGCCCAGGAGCCTGGGCTGATGCCCAACAGTAGCACCCACATAAGCTGGGGCCATGTGTGGTATCCTGAAGGTGAACTGAGCCGGCAGTGGGATGAGCGGGCCTCTGATGTCATGATGACGACCAGCAGAGGTACTGACAGCACCCGGCCACTCCCTCTACCTTTGACACCTGGGGGCAGTCAGAGAGGGGTCTTATCACAAACTCATCAACATGACAGGATGGTCATTTTTATAGTCACATTAAAAAACAGTCAAAATGATATTTCCATTTACTCATTTTGAGCATAAATCTTTCAGTTTTTCTGTTGCACATGTGATTATATTGTAGGGTTGAGTGGTTTTCACCACAGTAGTAATACTACATAATAATAATAATAATAATAATAATAATAATAATAATAATAATAATAATATCTTAAATTTATATAGTGCCTTTCAAGAAACCCAAGGACGCTTTACAGGAACACATATACATTACATTACTTATTTTTAATTGTTTTTGGTCTGCAGAGTCAGGGAAGCTATGTCACTGTATAATAGCCACAATTTAAAGTGTTGGGTGTTGAAAAAAGATAAGAAAATTCAGATTTTTTTCTTCAATATCTACTTTCTGGGCTTTTTGGCTTTTGTTTGGAAAGGGAAAGATAAGCAGGTGGTTTTACCATAAGGCAAAGGTAGGCAACCACCTGGGGCCTCATTGCACAGGTGAATGTGAGGTATACAACAAAAATGATTTCAATGATCAAGATGCATATTTAAACGATAAATAAGTGGTGCTGAGTGTATAAAATAACATCAAAATATTGTTTGCTAGGTCAAAATTTCACAGGAAGGAAAAAGTCTCATCATGTGTTAATATCAAGTAAATTCTCACAAGGTAGGTGCCTATATAATATATTTCAACAATAGAATAGCTGATCCCTGTATGATAAATGGCATAAGATAATTTAGAAAATGAGCGACAATTGTTGTAGATTTTTACAATGGGGAGACCTCGACCGCTGGGCAGGAAGTACCCTTATCGGGTTTTTCCTTAGTTTGTGGTGTGTTATTTCAAATTTTTTATCCCCCGAAGCTTAACACCAACCTTTAGGGTTCAGGGGTCCTAACCCTCTTAGTAATTTCCTTAGTTTGTGGTGTTAAATCAAAATTAGTCCCCCTCATCAAATTTTCAGTTTTTATTCAAAAAATCTGCTATTGTGAAAAATAGCCCCTTAATATGACCTCTGACAGCGAGCAGAACATACATTTGGTACTTTACTCTGGTTCTGGCTTAGGTAATGTTCGTCTCTTCCCGCCCCGCAGTTGAGGTCACCCCATTGTAGAGGTCTGCAACATATGAGCCCAAAACGCCCACCGTGGAGGTCTGCAGTCAGATGTTTATGGTGGATGTAACAGTGTTGTTAATTTCACAGTATTCAGGTGAAAGAAACGTCTCGATGTCACCATGGACATGTCATGGTTTCAAACGTCTTCAGGAAAAAAGTGTTTTTTTAATGCAGCAGCATGGAGTGAAGAGACAACTACAGATAACGTCAGCCCTTGCATGCCCATCATCCTTTGCACTCCACTTGCTGGCTTGATCTAACAGAACAAAAATGATGGATGCTAAAAGTGGCAAGGGAGAACTGAGAGACAAGTTTTTGAGATTGTGGAGGCTCAGGCAACTTTGAAATCTTGCATTTTGGTTTCAGGGTGTGAAGAGGAGTAAAAAGGTGACGGACAAATAAAAACAATATGCAGACACTGCCAGATGGTGGTGACACATTCAATAAGACTAGTCTTTTAACATTAATTCTTCTAATAATTATATTTCTATGCCATTGAGTGTGAGTGAGTGTATGCCTTTGTTTTAAATCTGTGTCTTTTCACTAAAATTGAATGTATGCACTTTCTATGAACAAAATGTATTTCCCTATGCTTTTATGCACTTTCTGTACCATAAATGCACTTTATATCTATACCTTATTTTCTCTTTTGCCTGCCACAGGGACTGCAGATGGAAATTAGCTAGAAAGCTATAATCTGGTGCAGAGCATCTCTGCTCTGATGAGTTTAATGTTTTTCTGTACATGGTCCCTGACAAATAAAAGTAAATAAATAAATAAGGAATACGAGTAGCGTGAGGAGCCCCTTGGCAGATCATCACCCCGAAAAGATTCGCAAAGAGGTGATGAGCAGAATCCAGCCAGGGCAAAAGACTCTTAAGGAAGCATTCACAATCTAACTTCCTTACAATGGCACAAGGGTTCAGCAGATCACAAGGTGTATTGATGAATAATACCTACAGCTATTTTTAGAGGTGGGCAACGATGATTAGTAAACACGCTGGAACCATAAAATAAGTAGATACCTATAAAATCAAAGTATAAAATGTAACTGCTATAAAATCATAAAAAATAAATAGAGTAAATAGATGAGGCAATGTAAGGCACATATATTACTTTAAGCTACAACTTGCCTTCAGTTATGTTTAGTTACATATACACATATCTTTAAGTCATTTTTTCCTCAAATAAGAAGTGATGGGAAAGCACTGTTAGCTTACATTTGGGCATATCCTGTTTTGTGTTTGTGTGACCTTGAAACTGAAAAGCAAAGCTTCAAAATATTTTTCTTAACTAGATAGGATTGCTTTAGGCTAAACAGAAAAGGAATTTATATTGTTCTTTGCCTGGGGCCTCAAAAGTATCATAACGACCGCTGTGTAAAGTGTGGGAAACCAGGGCGAGAGAGTGGGTTATGACATACAAGGAAGGAAGGGGGTCACAGGATTCAACCCCCATGGAAGTTCAAGTTTCATACATGGGGTGCATCCTAACCTCTAGGCTATTTGTGCCCCTGGAGAAAAGTTTTTGATCACTTCATTAACGTTTGGTACCTTTGCAGAACATGCCTGTAGCTTTCTTTACACAGTGCCTACAAAAAGTATTCACTCCCTTGTTAAACTTTTTATCACGTTTATAAATCAATCATGGTCAATATGATTGGGCTTTCTTTACATGAAAAAAAATACAAAAAAAATCTTTAATGTCAAAGGGACAACAGATTTCTACAAAGTAATGTCAGTTTTAAATTCATAAAAATATGTACGTTGAAATAAATGATTGTGAAAATGTTCGTCCCCTTTAAAATGAGTGACCTAATTCAACAGAAGTCCAACAATTGGTGTTAGTGGTCTCATAATTAGTGAAATGGGGATCACCTGAGGGCAGTGAATGTGTCCCAAATGATAAGTAGAGTATAGTGTAAGTTTAAAGACACCTGTGTCTGGAAGGTCCAGTCATTGGTTAATCAGTATTCCTGGCTACCATTACACCATGAAGACAAAAGAACACTCCAAGAAACTCAGAGAAAATGGTTAATTAAAAGTATAAGTCAGGCAAAAATTCCAATAACTGAACAACCCCCAGCATTACGTTAAATCCATTGTCAATAAATAGGAGGATTGTGGCACATGTGTAAATCTGTCTAGTTCAGGCTGTCTTCACAAACTGAGTGACTGTGCAAGAAGGAGACTATTGAGAGAGGCCACCAAGACACCTATGACTACTCTGAAGGAGTTAAAAGCTTCAGTAACTGAGATGGGAGAGACTCTGCGTACACAACTGCCACTCGGGTTCTCACCAGTCAAAGCTTTATGGAAGAAAGCCACTTTTGAAGAAAACCTGTATTTAATTTCAACAAGAGTTTGACAAGAGTCAGTCATGTGGAAGACTCCAAGATCTAGTGGAAGAAAGACTGAAATGGTGCTTTTTAGCCATCAGACAAGACGCTATAAACACATTGCAAACATCCCCACTGTAAAGCATGGTAGTGGCAGCATCATGCTGTTGGGATGCTCCTCTTCAGTCAGCCCTGGACGGCTTCTAAAGGTGGAGGGTAAAATGAATTCTGCAAAAGAAATATGACTTGAGAAGATTTATTTTCATAGAAATTGTTTAAGGACAGCAGGGTAAATGCGCTGAAGTGTCTGAGTCAAAGCCCAGACTTCAATCCAATGTAAAATTTGTGGCTGTACTTGAAAAGGGCTGCTCACACCTGATCCCCTTGGAGCCTGACAGAGCTTGAGCAGTTTTGCAAAGACGAATGGCGTGAAATTGCGTCCAGATGTGAAAGCCTGTTTGAGACCTGTCCACTCAGACTCGGTGCTGTGACTACAGCCAAAGGTGCATCTACTGAATACCGACTAGAAGGGGATGAACATTTATGCGGCCACTTATTTTACATTATATGTTTTATTCAATTAAAAATACTTTGTAGAACTTAGTTTTCACTTTGATATTAAAGACCTGTTTTTTGTAAAAACAAAATTATTATCTTGACCATGACTGATTTATAAAAATCACTAAAAGGGTAAACATCCAAAAGATAGATACTTTTCATATGCATAGTATGTACCAATATTTGAGGAAAATCGTACTATTTAAAAAACGGAGATTTCTGTATTGACACACAAAATGTTTTGTTATATTTTTTATGCAAAAAATCACTGTAATGGTAGACCTGGCAATAGAAAGGTGTAGGGTTGACACACACTTGAGAGTTTCTTTTCACATACGCTCTCATCCCATGGATCTCTTGTCTTTTGGTGCACGGCATTCAAACTTAAAAGGCTTGCATAAAAGCTACATATGTTAACACCAAAGAAAGGCTGTAGTCAAGGAGAAGATTTTTAGGATCCAGGATAAGCGAGTGTGCAGACGAGTGAAAGTTGGAAGCTTTTATCATGGAGAGCTGAGAGCCCATGATGGAAAACACTATAAATTTTGCAGAACACAAAACATCGACCAAAGCTTTACAGCATTTCATGCTCCAAAAGTTGGAGCAGGTTAATTTTATCTGCAGGAATATCAATGAATAAAAGAAACCACAGACTTTGAATGCTTTTAGCAAATGTGTTAATGTATTTAAGATTACCATGCATACCAAACCATCATACTGGGGTCACTTTTAATAAAATTTAAGTTCAAATGTCTTAGATAAATAAAGCTAACACTATAACAGTGCCTATGGATTTTCTTTTTCTAAATTGTGATTCATGTTTAAACTCATTTATGATGCTGAATCTGTCTACATGTCTGTAATTCCCCTTTGGTGCTGGAATTACAGAAACTTCTAGGAAAGATTATCAATATCAGTAAGAGCATAAAATCTGCACACATCTAAGCTTCAGTAATCACTCAACTGTTGCAGACCTGGACTTTTTAGGCAATCCACAAGTAGAAAAAAAAAACTTCTTACCTGTCCATTCTTCATCGACCAGTCTTCAATTTATCCATCACGTGAACTCTTCCAAATAGGCCTCCGTCCATGGTGCAAAACGTGACTTTATATTTAGAGGCACGGCTCTCCTCTCCTCAGCAAAAGTAAATCCTCTGTCATCTCAGACAGCCGCTGTGCACCCTCCAAAATAACCAGAACACACTGAGACCAACGCAGGGGGAAAATAAGTAACTTCAGATTATAAAGAATAAAAGATAACACTGACTTTTGAGGCTTCAGGATGTAGTATCATTGCAAAGTCAAGAAATGGTGGTGAAAAAAAAAGCAGTATAACAGCAGTGAGATTCTACAAATCACTGACAAATCCCTTAAAAGCTCTCTCTCTCTCTCTCTCTCTCTCTCTCTCCCCCTCTGTCGTCCTTTTTCCTCTGCGTGCATCTCTGTCCAGGCACTCCCTCCACCACCACCATCACCCCCTTACTCTCACTTACTCTCTGTGTCACTCTCTCTCTGCTGAACTCTCTCCCTTGCTTGCTCTCTCAGCCCACTAATGGCCACAGATTGGGATTATCATGTAGGCGTCTGTGAAGAAAGCACTAGGTGGACCAGCCCATTTCTTTTTTTTTTTTCATAGAGCTAAACCAAATATCCCCCTCCCCCACTGCCCCAACAACAGTATGATGGAACTCCGTCACTTTGAGAGATTAGATGAGCAGCCATTTGATTCATACAGTCTCTCTCTCTCTCTCTCTCTCTCTCTCTCTCTCTCCCCCTTACTCTGTCACACACATGTACGCAATAAATCACTCATATGCCCCCAAAATTCACACGCTGTCCCTCTCCTCACACACACCTGTCATATTGGTACAATAGTTGAGAATATCTGAGGACAAACCCGGTTTCTGCTGCACAGAATGCAGCTGGATTATATTTATTATTGATTGAGCCGATGCTCTGGGGAAAGCAGGCACCAGATCAGTTTGCAGGTCATCTTCTGTCAATTAGACTTGAACATAGTAGCATTACTTCCGCCTCCTGCACACATGTACTGCACACAGGCCTGCCCACAGAATTAGCTGGGCCCCTGAAAAAAACAGAGAAGGGCCCTCCCCAGTCCTGATTTATTGATGATATTAATGTATGTGTGTTGGATCAGTAGCATTGGTGCTAGCATCCTAGCTAACAGTTACGTCATTTTGAAGCAGAAAAGTAGTCAAGCTATTATTGGGTTCCGGTGTTTATTCATGACACTTTTTAACTGCTTTTCACCTCTGTTTTCAGTCAGTTTTGTATCTTTCAACCACCTATAGCCCATTTTTTTCTACATTGGACTCATTTTCACCGCTCTAAAATCGTCTAACTGGACTATTTTTGAATTTTTTTTGCACCCCATTTTTGAATGTCTTTGCCCCATATGCCTCATTAACCCATGTGTGCCACTGTTCATTTTTTTGGCCACTCTTTAACCATTTTTCACCATTTTCCACCTATTTTTGCCACTTTTTAACCCATTTTTTTATCTGGCCATTATATTCAACTGCTTGCCCCATTTAATCCATTTTCCCTTTCATTACCCATTTTTGCCTGTTTAACCCGTTTTTTAAACCACTTTTCACTATTTTCATCCCATTTTCTTAACCCATTTTTGCCACTTTTCAACCTGTTTTTACCGGTTTATCTGGCCATTTTTGCTTTTTATTGCCACTTATAACACTTTCTTTTTTATCCCAATTTTACCTGCCTAAATCATTTTTGCCTATCTTTTCCTTTTTTTAAATAATTTTTCACTACTTTTTAACCGCTTTTCACCAGTTTCCACCCTTTTGCCTAATGTAACCAATTTTTGCCTCACCACTTTCTCACAAGTATTTTCCACTTTTTCCACTTTTAACTTGTTTCTGCCACTTTTAACCTGTCATACCCACATTATCTGGACAGTTCTGCAACTTTCTGCCACATTAAAACCCATTTTTTATAATGTGTTTGAACCATTTTTGCCTCTCTTGGCACATCTGTTAAAACTTTGGGGATTTTTACTACTTTTTAACAACTTCATCTGATCATTTTTGCAACTTTTCAACCAGTTTTGTGCATTTTTGTAGCCACTTATAACCCTTTCTTCCTTTTCTCTGTCCCATTGTTACCTGCTTAAACCATTTTTGCCTGTCTTTGCCCATTTTAAACTAATTTTTCACTACTTTAACCGCTTTTGACCATTTTCCACCCTTTTGCATTCTGTAACTTTTTTTTTTTTTTGCCTCATCAACATTCTTACAATTTTTTTCCACTTATTTTCCACTTTTAACTTATTTCTGCCACTTTTAACCTGTTATACCCACTTTATCTGGACACTTTTGGAACTTTTTGCCACATTCAAACCCTTTTGCCTCTCTTGGCCCATTTGTGTCGCTTTTAAACCTTTGGGGTTTTTTTCTACTATTTTTTAATAACTATATCTGGCCATTTTTGCAACTTTTATATCACTTATAACCATTTTTTTCCTTTTATGCCCATTTTTTGCCACTTGTACCCATTTTTACTATTTTGAAACAATTTTGTTTTTGCTGCTTTTTAACTACTCTTAACCCTTTTCCAACCATTTTGTGCATTTTTAACCATTTTTTTCCCTTTTTTAAACCTCTTATCACCACTTTTCTTCAATGTTTGCCCCTTTAAACCATTTTTTGTGATTTTTTCATTATATTTTAAAGTTGTTTAAGTTTCTTCTACTTTATTTTTTGGCATCCTGATGTTTGAGCACATCAAGGCTCAGCTATAAAGTCTGAAAGTACTTTGCTGTTTACTTCAGCTTTTTATCCATATTGTTAACATTAACAGTACAAAGGTAATTATTTTTTTAGAAAATGAGTTTACAGTTTGAAAAAGGGTATACCATTCTCCAAAATAAAAAATAAATACAATACATTTTTGTTGTTATTTTTGTGGTTATTATTCAGGTTAAAAATAAAATATGGTTATCACAGCTTGACTTTACAATGAACCATGATTTTGCTGACCTCTCTGGGGCCCATTAATTTGACTGGACCCCAGAGAGCGCTCCTCTTTATCCCTCCTTATGGGCAGCCTTGACTGACACCTCACCATGTACTTCACATATGGACCCTCTTCATGTGGTGTTTGAAAAATGAAGCAAACAGAAAATGTTTGTTTTCCCTTCACATGACACATTTATTTCAAGTCACCCCACACTGACGTACTAGAAAATCAGAGGTGTCTCATGTAAAAGTGTTCAGTAGAACAGAGTTAAGAGGTCACTTATGTAAAACACGAGATTTGTGTTAAAAACTACCCTAAGAAAACAGATTTCTCCAAGCCATCCTCCACTTTGGTGTACTCCAGGTGAGATCTGAAGTACTGGCTTTCGTATTGTGAGCTGCTGCGGACATATTCCAGGTACTCAGGAGCTCCTGGGCAGACGACATTATCAGCTAAGAGGATGCTTCCTTTCCTTAGCAGGCCACACTCCTGCAGTAAAGGGAAAATTGCATTAAGGACAGGAAATAAGAGCAGAAAATTAATTTGCATAAGAAACTCGCCTCCATCAGTTTGGTGTCAGGAAGGTAGCGGTCCTTCCAGTGATCCAGGAAAACCAAGTCAAATGTGCTCAACCCAAAATGCTCCTTCATCTTTGGGATCCAGTCCCCAGATGCTCCAACCACTAAATGGACCTAGAAAAAAAATCAAGCTGATTCTGAGCTCTAAATACTATATTATTCTCTTTTTTCAGTCTGTTAAATTAAATCTGACCTTACCTTTTCTTCTAATCCAGCCCATGCAATGACTTGCCGGGCGATTACAGCAAAGTCTGGGTTAAACTCTAAGGTGATGAGCTTGGCGTCAGGGGGAAGCAGGCTTGCAATCCGCACTGTGGAGTATCCACAGTAGGTCCCCAGCTCCAGCACAGCAGCTGGGTTTACCTCAGACACCACTGAGTCAAGAATACAGCCTGTGGAGGAAAAAGAAAATAAAAAACAAACTTTAGGTAGAGAGAGGATGATTTTACACACTAAAGCACTTTTTTTCATAATGAGAAATCAGCACCTTTCTCATCCCCCACATTCATGGCCCACTCCTTCTGTCTGCAGAACTGATCGATGGCTTTCACCACGCTCTGAGGGTCCCCTCTAGTGGCATTTTTCTGTACTGCACTCAGGAGCCTCTGAAGAGAGAGGAAAAAATAGTACTACTTTACCATTGAACATTGGATCATTCTTATTTAATCCATTAATCCTTTTGTGTTTGATTGTTAAGCAGACATAAAAGAACTGCTGGGTTAAAGAAATTCTTTTCAATATGCAGATTTAATCTGCTGATGTAGTTTCAGAGTCCTTTCTTTGCATCTTTGCCAACCTGCAGAGGCACGTATCCTTTCAAGTCTAATTCAAATCACAGCCAAATTGGAAAGACTTATCTTATATTTCAATGAGTGTGTCTGTAGTAATTTTATTTTATTTTATTCAACCTTCATTTAACCAGGAGTATTCCCACTGAGATACAAAAACCTCTTTTACAAGGGAGTCCTGGCACACCTTTGTTGTGTCAAACTGGAAAAAAAAAGAGGGAGAAGGGTGCAAAGACTGTCAATGAGAAAACATAGGTTGAATCCAAAATCACACACTAATCCCTTACTCCCTATTCCCTATGTAGGGAGCTGCCTGTAGTGGACTATTAGTGGACTCATCAGCACAACAAAAAACTTCTTGATGATGCCATTGCCATCACTCTTTTAAAGGTTAAACCTCAAATAAATTACAGTAGAATCTCAGTAATATCTTAAACTGTATACTCATCTTTACACAAGAATTAAATATAGAATTTGGTGATGATTCTTACAAATCTCCTTTATCCTCATGTATTTGTGATTACCTACTGCCTACCAAAATGTTACCTGCTTGGTGTTTATGTGTTCTAGGTTCACATTGGCTGTTCTCCTGCCATCTGTCTGTCATTTACAGTACATTCAGTAAGTATTCAGGTCCCTGAATACAGTACATTCAGCCACAAGCAGAACAGAGCCAGCCCCCACCTAAATGCACTACTGTTTTTCCCCGGATCAAAATGACCTGACATAAATCACAGTCATAAAGTCAGTTTCATAGCACAAATATGTGAAAATGCTTTATATCTGTTCACGTTTAACATCTATAAAAATGACAGGACATGTGGTCTTCACCTATGGTGTGCGTTGCCTGTGACTGGCTCTGACACAGACAGGTGGCGCTATAGATGACAGTGTCAAGAAATGCTGGTAACAGCTGGGCTTTCATGATTGAAATATAACAAAACTGCCGCATTGTCAGTGTGGCTACTCAGAGGTTCTAGGGCGCTATAGATGACAGTGTCATGAATTTAGCGATAGCCCAGATACTACCTCAGGTGGGGCAAATAAGAGGAAGAGGTGTCAGTTCTGCCCACCAAAGAAGGACTGTAAGACACATGCTGCATCAGGTCAGATATGGGAGCATATTCTGGTTTGGCACTCTGCTGTGTCAAACTTAATCCTTGAATAAAAATGCATTTAAAACTACTTTTTCTTTACTTGTCTGCTACTTTCTTAGGCTGTATAAATACTATACAAATACTGCATTGGCAAAATACTACAATAAAAAATAATATACTAAGAAAACAGTTGACAGTGTCATTAAAGACGAGTCTCCTAGTCCTTCTGCCGAGAAGAGGGAATAGGAAAAACTCATTTTCTAACACAATTTGTGATGTGTGACAAGTTGTTTCTTCAATCAATGCAGATTTGGTGTTTAAATCAAATTAAGCTGCTTTATTTTGGGGGTTAGTGAAGGTGGGTCATTTTTAACCTGCAAGTACACAGGGAATGCACAGAATATGAGGAGAAAATAGTTTTTTCCATGACCCCCATCTCAATAAAAAAATAAGGAAAATTTAGACTGTATTTTCAAACATTTATGTCCCACCTTTTAACATTTTTATATTTTTTATATCTTTGATATTTTGTTCTGCATATGTCTTTAAACATCCATCTCACCCTGGAAATCATTATTGTTTAGTTTCAGTAGTTAAGTCTGGGTCCATACTACCTGATTTTTATGCTTTACGCTCTAATTTAGAAGGATCTTTAAGTTTGCATCCATGCAGTTGATGCAGGATTGCATAACTGCAGATCATCCTCCACTCCAGCCTTACTTGGTACCCAAAAAAAAAAAACCTTCACTTGCAAAAACCTTCACTTGTTGTGACTGTCTTAGTGTTTATGGTGCTAAATGTCTGAGTTACCTTCAGTGACTGAAATTCCTTTTACTTCCTGTCAAAACTCCCCTGGCTTTGGTCATTAGAATTAGTGATTTGTCTCAATATGACCCCAGGGTTTATACAGCCTTATTCTGTCTTTAGCTTGTTCATCTTTGGAAGTTAAACGCTGTGGCTGTTGAGCAGGAAAATCCAAACTAGTATAGTCCACACTATAGTATAGTGTCTGCAGTAACTATAAATCTGTCTGTTTTGCCACACACAGCAGAAGTGTATTTGAAGGAAAGCCAGTCACTGTTTTTTCTGGTTTATGGTTCAGCACCTCCCCTGTAGTGCTTTGGCGCCCCCCAGAGGAGTTCTGCCTCACACTTTGAAAACCACTGCACTAGGCCATATGCATCCCATGCAAACAGGGTTTTAAGTTGCTGGCATGTTGTAGTCCACCTGTCATCACTGTTACTTTTAAGATAAGTCATTATTTACTGACTTAAAACATGAAATATGCAGTCATTTGACTTGTTGGGAGGATTCTCCTTTAACTAGAGTTTTAGAGAGAAAATTCAAATGCAAAGAGGCAGGCAAGTGTTCCATTACCATACTGAGAATATGACATGAGCTGCATGGATGCAACAGTGGATCCACATCTTAATACTTCCCCTGAGAAGAGCCTGATCTTGTCTTTGTGCTCAATAGTTTAAGGATTCTTTAATGTTTCAAAATTAATGGACAAGGAAAAAGTTTCAGCTCTTAAAATCTTAAAAAGCCAAGTTTATTATCAGGGATTACAGCCGGAAATGAACAAATCTTATCTTCAGGCGTTATACTCTGCCTTACATTTGTAGGCAGGCTTTCTTACAGCCTAAACTCAGAAGACTCACTAATATGATGACTTAAATGTACCTTATTTTAATAGTTCCCTTTAACAAAAAGACAAATAGTTTTGGTTAAAAGGCCAGTTGTCGCTCACAGATCTCAGTTAAAAACAGAAAATTTACAGGTTACATTCCCTCAAGGGCTCATTAGAAACCCCCTACAGGTATTTACAAATGAATATTGTAAAAATATGAAACAAGACCATCTTTCATTATTAGATTTGACTATTCCCTCCCCCCTTTCTTTCTCCACCTTTCAGAAAGTGTGTGCTGAAACAAGATGATTTCCCCTCATGTGTCATGTCCATGGCTGTTAAACGTAGCCACTGTGCGTCTGCCGGTCCGCCATCTTGGAACAGGCGGGATTAGCGAACGCTCAATGTAAATAAGCCCACTTCACCTGTAAAATCTGCCCTACCTTGCTTAATCCTGAACCACTCTACATGAAATTTGTTTTATTATAAAGCTGAAAGCTTGAACATGACACTGATTACTTACTGGAGTTGAATCAAGGTACTAATTGTGGGTCTGATCAACTTTAAATAAAAAAAGCCTATTATGTCTTTCATATGTACAGGAAACATCAGGTGTAATTGAATATGTAGAATCTATAATTAGATAGTTTTTGTTTCTCCAAATAATTTTGTATAGATAATTTCTCTCCCTCTCATCTTGCAACTGGCCTTTAATCTATAGGCAGGCATAAACTGTGAGTCATCACGCTTTTTCTCACCTGATGATTTTTGAGTTTGCAGTGCATATTAGCTTTGTGAGGACACAACGGCTGATCTCGGCTTAATTACTCATGCAGGGGAGGAATTTCTGACTTGCAGAGCCAGCAGATTCCAAAACCTCAGGGTATTTTTCCAGTAAAATTTTCTGAACGGATCATCAGATGATCCATGGGGGGGCAGAGAGAGGGAGCAACATGAGGAAAACTAAAGTCTCAACAGGTAAAAGTCCCGACAGGATGAGTCACGTGATTTCTCATTTCTCATGATTTTTTTCTTTATGGTACAACAAAAAGTGGCAAAACAAAGAAAGACCGAAGTTAAAGCTGAATGTTCCTGGCTTATTAGATCATCTTTATGTTGTCTAAAAAGCCTAAATCAAACTGATACTCAGACTGACAGTACAGCGCACCGCACACTGACTCTCTCTCTCTCTCTGGTGAATATAATAGCCTAATGCTTATCATCAAAATGAGAGAATTTTCCTGCATTTAAGTCAAATACCAGTCTTCTGATGACTGATTTATGGGTCTTTGGGATAGTAGAAAATTAAGGCAATCACATTTTCTGGAGTGGGCGATAAGAACTGCTACTAACGCCAATAAATTTATATGACTTAGTTGTATATTTTAAGTATTGTACTTAATGATATCATTAAAATTACACTGAGTAAAAAAATAAATACTTAAAGCCACAACAAGGAGGTCCAAGCATTCTGCCAGCAACATCAAAATGACCAGTTTGGCTTTCAACAATCAGATGACGGTCAGTACTTGCACATAGCAGGAGAAAGATTCCACATTTCCTTCCAAAACAGCGGCTGCATTGTACTTTAAGTATGGTAACAACTTATAATAAACAACCCGGTCGGAAGTCTTGTACATATTTAAGGCCAGAGCACTAACATCAGAGCAAGGAACCCATCGTATCTGTGGGCGTCAGCACATGAAGTTGGCATTTTCATTGCTGTCTGCCCATTTAACTCTGTTAAACTCTCACTCTTTTGCCCGCGCCAAGATGGCGGCCAATAGAGACAGTTCAATAATATTTGAAGCCACAGACACAGAAACAGCTCATTCTCAGCGGGGCTGAAACACAGAGTTTTTAGACATGCTAAAATCCAATACTGGAGTGTTTTTTCAGCAACAAACTTCACAGGCTGTTTTGGGGACCTCTGAGACCGATATAAACTTGTCTTAAAGGGGTCAAATATGTGACCTTTAACTCCATTCTGAGTTGAATGGTCATCAGTGTTGTAGTTATCTGACAGTGTTGACCCACCAGTGTTAGTTCAACTCAGGAAAAAAATCAATTGTTTTAAGCTCCACTAACTTCAAATCTCAGCAGATATGTGGGCAGAGTTTCCCATCATGCCCTTGAGCAGAGTGTTTAGATGTGGTTTTTATGTGTTTAGTTGTGTTTGGATGATGCCTGTTGTACACTGATCCCTGCTGGAGTTCTTTTGCTCATATTTCTGGTTGATTGTGGTTGTTTTTGGTGTGACACATTTGCACCATGAGTGAAAACTTCTACCAGAGACTTATGGTTGTCCTAAAGGATGCAAAGTTGATTTTCTTCTTTCTCAATATGTATTGCTTTGCTATGAGTGTGACTCTCTGCCAAAGGAGACGCACCTTGCCACAGATTTCAAGAATCTTTGCAGCTCTGTCATATTATAAAATATTTTAATCTTTAAATACTTGTAGTGTGGACCAATATAGACACATAAATGTGCTAAATTTAACTTCATATGAGTTTTATTAACACTGACAATTTTGCAGTGTATTTTAATTTATTATAGAGGTGTGAACAACCTGGTTGATGATCCAGTCTCTTGTTGTTCTTGCCAATTAGAGAAGATCATATTTCACTGCTCAACTCTTCAGTAGTTGGTATTTAAAGTAAACTTTCGATTGAATACTTTTTATGTTTACTTGAACAGATTTATAGACCAGTTTTAAGCAAAGTAACTGTACTTTTACTTGAGTACAATAGTCATGTACGTTTCTCACCTTGAATATAACACAGTAAGGCTGAAATCACATCTTACTCAAGGTACAGTATATAGCGATTATGCCATTTTGTTGTGCTCTACATATTTTGAGTGAGCATTATACCCTATATCAGTACCCCATCATGACAATGTGAAAAGTGCGATGGCTGTGACATCATTGAGGAGCAGAAGTTTTTTTTATTGTGCTGATGAGTTCCCTATATAGTCCACTATAGACAGCTCACTATGTGGGGAATATATCTAAAAGAAATCCTGTTTGTCTGTGGATGGTGTAGTTTAAATGAGGTGCAGCACAGCTGGTCAGCATTATAACAATACCAAGACATGGAAGGATTGTGTTGCTAACCAAGAAGGCTGACATTTTCTGATATGCAAATATATTCTTTATCTCAAGATTTCAATTGACACAAGCCACAGTGTGGCATGGGTCATTAAAGTCTATACACTATCTGGGAAGAACATAAATGGCAGTATCATCTGTAGATATTTAAATGTCAGACTCATTACATTCAGTGGAAACAACATAGTGTCTGGGGTTTAGCTACAGGGGCCCAAGAAATGATCCCTGAGGAAGACTATGATTACAGCTAAGGACTGCTGACAGCTCACCGTTTGTCTTCGCCCTCTATGCCCTCCCTGTCAGAGAAGATTGTATACACTTTGCTGTACAGGGAATATGCTAAAGATGAACAGAAAGCCTTGAAAGTAGACCGCCAGGATCCATAGTGTCTCCAACAGCCAACAGCTCTACATTTATTCAATGTGTTATGCACCTCTTGGCCGAGCAGTTAGAAATATTGGTCCAGTAAGTCAGGAGGCTAATAGTTTGTTCTTCATCTTTTAATTATCTTTGACATGTTAGATATGTGGATTTACCTTGAATTGCTCTGCAAGGCACCTTGTTTTGTATACTGGATTTACTAAGCTGTCTTCTCTAGAAAGACCCCTTCATTTGAGAACCTATAGGGTATATTCTGAGGGGAGAGTCCTATCAGAATACCAGTGCTGCTCAATGGGTGACTGGAAATACTGCTTGCTTGGGTTTTCACAGGTTATCTGCTGAAGGAGAGTTTACAAAGCAAGCTCAGTGTAAATCTATTTCTTTTTGACCATTTCAACACTTTAACCTTTTTTTTTGCCACTGTAACACATTTTCACCACATTTCAACACTTAGATTGTGACTCTTGCAAAGGTATTTTTTTAACCATTTAGCTCTTTGGTTGAGTAGGGTTGAGTAACACTGCTCTATAGAGAAGGCAAACCTGAGGCCGTGTAGACTGGGTCAGAGTGTCCAACATCCTCTCCACAATAACATCATGCCAAAAAAGTGCCAGTCCTCCGTGATACTGCACGGCAGCAGGAATCAGCCATCTGTACAGAGCATACAAAAGAGCTGCTCCACCGGTGCAACTGTAAAGAAGAGTCAGCCAC
Source organism: Cheilinus undulatus (assembly GCF_018320785.1). Lineage (NCBI taxonomy): Eukaryota > Metazoa > Chordata > Actinopteri > Labriformes > Labridae > Cheilinus > Cheilinus undulatus. Next base: position 15,839,147 of record NC_054867.1, read on the forward strand.
ATCCTGCAACCAAGGCACAGAGCAAAACATCCATTCAGCATGGTTAACAGTGCTGCATTATGGGAAGAGGCTGTGATGAACAGCCGTGGACACACTGTAATAGCAGCACATCTGTCTGAGATAGATGAAAGCCTTCATATCTCCCTTCACTCAAAGGGAGAGGGCTCCTTTGTGTTGCTCTAATGAGATGAGTGTTTACTATGCTGAGTACAATACTGTTCCTGCTCATGTTTTCATTATCAGCTGCTGCTGACAGCACCAAACTGCACACCCACACACCTCTGTGTGATTATATCACTGCAGGATATTATTTAATATCATCTGCACAGGAAAAACCCACAATAAGATGCCCAGAGTGCAGGTTTCCCCCTCTCAGAGGCTGTTAGTTTAGGTTTAAATCTATAGATAAAAACATATTCAGAATCTTAAACAAGGGCTCCTTCTGTGGGAATAGTAGAGGGAACACAAAGCATGGCTGAAAACGGCATTACCTTCACTAATAATACGACTGTGTGAGACCAGTGGTGGTTGAGGTAATTCCTTTTGATAAGGAGTTTGAGTTGCATGGCAACTGGCTGGGGGTTAAGAGCTGTGTCACAAAAGGCAGAGCCAGGGACTTCAACCTTTACTTTGGTTTCATCCTAACGTTCTTATAAACACAAGGTTCTGGATCAGAAATGTGCAATAGTCTCAGCATTGATTGATAAACACAGTTAAGTTTTTTATGATCATTTTGTACAGATTAATCCACACATAACACAATGTGCATACTGATGCAGAGAATTCAATCTCTATGCAAATCACATCACAGAAAGTTTTCAAATCTAATCAAGACAATTAAGGCTTAAAAACCCTGTTTCTTAAGTTTCACAATAATACAATCACTCATTCTACAGTCTGGGAATGAAAACTGGACTTAGCTTTAGTCTCCCTCAAGCAACAAAAGAACAACCACTTGTTAGGGTTACTAAAAATACCCTCACACCAGGGCTTTTCATTAGAATCAAGAAGAAAATAGGACTTACATGTGTGGGCAGGCAGCGCTCCCTGTCCACTTCTCACCTCCTCTCGATTCTAGAAGAAAATGTGTGAGTTCTCTCACAGCCGGACATATGCTCTGCGTTTATATGAGACTAACTCCTCCCTCCTCTTCCTTCCATCCCCCTCTCGGAGCTCTGCTGGATCTGAGCATGCAAGGAATGCACAAAAGACCCAATCTCTGGGTGAACACGTCAAATGCAAACACAAATTTATGTAGATGGTAAAGATGTGCATAAGAAAAGGATTTAGATCTTGACTGGAGCTTTGTTAACTCTGGTGAACTATGAGTGCTATTGCTGCCTATTTGAGGCAGTGAGCATGATTTTTCTTTTTTATGTAATTTTAACCTTTTAACAAAAGGTGCAGAAAATTATGGTTTCGATATTAGACTGCAGAATGTTTTTAACCCTTGTGTAGTTTGGACTACATGCGGGTTAGATTCGACCCACTCTGGCTTGACGATTTTTTTGTTTTTAAGTATGATGGCTTAAATTTGCTCTAACTCCATTTAATTTCATTTTTGCAAGTTTTACATAAAAAAATTATATATATATATATATATAAGTTTGGAGGAATATTTGATGAGTAATGATCAGAGAGTGATTTATGTTAAATTTTTGAAAAAATGTTGAAAGTAATTACTAATTTTTGAGGGCAGAAAACAATCACGCTTGTCCCCTATGGACCAAAAATGACCCCATTTGATTTTCCACATTATAGAACAAGTGTACAATTTATCACCCATTTCTGTGTTACCACCTTTTTAGCCAACTACATTTAAAGTCATTATGCACAAATTTTAAACCTTTTTTTTAATTATAATTTATAGTCTATGCTCTCATTAAAATGAAATCAAGCCTTTCAAGAGTCAGAATCAGCAGAAACAATGAAATTTTTTGATTAAAGTTATGTATAACAGATGAACATTTTAATGATGGATAATCACCAACAGTTCCACTTCAAAGTTTTGTCAGAATATTATTTTAAGAATAATTAAACACTGACCCGGTCTGGTTTGCCTTGTTATAAAGCACAAGAGACGTCATAAATTAAAAAGTTTGGCACAACCAGGACTCTTCCAAGAGCTGGATGCCTGGACAAACTGAGAAATCAGGGAAAAGGGCCTCAGAGCTTGATGCTCACTGAGTGGCTAGACAGAAGCCTCTCCTTGGTGCAAAACACATGAAAGCCCGCTGCAAAAAAGCACCTAAAGGATTCTCAGGCTGTGAAAAACAAGATCCTCTAGTCCGATGAAACCAGGATTCAACCATTCTAAATGTAATGTCTGGAGGAAACCAGGTACTGTTCATCACCTGCCTAACACCATCCCACAGTGAAACATGGTGGTGGTAGCATCATGCTGTGGGGGTGTTTTTCAGCAGCAGGGACTGAGAGACTGGTCAGGGTTGAGGGAAAGCTAAGTAGAGCAGAGTTCAGAGATATCTTCAATGAAATCCTGTTCTCTAGTACTCAGATTAGGCTGTAGGTTCACCTTCTAACATGACAATGACTCTAAACACACAGCCAAGACAACACAGGAGAAGCTTCTGTGAATGTCCTGGAGTGGCGCAGCCAGAGCCCTGAATTGGACCCTATTGGACATCTCTGGAGAGACCTACAGATGGCTGGCCATCCAACCGACTGAGATTGAGAGGATTTACAAAGAAGAATGGTAGAAAATCCCCCATTATAGGTGTGAAAAGCTTGTTGCATCATATTTAAAAAGATTCAAGGCTGCAATGGCGGCCAAAGGTGCTTCATCTAAGTACTGCAGAAAAGATATTTCGGGGGGTTTTTTGAATACATTTGCAAAAAAATCTAAAATTCTGTTTTCACTTTGTCATGATGGGGTACTGAGTGTAAATGAGAGATTATTGTAGCATGAGACTGCAACATAATAAAGCTGAAAAAGTGAAGGGGATCTTTCTGAATGCACTGTATCAAGAGTATGTACGCTACTTACAGCATCAGCCTACCAATGAGCCCCCGCTCCCTCTGTCACAGGAACATAGACACAAACTTACAGTCATTCCTCCTGCTCTCTTGCCCCATTTTTTGTTAACAAAATAAACACTGATAAAACATTTGCATATTTTTCTTTAAAAATGACAGCAAAATCAATCTTGGGTCCATTTATTAGTATTCAACAACTCCGTGATCATGTGATGAGGTGGTTTTCAAATAAAACTAAACTTATTTTTGACATTGCTGTGCCAGAATCAGACATGATGACTATCAAAATACTAAAAGAACAAAAAAAGAGTTCTCTGTAGGGTAAATGATGGGCTCATGATGCCAGCATCTGACACTTTTTCTCCTGCATATCCCACAGCTGTCCGAGTCCCACATCACTTGTCATGTGTCAGAGCCTGCTCCAGAAGAGAGCTAGTCCACCGGGCTTTGAACAGCACAGGAGTGGTGTTTCTAGGAGGTGATCCAGGGGTGTCTGAGACACTGAGCAGCCGTGGCTCTCTGCTCTGGCAGCAGCTCCAGCATGGTCAGGAGGAACGAGCTGAACTGTAGGGCCTCCTCACGTGGCCACTCGTACTTATCCAGCAGAATCTCAAATAAGCTCCACGGCTTCAGCTTGGTGATGTGTCGCAGTTGTCCTGAAGGTGTAACAAGAACATTTACACACTCATAGATCTAAAATACATCAAAACAAAGTGACAACAGAAACTTGAATGTAACAACAAAAAACAGCCTATGTTTATTAAAAAACATCCACTTTACCTTTACGGTTGAAGTATTTTTTGGAATTTCTCCCTGACAGAGCAAACTGAGATGGGAGGGGTCCTAACAGCTCAATGATGTGTGCAATGTGATCTGAGAGAACAAGAGCAGGTAGTATTTGTGAGCAGATTTAGTTCAGGGAACAACATAACAGTCTGTAATCAACAACACAAACCTTCCTCGCGAGTAAATGTTGCTCCTGATTGGGGGTCAAAAAGATAGTCCCCTGTGGCGAGCTCAAAAGCCTACAGAAAAGGAACAAAACATGAGGGTGAACTTCATAAAGCACATTTGGAGAGGAGAAAGGAAGATATTATATTTCTCTGCTCACCATGCAAGCCGTGCTCCAGATGTCAGCCGGTGTGCTGTAATCAGCGCCGATCAGAACCTCCACAGAGCGATACTGACACGTCTGGATGTCCTCAGTGAAGTGTTTATGCTGAAGACCAGAAATAAGACTCTATTATTACATTAGTTCATATCCTGAATTCATTACTATGAATGAAACCACACAAAAAGTATCAAATGTGTTCTGAAAATTCTGTTAATACAAAGAAAAATCCTTTGTTGTAACAATCAACTATGCCAAAAATACCACAAGATTTAAATTAATATTACAACTATGAATGTATTTAATTCTAAAATGTTGCCAAGAAAAAAGGAGGCTAAACAAAACACATTTACAATAACAAGGTTTCGGTTGTCTAACTTGCAAAGCTAATGATTTATTTATACTTATTTAATTGATATTACTTTGTAGTCCAACTTAGCTCTGAGCACATTAGCAGAGCCTCATTGTCTGCCTCAAACGGAGCATGTTGTATCCCTAAACAGGGCTCTGTCTTTGCATATCCTGCTCTTTCCTTTAAAGCCACTAAAGCATTAGCAATCCCCCAACCAATCTAAAACTTGCACAGACTTCCACATTCTCTTAAAGTAGTCGAACATTATCTTTTAGGGAACTAGTCCAGTCAGCATTAATTTGACATCTCTACGACTTTTCCACAACTCTGGGATACATGAACTCCACATACTGGGTGTGCACGATATTATCAGTACTATGTTGGTATTGGCAGATTTTAACTTGAAGATAGAATTATCGGTATCAGCTGGAAGAAAATTCCCATGCTTTATCACACAAGCTACAGTTTCAAACCAGTCGTTGGTATTGACATCATTTTTCTGTCAGAAATGCCTCAGAAGGTTCATTTAATACTGTGGAAAAATCTGTGTCCATTTACAGATGGACTTGGCAAGCCAAAAAAAAAAAAAAAATCACCATTTTCTCTTGCCATGAACATTTATAACGTCATATCTTAGTTGTGCTTCGTCATCACTAAACAAGAGAACATGCACAAAATTTACAGAACTAGCAAGGGAATGTTACTAAAAATACTTACTAAAAGTAGCTTAAAACTGGCCATGTTCAGCCCTTGTTCTAAGATAAAATGTTCCCAGATAACAAGTCCAAACCAATGTAATATCTTTTTAGTGCTGAAAAAAATATTATAAAATAGTATATACATAATAATAATATATTATAAAAATATAGTTCAGCTCACAACAAAAGTTTGTTGTCTTTGTATCTACCAGTAAGTAGAGAATGGCCAGATCTGTTGTGGGTTCAAATATTAACTTTATTTTTTATGTCGGAATTGGGCTGACTGTGCCAATCCAGGTCACCGATCCAAATTCTGACATTTTTGCATAAACAAGGCATAAGCTACTAGTAAAGCAGAGTGCTTCGTGACAGACAGCAGCTCAGTCTGAGTCATCATATTTCAATCCAACACTAAAGAACAGTCAGATAACAACCTAAACATCACCTGTTTGTGTCCGTGCGATTAATGTGAAGCAGAAATGAGGTAAAAGGTGTGTTCTCCCACACACTTTACATAAAGCAACATGAACGAGTCTACTCCATCAGCCTGTCTTTGGCTTTAGTATGAGCTGCAGCAGCTCATATTACAATAGCATAAACAACTATTTAAAGGTGTATTAACTCATGACTCACTCGTTTTAAGACTATGATGATTCAAGAAGTGGTCTGTGGCATTTAGTGAGGTCAGAAAAGCAGCAGTAACAGCGAGGCTGACTGTAAACATGATGCTAAAACTAAGTTCAGTTTATCAGTGATAAACATGGTACTTCTGAAAAATCCTTCACAATAAAAGTCCACAGCTATTGTTTTCCTCAAGCGCTTTAATCATAAAAGCCCTGTTCAGGAAATAGTGTTTTTAAGTAGCAGCTTGCTTTTATTTTTCAATTTTTTGTCTGAAAACTTAACGTTTCCTGTTGCAATAGTCCCTGGATATATCCTGTTTAGTGGATTATTGGTTTTTTTTTTACTTATTTGAGAAGTTTTTTTAATCATTGTAGCTATTTATATCTCCATATTTACTTTTTTATACAGTATTAGACTTTTATTATTCTGCTGCTGCAGTAGCTCTGTGCTGGTCTTGGTTGTCTACAGTTGTTGCTGCTATTTTTACAGTAAAGAGCAGTTCCAATATCTTAATAAACATTATTACATTATTGCCTGTTTCTATGTAAAGACAGCATAAAGTTTAAATGGATTTGATGGAAATAATATTTAATTTCATGCATTTTGAAAAATGATCAGATTTCATATAGAAACAGATCAGGGACTGTTAGGAAGTCTGGAGATCATTATACCTGTTATATTCTGTTTGGAAGTTTTAAAGACATCTTACTACAGCAAAGCTCTTGGTGCTATCAGAAATGTCAGCTGATGAACAAAGTTACTGAGTGAATACAAATACTCTTTTGAAAATCCATCCAAAAGCAAACAGACTGGAGCAAACTGTCAACAAGGCAAATTACATCACTCTCTTTCCCTGACAGTTTATATCTCACCAAATAAAATAAGAAGCAGAAGTACCACCCCTGGTAGCACTGACATGGACAAGACTAAATTTAGAGTACAAAAACTTTTCTTAGTGGAAATTAGATATGGGAACTCTGGAAATGGACGTAGCAGATTTTTATTTTATAGGAAAAACAGGTTTTGATTTATACTTAAGAATGACTCACCACCCAGCAGGCATTGCCAAGGTCAGCAATCTTGATGAGAATTTTATCGGCATTTTGAGGCTTTAGCAGGTCCAAAAGTCCACCAGAGTCAGTGCCCCCTAAAACACATAAAATAAAGTCAGACTGTAATATTATTTCTGCACATAGTAGGAAATCTATACAGCTTAATAATGAGTAAAAGTTAGCTAATTTTCACATCATAGCAATGTTACAGAGCTTTGCCGGACTAAACTGTGAAACTAACCACGAGGAGAGGATGGTGAAGGTTTAGGTAGTTCTTGGTCTGAAGTCTGATGTAGTAACACTGATCTGGAACCAGTAATAGGACCATCTGTGTTGAGGTCAGGCCACGAGCAGATGGAGTCTCGGTGGCTGTGTGGAGCCCAGTCCTGTCCGTCTTCAAACAGCAGAGTGTGCCTCCTGAATGCAAGGTTAGTGAGGGCCGTGAGCTTAGAGTGACGCTTTGAGTTTGGGGTGGTAGAGGGAGCAGAGTCATCAGAGAACGACACTTGAAGTTTGTCTTTATGATGGCTGTCAGCAGCACTCTTCTGCCCTCGTCGACTCCTGTCTTTCCTCGTCAGTCGCTTGATAGGGCTGCTGGATATTTTACTGGACTGCAGAGGTGCAATCATTTGTGGGAAACAAGAAAAAGTGAGCCTTGAGTATCTGAGAAGTGATCATTAAATGATGAAAGCAGGGGTGGAGCAAGAAGTGCTCGACATCCAGGGTTAAGTCCAAACTTAGGAGGGTCCAGGGGTAGTTTTTAGACTGATAGATTTAAAAAAGAAAAAAAAAAAAACACCAACAACAAATCTATTCACCATTCAGGCAAAAATGATGAGGTTCCAGCTTAAAAAAAATCAGTTGCAGCCAAAACAAGAATATACTATAATGAAAATCAATAATGTTCTTATCTTCTGCCTAAAAACATACGGAAACTATCTGATATTTAGTTTTTTTTATTCAAACTATATGGCTGTGGGAGGAATATGATGATGAGAACATGTTTATGTTAGTACTATTCATTTTCAAAAGAGGATAAAAAGCAAAAAGAAGGGTTCCTGATTTAGATTTACCTTTAAAAATACAGAAAATGTTATTATGTAGAACGATGTTCAAATTATTCTCTATACTGTAGTATATGCTCTTTGAGGTAAAATAAGAAAGGTTGATTTTATTCAGTTTACCTGCAGTGATTCTATTATTTGTTTATTGCATTTATTGATCACAACACTGAGCAGAAAAAGTATTTTGACAAGCCCAAAAGATTTTTGGCTTTTGAGAAAACAAAAGCCATTTCATGACAATGTTGAGTGAAATGGTTTCCCAGAAAATATAACACATTATGAGAAAAGCAGTTTTTTACTCAATCAAAATTTACTTATCACAGCAAAATTGAGTAAAATAAAGGAAATAGAAGTTGTAGACATTATCATGCAAGCTAAAGCCTCTCTATCTCACCCATGACTCTCGGCAAACATAAAATCAGAACATTCACATTTACAATAAAGGAGCAGCACATAATCAACCTTATTCAACAAATTCATTTAATGCATACAGGCATTCTCAGCATTGGCCATGCATTCCCTCACCAGTAGTGTTTTTGTGCCTCCCTCTGCCGTTAGCATGAAGAGTTTTTCAGGAAAATCCCAGTCAACCTCCTGAATAATTACACCCCCTCACATCACTGAGGTCTGCTGATCAGCTTCACCTTGTTGTCCCTTAAACCAGGTTAAAAACCCCTGCTTCAGTGGCTCCTAAACTGTGGAAGGAACCACTTCTTGAAATCAAAATGTCCCACAACTTACAGACGTTTACATTGTGTCTTAAGGTCTTATTTTTACTCTTTGGCTTATAATACATTGTGAGAGTTGTGTAGCCTTAACCTTTGTTTGCCTTTTTATTTTCTTAATCCCTGTATTTCTATAACTGTAATTGGTTATATTTTCTGTTTCTAGATACTCTGGCATTCTTTTTGCTTTTCTATTTCTTTGTGTTCAATAATGTTTTCATTTCTGCTTTTTAGCCACTGTTCAGCACTTTGGTACACAATGTGCTACATAAATAAAGTGGGTTGATTGGAAACCTACGTGTTACCACATTACTGATAAATTGTGACGATGCTTAGCATTTTTTGTGCATTTTGAGTTACAGGGGCTGCCTTTTACCTTCGAAAACCCTGAAATGTGTATTTTCGTGTTCTTTGAAGTAAGATAATATTTTGCACAAAAGAATCCAGTTTTGTACTTTTGTGGGCTATTTCAACTTGAAATTGAGAGCTGTTCCTTTAATGTAGAACTATGAGCCTAGATAAGGCACACCAGGATTATTTGGGTGTCTTATTAATCTGCAGAGTTTTTCAAGAATGTCTTTGGCATTAAGACACTGTCGCACCATGAGTGAAGTTACTGACCAAGGAGAAGCCCCGCCTATGGGGAGCAATCACAATATACAATGGATGCTATAATGAACATAACGGAAAAGGACTTCCTGGTGTGTATTTTCAGTTATTGTCACTTAAATTGACCTTCCTTGAGAGGCATGAATGTTCAAGGAAAAGTATGTAAAATTGGTGAAAATTGCAGAGGATGAAGAGCATGTAGCTTTACAATAAATACATGTTGTTTTGAGTTGTCTTAAAACAGAATTTTTAAAAGTATGGAAGTTTCCACAGTGTAGTTTAACTTAAAAAGTTAAGCTAAACTAACATAAATTCACAAGTAAAATGAGCTGATGTAACTGAAAATGACTAGGTACCTGCTAGTAAACAAATAATGTCTATTTCAGTATTACATTAAAATGTAATGTAATTGGTTGCCTCTAGTATTTTGAGTTCTATTAACTCATCAGGGATTAAAGTGTAGGTTTTAAATTTTAAGTTGAGTCTACTCAAAAATGTATTTACAGTACTTAAACATTGTGATGTAATCAGTTTCAACAAATATTTTTAGCTTTTTTTTTTCAACTTGATGGGTTTTACAGCATAGGGTGAGGTAACCTGACTGGGGCTAGCACTGACCCCCAACTAGGCTGATGCTCTACCTCCCTCATCTACCTACCCAAGCACAACTACCACAGGGCTACTATTCCCATCACCAACATTAACCTGCAAAAGGTACACAATGAGAAACTGAATAAGCATTGCTGACTGCTAATACCCACTGAACCCCTAAAGCTCCTAGAAAAACACTAGAGCAATCTGAAGTCACAGATCAGATCTCAATATAGCCTTTCACGATAAAGCTACATGACATATCTACACAAACAAGTTTCATTTATGAAAGTTAGTTAAGAAGCTAACACCATCAAAACTTGACAGTTAGTCAATTTCTCCTCAGTCTCATGTTAAATGCCTGACACTGACAAGTGTAAATACTTAGGTATGCATGCTTTATAAGAACCAAAAGGTGAATGTTATCAAGATGCATTTTAAAGCTAAAGTGCAAAAACAAATCACATCATCAATCTTACCCACTCCCCCAGACTGTGGAAAACCCCAGTCAGCTTTCCAAACAGGTTGGATAAACTCTTAGAAAGCCATAAAAAACAGGTCATAATCCAAAGATTACAAAATCTAAAACAAAAGAAACTGACTGGGATAATAATGCACAGAAAAATGCAGTTCCTTTTTGCACACCTGTTTTTCTCTGGAGCTTCCATTCACTGGCAAGACGTGAAAACAGCAATAGAAAAGATTTACATTTTGTGAAAATATCAGAAAAGCAACATTATAATTAAAGAGGCTAATGTTAATCTATTAAGGTCAGCATGTCCTAACATGCAGGGTCATCTTAAAAACAGCATCACTCACTTGCAGAGCTGGTGTATGCAGGAGATTCTGGCAGCTGCCACAGCTTGGTATTGGCGGCGAGTTTCTGAACATAAGCCTCGTCCACTCTTAACAGGATGTTTTCTGGTTTGATGTCTGTGTGAATAATCTTGCATTTGGCATGCAAGTAATCTAAACCCTGCAGAACCTGTGATAAGAAATAAAAAAAACACAGTGATTGGCACCTCGCACCAAGTCATTACCAACACAGTTTGTTCAGAATAGAAGCTCAGCGAGTGGTGAGAGAACAGGAGGATGATTTCAAAAGAGGCTCACACAAGCACCTGTCTGAGGATGCTCTTAACACAGGGCAGGGGGAGGCCACAGTAGTTGGATTTGACGATCCACCTCAGTAGCTGGTGGCCAAGAACCTCCAAAACCATGCAGACATCTGGGGAACAATTAAGGATCTGGTTTGACAGTTTGACATCTTAATGTGTGAGAGGATCTGGTGTGTTTAAAGGCGGCAAAGACATAATCTCTCATCCTTTTACTGTGATCACAAGGCGTTGCTATGGAGATAAGTGTTTGTAATTAGAATTAAGGAAACTGCGTGATGGAAAAATCTAATCTGTAAAAGCTCTAGCAGTTACAGTGCTTATAAAAAGAATTCCTCCTCTTGGATGATTTACCCTTTTATTGGTTTTAGAAATCAATCATGGTCAATATACAGTGCTTAACAAATTTATTAGACCAGCACCCAAAATAAGGTTTATGCCACAGCTGCCCTATATTAACAGTACTGGCATAACCAAAATCATTTTTTATGTTTCTGCAATGGTTAATACGCCAATATTTAGAAGCTCTTTAACCCAAATGATATTTTTAATGCTAAAATATAATTATTATTGTTATCCACGAATTTTCAAATTTACTGATTTACAAAAAAACTGAAAAAATAGTAAAGCACATTATTATTTCTTGGTTAATATGTCAAATTATAGTTATTGACTTGCATTCCTGAACAGAAAAGTTAGTTTTAATAGTTGAGTGTTATGCTTGATTCATTCTGACTTCTCAGAGAAGCCCAGTGAGTCGGCTCAAATTTGGGTGTAAAAAAGGTGAATTCAGTTTGAAATTCCTCATTCTTGTTCAAAATGGTAAAATGTGGAGAGCTCACTGAAAATGAAAGTCTGCATTAAAGCACTTCATGATGCTGGATGGTCTCTGAGACAAATATGACAGATGGTCTAATAAATTTGTTAATCACTGCAATTGGTCTTTTTTAACAAAACATTTACAAACAACTCTTCAATGTTAAAGTGAAAACAGATTTCAACAGAGTAATGTCAATTAAACAAAAAAATATGTAATTCAAAATAAGTGACGGCACATACATTCACACCCTTTAAAGTGACTGGCCTTATTCAACAGAGATCCAGTCAACTGGTCTAGTAGTCTCACAATAAATAAAATGGTTAATCAATATTCCTGGTTACTATTACACCATGAGGACAAAAAAAACATGCCAGGCAAATCATAAAGAAGATTATTGACGAGTTAGGGATAGACACAAAACATTTCCAAGGAACTGAACAACCCCGGAGTTCAGTTAAATCCAGAACTGTCCTTGCAAACTGAGTGGCTATGCAAGAAGGATACGAGTGGGAGAGGCTGCCAAAATGCCTATGACTGCTCTGAAGAAGTTACAAGCTTCAGCAGCAGAGATGGGAGAGACTCTGCAAACAATTGTTGCCTGGTTACCTCACCAGTCAAAGCTTTATGGGAGAGTGGCAAAAACACAACCACTGTTGAAGAAAATTCATATTAACTTTCAACCAGAGTTCACTGAAAGGCATGTGGGAGACTCCGCAGTCAAGTGAAAGAAAGTTATTTGGTCTGATGAGACCAAAATGGTGCTTTTTGGCCATCAGACAAGACAGTATGTTTGGTGGACACCAAACACTGCACATCACCACAAACACACCATCCCCACTGTTAGGCACAGTGGTGGCAGCATCATGCAGTTGGGATGCTTTTCAGCAGCCAGTGCTGGAAGGCGTGTTAAGGTAGAGTATAAAATAAATGTGGCAAAATATAGGAAAATCCTGAAGGACAATCTTCAGTCTGCAAAGACCTACAGTACTGTGCAGAAGTTTTAGGCATGTAGAGCGCTAACGGTTCTTCACAGGTCCTGATGTTTCACAACCCCGGGCTGGAGAGAAGAAGGAGGGCGGCCAGAGTCAGTGTCGGCACATTTGACATGTACGTGTGTCGCTCAGCAGCCAAGGTCGAGCTTAACAGCATTTCTTTTGTCCAGGCCTTTGCACACCCGGTAATACACCCAGCAACACCAACAGTTTTCAGGTGCTTAGAACATACACATGACAACCAGGGGGTTGTTGCAACCCTCCTACCTGCCCTAACAGTACCCTAGGCTATGTTTACGTGCCACATCTACCCATAACTCCGCCCTAAAACTGTGGTTTTTGTTTGGTTTTCATCAGATTATTTTCCCATGCCTTTGGTAATGTACAAAGACATCCAGAGCATGACCTGGGTTGTGTCAATCCTCCTTTCCGCCCGATGGGGCCCTCAGGGGCCCTCAGGGGAGCGTACTCGCCATTACATGCCTTACTTCAGCCTCAAATTTTGGCTCAAACATGCCTATAACTTCTGCAGAGTACTGTATGTCTTGGGAGAAGACAATAAGGTGAATGTTCTGAAGTGGCCGAGTCAAAGCCCAGACCTCAATCCAACAGAGATTTTGTGGCTGGACTTGAAAAGAGCTGCTCAAACCTGATCCCCTTGCAACCTGACAGAGGTCAAAAGAAAGAAAAATGATGTAAAATTGCAGTATCCAGATAGAAGGAGGTGAATATTTATACAGTCACTTATTTTACTTTACATATTTTTATTCACTTGACATTACTTTGTAGAAATCTGTTTTCACTTTGACATTGAAGAGGTTTTTTGTATATTTTATTGACAAAAAATTATGTTGGTGATCACTGATTTATAAAATCAGTAAAGGGTAAAAAATGTATGTATTGCATTGATACCTTTTTGGACTTTATATTGATAGCTGTGGCCAAACAAATGCCAATTTAACACTGAAAATCCTCTCCAGACATTTTATCGGCTTCATTTGTCTAGGGAAGTGGTTCTCAAGTTGTGGGTCAGGACCCAAAAGTCCTTAAGTCCTCAGTGAACATGCATCAATACCTTTTATTTTACCCTGTTTTACTGTGAAATTGGGTAAATTTAAATGTTTGATCAATATTTCAACTAATTTAGCTCTTTTCCTGCAATGGAAAAGCTACTTTTCCCATGATAACGAAGTAAATTCTTAAGATCTCTGGAGAATTGTTGAAAATTTAATGATGGGGAAGAGGGTATTAAACTTGTCAGTTTTGTCCCTTCTCTTTTTCATATCATGCATTTTGGGCCAATCATGCTCCAAACTGCAACACATTCCATAAACTAAAAATGCATTGTTGAAAATGTTTTGGAAACTTGGTCGCAATTTGTTGTAAGGCAGACTGGTGGGCCCTGAGGCTGGACCAGTTGAGATCCGCTTGTCTAGGGAACAAACCACACCTGGCCATGAAACTGCTTTTCAATTAGTTGTCCAAATACTTTTGAGCTCCTGATAATGGAGGCACTCTGAATAAAATGGCTGCAATTCCCAAATGGTACATTCTATTTTTTTGTGAAACCCCTTAAAATAAAGCTGAAATTCTAAACTTCTGTCACAGTTTAATTGATTCAAACCAATTACATTAGTAAATAGAAGCAAAATATTAAAAAGTGTGTCACTGTCCAAATACTTATGAACAGTCTTGGTTAAGGATACGCTCTCCATTTACTCCAGTGATCCGAAAGTCATCAATAAGATGAACGATTCTCTCTCGCTTCGTATCTTTGGGGTCACTGTCCCTTACCTGATGGGTATCAAGTGGAAAACACATGAAACAATCAGTATATATTCATCTGTCTTTCATATATCTGTAAAAGTGCAATCAAATGACTTTGTGTTTAATTTTGTGAGAATAACTGAAGCCAATATTTGCCACCATTCCGTTTCAAACTCTAACACTATCTTCTCCCATCACACACTTACCTGTTGGAGATTTTAATCAAGACATAAGAAATAGCATTTATGCCCCCATTATGTGCCCCACTTACTCATAAACTTCTCTCTCCACAGCCACAGCTGTGTTAACAGAGGTTTCTCTGTGTTGTTAGTGCCACAAACATTAACAACACTCCAGTCAGTCGTTGACTAAAAACTGCTGAGTATACGTCTTTAAAAACACAATGTGGTCACACTGACACATTTCAGAAGTTTGATCTCATCCAGTGCCGTCTCTGTGAATGTTTGAGCACTCTTCACCACCTTCAGAGCCACAAAATGCCCCTTCCTGCATGCAGACAATTATGGTAGTTAGCTGTGCTTACGTCTATCACATTACCACTACATTATGTTATTATGTTATATGATCAGTAAGTGGATCAAACCTTTACTTACACCATGTCCCAGCAGAGCCATACAGTAGAGAAGTGGCCCCATCCCAACTTTTTAACCACCTGGTAACGGTCAACGAAAATCTCTCCGATCTCTACATTGTAGTAACCGCCTGCAACACAATGGACAGCCTGCATCAAAGACACAATCTACATCAGCGTTTTGGAGTTTGATGTTGGGGATGCTGAGTACCTATGCCGTAATCTGCAGGGTTCTCCTGCTGCTCGTCATAAGATCCCAGCGGCTCAGGTGACTGAGGATGAATCTGCACAGATGGAGAGCATTGGGCAGGCGGAGGGAGCCTTGTAGGACTCCCTGTTGCTTTGGGGGAGGGTTGAGGGCTGGATTTGATGGGTGGACCTGAAGAGCTGGCTGAAAGAAGGGCTGATATAGCAGCAGCATATGAAGAGGACATGCTTTACTGGGGCCTGAAAAGTCTGAACAAGATGGGCCCAGATCCCAGCAGCACACAGGAGAAAAACATTTAGGCACTCAGATCATTTCAGTCATTGAGTTCTTAAACATTTCTTACTAAAACACTACTTGGCAGAGAAATTGAACTTTTAGAAACTGATTACAAGAGGCTATTTGCAATGACATTTCAAAGGAGCCAGTGAATGTGTAGGTTTATTTTTAGCTGAATGAATGGCATGTCAACGTAAATAGCCTCTGACACTAACCCAGCTGCAACTGGACTCTCTCCCTCTGATTTTGCACAGACTGCTGCAGCGTGGGTGACACAGTTGTAAACACGAATGGCTGACAGTTCCAATAATCATGTTCTTTCAAGAGTTATCTTACAGGAGCATGATGTTATTATGATACAATGTCCTAAAAATGAACTTCTTGGTGTCAGAAATCTAAGTAGCTCACATTTGTGTATATGTACACTTTTGCTCTGATGCTTCAAAATAAAAGTCTATTATGTGTTCCAAAAGCTATCTTGAAGAAGGGCTGTTTTATCCTGTGTAAAATCAATACAAGGTGCAGTGTTCAAACTATGTTCTATCAACTGATATTTACAAATAAAGTCTTAGCTCATGCTTAGCAGATAGAAAATGAAATGACAGCCACTGATACAGCTTATTTAGAGCATCTGTATTGAATTGAATCTGAAATTGTCTCAACTCATTTCACTTGGAGCCTTTTGTTCTGTCTTAAATGACAGACATCGTGAGACCATGGAACAGTGCCTGTGTTTTTAGATTTGTTACTGTGAGTCATTTTCAGCACTTTATCTGCAATTACCTATGCACTATCAAAAAGTACCCATTTTTTTAATTCATTGTTGTATTCTGTCACTGAAATGTATTACTTTGTGACGTGTGCTGCTTACCTCTTGGCCAGGTCACCCTTGTGAAAGAGATCTCGATCTCAATCGGTTTTATCTGGTTAAAAAAAAGGTAATAATTATAAATAAAAAATGCACACTAAAATGATTAATTAAGTACTGGATTACTGGCTTTTAAAAAAGTGTACTGAAATATTCAACCTAGGTCAATGATATCAGTGTCTCCCACACATATGACACTCAGGTGGGCCACCCAGGTATATTTACAGCCACCCTAAGTATATATGCAGACCATTATTTCTTTGCTGTTTGTTTGTTTTTTTAATTCAAGTATGATCACCATCAGAGATGGGTACATTTGCCTTTTTACTTGTCAATTAAACGAGCACATATTAACTAAAATTGTGATTTAACCCGTTTTAAATTGTTTTTTCAAAGATCTTTTGGTAAGAACATCACATGTCAACCTATTTTTTAATTTTTTGTTTAAATGAAACAACTAAAACTGATGTTGATTTTTGACAACAATGCATCAACTTTTCCATGTGATGGGTGCTTAACATTTTTTTAAGAACAAGTCAGTGGTAGCCTTGCAGTGGAGATGAACATGACCAGTTCACTCTGAGACAACATGGCATGGTACGAGTGGACAGAAGAGGAGACCAAGACTTTTCTTAACATCATACTTATACCTTTGTATTTTTTTTTCCATACATACAGACTTTGCCTCTGAACTATCATCCATTTTCTTTGTCTTTTGTTAAAAATTATCAAGGCAACCACTGTAGATGTAATCATAACTGTACAATATGAAACAGGTTTTGAGCATCCAGCTTCTTTGCAGCAGAGTCTTGTGAGATGAGATTTTACCAGAATGACAAGGCTCAGGACCAAAACTCCCTTCAATGGAACACATTCAAAGAGCAATTGTAGGTCATCGAAATTTATTAAATTCCTTTTTTTTTTAAATTTCCTGTCAAAAATGAAAAAGCTAAATAACAAGAGGCCCTCCAAAATTCTGAGGCTTCTTTCAAGTAGGAAATGGAACTGCCAGAAAATACACTGACCATAAATGTAGTGGAAAAGTTCAAAATTTGTCCTTAAATACAGTGGAGCTAAAGTAATAAGTTTCCCCAAAGTATAGTTCTCAATTAAAGTCGATATTCTTAAAAGGTACTTAAGTAGCTTACAGTAGGCCTCTTATAACTGTAGTTTGTTACTGACCCTAAATGATAGCTGCAGCTGGTCTTGTAATGTAGCATGACTTTATTTTTAAAGTTTTGCAAACTTCGTTCACTTGCCACGTGCCCTGTGGGTTCTTTCTTTTTCACCTACATTAGCCACTGAGACTGTTTAAAGCAAAGAGGTCAACGTCGTTTTATTCTGAAGGTTCTGAAGGAAGTGAAAACTTACCAGGTGCTTGACCTAATAAGAGTAGTAGCCCTACATGTTGCTCACTTTAACAATGAGAAGTTGTGGATGTGCCACGTTAGCTTGATTTTCTCGTAATAATAAACCATCAGATGTAAAGAAGCATAGGTTACTCACCCAGCTGCGCGTGACAGGCCTATATCCAGGTAGGCTATATTGTTCGTGACGCAGTAAATGATAGAGCTCCTTATTCCGCGTGGCGTGGCTGTCTCCTCACTCTGGTCTGTGAGACTGAAAAACACTCGGGTCCAAGAATAGCAGGCTGTTGCTGCTCCTGCTGACATTTATCACTATGTAGCGGCCACTTCTATTTGCAGGGGTGCAAGAGATGTCAGTCTCTTATCTGTTTATTTATTACACTACACAGGCCCATGGCTACTGTATATGTACTGTATATGTGTATGTAGCTTAATATTAATAATGACAGGAGAATACACTGTAAAACATCTATTCAGTAGCAACCAACCAGAGGTGGAAAAAATGCACACCTACCTACTATACTCAAATAAAAGTATAGTTACCCTGGTTAAAGTTTAATTATCTATAAGGAAGTACTGGTCTAATCTACTCAAGTACAAGTAAAAAAGGATTTAATTTAAAATTTAACTGGGTAGCTACTGAGGATTTGTACAGTAAAATATGATCTTTCCTCATTGGCTATAACAACAAGAGAAAAAGACCTCAGACCACATTGTTCAGGGCCCTCAAAACCGTCATGTGATTTACCGTGAGACTCAAGTATTTATCCATTTTATTTCATAAACAGGGTTTCTCAATATGAATGCTGTTTTCAGATGCATTCATGTTACTTGCAAAGGGTTTGTGGAGTCCCACAGTACTTTTAATAAGCCACAACTGGTCATATTGTTTTGATCAAGCATCTGCAAAATTGACTATATTTTATTTTCTCATATTAATCTCTGTAAAGTTCTTTGAAACTTTATGTACTCTTTCCAAATATTAGTAATGTCTCTGAAGGCACTGATTAGTTCTCATAATGGAGAAGCAAGAGGCAGAGTGTTACCAGCTAATTCAGCACCAGATAAACCTTGACAAGTTAAATGATAAAAAGGAGACATGAAAGTTAAATCTTCTGGCTGTTTTTTGTTGTTCTAGGACTTTTAAAAAATGGCATGTATCAAGCACAAATCACATCTGAACCATTCTGTGTTGAGTTCAACATGACACTTTATTAAGTAGAATGAATGCACAATCTCATACATACAGTATAGAGCAGGCTGTATTTAGTCTTATCTCATAGGCCTGCTAATAAAGAGAGGGGGAAGAGAAAACAGCTGCACTTAAATATCTAAAAAAAGAAAAAATATTAACACATCACACTGCTGAATGAAATGTTTTAACACACAAAGCCCTCACAGGTGAGAGCTACACTAGATAGCTACAAAATGTTATATGTTCATAAATATAATATAGTTTGAATAAATTTGCTTCAGAGCTAAATTTATATCATTTATTTTAACTGAGAGTACGATACAGAGTACATATATGAAAAATACATTTATGACCCCCAGTGCACAGCAGTTTGGTCTTAGATTTTAGGACTTCACGCGCTGGAAGAAGTTGCATGAAGCAGGATACTGAGAAGATGTGAACACATCAGACAGCAGAATAAACCAGGTAAACATTCAACAGTTCGCTACCGTTTGTAAGAGTAGAAAACATCACTTATGACAAAATAATTACATTCATATGAGTCTCAAGATGGCTAAAGATCAAGCACATTAAAAGGGGAAAAAAATGAAATATACTTTTGTTTACACTGAGAGGGTTATTTTCATTTTTCTTGGGGATATCCATTATTATTCTGATTTTTCAGAAACATATCACAGAATCTAACACAACTGATACTAACTTAGAAATACATTATGACACATAACTACCCTGGATTTTAAAAAATGTACTTTTCTTTTCCAAAAAAACACACAAGACCAAGAATGAGTTGCAATCATTACTAATAAAAAATTCAAAAAGCATGAATTCTCATTAACAAATTTACTGGTATGAGACCTGCTCATACCGTCATTCAAAACTGCAGCAGCCCTATTCTGTTCACGCTACCATTCTCACTTTGTACAGCTGACTACATAGTGCTCATTTCAGGGTGGAATGAGTGGGGGGGTTATTTTGATTAAATACATATTGTGTGGTTAGTTGAAAAATCATACTGTTAGTATAGGAATAAAATATCAGCTTGAAACTCAATAGTACAGTCCACTCTATGTACAGGCTAACACTCAAAGACCTTTAGTAGATGTTGATAAAAATCCTTTTCCCTGGATTTTTCCAGATTTACAAACCCTGTCGAAACCTTCCAACTTTCTGTCATCTCTTGGTGACAATATTTAGGGATTTAAGGCTTAAGATGTTCATAAAGTGCTCTATATGACACTCAAATCCTCCACAAATGAATGCAGAAAAAACAGATTTGATATTTTGTACTCAATGTCATATAGTCATGTGCTACTGCCATACAGTAGGTCTCATAACAGCCCTCAGGTTTCTCCTAAAAGTGGTCTAAATATTCTCTCAAGATCAGCACATAAAAAGCTACATTTATTAGCCAGCACCGAGCTGAAACTAGAAAACAAAAAGTCGATATATATATGACATCATTTCATATCCCCTAATTTGGTGACATGGTGACCTGCTTTCAGTTTTTGATTTCACTATAGAAGCTTGCATTTCAGATCACAAGAATGCACTTTAAAGTTTTCCAACCAAGTTTTCATTTTCTAACACTTAGGCACTGCCGTTCTCCATGCCAGTATGCTACAGTTCATGGCCCCCGTTTCATTTATCAATCATAAAAATACAAATGGCTGTAAAAGTAATGTCAGATGAAGACAAAACCATGTTTTTTCTGTTGTTTAGGTGTACAAACACACATTCACTGGCATGTAGTAATACTCAAATGATGTGAGCTCATATAACATCTTTGTATATCACATGAATAATGAGCAATAAATTACCTCTTGAATATAACTGTTCTTTATATCTCAGAAGATACAAAATAGTGATTTAGAGTTGTATATATTCTGTAAAAAAGTATATCTTGGGATTCTCGGGGGTCATAAGGATTCTACTGCTAGTGTTGAACCATAAATTCTTGGTACACAGCATGACCGTACTGTCAGATAAGTAAATTCCAGTGCACATCCATGAGAACACATAGTTTGAGGTTCACATACTGGTGGGATCAGTTATAACAAGGGGAACTTGCCAAGGCTTTTTCTCACTGTTCAGCTACAGCTTGTCATTTATTCCAGTCTCTTTCTGCTGAGGTTGCCATGTTTTGATTTGCTCTTGAGGTCACATTGTATCAGCTTGTCTGTGTGTGTCACTATCAGAAAACGTGTGAGGCTACAGTATTTTCACTCATAAACTCTGTGTTTGTGTGTAATCTGCTGCATCAGACTAGGGTGCCTGGGTCTGCACTGGGTTCCTTTGGGGTCGCTTCTTGCATCTGTGGAGTTTCCTGATAGAGAGAGAACTCCATCGACCTGTTGGGAAGAAATGACAAATCAATACAGTGACATAAAAGGTATGAACTATGGGCAGAATACTCTTAGTGACCACTTCATTAGGTACAAACTACTCATTAACACACATATCTAATCAACCAGTCACACAGCAGCAACTAATACTTTGGGGATCCTTGCATCCTCTTTCCTTATCTGATCCTGAAAATCATCCTCCTGCCTCCATGATGAAGGATCTTCTAATTTGTAAATTCAACAGGAGGAGATGAAGATTGAGAAGAGAGGAGTGACTACCATCTGCGAAAATTTCTGCATAGTTTGAGACCCTTTTTTTAATACTTTATTCTCACAGTGCTAATCTGTTTCAAACGCTTTAGCACACAGTAATGATGAAATATATTGATCCATCCGAAGAGGTCAGACCTCAAACCTCAATTGTGTGCAACCCTACAAATACCTTGGGATGATCACTGAGTCAAAACTGAACTGTCAAACTCTCATAGTGATCAAACATTAATGACCATGTTCTATCATGCTTTGATTAAATCGGTCTTGTCTTTTTCTTTAGTGTCATGGTTCGGTCACACTTCTTTGAAAGATAAACATTTTTTGAACCAGAGAGTGAAAGGATCAAGTCAGCTGATTGGTAATCCACAGCTCTTTCCAGCATATACTGTATACTAGACAGATAGCCAGCTCTTTTTCTTAAATGATGTTTCCCAACCTTCCCACAGTGAATTTCAGCTTCTCTCCTCTGGACAGAGCTTTTTAGTCCCCAAGTGCAAGACAAATCATTGAAAGTCATAGGGATGCACGATATAATTGGTCTGGTATTAGTAACGGCAGATATCAAAATTTCTGCCGATATTTACAACAGATGTTTTGCCTGTGCATTTCAGCAAACATCGGCTGTAAATTTTGTCCATATACACTAATAAATTAGTGGAGTTTTAGACTGAACCAACAGAACTATGTCAGTTGAGGTCTTTTTCTTTATTTATCCTCATTCTTTAAACTTTGAGTGTTTTTTAAGGACTAAAGTTTTTTTCCTTGGTCATCCTCAAACCTTAAAGTGTGTCCAAGGGGCTGAAATTTCTTGTCAGAAAAGCATATTTAAATATCGGTATCCATTTCGGTTGCAGCTAAAATTAATCTGTAAATATCGGCATATTGGATATCTGCAAAAATCCAATATCCTGCATCCCTAATAAAACAGATTGTTCCTGCTGCTATTGCTAAACTAAACAAGCTGTAACTATATTTTTCAAGTACTTATTTATTTGTTTATGTACGCATTAATTCCTGCATTTGAGTTTTTAATTTATTTTACCCTGCTTTATTCATTTGTGGATTATTAATTGATTTTATTGGGTGGTACTTCGTCCTCTTTTTATGCCCTGATTGATGGAACCCTTAATCTTTTTATAATTTTTATTATGTTGTGTCACTTTGGGGGTCGGGGGATTCATGGTTGATGGGTTTTCAGAGATTTCATTCTTCCTGTTGTTTTTTTCATGTCACTTCTGTCTTGTGACCTATGTGTCATAACATGTTGCAATCTCACTGGCTGCAAAACAAATCTAAGGATACAAATAAAGTAACCTGAAACTGAACCTGATCCACCCATCCATCCATTATCTACATGGCTCATCCCATTCAGGGTCACTGGGGGGGCTGAAGCCAATCCCAGCTGTCATTAGAGACAGAGTACACCCTGGACTGGTCACTAGTCCATTAAAAAGGCTGACAGAGAAACAAACAACCAATAGTGTGGGTCCAAAAGCTCAAGAAGACGACAAAAACCCAAATCCCCACCACGGAGATGGGTTGGTTTGTCCAAAGCAATGAATTCGACCACTTTTTCTGTCATCTTTTTTGCCTTATCACTCTCTTGAGGGTACTTGTCTTTCCTCTTAAAGTCCAAAGTGTGTTGCTTTGGTGAAGCTGCCTGTTGCTTTAGTGAAATCACCGTATACTGCTGCATGTTTAGTTTGGAGATGACGGATCAAATTTGTAGAGTTGAACACAGCTCTGCTGCTACCACCTCTTGAAATGGTCATGTTACAGATGCTGCAAGTGGCCACTGGACTGTTTTCACTCTCACATTTGAAGTTTTCCACTCCACTGACATTTTAAACACAGCAATGCTAATGTTGCTACCACTACGGCGCGTTTATGGCCTATCGTAAATGGTGCTCCTTCTACAACAGCTGATGTAAATGATTGGCTGGGCTGATCGGATCAAATTGCAGTCTCCGATCAAATAAAAATGCTTATATCGGCTCTGATCCAATACATGCAATCTGGCTCAGGACAACCCTGACAAAAACATATCAACTGTATCCTTATTAAGCTATTTAATGACAAAGTTTCATTCCACATTAATGTGAAATGTTCTAAAAGATTTAGAAACATTTTTTAAACAAGGATTTTGTTGAATATTTGTACAGTGGAGTCTGAGGTTTATCAGCTGTTGCTCAGACTAATACAGTGTCTCTTGTCTGTGCAAAGGTGCTTATGTCTAACTTCTTTGGAACATAACAGCTATGAACAATCAAAATAACATCTTCTCTTTTTATATCACCGCTCTGTTTTAGCAACAGGACACCAGCACTTGCTCTCATTTGATCATCCATTACTTTGTCTCTCTCTCTGGTCAAAGCTAACCTTGCAAAGCAGATGGATTCGCCCGTTTTCCGGGTTTCTTACTGGCAAATCAATCTTGCAGAGCTCCAGTCTGAACCGTTTGGGCCCAGTTAGAAAGTGACAGGACCAATCAGCATCAAGGGGCAGTACTCTCAGGCGCAGCAGAGTCGTGACGTATGCAAGCAGCAAGAAGTGTCTGGTGCAAGTATGGCTGAAGACATTAGCATGGATGCTGTTAAAGCATCAGTTTTATCAGAACTTAATGATATTTTTTCGTTAAAAGAAGAACAAAGAAAAGCATTGAATTTTTTTCTTTTCAACCATAAATCATAACCTGTCTGATTTAAAAGAGTTTCATGGATGTTTTGGTGCAATTTTGCTTCCATGAACACATTGCCAACCCACTGAAGAAGGCTCCACGACCCACTTTTGGGTCCTGATCCACCAGTTGAGAACTCCTGATTTAAATTATGTGGTACCCAAAAGTAATGATGTACCAAAAATGTTGACAACCTTAGCAAGGGCACATAAAAATAAACAGAGGAAAATCCATGGCCAAGATGATATGTTAAAGTTCAAACCAGCATCATAAAGTGGAAGAAAGATGCTGCAATGTGTCAAATAGAAGAACAGAAGCTATGATTCCCACCAGGTTCATCAAAACTGTATGACAGAAGATTGTAAAAATGTAGCCTAGTCTAATGAGTTTCGATTTTGGCTGCTACATTTGAATGATAGGGTCAAAATTTGGTATAAATCAAAACCTACCAGTATACCAACTACCTTCAAAGTCACTTCCATCTCTTTACTGCCTCATTCTGATGTTTGATTTGAACTTCAGCAGATCATCTTGACCATGTCTGCATTCCTAAATGCATTGGTTGCTGCAATGTGATTGACTGATCAGATATTTGCATTAATGAGCAATTAAACAGGTGTTCCTAATGAAATATACTGTGAGTATATGATGAAGCTGAAATCAAAGAAAGGGAAAATCCCTCTAGATATCTGAGAGCAACCTTTAAGGAATGCTCTTATTTCATCTTGGTAATTGTCTTTTTTTTTATAATAATATGACAGCTGTTTCTCCTACGCCACTTAGGACATCTCTGCCTCTTTAATTTTTTCATCAGGAGACATCTAACAGCTTGGATGCTGTGTTTGCATTACACTGGATGCTTTGAAAAATGCTGACCATGGGGAATACTAACACATACCAACATAACACAACCAGGATTTTCAAAGTCACAGGGTGATGGATGATTTGTTGGGAACAGCATGAGGGTAAAAAGCACCGACCTCTACTGGAGGTCACGCTGCCAGCTTCCAATTATACAAACATTTTATGCAGATCTCAGACATAAAAGTAAAGTGAGTGACTACTGTTTCCAAACAAGCATCTTTGTATTTGTAGATCAATAAAATGTGAGAAAACAAGCCTCTCTGAGCTATTTTCACATTAAAAAGCATGGTCCAAATTTTAATCATGTATGTTAGGGATTTAATCATACCTCAAAACACCATTAAAATTAATACAAATATGATATGAAAAAAAAAACAGATTGTAATATTTGTTTTCTTGCTCTTTTTGCTTTTGGCCTTCATGTTCAATTTGAATAGCTGAAAAGAGAGGTGTGCAGCCATAGCAAAAGCCAGTGAAAATTTAAGGCTGAGAATGCACCGCCTGAAGACATGAGGTGAGCAGAACACAGACAAGACCAAGAGAAGGAATGCTGTGCAATCATTGCAAGAGACTGATATGTGTTGTGAGTGTTGCACCACAATTTCAGTTAACTACAACTAAATGAAAAGTAAGTTTTAAAAGAAAGAAATCTAACTAAACATTTACCATGCACTAACAAAAAAACTACAATAAAATCAAGGACAAAATCTTCTTAGTTTTAGTGTCTGACACTAGCATGAAATCTACACCCAGGCCTGGAGAGAGTGAACCGGACTGACTGGATCATTTAAAAAAGACTTCACACAATGATGTTATCTTTTTCCAATCCTTTTGGGTCTTGTTATGTACTAGTATCCCATATTAAAAGTAGGTAAAAACTAAAGCACTTCTGGTGTCCCTCTAACCACTGGTGCTCATGGAAGGGACCGAAAACGTATAACCAAAAACAATGGAAAAAATAATCCAGGTCCAGGCACTCAATACGGAATACTCAAGAAGTATGCACTGGAACTAATAAAACTAGGGTTGTCCTAATCAGCATTTTTGGCCTCTGATCTGATCCAGTTTTTTAATATTGAATATTTGCCGATACCAAGTCCCGATCCGATACTCATAATTACCTAGATTAGAGTTTCAATTGTTACTACTAGATATCTCAAACTTACTCCATTTAACTCAGTGCAGCAAATGTTGTAAAAAACATAAAATCACATTTCTGCTCAGAATGGTGTTATAGCTCTGTTTCGCTTTAATTATCTGTCAAAAAATGAATTTACATATTAACTCAGTGCAGTGTTTAGTATTCAATCGGACAATCAAAATCCACTTAAAGTGGTCAGCTGAATGACCTGAGCAGTCAAAAAAGTGAACTCAAATAACCTCAGTTTCACTTAGGGGTGGTGTAGCAGAGTCAATAGTCACAATAACATATGAATTCAATAAATTAATTTTAAATATTATAATTCCACTTAGAAGTTAACTTGACTCTATTAGTCACAACAAAAACTAAACTCAAAAATGAATTAAAAACATCCTAACTCCACTTTAAAGTGGTGTAAACAGTTAAACTTGAATAGGATCAAAAACATATGAATCATACAGATTCAAAACAACAATCCTTATTAAAATGTAGTAGCTTAATCTGAGATGTAAACCAAAACATTAACATTGGAATAAAACCCAAATATCAAATACAAGGCACTCTTGTAATTTCAGTGCAATTTCTAAAGGGCGACTAGAGCTGCTACATCACTTTCCCCCCCCTCACTTATTTCTCAAAGACTCAGCAGTGACATGGGGCAAACACCTGAGCTCCAAATGTCTGTAGTGAAGCTAACGGCAGTGAAGTTGCTTTTCTCTACGATGCTATCACGTACTTTGTTGTACAGCTCCGGTAAAGCAGTGACAGTAATGTAATGTCGAGACGGTAGGGCATAGCGTGGGTCCAAATTCTCCACCACGGAGACGGGCTGGTTGTCCAAAGTGATGAACTCAACTGCTTTTTCTGTTATCTTTTTTGCCTTGTGTTACAGATGCTGCAAGTGGTTATGAAGCTTGTAAAGTCTGATGCAAACCAAAGATTTACAACGTAAAAAGAGTTCAGACAGTTGCCATTCAGTTTGTCAAATCGCAGATGGCTGTTTTTTGTACTTTGCAAGAATGGGAAATGGAAATCTTGTCTTGATATAAACTATAAACCCAGGCGTTAAAAGCAGAACATTTGGGGGCACGCCAGTAGTCGAGTGGCTGAGGCGCGCACCATGTGTGCAGGCGACCCGGGTTCGAGTCTGGCCCGTGACACTATTTCCTGCATGTCTCACCCTGCTCTCTTCCCTGTTTGTCTGTCTGTCCACTGTCCTCTCTCTCTAATAAAGGCACAAAAAGCCCAAAAATAAATCTTTAAAAAAAAAAAAAAAGCAGAACACTTGTTAAGATAAAATCCTGCACATGGAAACTTCAGCCTGAAAAATAATCATACTTTGCATTTAAGACAACTGTAACACATCAAAACTCAGAGCTGTGGCAGTTGATTTGTCCATTGAAAAAAAAAAACCTAGCAGATATCTTAACTATAACGAGACTGAGACAGCAAAGCATTTTTGTGTTTTTATGTGCCATAAAATTGTGCTGCCATGCTATAATGTTGATGACAACAAATATGCATGCAGTTGCTTTATCTGAAGAAAATGGAAGGCTAATGAAGTACCGTCAAACTGGAATCATACAGCTTACTGGTGTCTAATACCATGGTGATGAAACTACAGAAAACAAAGTAACTTCAAAAATAAATCCCGTTAAATTGAGAGACTTTGAGAGTTGTTGCAATGGAAACGATACATCGTCCTCCAAAGCTCAAGACTCCAAAATGGCATACACTTGGAAGCAAATCTGACACTTTGTGCACCTACATATCAGATACTACTGCATTCAGTGGTGTTTTAAGAATTTGGGCTGATGTTTAACATGTAAGAACCGGTGGTAATGAAATTTGAAAATAGATAACATTTGTTAATAAATTGGGCTGCATGCTGGGGCAGGGGTTAGCATTGTTGCCTCACAGCAAGAAGATCCCTGGTTCGCTTCCCAGTCAGCACCTCTCTGTGCGGAGTTTGCATGTTCTCCCCGTGCATGCGTGGGTTCTCTCCGGGTACTCTGGTTTCCTCCCACTACCAATAACATGCTTGTTAGGTTAATCGATCTCTCTAAATTAGCCGTAGGTGTGAATGTGAGTGTGCCTGGTTGTCTGTCTCTATATGTCAGCCCTGCAATTGACTGGTGACCAGTCCAGGGTGTACCCTGCCTTTTGCCCAATGACTGCCGGGATAGGCTCCAGCCCCCCACGACCCCCAACGAGATAAACGGTATAGAAAATGGATGGATGGATGTTAATAAATTGTCTCCTAAAAACTAGACAATCATAAATATTGATATAAATAGATATATATTTTGAAGTTAATATTGTGATATGTGTTGCATCATAAGTCGAGTTTATTTCAACAGCCCTAATCTATGTGTATAAATTCAAGTCCAAAACCAATAAAGAGTCCCAGCAAAGCAATAAAAATAAAAAATAAAAAACTCACCTTCCATGTAGCGGGTGACCATGGAAGCTAGCTGACTGGGGTATCTGGGCTCTATGGAGGTTGGCTGTTTCACCTTGAACAGATTGAGCTGGGTGTACCAATGGGTGTGGATGTGAGAGGCGAGATATTCCTGCCTCATGACCCTTTGAGGCTGAAGAAGGGTACCCAAGGGCGTTTCTCAGGTACCAGTCCCTCAGACCCTCCAAAGCCAGCGCTTTATGCAGGCTTCTTGTTGAGTCTTCTGGGGTTGGGAGAGAGAACTGTGGGGGTCTGCGGCTGAATGAGGGGCCAGTCAGCTCAGTCTGGTAGGGGTGGAGGTTGGGGATGGAGGATGTGGTGGTGCCAGAGGCAGGGAGGGGGGACTCGTAAGTCGACAGCAGTATGGCATCCTGGGTGTGCTGCTGCAAAGGAATAAAGGGACCACATGATTTGGTTCTGGTTACTTTGACCCTGCGTAGCTCAGCTTGAGATCCTCTGAGGACCATGGGGCTGTAGGGAGTTGCAGCACTGGGGAGGTGCACCTGGGAATGAGAAAAGCCGTTGGCATGTGGAGGCACAGCTGCAGTAGAGGAGCGAGGAGAAGTCATGTCCTGCCAGATCCTGCCTGTGGACTGGTACAGGTGGTGCTGCACTTGCATCCTCTGCTGTTTCCCCCAAATATAGTCCATCAGTAGCTCATTGTAGCCTCCGCTGGCACCTCTGCCGCCCATGGACAGACGCATTTTGGCCTGTTCCACTGAGGCGCCTGCATGTCTCTCAGGGCTGCCCTGGTGGATCTGTCGCAGCTTCCCATCAGTCAGTGTCTCTGAGCTCTTGTAGGGCCCTCCTTTAGGGGGCATCCCATTTCTGGGAGCAGGATCGTCAGGGAGGCTCGATCTATCCAGAAGGGCCTCGGAGCTGTTGCTGCGCCTGGCCCGGGAGCTGTACGGGCAGCTTCGGCGGTCAGATGAAGAACCTTCTTGGGCCAGTGGAATCATGTAGGGCACATCCAGGCTACCAGACCACTGCTTCAGACCATTCCCACTCGATGTGTCAGACCTGAGGCAGGCATTACAACAGAGATAGAGAAAAAACCTTGGCATTAATGGAAAATGAAAAAGTGAAAGCACAAAAATGTGTCACTACATTCACTGAAGGGAAACAATTTGCATGCCTAAAGACCAAACATTAAGCTCAAGCCCTTGCTTGTTGCTAAATATGACACTAATCATTGTTAAAACCCAGATTCTGTGTCAGCATTTAACTAAGTCATTAAGCTATTTCCAAACACACGGTTATCACAGCAGGAGGGAGCTGTTGCTGTGCTGCATCAGACAGAAGCAACACTATTTCAAACATTACCTGACATGAACGCTGATTGGAGCAGTTCGTGCCAGAAGAGGAGTAGCTGGAACACTTCTGCCTTCAACATTAGATGCACTTCTGGGTAAAGAGTGAGTTGGGCTAAAAGAGAGTAACACAAGAGGATGTATGGGTGTATTTAACATTTATCACCCTTATAGTGCAGTTAGTGGTAAATGTGTACAATCTCAGCCACACAGCACAGCTTCACTTATAGAGTGCATTTAGGAAAGAGGTACCTGACAGAGCTTGTGACTGAGTTGCGACGTGTCCTCATCTCATAGTAAATCTCAACTGGAGACAGCTTCCTGCTGATCCTGTGGTCAGGGCTTCCCACAGTGAGCCGAGGCTGAGACAGTGAGCGCTGGTCGGCAGCAACACTAGGAGATGATTCTTTTGGAAAAAGAAAAAATAAATTAGTGCAGCTTAATGAAGATGAACAAAAATGATGACGATCAAAGGGTCTCATTAACCTTCTTAGAATTTTGTGAGGTTGTGAGGTGTCTCAGATGTGTTTTGATTTGTGTTCACTGTGACACTCTGTAAGAAATGAAACAACAGGTTGTTGGGGTGGATAGGTCCTAAATCCCTATGGCTGTCGGACTGGGCTATGACTGTACTAAAAACACGTAGCCTGACTTCAGCTTAAGGAAAAACCAATGTCAGATATATGACGTGTTCTTTAACTGATAAATGCCTTGTGCTTGTAATCAGCATGGAGAAATGTATGGAGCTAAATGCATGCCAAAAGTTGTGTTAATTTGGAAAAAAAAAATTTGAAACTGAAAGTTTATGGTTTGATCCTGAATTTTAAAAAATCAAAACACTGAATTGAAACTAAAAATAAGTGACATTTTTTTCTTTCAATTTAATTATGCTTTTGGTTCTGCTCTGTAATTATTTTAATGAAATCATTTATTTTCAGTTCTTACTCTTAAATATATTTTCACATTTGAGGTGTTATATTTAGTTGCAGGTTTAATGTTTTCAGATTCATATCTTTTTATTTCATGCTTAAATCTTCTTTTTTTGGTTTCAGAATTTTTTTTTCCACTTTCAGATCGTATTTTTTCAGGTTCGAACTTTTGGCCCTGTTCTGGCGTGGGGGGGTGTGGTCTTGACTGAGAAGGGTGTGGAATTGTGAGTGACAGCATAGCAAAGAAGGCTCAGAACCTTCCCCAATTATGTTGTCTTCAGGAAACGTGGGTACTTAGAGAGATATGACTCAACACTTTCTATACACTGTATTCACCTGATTAGCTGTAAATAAAGAGATGCTGAGGACAAAGTTAGCTTCTACAAGCTGTTTTAGGCAACTCTTGGCAATTATTTATTTGTTTGAACATTAAAATATATCAGATTGTTACGTTTATCACCCATACTAAAGGAAACCATGTTTCCCACTTCCATATTGGACTGTGAACGCAGCAAAGCATCATGGATTAGAATGGCAGTTTTCTCACCAAGCAACTTTTGGCATGGATTTAGAAATGCCCCTTTTACACCTATATAAGGGTATTAGACTGCACGGCTGTGTGCAAACACAGAAAGCACACAGATGTAGCGAGTAGAAAGATGTCTGCTATTTCCAAATTAAAATAAACTGTACAAACAATCGCACTCTAGACTCCAAGTACATGAAATGCATAGGCCTAGTTTCTTATAGTGGTTGTAGTGCTGCTCCAAATGAAACTGAAATGGGTTGATTTAATGATATATTTAGTACCAGTAAATATTATTTAAATTATATTGAAAGGGGTGGCCATTTTCCATAATGAATATGAATATAATATTGATGGAAACTTACATTTCTTCTAAAAACTGATGCTGGTAAGCGATGGCACATCATTTAATACATTTACATACAAATGTGTGATGGTAGGTAGTTATAATCAAACATTTGATGATTAAATTAAAAGCTAATTATATTTCAGTCATATATTTGTGCAAATTATTTAATAGTATAAAAAGATAAAATGACAAAAAATGCAGTAAAATGTAACTCAGTTCTTCTTTTTTATTTTTTGTCTTTTTTGATAAAGCACATCTGAACACTAATAAGTGAAAAATTAATCATTTTATCCTGTTATATCAGCAGTTCTAATGTTCTAATGTTCTTATAATTAGTTCAAAGCTAAGAACAAATAACAGAGCAGAG
This sequence comes from Cheilinus undulatus, assembly GCF_018320785.1. Lineage (NCBI taxonomy): Eukaryota > Metazoa > Chordata > Actinopteri > Labriformes > Labridae > Cheilinus > Cheilinus undulatus. The sequence continues at coordinate 15,871,406 of NC_054867.1, forward strand.
AACTATAGTGAAAGTCAGAATCTTCGTGAAACCATTGTAAATAGGCTTTGTGAACAAACATCTTTTTAAAGACAGAGCCGGTCAAATAGGCCTAATGATAGCTGTCATCAAAAGTAAACCAAGCAAAGTTTAAAATATTTTGTGTTTTAATATCAGTATGAGTGCATATGCTTATTTTGTGCCATAAAATAAATAGTAAAATAGTACAGAATTCTTATAGGTACTATTAATGCCAGTGGGCTTTCTATGGTGTCTGTAAATCTAATATTCAATATGTGTATGCAGTATGCATCACAGACAGGGACAGTTGTTTGAAAATAATTTGTATTCAGTCGACTCACCATTGTCATGGGATGTGGAATCTGACATGGAGCTTGTACTCTCTGACATGACAGTGTCCTCTGAATAAAAATAAAGAAATCAGAAAGCAGAAAGAAATCTGAAATCTTTTCTTAGCATGAGTTCAAACCTCAGTATGCACTTAAAAAGCATAAAATTCAGCAACATTGTAGCTTTGCTTTTATTAACCATGTTGATTATGGTTATTAGAGCTTTGTGAGTATACCTGTGTGACAGCCTCGATGAACTGTCCTCTTGCTGTTTGGTACATTTCTGTCTGATTCTGAGTGTCTGTACAGAGCACCCGTGAAGATGGCTTTCATCTGCTTCCTTTGGGCGGCCTCATCCTGCAGCCAGGGACAGCCAGACGTGTTTGACCACAAATACACAAAGAGCTACAGCCACTGCGTACACACAATTGATATTCAAGGTGTTGACTTACCTCTGCCTTGGCGATGGGCGGCAGGCCAGCTCTGCGCTGCACCAGTGGGGGTTTCTCTCCCGTCTCCAGGGGGAAAGAACGTGGCAACTTCCCAGTCAGCTCCTACACAGGACATTCATTAGCTTGCAGTAACTAAAATCCATCTTCACTGACTGTGAATGTGCAAGTGTTACATAAAATGATGCCACTTAACAGATTGCTTCAAGCCTCAATAAAAATACCCGTTAAGTATTTGGCAGCCTTGAAATGGATGAGCCAGGAATCTATTCATTTCTACCACTATTTAGATTTGGAGCTGGAACAGATTATCTCTGCAGCTGCAAACCTCTAGCTACAAAAAAATCAGACTAGACAACGTGTGAATCTAAGAATAGCTCAGTGAGTCACCTTATATACAGCTGAAAACAGAGAGATGATTTAAACAGCCGATAATGAAGTGCTAACGCAGCTGTGGCTTCATTATGATGTGCTGACAAGTTTTCTGGAGCGATCAAGCAAATCCTGATATCCATCCAATTTTCTATGAGAAAAAAAAACCTACGCATGCTCAACCATCTGCATCTCAGCTTAGATTCTCAGTGCAAGACACTGAAATATTGAAAAGTCAGATTTATGCTGCAGGCTTTCATGTAACAACACAATAAGTGAACAAAGTACCAGCTACACTTTCTTTTAAACACTGTGGAGGTGCATGGGCAATAAAAAGGAAATGTTCAGAGTAGTTGAAAATGATATGAAAATGGTTTAACCAGAGCCAAGTATGTTTCAGAAGTGATGCTTGAGCCACTCACTGCTTCCTGCAGACAGACTTGTTTAAGCTCTCCCACTCTGGTTTTGAGGAGAGCCTCCAGGGCCTGCTTCCTCTCTTGCAGCGCAGCAATCCTCTCAGCCTGCAGCTTGCTGTCCTGGCAGCCTTGAACATCTACAAAGCACATCAAATGGATAGGACTGATGCAAAGTTTCAGGTTTGCAACAGTTATGGTTATAACTTCAAGAGACAATGAAACCCAATGATTTTCATCTTATTTAAGTCTTGTGCGCTCCCAGAACCAATCAAATCTTGCTTCTCTACACCATGTACCCACAATCATTTCTGAAGAGCCATTACAAACACATCACTGATGTACTGGATACATGCTCTTCTGTGCCTTATGAGGAGTGTTTAAATCAGCCCTAAAACTCTCAGTATTTAGAAAAATAATCAATATTTAAAAAAATAATTAGCAATTATTTTAAAATCAAGTGTCTATTTATCACCTCTTCTCTTCAGTAGGAAGCAGATGTACAGACAGAGTAAAGAAGTCAGGAGGGAATAAAGAGAACTACCATGATAAATGACAGACTTCTTAAACAGCAAGGGGGGCATTTTCATCCTAATCACGTGATAATTGTCTGAAGGATTCTAACTAAGGGTGGGCAATATGGACCAAAATCACACAGTGCCGTAAGAAAGTATTTGCCCCCTTTTTGATGCCTGTTTTTTTTTTTTTGCATATTTATCACACTTAATTAAAATTTTAGATCATCAAACCAATTTTTATATTTCAAAAAGACAGCCCAAGTAAATACAAAATGCAGTGTCTGAAAGATTATTTAATTTGGGGGTGGGGTCCAAACCTAGCTGGCTTTTTGTGTGTGTGTGTGTGTGTGTGTGTGTGTGTATATATATATATATATATATATATATATATATATATATATATATATATATATATATATCAAACCTCATGCAGATTCTTACTGTAAAAACTTTTTATAGCCTGTAGCCTGGTAATTGAAATCAACATTACAATAACACCTACATACTTTACTTACTTTACTTGTCCTCTATTTCTATTGTGTTTCTGTCGCCGATGGCCTGCTTTGTGTATACTACTTTTTGCTGCTGTAAATTGGAATTTCCCCTTGTGGGACTAATAAAGGAATATCTTATCTTATCTTATTGATACTAAAAATAATATATTACCCTCTCACTTGAAAATATATCCAATTATTTTAAAAACTTAACATATTGCCCAATCCTTACCCTGTGAAATGCTTATCAAATATTTTATGACATTGTTTATGTCTGTTGTCTCTCAGTGGTTGCTCTGTACCTGTTTCTAGAGGTAAGGTGTGTGAACAGTTACTCAGAGCTCTAAGAAGATTATCCAACAGCTGTCGAGACAGTAAGCGAACAAAAGGCCTTCACACATACAGCTGTTTTTTTAGCTGGCTATTCCTGTGAAAACACCTTTGTTATCCTTCTGTTTCACTGAGAGAAAAAAAGCACAAGCTGACAGCTTTGCCAGGCCATTTCAGGCTTGTCCAGACGTGAAAGTGTCCATCTTTACACTGTGAGTCATTAAAGTTATTATTACTCACCAGGAGCCCCTAAACCCATGGATGTGATCAGATGTCCTTTGACCTCCATGTGATGTATAGGTGGAGACTTTACGACTCACACACCCAGCTGCTCCCTCACCTGAGGAAAAGATCATAGAGATTTAACATTAAGATATTTCCCCTCCTGAACTTTACAGAATCAACTATGGGTTTTGTTGAAGTGTAGAGTCAATAGTGCCTATAAAAGTTCTTCCCCTTGAATGTTTCACCCCTTTACTGATTAATAAATCAACCATGGTAAATATAATTTGGCTTTCTGACAAAAAAAATAAATCTTGTCAAAGTGAAAACAGATTTCTACAAAGTAATTTCAATTATATAAAAATAATATGTAAGGTAAAATCAGTAACTGCATAAATATTCACCCCCTTTAAAGTGACTGACCTAATTCAACAGAGGTCCAGCCAATTGGTAACCTGGCAGGCCAGATGGATTTGTTTAACACATCCATCTGAAAAACCTCCCATACACAGTGGTAAAGGGCAGAGGCTTTGAAAAAAAACTTGGAGGGTGATGGGATGCACGTTCTGTCTGTCACATATTTACGGGCCAATCAGAGCAACAAAACATGTGATGTAGCCGCTACCGAGGAGTAAACTCCATATAGAACTGCACAATGTGAACCATGGCGACTGTTGACATGTCAGTACTCGACTTTTGTCATTTTTGAAAAGAAAACAACTCACTGCTGTTCTTTGTTCTTCTTTTAATGAAGAAATGTCGTCAAGTTCTGATATAACTGGCGCTTTTGCAGCATCCACGCTAATTTCTTCCACCATATCTCCACGGCTTTTTGTTGCTGCCTACTTACGTCATGGCTCCGCAGCGCCCGAAAATACTGCCCCTCATCGCTGATTGGTCCTGTCACTTTCTAACTGGGCCCAAATGGTTCAGACGGGACCTTTGCAGTTTCATTTGCCAGTGAGAAACACGGGAACTGGCGTATCCATCTGCTTTGCAAGGTTAGCCAGTTGGGGCTAGTAGTCTCACAATTAGTGAAACAGGGATCACATGAGTGCAAGGAATGTGTCTCACGTGATTGTGGTTTAAAGACACCTGTGTCTAAAAGGTCCAGTCACTGGTTAATCAGTATTCCCGGCTACCATTACATCATGAAGACAAAAGAACACTGGAGACAAAAGGCAACTCAGAGAAAGCGTTACTGAAAAGAATATAGTATGTACAATGCCTGGAAGGATTGTGGCACATGTATAAATCTGCCTAGATCTGGCTGTCCTCACAAACTGAGTCACCATGCAAGAAGGAGGCTAGTGAGAGAGGCCACCAAGACACCTACGACTACTCTGAAAGAGTTACAACCTTCAGCAGCTGAGATGGGAGAGACTCTGTGTACAACAACTATTGCCAGGGTTCTTCACCAGTCAAAGCTTTATGGGAGAGTGGCACAGACAAAGCCACAGTTGAAGAAAAGTCATATTAAATCTTTACTAGTGTTTGCCAAAAGGCATGTGGGAGACTTCGTGGTCAAGTGGAAGAAAGTTGAGACCAAAATGGTGCTTTTTGGCCATCAGACAAGATGCTATGCACACACTGCAAACACGCCATCCCCACTGTGAAGCCTGGTGGTGGCAGCATCATGCTGTTGGGATGCTTCTTTGCAGTTGGCCCTGGAAGGCTTATAAAGGTAGAGGGTAAAATGAATTCAGAAAAATATACGAAATTCCTAGAGGACAATTTTGTTCAGTCTGCTAGAAAAGTACAGCTTGGGAGAAGATATATTTCCAGCAGGACAATGACCCAAAGCATACAGCGAAAATACACAGAAAGGGTTTAAAGACAACAAGGTAAATGTTCTGGAGTGGCTGAGTCAAAGTCCAGACCTCAATCCAATAGATAATTTGTGGCAGGACTAGAAAAGGACTGTTCATGCCTGTTCCCCATGCAACCTGACAGAGCTTGAGTAGTTTTGCAAAGAAGAATGGAGTAAAATTGCAGTGTCCAAATGCGAAAGCCTGACTGAGACCTATCCACACAGACTCAGTGCTGTGATTTCACTTTGACATCAAAGCAAAATCATAATGACCATGATTTTACTTTATAAAATCAGTTAAAATGTAAAACATTTGAGGGGTGAATAGTTTTTAAATGCACTGTTAACACCTTCTGGATTAGATTACAGCAGGTACCATAAGGGGGAGCTACCGCATCTCTATCCAAGTGTGTACTTCTGAATCCTTGAAAACATGAAAAGATACTAAGCCAATGATAATGTGGCTTTGAGGGGAGGTCAAAAAACGTAAACGTGGAATATCTGTGAAGAAAAATAAGAACTCATCAGAGTCTTTGGATGTGAAATTTAATCAGGCATATTATGCGTAGTGTTTTTCATCCCAGTTTAGAAACAGCACTCATAAAAGCCCTTTAAAACCAGATTTGACAACATGTAAAGCCATATTTAAAATTGCAATGAGTCAGTTTTATGCAACATGAAGAACATATCAAAAGTTCAATAACAGCCTAATCATAATTAACTTCCAGCTTCAGGCATTCTGAATATGAATACTAGTCTAAAATTAGCTCTCTGATTCAATTAGCAACCAATTAATTTGAAAGGAGAAGGAAAAAAGGGACAGGAAAAGTAATATTAATAATTTATGGACTGAAACGGAGAGGGAGAAACTTAATCCCTGTGTGTTTATGTCTCAGAAGCTCAAAAGCTACTGTTAGAAAAGAGGGGGAAGAAGGAAGGGGGCCGGGAGGATAGTGATGGAATAAATAACAGCGTGGAGGAACAAAAAACAATGTTCAGTGGGGTTTCCTCTTTGCTGCAGTCATAAATTTGAAGCCTGGCATGAAATATATGAAGCTTTGAATTGTGTTAAGTATATTTTGAAGCCTTTTATCATCTCAGACAGCTCTAAAGGGGAAGAAAAATAAGGCTTTTCTTTAAAATGAATAAGATTCTGTTTAAAGAGCATAAATGAGGTGAAATAATACGTCTTCCAAACTGTCACAAATGAGAAGTGTTTCATTTGCATTTCTCCCTATACAACGTGGTCTCATTACAAACAAAACCTCCTTCCTAATACCCAATAGAGACTTGACATCCAAAAATAGAGATCACATTTTCTGCCAAAAGCCTCACTCAACGCCGCTCACAAATCTCTGCCATAAACAAGGATCCTGCCAGTCGAGTACATCATAAATCAACTCCATTCAACCCACAAATCTAGATGGGAGCCCTCAAGGGCTGAATCAAAATCATGCTTCCAAAGACTTCATCTGCCAGCATCACATCTTTCAAAAGGAAACGTTTATCTCTCAGTAACTCAGAGGAACTGTCTCAAAGCTCTGTGCACAGTTTTTTTCTTGGGTCACTAAAACATAGTGTTCTGTTTTCCTCACTCAAACAACAGCAAGAAAAGGCTCACTTCTTGTCAGAACATAGTTGAAATACTTGCTCCCAGTGTGCTCCTGTCCTGGAAGTGAACCAGTAACTTCTGTTTGCTCCTGTATGTGTGAAAACCCACAGCATGCTTGACCTCCCACTGACAGACAACTAGGAGCCTTTCACACACTCACAGGAGGGGCAGAGTTACGACTGCTGCTCAGACAAAAGCTCATCACATGAACCCTGTTACGCAGAAACGAGGCTGTGATAATTAGATTTTAAGTTAATTTAATGTACTGAGAATAACTTTCACCTGGGACTGTGTATGCCTCAGCGGACAAACCCACAGAAAGATGAAGAGAAACGAGACTTTTCATAGTCATCTTGGATAGTCGCTGGGCAGCTGAATAACAGAGCCAGAGGGCTGCCATTCCTCCTGAATTCAGCTTTTTCCTTTGACCACAACATTTGCTTGGAAACGAAGTGTTATGCTTTTCACTCACCCAAATGCACCTTTTGTCTCTTTTAGATCAAACCAACTTTTGGCTTCTGTGCTCTGGGTTAACAAATCTTCCATTTAAGCCACTTCCACTGTAGAGAGTCCACTGAGAGACTGCTGTAAAGAAGTTCTTTTCTCACAAATGAAAAGTCAAACTCATTAGCAACTGTGTTCTCTTTAACAGGCTCAGGGCTTCTGCAGTCTTTCTCAGTCTTAAAGACTAAAACAGGGTTCCTGGTAGCTGATGTTAGCAATACAGCTGTGTAGATGGCGTTTCTTAGTCTTTATAAGTCACTTAATTTACATGCGGTGAGAAAAAGCCAAACTATTGTATTAGTCTGACTAAAACGACTTTAAATGCTTGTGTGAACATGCTAGTCTGACTGAAATTAAGCTATACAATAACATTTCTCAAAGACAGGCTAGCAAACCTAGAAAATGCAGTAGGAGATCAATGTTCTCTTGCATGTTTACATCTCAGTCCAACCCATGCTAGTAGGTGTTTTGCATATGCTCCAATGCCTCCATGTTGGGCTTTGTCTCAAAAGTCAACAGCATAAATGCTAGGCTTAGCTGACGTCATGTTATCGTCTGCCTTTCTATATTACTATAAGCTAGGACAGTGATACTCAATGAGTAGCTTTTATTGCATGTGATGACTTTTGGCTTTCTCATTTCTCACTTGGAAAAATAACTGCCCCAGAAGAACTGAAAAAAGGAGAAATTATGACCTGAGAAATGACCCAATGAAAGTCACATTAATCAAAGCATCTCCCACGCTTTTACAGTAGACTTTGAAACTCCAACTTTACTGTCAACCTGTATTTTCTCTGTTTATTCCCATTTGATAAGCGCATGCACACAAGGCACAAAACATGTTCCAAACTTGACTTTGATTTTACTTCAATACTTTGGAGTGGATATTTGTGTAGGCTGGTCTAACTAGCAGAGACCTTTAAACAGATAAGCCATTGTAATATGCGTCGCTGCAGCACTGGGCTAAGCTTGTATTAAAGCTTCAGACACGCAAACGGATATGCTGTGCAAAAACAAACATTTGCCGTTGTTACAGACAACAAACTTTCGAAAAAGAGAACACACTTTTTACCCTATAACTGTGCTTCACATTAATCATACAGATATTGTATGTGTGGGAGACATTTGTCTTGTTATATGGCTGCTCTTTAGTGTTGAAGCAAACCAGGCTGATAACTGGACTCAGACTGAGCTGTTGTCTGAAACACATTGCTTTGTTACACTAGCAACTGCCTCATGTGTAAACAATACATGCATTTAAACTTGTAATGATGGTGTTGCAAAACTTTATACCACGGCAGAAATTTGACCAATGACAGTATTGATATCAGTTTACCGCGACTACTTGTTGACGTTATCAAGAGGCTTGCTGCACAGCTTAACCACGTCTGTAGCTTCCGCCTCTTTCTCCTGACTTCATACTCATTCTCTCACTGGGAACAATATTTCCAGATTGAAGTTTTGCACGATGGATCTGCCTGGTGATAGTGCTGGAATTTGGCTAATCCATTGGGCGATCTATCTGGATATCATTTTGATTTAATAGTATTGATTTATGCATTATAAGGGGCTTGAGACCTGCCTAAACCCTCCTGTTTTGTCTTTTTCTAATTTATCTAAAGTTAGTTTGGGACAATGTTTTTAATATGGTGGCCACCGCAGATTGAAGTCAAAAGCCCCATTCAGAAAAAAAAAAAGAAAAAACTGACGTCACTCAGGCATAGGCCAATATTTTCTAAACATAAGCCTTTGTGTACTGAGACACCACTGATCCTTTTCCAAGAGTCCATCAAGATGTCTACAAAAACATTAATGTCATGTTTGTATCCAGTGCACTATGCGGCATGACATAACCTATGTAAAATAACACACTACTCTACTTAACACCCTGTCCCTGTGTATATTACAGCTTTACTATTTACCATTATCACATAATTGCATGCTGTTCAGCATGTCTGCAACCTTACCTTACTCTAACCTACTATGAAAGTTTTGTTTGCTACTTGTAAAGCTCTGGTAAAGCTGCAAAAAAACAGCTTCTGCCTTTTCTGTTAAAGGTAGCTGACAAAAAAGACTCATCAAAAGTAAACCATAAAACTGCAACAGGTTGCTGTCTAACCACTACAAAGTCTAACAAATAGCACACCTGAGACTGAGGGGATCAGTAGTCTCGCCGTTTGAAGTTAAGGTTGATAGGCTTAAACATGTGGTGTACAGATGTGTGCAGAGCTACAGGTAAGGCAATATGAGACGGCATCACATTCCAGAGAGAAGCCTGCAGGAGTGATGGCGGACAATGAAGAATCAGATAAGTAGAGTCACAGAGCGCTCCATCAAAGGAAGGATCAGAGGAGAAATGAGTACAAGAGATATGATTGCAACCGGATAATCAAAGACATGTTGACTTAGCATGTGTAAGGGGGATGAGGGATCTATGGATGGTGGGATAGATAGCACTATGGGAGCCATGTTGATTAAAACATGAGCTGTGTGTTGAGAGGGAGCTGCCCCTGTGCAGCGTGCATCACACGAATGCAAATCAGCAGGGGGTTTAATATTCAAGTCCGAAGGGCTAACTACTGAAACCCGTAAGGTAGATCCGCATCCACGTCTACCCATGAGGAACCGCACTGCTCTCCCTTCAGCTAAGGAGTCATACATATTAGACGGCAGCATTTGTAGCAAAGCTTAATTACTACAGACAACAGTTTAACATGCAGCTTTCTCATCCCTTGATAAACATGATGCCTCCAAGCTCTTAAAGAGATTCACCCTCTCTGCTGTCAGCTTTCATCTGGCCCAGGAGTCCACGGATCCGGCTTCTGCTGTCAAAAGGATTTAAATAGCATATATTCATAGTTTACAGTTCAACATGGCTCTAGCTATAACAGCAGATCTGACTGCAAATCTGTTGCAACTGGTAGTAAACGCACAACATGCATGAGCATACATTTCTTTCAACAGGCGGCTGAGACGTAAAAGAACAGCTGAAATTTCCCCTCCTGCTTTCTACAGACAGGTGAAGCTGGCAGCCCTCATGTTGACTGTTGGTGTTGACACAGCTGCTGTTGTGAGCATACACATGGTAAGCACAGCAGGGTTACAACTTAACAGGAGCTTTGCTAAGGTTGTAAGACCGTTTCTCAGAAGTCAAAGCTAGACAAAACTGTTGCAGGCTTTTTAGCTTTGTAATATCCACATAAAGTGTTGCTTTAAATAAGATTTCAGTGTCATACTGCAGTGTTTTCTTTAAGCATCAATGCTCTGACCCTCACTTTGTTCATTTGTAATATCACAATCATAAGACCTTCATCTGTAAGCTTTACCTGCCACCATCCATTACACTTCAAGGACATCAGAACCCCGTTAGAACTGGAGAGAAGCAGAAACAGATAAGTCAGCATCTAAATGCTTGTACACCAAAGCAAATAGGGAGATTTTATTAAGGCTTCTGCATGACAAGGAGATCAGTGAGGGTCAGAAGTACAGCCGATTCCAAACAGAGGATTTACTGAACTACCTCCACCTGAACAACCCCTACCACAGAACTGAGCAGGGCTTATGGAAGGCCATCTGACCCCAACCTCCCTCACTAATATGGTCTCCTCATGTGCTCTCTGTTTCCATTAAAATTTGATTTATAACACACTTATCGGCACACAGCGGAGCAGCTTAGCAGGGACTGACCAATCATGTGGCTCTACTTTTTCCCCTCCCTGGCCTTGACGCTCACCTTTGCACGTTTGACACAACTACCACGGGTGAAACAAAGCCATCCTGGTGATTGCTATCCACCTGGATTCAGCTAAGCTGAGGTGGGGGGAGTAATAAAGAAAGGAATGTGGCTCCACCGTCTAAGGGGATTATTCCTATACATTTCCCCTTTTGCTCTCTAACACCTGGAGGGAATTCTGTACAGTATGAATTCAAAACTCATTTTTTGTTCCAGTGTTGGTGTAATCCACCGTGTTTGGATTTGCAGCTGAGCTGTGTAACGTGCAGCCACAAAAACCATGCATCACAACTCGTGCATGAGATCCTGATCTGAATTGTTTGGCTTAAGATACGTGGGTGAATTCTCTGTCTCTGTGGTGCTTCGGCTCTAGTGTATTTTCAACAGTTGATAAGGTCTGGGATTTGACTCCCTGAGCTCCCATACCCAGACACTAACTCTGCACAAAGCTAAAGTGTATTTAGTTGTTCTTTTCTATCTTAAATCCATGCAGATGCACTGATAAAGAGCTTTTCTGAAAGCTCCTGAATCCTGATCAATTTGCAAGTGAGGGACTTCTCACCTGACCTGAATCTTAGCCATTTAACCCCTACTGAACCAGATGCTGAAAACAGGTCAGTCCATGTCTTTAGGGCGTTATAAAGGGTCACCTTGTTGAAACAAAAGGGTAAAAGAATATTATTGTCTTTGCACCAATCTGGGTCACGATCCAATTTCTGGCTGTTAGATTAAAAAGCAACTCTCACAACAGCACAAAAACCATACAGAGGGCTTTAAAGTATAGCAGAGTGTTGTGCCGCCAATTTACAGACAAACACCTACATGCACAAAATCCACCTAATGTTTACTGCAATAAAATACTTAGACCAAACTTCTTGGCAAAGCTTACTAGTCCAAGAATTCAAAGACCCTCCAAAGACAATAACCCCGACACTGGAACGAGCAGCACTTTCAAAAAATGCTTCACAGCAATGTGGAAAATCCTTTTATGAAAACAGAGGTGTTTCCCACGCACACCAAAAGGTGGACTAGTAGTGAATCACCCTGAAGGCACTGACTGACCCACACAGCACAATTTGTCTGAGTTTTGTCAGATCCAGACAGCCATCCTTGCTCAGGAATCTGTTAATAATAGGGCTTAACTGCTGCACGAGAATAAGCAGCATTTATGTATGGGAGCAGTCGAATCAATATAGGCTCAGCAAACAGCTGGAGCAGTCTGCTCTAGCCTATTTTGCCCCATAACAATGCAGCATTAGGGGAAGTTGTGTATTCCCAACAAGCATGACACATTTTTCACTCATTTTGAATGCACGCAGATGCAGTTTCCACCCCCATCCATGCAAGCATATGTTGCTCTGACGAGGCTCGAGCACAGATATTGATGAAAGAGACATATTGGATTTCATGTCATACAGTCCTTTTTATTTACAGGCGTGTTATCTGGCTCAGCATGAGGAGCATGTGTACCCACATGAAGCTCGGGTACTGAGCCTGCAACAGCAGCCATCCTGTAACTGCATAGTCTTGGCAGACAGGAGCACGAGCTCATAATGAAACACTGAACTAATTAATGGAGCAACAACATGTATGCTAGCAGGTGTGTCACTAACTACACAATGACAAACCATAACGTAAAGGTATGTTAGCGCCATTTGTTCATAGAGGCATGTCTTTCTAAAAAAAAGAGACACCAGGTTTTGTTGACGGCTTTTCATTTAAACGCCCCGTCAGGATGAGAAGGACATATTGAAGCAGAATCCGCTCTTACCACAAAGCATGACCGATGTCTTCGGAGGTCTCCATGGTCCTCTGTACCAAAGCCAAACCGAGAATGATCATTCCCGTGCGGGACCATTGGACAAAATCCTCCCCAGGAGAAAGGCTGAATTAATCGTGCAGCAATTTGTAAAACACGAAAAAAAGCCCCTCGTTCATGGTGGCTCCGTATCCCAATTGCAATTCACCAGCAGCCTCACGACCTCCGATGTGTCGGAGCGCTGCGCATCTCAGCAGACCTGCTATCTCAGACAAGAAAGCTTTCCCTTTTGCACCGGATGAAAACCCTCTATTTTACACAGCCGACTGACTCAACACCGTCACAGCAACGACGCCCCTCCCCGACGTTACATGTCTTCAGTGTGCGCCAGATAATCCCTGTCATACAAATATTGTTATCCGGTTGCTGGAAAGCCACGCGCACAATACGCTGACTCGTAAAAAAAAGAAAAACATTGTAAAAAATAAATTAAATATTTCATTTAATTGATAATGTGTATGACGCTCAAGCATTCTTTTTAGCCCAATGTTAAGAAAAAAAGTAATATTTCCAGTTTTCAGGGCCTCCTTGTTGAGTAAGATAAGCTTAAATCTTATTAGTATGACACCCGAATCTACAATGTGTGGATTTAATTCAATAAGTCATGAATAGCTCAGTAATGTAAAAAGAACGGCAATAGGCAGTTTAATAGTTGTTCTGAAAGATTTTTGAATTTCATTAAGGTACCCTATGTCAACAATTTTTCATAGAAAATTTTCCAAAGTGAAATGCAACTAGCTATCACATATAGTGCATTCTTAGAGCCCTTTCACTTTTTTCAGTTTTGCTGTGTTGCTATCTGATGCTACAGTTGAGAAAAATCATTTTTCTCATTAATCTACACTCGGTACACCATAATGACAAACAGAACAGAATTTTAGAAATGTGCGCAAATTATTTAAAAATAAAAAACAGAAATATCACAGTGACAAACGTATCTAGATCCTCTCAATACTTTGCAAAACACTTCAAATTTAGCTCAGGTGCCTCCCACTTCTCTAATCTTTGCTGAGATGCTTCTCCACCGTAAATGAGTCCACTTGTTGTAGATTAAATTGACTGGACATGATTTGGAAAGGCACACACCTCTCTATAGAAGGCCTCACTGCTGACAATGCATTTCAGAGCCATGGGGTCAAATGAACTACCTGCAGAGGTCAGAGACAGGATCGCTGCAAGGCACACATCTGGGTAAAGCTGCAAAAAATAAAATAAATCTGCTGCACTGAAAGTTCCCAAGAGCACAGTGGCCTCAATAATTCTCAAATGGAGTTTCGCACAACACTGCACCATGTTTTTTGATCGACCACACCCAGAATTTAAATTACAGGGTCATTTTTGGGCACTGACCCTTCAGTTTTCTCATAAATCTTTTTGGTCATGCACCTCAAGAAGTTGGGTTGTTTGAGTGTGCTCCTATTTTACCCTGTTTTACAGCCAGGAGTCCTCCAAAAGCTGGACATCCAGCTAAACTGAGCAATCAGGAGAGAAGAGTCACAAGAGTTGACCAAGAACCTGATAGTCACTTAGAAAACAGATAGCTTAATGGTTATATTGTGTTAAATGAAACCAGTTTGAGATACTACTAACCACATCTGGCTACATCTACACAATCGACAAAAGTATTTGGCCCCATGACAATTACACAAACAGGGACTGTAATGACATCGCACTCAGATACATGTACTTTAATTTGGAGATGGTCCACTTTTCTTGGAAGGCTTTCTTCAAGATTTTAAAGTGTTTCTGCAGGAATCTGTGTCCATTCATTCTGTAGAGCATTTATAATGTTGGATGAGAAAGCCTTGTTTGCAATCTCCATTCCAGTACATCCCATAGATGCTCGATGGGGTCATCAAACCATGTCTTAATAGTCCTTGCTTTGTGCACTGTGGCACAGTCACGTAGGAATAGAAAAGGGCCTCCCCAAGTTTCTCCAAACTGTTGCCACAAAGTTGGAAGCATAGCATTGTCCAAAATTTCTTGTAATGCCGAAGCATTAAGATTGGCCCTCACTGGAATTTAGGAGCCTGGCCCAAACCCTGAAAAACAGGCCCATGCAATGAAACCATCTTCACAGTTGGCTCAGTGCATTCAGGCAGTTAATGTTCCACCAGCATCTGCCAAACCCAGACTGGCCCGCCTGACTGCCAAACAGAGAAGCTGATCCGTCACTTCACTGAGCATGTTCCTACTGCTCCAAAGTCCAGCCGGGGTGCTTTACACCACTCCATAGATGCTTGGCATTGGACTTGGTGATGTGAGAACGGCATGCAGCTGGTTGGCCATGGAAAGCCATTCCATGAAGCTCACAGTTTTTGGGCGTACATCAGTGCCAGTGGAAGTTTGGAACTCTTCAGCTATGGAATCAGCAGAGCGATGGCACCATGCACCTTAGCAGTCATTGGCCCTGCCTTGTAATCTTACATTGTAGAGTTGCTGTTGTTCCTAAATGCTTCCACTTTCTAATACCACTTACAGTTGACTGTGGAATATCCAGCAGGGATAACTGTCTTATAGCAAAGGCAGCATCCACCATTGTACCACGCTTTAAATCATTAAGCTCCTTTGAATGGCCAAATGTTTGCAAAATGAGAATGTACGGCTAATTGCTTAATTTTATAAACCTGTGACAACAGGTAGAATTAGAAGACCTGAATTTAAATATTAACCGGCGTGGCCAAAAGTTTTGTCCATATATTGTTTCTTACAATAACTGTAGTCAGCTAAGCTAATTTATTAGATTCAACAGTGAGACCTCATCAGACAACAGCTCAAAGTTGCTTAAGCAATATAATGATTCAATCAATTAGGCTAAGTGAACCACTCTGACACAATGACACTTTAGCTTGCTCACTTAAGTGTGACTCTATCCCTTCATAACTCTGACACAGCTATGGAGAGGCAGAGGCAGCACTATGTATAGCATTAAATAAACACTGCAACATTGGGCTTATACTACACATTCAAATTTAGGACATGGTAAGGTCAATGCTTTTGATTTATCTGGATCATATTAGGTATAAAAAGGAAAAAAGTCAACAAGAACACTTTATTTTCACATTGCCTTTTATAGGACAAAGACAGAAAAAGTGGAAAACTCTTTCAGCTCTTTAAACAAAATAACTAATTATATTACTGAGAACAATGAGCTGATCCCAAACATTTCAGATTCAACACAATTACTTGAGGAATGCATGAATGCACATGACACTGTCATGGTCAAAATCATTCTTAAGCACTTGAAAACATTTTAACGCTGGTCATCATGAAGAAGAAAAGAAGGATGTGGTTTCAAAAGGGTTAACACAATGTTAACAGCATAATAAATAGCATCATACTTGTAATTTCAGCTTTGGATAGATCACCTGTTTCATAGTGGGGTACCGGTAAAAGAGTCTGCGCTCTAATCATAGCATATTTCAGGTGTTAAACTGCTTGTTAAAATAAATTAATTTGTGCTTTCATTTGTCAGTGCTCCTCTGTTCTTACAGAGGTGCTGAATACAAGTCTTTAAAATCAAACATATCTAAATAACTACAGACTAAATTAAGAGCTTTTTGGGACTTGAGTCCTGCAGTAACGGCTCCATAGAGTTGACGTCTGGATTACAGGACAACTGTGATTAAACGTATCTAAGAGTCACACACGTGTGGCAAACACCACCTCTGACGTCTTGAGGTTTTTTTAATAGAAGCTTTCTCTTTGTTCTCTCTGACAGAGAACCGTGACAGTTTAAGCAACAGTTGCTGTCTGAACATTGTCTCCAGGGATTTCTGTGCACTGTCATGACTGCCCTTTAGACTCCACAAGATATTTAGTATGCTGGTATCCTTCTCAGCTGGTGCAGCTCAGTAATGTGGGTCTAAATATGAAACCAATTCTTTTGTAAATAATAATTTAAATGTGTTTATTTTATCATACTGATTCATTTGATTAAATCAGTTTCTTTTTGGATTCTCTGTACTGCACATACACATGTAAACACAGACTTAAGTTTTTTCCAGTGTTGCAAAGGAAACCCAGTTTCTCTTTGATAGGCAGTAGCTGCAAAATTGACACCCTGAAAGAGACATTAAAGTCACTTAAAAGGAACTGTTCTCGATTAACAATGGGAAAGGAGTTTACTATAAAATGGAAGTGGATGACTACTGAGAATAGCTTTACTTTCCATAAAGATAAGTCTGTTAGTAAGCTCCTTTAAAAAGATGCACATAAAAATGACAACACCGTGGACATTTTATGTTTTATAACTTCTATTTCATTTTGGGCTGTGAATATCAACATAAAAATAACAAAGTTCAAATGACAGCTTAAAGGTGGTATAACCCTGAGCAGTGAGGGTTACAGATTCCTCAAGTAAGAGTGTGTATTGTCACAAAGTAAATTCAGCACACCGCTGGCTGATTGACCACACTCTGGCATAACTTGTTAAGAAAAAGCCCCAAACCAACATAAAAGAAATATACTGTAATATCACAGCACCTGGAATGCCTTTGGTGATTCATCAATATTCAAACCATACTATTACAGTCCAGAGGTAAATCTGTAAAATGGCATATGTATTATCACCGAAAGAGGAACCTGTGGTCTACAATGTCATCGCAGACTTTCTCTTCTGTCTCCTTAGATGTTAAAGTCCTTGTAGCGCTTTGCAGTTAGCACAGATGCTCATGTTCTTTCTCACTAAGAAGTCACAGGTCGACGCCCTCTCCACTATGAGTATGTCCTTATTGGATAATGGTTCTTGGTAGGGCAGTCCTCGACACACGACGTACTGCTCTAGACCCAGGAGCAAATTGACAACTTCAGTCACCGAGGACAAGTGTGCTGGGAAGCTGTCGTAGAGAGGGTGGGTGGGGAGCAACGGCTGCTTTTGGACAGTTACCTGATAACAGAAGTCAGGGTCAATCAGAACGATGGTGTCAGCCATGCTCGACTGTTTAGAGCACTGGATGAGCTGCAGCTGTGGGCCCTCCACCATTATGGCATGCCACAGGATGGGCAGTGCAGAGCTACGCAGTGAGTTCAATAGTTTCATTAGCTGGTTGTCTACGTTTCCACTCGTCTCGACAGTGTTTTCAGCCAAGCTGAAGATCTGTGTGATCTAAAAAAGCAACAGAATGGATTAAACACCAGAAAGATGACATTATATTCGCTCTTCAAGACAGTCAATATAAATTTTCACATGACACTCACCATGGGCAAGTCCTCCTCATCGTCGTCATCATCATCATCGTCATCATCATCATATTCTTCTTCAACATGTTTTGGACCTTGTCTGCCAGCAGAGGGTCTCTCTGTCCCCCATGTATTTACTGAGACCTGGTTTGAAACAGATGAGGTCATCTATGATTTTTTTTTTTTTTAAATATCACATTTTATTCAACAAGCTGAAACAGACTACCTTTATTACATTTTAAAGTGAGTGAAAACAAGGGCTGAATGATTTGGGAAAATAATTTTGTGACACCCCCCCATGCAAAGGATGTGATTTAATCTCTCTAGTTATTCATCTCATGACTGTGCATTAGAAGCCGATTAAAACCCATGAAATATTATTTGTTACACCTGTAATGACCCTGTCTGCTATTTGTATTGTTTTAATCCTGTTTGTTGTTCTATAAAAAATAAAAACAAAGTTTAAAAATATGTAGGCTCTATGCACCCATCACTTCCAAATTTGACATTAGGCCGCTCACAAACTGCTGGTCGGGAGATTCAACGCAGAAGAGAATGGTGTATGAGAGCAGATTTGTTGCAGTTTACCCGCTGTTTGCAAGAGTTCAATGAGAACAGAATTTAATGTAGATGAAGATGTACATCGCGGCACACAGCAATGACGTCCAGAAGTGCTATGAACCCGTCTTTGAAACATCTTGGGCACAATGGTTTTAACTGTTATTGGGGTTGCTACTGCAGGACACAGGGTGTGTAGTCATTAATAAACTTCATAATTTTAACCACTGGTCTTCACCCAGGAAGAATAATTGAAGTGTTTTTATATTTAAGTTGTTGTGGATCACATTACAGCCAACGGTGCAGTTTACTAGTTTTACTTTAACAAAGAACATACCGTGGCACCATGTAGTGCAGTGCCAGCACCTGCTCCGGGCAATGGCCCACAAGTTTCTATGCGCCAGAATGTATGTGCACTTTCGACGTTTGCTAAAATTGACTTCTGTCATCCCTTTTAAAGCATCTTCACACACACACATGGGCAAAGCTGGTGGGAATGGACATATACTCTCAAATGATTAATTATGAGTGTGCACTCATTACACAGCACCTTCTTCACGACAGTAATCCAAGGAATACTGTGGCTATCTTTTAATAACCCGGGATTAGGGCTGGGCAATTATGGCAAAAATCAAAATCCCAATTAATTGAACTTTTTACCTCGATTCTGATTAATGAACGATGATTCCACCCCCAACCTCCTACTCTGTTTGTTCTGAAAATACGTGTATTTAAAAACAAATAACTGAGGGGAGCATCCACAGATTAACAATTTACGGGTATTTATTGAAACAATTTAAATCAAAACACACATCAGCTGAAATGAAAATCTTTTTTGTA
This sequence comes from Cheilinus undulatus, assembly GCF_018320785.1. Lineage (NCBI taxonomy): Eukaryota > Metazoa > Chordata > Actinopteri > Labriformes > Labridae > Cheilinus > Cheilinus undulatus. The sequence continues at coordinate 15,890,590 of NC_054867.1, forward strand.
AAAAGTAAAATTTTCTAAGAAAAGAAGAAAACAAACAACTTGTATTTCTGTCAGCAAAATAAATTATTTTTATACTGGTGCATATAAAGTAGAAAATAACTTTGCTGCTCCCATTGCAGTCAGCTCCGTGCTGGAGTTTTAGTGGACTGGATGGGAATGAGCGCATGACTAGAACTTCTTCTTCTCTTAGGTTTACAGTAGGCTACATGTCTTGCCTGGCTACCTATCATGTGACTACACAGCCAGTAGTTTGTTTTTAAGGGGGTGGGGCATAAGTAGAGAGAGAATTACAAGGGAAAAAATGAAATAATTGACAGTAGGTTCATGTCGGTTATGGGCTCTAAATGTTGGTTTTGATTATTTTTCTATTAATTGCCCAGCTCTACCTAGGATACAGTATTACTATATTACCACCCATTCCTATGCTGAAGACATCTTAATTTGCAACAGCTTAACTCAACAACACCAGAAACAACAGCAAAATATCAGTAGGGTTTAATCAACACCAAAAAGTCTGCTTTAAGCTCACATTTGCCTTATTGTTGAAAAACAAACAATGCGCTAGGCTTAAGCAGTAAATCAATTTCACTGATAGATCATATATGTAGAAAATCTACATCTGTATATACCTATATATATATCACATCAGTATGAGAAACATACGGCTCATTTATAGGCAGCTCACTGAGCAGGTTAAAGGAGTTTGCAAACCAACAAGTTTCAGAATAAAGTCCAATTAAGATCATAAATCATTTCATCACTCATAAACAGGGTAATGATATATATTTCATAATGTCATTGTTCTCTTTCTACCTTGTTTGCTAAATGGCTCTGTCGTTTAAATGGGGAATCTGTTAAAACAAATAATAAAGGTAAACTTTGTACTTAATATTGATATACACTACAATAAAACACAAAATTACTTCCTGTGCTTACCACTAATACCTAAAAGTCCCCTGAAACTACACAGTGGGATATTTAGTTTCATTCTGTTAAATTTAAAATAAGAGTTAACAAATCAAAGTTAGTAATGAGGTCTGATGAAGCTATACAGGGGATTACAGTGGAAAACATTGGACAGAGACAGCAAAAACACAAAGCCCAATACGGTCAGCAATATAAACCATTATAAACTCTTATCCTAAAATGGGATTAGGACAGGACTTTTTTTAAACTTAAATTAAAATCAACCAGTTGGGAGTCATGACATTTCCATTTCATCAGCATTTGAGCCATTCTTTCTGAATCACATATGGCGGGACTCCCAAAAGACTGTCTGAAAAATGCATCAATTTTAATTAAATATTAAGTACAATTAAAAAAATTGAAAAATTAAATAAAATAAAACAGAACATGGGTTTAGATAGGTCATATACTTTTGAAAAATGGCAACAAGCTTTGAATATCTCTGGAGGACAAAGGCAGGGACTGAAAGCTACAGCATTTATGAAGAACATGAGGTATCAGATATTTTTATCTGATCTAGTGGTGGAATAAGTGACCACATGAACAAAATAAAGGTCGGCCAAAGAGAGGGGCGAAAAAGGAGAGAGCAAACGGCTTGGCAGCGATCCACATTCTTTATAAGAAGATGTAATTCACTTCTAGGTGTGGCCTGATGCCAAGAGGTAAAGGCATCATATCATGTAAATGCAGCATCCTCAGTTTGCCTTTCATTTAAGTAGTGTGCTTCTCTCCATCGGTCTTTGTGTTTCTTCTGCAACATTGGCAAAACTGAACAAATACCCTGAAATTTAGCTAGATTGGAACTGTCTGATGTACTGATTGCTTTGTAAAGGATATATAGAAAAAACAGAAAAATATTGCAACCTGGGCTACACTGATCCACATAACAGCCAGGAGTGTGGCGTGTTGGTGAAGAGTCAGTGATAGTGCAGCAGAGTTTAAAGAAAAGGCCATGATGACTCCAGGTTACAGCTGGTTAATATTCTGCAGCGTTGGCCAGTAAAATACAGTTTCTTTAACTCTGTCCCAATGCAGCTGTAAAATGTCACGACCAGAAGACGATACAACAAATGCTACATCAGAGAAGGCCAACACAGAACTCAAATCATCACCAGAACCCCTTTCACTGAACACATCCACCCGTTCTCCAACAGCTTTGCTGGTTGCCTCTTGTAGTTCACCTATGCAGCCCAGTTGCCTATTCATTGTAACCAATCCCGTTTCTGCCTTTTATTGCAAGTAATTTCAGCCGTTTTGTTTCATGGCGTTGCCTTTTACTGCATACTGTTTACTTTGGCCCTGATATTGGCTTCTTTTTATTGCTGCTGTATATCTGAGGTGACTGTGTCCTGAAAGGGGCCTATGATTAACCCTAAAGTCATGTAATTACATGGCAAGTAGATCTGAATGGAAAAAATGGGCACACACGGCAGTATTTATCGCCCAATTAGGTGGTGGTGATGCTTGCAACTGTCTCTTTACTGACACGACAACTATTGAAGAAGAGGAAGAAACAGACACCACAAAATACATGAATAGTTTCAGTTACAAGAGCAGTGAAGCGACAAGAAACGCAGGCATCTTATTCCTCTTCTCAACCTGTTTATAAAAAGCTTCTGGAGGTGAAAGTAGAAAGGCTCAAAGACATTACCACTGCTAATATAATGTAAAGGCTATACATGGATATGTAGAAGAAAACACTAAGTACTCTGCTCAGGTTCCACTACAACGTCTCATCCTTGTTTACAAAAGTTAGTCTGTTGTCCTTCACTGATGCACACAAATGGTGCATGGGTAACCACTGCACAAACTATTTGCTAACAACTTTGTGACATTGTGATGGTACACTTCAAAAATCATAAATTTACCACAGTTAGTTAAATAACACTAGACTGAACAAACTATAAGTTGCACTACTATCAGTGAAAAGTGGTAAATCAGGGAATCATAGAATTTGTGACTTTATATTGCTTTTTTCCCCAGTGAATTGAACTGTGGCCTGTGTGAGCTGTTGCACCCCTTGTGTCCATGTCTTTTTAATAATACTGATGAAAAGGAAAGGGAAATGAAACTTACAAGTCTAGAGTTGCTGTGGTTGCTGATGTGGGTGACCTTGTCGGACAGTCCATTCCTTTGTCCCATATCTGAAAAGTTCAGCTGCAGATGGAAAAAGGAAATATTAAGGTTGATCAATGAAAATCTCTGGAAAAATGTATGATATTGACAACCTCTTTTTAAACCTGCATAGATGAATTGGTTTTCAGATTCATGTCATAAGATGGTCTGCTACCACTAGCAGGCTCAGAGCTCCAGCTCATCTACAACGGTGACAAACATAAGACGAGTCAGAAAAACTACATTTGTAAGTTGTATTGATATTTTTTACAGGGCAAAGCAACTACTTTCAAAACATAACCATGAAAGAATAAGCACATTCACATATGTACTCACGGATTGGTAGCTGCTGTCCTCATCTTCATCAGACATCTCATAGTTAAACTGCAGTCCTTTGTTTTTCTTGTACCCTGGCTTTCGGCTGTACGTGTAATGAGGTCTAGGTCTGCCAGGCAGCGTTGATCCATCAGGGCCAAATTCACCCTGCCCCATCTGGGAGGGCAGCAAGTGTCTCTGTTTAAAAAAAACAAACAAAAAAAACAAAAAAAAAACAATAGAACCTTCCTACAAGAAATAACAATTCATTACAAACTGTTGTTGTGTCTCACCATTGCCTGCCTCTGACACTGACGAAGTCGACATTTCTGCCTCTTCTTGTTGCTGCCCCCAAACTTGGGTTTATCAATGCAGAAATCACACGTACCACAGTCTTTCCTGCAGAGGCAGGCTTTGCACTCTCCACAGGATCGCCGCTTACGTTTCTTATGCCACTGAAAAAGACAAAAACACTTTTGCTTAAGAAATTTAAAATAAAAATGCTTTAATCACAACACAGCAAATTAAGCATATAATACAACAGAAGCTGATATCAAGTACTGGACTTACTATCGTAAGCAAATTTGAGGAAACATCATATTGTGCTGAATTAGCAGCTCCTGTAGACAAATGCTACATCTACTCTCTGCTGATCTAGTAATGTACACATGTTATGAACTCTCAGTGGCCCTCTGTGAGAACCCAAGTATTTTTTTATATATATATTTTAAAATCAATTAGTTCAAACATCTAACCTGAATACTTTGTGAAAAAACAAAACATAAAACCATCTTTTTTGGTATTGGCACTTAAAGGGTTAAATGAAAGAGGAACACTTTTCTACCTTTCACAATTATCTAGAAGGATAAAGTTTGGCATAGACCTCTGTGGTTGGTGTGCCCGCTACAAAAATAAAGACAGTCTGAGTGACATTATTCAATAGGAGAATATTTTCAAGTAAAATTGACCCTTCTGACAACTCCTTGCTGTAGGGCACAAGAATCAAAAGCTTAAAAAAAAAGCTTTAGAAGTATCTGCACAAGTTGTTTTTATCACATCAGCATTTCATCCACACAGAACAGGCATCTACAGAGCCCAAAAAACGTGTCTCCATGTGTACAATCGAGTATTTCACTTCTGAAATGATCATGTCATAACCTCATGTGCTAACCCCCAACAACAACAATACGGGCAGATTACATGATTGTGTTCATGCTGCACAAGCTACTGAGCTTATCATGACTCTTACAACAAAATCTCCTCCTCCTCTACGACCACAGTGAGTAACAAATGGCCATGGAGAACAGCATAATCCACATGCTCTTAGACCCAATGTGGAATGCAACCAAAAGGGCAACCAGAAGAAAGTTTAGGGTGTGCTTTCTCCACAAACCTTCTCTGTTTTGGTGTTTTTCTGTGGCAGCGTTACAGCAACACTTACATGCCTGGCAAATATGTTCTACAGCATTGTCATTCGTACTGTGCTTGTGAAAACATTTCTTGAAACGATGCAATGTTTACAGAAAACTTTTTTAAAACGAAAAAGAAATGTCGTTTTTGTCTCCATGTGGACAAGGCCTTAGAGTTTCCCTGATTGGTGGGCTGGCTGGCTGGCTTTCTACTTGGATTGAAGCAGCAAGTTGTGTTTCCCTAACAAGGGAGGCCATAACAGTAGGTTTATATCGATGCTGTCTTCTGGATTAACTTTAAATGAAAAGCTGGTGTCACTTTCTAAATGTAGATGTACACATGAGCTTAAAATGAAAGAAGCTTTGAGAGACATTTTAGCCTTAGGAAATAAACTTATACTACCTGTGCTAGTCTTTGTAAATAAGTCATCAAAGAGAAAGTTGAAACTCTCCCAACTTATTTTATTCTGCTGCTGTCACCATTTCAGAAAGGTTTATTTTGGAAAACACCATGCAGATCTGCTGCTCAGTCAGTAAATTACCAAATAAGGGATCATATTGTGCTTTAAATTTGCATAATAGCTGGGAGATGAACACAATTAAGTGGCTGGTTAGCTGATCTAAAAGTATTATAATTGAATTGATTTTCTGATTTGTGTTGGCGGATTTCAAAAATCCATGATCACTGTTCATTGCTCATGGTCCCAAAGTTTACGTCTCTTTCCTGGCTGTATGCCATGGCATGTGTCTTACATAAAATTACAATGTGGCTCTTCTGTGGCAGGGAGAAGGAGAAAGCTGCCACAGGTTTGTTGTTGGTATGATCTGATGAAGGAAGCAGTTTCCTATTTTGTAACTATCTGTGCGTTTAAATAAATCATAACACATGAGAGTTGCCAAACATGAGAAGCCCAAACAATCTTTGAAATTAACAAGAGAATCAAAACACAATTAATGTTTCATTTTGTTCATGTCTTTTCACTTTAAGCTTGGTACAAAAACCTGAGCTGACTATGTAGAAATTTGTGTACTTGATATATACTTTAAGGGCCAATCAAGTCTTCAATCAGGCAACAAGCTGGTATTCCCATCATGCTTTCAGTTTGAAATGAACCAAGAGCAGCTCTGCCTCTGCAGCTGACAACATCTTGTGATGTTTTTGTCACTCATGCGTACGTCAATTCAGATTTAAATTTGATCCATTATTCATTGTGCATCGTTTTTAGGTGATCATTCTGCTCAGGCCTGGTGCTCTTGAACAATCCCAAAGGCAGATTGAAGATGTAGACAGCATTTTCATCATGTGAGATTCAACTGGTGCTCTTGTGATCCCAGAAGTGCAATAAAAGCAGATGAAGTTGCATCTCCTTTATCCGTTTACACGGAGCATGTGCAATTGCTAGGTTCATTCAAATGGAAACTCAGCTCACTGGATGTACCTCGTTAACTAATCATGCATCTTTTATCATTTCAAAAGCCTGGTATGTGGTGCAGCAGTGAATAATCTGAAACAGAGTAATTACCAAACATTGAACAACGCTACAAAGGTAGTGAGCCTGAAAACTGGCAGGTAAATACAGCCATGGTCTTGATGAGGATGAAATCAGCTCTATTTCTCCAGTAGCTACTGATGCTTAAAGGAGCAAAAAACAGTTACAATCTCAGTTCTCCATGTGTCACTATCACATTAGATAACTGTGTCCTGTTTCTAGGATGTGGAAAAGAAAAAACTCACATCATCGTCGTCATCAGTTGACATGTCATCTTCATCGACGTCCACATTGACAGAAAAGTTCTCAGTGTCACTGCTTTTGAGACTCTGTTGCTTGGGGATTAAAAATCTTTCAGTGAGTTTGGGAAAAGGGCATGACAATAATATTGAGTATTATACTTATGAATCACTTTATTATGTCCACCAGTTTAACTGCTTAAAAACACAAATGTTTAATTAGCTAATTAGTTGATCATGTGGCAGCAACCAATGCATTCAAGCATGTAAACATGCTCAAGTGCTTGAGCTCAAACCGAGCATCAGGAGGGGAGAGAAATGTGACTTTTGACATGACTGTTGGTGGTCTGGCAAGCCTTCATGTTATGCCAAATTCTGACCCTACTATTTGAGTATCACAGGAGAAATCAAATCTCATCAGACCAGGCAATGTTTTTCCAATCTTCTGTTTTCAAATTTTCCTGTTCCAGATGACAGGAGTGACACCTGGTGTGGTCTTCTGCTGCTGTAGCCCATCTGCCTCAAGGTTAAGGGGTGTTCTTCTCCAAACCTTGGTTGTAATGAATGAGTTATTTTTTATTTTTCCATCAGCTTGATCCAGTCTGATTATTCTCCTCTGACCTCTGCCATCAACAAGGCATTCTGGCCCAGAGAACTGCTGCTCGCTGGATAGCTTCTTTTTTTCTGACCAGTCTCTGTACTCCAGAGATGACACCAACCCCATCCAGAAAAGACAACCACTGCACTGAAATCACGTTTCTTCCCAATTCTGATGCTCGGATTGAACTCCAGCTGACTGTCTTGAATATGTCTGCTTGCCTTAATGCATAGGTTGCAGCCTTGCCATTGGCTGATAAGATATTTGTGTTAAGAAGCTGTTAAAGACATGCACCTAATAAAAAGATCCTTGAGTGTATGAATCAAGATGTAGTAAGATTTACCTGCGAGTCAGTGACTTCACTCTGTAAAAGAAAATATACATCATTAGAACTCACAAATTTTGTGAGTCAAAATCCCAACTCAGGATTACAATTTATGTCCAAAATTTCTCAAATCAGGATCAATACAACTCAATCATCTGCCCATCTATTTTCACACCGATTCATCCATCCTTCTCTACATTTAATACAGTGTAAATCAGAATCTACACATTACCTGCAAACTCACGCTGTCATCAAAGGCAGGTTCAGGAGGCTCGCTGTAAGACTTCGGTGGCGTATAGCTTGCACCTCCACTTCCAGGGGCCTGATAGATCACAGACCACGAAAATAAACCAGAAGCATAAATACACATCATTTCAACAACTTCTGTGTGCCTGAAGGCTTACCTTGCGAATGGGACAGATACATCTCCGTTTCCGGCACAAGCGTTTACGAGAGTCTGGACTCTGTAGTCCATGCTTGCAGTTGGCACACTGCCCACAATTTACTGTGTTATGGCATCCAACACACTGTCCACAAGGAATCCACTACAGGTGGTAGAAGGAAAAAATAAAACATGTTAATGTTTGTTTTCTTAGGCATTAAATAAAAATTCTCATCGTCTCTTCCTGCTACGTGAAAAAATGCCCACATTAATACACTGTAAAACATAAACTAAAAAAATCAGTGATTGTAAGGTTTGCAGAGAGAAAATATGTCAAATAAGTAGAAATTATTTTACCTTTCTAAAACGGATCAATGGATGCTCTTTTGTCTTTGATGCTGCAGAAAAATAATTGGAGACATTTTAGGACATGAACAACCACAAGTAAGTCATACAATTCGTCTAGTCAACTATGAAGATTTTAAAATAAATTCTCAAGATTCTTTTTTCCAAGTACAACGGCATTAAGAGCCTGTGTCCACAGCCGGTACTTTACAAAGTAAGGGAATCCTAGCCTGGCGATGGCAGCAGCTGTAGACCTGAAAACCTCTCTCGGCAAGTTCTGCCACTATCAGAAGTCCGTCCCTCTCTTAATTATGATGAGAAAGTAAAGGAGAAGTGACATTGATGAGTGCAACGCTGTTAAACTTGAGAGCGCTTTGAGCACGGCAACAGAAACAGCTGACGCTACACCAGCATTATGTCGAGGCTGTTTTTTTCTCATCCGGGGTGGTGAGTGCTGAAAACAGACTGAACTGGCTCTAGGGCTGAACCATTTATCATTTTACATCGCAAAGGCAATATGCACATGCACAATAGTAAGCACGTCAGGCTGCCACTCTTATGTTGTTGTGACTGCCTGAAATCAGTTAATCAATTCTGCCAGAGGACAAATCAATGAAACAGTATTCTTACTGAGTAAATCAAACAATTCTCCATAGACTAATATGAGATATATCTAACTTTTGAGGAGATGAATATGATGTACATCTACAGGAATAATCTATGCTGTAATGTTAACTCAATGAAAGGGAAGCTCTTGATTACGTCTGAAGAAAAATTGGTTTGAAAATGTTCTGTCCAAACCAAAACTAAAGAACACACGCACTGATTTAACAGAAAAGTCTGCCTGAATTGTAAGTTACAACTCGATTACACAGAAGCCAAGGATCTTTGGCTGCACAGTTAAGGTCTGGTGTCTATCCTTAGGCCATTGAGATCGGTCAGTCCAAAAGTATTTCCAGAGATAACAGACTCTGTGAGTTGTGTGATTTGGCAGAGTAGAAAGTCTAATGCGTCATGAAATTACTTGTCAAATCTCTGAAATTCTGCAGTCGCTTGATGCGCAGAAACTGGAATGACTGGCGAAATCTGGTGCCTTTAAACTTTTGTCTCAAAAGCCTTAAAAAGATGACACAATAGTTTATTAAACCAAGTCATTAATCTTTAGTTTGTCTCCATCCTCCTTTTCTCTATGGGCTGAGCAGCAGATCCCAAGGTACCTGGGGATGTAGGTGTGGAAAATGTGAACCCATGCTCAGATCTCTCCTGCTCAAAACTTCAAATGAAGTTTCTCTGCTATCTCTTTCAGCCCGCTGACTCTCCATCTGTGTATGTTCTTATTCTGTGTACTCCGGTTCATACAAATCTCTCGTATCCACAGTAAACGGCCCATCATCATCACTCGAGTCAAAATCGCTCATATGATCTTTGTTTTAGCTTGGTGTAGTGTTATTTATCCCTGTAGAAGCCCACAGACACACAGCTGATAAGAGGATCAGTGCGTGGCAGAAGGAGACAAAATGGTGAAAGCTGCATCGTAAATTAGTGACTGAGAAAGAGGGATTTTTTTGGGAGAAATGAATCGCTTTGTACGTTTTCAACATAGCGTACAGACGAGCCAACATATTTTCTTTGCCTATTTTTACGTAAAACTCATTAAACTACGCAGATAAAATGATCCCATCTACAGCCATTATGCACCGGATCTCTAAGCCTGTAATAACCACTGGAGCCACTTTCACAGAAATCACTGTAGGCTAATGCCACCACTATAGCCAAGCACCTCATATGACCCAACTTCAAAAATCCAGAAATATCCCTTTAAGAAAATATACTTTTGTTTCTTTAAACATAATAATTGCACATAAAAGGCACTACTTGTCTGTTTTAATTTGCTTTTATAATACACAATCTACATACATACTGCAGAAAGAATAACTATCATGATGTCTGTTTTTTTCCCACTATTGTTCAGTCCTAATTGGCTTTGAATTGAAAATGAAAGATGCTCGTGGAAAAAGTGCCGGCTGTGGACACAGACAGTAAACACTCAAAGTGACTTACACCAACAGGCAGGACAGCAGGGCCTCTTCCTTTGTTTGTCGTACCACGTGCCAGTGAAGGAAATACCACATCTGGAACAGACCCTGCAGTGGAGGAGGACAATAACACTTAGTCCATCTGCATTTAGCAGCAACTCCCCACAGACGCACACTTCTCATTAAATGGAGAATGGAAATGCACAAGAGCCTATTTTATTAAATCTGCAGATTTAATATCATGAAGATGACTGACACATGGACAGAAGTAAAAGACTCACAGTGTACTGTCTTCAGTCCCAACTGCTCCGTTTATAGATGGGAGCAGCAGTGGTTTGGATGACAATGAGGGGGGAGGGAGTCTAATTTTTTCCTCAGCTCGTGGATTCTCTCGTGGATTCTCTCGTGGATTCTCTCGTGGATTCTCTCGTGGATTCTCTCGTAAATTCTCTCGTAAATTCTCTCGTGAACTTTCTCGTGAACTCTCTCGTGGATTCTCTTTTTTCGTGACTTTTTCTGGAGTAGTTACTGTCTTGCTCTGGGAAGAGACACTCTGATTTGATGTAGAGTGAAGATTCTTCTGCGCCACACTTGGGGTGAGCCTGTGGTGGGAGTCTGGGGTGTCGGCCCCCTCCCCTCTATCCATCATGCTGGACTCTGAAGAGGAGCGCTCCCGGAACTTTCTCTAATGGATGACAGTGAGATTAATCATCCTCTGGACATTGCTTTACCAAGTTTTAAGCTTAAAGTGTTAAAACAAGTCACTACCTTTGCTCTATGACGAACTCTTACAGGTGGTGCTTCACCTTCACCATAAAACTTCCCTGTCTTGTAGTCAAAGTTAGTTAGGTCAATAGTACCAGCCAAAACGGTCACAAGTTCTACTCTGCTTCTTACTCGATCTCCTCGTGGACTGTTAAGGAAAAACAAAAATCAGAAATAACTTCAAAAATTCTTTTGTTGTTAGACAATGCCAATTGACAGTTGGATAGTAACACTATTTGACATTTCAACAAATTTAGAAAACTGTAGCATACAATTCAAAGTCATATCTCTTCCAACTAAACTAATCATGGATACTTAAATCTATACAATGACGAAGGGAGTCAACCAAAGAAACAAAAAGAAAGAGCAATAATGTTTGTAAAATTCATCCAATCAAACCATCTCAAAAAAAAAAAAAAAAAAAAAAAAAAAAAGATTATGGACATATAAAAAAAAGGAACAGCAAGTTATTTCCCTAAACCCTCAGAACATTTTTTTTTCTGAAAAATAAACTATTCTTATGGAGAATTCAGTGGTACTGTTTATCAGTTAAGGTCAGAATCTTGACAGGCTGAAACAGTCCGCTGCTTTTTAAAAATGTCTACTGGCTAATCTGGTGCTGAGTGACATAAGTGGTGCCATTAACAGGAACGCCCACTTTTTCCCCAACTGTTGATTTCACTCGTAGCAGCGGACAGTCAAAATTCACAGCTCCATCAATCAGAGACATTAGTATGACACTTTATAACTGTAATTGTTCTGTCCAGTTTTATTGCTAAACAAATAAGCAGACTGCATAATGATGGAAAATAAACATCGATCAAAAATGATTAGCACGGTTAAGAGGTCGAATCAGAATAAGCGGCATAAGTCTTCATCATTTGCACACAAACTCACACTGCCTCAGTCTCCACACACACATAAATACACCCCTACATTTGGGCAGGTGTGAGTAAAGAGCGGAGGAGACTGTGTGACGGCGCCGTTTCCAGCAAGGCGGTGCGCAGTCCACCCAGGTGTAGTTGCCAAGATAAGATAACTACTGCCGTCAGTAACCTTGTGCATAGTCTCCTCCTTTCTCTGCACTATTTGTGTGAATGTCATAGTAGTGTCATACGCTATGCATCTGAAAATGTTTGAAATGTTTCGATATATCATGAATGAGGTTCGTCCAAAAGTGGGTCACAACCCCCAAGAACCTTTCAAGAGTAGAGCTGGGCAATTAATCGAAAAATAATCGAAACAGACATTTAGAGCCTATAACCGACAAAAACCTGCCATGTCAATTATTTCCCTTGTAATATCTCTCTCTACTAATGCACCACCCCCGTAAAAACAAACTACTAGCTGTGTAGTCACATGATAGGCAGCCAGGTAGTTTCATTTCAGCTGTGTATTTTGATTTCAGTTGTCTTAAAAAATAACCAATAATTGTTAATCTCTGCATGTTCCTCTCAGTTATTTGTTTTAACTAGGGGTGCACCGATCAATCGGCCAAAATTGGTATCGGCACCGATTTCCTTAATTTTGGGGGATCGGCGATCGGCCGATCCTTTAAATAAGATTGGTGGATAAGATCGGTTTCATATGCCTCTACCTACTAAAATGTGAAAAATGAAAGACTAAAGGAACTGATATAATTTAGTAGTTTGGACAGCAATGCTTTAAACTTTTCATTTACTTTTGAGAGAACTACCTCATGTGCAGTTAAAACAACAAGTTTGTATTGTTTCACGGGTATTGTTCAATGTAATTCAATAAAATAAGATTGGAATATTGAAGGTGTGTGCTGTCAGTTATAAAAAAAAATCGGTATCGGCCAAAACCGGAATCGGCAGGTCAGGCTCTTTAAAGATTGGTGATCGGCCAGAAAATTGCAATCGGTGCACCCCTAGTTTTAACATTATACAAATATTTACAGACCTAACAGATTCGGAGGTTGGGGGTGGAATAATTGTTGATTAATCGTAATCGAGGTAAAAAGCCCTATTAATCATGATTTTTATTTTTGCCATAATCGCCCAGCCCTAGTCAAGAGTTTTGAAGAAAGATAGTTTTAACACATATTGCTGCTGAGAATGGTTAAAGATCATACAGACAGGTGTAAAAAGAAAGGAGGAGAAGATGCCATATGTGCTGAGTTAGATAAGTGTGTGTCAGCGTGTCTGTGTGGTGAGGGGTAATCGACATGCGAGTAATCAGATCAAAGTTGTTGGTAAACAAACAATGTCATTATGGTTGATAATCAAATCTACAAAAGCAGTATTGACAAAATGATGTTGTGGCTGATAATGCACAGCTGGGGGTGGGGGGCATGTCTTATCCCCCCTCCTCCCAGCCCTTTCCATAACATTCTGAAGGTATTTTATTTAATTAAGCACACCTCAGCTGAAACTCTGGGGCTAGTTACTGTTTCAAAGTTAACGAATAGCCTAAAATCAAAAAATATATACAAGTAATTGTTGTTAATTTGTCACTGCTGTACTACAAGTGGGCCTCAACAAGTATTGTTTGTTACATTGCCAGTCCTTAAAACTAGTTGATCACTGAGTTGGAGGAGAACAAGTTGAGCAAGGCTATCTAAAGAGTCTAACAAGATTTGTTAATCAGAAAAGAAATGTTCAAGAATGTTTTGCCTCTTGGATAAAAAAATAAATAAAAAAAAAAAACGAAATAATTGCATATTTAAAATGTGTTTTACTTACCCTATGTAATACACATCCTTCTGTCCAATGCTACTACCTGAGCGCCGTACCACTTCTTTTCGTTTCCAACCTTCTCCAAGTATCGACCACTCAACCCATCCTTCGTCTGGATGTGTTCGCTTACGGCGGGGTGTGTGCAGTCTGAATACAAAAAGGGGGGAGGACATGTTAGACATCTTTTAACTAGTTAGGGTAAACTGACTGCACGTGAAGCCCTTTAAAATATTAGTAGATCAAGCTACAATGTATTAAAATCCAAATCTAATCCAAAGATTTGATAATTATTTTCAGATTGCAGGAGGAAACACTGTGAAAACAGCAAGTTTAGGGGTTAAAAAAAATCATATTCTACAATAACTTCATGAAGTACATTAAAATCATTCAACCTACTGATAATATCTTCGGACGGGCTTCTCTGCACCTGTCACACCCTCACTTCTTTCACTTTCTCCTGCCAGGCTCTCTTCCTCTGGATCATTCCCTCCATCGCTGGCATCATCATCCTCCTCAAGTGGTTCAAACCAGTCAACAGGAGGCTCACCAGCAGCCTTACCCCCATCCTTCTTCTCTCTCGTGTTTTCCTCTACGGTGTCTGAGTTGGGCTTTTTCTTCAATTTGGATGCACGTGTGGCTGGTTCTGCCTGAGTGGAGTTTTCTGCTTCACTCTTTTTCTCCGGGCTTTCTCCAACATCTGAGAGTGGTGCTGCCTCAGAGAAGTTTTCTTCATCACTCATCTTTGCATTTTTTGGGTCAGAGACAGGGCTCTTGGCCGGTTTCTCATTCATTGATGCTCTCTTTTAGGTTTCAGGTGGCCAGAAGTTTTAATTTGTTAGTTCTTCCTCAAGACCAATTAACTATTGACTGCAGGTGGTCATGGATCTCCTTTAAATGGTATATTTGTGGGTGTGAGTGAATAACCTTGTACTGCCAATTTTCACTTTTTCATGTCAGAGCCTGGAAAAAAGAAAGGGTTATCAGTAAACATATTTAATAAGACGTAGGTTTAATGCTGCTTACAGGGAAGTGCAAGCGCATAAAACGAATTACACGCACGTTTGTTTTATTGCTAACGTTGCCATTAACAATGCCATGTTTAAGAGTAATAAAAATAGCATCTAAGGCTAATCACAACTCAAACTAGTGGCATGTCACGATGTTTCGATGCTGATCTTCAAACCTTCATGCAGCTGCAGTTTATCCATGGTTAATTAGCTCGAACTGGAGCATAGCAAATGCTAGCAACAATGGCTAACCTCAGCTACTCGATGTGTTCATTTCCTGGTTTCGTAGCCGATAGATATTGTTGTGTTACGCAAGCAAAGTACCAATGGTGCAACGTCAGTGTTGCTTTAGGTTGGTGAAACGGTGAAGCACGCTTTAAATGCAACCAGCTAGCCGCCGTAAGCTACAATAACGTGAACGCTAGCTCTGTTTAGCATCAGCGTTCCTCGTCTAAGCTGTGTTTTGCTGTCAGTTTACAGATATTACTGATTACTTTGGGCAACAAAACGCAAACATACACACCTTTCAGTTAACATTCCCAAAGTGTCAGGTACACTTGTCAAAACAGGCGCCACTTCTCTGCGATGAGGCGCTAACGGCGCTAGTTAGCAACCGTACATTAAGCTACCACATACGGAAGCGGTTGTAGGATCAACAAGGAAGGGTGAACACCAAAGATGCAAAACCGTCTCTACTAAGGATGTGAGCTCTAACCCCGCCTACAGTGATATGCAAACACTACAATCACTTTCTACAGTTCATTTTCCTTATTGCACAAAAACACTGTACTCTACAGGTGGACAACAATTACAGATATATTACAGTTTTATGATAGAGCAAAAATAAGGCTTTCAGCAGGCCTGCTGGCCATTTGGTGTTTAGTCCTGATAAGAGATGCCAGGGACTAACACTGAATGTTCACAAAGCCAGAGAAAACACAGATTTAGATTTTTTTAGATTAAAAAAAAATAAATAAATAAATCAGGCACTCAGAATTACCGTCTTAATTGTCTTTTGGGTGAAGCAAATGGTTTCCTATTTTTGGTTTAATCATCAAATACAAAAAGACCTTACTAAGTTTGGATTTCTTCAAATTAAATTTTACTCAGAGAACAATCGGATTGATGATTGGGTGCATATATCATTTTTAATGCGACTGTTACTTTGATAGCACGTGTAGGATTTTTTGAGGATACTTCTTTTTTGATTGTCACACGATTCCTGTTGGGTCCATATCTTTTTCTCCAACAAAACTCAAGCGGAGATGGAGATGTATGGCAAGCGTAACTTAGAAAATACCCTCACATACATTCAATATTTCTGTTTCCTTTACATACTCATAATTACAACACAAACAATGTAAACACCACGGAGTTCTTTTAGCTATCTACAACTAAAAAACAACCACTTCAAGAGACATTCCTTGGTTTTATTCCTTTTGGAGGATTTTTCAAATACTAGGTTAGATATTGTTTATGTCAATTAGTCTGCTATGGTCTGAAAGTTAAATTAAATAACGGAAACACAAATATCGATCCAATTGGCGTGTAACAGTCTGACGAGAACAGAGGGAGTGATTTATCTTAACCCACATATAACATCTTTGATAATGAGCTTCATTCTGTCTGTCTCTTAGATGTGCTGCCTTCATGGACAATCAGGAAAAAAAACAGAGCTCATAATACTCCAGGAAGCGAAGAGTTTCTGTAGATCTGAGTTTCTCAGTGGTGTGTCATGGCACACTGGGGTGCTTTGGGAATTTGTAGAACAATATGTTATTGCTACTTCTATACAACATCTTAAGTAACTGTAACATTTCTAATGAGGTTATTTTGTCTGGATATGGATGTTGAGATTTCATGATCTAGGTAGTGCGTTGACAAAAAAAAAGAAAAAAAAAGAAAAAAAAAGGTTGAAAACCACTGGTGTAGATGATATTAGTTAGCTTTTACAGCTGATTAGTCAGTTTGTGACTTCAAAGCACACACTTCTTTAAAGTCTCTGTAAAGTGATATCCAAACTTTGGGTTTTAAAAGCCTACATACGGTGGGATAAGGTTGCTGAAAACATGTGAAAACATTGAGATCTATGTGTGACTAAATATTTGATTTAGACCGTTAGAAAGTTCACCTCTCTACTGGCTTGGTTTAATTTGAGCAGGGCACATATATGTGCATGATCATGCATGATTTCCCTTTTTTAAACACCAACCATTAGAAAGAAGGTGGTGCATTTCTTACTTTTGACAGATTAATTTTACATCAGAGGTTTTGTTAAAATGTTTGGAGTAGAGCTAGTGCTCAGCTTTAAAGGGGACATATTATGCAAAAATGATTGAAACAAGCCGTTCTCAGATTTTACCCTCATGACCTCACAAGGGGAGTAGGCACCTGCCCCCAGGTTCGATTGGCCCTCCCTGCTTGGAAGAAAGTTCCACGCTCCTCTCCTGATCTTCCTCTCAGCTGCCAGCTAAGATGCTGGATAGCTCACTGTGTCTGGGAGATTGATGGTTTGAATCCCAGTCAGGTCCTTAAAGACCCTGTAAAGTGAAATCCAAAGTTTTTGTCTTAACACTCTAGAAATGTTGGCATATGTTTGCTGTAAACATGTGAAAACTCTGAGATCTACATGAGACTGAATTCTGGATTTAGGCCATTTCATCTCTTTCCTGGCTAGGTTCCATGTGGGCGGGGCCAATATGTGGGCTCACGATGTCATGAGCCCACAGTAGAAAATGACCCCGCCCCTCTAACACTACAATATTGTGGAAGGAAGCAGTCACCAGGATCAGGGACTTCTGGTTCAGTTTGTGCAAAGGAATTCAGTCTTGTACTCTTGTACCGTTCTATAATGTTCATGTTTCATTGCAAAGTTATAGTTATGCATGTTTTGTTTATTGATTCATGTTTTTAGGGGAAAATATTTTTCCAAGTATGACACCATGAGTGAGGGGTTAATGCTGCAGACTACCCGTGTCCTGAGTGGGCGTGGTTTCAGCTCATTCAACAGACACGCCCAAACCATCCTGGAGCAGATTTTACTGCCTCATTTTTCATGATTTGAAGCTTAATTTTATAAACTTGGAGATGCTTTATGTGACTGAAGTTTGACCTGGGGGTTCATAACAACAGTGATCTATTATACAACAAATCTAAATACAGATTTATTTTTACTTTACAGGGTCTTTAACTTCGGATATAAGTGTCTGCAACATTGTAACATCAGGAGTGCCACATCCATTTCCTGAGAGGGGCGGGGTCAGACAGCTCATTAAGATTTAAAGCCACAGACACAGAAATGACTTGTTCTGAGAAGGGCTGAAACAGAGGGGTTTTTAGACATGCAAAAAATCCTATACTGGAGTGTTTTTTCAGCAACAAACTTCGCAGGCATGTTTTGGGGTCCCTGAGAACAATATAAACTTGTCTTAAAAGGGCAAAATATGTCCCCTTTAAGCCCCAAGAATGAAGGTATTCTATGTCCAAACACTTCATCTGGGATAAGCAGGACCTGATGAGTTAAAGCATCAGCCTAGACTTTGAACAGGAATTTCTTGGAACTTTTTCTTTCCAAACTCCTAACAAATTCCCTAAAATTTCAAAGAAATAACTTAAAATTTCTGTGAAACTTTTATATATAATGTATTTCATAGAATCCCATAAAAAGTACCCCACAATGTCTTTGAATAATCCTCAAATCTCTCAGTGAAACTATCATTAAGATGTAGGTGTGTATGTGTGCAGTGTCTTTATACTGTACTGTCACCCCACATGCATAGTATCCCATTACAAGAAAAAAACACAAATGTTTTTCTTTGTTTACATGCACATGATCACATGTACACTAACGTTTTTCCATACTTATTATTTATTACTGTGGCTAGTTACTATAATAGTTATATGAATAGTCTTATTATCATTTAGTATTAATTGTGGTTATATTACATTGCTCATCAATTATTTCCCAAACCACACTATATACATCACCCACATATTACTGTAATGTGTCATTGGCTTGTGTTGCTGTTTTGTGTCCCTCTTATACTTATTTGTGACAGCTGTGTTTTTGCCCCCCTCCCCATAAAAAAAAACTCAAAGTAAATTTTCCCCAAATATTCCAATGAAACTCTACAAGATTTACAATCATATCTACAAAATTTCCACAAAAATACTTAATAATTACCAAGCAAATTCGGCAAAATATTCCAACAGAAAATTGTCCCAACATGTCTTGACATACTTAAAACATCTCAGAGTGTATGTACAACAATAACAACAAAACCCAAATTATGTTCATTCATTTGTTGTTTTCCAAAACTAAAATGTTCAACATTGTGGAATTTCTGTGATATACTACCTGCAGTGTTCCGTTGAAAGACTGTTGCCCTAAAGTTTACTAAGAAAATAAATTTACACCTTAGTTCCACTTCATGGTCTATAAAGTGCCTTTTATAGTTTCAAGTGTCTCTTAAATAGGAAAAACTTTCCGGCATCAAAATTAAGGCACCTCTGTGGCCTCTTTTTTTCTTGGAAATAAAATTAGCTGACAATAACTAACTTAATTTAAATTAAATCTAACCATTAAATTAAGTTTTCCAGGAGCTCATGAATAATGGAACAATATAAAAAAGTAAAAAATAAGTACACTGGTCTTCTGGTAGATGGCTCCCATTTTTGTAAATCTTAGTGTGAACCCCAAACTGACACACAAGGCTAGAATTCACACTGCATCAATGCACTGCAAAGTCGTTTCAATCTGTGTTCTACTGTGGTATATTCTGTCTTAAGACATTAAGGAAAAGGTCGATGTTAATCAAGGAATAAGTAAAAAAAAAAAAACGTACACTCACAGAGTTATAAAAAATCCCACTGAGAATAACAGATTAATTCACACACATTCTGGAGGATATTTGAGGTTTTATTTAGGGCATTCTTACCAAAAACAGCAGTTTTGAATCAGCAGTTCATCTTCTAGTCATGGAAATATATATATATGCATTAACATCTGACAGATTTTCACCTATACAAAGATTTTAAAATAGTTATCTGGTTAAAAAAATCAACTTCTTCCAAATGATAGTTCCGGTTGTACAAGCTTCAAGCAATGCTTTATACAGGGGATATGCAGACAAGTTCCACTACCTATCCTTGTTGCTACGGAGATCCGTTGTTAAGGGGTCGTGCTGAATAGTTTGGTGCAGCATCAGAGCAAGAAGACCAGCTCTGTTGGTCATTGCAGTCCTGACATTACGCTCCTGTTCAAATAGCTCGTCCAGCTTGTACCACTGAGGGAGGATAGAAGAAAAATAAAATTCATCTTGAGAATTGTTTAAGCTGTATGTCATCAATCAAATAAAGATTAGATTAGATAGATACTTTATTGATCCCAAAGGCAATTTAAGTGGATGTAAATACAGTCAATGTCACCTTCATTCATTTTAGTACAAAGGCCAAGAATCATTCACTTTGGATGTATTGAATTTCACGTAGGAGACATGTACATAGCAAAAAACATCTTTGAGAATCTTACTGTACACGTGAAAATTTCACATGAAGTGGAACTTTTTCAGCTTCTTAAATGAAAACCTGTTATTTCCAAAAGGAGTCCAATCTGTCTGTTAAGGTACAAAATATAGAATCTGAACAAAAATGTTGCCATTGATTTAAAATAAAATGACAACTCCCATGTTAGATAAATTTTCAGGTGAATGCTTACATTACATCAAATATTTCCAACAGTTTTCAAAGTCAGAGAAATTCTTTATTCTCATAGTTTTAACAGGAGCCTGCCACGTTGGAGCCATCAGGAGAAACGGTGTTTATAGTTATAGTGTTTCTATTCTGTATTCAAGCTGTGCACAGACTCACACAGCACAGGATTGTGGGGGAGGAGCTCCCCTAACAGAGACATTTATCAGTATTTAAGCAAAATACAGATTACCCTCAGTATATATCATGCTTGCCATGTATTAGGCTGCATTAGGATGTATTCAGGTGCCCATTTAAGTGCAGCTGCCATTCCCATATCTGGCAGCTGACCCTTCTCATTCTTGTTCTCCTGAGCATGTCTTTACAGACACAGTCTAAAGATGTGCCAAGGAGGAGATGTCACAAAGGAGTCCAGCTGATACCTCTGGTCTTCATTCAATGTCCAAGCCTCACAAGGGTACAGTAAAACCAGGAGGAGCGAGGAATGAAAGGCTCTAACTTTCTACCGCATCTATATATGCATCTTTTTGCACAAGAACTGATAATTTTGTAAAAGTGTTTAATTTAATTTTATAAGTCAAAAACAAATATAGTCTAGTATTTCCAAAAGAAAATTCACAGGAAGGAATCAATGAAGAATTGAATCAATAATAATGGATATCAATAAAATCTCATTATTTCCCATCCCTGATGAAGGCCACTTTTAATAGCAAACCTTTCTCCCTAGTTACGTAAAACTGAACCACAAAGCAACGACAGTGGTAAATCATCTAGGAAATACACCTTATGGAGTGCAGGTTTCATCAAATAGTGTCCTAAATCTAAATAAGCATCAGAGATGGGCTGAGCTGTGTAGCGAATCTCTACTGCCCACTGTTTTGAACCTGGAGGTAACATTAACATACTGTGAGTTTAACTTAAGCACAAACATGCTTGACTCACCACTCTGACTCTCTCCAAGTCCACTTCTGCTCTCCTCAGCTTTTCCCAGTTGTAATGTTTGTTGCATTTCCTCTTAGAGACCCTGCAGTAGTCTCCAGTCAGCTCAAACACGTTCTTCACCAGAGGACATCCGCACACCTCTTCCACTGGGACCTAGTCACCAACCAAAAGAAAAAATACATGACAATCCACCCCACAACACAGCTGTACAAGTAGCAGGTTTTCCAATCAATATTTTTGAAAGTTGTTATACTGAACCGATCTGTCAGTTCTGAATGAGTCCATGCTTTTTAATTGAAACTTTCACATGCAAATGAGGCTTACCTTAGGATCTCTGGAGTGTTCTGGACACAAAACCTGGAGCCTCTTACAGTATGTTTTGCTTTGAGGATTGTAAACGTCACAAAAGAGTCGGGTTGCTCTGTGGAAAGAGAAGTGTTAATGAAGCATGTAAAAAAATAACTTAAAGCTTTGAGATTACGCCTTTTTCTTACCCTTCTATTCTTGTGGGGTACATAGAACCGAAGGATGTCTGACTCTCATACTGTAAAAGAATGAATAAATAGAAGTTAAATGCAGCAAACATGCTTTTGTAGAGCTTTGATCTAATCAGTAAATGAAAAACTAATTACTTTTGCATAACATCTTTCCATATGTCTCAAGGCCACTTTTGGGTTGATGGGATGGCTGCAGGAAACGCAGAAAATCTGCAGGTCCGTGTCCTCACTGTCGTTTTCATTCACCTGCAAACAACCAAAGCACTTTGTTGTTACAGTATTCTTGGTTCTTCATAAGTGGGTAAAAATTAACTAACATGAAGATGCACATGAAAAAAAGCATTCAGCACACCTCTTCATCCTGCTGAACCGCTTGCTGCTTGGCCTTGGCAATGATGCCTTCTAGTTCGTGAAAGCGGCGCTCCATGTCTGTGAGGCGCATACGGGCGTTCTGCTGCTCCTTACGGATGCGCTCCAGTTGTTTCTTTCCATGCTCCTCAGCAATGCAGGGACTCTGCTGCCACTGCTGAATACGCTGAGGGAGGATCTCATAGATCCGACTGTCAATCAAAATGCCCACTGACTTAGGTTCATAAATTCATAACAGATTCAGAGGTTACATTTATAGAAGAACACACATAAGCAGTCAAATGAATGCTGTCTTAAGCATTTCTGTAATCCAGCACTAGATGGAGCAGGAGTACTATCATGTGATCTGAGGTTATTGCAAAGTCAGCGGTTTACACAGTCCATCTACAGTGCGTTCAGAAAGCATTTAGACCCCCACCACTTTTTTAAAAAATCTGTTGCATTGCAGTTTGATGCTACAGTCAAAAAAATATCATTTTTATGGTCATTGGTCTACGCTCAGTACCCCATCATACTAAGCGAAAACAGAATTTTAGAAATGTTTGCAAAACTATTGAAAATAAAAACTGTAATATCCGCATAAGAATTCAAACCCTTTGCAAAAACAGTTGAAATTTATCTCAATTACCTTCCATTTTTCAAGAGCACAGTTGCCATAATTCTTAAATGGAAGAAGTTTGGCACAACCACGACTCTTCAAAGAGCTGTTCACCTTTCCAAACTGAGCAATCAGGGGAGAAGGGCCTTAATAAGACAGGGAACCAAGTACCTAATGGTCACTCTGGGGTCCAGAGATCCTGCTTGAAGTTTGTAAAGAACTCCATGTGAAAGCCAAGAGGGCTCTGGGGGGTTCTGCACCGAGGAGAGGACTCAATCTAGCCACTTTGCCATAAGGCCCAGATTGGTCTGTTGCAGTGCTTGCAAATGGTCTGAATACCTATGTAAATGCAATTTTTCAGTTTTATATTTTGTATAATTTTGCAAAAAAAAAAAATCTAAAATTCTGTTTTCCATTTGTCATGATGGGGTACTGAGTGTAGATTAATAAGAAACAGAAAAGTGAAGGGGGTCTGAATGCACTGTAAATTTAATGAAGATGTGGACTCTTGCTGGGGTCCTGAGTCAAGTAAAGGCCTTGAATAAATTTCAGTAACGCATGTCATGTAAAGATGAGCAACAATCCTTACTTGGCAGCTAACTTCATGCCACAGTCCTCAGAGCAGTATTTGGAGTTGGCTCTTGCCGCTTCCACACAGTTTGGTCCTAAACACTGACGCTGTCCTGTGTTATCCCGGAGGTCCCCTTTCTCATTGCATCTGCTTTTGTCTTTGTGCTTCTGCTTCTGTTTGTGGCGCCTCGACTCCTTCTAAAGAGATCAAATCAGAGTCAGGCTTAAGTAGACAGAAATGTATTGTACTATTTTACTAAAATTCAATGTCAATGCCTGGAGGAACTTACTTTCTTATCAAACTTCTTTTCTCTTCTCTTAACATGCTTCACCTTTACTGCTTTCTTGCGCATGACGGGACTAAAAGGGGGCTCATCATCATCATCACTGGCCCATGCCTATATTCAGGGAGTGCATGAAAAAACAATATATGGAGGACAGAGATTACCAAAGGTAAAGTCTAATAGGATAAAACAATCATTCATTTCTCAGGCTGTCAAACTGTAACATATTTATGCCAACTCTATGGCTGAAACAGTTAAATGCTACATTTTTTATTGTGATGACTGTTGATGGCTATAATGAAAGTTTAAAGTTGCTCTAGCTTTTCCTGTGATCAGTTGACATATTCATGCATTCATGTATTTTAATGAGTTTTTGACTTGAGTCTATGTGCAGATACATTTTTTTTGACCCAACTGCTATTAAAATCTACATTCTTGGACAGACAATAGTTGTTATAGTGTAGCTAACATGAGTGGGTTTGTTTAAGGCAACACTGTGCCAAAAGTTCTCTACCAAGCTGTTGTTCAGTCCTGCTTCCTTGTACTGCTGGTAGAGCTCTGCCTCACTGTCGTAGTCCTCAGAGTACCGTCTCCGCCTGTGGTAGGAATTGTCTCTTCTCTCTTGCAAAGAGAGTTCTTCATCCTTCACACGCAGCATTTTCTGTACAAAACAATAAGCAGCAGGTTGCACATTTCCAAAGTAGGCCCAAAGAGACTGCATAGAGACATCAGAGGTCAGGAAGGACTAATTGCTCCTAAGGGTTGAAAAAATATAAACCTAGGAGTTTCTCCTTGAGAGCTTATTAAATGTTCAAGAACAGCTGCACTACAAGCTTCTACATGACTGATACTTCTCTTATAATGTGGCATCTTCTTTAATATCATGAAATTCATAATGTAAAAAATATAGATACAAAATGAAATATCAAAGGGGAGAATTATTTATTTTTCATTTTAAATGTATAAACTTACCCTAGCTCGAACCTCACACTGCCTAAACCTGCATTTTTGTCTGATTTTGTTGGGGCCTCCAAACTTCTTCATGTCTTTGCAGAAGTCACACTGTGCACAATCCTCAGTCCTTCGGCAGGGCTCACATTCCCCACACATACGGACAGAACGCTTCACCTGAGAAAATTAAAGGATGGAAAAAACACTCAATGCAATCAAAGTTATTCCACTACAGTTTGAAAATAGCTTGGGGTGGGGGATTGACACAAAATACTGTTTATTCCTTGTTTTTAATGTAATTGGATTGTTAAGTGTTACAAAACAATTAATGGAGACAAAATAAAAGATTAAGATAGCTTTACTGCACTAAAGGAGACAGAATGATTAGCAAAGATAATGGAAATAAATGTGGCATTAATCTGCAATGTTACATGCTTCTTTTAATAACACTGCTGTAAACCATGTTCAACCATGATCACATCACTTACTTTGGATCCACGGCGCCTTTCACTCTTATAGTCCGGAGTACTTGGGGTACTGTAGGATCTTTCATTTCTGTCAGGCTCTGCTTCCTTCTCTCTGTTTTTCTTTGATCTGTACTTGATTTCCAGTGAGGGGTTTTCATCTGGTGACAGCAAGTAAAACATAACAACTTGTTACTTATTTTCATGGTATATCACTGTTAAGGATGTGCTTTGACACTAATGATACAAACACTTCTTTACCTCTGCATCTCATGCAGTACCATTCTCGGATTGCCTTGGCCGTCTTCTCTGTGATGTTAATGCAATGGCCGTGGAACCACTCATTACAGTTATCACAACCACTGTCAGTCAAAGAAAAGCAAAAAATATATAAGTAGGGCAGTGTAGAATTTCTCCATGTTCATAAATATATTAAAAAAACAGGGCATCATGTTTACATCATGAAGCAGTTGATGTCAGGTTTCCGGCAGATACAGTAGAGTGGTGCATTCTCGCCCTCCATACTGCTCGTTTCAGGCCCTGGTGCATGATCAATGTCGGACATTTCACTGTCCTGAAAAAACAATATAAACATACACTTCACCCTTGGTTCTCAAATGGTGGGTCAGGACCCAAAAGTGGGTCACAAAGAAATTTTCAGTGGGTCTCAGATGTGTGCCAGGAAAAAAAAATTATCCATATCTTTGTTCTGTCACATCTTTTGTCCATCTCAAGTCGAAGTTGCAACAAGCACCTCGCCATGCATCCTCGCTATTTGCAAACATTTGTGATATGAATTGGGTCATTCTGAAGAGCTCAGTGACTTCAACCGTGTTACTGTGATGGAGATGGTCTGTGAAATTTCATTTCATCACTACTGGATATTCCACAGTCAACTGCAAGTGATATTATTAGAATATGGAAGTGTACAAAAACTGCAGTGGGAGCTTCATGGAGTACAAGCCTTAAATCATCAAGTCCAGTGCCAAGTGTTGGATGGAGAGGTGTAAAGCAAAATGACACTGTGGAGCAGTGGAAATATGTTCTGTGGAGTGACGAATCACACTTCTCTGTTTGGCAGTCAGATGGGAGAATTAGCGTTTGGGGAGAGTTCGGGAGATCATTACCTGCCTGGCTGCATTCTGCAGCCTGTGAAGTTATGGTAGAGGGAGGATGATGGAATGGGGCTTTTTTAGGGTTTGGGCTAGCCCCCTTATCTCAACTGAAGACCGACTGTAATGCTTCAGCATACCAAGATATTTTGGACAATGCTATGCTTCCAACTGTGTGGCAACAGTTTCCGTTTGGGGAGGGCCCTTTTCTATTCCAACATGACTGTAACCCAGTGCACAAAGCAAGGATGATAAAGACATGGTTTGATGTTTTTATAAGAACTTGACTGGCCAGCACAGAGCCCTGACCTCAACCCCATCAAGCACTTTTGGCATGAAACTGGAACAGACATGGAAGCCAGGCCTACTCGTCCAACATCAATGACTGACCTCATAATGCTCCACAGAATGAATAAGCCAAAATTCCCACAAAAAATCTTGTGGAAAGCCTTAAAAGAAGAGTGGAGGTTGTTATGGCAGCAGAGGTGGGGCTCACTTCATATCAAAGTATATGTATTTGATTGCAATGTCATTACAGTCCATGTTGGTGTAATGGTCAGGCAGGCATATACTTTTGTCCATAACGAATCTTAAGAGTGTCTATCACTGATCATCATCCGCTAAACGTGCTGAGGTGATGCTGACTGTGTTGATGGGCAAGCTATGCTCTAAAATAGCAGGGGGTTTTTTTTACGCTGCAGGCAAACTACGACAATGTTGTTTGTTTAAGCTAGCTTGGAGCTAACCAGTTAGCATTAGCTTAGCTGCCTTTCACAGGGGACGTGGGGAACTAGCTTATCTAGTGGGAACTAGAGAATAGAAAGTTGTTAAAATTGATTAAACCCGAATATGTATCAGTGTTGTGACTTGAATCTAAACGATTTAGGCGCGTTTAGTAGAAACACGTTCACAAAGTAAACACTCGTCTGTTGGAAGTGGGCTAAAATTAATTAGCTTACTAAACCCACCCGTAAATTTTATGAATATAAGAAGCTTTTCAAATACTTACCATTTCTGAATCAGGGCAGTCTCCTCTAGTATTGAAAATAATTTTAAAAAATAAAATGACTTATTACAACGGAAAGCTCTGAACCAGGTAAGCTAGCTCCTAAACAGTTGCTGCCTCTTCATCTTCTGAGTGTTATGGCGGACCGAGGACGTCATTGGTGCTTTAGCGCCACCTGCCGAACTGGAGTACAGATCAGAATCCCTATTTTCACACATACACACACAAAGATTGAGAGAGGGGGGCATAAGAGCCGTTATGAGGCAGCTTCACCTCCAGTGCCAACAGCTTTCACTCACTTATGGATGTATCTCCGCAAGCATGTGTGAATGCCTGTTCACCTAGATTGAAAACATGCATTAAAGGTAAGTACTATTTGTTATTAAACTCCTGTCATCCAGAGAGTACATTAAGGATTTGTGATTTCCAATTTTCCATATAATGAATTCAACAGCATGTATTGTGAAAGGATCAAGAAAGCAATTTATGACAAATTCTTTAGATAGCAGCTCTAAATGTATTTTCCTTTTGTCTGTGAACAGCAAAACTGCAAATTCATTGCATAATTAGATACCCAATAATTAAAGAATTGCACATCAGCATCCCATAGCTGTCAGGATATCCTCAGTGTGCTTTCCATCTACATTGAAAATGTTTCTAAAACAGTGATTAATAATAGATTAACTCCTCTGCCATTTCCAAGATGTCCACTCATCACTTACAGCCACAAAACCTCAGCTACAGACCTGAATGGGCTTGTGGTATCTATCTAAACAAAACAAGGTTTTCTCATAAATGCCATTACTCTCAGATAAGGAAGAGAAATATTGTCAAGTTTTTCTCCATTAAAACACTCTGGTAAAACTACATTTTTGATAGGACAATAGAACTTGATGATCAATTGGTCCAAGCGTGCTTTTTAAATGTTTCACTCTCTGTGTTTGGTTAGTTTTTTTTTTTTTTTTTTGCTTGTTTGTTATTGTTTGTTTTAACTTATTTAAAACACCAAAGCTAGCATAATCTGAAAGTGGATACCACAATGGATGCCAAGTCGACAGACCCATATGAAAAGGACAGGCTCGACAACAAAGCGAGGGTCCAGGATTCCCTCTGTGTACTCAGTGGCTCCATTGCAAGCCAGACAGGTATGTTAACCGAGAACGGGATTTTAGTGGGAATAATTTATTGTTCCAAAAACATGGATGGTGTGTTGAATGTAAATAAAAACAGAATACAGTGATTCATTTTTAAACTTATATTTAAATAAATACAGCACAAAAACAACAGATTTGATGTTCAAAATGATTGACTTTATTGTTTGGGAAATATACACACATTCTAAATTTGACACCTGCAACACGTTCCAGAAAAAATGGGGCAGTGGCAAAAAAAGATTGTGATATGCTCAAAAAAAAAAAAAAAAAATAGTGGAATTCTAAAATGCAATAAAACTGTGCGATTAAGCCCTTCAAGCTTGGGTCCTCTACTAGAGACCTGAGAGCCTGAGGGTTCTGCGCAGGATCTTTGCTGTTCTTAGGATTTCACACTTCTGGACAGGGATCTCAGATATTGTTCCTGGTATCTGCTTGAATCATCCCCCCAGCTTGGGGGTCACAGCCCCCAGTGCCCTAATCACTACTGGCACCATGGTGTCCTTCATACCCCTCATCTTCTCTAGCTCTTCCTTCAGCCTTTGGTATTTATCGAGCTTCTTATGTTCCTTCTTCCTGATGTTGCTGTCTGTAATGCTACATCTATCAATACCGCTGTCTACAGATGTTTATCAACCAGCACTATGTGAGGCTGATTAGCCATCACCATCTTGTCAGTCTGGATCTGGAAGTCCCACAAGATTTATCCTCGCTTGTTCTCCACCAGCTTATGGAGGTGTCTGTCATCTTGACCCCGGGACCTCCAGTCCATACTTGACACAGATGCTCCTGTACACTATGCCAGCTACCTGGTTATGCTGTTCAATGTGTGCCTTACCCTGCTGTGATGTGCTGAACTGTTTCAGGAGCTTCTTTGCATAGTCTGTATCTGGGGTCCTGCCTGGTGTAGTAGACCCCAACCTCTATTGATCTTGTGTTGAGGGCCTGTTCTTGTGCATATATATGTATATAGCACTGAACTACATTTTAAAAAGCATTAAGTAGTGAGTAAAAATGAACACCAAAGCCAGAATGAGGAGGTCCAAGCTTTCTGCTAACAATGTGAAACTTGTCAGTGGTTTTTCTTTGACAACATATGACAGTCAGTGGAACATAGTGAGAGAATGAGTCAACTTTTCATCCCAAATCAGCTGTTTCATTTTGTTTTAGAATAAGCCACAATTTATGATTAACCAACCCAGTCAGAAATTCATACTCTGAATCTCCAGCTGGGGGTTTATTATACACTGTTATATTTCATTAAGGAAAGATGAAATTTTACAATACAAGCCCCTTGGGTATTTCAAATAATGACTCAGTACTCATTACTTTGAAACCATTTTTGCTTGAGTAGATTTATAGATTAGTAGTTTTTCTTCCACATAAGTAGATTTTAACCAAAGTAACTGTACTTTTACTATCACATCTGCAAAGGCACCATCAATACTAAGATGTACATAGAGGTTTTAGAGCAACATAAAAGATGTGGCTGTTAGATAATGAGACTTCCCTTATGAGGATAAAACCATGTGGTTCACAGTCACTCTGAGTGCTGTATATTAGAGGTTGGATATTCACGAACAACTGCTGTAAGTTCAAAGAAGTTCCCAGTGAAAGAGTGCTGGCATTAGACTGGCCTACATGAAGTCCAGACCTGTCTCCAATTGTCCAGACTTTTTTGGAACATGTTGCAGGCACTCCTTTCACAACGTGAGTATATTTAAAAAAAATAATAATAAAAATAAAATTATATATATATATATATATATATATCTTTGACTTTTAAATATCTTGTCTTTGGACAGTATTCAATTGAATGGGGGTTGAAAAGGAGTTTCAATTCACTGCATTTTTTTAATTCACATTTTACAAAATGTTCCAATTTTTTTGGGCTTCACAGAAACTGAACTTTCTTCTTCTCTTGTTTTACAGAATCTTTAACACAAGACACAAGTATTTCAGAGCATACCTCTGCTGATGACACACAAATATCCACAACTGAGATCTTTAGGGAAGTGCCCGTATTCCCAAATAAAACAATAGGTAAATATATAAAAAATTCTATTTTAGATGCTTTTTCTGCTAAAAATCTGTTGTTTAAGCTTGACTGTTAAAATAACCTTAATTCATAATCAATAAGGGGGAGTGACAGGGTCAGTATCCATCACCAGCCTGTGCTCTGTGGAAAAAGATCAGCCGAAGCCTCTATATACCCTACTGTCTCCTTCTATGGAGGTCTGCACAGTCTATGAAGACAGTCAATCTTTCAATCCCATCAACAAGAGTCAAGACAGCCTCAAAACTATGACTGTCCACATGGAGCCAGATAGTGATGGTAAGGACAAAAACTAATGTGGACTGGATTCATTTTTTATCTTTCTATTTCCATGAACTGAAGCTTTCTACTGTTCCTTTTTGTCTTCCTCATTTCCTTCTTTCCTGAGACCTCTGTGCTGCCATCCTTCTGGCCTGCCTCTTCTGCCACCCTCTCGACTGTTTACTTTCCACAATGAGGGGGTGTAACGAGAGCATTTGGGCTCTGTGCTCATATCTGTGCGGCTGCGAGCCTCCCACCCTTCAGCCCCTACTGGACATTGCCGGCCACTGTGGATGTCTGGGCGTTCACTGCTGCCAGTGTGAATGTCACGTCTGTGATATCTGCCTCCAGGCTACAGAGTGCCTGGACCTCGCTATGGAAATCTCTCAAATGCTTTACCATTGATGCTGGCTTCCAGTAAATAACCACATCAATACATAAATCTCTGGGAATCATTTATTTGTTAAAATCGTCCAAAAGCCAACTTGTAGGGACAAGACACAAATGCTACCTGTTTATGGTTAACAGTCAATGCTAGCACTCCAATATATATCAGGGTAAGACCATTGTAATATTGTTTTTGAGGAAAAAGATGACCATTGGAACAACACAGCAGCATTAAGCTATGGAGTAGAGCTGCTTTTAGCTCAAAAAAAAAGGAGAAGTTCTTGGTGAACAAACCCGGACACCTTAAAACATTTAACAACCAAAGAAATGTGTGCCTAGATTTGCTTTCAGATTTATCACAGCTTAAAGAATAGCTTAAATGTATTACTTTAAGATTGTGTTAAAGTACAGTGCGTCAGTATGAAATCAAAACACATTCATTTACTTTACATAATGTACTTAGCATTTAACAGATTGAATGCCATTCAAGAGTTTGTGGCAAATAATTGCATTGGAGGTTTCTCACAACAAACAGTTATACCTTATCATTTAAGATGTGAGGCTAGTGGTTGCTTTAAAATAGGGCTGAAGCCCTCTGAATTCATAACACAATGAGCAATAATAGTTATCAGATATATTACTTTTGATTAAAAAAAAAGAAAAGTATCACTCAGTGATCGCCGAGGTTAATGGAGACAAAAAGTGACAAAGACAACACAGGTTTTAGTCTGAAGAAACTACTTATTTAACTATTTTTCAGATGTATAAAAACGTAAAAACAGTACTACTGAAAAAGGAAAACAAATGTTCTGCTTCTCCCACACTGTCTTGCGCTTTATTGACTAAGTGTGTATGTTCAAAAATAAAATGCTGATTTGTAATTTGTAGCTACTCCGGAAGAAGTCCTGCTTTGGCTAACTAGCTGCAGCAGCAAGTGATTTCCCACTGCTTTTAAGGATTATTACAAGTACATGCAACCTGGACATCCACTTTGTGTAATAGTAATAAAAACAGACAAAAGCTCTCATAAAATGCATAGACTGCCATAAAATAAGGTGCAATAAAATTGCTCAAAATAAAACATTCTTATTTACAATATGCAGAAAATATTTCACAATGAGCCAATTCTTTATACAAAGATCCCTTCTGTAGCTGCTGGTGAAAAAACCAACATGGAGGAGCATGTGAATGCTACTAATAAACCCTGATTCCAGTCAGTTAAAAAATAAAAACTACATATACTGTGTGTTGGCATCTCTTGATCAGTTTGTTATGCCAGTGTTGTTATGAAAAACAAACCTCACAGCTTTCTTCAATATAAAAGAAGCACATTCTAAATTCAAGCAAACTTTTTTGTCCCTCTTACACGTCCAAAAGAAAATCCTTTTATGAATGTGTTTCTTAATGCCATGCCCCTATTATACATGAATTCCATTTAATAAGATTGCATTTCTAAACACAGACATAAAACATCTGACCTCCTCCAAACAGGAGCTAAAATAATTAGGTCTATATGGCAAAAATATTTGTTAGTTATGATCTTATTGTTAGCTACTTTGCTTTTCTAAGTTCAGTTCTACAGTCTCATAAATAGACTTACTTTATTTAAGAATAGAGCTCACTCTCTGACATTCTTGTCCCTGCATACAGTCTCTGACAGCCCCCCAGAGCTCATCACAAGTCCTCATCCATTTCAAGGCTGCTCCTGCGACTGCTGGTTTTAGAGGCACCTGGTGACAAGGGAGAAAATAGCGGATCGACCACTCTCTCTGGAGACAGGGTGCATCCGTCATCCATAAGAATGTCTCCCAAGCCCACGTCAGGGTACAGTGTTGAGGCAGAGGTGTCGTCGAGCTCTGCAAAGCTCAGGCTGCCCAAGTCCAGGGGGCTGCTGATGGTAACTCCTGCAGGAGAGTCTGAGGAGGGCGGGGACAGGAAGGAGGCTGGGAGAGGTTGTCCAATGGCTGCTGCGCCAATACTGAGGAGGTTCTGGGAGGTGGCCCCTCCTGTACCTGCAGTCAAAGATTGGCTGCTGTGCTGGACCTGCTGCTGGAGCAGGGACGGGTCAGGGCTCAGACCAGAGGAGATGCTATTGGGTGCGGAGAGGCCGTGGAGCCGTGCCTGCATTTCCAGCTCCTGTAAGAACAGCAGCACATTTACATGAACAAAGGTCGAACTCCTCAGAGTAGGCAGCAAGAGTTCAGCTCCAACCCTTGACTACTCTAAGCATGATATTTCCCTCTAAGTGATTACTGACTCTTCCCACTTTGCTGTCTCCCAATTAAAGGCATAAAAGCAAAAACATCTATTCTACACAGAGACAGGCTTAGTTGCAAGCTATCTTAAATCTGTAATAAACACAATACAGCTTACAGTTGCACATTTGCTTCATTGGCTGCAGAAATATGTATGACATCTGCCAAAGTTTTACAACCACAAGTCATCTACTGCTATTGTGCTTATGTCTTGTTAATGTCACCTTCAAATATAGTACACAGACATTTACTAACCTGGATGCGTAACAGTAGACTGTGGTTTGCCTGCTCCAGTTTTTTCTGACGCATCTCAATGTCTTTGGCTCTCTGCTGCTCTTTTTGTAACTTCCTGATGTAGTCTACTGATGCTTTCAGGATGGTGCCTTTATTCCAGCGCATCTCACTGTCATCATTGAGATAATTATGTGTCGAAGAGAGGGTGAAAAAAAGATTAAAAAATAAGTAAGATGGAACTTTTACACTATAACTGCAGTGATGTGTAAAATAAAAATACATTCATAAAAAAAAAATAGTATTCTGAAAACCAGATGGCACTTACGGGTCACTTGATTTGGGTATGAGAGTGCCCAGCTCCTTTATTCGGTCGTTAATGTTGAACCTCCGCCTCCTCTCAACTGTAGATAAGAAGGAAACAAGGAAGGAAAAAAGGACTTCAGCATATCTTCACCAATTAGGTACAGCATTCCTACACACTTTAAAAATTAAATCCAAGATGTTTAAAGACCCTTTTAATACCTGAACTGAGCAAAAATAATAACACTTTTTGTGCAGCAAACAATCAAAAATGAAAGGCATGCATGTTTTTGCAGTACACACACCAGGATGAAATTTTCTGATTTAAAATACTGTCAAAGAAATGTCATTAATACAAGGCAAAACACCAAAATTGTAGGATTTCTGGGACATTTGATGCATCTATTCTATCAATTTAACATATGGTGATATTTATCATAACACATATTCAGGTCTACTCACCTGATACTAAGTAGTTCCTTGATTAAAAAGGAGAATTACACTTTCTGTCAAAAAAAAGGGGCCTGTACATATTTTCTGGTAGGCCCAAGAGCTCTAACATGGACAAACAAATATGCAAAAGTATGATAAAAATCTTACAAAGTTGGCCAAAAAAAGGGCTTTTCTAAAGACAAGTCAAAGTGCCATCGAAAAATTAAGACATCTCTCCAGTAAAAATAAGACTTTTTATGGCCTTAAATTTCAAAAGTCCACTTGAAGACTTTTCAGTGATCTGCAGGAACCCTGTAGGT
This sequence comes from Cheilinus undulatus, assembly GCF_018320785.1. NCBI lineage: Eukaryota > Metazoa > Chordata > Actinopteri > Labriformes > Labridae > Cheilinus > Cheilinus undulatus. The sequence continues at coordinate 15,925,179 of NC_054867.1, forward strand.
ATCACTAGGACGGCGCACAGTGAGAGTAAGAGCATGACTAACAAGAAAAATGTGATTACTTATATGAAGATTGAATGACCCAAATGTTCGTTATCCAACATAAATAATTTGATTGTTCATCATCTCATAGTCGTCGTGTAAATCGCTCACACTGATTTAGATGTGAATACATGTAAATAAAGACAAATGAAAGCCCAACTCACTGAGATTGTGGTTATCTTTCTTCTGCCTTTCTTTCATAAGTGCTTTGGCATCTGCATCTGAAAGACAAATTCAGTGAAAAACCATCAAACAGTTGAAAGAAAAAGAGCCATGTCTACATGAAAAAAAGCAAAACATTTGATTGTGAAGAATTTAAATTACCGGTAATTTCCCTTTTAATTTTTGGGAGATCAGCTGGGCAGGAGTTGCTGACAGTGAGAGTAGGTGCTGCCATTCCAGGGCTATGGTAGACATCCAACAGATTTCCTGGGAGCTAAAGGAATAAAACAAATAAAGCAGAAAAACTATGTATAAATCCTGTTTCCCTGTATTTCTTACTTAAAAGCATCCAGTACCATGACTTTAATCCAAAATGAACCTTGTGTCATGAAATAAATGCTACTACATGTCACATAGTTTGAATATACCACTGACAAAGTAGAATGGCAGATCTGATTTAAGGATAAGGCACAAAATGCAATACTTAACATTAAATTCTCTCATATCAAGGCTGATAGTGGTACTATTTAAAAACAAACATAACAGAATTTACCTCAGTGTACTTTTTTTTCTTTTCCTCCAACAGCATCACCATAATCCTCATTTTTTTTTTTAAACTGCAAATTTTTGGCAAACTCTATATCCCAGAGATTAGTTGTTAACCATACAGCTACAAAGCACTTTAGAAGAGCACAATCCACTTTGTTTCGCTTCTCCCTGTCTTGTATCCACAGACAGTTTGGCTCCACCCTGGCAGCACTTTTGTGACGAATAGTAACCAAGTGACAAAAGTGTATATTTACTACTACGTCTTCAAGAATTCCTCACATGAAGGAGACCATCCATTCACAGGAAAAACAATTAGCACTAAATATTGCACATTAAGAACCACCTTAGGTCTTTTTATGCAAGTTCAGAAAACATATTTAAAAACACATCATCAAAAAAATCCTTAATCATACCGTGCTAGGCAGCTGAAGACCTGAGTCAATCAGGGTAATGATGTCATCATTATAACTGGATTCAAGACTAATGATGTCATCAATCACATCATCAATCTAAATGAAACACATGGAAGAAAACATCAGTTACTTGATTAGAAAGGCTTAGAAAACTTAATGAGCTTAATAAACATCTTTATATACTTTACCTAAAACAGTCAAGTAGACTATGAGAAGGCTGACTACCTTTAAGCTAACATAGCTTTTTTAGGAGTACAGTTGTTAAACACTTCTAAAGAGGCCTGATTTCAAAGATGTGTGCAAGAGAGGTTCTGGCTTGGTTAAACTGGGGGTGCAGTATTTAACATCTTATTGTGACAACAGGCCAACAAGGGTATGATAACAAAGGCATGCACCATGAAAGTGGTAGCTTTTGGTACATCGTTGCTTAGCAAACAAAAAGTAATTAAGCTAGAAGTGAGCAGTTGGTTTGACATTTTACTTCTCCAACTGCACTGTAAGTTTGCGGAAAGGCAACTCTTCATAAGGTTGTGTAACCTGCTGTCTCAGCAAATCAAAACCACACACAAGAAGTTAAAGCAGTCATTTTCAAAGCAGACATATGTCCTACTTCCTCCTTGTTGGATCCAATATTCAGCAGAGCCATAGGACTGTTTGGGGCGCTGCTGGCAGTTGGAGCAACTTCCGGGGCAGAACTGGACTGCGGCACAGGAGACACACCCATGGTCTGTGTGACTGCCATGTTTCCCAGAGTGGTTGAGAGGTATTGCTTCACCTGTTGCCTCTGTGCTTGCTGGATGTGGTACTTGGTGGGGTTCTCTAAGTGGGTCTGCACCTGAACATTTAAAGAGTTGTTAAGGGCTAATGCACTCACACTCTCAGACTTAAAAAAAAATAAGTCATACACATAGTAACAGAGCACTCTTACTTTAAGCACCTCCACAGGGACCTGTGCTGGTGGAGGACGGGAAACATTTGGGGACAGTGTGACAGAGATGGCTGGAGTGGAGTCAGAGGCCCGGAGCTGAGAGGCAGAGGCCTGCTGCTGGGCCTCACGTCTCTCCTGCTCCTGGGCTTGTTCTCGCATCAGTTGCTGGCGCAGTAAAACACGAGACGACATGGCTGAAGAGTAGTATCAAGATCTAGGAATGGAGCTGGACAGCAGAACAGGTGGTAGTAGTAGTCAATTTGAGCAAGTAATTTAACCTTAATAGACCACAAGACATCTTCTGTAGTAATGTGGTAAAACAATCTGGAGATCAATCCATGCATTAAGTCTAACATTTGAAAAATACTCTTCACAATTCTGAACCAAACATGATAAATGACTAAAAATGTCGGGGAAAAGTGACGTGGTACAGTGCAAAAGACTTTTTTTGAAATCTTACTGTAGGTGAATTTTATACAGCAAGTCACAGGGGGGTTTCAGCTTTTTCAATTTTTAATTATTCTAAATACATTACACAGATTTTAACATTACATAAAGGAACAAAATTACACAGAAAATTACACTCTTAATTAGAGCCTTCTGAGAGCCCAAAAGTGTTTTCTAGAGCTGGACAATTTGGGAACGTTATCTAATTTAGATTTTTCATCCAATATTGGGACTTAATATGTTCCTCATCATATGCATTTCTTAAGAAAGAAGCATTAAGCATTATTTTTTTATAATGAACACAATATTTGGAAGTACAAACTATTGCTAAACAATTCAGAAAACAATATCTAAGTACAATTATTTTGAGCCAGTGCAAATTTGCTATGAATTGAAGGGAGTGATGACTTCATTACTTGAATTTACAACAAGACAAACATATTAAAACAAGGAAAGCTAATTCTTTTTTTTTTTTTTTTTTTTGCAAATTATTCTAGTAAAAATTGACACTACTGGCTCTGTTAGCATGATATGTAGCACATTACATCTCTACCTCAAAAATTTGTACTTAAAACCACACTTAAGGTCAAAGAAATGTTGCAACTTCTGTAATTTGAAAGTTGCATTCAGACATATTGTGAATAAATATAACATTCATTTAATTGCACAGGTCTAGTATGCAAGTAATGACGGAGATCAATACCCAACTTCCTCTTCCTCTACACAGTTAGACTTATTACTGCTTTATTTTCTGAAACCCAGCACAAACAATACATGCTTTAGCATTACACATTTCTCTAAACTCACTAAAAACAATCATTCTTTATGTTATTAAGACATTTCCTTCACCTAAACAGTTTCCATTGAGCTACTAGCTGGCACTGAACTCTTATATAATAGTGCATCTGTGTACATTCAGATCACCGCCACCTCTCAGATACTCTACATAAGACAACACGAACCTTCCGCAATACATTTCTCCATTCACTTAACCTACATGTCAAACCTCATCATTTCGTTTTAGTTGTAACTGGCTGTCAGCCTTGCCCCTGCGTTCTGGTAGCGGCTTCCCCTGAGTCTGGGTCAGATGAGGGAAATGGGTGATGGTTCCATTCAATACACCATTAAAACATACTATAAAATGATGCGTCACCTCAGGTCATTTAAAGCTTGGGAAAACATTCACAGCGATATATCTGGTGCTTAGCTAAAACACTCACTAGCTAGCTGTTTGGTAATCTCTATTTTTAGCGAGGGCTAGCCTGACGACTTGACAGCTCAGCGCTGCTCCCGGGCCCCCATCAACGCGCCTAGATAAACATCTACCGCTACCATATGATAACGTACACTGGAAGTAATTTCAACTAGAAATATTTAATGTATTTTTCTAAAAACAACTGTGTTTAAACAGTACCGAAATACAGTCGTGTTGAAGTAAAAATAGGAAGTTGTAGTTAGCTAGTCAGCTAGGTAGCACCCTTTAGTTAACCAAGTGTTCACGCTGGCTTGTTTGGCAGCTTATTTACGTAAGGCAAACACGTACTGTGACAAAAGGCTTTCTGCAGGCAATCACAGCCACAAACCCCCAAAGTCCTCCGTTTTCAGGCCCATTTTTAAGTCGGCGACGATCTTCAACACAGTCGCTAACTAACTAGCCGCAGCGGTGTTGTTTATCCTGGGCCGACGGGCTGAGGTCATCCCACGCGTTACCCGGAAGTTCACAGCTGTGAGGGTTACAGATTTTCAAATCGGTCTGCACCTCTACAGTCTATGGTCTGCACGGTGCAAAGTCTTCAACTACACGACAACCAGTTTATTTAGGTTGAAAACGCACGCAATGGAAAGTGTTAATACTATTAACAGCGTTAGATTGTCTATAAAAGTATGAAGTGCTGTATGTGAAATATTTTAAATGATGGGGAAAACAGACAACAAAAGTTTGATCTTATTTTGGAAGCTGTTTTCAAATCTAGTCTCATTTTAAGAATAAGATGCCTTTAGATGTTGGTCATATGTTAGGTTTTTTTTAGCCATGCAGTTTTAGTCTAGTTCCAGCTGATAAATAACTCCAAAAACATTTTAGTCCAGTTGTACGAGTACTGTTATAATTTTCGATTATTTTCGATCAATTCATCACGGGAGGGAAAGCGATCTACATGTATGCTGAATAGTCTCACTGTGATGCCATCACACAACCGACATTTCTCTGAAACTTATCAGCCGTTCTGTAAAATTGATATAAATATAAAAACATGTACATCAATACTTTAATTACTTTGAAATACACAGCAGAAAATACTGACATCCCCTGAATGCTCTCTACCCAATTGTGGAAAATGGTTTTCAAAAAACATTTTAATAGTTTTAATCAACAAAATTAATACTGACTAACAATACAATTGCTGTAACTTAAGAAAAAAAAATCTAGATTTGCATTACTGTAATCTTTTTAAATTCAACAAAATACTGCAGCTCCAAATCACCTGTAGACTTAGAGTGGGGTATGGGGCAATCTCCCCATTGATGGCCTGATGTTTAAAAGATTTCATCAAAGTGCCTTCTTGAGTGCCCCCCTAGAGTGCAAAACATGGAAATGAACCTTCAGCACCCTTCAAGCAGTTAAAATGTGCTAAGTTGCCCTAAATCAGTGGTTCTCAACTGATGGGTCAGGACCAAAAAGTGGGTCGCAAAACTCTTTCCAGTGGGTTGCATGTGCCAGAAATTCTATATACACAAACCCTACGCAAACATAGGGGAAATTTATACATGTATTGTTTACGTTTTCCAATGTTTATGCAAACAAGATTTCTCCTTATTTGGCTCCCTTTCTTTTGGATAACACTGCTGGTTTTCCCAAGATAACAAGGAAATTCTTCGAGAAATTACTAAATCTCAATGCTGTCTCTGGAAAACAAGGCATGTGTATGCAAGTCCTTCTGTAATGATGTCCTTCAGACAGGTTTGTTTTGCCTTGTGTCTTTGTTCAATGTGAATTTTCTATTTAGGTTCTTAATTTTTACTTGTTTTTATTAAATCATTTTGAGTGGTTAAACACTCAAAAATCTAGGTTGTGATTTCTCTTGAGGTGGCTGTCCTGGGTCCAGATCCCCAACAAGTTGAGAACCACTGGCCTATAGGTTGTCTTCCAGTAATCAAAACTTGATAAAGTACCCTCTAAGATGCTCTTTCATGAACAAAATGTGATTAAGTGCATTGTAGGGTGCTTATCCAATGGACAAAATGTGAAACTTCCTCCTAGGTCACCCTCCCCTACCCTGAACAAGCTCTTTAAAATACTGTGTTTACCATATTGCTGGTAACACCTACCTCATTAGAGCGATCATTCTTGAAACTGAAGCCAAAATTATCTTTCATACTTTTGTGAAATACATGGTTAATCAAACAGTTCATAATTCCTTGTCTGTTTTAATACATAGGTGCAGCTGGTACAGTCACAGAATAAAAAATCTTTAATCCTAGCCAAGGTTTGTAACTCATTCAACCATAAATAAGACAACTTGCTGTTGCTGAACTACATTTAACAAGTGTCCTTTGTAATATTTTTTACCCCTGCCCCGCAAGTAACTTCTGTTCACCGTTACCCCACACAAAAACAAATGAATAAGTAAAAAAGGCAAAGCTTAATTTTTTCAGATTATTTATTTTTTAACTATCTGAAAATGAGAAATCCATTGCAGCTGTCAAGGTGTCGGAGAGTTTGGTGGCAATTTTGTCTAAAAAGGGGAGAAGAAAAATTACTGATTAAAATGCATACCAGCCATAGAGAAAACACATTGCTTGTATCAGACATCTTTATGACTAGGGCTAAATTTAAATTTATATGTCTGCTTCTCAAGACATTAAAGTCTTATTCAATTTGGCATTTTGTTATCCAAAATTAGATGATGATAAACAGTACATACAAGTTTATACAACAGCATGTTATCTTTTTTAAGCAAAACTGAGTTTTTTCTACTTTCTTTAATAACTGGTCTGACTATCTGAAGATACTTTGAAATCATATTAACAAAAATACAGCACAAAAATTATATAAAGTATTAGAAGAAAGGCTGAACAATTTGCAAAAATAATCAAATTGCATTTTTTCCCACAGTATTACGATTGCGATTTAATATGTCATTATTCTAAGGTACCTCATCTTATATATTTTTTAAACAAATACAGGCAAAAATCATTCTATATTATAACCAGCACGTTATTAGATAAATTAAACTAGGGGTGAAAACTTTTTAATTAGCACATTAAAGGGAATGATCATTTTTGTTATTTTTGTTTTGATCAAGAAAAAAACGTATACATGAACAAAAAAAGTGGGACTTTTGTAAGCCCTACAGAAAAAGACACTTGAATGTTTGCATAATGTGTGGAGCATAAAATCTCAGCTGGAAAAACTTCTATCAAACTGATTTTTTGAAACATTTCAGGTCAAAGAAACATTGCACTGTCTGCAATTTATAACTGCAGCAGGTCATATTGCCATTTAATTTAATTAGCAAGACCAAATATTTATGCAAACCTGCTCTTTTCTGTTGCTTTTTCCTTTTCTTGCTGGCTGCAAGGAGTGCTTGTCCCTGCTGAAGAGGATCTACATTTAATATATCCTTCAAACTTGGAGCCCTTAATGTAGGATCATTTTCTGTAGAGTCAGCCTTTGACTTTGAAGATTTTATCTCCACAGTCATTGGTCCGAACTGCCATGGGAAGGACAGGAGGTTTGATTAAACAAAGAAAATTAAATTAATTAAGCTCTTAAGTTTTGAGGAGGACTGTCTCAAACCTCTGGGTCTTGATCATCCTCCATGGACTCAGTTTCATCTTTAAACTCTGACTCTTCACACGCCTTCTCTGCCAAGTCCAAATCAGAGGGGGGATCACTCTGACCACCTTGGGTCATTCCAGTGGTTTCCATGCAAAATCCCATTTGGATATCAGGGCAAGATGACTCTGTAACATGAAGAGGAGCAAATCCAAATTATGAGAAGGGATACACGGAATACAGGTCTACAGTGCCGGTCTAATGCTTTGACTAAATCATAAGGTAAACATCTGCCACTAGGCAGGGCTGTATCTGCTGTTAATAAGTACTGTTATACGGTAATACAGCCCAGGGGTCTCATAAATAAAACTGTGTGTAGATTCCACACTAAAAGTCATGTGAGCCCAAACTGCGCCAAAACTAATTCAGATTTAGAAAGCTGTGTCCATGCACATCTTCATACAAATCTCTTTATAAATCTGGATCCACCTGGAAATGTGTACACACAGATCTGTCTCCTGTTTTACACACCTCCATTAAGCCTTTACCGATAAATGCTAAACTTATCCTAAATGCAAAATTAAAATGTATATAATTGACAACCAGAAGAAAGTCGGAGAAAATTAACTTTCTGACACCGAAACTAAAAGGAAGTGCAGTTAGACAACACTCATTGTTCCGAGAACAGTCACTAAAAAAGCCGACACCATGTAGCGGCTGCACACGCTCTTACAGTGCCATTGAGCATTACCCATGAGTCTCACTGCTGAATTTATTTATAAAGCCCACACTTATATCTTCGCATAATGTCAGATCTCTCCTCCCTTATAGGACATTATTAAAGAGAGTTCTGATCGATCACTACAGGATATCAACAAATGAGTCTGATCGATGTATTAAGGTGTTTTTTCATTTACTTTTTTTATCCTGCACAAACTATGACAGACTATGAGAATATATTAAGATGGTGTGAGAGCTATCCTGGCTTTTTTTACACACTTTGCTCAACTGTACAAATAAATAAATGCAGGGGATAAAGATGTGCACAGTGATTAGTGATTAGTGATTAGAGGGCAAAGAAGAATCGATGCGGAGCAGATACTCTGTCTCTGTTTTATCAGTGTGACTTACAGCAAAGTAAAATGCATTAACAATCCCACTGTGATAAAGAAATAATAAAAGTAGTTGCACTGGTGTTAAGATTTCTACATTCAATGATGGCGTTACAGTTTGTCCTCTTATGCTCGGGGTGAATGGAGGTAAGACTTTGATAATGAAACATATGGCAGGTTTTTAAAAAGTGAAATATTAAAACATTTTCAGATTAAGGAGAAAAATATGGCTCACTAGGCATGCATACAAATAAAACTGTCTGTTTATGATGTCGATAGAGGAATAAAGTTTGTATTTAGTGACATATATTGTTTTAGATGCATTCATATCTGAAGAATGCAGGAGTAGCACTTCTGGCTCCCTCGATTGAAGTCTGTGTGATTTTTTACTTTTTCTTTTTCTTTTTTCACTTTGAATAAAATAAACTGTACAGGGCCCCACTTTTAAATTATATATATTGTTACATTTTAATAAAGCGCCCCTCGCTAAAGGGCACCTAACTAGGACTACAGTGTTTTAATACACTGAGCACAGAAACCTCGCCTGCAGTCATTTCCTCTCACAAGACATGCAGGTGGTGACGCTAAGATCAGTCAAATGTGTTGGAGTTCAGTATAGCATGACATTAGATTTTTACTCAGAATTACATTTACAAACCAAATATGATGCTTATATTATTCATTTATGAAAATTATTTTATAAACAAAACGTGTAGGTTTCAGAAACTTTTACTGAACACAGATCTTGACAGACTGAAACCAAAACACTGACAGCTTCATAATGTTTTTCTGAGATTACCTGCCATAGGAACTGCTTTTTGCCATACAAAGCAACATTAAAACTGTTTTTTTAATTTCATGATTATTATTTTTACCTGCAAGAACCTCCTGATTTCCCTTTTCCAGCTCGTCCCAGTCAAAGGCTTTACCCATCTCTGTAACAATCTCAGCACTGACATGTGTGGGCAGAGTGTGTGTCTCTGGAGGGTGTGTGAAGTAGCTGATCCGTCCTCTAGATGATGAGAAGTGATGTAGAAGAGACAAGAACACAATACCATAAACAATGGTTGACTGTCTATTGTCAGTCCTATTCAATCTTTAAAAATCATTCACCTACCCAGTCCAGTCCATTAGCACGCTCTTAGCTGCTTTGTCCGTGTCGGGCAGCCCCCCCTTTCTGAGTTTGCCTTGACGTCGAGCAAGCATGGCCAGGAACTCCAGGGCTGTGTGAAAGTCTGAGACTCCGTAGTGCTCCATGATCTGTACATCCAGCAAAATGACTGTAATGGCAGATTGACACAGGGATGCGTGTAACAAGCCTTTAACAATGCCAAGAAATACCTGAGCCTTGTTGCAGCGTCGCAGGATGGCTTCAACAGGTGGAAGGGGATCTACGAGCTGTTCAATTTTCACACAGTTCCGAAGAATCATTGCTGCATCAGTCGATGAAGTTGCCATGACGATGCCAGGACAATCCAGAAGCTTTATGTGTTTGTCCAAATGCACCTCCTGAAGGCACCTGAAATCCATCAACCAGTCTAAGAAAACCAGTAGGATCTCACAAGATCATTGAATCAAGCATTTACAGCATACTAACTTGGTGACACCAGGTGTGGCTCCAACGTTGCAAGCTCTAGCTCGTTTCAAACTGTTGATCAAGCTGCTTTTCCCCACGTTAGGAAAGCCTATAAAACAGTTCGGATATAGTTTCCCTCTGAAGCTTGCAGTATAGAAGCTAAGGAACTGATTGATGCTGTACTTACCTACAACACCTACGGTGATGGCTGTCTTTATGTCTAGATTTCGACAGTAGTTTCCCAGTAGCTTCATCAGGCAATCTGCTCCAATACAAGCACTGGTACTAAGAAGCTCTGTTGTGGCCTGTACCACTGGTACGTTACTGCGTTTCTGTACAATGCATGAAACAGAGGGAGAAAGTGTTGATGTGAATTCATGCTTTCTATAGCAGAAAATACCTAAATATCTATTAAGAGTTTAGATCATCTAAAGACAAATATTCAACATCATACCAAGTTCTTTGACTGTTGTTGTGTAGATGCTTTGAAAGCCACTGTAGGAAACTCATTACGAAGATATTTAATCCACTTTTCCACAATTTCCTTTGACACCAAATCTATGATCAAAATAAAGTTAAACATTACATACTTCCAAGGTACCACTGTAACTACTTTGCTATCCAAATATTTATGTATACAAATAAAGACAATTCCTGAGTATTGATTTCATCAAGAAACTTACCTATTTTATTCAGCACTAAAACAATCTTCTTGTTAGTTCCACTTTGAATGACTGCCTGCTCCACCTGGGGGCAACGACAGCCAAGAGGGTCTCGTGCATCCAAAACCTCCAAAATTACATCTGAGGCCTCCACTACCTGTGAAAGCATTAATGAATATGTTCAACTTTACTGTGTTCTCTTTAACTGAAGACATGATAAAAGGCAGATGAATGTATCTGCTGGATCTCTGGTAATTTGTAATAATCGCATGGGGTACCTTAAAATATTAATAGGGGCTGCATAAAAGATTGTTAGTGTTGACACAAATAGGTTATTAGTATTGCTTTTTAGTCAGTTATTTTTTCTACTGTTCATAAATGTCTTTATTTTACTTCATTTATTTAGTCAAACTCTACTTTACATATATACGTGTGCACACTGCTTCTCTTTTAATACGCACAAGGCTTCTGCTCTGTCCCTAAAGTCTTCTCTTTTACTACGCCTAATTTTATGTTAGTATTATTTAGCCGTACATTTCATGCATAACACAATATATGTTCAGTAAAACGTTGCTCAACATTCACTGGTTACGCTGCATCAGCTGATCTGCACTAGGAAGGCTATTGCACATGCACAATGATCCCAAAATAATAGTGTGCAGAATCATATCCATAGCATCAACTGTATAAAAACTATTTAAAATTACAGAAAGGGTTCATATTTAACAAGAGACATCTTGCTTCTCTCATACACTGATTGAAGGGATTTTTGACTTTTTTGTTTTTCTTCTCTTTCTGTCTGATCAGCTTCAGATATGCTCAGGGGACGCAACCTTGATGTGTAATCAAAGAGTTAGGGGAAACTGTTCATTGATTTATTGGTTATGAACAGCTTGCTACAGCTCTTATATATATATATATATAATAACTAAGTTATATGCACAGAGACATGAAGAGAAAGAGAGAGAGAGAGAGAGAGAGAACAGTTAAGTAGATGTTGTCTATTAGAAACTCTGGTTAACAGTATGTATAGGACACATGAAGACAACTTCCACTGCAGAGTGCCATGTAAACAACACTGCATTTTTTGTATGAACATTAGAAATAAAAATTCACTGTTTTCATTGCTGCAGCCATGATGCACAGTCACATTTTTATTCAGGTCTGTCTGTAAATTTGAGTACATTACAGAGTTTGCTTCTCCTATGCAAATGCATGGCACCGAACACTGATGTCAGAGGGTATTTGACAAATCATCAGAGGTCCACAGGTAATGCAAATCCCTTGAGAAGTGCTTTCTTTTGCCATGGTTTTATGGTGTTTAATTAATAAGATACATCTGTTTGTTACATCTTTTTCAAGAGGTGCAAGAAAGATGATCAGCAAAACATGCATACGCACGCCTACACAAATAGAGAGACAGATGACAATGAGGAATATCAGCTCTGATTGTGATTGGAAGAGTGGATAGTCTTCTTCAAAACACAAATGATGTCGTCAGCTTTCTTTCAGTCTACCAGTGGCATTATCCCTCTCTAGCATCAGGTTTTTATTAGAGCACCATGCCAGCTCTTTGATGGGAGCTTTGTCAGAAACAGTACACAAACAGCAGAATGATGAGCTAACTTGTACACCTGTCCTGTCTATATCAGATATGGGTCAGTTTGTGAAATACAGGACACAGTGTGACAATATACGTACCTTTTTAAATTCTCTGTAATATGCCTTTCTTGAATTCTCATTTTCAAAATTTACATGCTTCTCCAAACTCTGCATCTCTGTCTCCTGTAAATTCAATGACGAAAACAGACATCACCACTGAGATTTGTATTGTTTAAGTTGACGTGAATGCTATTAACAATATTTACCCTTTGCTCAAACTGCCTCTGTCTCTGCAGGATGTCATTTTGAAAGCTTTGTAAGTTTCTCCTCTTCATCAGCTCTTGCTCTCTGGAGATTTTCTGCCTTTCCTGAAACTCCTGAACCTAACGAGGAGAGAAATAAGTTGTGACTAAAAAAAATGCAATGGAACCTCATGGATGAAGAGGCAAAGTCTTTCAAGTATTTACCCTTTGCTTGCGGATTTCTTCTGGTTTTCTGTGGTCTCTGACATGCTTCTCTGGATTCTTTGTACGCCCTGGAGCATCAGCTTTTTGACCATCTTTACTCTATAGACAAAAAAAGGGCAAAAATGTGGTGAACTCCTCTTTAAAATCTTTGGAAATACATGTAAATTCACACAAAAAAGTATGTTAACAATGTACAGCACTGACTGACATACTTTGATACAGATCTGAAAATGCCTTGCTCTGCTAGCTTTTACCAACGCGTTTAAATATGCAACTTGTTTGTGCCTAGCAGTAAATGTCTGTACTTACGTAGTGTATAAACACTTGGCAGACATGCATGATAAGGCTCAGTGAAAAAGTCTGACTTGTCATTAAAATTATGATCAGCTAAGCTTAAGGAGTGATCGATCTTCACCATACACACTATTGCCTAGGCAGTATTTGTTATTGATGCCACTGACAGCCTATCTGATCCTTATTACAATGCTCTCAACGCGGAATTGCGGACGTGTTACGTTATCGCTAGAACACCTTTACGGTACTACGAGTTTATGTGATTTTATACAAGACAGTGACAACACAAAAAAAGAGAGCCGCACATCAATTGACAACCGAGTTGTTGTCTCTTAGCTTACCACAGTTAACATTAGCCGGATAGATAGCACTTACCTTAAACTTTCCGAGGAAGCCGAGCCGTTTGGCTCGTTTTTGCTCTGCAATAGACAAAACACATTTAAATTATTAAAGGTAAGAAACAGAGAGAAAGTCTGTATAAACAGTAGCATACGCACTAGCTTTCGACATGAAGTTTAGCCGAGCTGAAGTCCTCTCTTCACGTGTAAGGAATGAGGGTTGACATGAGCAGGCTCTGACGTCACACACTATATCCGGCAAATGTCAAAATAAAGGTGGGAACTTATCCATAATAAAATTACACCTACAGGCAAAGCAGTTTGGAATTCACATTTTGAAAATATAATTTGGAAGAAAGCTTGGTTATGACCCTCCCAATTCTGAGTGTCAAATAGAATTAAAGAAGTGCATGATTTTGCATAACATTTATCCTTGTAATATCCTGATATACAAGTCTGCAGACATAGATGCTAAATGCACTTGTTGTGGTAATGAACCTGAGACAATTATACATCTTCTTTACAAATGCCATTGTTGTTTTGGAATGAGAGAATTTTAGAGAATTTGGTATACAACAGAACCAAGAATCCTACTGAAATAAGACCAAAAGACATAATCACAAAATTTAAATCTAAAAATAAATCATTATGTTTCATAATGAACCTCATTATATTAATTGGCAAATTTCATATACATAAAGAAAAGTTCTCGAAGTCCTTCCCAAACTTTGATGTTTTCATGATATAATTAAATTCTTATATGACTACGTTACGACAAACTAAAAATATGAACGCGCTTTGTCATTTTACAATGAGTTACTTCCTGTAATTCCCAAATGACTTACTGTGACGCTTGTATAATCTTAATTTATTGTAATGTTTTATTTATGTTATCTTTTGTAATATTTTAAATTCTATCATTTTTATATACTTATTTGCTACCTTTGTACCATTATTTGTGATCTGGTATCCTGTTTTACTGATAGTCCTGACTTAATGTTCAATAAAATATTTTTTAAAAATTGAGAAAAAATGAATGAATAAATAAAGGTGGGAATTGACTCAGTTTGGAAATTTAGACCACATAATAAAATCTAACTTGAAATAATACCAACTACATATCTGAATCGTAATTGTGATACATAGCAAATGTATGTATTCTGTTTTAAAAGAGTAATTTCAGTTTATAACAGAGAGCTTCAAACAATGAAGTTAAGCAATGTTAGTATTGTAAGGTAAGGTGGGCCTAAATAAACATGAAGCTTGTTTTAACTGTATATTGTATATGACACTTGCAACTTTTATTTTTATGAACAAAAAGGCCTATTATTAGCAATGTTTTTTCCATGACTAAACTGAGAACAGTATTAAGAGGTGCTTATTGACTCAAAAATATTTCCACTCAACGATTAAAGCTTTGCCAAAAAGTTTTAGTGACTTTGAATAGCAAAAAACAATCTAACACATTCTCTGTATCTGTGTATGCAGCCTTATCTCCCAATTGTCCATTACATTGCAAAGAAATGCAGCCCAACCTTTTGGATCATCATGATATTTTGGGTAATGCTCCCTAAGTCACATTTCATATTTCACTTTTAAAATAATTATTAGTACATCTGGTGATATCCTAACGCAAACTGTTTTACATTGCTTTATCCAGAAAATTACCTTAAAGTGAAGGTCAGATTTTTTTGGTGTTTTCTCATAATGTCTAATTTTAATGAAAGCTGTTTATGTTGAACACAGCTGTGTTTTCTTACATATTGTACACAGGATGTGGAGGTATTCTGCGAGGTCTGAAAAGTTCAGAATCCCTGGGAGGACATCTTCTCATTTTTTTTTCTGATTCATTTCCAGTGTTTTCCTGAGGTCTTGAGATTCAACTTGTCACAGAAAAAACAGATAACATAGATCAGAAATGTGAGCAGAATAACATGTATAGGTGTACTGTATGTAGCAGAGATTTGGGAGTTTAGCCAATTAAAGATTTAAATTTACTTTTTGTTATAACAATGTAAAAGTAAAGTAACAGTGGAAGGTAAACACAGCTGTGTTACATGTACACACATATACTAAAAGACTAAGCTAGTGAGATGGCAGAGAAGTCAGCATTACACTTGGAAATTATCCTCATTATGGGGAATTTTTGGATGAAAGGAACGAAATCATCAAAGCAAAGCGTACGTTTGAAAGTTTGTATTGAATTTCAACAGCTGAGCAATCATCTAAGTAAGGCATACTGTATTACACACAGCCTGTGTATAATACAGTATGCCTCTGCCCAGTTTGTCATCAGATTGTAAACATTTTAAAGAGCTGTTAAGGTTTTCACATGCACTATTTTTTATTAGGTTGCAGAGTGACAGACTGTGTGTTGTGATTTAGGCTGAAGAATGACAGAGTTCACTCACTGAAAAGAGGATGTAACACAAAACATAACAACTAACTTGTACTTACATTGCCCAAAACTGCAAGTTAATCTAGCATATAGAGAAGGAAAGGCACAAAGGCTTTAACTGGAAAGGAGGGCAGAGGGCTACTGCGATGGCTCTGCTAACTTTAGCCACACTGAGCAAACCAAAGCCCCTTGTTTATCGGTTGGACATTTAGTTAAGTTGTTGGTAATTCTGAATTTCGAGTAACTAGAGACACTTAGTCTGACAACTATCCCCTGGGATAATTCATTTATGTATAGAGCAGAGATAGTCAGCCCATGGCTCTCCAGTCTGTGGCTCGTTAGTGCCAAATCTAAATGAAAACTTTTATTTCCTCTTTAATCCGTTTATTTTTATCGTCAGGTGCGTGCAACGGAAGAAAGTGCATGAGAGAGCAGAGGAGTCCGCTGGTGCTGCGTCTCCTCAGTAAGCTCATTCATTGAGGTGTGCTGCCTTGTGTTCAAACTGAAGCTTCTTATGCCCTCATTTTAACATGTTTCTTCAGTCACTTTTCTGCCCATGCTCTTCAACACTGGTGTTTTATGATGATCATTGCCATACGTGTCGTCGGTCATCAGTCACCCACGCACACACAGATCACAGGTTGAGATAACGTAATATCTAGTGAAACTTGTCCAAACGTGGGTGTTTACTTGATCTTTAATGTACTGCTGATAATAAATACTGTCAAAAGAGCAGAAACAGGACACCAAAGCTACAGAATGAGGCGGGGTGGAACGATGTGTGTGGGAGAGCTGCAGGGGAAAAGCAGGGCTGGTTTTGGTCATTCTGAGGCCCAGGGCAAAGACCAATATGAGCCCCCTCCCCCTTTAGCTAAAAGCATAAATAATGAAAACATCTCTTCAAATAAACAGAGCCACATAACTACAGTAAATGTCCCAATGTGAGATATAAATTCCAAAATAGCCAACCATAATTCATCAGCTCTTTTAAAAACATCTCAGAGCTCAAACTAATTATTTAACACGTCATTAGACCAATTGGAACTTGCATAAATAGAAAAATATATATGCTCATTATCTGTAACATATCCTTTCCTCCAAACACTATAGACATTTTTATGTGGCTTATTGCATCCTATTTAACTACACAATAATCCAACAATTCACTATTTCATTTTATTTCAACTAAGAATCAGCTGATCTGTGGATCTTCCTTACATCCCCGGTTTTGGAATGTGGCTCTCGCTAAAGTATTTTAAGACAATATGGCTCTCTGGTAGAATAAGGTTGAGTTCCACTGGTCTAGACTGTCTTCACACACAGAGAAATATCAGTGGCTGGCAGAAATAAACTAGTTTAATTTGGAAAGCATGAACAGCCTGAATGAAAAAATGAAACTATATGAAACTATATATTTTTAGATATTATATACCGCATTTCTATTTTACTAAATACATAAATGGATATGTTTTCCAACATCTTTTCCATGAACTCACTCCAGCATATAGACCTTTAAATACCAACTCATAAACTCACTCAGGCTGTTATTAGAAAAAAGGAAGACCTCCTGAAGGCAGAGGAAGGACAGACTTCTAAGGAAAAGAGAGTGAGCCAGAATATAGTCCCTGATAAATGCTCTAAAACTATTAATTAATTAATTAATTAATTAATTAAGCATTTTAAGGTGTGGAGAAAAGAATTTGGTGCACACTATATGCCAAGCATTACCTGCAACGCTTGGGGCTAAGCCCAGTGGCGATTTTGGGGCATGGCCCGTGGTGGCCAGGGCCACCTCTGAAACCTCATTTGCCAGACTTGAGGCAACCCAAAACCTGATGGGTCTTTCATAAAGTTCATTAAAACAAGACCTGAGGAAAAAAAAAAGTTTGCAGCGCCACCCTCTGGCAAGAGAAAGTCACTACTTCTGAATCTCACATTCCATTACCTACCTGGTTGGCCAAATTGAGCTGAATTTTGTTCTGGCAGTTCCCGAGGGGTTGACATTACACATACGCAAAGGTAAAAAAAAAAAGGGTTGCATAAAAAGCCATGGCCCTAGAGATTTTTTGTTCGCCAGGTAACAGGAAGTAGAATTTTCATGGGCTTATGATACGTGGTCAAATTTTGACTCGTTTCTAAAATGGTCAATTTTTCACCCGAAAAGTGAAACGGGGCTGCAGATTGGCAGTTCATGCTGGAAAACCCCCCATTATGGCTGCGTTAAAACAATTCTGTGTAGAAGAGTGGGTCAAAATTCCTCCACAGCGATGTCAAAGACTCATCACCAGTTATCACAAATGCTTGATTTCAGTTATTGCTGCCAAGGGTAGCACAGCCAGTTATTAGGTTCAGGAGACAATTAGGGCCAGATAGATTTTGATTTTTTTTCCCTTAATACATAAAATCATCATTTAGAAATTGCATTTTGTATTTACTTTGGTTGTCTTTGTAAGATATTAAATTTGGTTCGATGATCAAACTAATTAAGTGCGATATGCAAAAAAGTCAGGAATCAGAAATGGGGCAAATACCTTTCACAGGACTGTGCATTTGATCATAAAAACCATAGAAGATTTTTGAAGATATTAGTTTCCCAAGAAAATCTATCATGTCACTGAAAATATAGTTTTGAATTGATAAAATAATAGAACTTTATTTAATAGAATTCTGAGGTTTTACTGATGTCGGCCCTCTAAACTCCTGGCAAACAAAAGGAGAAAAGAGATCCCAAAGGGTTGGCCTCTTTTGCCCCTGCTTGGTTGACTGATGCTTCAATCCTGACTTTAGCTTTTATATGCTGATAGGATTAGGTCAAAATCTCATTGCAATTATGATGTGCTAGACTAATCTTGTTTTAAGATATGAGATTAGTTGCAAAATCTTTGACAAACACAGTGGTATCCACTGGTGTAACCTCAGCAACATATATTACCTTTTTCATCAGAAGTCCCCAGCCAAATGTCCAAACATTTTTAACCTCTGAGATTAATTTAATAAAAAATGTAGCAGTTTGGGCTCATAGAGGAATAAAGTGGCTCCACAAAAACACTGGACTAAACAGGCATGTCTACCAAATGTATTATTATGGAGACCCCAGGAGGACACACATGCATAGATTTTAATTTGTTTCCCAACGTTTATATTTTGGTTGTTTAATACTGTTTACTCTTACCATACATTTAACCATTTTATTGCTAAATGGACGTACAGTTTCTGCTCAAAAGATGCTCCCTGGGCTAGTCAAGCAGCATGCTTTGACTTTCCAGGGAGCACATAGCCCCCGTATGGATAGATAAATCTATGACAACTTGTACTGAATACAATAAGATTTATTCAAAAGCAGCTAATCCATAGCAGCATGAATCTGAATGAGAGTGCAACAGGCTTTATTCTATAAAGGAGGAGGCTGGGGTGGAGGAGGTAAAGTTTTGCCAGCAGCAGCAGTCTGACGCATCAGCTTTAATGAAAGCAGGGATTCGTTAGAAGTACATCATATTTGGGGAGCAGGTGGCTGAGTGGTTAAGGCGCGCCCCATGTACGCGGACGGCCCGGGCTCGAATCCAGCCTGAGGCCCTTCACCGCATGTCTCTCCCCGCTCTCATCCCTGTTTCCGACTCTATCCACTGTCCTCCTCTATCAAATAAAGGCAAAAAATGCCCAAAATAAACCTTAAAAAAAAAAGTACATCATATTTAAATACACTGTTGTGTTGGGAGAAGGAGCTGTGATTGGCAATGGGAGCTGAGATAATAAATGGGATCAGCTGGCCGTCAGCTGATCATGGCTGGGTGTATGACTGCTGTGTCCTGCATGAACTAATGCTGAGCTTAATATCTTGAAAAATTTTATTGTCATGGGAGACACAGCAGTAGAGATCTAAAATATCTCATTACAGAGAAAGAGAGTAAAATAAAGCATATGGATGTATGTCAGCTTTGAGCTTCTGTGACTCATAGACGGTAAACCACAATTTCCTATTCTAGATGCACATAGCAAACAATTACAAGTAGCTCTGTGACACACTTTTGAGTCCTGGCCTGCAAGTTGAGCACCACTCTACTAACCCATAATCAAAAATGGCAGCTCATCATCAATATTTAACACAGTACTTATTTAAAACAAAAGTAGATAGCAAAATATTGCAGCAAATCCAGGATAAAGAAAAAGGAATGAGGTCTTTTGGTGTTGGGATATATAGAATGCAATGGGGAGGGGAAAATTCTTCTTTAATAAATGAATGGCTTTGTAAATGTCAACACTGACAGAGACACGATTCATTCTAATGTATGTCTATCACTGAGATTATAATGAGGGTTGCTGTTGTTGAAAGAGGTGTGCCTAATATTTTGACCCTATAGTGCATGCTAATGGGGTTGGCAAAATGTTACAGACTCCTCGATATCATGCTCCTCACACCAACACCAGCTACTGCCCCAATAAGAAGCATATGGAAGAATTATCAGCTTTCTTACAGTCAACAACATTTTAGTTTTAGTTAAGTCTAATGAAGTAACCAGGGAGGATACCAGCTAGATTCATGTAAACATAGGGAAAATAAATGTTTGACATATTTGTAATATATTTTTTTATGTCTCATTGTTTTTTTGTTTGTTTGTTTTCTCCAGATGGCGAAAGACAGTGGATGTGATAAGGTATGAAACTATAGTAGTTTGTAGTACAGTAGTCTGTAGTCTATAATATTTGTGCAGCTTCTTAAGCCAGGGATCAAACAATCAAAAAACACAACCAACCTATGGCAGCATCTCAAAGCCAAACAAAATAAGCCATATGAGAGAGCACAAGAAGACAGCATGATCACAGAAATGTGTCACAGTCACAGACTCAGCCCACACTCATGAAAGTGTTTGATAGAGTAACAAAGTGGACCCCTAGTGATCTGAGAGGAAAGGATATGGACAAATTGATCATGAAAATGATTGCTACTGATATGCTGCCCGATGCAGGTACAGATTTTGAAAGGTCATTGGCAGTGCTGGACAAGTCACTGAAAAATAGTAACTAGTTACAGTTACTAAAAGTAACTCAGGCATCACTTTTTTGCTTCAATCCTCATTATTGTTCACATCACATTAATTTGCATTGTCATGGCAATGTGAGAGGAAATGCATCTCAAATTGTATATAACATTGTAGCCATTATCATTGTGTTGGAGTGTGGTGAAACAATAGAGTAGAAATGTTTCTTAACTTTTGACAATGTTCAAGCATTTTTACACTGTTCAGGAAGTCTAAAATAGATGTACTCTATTGACAGTGTAGAGATTAAATCCCAGCTGCTCTCTAAATATCTTCCTGCATGACAGTCCTAATTCTCATCTTTATTGTTTTTTTTCCTCATTATTTCTCTGAAGGCAGCGGACTCTACAGCTTATATCAGACGTATGTCTTCAACAACATACCTTGCTATCAGTCTGTTTAGTGCTTAGCAGCAAACAGGTATTTGAAGCTGCTGGTGCCTCTAGAGTCCCATGAACCTCAAAGTGTAGGGTATTCCAGAGGCTTGCAGTGCATAAACCTACAATTCAGCCCCCTAACCAAGGCTCACACACAGAAACAGTTACAGTGGGCCCAGAAGTACATGAAAACTCATTTTCAGTCTTGTTTACTGATAAGTGCCGTGCAACCCTGGTGGATGGCCCCCATGTCCCAACAAGGCTGTGACATCAGCAAGGAGGGGGCGGAGTTTTGGGCCGGAATCATTGGGAGAGCTGGAAGGCCACGTTAGTGTCCCTGAACGTGTGAAATTGACTTCAGCAAAGTATATAGACTTTCTGACTGACCACTTTCTTCCATGGTACAAAAAGAAGAGCCGTGCCTTCCATAGAAAATTATCTTGATGCATGACAATGCACCATCTCATGCTACAAAGAATCCCTCTGTGTCATTGGCTGCTATGGGCATAAAAGGAAAGAAACTCATGGTGTGGCCTCCATCCTCCCCTGACCTCAACCCTATTGAGAACCTTTTGAGCTTCCTCAAGCTAAAGATCTATGAGGGTGGGAGGCAGTTCACATCAAAACAACTGCTCTGGGAGGCTATTGTGACGTATTGCACAGAAATTCAAGCAGAAACTCTCCAAAAACTCACAAGTTCAATGGATGCAAGAATAGTAAAGGTGATATCAAAGAAGGGCTCCTATGTTAACATGTAACTTGGCCTGTTAAGATGTTTTTGATTGAAATAGCTTTTGATTTCAGTAAATATGACCTCCTAATACTGCAAATTCAACAAATGACCATTTTCAGTTCATTAGAATCATAAAATGCTTTGAAACTGTTGATGACTTGAAAATTACACTGACTGTCATTTGTATCAACTATTTAGGAAATCAGAGAAAAATATCATTTGTATAATAATGCGAAACTTGTTGTGCAGTGCAGCTGATAATTAATGATGGCCTCATCTCCCAGAGAATGGTGGGGGGACATACTGGCTAAACTTAAAAAAATAGCAACATACTTCAATCACTCAGCTGTAGCACAGCAATGACTTTCTGTATTTCAGGAGGAGAGTAGTGCTCCACAGCTTTCCATAGTCAAGGTAGTACCAATGAAATGGAATGCAGCACTTCATATAATCGTCAGGATGCTGGAACAAATGAGGATGACTGCAGCTTATTCCAGTGACCATGGCCATTTTCTATGTCCAACTGCAGAACCGTGGGACCTACCTAGCAGCCATCCTGGTGGAGACACAGGCTGTATTGGCCCCCACCATCATGCTATGTTTTTTTTTTCCATGGCTTCTGATTTGCAAACAACTGTAGGCAAATATAGTAAGGATAAGAGGGCTCACTCCTCATCAGGTCTCTGCTCCGGTAAATGATGTCAGGTAAGCACACATCGTCAAAAACACCCAGTGACATAATCAGTGAATCAGTGGCGCTTTACAACATTGGTGACTGTTGTTTTCACTTTTTTTTGTTGACAACATTGTTTCACCCCATATCTGAATTAAGAAGAAAAGGGCCAAAATAAATCTTTAAAAAAGTGTTATTAGAGTGCATCATTTGGAAGCTCATGGACCAATATTGTTCTATTGAGAGAAAAATCCATCATGTCATTCATACTATTTTGTGTCGTTTCAAATAACTATGATGCTGACACAAGAACTGAGATATCAACATTTTTCAACATGCTTTGCATTTATTTGCTTGTGTTTTTTTTTTGTCATTTTTTTGTATTTGCAAGAAACCTACAATTTTGCTAAAAAAGGAATACAAAGAAAATAGATACAATCAATATTTACTGTACAAATAACAATGGTTGTCAGTTTTCCAAAGGGAGAGCATGGAGGTTTATGCAGGAGCCACAGAGGAAACCTCTGTCTTTGATGATGATGAGACTTCAGAGCTTTCATCCACTTCTTTGCCAAAAAGCTTCATGATGCATTCACGGAACTGAAAGACACAGAATGATGAACATATAAACTAAAACAGAATAAGACATTTGGTTACTAATGTGTTGGTGTTCTGCCCACCTGCCGGTTCATGAAGACATAGATAACTGGGTTGTAGATGGTGGCGCTCTTGGCGAAATATGCAGGCATGGATGCAGCCAGAGGATGGAAAGCATAACCAGGGTAAGCTGCAGCATAGCAAGCCATGTAGGTGTAAGGTCCCCAGCAGAAACAGTACGCAAAGATCATGACAACCACCATCCTGGATACTTCTTTCTCAGCTTTCTGGGTTGACTCTGATTCCTTCTGCTGCATGGCAACCTGTGATCAACAAATCAACACAGTGTTGGACTCGACCAGGCTGGGGTCAAATTTATGACAAGTATAAAAATGCAGTTAAAATATCTTACAGCACGGATAGCCATCCAGACAGCAAGGTAACACACAATGATGATCCCCAGGGGAATAAAACAACATGTGATCATAAGTGCAATCATGAAGGACTGGGTCCCAAGGTCATCTCTTCCACTGAATACATCAGGTCCACAGGAAGTCTTCAGTCCATGGGGCCAGTACCTGATGAAAGAAATAGTAATTTTGAGGTTTTTGTTTCTCTCATAATTTAACCCAGTTTTTACAAGGTGAAAATACAACACAGTTTACCTGCTCCATCCAAAGAGTGGGGGAGCACACCACCCTGCTGACCACACCCAGGTAAAAATGATTCCAATTGTGGCCAATTTGGCATCAAACTTGATATTTCCAAAAGGTTTACACACAACAAACCATCTTTCCCAGGAGATGACAGTCAAAGACCAGAGACCTACAATACCTGTGCAAGAGAACAGAAGACTCAGTTAAAATAGCGAACTCACAGCCTGACCATTGAGTTCTCTAACAGCGGTCTTTAAAACCTGTCTAATACACTTACCACAAGTTGCGACCGTGAAGCCCTCAAGCTTGCACATTGGGTGTCCAAGAATGAAGTAACCAAAAAACTGGTTGCATACACTGATGGTGCTGGCAATAAGTGTCTCTCCAAGATCTGCAACTGCAAGATTGACCAAGATCCAGTTCAGAGGATGGCGGAGTTTCTTAAACTTTGCTGTGGCCACTATGACGAGGCCATTGGTGAAAGATGAGACGACCACCACCATCAACATCCAACATGTGGACAGGTTGTACACCCATCGTGGAGCGATGTGGTAATTGGGACCCTCAAAAGGATCTGGGGAGAAAGGTAAAACAAATGACTTTTTTGATGATGCAATTTTTCATTGAGACCACATAGATTATAAATAAATGTTGTCTTACAATATATAATAAAATGTTGTGTGACAGAAAGACTAAAGAGTATTTTACTATATTTTTTTATCAAAACACAGTCTTTACCATAAAACACACATTTGTTAGAGGTCAAATGTTTTCAACTTAATCACATACAATAAAAATAACTGAGGCAAACTGCTGTGAACTATTTTTCAAGTATTTTTTATAGAATGTTGTTTCCTAGTCAAAGAAATGAAATAAGCCATTTACAACAGCTTTTTTTTTTTTTTTTTTTTAGCAAACTAGTGAGTTTTACAGTTTGCAAAATTTGGCATAATTAGATGTTTTCCTTCTTATAACTAGGAAGTCATCTGTTTTATCTGGACTCAGCATTACATTCAATATAAATCAGATACATCACTCAAATATTTTAAATTTGTGAAATTTAGATGTAATAAAAACATTGTTACATAAGATGGACTTCTCTTGGCTATAAAAGTGACTGAAATCCTGAAAATGTGGTTCTAAGTAATTTTGCCTGTCCTTTATTGGAAAACAATCTGTTCTGGGTTCTGCTGTGAGGCCCATTTTTTGAAAGTTTTTCATTAAAATTACTGAATGAGTAAAAACTGACAACATAAGAAAACTACTGTACCTCTAGTATTGTTCGCATTTGTATACGTGAAGATAGATCCCCTTGTTGAGTCTTCATAGTGCCTTCTGGCAGCAAAAGACGCTTGTCCCCACTCCTCTGTCATTCTGTGCTTGAAGGAGGTCCCCAGCAGCTGGCCTCTCTTGTCACTTACAACCTCCTTGGCTGACTGATGCTACAACCTTTACTTTAGCTTTTATACCTATGCTTTAGTGATATCCAATGCGATTAGGTCAAAATCACATTACTCCCATGATGTGCTGGTCAGCAGTAATGCTCATCAGCAGATCTGGAATAAGGAACCTTACTTTAACCTGCAATTTAAACCAGGAGCTCATTAGATGACACAATATGCTCGGCTAATCTTGTTTAAAGAGCGGATATCTGTTTACCCTATTAAAATAGAGATTACCTGTAAGACCTTTCACAAACATCGGTTCTTAACTGCTTGCAGTCTAACACAGATCTTCATTTTCCTTCATTCTGTCTGATCTCTACCCAACAATTCTGATGTAGTTGTCCATGGTTCCAGGTGAGCTAACATTTGGGATGCAAAGAATTATCGACGTTGTTGGCAAAATTTGACACCATTTGTCGCCAACATTGCATTGTTTTCCAGCACTGATATTGATGAGGAGTGAGCCATCCCACATCCCTACAGTCTTTGCTTAGAGTTGTATAAAAATTAGCAGTTATAACACCGAAACAGAACAAATTATTCTGGTGGGGCCAATGCAACATCACTGTGCCCAAAAATATATAAACTAATGGGAATATATAATCAACACTGCATATGAAAGTGCTTCAACGTGCTAAACTTCCACCTCAGGAAGCAAAGGAAGACTTATCTGTCTGCTGTAGCACTAAAGCTAATTTTGGGGCTAACCATGCTATCTTAGCTAATTTGCAGCCAGCTCCAAGCAGACACAGGAGCCTGGTTTGGGTCTTGAGGAGATGGGGTGTTTATTGATGCACTAACAGCTGTTCCAGAATACTCACATTGCTTATCCTTTCAGTTATCAATCACTTTCTCTCTCTCACTCTCTCACACAGCAGTGTCAGTGTGTGCATGTATGTTTAATTGTGACACTCATTCACTCACTCACTTTGATCAGCTGCTCACAAAGAGAACTATGTTTCTCCTATTACGTGTTCTGTGATATTTGTAAAGTGGGCCTTGCTTATCATGGCAGCATAATTGTAGTGTGCAAGCATTTATAAATAGGCATGGTAAACTTCCCCCCTGATAAATGTATTCTTTCATAGAATAGACTCTAGAATATTATTGATAGCTTCTTCATGGCATATTACCTCAGCAACAGCTATTAAGTAAGTTCAGGAAAATCAACTCGAACAGTCAAATATTCATTCAAGAAGTCGAAAGAGATGTTAGTTACATCCCTAGCTAACATCAAATGTATATATCATAGTTTCTAACCGCTCACATCATTTCCCTCATTGTGAAAGCCCAGCAGAGGAGGTCCTCCTGCGGCAGCTATAGAATTTCAACCCCCCAAAGATGATGATGCATCTCCTCCCAAATTGAACATCACCAGGACCCCGAGGCCCGCTGGCATGAGGTGGAGGTCAATCAGTACCAAACCTCACTCCACAAGAGCAGTTCCCTCCTCTCTACTGATAGCCCAATGACCAGTGCTCCCCAACATGACAGACTTTGATCTATCCCAAGAGTAAGCAATGACTACCAACAATGCATGTGTCAACTGATTTTATGTGTTACATCAAAAACACTGGCCTTGATGTATTCTGTTTACAACTGCACACTTAGGTCATGTATAGGAGCATCAGCTCTTCGTCAACCTTGGTCCTGTCACCCCTAGCATCTGGTCCAGCCCTCCACGTTCTTGGCACCCAGTATGCAGTGAGTTGGATCAAGCCCAGGAAAGTGCGCCAGATGCCCATAAATATACAGCCGCCATTCAAGCAGCTGACCTTTCCCATCCCCACTGTCTTGAGCACATCAGCAGAAGACAGACGATCTTACCAACAATACCCAAAAATGAACCAAAGAGAAGCTGTCACAATGGAGTGACAAAAGTCAGTAGGAATGATGCCTTTTTTTCCATCCATGAGCATGCAGTCATAGGAAGGAGGTTTCACGACCCACCTTGAGTATCTCAGCCTGGATCCCGCATACACCTGACACTTTCCTGGACTTCAGCTTGTTCATCACCTGTCGAGTCTTCTACCACTGATCCTTGATACCTGACTCGTTTGTCAGGATCATTCCATCAGCTGCCTTTACTGCAGAGCAAGACGGAGAGGATGGAGCTGCATTAAGGCTCTTTATGGCCCCATAAGCTAAGCAAGCATTACTTGTGCCCATGTGGCCCTTTACTCTCTCACACAGGCCCTGAAGCCTGGCCTCCACATTTCTTCATATTGCCCTGGCAACCTCACACCTCTGTCTCCTGCCCAGTTTGCCATCAAGTCTTGCCTTTGGACTTGCCTCAACGATACCAATGGTTTCTCCAGGGATGAGCCTCCTACCACACATTCAGGATCTAGAGAGGCATCTGGTATCCCAAGAGTGGCAATGACCCTCCTTGGGACACCTCAGCCCAAATTTCGGGGTTGTAATGGTCACCTCTAAAAAACAGTGCACTCCTGAAAACCCTGCAGTCCCTGAGCAGTCTCCGGAGTCCGACTACAACTACATGGATAGTCTCCTTCTTCATGATGCTATCAATGGAATACCAAGTCCAGTGCAGTGACTCAGGTTGCTGGAAGCACGATCCAGCAATCCTCAAGGTCAAACTGGTGGGCTGGCATGGTCAAAAAGCATTGAGGAGCTTTGACCTTCTTGTCCAAAGCCATGTGAACCAACACGTCTTGTAGCCCTTACCGTCAGTACCAGCTGTAGCTTTGAAGTCACCAAGAATGACAAAGGGATCACTCTTGGGACTGCATCTACTACTGAGTAGAGTCTGGTTTAGAACATTTCCTTTGTGGAGAGTTCACTCACCCCTGTCGGAGCATAGTCTGCGATTAAAGAGACACAAGCTCAATGAATGGGTCAGTCTGGCATGCAGTTAACACTCATTGACAGGCCTTACCTCCATTTTCAAGGGGGCCAATTAGCTAGTAACTGCCAGTGTAATGTCCATCAGCACAGCCAGCCCAGTAGTTGGTGTTTATGTGACACAGGGTGCTATAAAAGACTAGAAAATATTAGCCCCCCCCCCGTTGTTCATTGTGTTTAAGTCAGTCAGAGCCACACTAAACTGAAAACTGTTTTACTCAGTCATTTACCTGTTGTAGTGGTCAGACCTGTAACCTCTAGTTTGTTCTTAATAGAGATGTCAGCAGAGGGCGCTCAATGCACAGGATAGCAATATCACTCATAGATATAGATACGTAGAAGCCGCGTCTGCGGCTGCTCAACGTAGCCGCTGTGCGTCTGCTGGTCCACCATCTTGGAATGGGCGAGATTAGCGAACCCTCAATGTAAATAAACCTACTTCCCCTTTAAAATCTGCCCTACCTTGCTTAACCCGAAACCAAACTACATGAAATTTGTTTTGTTATAAAGCTGAAATCTTGAACATGATATTGATTACTTATTGGAGTTAAATCAAAGTACTGATTGTGGGTCTGATCAACTTTAAATAAAAAAACCCTACATATGTCTGGGATATGATCAGGGAACATCCGATGTAAAAGAATATTTAGAATCTATAATTAGTTTTTTTTTTTTTTGCAAAAATGTTGAAGTATCCCTTTAAGGTTGACTGCTGAATGAGTATTGCTTAGTGACAGAACAATGGGGGACGTTGATACTGGCATTCCTGCTCGCTAAAGTTCATCCCAGTCTTTTCTGTTAAAAGCTAAAAAGTCACTTGAATGAATAAACAGTTTTATGTCATCAGTCACTGCAGGAAATCACTACTGAGAAATGGTATTGACCACGACAGAGTGAAGGAATTGCTCAGCAGCAATTGATCTATGTGTTATGGTGAAATAACCAAGTTAAAGTACAAGCTAAATGCTAACACGACGCTTACCACAATAAGCATGCTAATGCTAGCTTAGCAGTTAGTTAAGCTGGTGTTGTTAACCTAAGTACACTGAGAGTATGTTTTGTATGCTTTGATTGTAGTCTCTGTAAAATGATGTTAAGGTGGGGATGATTTAAATTGATGAGCTTTTATTGAGAAGACATGTTACTGTTTAATTAATGTAAAATAATTCTGGATGATTTAAAAATGTTCAAAAGACAAGTTCAGAAAAGGACATGGATCACAAAAAGTAAATATTTTCAGTGTTTTTTACAGTAATTAAAAGGGTTCATGAGATAAGCGTTTTAACTTGAGCAGGATAAACTTTAAAGCTAGAGGCTTGTTGTTTAAAGCTTAGTTTCCACTTTCCTGCATTAGTAAGAGTGATTTTTCTGTAGTTCACTATTTTTGAAGAGCAGAGAAGTAAATCCTTGACAGTTTATCTGCTATACAGATTGAATTTTTACCTCCACCAAGGAGGTTATGTGATCGGCAGGGTTTGTTAGTTTGTTTGTTAGCAACATAACTCAAAAAGTTCTGGACGGATTTTGAAGAAATTTTTTAGGAAATGTCAGAAATGGCATAAGGAAGAACTGATTAGATTTTGGGAGTGATCCGGATCACCGTCTGGATCCAGGAATTTTTAAAAAGATTCTTTGCTATTGGGAGATAAGACTAATGGTGGAGGTCTGCGCTCTCAGAGTGCTTTTCTACCACTAATGATACTTTTGTTTGGGTTTGTCAGGGGAGTGTATGTCATTGTCTCATTGCTGTTGTTTTTCACTGCTAGTTACGGAGTAAATATGTGAAGTAATGTGTGGAAACATGTAAACCAGCAAAGTAGAGAAAGTTATCAGTTCATGGTGAGAGTGTTCAAGTATGATTAGCATAATCTTCAATAATCAAATTTGTTGCACAAGAGTGAGCTTGCCGTCATTCTTGAACCTGTAACATTTACACCTGCGCTAGTCTTGCCATTGCCAGGGTGCCTCACCTTAGCCAGGGCAGTGACAGTAATTCCAACTGAGGGAGCTCCCTCAAGTTGCAGGTCCTCCTCATCCACCAGCGAGGTTCCCAAGGTTTTTGCCCCACCACCTTCAAGACTCCAGCTTGTCTAATGGCTGCAGCATCGGGAGGACTACCCCTGCACGGGTCTTTCATTTGTAGGTATTTATGTGCAATGTTGTTTTAAGGGCATAGGGTGCAAACCTTGCACCCAGTGGCTTCGAAGGCAAGGGAGGCCAACCACTTTTCAGCAACATTAGTTACTGCTGTAACCTGCACACTGGTTGTATTATTTTCCCTTCACTACCATACATACATCATAGGCAGTTTTACCATTAGGCAAAGGTAGGCAATTGCCTGGGGCCTTGTTGAAACCAAGGCATTTTACCATTGAAAAGAAATCGATTAGATGGCAGCAACACATCTCAAAAAAGGGCACAAGAGGCTGGAAAAGTAAGAGGTACCAATGAGAAACAACTGGACCTAATCATTTTCAACTAATTTGTTTAATTGGAAACAGATAAGGAACATGACAGGGTGTAAAATTAGCATTTTTAGAGAGGCAGAGTCTCTCAGAAGTAAAGATAGGCAGAGATTCGCTGGTCTGTGAAAAACTGTCTAAAAATTGTGGAATATTTTCTGAAAAATGTAAAATTGCAAATAGTTTTAATATCCCACCATCTACAGTATATAACAGCATCAAAAGGTTCGGAGAATCTTGAGAAATCTGCACATGGGAAAAGGCCGAAGGTTGCTATTGGATGCTCCTGATCTTCAGGTCCTCATGTGGCATTACATTAAAAACAGGCCTGATTCTGCACTCAAAATCACTGCATTGACTCGGGAACACTTCCAGAAATCTTTGACAGTCTATGCAGTTCACCCTGACGTCTACAGATGCAAGTTAAAGCTGATCCGGAATGATCCGGAACAACCACAGTCTTCTCTGGGCCAAAGCTCATTATAAATAGACAGAAGCAAAATAGAAAACTGTTCTTTGGTCAGATTCATCAAAATTTGAAATTCCTTTTCGAAACCACAGACACCATGTCCTGCAGAGAGGCACTACCCAGCTTGTTATCAGCACAAAGTTCAAAAGCCTGCATATCTGATGGTATGCGGTTGCATTAGTGCCTATGGCATGGGCAGCTTACACATCTTGAAAGGCATTATCAGTGCCAAAAGTTGTGCATAGGTCTTAGGGCAAAATGTGCTCTCATCCAGACAATGGCTGAACCACTGTCTCTTGGGTGACAAAGAAAGGGGAATGAGCTGAAAAGGAAGCTGAAACATAAGACCAGACTTGCTAAACTGCACTACAGCGATACAGTGCCCCGATCCTGTCTCCTTCTCAGAACAGCTTAATACCTTGCATGCATGGTTTATCAGGACTGAAACTGAGGATTGGACACCAGCCAACTGTACCAGCATCCCTATACAAATCAGCATGGAGGAGCAGAAGGTCCAAGGAAAAAACCTGGGCCAGATGGGCTTAAGAGCCATGCACTGAGGGAGTGTGCAGCCCATTTGGGCCATGTGGTGTCCAGGCTTTTTCAGTTGCTTGATACATCCAGCTTTGTCCCCAGGGTGTGGAAAAAGACAACCATGATTCCTGTCCCCAAAAAGCCTTATGTCAAAGCCATGAATGATTTTAGACCCATGGAGCTCACCTCCATCCTCTGCAAAAGCATGAAGAGGGTAGTCACTTAAAAGCTCAGCACCGTGGTAAGACCAGAAAGCACGAGCACATCATCTCCAGCTCTTCTACCAACACTCACTCCTTGTCTGTTTTAGAATTTCTTATTAAAATTTCTTTTTAAAAAAATCCCTCAGTATTCAGACCTTTATTTTCCAATTAAATTGTATTTTAAAGGTAGAAAGAAAAAATAATGACATCAACAAATCACATGACATACAATCCACAAAAAAAAAGGGGGGGGGGGGGGTCAAACCAACACTTGTACAGATTATCATCATTATTTTCTTACATACACAACAATGCTTATGTAAGGCAGTCACTGAAACACACCACTAGGTTGTGCTGTAGCACTGTTTGTTGTTCTGCTGAGCCAAGCAATTCTAGCTGTTTGTCTTTCTAGCACACTGTAGTTAACAAGTGTTCAGCAGGGGGCGCCATGTTTCGCTAAATATTCTCTGTTTTCAGTGTTGTTGAAGGTCAGCAGTGCTCCTGGCAGCCCATTTTTACGAAATATATAAGTTACACTGCATTTTAACAATTAATCTCTTTAAAATACATTTCTGTGAAGAATAAAGCACGGTTTAGTCTGATTTTAAGGACTGTATGTTGAGGATTACAGCCTAAATGATCTTCAATAGTTTGTGCTCATTTCTGTGCTGCCGCCGGTTAGCTTTGTGTGCGTGCAGTAGGTAATACTGGTGTTTTCTATTTGCTGTCAACTGCATGTGTAGGGACCTGGATGCAGCCGAAGGCATCCACTTCATACCGAGTAGGGTAATGTTAATCCAAAATCGTACCTATTTTTCGTCTACTTGTGTTTGCTTATGTGGCGGACATGCCTAAGCCTTAATATGGCGGCAATGCATAAAGAAAACAATGAAGAAGACGTTCAGTTCAAGTGACTATCGGTATTAGAAGATGAGATATGGCGGCGATCGTCCGACTTCCAGTGTGAAGTCGAGGTCCTTGGCTGCATCCAGGTACTCGAGTTTATTTGTTGTTTTTGCACAATGAATGAAGGTGTAATGCCATTATTTTTGGTTTTAAAGCATACATGACATGTATTTTTTCCATCTCAGTTTATTCAGAGTAAAGAGAAACTATTAACAGTGCATGTAAAAAAAGACAAACAAAAATATTCTGTTTTCACTGTTGTTGAAGGTTGTACGTGCATGAGGAGTTGGCAATAATTAAATCCAGAGTCTCCATCACAACTACGACCCCTGCTGTCCATATCCAACACACCAAGAAACACAACGCAGAGCTACGCAAAGGTAGAGATAACACATATTTGCTAATCCCATTCATATATATCCATATATATTTGCAAGCCACCAGCGAAGCAGTGGGAGCAAATTTGAGTCAAATGTCAAGGACACCGACCTTACGATTGCAGGTGACTGATTCTACCTACTGAGCCACAGTCGGCGAGCTTTTAACCTAGGCGATTTTCTGTCACTTAAATTACACACAATGTAACTCCAAATATCAAACATCAATTCTGTGTACTAAGAATGCTCTAAATTATTTACAAACCCAAGAAGGAGGGAGATCCCTCAAAGGTGGCCTCTTTGGTTGCCCCTCTTTTGACGGGTGCTTCAACTCTGGCTTTATCTTCTAAAACAATGCCTCGTAGACCTCTGATTGGATTTGGTCAGAATCACATTACCTTCGTGATGTGCTGGTTGGCAGTAATGCTCTTCATCTGATCTTAAATAACGCACCTTACTTTGAACTGTAATTACAACCAAGAGCCCATTAGAAGCTATAATATGCTAGACTAATCTTGTTTTGAAGCGGAGATCTGTTTATGCCATTACAATGGAGATTTGTTGCGAGACCGTTCACAAACAGTAATTCTCAACTGGTTTTGCCTCAGAGACCACAACATCTTTCTTAGCGAGAAATCAAGAACCAAATCTAAAGTTTTAACTTTAGATGGAACAAAACAAGCATGTTGACAAAGCACAGCATTTGAGGTACTCATTTATCTTACCTTAGTTACCATGAAAACATGTACATAGTACATTTTTGCTGTTTCTAGAAATCTTGAGAAATCTCATTGTCATGGGAAAGCCAACTGTCTTATCTCAAGAAAACAAAATACATAAGTTGAGATCTTGAGGAAGCAGCCAAAATGTACTGGTTATCACTTTAAATGGAGTAAACTAAGATATACTTCGTGGATGTATGTTGTACATTCCCTGTCCTTGAGTTTTTTCCCAAATTTCTTGTTACAAGCATATATTCAGATTTTACTGGAAGCAGCTTCAAGACTTGCTTTTTGGTCTCATCCCACATTAAGAGAAATCACTGAACTAACACTGAATAAGGGACAGCTCACCATCACTACTTAGCTTATTATTTGAGAGGGACATGGATGCAGACAACAGACCTCAGCTTCATACTGGAAGTCAGGCGGGCGCAGCCATATCTCATCTTCTTCCAGAAGTCACTTGAACTAAACAGCGGAAATTTGTCTTCTTTGTTGTTTTCTTTGTGCATCCTGGCATATTAATGGAGGCAGGTCCACCATATAATGAAATACAAGTAGATGAAGAATATGTGGGTTTTCTGACTAAAAAGCACACCAATTACATTAAATAGTTTTTAGTGAGTTGATTTATGATCCATATTCACGTATGACTGAGCACTGACATGATGTGCAACGAATTTTCCGCAAAGTCGCAACGGAAGTGACGCCGGGTACTACGTAATACGCAAACCCCCTTAATCTGTTTATACCTGACAACGGCGTGTTGAATGGAGAAGAGAGAGAGAGAAACAGAATGGAGAAGGCTGCGCAGTGAGTAAACGACCAGCTAGCTCAGCCCAAACACCCACACAAACTCTGCGAAAACATAAAAAAAACTAACAGTTTTATCTGCTGAAGCCCGTCAAGCTAAAACAGAGTGTGACCGACCCAGGAGGAAATTGAGGGTAAATATTGGTGGAGCATTTGAGAAATGGAGGGAGCTTCATTCGGCGCTTGGGATAAATACCGATCCAGAGATGGCCGTCTTTCTGTTGAAAAGGTAAGGCATCACTCCGGACCATATAATACAATGTGGGTTTTTATGTTCTATAAACCATATGCTACATCATGTTAGCTTGCTTACGAAGATGCTATTCAAACAACAATTGCACATTGCTCATTTTGTGTTTTCCGGATAATATTGCATCTTTTTCTTGCTTCCTGACACTGGACTCCACTTACTGAGTTTATTTTTTGATACTTAAAATATCTTCAAAACATAATTTCAGCCAACTGATATCCTCGATCGAGGCACCTTTATCAGAGCTAAGCAATGTTAGCCCTGTTGCTTCTGCTCAAAAACTCAACTTCACTTACCTCCTTTGTATACATGATGCAGGTAAATCACCTTAGTCTGTGTGTGTATCAGCTGATAACCCGGAGGCTCATTCATGAGCAAGAAGCACGCTGTGGACGAGCAACCCAATATTGTTGTAGTTTGCCTAATGGCCGGCAGTGTCGCTAACACTGACATTTTTCTAATTCTTGCATAGACCCCCTTTAAATGAATTGTTACTCAACGATCCATGTTCATTTAAGAACCAATAGTGAAACAAAACTGGCCAGCTCAAAATTGTTGATCAGATAATATTAGGTACAGATACAAGAGAGTAGAACAATCAAATATTTTTGCACGAAGAGGAGTTGAAAAGACAAGCAAGTGGAGGCAATTTTTTTTTTTTAAATTTGAAAAATGTCTTCTTCTATAGAAAATTTTCAGTAGATTTAAACGGCACATGTCAGAGCAGTTTTATTCAGATGAAATGTTTAATGAACGTACACATCTGAATGGTATCACATATTTTACCGTTCATGTGAGCAGAGAAGTTTAAATATTGGATCTGAAAAAATGTTACTGTGAAAGAATTGCTCATGTAAATGCAGCTGACGTCTGATAGACACTGAATAGCTCTGGGAATGGAGGAGGGTTTTTGATTAGTTCCGGCTAAACCAGAGATCTATGTTACAACTTCCAGGCAAGAATTCGTTTCCATTTAAGTCTAAAATGTTAAGGCTGCCATTTCTCTTATTGCACCTGAAGTAGTATCGTTTAGCTGAATTGTTTCAGTTCCTCAGAGGAACTTGTGCATAATACCATAGTTATACTTGTGCTCCTGTCAGGGGCATAAACTCAAAAATTAAACTTGTTTTAATGTGATTATCTCAATTAAGATGAACTATGTTTCCCAATGCAATTTAAAAAAAAAGGTAAAAATGTCAAGCACAGTTTGGTGTTTTCTTAAGGAGAGGATGATGATGATGCAGGATTTTTGATGAAGATTGGTTTAATAATTCCTAATGTGTCTTGGATAATTAGGGAAACTAACCAGTGATTTGCTTTTTATTCATTATTGATCAGAAGTGTGGCTCAAGTTGAAATGTTTGATCTACAGAGAATTGTTGGCTATGATGCAGATATTTTTATGGAGACTGATTAATTATAAGAATACTGTTGATGAGAGCTGGTTGTCATCAGCATGTTCAAAGGATCCACCTGTTTATTATTGTCAACAAAGAACATTTTGTGTGAAAACCACCAGGACAGTACAGCTTGCGCTAAAAATGTACAACAAGCAGAAAGTAGAATCCTTAATGTAGGGAAAATCTTATCCTCTGTGCAGAGATTCTACCAATTTTAAGGACGTACCCCCTCACAACATTTCCCCAGCCCCTCAGTCTCTTCATCCCAGAGCTGAGCCTGGGTGGAGGCCAAAAAAAAAAAAGCTTATCATTAAGAATCAGCCAAAACAGCAGTGGTAATCTGAGCAGGATTAGTCGATGACGGGCCAACCCATTAACCAGGGACGGTACACAGAAAGACACATAAACAGATTATTTTGCCGGCCTAAATTAAATAATGTGATTACATCTAGAGCTTAAGGATACTCAAAACTTACACATACCAGTTTTCCAGGATGCGGAGCAGCCTTACGGAGCACCGAAGGCCACGGCTCACACTGAACATCACAATGGCAATTACCTGGGAACTGAGTGACAGGCCAAACAGACTTTTTCAGCAGACTTCGCTTGCTTACCACATTACTGCACCCACATGGGCTTCCAAGCAGAGCGATCCATCAGCAGTCGGCCATGCTACAGTAAGAGGAGACCAGCAATGGTTGGCACACCACACCAATGGTCCTGCCATGTCACTGAAAAGGCAGAATCCACCAGGAGGTGAGTGAAAAGAGAAAGACTGAGGTATGGCCACACACCTGTAAATGAAATTGCGCACGATGCTGCTCAGTATTAAGAGGATCTGATTGAAACACAAATTGAGTTTTTTGTCCCATAATGTATTTCACATTAGGAAGCTTTTGTTGTCAAAGATAGCATGGTTTTATTTTGTCAGGTCAGTATCGTATTGAGACATCCTGCACACACAATAATGGATAAATGATGTCTAACAATATTAAACAACAATAACAATATTAAAAATATTTTTGAGTACTTTATAAAATCAGAAATTTTACTTTTACCTATGTATACTTATGGCAAAGTGTTGTACTTCATTACATTTAAAAAGCATAAAATACTGAGTTAAATATTAACACTAAAAGCCCAAAACAGGAGGTCTAAGCTTTCTGCCAACATTATTAAACTAAACAAAACTAAACAACTTGGTACTTTGAGTAAAGTTCTCCTCAAAGTCAACTTTTAGCTTTTACTTGAGTAGATTCACAGACCAGTTCTTTTACTTCAACTTGAGTAAATTTTAACCAAACTAACTGTACTTTTACTTGAGTATGATAGTCTTGTACTTCTTCTACCTCTGGTAATAATCAGTGATCTGTGACAAGAAGATTTAAGACTCTATTTTTTTAAGCCATTGCAATAGAAATTAACTAACTGATTATCATCCAACTTAAGTTGTAAACTGTAAAGATTTTTTTTTTTTTTTTTCATCTTTACATTTTAATATGAATTTAAAAAAGATCTGTTGAACAACTACAGGAGCCATCAAATTATCTGGGGCAAGCTGCTGTATTAAAAGTCATATTTTTAAAGAATGCTGCCCTCTAATGAAGGAACTACAACTGACAGTATTCAACAATTGTATTAATAAATCAGTTAAACAGATTTTGTGAAATTTGGGTAGCTGTGTGTGTTTCTACCTCTTTGAAATGACTAGTGGACTCACTAGTATGTCCTTCAAATCATTTACTCTACCGCTCTAAGCATTAAATATGTGTATTTTCAATTATTAAGAGTAATGCTCTATAAGATGTCTATAAAATGACTCCATTTACTGAATTAATATTATAAAAAGAACAAAAATAATAAATTGGAACAAAGCTGTATTTCATTTTGGTCATTCTTTGTTGGAAAAAAAAATTGGTTTTGTTTGGAGTTATACTGCTGTCACCCCAATTATTTGTAGTTTTTTGAAAATTAATTTGTTATATATTTTAATATAAATCTGGCTAACAACAATGAACCACAGTATGTGAAGATATGGAAGGGCTCTTTGGGCCTCTTATTTACATCCAAATACATTAAGTTTGTGAACAATCCACGAGCACCTGCTACCATGAAACACTGAATGATCAGTAACTTTCTCCAGTCTTCTGGGGGCGGGTTTAAGGGGTTACAGTGTCACTTCCAGCAGTGGTCTTTATTCGACTCCAATCAACACCAAAACATCACAACAGTAGCCTACAGCGTAGAGTTTCACTTGCTAAAAGACACATGAGTCACTCTACTCTTTCACAGTTTTTACTGTCCCTACTGAAACTAAGACAGGTAGGAACTAATGTCCACAACAATAGAAGGGGACATAGCGTAACTTAAATGTTACATGTGTAAAAATAAATAACATTTTGAGTAGTGAATGAAAAAGTAAATTTATGAGATAAAAAATCAGAAATTATGAGAGAAAAAACAAAATCATGAGATAAAAAATCAAAGTTGTGAGATAAACAGTCGAAACTATGAGATTATAAAGTCATTATTATGATACAAAGTCTAAATTATGGGATAAAAAGCCAAAATTATGAGATAATAAAGTCAGAATTATGATATAAAAATCAATTTATGAGATAAGAAATTGAAATTATGATAAAAAAATCTAAATCATGAGATTAAAAAAAAATCAAACTTATGAAACAAAATGTCAAAATTGTGAGAAAAAAAGTCAAAATTATGAGATTATAAGGTCATTATTATAAGCTTAAAAGTTGAATTTATGTGATAAAAAGTCATAATTATGAGATAAATGGTCAAAATTATGGATAACAATTTTTATCTCATGATTATTACTTTTTAACTTATAATTGTGGCTTTGTATCTCATAATTATAACCAT
Organism: Cheilinus undulatus; assembly: GCF_018320785.1. Lineage (NCBI taxonomy): Eukaryota > Metazoa > Chordata > Actinopteri > Labriformes > Labridae > Cheilinus > Cheilinus undulatus. The sequence continues at coordinate 15,964,344 of NC_054867.1, forward strand.
TTATCTCATAAATTCAACTTTTTCTCTCATATTTATGACTTAGTGTTTTTTTCTCTTAAAGAATTGCTAACTTTACTTTCTTTCACATTTTTTCTTTTTATTTGGCGTCGATGGGCTTCCATATATCTCAGTTTACCAGAGGATCTTGTAAAACATAGTGCAGACTTTTACCGATAGCATTTATTTGCAAAATTGCATCTCTGGATGTGGACAGAAAAACCTGACAAAATTCATCTCTGAATTATTTGAAATTTATTGTCATTTAATATCAACCTTTGATAACTAAATATCTGTAGTTAATACCATTTTTGCATACAAACATTTTAATTTGGATTTTTGAACAACCTTAAACTGAGGGTGATATACTGTCTGTTTGGATACAGACCTTATATTTTTAAAAGGTAATGAACTTTGGGTATACTAAAGGTTAGTACGTGAATTTAATTTAATAAAAAGGAAATTTTGATGAATTGTAAATAAAAAGGGGAACCATAAGAGTGAAATATTTCATATATGCTTTTTTTTTTGTCATTTATTAACGTTTTCCACCTTAATCTCTTGTGTTGTTGCAATGCCAGAATTTTATTTAGTACTATCTTATGTTATCTTAATAGAGATGCAGGTGTTTTCCAACACTGAGCTGTCTGAGAGATTTTAAATTGAAATTAGACATAAAGGTGGGCTTGTGCACCTATTTTTTTTTTCCTTACTGTGGTTGCACTGGCTGAACAAAAGTGTGCTGAAAGGGACAAATAAGAGTGCAATTAAAAAAGGAAGGCAGTAATTTTAGAACTATGGATTAATTGTGATAAATGCACTTAAGGGTATTACACAAGGTTTCCCTGCACTGCAAGTTTTCAGACTACCCTCCTCTATTTCTTCTAAGCTTTTACAAACTGTGAAGTCTTTCCAATAAAAATTTTCCTCTGTGAGGTGTATTTACATCACAGTAAACCACCCTTATTTATGGATGAATTCACATGTTGAAGGAGGAAGACATTTAAAACAGCGACACCTCCTGGCTTCATGCTGCAGAAGATCCCAGAATGCTTTAAAGCTGTCTGATGGGATTGGGTCTGAATCACATTACTTCCATGCTGTGCTGGTTGGCAGTAATGCTTGTCAACAGATCTGGAATAAGGAACCTCACTTTGAGCTGTAATTAAAACTTAGAGCTCATTAGATGGCACAATATGCTAGACTAATCTTGTTTTAAAGTGGAGATCTGTCCACTCCATAACAATCAAGATTTTTGTGAGACCTTTCACAGATACAGTGGTTTTCCACTGGTCCAGCCTTGGGATCCAACACAACCTCAGTTTGAAGCAAGAAATGCTGTTAGGATTCAATAATCAATTTGCATTAGACTGAATCAAATTGTTCTATATTTTAGTGAATAGTCTGTTAATCCGATTGTGGCCTTGGGATGGAGATTCAGATAAGATCACCTTCAAAGACGAGATTCACTCACCCAACAGCTGGTGAGGATGATGTTAAGGTAAGCTGCTATGATTTTCTGCCTAGAGGAGCGTATGAACTCTTCTGACTCTAAGTGATGCTATAAGAGGAGTGAGCTATTATTACTAGTAATTATTTTATTAAGAAGAATACAACAAAAATGAGTGATACCTGTGAAATTCTCAATCATATTAATATGATCTTGCAGTGTTATTCGTCCTTCTCCTTGATGCGTTTATGAGGTGGACCAGTACTGCACCATGGTACTCTTCCTTGGCCCTGGCATGGATGCTGTGCTTTGGCACACTATAATTATGGTTACAGAAATAGAATGCATGCCTCTATAGAATCTAAATGTTTCTTACAGGTTATTACATAACCCAATTTTCTTTTGTGTCTTTGTAGTTTATATCATAATACTAAGAATTAAAAATAATTAACGATTATTTTTGACATGTGTTCCAGACTAGGATCTCTGTCATTCCAGCACTGACCACCGACATCTACACTGTACCCTGGTCAACCTGCACAAGGCATGCTGGCAGCAAGAAGCCCAGCTCAAAGTTGATGGATCCTTGGAGTAAACACCGTTTTGCAAACCACAAAAAGGTAACACCAACCAAAGAAAAGTTCAACCACAAAAAAGGGAAAATATCCCAAATGTGTCTCCTTTTAGGGAGGTATCCTGCCGACAATGCCAGAATGTAGTGGCAAGAGACAAGAGAGGGTTTCAGTCTAAAGGAGAAAGAATTGTATATCACTAAAAGAAAAAAGTATCAATACCCAAAGAAAAAGAACACTAAAAACACTAAATCCCCAATATAAATTTTAACATGAACAAACATAGCCAGTTTCCACCATTAAAGATTCATTCATTTCTAAGGAGAGGTTTTATGGTTGTAGAGGTCTTCTCTAGTTTTAAAAGATTTCCTTTTAAAGTTTTAAAAGATTTTCCTTTCTACTCTTTAGAACATTGACACTGACTGCATCCTCTCTGCCCACTCTCATGGCTCGTGCTTGTTAGTGGTGGGGGCTCTTCCTCACTCAGTCAGCAGCAAACTGGTTGAGGGGCTACGGTTGCTCCAGAGGTGAGGTTTTACATCGAGTTCTTGTTGTATAACACAGCTTGTGTTTGCAAAGAGCGTATCTGTAGTGATTAGTGCAGTAGTCGAGTCACCAAACTTCGAGTCTGAGTCTCGAGTCCCAAATGTTCAAGTCCGAGTCACCAAACAAAAATCAGAGTCGAGTCCAAGTCGAGTCCCCTTTACCTGAGTCCAAGTCGAGTCCCCTATAGCCATGTTCAAGTCCTAGACGAGTCGCTAGTACCTAAAACACAGAGCAAAATTATTTTAAATTAGCCTATTTAACATTTTGAAGCCATTCCAGCTCCAAGAGAGTCCCCCAAATCAGGACTCGAGTACAACACTGGTAGTAAATACTTAGAAGTTGTTATGTAGTATACAAACCATGAAATTCATGGACAGAGGTTTGCAAAGTTCATGTTATGCGTTATCTGGCACTACTATCTTACCTGTCATCTCCATCTGGCACATTTACATCCAGCAGCCAGGTCGTCATAAAATAAATTTGCAAATTAGGTTGTGTAAGCTTCTAAAGTTTTACGTTTTTAGATTAACTTTATGGCAAATTCTGCTCAAGTTATTATCCATCTTTCTCTCTTGATTGCCACCTTCACTGTCTTGGGTCAGAGGGATTATTTATTGACATGTTATGCGTGGAACCAATGTAAAAATAGTATTTTATTATTTTTATTATTCAGACTGACACGAATGCCCTCCCCATCTGACCCCAACCAAGCACAGAAAGAGAGAGCTTTGTGAAGGGAAATGCCACTCAAACAACTCAAACTATGAACTGTTCTGCCCATTTCCATCCCTCGTAAGTGCAGCCTGTTAAATGCCACTGTAAAATGGCCCTACCGGCCCTTAAACTGGCCCGGTCCACCTGAGATGCTCCCGGTTCTCAAGATTAGCTGTTCCTGGCCTGCTACTCACCAACAAAAACAGAATATGATTAAAGCACCACCAACAGGGGACTTAATTACTATTTCAAGCCCTCAACAGCTGGTCAACAGAGAAAAATTAATAATTAAAACAAGCCATGAAGTGCAACACATTACAAACTGATAAAGACAACCAATAATGAAAATAAATTACAAATCAAAACAAATGCAAATGAACTTAACAGAACAAAATACAGGAAATAAAGAGAGTGTTTTTTCTAAGGAAAATTATTTTAGAATAGTATGTGGCCTTTAAGAATGGGAGAGTGTCAAAGCAAAAAGGCTGGGCCAAAACAGAAGAAGTAATCTGGCTGAGATCGCTGATGACTAACCAGACCTCTAAATAGGACCTCCAAAGTCAGATGCATAAGCATGTTGTTTAGTGAATTAAATTATAGAACTAAACCTATCATTATCAGTTATTTAAAATCATTCATAGCAGTTTTTCGGGCTGCAGCCTCAAAAAATTAGCAAGAAGTGAGTGGCATACCAAATGGATATACAGAAAACACAGGCAGACATGAAATTACACCCAGATGGGCTTTGAGCAGCACAGCCATTAAAGTAAGTGGGCATCATGCCACCAATATACAGGAAAAAACATGTCTTTGAGGTCATTATGTGTCTTTACGTATGTGCCTGAGTCATAAGCAGAATTTTAAGTATGTCTGGTTCTCGATTCTTATACTGCAAAAACACTCACAGCAGGGAAAATGGGAAGAAGCAATTTTCATGTAATTCTAATTTTTGGGTCAACATGAATACAAGGCTTTGCTTAATTAGAGTGTGAAGTTAGACACACATGAGATTTGTGCTTTTTTTCTTTAACAGTCAAAATACTGCTGATAAATTTCTGATGTCACATATTTCCCTGATGGTAGGTCTGCAATATCAAATATTTTTGTGAGATAGAAAATGAAATTATTTAAAGCAGTTGGACAGAATCATATCCCCTAAGATCAGCTTAGATGATTCTGGAAAAGAATCAAGACAAATGGCATAAAAATCAAACATTTTTAGAGAAGCAGACCATCAGAGTGAAGAAGCTGCTGTCGAAAGACATTAACACATTAATCTTCCATTTTCAGGAGTGAATTCAGAAAGGCTAGGTTAGGCCAAGTTAGCTTTACAATTAGTGTTTTTTAAAGTTGGAATTTGGAAAACATCTGTGAATTTAAGTGAGCTTTCATCTCACTGTTAATACTGTACTAACATTTGAGACCTTGAATTAAAATAACAATGGGGAAAAGCAACAGGACTCTTTAAAAGCATCTAGGATGCTAATTAACCTTGTGGTCTGGTCTCGCCCCATGTGCAGAAGTTATAGTCTGCTGGGTTGGTCGCTACCATTCATTTTATTTTTTGTGTTTGTGTATATTTTTTAGAACCACACAATAACATTGCAATGGAAGTCTTTGTCAACATGCTTTGCTTTTATTTACTTGTTTTTTTTCTTTTTTCTTTGCAAGAAACCTACAATTTTGCTAAAAAAAATGGATACAAAGAAAATAGGTGCAATCAATATTTACTGTACAAATGACAATGGTTCTCAGTTTCTTCCAAAAGGGAGAGCATGGAGGTTTATGCAGGAGCCACAGAGGACACCTCTGTCTTTGATGATGATGAGACTTCAGAGCTTTCATCCACTTCTTTGCCAAAAAGCTTCATGATGCATTCACGGAACTGAAAGACACAGAAGGATGAACATATACACTAAAACGGAATAAGACATTTGGTTACTAATGTGTTGGTGTTCTGCCCACCTGCCGGTTCATGAAGACATATATAATTGGGTTGTAGATGGTGGCGCTCTTGGCGAAATATGCAGGCATGGATGCAGCCAGAGGATGGAAAGCATAACCAGGGTAAGCTGCAGCATAGCAAGCCATGTAGGTGTAAGGTCCCCAGCAGAAACAGTATGCAAAGATCATGACAACCACCATCCTGGATACTTCTTTCTCAGCTTTCTGGGTTGACTCTGATTCCTTCTGCTGCATGGCGACCTGTAATCAACAAATCAACACAGTGTTGGACTCGACCAGGCTGGGGTCAAATGAATGACAAGTATAGGACTGCAGTTAAAATGTCTTACAGCACGTATAGCCATCAAGACAGCAAGGTAGCAAAAGACAATAATCCCCAGGGGAATAAAACAACATGTGATCATAAGTGCAATCATGAAGGACTGGGTTCCAAGGTCATCTCTTCCACTGAATACATCAGGTCCACAGGAAGTCTTCAGTCCATGAGGCCAGTACCTGATTAAAGAAAAATAGAAAGGTTAACAACTTTTTCTGACAATGTCTGGATTTGGAAGTTAAAAATAGAGCATTGTTTACCTGCTCCATCCAAAGAGTGGGGGAGCACACCACCCTGCTGACCAAACCCAGGTAAACACGATTCCAATTGTGGCCAATTTGGCATCAAACTTGATATTTCCAAAAGGTTTACACACAACAAACCATCTTTCCCAGGAGATTACAGTCAAAGACCAGAGACCTACAATACCTGTGCAAGAGAACAGAAGACTCAGTTACAATGGTGAACTCACAGCCTGATCATATATATCTCTAAAAATAGTGTCCAAAATCGTTTTAATCAAACCTAGAAACTCTTTCCACTTACCACAAGTTGCAACAGTGAAGCCCTCAAGCATGCACATTGGATGTCCGAGAATGAAGTACCCAAAAATCTGGTTGCATACACTGATGGTGCTGGCAATAAGTGTCTCTCCAAGATCTGCAACTGCAAGATTGACCAAGATCCAGTTCAGAGGATGGCGGAGTTTCTTAAACTTTGCTGTGGCCACTATGACGAGACCATTGGTGAAAGATGAGACGACCACCACCATCAACATCCAAAGTGTTGCCAGGTTATACACCCATCGTGGAGCAATGTGGTAATTGGGACCCTCAAAGGGATCTGAGGGAAAGGTAAAACAAAAAAGAAAGAGTTCAATGATGTAAATAATGTTTTAGAATAAAGATTTTTTTCCTCAAAAGTCAGTGTTGTCTATTTTGTTAAGTCTAGAAGCAAAATCTTAAGTGAGATTACATGAATCAGATATCATCTCTGTCAAACAATAAAAAATAATTTGAACTGATGCCTTTTTTTCCATCTCTTATTATCTTACATAAAAACATGATTAATCAGCTTGACTCTGAGTTGACTTCAGTAGCTGTAAAAAGTTTGGAGGCAGGCTGTTGGATTATATTGTAAGCCATGTATTTTTTATAGAATCCTTGAAATAACTTTTTTTTCCAGCAAACCAGTGAGCTCTACTGATTTTGTGATGTGTGATTATTTATATGTTTTCCTTCTTGTTTTAAACAACAGGCAAAATTCTTCTTAAATGGACTCAGCTGTATATTTTTTGAATCATTTATGTCACCCCAAGTATACATCCTGTGTACTTTGAATTCATACATAGGTACATTTCTATAAAATCAACTTCTTTTGACAAAAAAAGACTGGAATAACTATTAAAAAATATAATGTGGTTGTAATTAACAGTAGCCATTGGAAAACAATTTGCAGCTGTTTTGGGTTATACAGTTGTCAGTCCAGTTATTTGCAGTTTTTTTTTTTTTCATTATCGCTATTGTTGAAACTCCAACAAAATGACTGATGGATAAAAATTAAATACCGTACCTCTGGTATTGTTTGAATTTGTGTACACGAAGACACTTCCTCTTGTTGAGTCTTCATAGTGCCTCCTGGCAGCAAAAGATGCTTTTCCCCACTCTTCAGCCATTCTGTGTTTATAGGAGGTCCCACCAGTTGGCCTCTCTTGTCACCTCCTTCGCTGACTGGTGCCTCAGCTCTCACTTAAGCTTTTATACCTATGCTTCATAGATGTCTGATGGGATTAGATCAGAATCACATTACCTCTACTGTGGGCACTGGTTGCCAGTGATGCTCATCAGCAGATCTGGAATAAAGAACCTTACTCTGAACTGCAATTAAAACCAAGAGCTCATTAGATGACACAATATGCTCTACTAATCTTGTTTGAAAGCGGAAATCTGTTTACTCTATTACAATAGAGATAAGTTGTTAGACCTCTCGCGAACACAGTGTTTCTCAACTGGTCTAACCTCAGGACCCATCGCCACCACTTCATTGAGAAATCACTACCTACATTTCACCCCAAAAGTTTCAACCATTCACACTGATTTAACGCTTCAGTATGAGACTAGATCTGAAGGCTTTTAATCAGGGGTGTCAAACTCAATCACAGCAGGGGCCGGATTCTGAATTGAGGTCAAACCTGAGGGCCTAACAGGGTCAACATTTAACCATAAACTGTCATCCTCATTTTCACCAGCAATAAATAACAGGGGGAATAAATTTCAATGACGATAAATGATTTTGAGATAGAAGAAGAAGTCAAAATTATAAGTTTAAAGGCTCAAAATCTGAGATAAAAAGTCAAACTGATTTGTTCAAATGGGCAAAACACAAATTGAAAGTCAAAATGTTTTGAAAAGGAAACTGCATGAGAGAAAAAGTTGAAACCATGAGTTTTAAGAGTCAAAACATGACATAAAAGTCAACATCATGAGTTTTAAAGATAAGAATATGAGTTATATTTTTAACTTGTGAATCTAAAAGGTCAAAATATGGGCATAAAAGTCAGAGTTAGGAGTTTAAAAGGTCAAAATATGACCTAGATTTTAAAATTGTGAATCTCAAAGGTCAAAAATGATAAAAAGTCAAAATTGTGAATAGAAAGGTCAAAATATTAAACTAAAAGCCACAACATAAGCTAAGGTCATAACAGTGAGACTAAAAATTGAATATATGACATGAAAACGCAAATGATTTTGTTTGCCACATTTTTCTAATTATTTGTACTCTTTACTTTCCACAACTTCTATGACTTAACAAGGATATTTTGAGTCATCCGGGTTAAGTTTACATTTTTATACTGGAGGAAATCTGCAGGCCTTACACCACTGGGCCAGTTTTGTTAAAAAAAACATGATATGATTTTGTGGACCGAGTTTAACTGTACCACGGGCCAGATTTGGCCCCCGGGCCTTGAGTTTGACACCCCCGCCTTAAATGATACAGCTGTACCTTACCATAAACCCAGATACCTCTGTTATGTAGGAGTGTGCAGTAAAAAACTCTGCTACTAGAGGTTGCAGTCTCATGAAGAGCACCATTCTCCTTGCATTTTTTTATGCCAAGAAAAGCTTTCAGTGTGGTTCTTAGCTCTTCAATTAATAAAGAAATGCTGTCCAGTTCTGATAAAACTGCCACTGCAGCCTACCAACAAGCTAATCGCTACAGCGGCAGGCATGGTATACCATCTTGCTGTACAACTAAACCCTGCTCTAAACTATATCAAACTCATGATCAGGCCAGTTGTGGGAAGAGCACAATCATACCTTATACCAAGAGAAGCTCTCTGCTGTTCTTTGATCTCCCTTTCAAAAGTAAATGTAGGGGCGCTGGTGGCCCAGTGGTTTAAGGTACGCTTGATGTACACTGTCGGCCCTGGTATGAATCCGGCTTGTAGCAGTGTCCTGCACGTTCCAAGGTTCTGGCACCTACACCGTGACAGGAAGAGTTTACTTAATAAATTCTAGTAAACTAACTTTGCAAAGCAGATGCATACACCTGTTTCTTTGTTTTTCACTGGCGAATCCATCTTGCAAAGCTCCCATCTGAACCGTTTGGGCCTGGTTAAAAAGTGACAGGACCAATCAGCTACGAGGGGCAGTACTTTCAGGCGCAGCAGAGTCGTGACATAAACAAGCAGCAGCAAGAGCTGGTGCAGTTATGGAGGAAGAGATTAGCGTGAATGCTGCTAAAGCGCCAGTTTTATCAGAACTTGACCACATTTCTTCGTTAAAGGAAGATCAAAGAACAGCAGTGAGTTGTTTCCTTTAAAAAACGACAAAAGTTGAGTACTTACATGTCTATAGTCGGCATGTTTCGTGTTATTCCTTAGTAGCTGCTTAGTAGTAACAGCTTGCTAGTGGCTACGTCACATGCTTTATTGCTCTGATTGGCCCGTAGAGATGTGACAGACAGAACGTTCACCCAATCATACTCTGAGGATTTTTCAAAGCCTCTGCCTTTTCTCAAATGTTTCCTATTGAAGCTTTCCCAGATGGATGTGTGAAACAAATCCATCTGGCGTGTCAGGTTACTAGTAAACCAGTTGCCCTATAAAAGTTGGTAATGGAAAATGAAAACTTGTGTTGAATTACCTGAATAAAATAACTTTAAATCCTCACAGAGCTACACTTTTTACTTAATTAAAAAAAAAGAGTGTGCATTGTTCTTCTTATTAAATTTAATCCAGTTTTCACATAAAAATACATTACACACTTAAAGAATGTTATGTCGTCAGCTTTAAAGTTGATGAAATTTAAAAAGCCTTTGCTGTTTTAATAAAATAAATTCCATTTACTTAGATATTAGAGAAATTGACAATCAATATGTTAACATTACAGTGGCAGTACACTTCTGAAATATGTAAGTAGTTTTGTGTTTTAGGTGAGCTTTCACATAATATTACACAAATATTTACATCTCTAATGATCCTGAGTCATGAGCTTCAAATTGTACCAAAATAATTCCTGACAGTGAGTCCTGAGATCTAAACAGTTTAAGGTTTTTACAGTTTGAGGGTTTTACCTTCGAATAAAGAAGAAAGTCTTTTCATGATTGGATAGTTCAGGCACAGGGCACACATCAGTCCATTCAAACAGCCAGCAGGTACTATATGGGGCAGGTTGTCCAGGTGAGCCTCCCTACACCTCATCAAAGGTTACCTCTACCTTATCAGTGAGATCCTAAGAGAAAGAAACAGAGGACACATTCAGTTAGACATTTGATTTCAAAATAAAATAATTCAAACTGTTTAGAATGAATAATACCACATAATATGTAAATGTCAATGTACACAGTTATTAAAAAATAAAAATGAAATTAAAATAGATAAATACTTGCAGCCTGCATAATTTCCAATTGAGTTACTTACCGAGTACGTCCTCAAAAAAAATACCTTGATGGCTCTAGGCTGGGCTCTGGGAGATGGACAGAGATAAAAACACAAAGTTTCATAAGGATGCTTTTAACATAAACTCCAGAACCTTTCCACATTTTTATGTCCACCTTCTCAATTTAATTAGACAAGACAGGAATTACACAAGAAGATTGTTACAGCATACCTTGCGGTCATGACCAAAACTCAATGATTCTAGTCCATTGCACTCAAAAACACTCACACATTCAATTATCTCTGAAAATTTGTAGAATTTACCCAGAATTTCTAAGTATTGCTATAAACAGTTGACTGGAATATCCAGCAGAAATGAAATATCGTAAACCGTATTTTCAAACAGAAATTACCATTGTGATGCTGTATGAGCCAGGTGATGTGAGCAAAAAGATCGACTGTGGTCTGTAGCATTTATATTTATATTAATAACATATGAAGGGAAAGAGAGCCGTTCTTGAACAGATATGCTAAATGGCACAGAACAATACTGATACATTTACATAACATTAAGACACCTTAAGTTATGAGCAGATGGGATGGCTAAGCGGCAGTGACATGACCATAGGATCACACAGTACAGGGTTTGATTCCAGCAGAGTCTGGAAAATTTGTTTTATTTATTTATTTATTTTTTTCGCTGGTGACTCTTATGTGCTGCTCAGAAATTTAATCACTCAGGCCAGGAAATATGCAGATCTTGAAAATTTGCTTCAATGTGAGATCAAAAATACCGACCCAGTGAAATATTAATTTCAGTCCATGACAGTTTGCACCAAATAGTCATCTCAATATTTGGATTATTTGCTCTGACATCATGCCGATGGTTCCATCAGCCATCCTTAAACAGAAAATCACTCTGCAGTCCCGTGAGTAAAAGAATCCCAACATAAAAACTTCATTGATAGCTACATTTCTTTTTTTTTTTTTTAAAGATTTATTTTTGGGCATTTTTGTGCCTTTATTTGATAGATGAGGACAGTGGATAGAGTCAGAAACAGGGACAAGAGCGGGGGAGAGACATGCAATAAGGGCCTCAGGCCTGATTTGAACCCGGGCCGTCCACATACATGGGGCGCGCCTTTAACCACTAGGCCACCTGCACCCCAATAGCTACATTTCTGCTGTGGGCTACCAGAGAAAACTCTGAAATTCGGGACCTCAGAGTCACCTGGCTCTTTGTAATGCGTTGATCCTGCACCTGGAGCACAAAACGCTGCCAGTGTGATGTCTCCATCTCCAGTGTACAGCAAGGAGGGATCCACTATTTAATAAAAAATATACTCCGTCAGACAGAGAAACTTTCTATTCATTGGCTCAGCTAAACTATATATTAAGTTGAGCTTTGAGGTTTGACCTGTGCACCACCAGCCTTTCACTTAAAATATGAATAATAACAGTATAATATGATAGCATTTCTCCTTTCAGGTTGACTTTATATAGAGCCTTTATTAAGTCTAAACCGCTGCCTTCTGTGTGATGCTTATGCAATGAGGAAGGCAGCCTTGCCTGTGAGCCTGCGCTGGATCCATAAGGGCAACAGACCCAGCTCTTACCCTTATGGATCCAAGTACACATTTGCGGATCATGCGCATCAGAAGTGTTGCAAAAGTCACGTGCATATGACAGCCAATCGAGAGCCAGGTTTCCGTTGTAACTGATGGCTTGTGAGGTTTTTGACAACCTGAAGCAAAAAAAGTAAAAAAAAAAATGGTCTACAGATTTTGCAAATTAGTGCACACACTTGTGGATCTTTGTACAAATGTGCAAATCTGCACACATTTGCAGATCTTAAAACACATTTGTGGATTTGTGCACACATTTGAAGGTTTACCTGCGCATTTGTAAATTTGTACACTTTTGTTAATACTTCAGCAACAACAATAATAACTACATACTAGGTGCTTAATTTCAAACACTTGTGGCTGATTGAAACACCCAAATTTAACTGTATTAACAGCTGTGGCAGAGTCTTTTTGTGCACATAGTGTAGACAAAGCACTTAATAAATTGTGTTCAACAGTGTAAAATAATCTGTGTTCTTTTGACATTAAGACTATTTTGTAAAGTTGTAATGACAAAACACTCAGCCAACCTTTTCCACTTTGATTAATGATATAAATTTAAAAATAGATTCCTAATTATTCAAATGGTTGTCCAAGAAAACTTTAGCAGTGAAATGCTCCGAGACAAATTATTATGAATAATCCTGCAAGTCAGATATTTTTAATAAAATGATGCTTCCTAATCAAATAAATGAGATGACCAATATCCAGTAGGGTAATATTTTACAGCATATAAATGAGCTTTACAGGATTTATTAGTTAGTTGTGATGGAAGGTGTTCTTGCTTGCATGAAATGATAAAAACTACTTTTTAAAGAAATCAACAGTGGATTTTTTCAAATAATATAACATGTCACACATAAATTTTGTGTATTTGGAATTAAAATAATAATAATAAAGTTTCAAAATTTGATTAAAAAATGCCTTAAATCAACAGATTTAAATCATGGAAAGACCATAAATAGTAAAATATGGTTGCAACTGATTTTAGTGGTCCTTTACTGGAATACAGTTTTGCACCTGTGGTACCTGTGTCGTTCCACATATTGGTTGGTTTTTCTTCACTATTACTGTGAATGAAAGGCCTTCTAAATTGTGGACAAACAAAAGGAGATCCCAACTGGTGCTTCAACCCTGACATTGGCTTTTATACCTATGCTTTACAGACGTCTGATGGGATTGGGTCAGAATCACATTACCCTCATTGTGTGCTGGTTGGCTGTAATGCTCATCAGCGGATCTAGAATAAGGCACCTTACTTTGAACTGCAATTAAAACTAAAGAGCTCATTAGATGACACAATACGCGAGACTAATCTTGTTTTAAGATTTGAGATTAGTTGAGACCTTTAACGAACACAGCGCCTCTACACCGGCCTATCCTTGGGACACCATCGCCGCCTTTATGAGAAATCCTGACTCAGATTTCTGAACTTTCAACAATTCTAATTCATTTGATGAAACATATACTATATGATTCAGGAAAGAGACTAGACAAAAAACATGTTAAAGTAAGTTATTACCATCAATGCACTTAGAAAATTGGACATATTTGTTGGGTTTCTCAGTCATTGGGTTTTTTGGCCTTTTTTTTCACAAGACACTCTCTGCTAAGGCTAATCAGACCTGGTCCAAGTCCCTCCCTTTCAGGCTCCAGCTGGGGTCTTTTCTCCTTATCCAAAGCTTCTGGCTGCAGTGTTCAGCCGTCCCTGATGTCTCCCTTATGTTTTGCCTCCAAGTGTACCTGCCTTGAGAACAACTTACGTACCTGAGGATGGCTTGAGCTGAGCACAAGGGGTATATGAAAGAGCTTCACCCAGCCACTAGTTGAAATTTTTGAGCGCAGGAAGGATGCAATATGTTGCTCTAAGTATTAAGCTGATTCTACTTAACAATCCTTCCAGCTGATCTTCCTTTTTCCATTTCACACACTGCCCCTGTCAGGCCTGGTGAGACAGCCTCAGCACATCTTCAGCCTCCTCCTGATGCTGAACTTCCAGAACCACCAACTTTCTGATGGGATTGCCTTGTTTCACAAGGGTCTGTCTCAGCCCTCCTTGTCCTTGCTGAACATGGCCAACATGGTCAGAATGTTGGAGTGCTGCCTTAGCCTGTTGTATGGCTTCTTTTGGTGTATATTTCTGACCTGTTGTTGTTAATGCTGGGGCAACAGACTTTAGCCCAAAACATGAGCCGCCATCTGACGTGTGTCCAAACAGTCACCCTCATTATTTTTAATCCACGAAACCACACTGCAACCTGACACAATGCAGCAATTTACACCACTGCTCTTTTTTTTAGCCTGGCTGGCCACACCAGGTGAAGTGTTTGAGAGAACATCTATTTTATACAGCTCGGCTGCTGAGTAGCAGCTCTGTTTGATACCACAGAAGAATAATTTCTTCTTTTGTTCATAGTATAGAATAAATAAGAAGCCTTAGCCTCCTGCAAATACCATTGCTCGTTTTTTTCAGCTGTTTTTTCATCCAGTGAGGTGGGCAAGCCCTGAGTGGGCTCGCAACCCTGGTATCAAGAAACCTGGCACGCCAGATGGATGTGTTTCAACAAACTGCATCCACAATCAGGTTGTTGAGTCAGGCTTTTATTATTGTGGCAACTGTAAACTCTTTGCCATAGACAAATGTTTGTCAGCTGAAATTAACTGATTTTTAATCGTAATAATGCACTTTCTTTTCTTTCACCCTCTGAGCTCTAGGCTAGACTTAGACCTATGGTCTTTAAAAGCTTATAAAACAACCCTATGGTGTACGATCAAGCTCTGACCATCTTTTTTTTTTTTTTTTTTTTTTTTTTTTTAAACAAAATGGACCTTGAGAATATGTGTGCTGCAGTAATGTAAGTTGATTAAAAAGTTGTGGGTCAATGGAGACAAAAGAAAAACTAAACAGAAATTAAGATCAATTCTTATGTGTGACACACAGCCAACAATAATGACAAAGACTTCTTTTGCACAAACTTGTTCTCCCATCTCTTGGGGACCAGAAAGTGAAAAAAATCATCATGTTAACATTTTCACATATTTACAAAGAAGTTCTTAAACTTTTTTTATATTGGCTTATTATGAGCCGTTATTCAAAGCAGTTCCTCTGCAGTGACTCAGAGGGCAACATAACAGGCTCTCAATCTCTCTTCCTCATCATTATGAGCTACTCAGGCCTTCTCCTCCAGCCTCTAAGTGTGAATAGACCTACACTGTTTGGCATGATGCAAGGATGGAACAGCCTGTCAGTGGTTGTCAAAGCCCTCGTTACAAAACAATATGGTGGAAAGCCGGTAGTGGCAGAAACAATTGAATGGATTAAAAAATGAATAAAAAGATGTTCTACGTTGGAATAACTGGTGTGGATTTATTCTTTATAGACCCCGGAAAGTCACCCAAGTTCCAGGCTCACTAGAAAAGCCTCAAAAGCTACGATGGTAAGGATAGCATCCTTACAACCATAAAATGGAAGGCTATCAGAGAAAAAAAGTAAATGGCTACGATTTATGGTTCAAGAGGTATTTAACTTTAAATAACCTGTGTCCGTGGTGTCTCAGAGGGTTAAAGGTCATTTGAGATTAACAGGTCAAACCAGGTGATTGTTGGTGTAAAAACCGAGCAGTTTACTGGTGTTACTCTTTGAGTCTTCCTCCTTATCTCATGACCAACATTTAGGTGGTTATGTACTGGTTAAGGCGTAGGTATATTGGTGCATAACTCTCCCTGTGTTTCTGCTGAGAGTTAGTGTCGAGTCGTTACAAAGGCTACAGATTGCAGCGAAAACATGACATAGAGTATGTCTATAGCAGGGGTCCTCAATTAGTTTTTCCTCGGGGCCAACGTTTTTCAAGGACAGAAAGCTGAGGGCCAGACATGATTTCTTCAATGTTCATATATATATATATATATATATATATATAGCCATACTGTGTGTGGGTATATATATATACCCACACACAGTATGGCTTAATTAGCTACACTTTAGACAGAGGATTTATTTGCAAGTAATCTAAACAGGTCAGTCATGCTGTCCTTGTATCAGGTGGCAATTTTTTTTGCATTTTTAACGTTTTTAAGACCCACTGATGCTAAATTTACAAGACTGGAATATTAAGTAGAAACATTTATTCAGCATGATGTTTATGGCTTTAAAATGGCAACCTGTTGTCAACAATATCTGATCAGACCCTTAGATTATTTCACCCGACCTAGGATGAGTGCAGAGTCCAGAAAGAGAGTCTTCACCTCACCTACTGAGTGAAAACTTGACTTAAAAGCATATGTCTGAGCCTCACCAGACATTATAATGCATGTCCGTTCTCTCTGAATTCCCCTGACATCCCTGCATCATGAAGTAGCGCATCTCCGTGTGTAATTATGTCTGTCAGTGCTGCACCAAGACCAAAAATGCTGATCCCTAATGTACAGCCTGTGTCCAGGTTAGGAATACATTTTCATTTATAAACAGTTTGTTTTATTGTTATGAGAGTAATTTTTACAATTTTTTTACAAGACCTACATAGGATTTATAAACTATGTCCCGTTTAAACGTTAATGATCGAGACCATAATTGCACATCTTGTTGACACAAAATTAAATTGTATGTAAATAAATGTAGTTGATATTGGTTTGGCATTACAGATTCTTTATAATGAGGGATTTGATCAGGCCGACATTGAGCTGAATCACCAAAGCGAGATACAATGTCTGTGTTTGGAGCCGACGGACAATTATGCAGGGAAAGTGTTTGCTATCCTGAGAGACAACCTCTGACATTTGTTAAGGCCTGAGATGCAGAAAACCTATCAGAGGTGCGAGAAGGGCTGGACTCAATGAGAGTCTGTGCAGCTGTGCACGGTGGTTAAATTCTTCATCTTCAATAGAATAATCAATATTAAATTAGACAATAAATACTTCTCCTTCAGTCTTAAAAGTCATGCAGTCTGTATCAGCCTCTTTTTGGGCAGCATGTTTGCAGAGTTGAGGTGATGAAGCAGTCTGCCGTACGTGACACACAGTGCGTCTTTTTACGATGCTCCTCCCTGCTCTAAAGAGAGTTCAATGTACCATACCTAACTCATTTATTGCATAGTAGTACGACCTTTCCTTGCTATAACTATAGAAAAATCATGATAAATGAGTGAAAATTTGTATTTTAAACACCTAAGAGGGTAAAAATTAATATATTTTTTTTAATTTCCATCTTGTTTCCCAAATGTCTCGCAGGCCAGATGACACCTGCTGGCGGTCCGGAAGTGGCCTGCGGGCCGCCATTTGAGGACTGCTGGTCTATAGCAAGTGTTTTCTCTGTGAGAAAAGGAAATAGATTACAGTGTGTGGAGTTAATCATTCCATCATTGATAAACTGGACTAAGAGCACTTTTATAACAGCACAGGGTGGAAGTACGGGTGTGATCAGGTTGTGACTCAGTCAAAGTGAGCGGGTCCCAATGATTGATTTTAAAAAGTGTGTGGGACATATCCTACCTGTATACAATGGGTCTGACCAGGGTGCGAATTGACGGGAGGGATTTCCTCCCTTCTGGTTGGTCCCTCTGATGATACATTTTCATCTCTGTGGGGGGGGGGCGTTTTATCCCTGCCTCTGCTCTGACTGAATGCATCCTACTCTGGTGGTCTAATCTCAGCATGCAATGTATGATTGAAATGTTGAAGACACATGACAATAATTTGATATTTATGTGCTCATACTACAGTCCAATTGGCGCACATAGCCTGAGTTCTCACACTGATGAGTGAAATTATGGTGGACCAGGCGCAGCGCAAGGATTTCATCTTTTCTGGGCCTATTTATATCTGAAGGGTAATTTATTTCCCCTTAGTATTTCAGATAAAATGCTGGAGATGTTTGAAACATTCAGCCTAGAATTCACGGATTTCTTATTGCCCAATACAAAAATATGATTGCCTTAATTTTCTGATATCCCAAAGATATCCATAAATCCAGACTTCCGTGTAGGAAAATTCTCTTTTTGTCTATAAGCTTGAATCATTATTTGTTTATTTTTTCGCCGAGAGAGAGAAAGAGAGAGTCAATGGGAAAAGAGCAAAGCACTGTCAGTCTAAGCTTGGATCACTTTGATTTCTGGCTTAAGACAATATAAAGACAATCAGATCAGACAGGGGCATACAGCTTAAACTCCTGTCTTTCCTTCTTTGTTTTGCCAGTTTTTGTCATGTCATAAAGAAATGTTAATCCAATAGTGAAATCATGTGACTCTTGGCAGGTGCAGTATTAGTGACTGTGTCCTCATAAACTATGCACTGCAAAAACAAAAGTCATCAGGTGAGAATAGGCTTGAAGGCTTACAGTGTATGCCTGGCTATAGACTAAAGGCCAATTGACCTATGGCTAAGTCCCACCCTCAAACGTGATGAGCCAATCACAGTACATATAGCCATTCCATTCACTCCATTGAAATGAATGGGAGAAAATCAGTTTTTGTCCGGTTTTATGAGGTTTTTTGAGATTTTAAGTTTAAAAATGGTCTAACAGTGTTCATGGGATACATACGACTCCAACACAAGGTATCCTGAGAGGCTGGGCAACAGAGTGTATTTTTTTACCCTTTCCTAAGCCACATCTAAACCGAGAAAAGTGTCTTCTTTGGATATAATTGTGCAGTAGACCACAACATGAACTAAGCGTGAATAAAATTGACAAGGATGTCTACATCTGTTCTGAGGTAAGCCAACGTTGTCTTTGAGGCTACATATTGTCACTTTGCTGGAAAGAAATATAGTTATCTTTAACATCTCTAATGTTAGCTAAAGTTAGCCTAATGTTAGCTCCTAGCTGCATTGTTGGTTGTGTCACGTTGTTTGTTGGTAGTTCACTGGCATTTTTTGTTCTAGTTTTTGTACTTTGGTGATCGTACATCATTGTTAGCTGTTGTCCAAAGGGCTCTAGTTAAACTAACGTTAACTTCTGGAGCTTAGCTTCATGAACTTACTTACTTACTACTTAAAAGCTGAGATAACAAAGGTTGGCAAACGTTATGCTGAATGATTAAATGTAAATACTGTAGCACCAGACTAATGGAGGGACACTCTTGGTAAAGATGGTAAAAAGGCCGTTATATTTTTCTTATATTCTGAGCCAAAAACCTTAACTTCAGTGGCACTTTGATGCTGATCCTCTATCTTGTGGTCTGAGATTGTGATGGCAATGAGATGCGGTTTATCACCTTTGCACTGGGACCTGTAAATTTTGGTTTGTAACTGAAGCTTTTTATCGACCTTCTTGACAATAAAATGATTGATATATCCTTCCATTGCGTACTTTAGACCCTTTTGGTGACTTCTAGATATGATCTTTCTGTCTCCAAAAATCATTAACGGCCTCCTGTAAAATGTCTCCTACTGTGACAACTGCCATAGTGCCTGTCACTGAATGTTCATTGTTTGTCTGAGTGAGTGGAGGGGGCGTGGCTTAGCCATAGGTCAACTGCAATATGTGTATGCCCAGAAAATCAATCTATGACAATCCTTACAATCTTTCAACAAAAATATGCCAACAGTGTTTCTTAGTGTTACATTTACTTTTTAATCATTAGAAATGAGAAGGATCTGTTAGCTGATTTAATTGACCTTTTTCATATAACCAACACTTCACATAATATTTGGTTGTATCCGATTACTATGAAAGTTACATTATAAAATTTGCTTTTACTACAGTATGAACAATCATACTTGTCATATATAGGTCGTTTTCACCAAATGGTCTGGCTCAGTTCGGTGCAGTACGGCATGCTTTTTTGGCATTTCCATAGAGATAGGTCCCGTAGACATAGGTCCCAAAAAACCGACCCGTACCGTCCCACTTTTCGGCACCCTTCTGTAGGGGTGCCAATCTTAACTGTACCAAAAAGGTGGAGCTACACACACTGAAGTCACGTCAGTGTGCGACTCAGCTGCTCGCCTCCGGTCTTCAAACATGGAAGTCTGCGCTGTGAGAAGCGGGCGAAAACAGGAGAAAAATGGACCACTATCTGCCTAAATGGGAAATATTTGGACTCGATGGAGATCCTAACTGTTTCCTAGTCTATGGATGTTGGTATCTGGCCACAAATCAAGTTTCCTGATGTTTATCTTGGATGATTTTAAGTACACAAAGCAGAGCCCAAAGGCTCACATCAGCCTGATCCATCCGCGATGGATAAGAAACTAAATTAATGCAGAAGTTTTGTGAATACGAAGCCTTTGAACAGTTCATTCTCATCTGTAACTAGTTATTAATCTACTTCTTACGTTACATAACCTGTGAAAACATCGGTGGTTGTTGAATGGGTTCGTAAAACGAGACTATTTTAAAACGAGATCAACGCACCCCGGATTTCTGACTTAATCTAGCTTGATTTTAACACCAGCTGAACTTTTACTTTAGTTTAAATGCGGCAAATTCTCACAGTACAGCTCTAAATTTCTATATTTTGTCGTATAAACTGTTCTAGACTAGATATATTCACATATTAACGTAGTGTTACAACTCAAACCACCTCTGTACTTGTATTCCATCAGCTGAGAATCTGTACTGACAGCGGTTAACATAACTAAAATGTAGTTATTTTTTTAAAAAGCACTTTCAGCTGAAATAAAGCTGTTTACTGCTTATTCCCGACTTACTTCTGTCACTCATCCTCTCTATAACTCTGCTGCTGGAACAGCTGACTTGCGCTGTCTGTGACTTCACATGCATGCTTTTACAGCCCCGCCCACCCAAGTGAGAGCACAGGTGTCTATGGAAACGCAAACTATTTAGGGGTTTAGCATACCAAACCATACCAAACCGAACTGAATCAAACCGGACCCCCGATGGGAACATGACTATAGATAGTTGAGTTCTATATGACTGAACGCTATTGACTATAAAATTGATCTTTTAGTGAATAAAGTTAGGTTGTTCTGGTGTCTGTCCCATTGATTGTAGGATTTTCTATAGAATTACTGATTGAAATGCCCACTAAATTGATGACAAACAATAAGAGGACGGAGATCTCCAAAAGTTGACCTCTTTTTACCTCAGTGACTGACTGGTGCTTCAACCCTGACTTTAGCTTCTATATCTTTGATTTAGATACTTGTGATGGGATTAGGTCAAAATCACATTACATCCATGGTGTGCTGGTTGGCTGTAACGCTCATCAGCAGATCTTGAATAACGAACCTTACTTAGAATTGTAAATAAACCAAGAGCTCATTGGATGAGACAACATGCAGGACTAATCTTGTTTTAAGATTTGAAGTTAGTTGTGAGAACTCTCATGAAAACTCAACTCTCTCTAGCCTTAGAGACCACTATCACCTGCTCAAAGCGAACTTGATAAGTTTTGTAAAACTATCCTCAACGGCTCAGTTTCATCTAATGGTTTACAACATCCAGCAGATGTCTGCCCTATACTTTGGTACAGATAGTGCTGTGAAGTGTGCAGGCTTGGATTAGTGCATAGGGTGAGGGGTTCGCTAAGCAAGGACTGGATGTTGACTGATGGCCAGAACTGACTGGACTCCTTAGTGGAACTTCTCTTTAGTGCATCCTTGGGTACCATTGGCAAGACCATGTGGATAATGCTGACATGTTCAGAAGAGCAGGGATAGGAAAGGTCAGCTGCCCAATGATGTGCTTTCCTGGGCCTGACCCACCTTACCACATACTGAGTGCCCAGGAGCCGGTGGGCTGATCCAGATGCTGTTGCAACCATGTGTGTTGTGGAGAGGGCAGCTTGGAGGGTACCTGGAGAGGTGGGGTATAGGCCTGGATGATGGCCATAAGGAGGAAAGAGCTGTACAGGACCAAGGTTGATGCAACAAGGGACTGAACCGGCATATGTTCCCATGCCTAACCTGATCTGTTTTCTAATGACCTTATTTTCTAGAGAAAGGGCTTCAGTGTCTCTACAGACTGACCATCTAAATCTTCTTCCATAACAACAACACCACCAGGGTTAGGGTGTCATGCAGTACAAAGTAATGCATTACTGTTATCACATTACATTTGTCTGTAATGCAGTAGTGTACTGAGTTACTTCCTGTTGGTAAGGACCAGGGGCCTCATTTATAAAACATTAGGATCCATACTGAAAGTGTGCGTGCACCCAAAAGCTGAAAATGGAGTGCGCCAAAAAATAATCTGATTTATAAAACCTTACATACGCACACTTGCAAGCACTTTTCCCTTTATAAATCACAGTCCACCTGCAAGATTGCGCAGGTGGATTCATCTCACATCCTGCCCTCTACACACCCACATTTTACCATGAATGGTCAATGCAAAGTACCTCAGGAATGTTTTTGTATATAAATAAGCCTGCTGATCGACAGCATTTTACGCTCAATCACGGCAGAGACTACGAGGAAAAGGAATTTCACGGAGACTGAAATAGAGGTGCTTGTGGGTGAGGTAGAGGCCAGAAAAATCATTTTATTTGGTGGTCACAGTAGTGGCATCACAAATAAAAGAAAAACGAGTGGCAGCACATCGTCACCGCTGTAAATAGTGTGAGTGCCACAGAGCGATCTGCAGTCTGTTCCCTACGCTGCTGTGTCAGGATGAATGAGTCATGTGTTGACCCAGGCCACCGTGCCACTAAATTTGTCAAAACCATGTTTGAGGTACAAATAATTTGGACATTGATTGTATGCCCTTTTTTCTCGGTTCACAAAGACAAATTCATTTTCACTCGGAGCCCTTATAGCAATGTGAGTGCAGTCAATTGTGCCGGTTACATTTGGGAAACCGGACGTTGCTGCAAATTGCCTTTTAATGTTGGCCTGTTCACCCACAGTGTAAGGAAACCCAATGTATCGGCCGGTCATGTTTATAATGCCATCCAAAACAGCTGGCATTATTGTGCTGAGGGATGGCTGCGATATCCCAGACCTAAGGACAGAATTTAACTGTATTACATCATACCCAAAAGGAGCTTTAGGCAGAAAATGTAAAATTATATATTGTTAATCATATCAAACACATACCTGTCGACTAATTCCCACTTGTAGGAGCTGGTTGCCAGAAACCCCAGAGTGGTCAGCACCTGTATATGCATCAGGATGGCGCGGTTCTGGCGGGTGGTTCTGTCTAATACTGGGCCCAGTTCAGCACATAGATCCAAGAGCACTGCTCTAGGGAATCTAAATCGGCTTATTAACCAGTCATCATCATGGGCCAGGAAATCTTTGTGGTCCCTAAAGTCTCTCTCCATCCTGATTCTACCATTTGTGTGATCTTCCAGCAGTGCCAGCGCATCCATGGTGCGGCATTACGCACAGATGTCACCGCACTATTTATATGCTTACTCAGCAATTAGACTGATAAGATGATAGTATGAAATGTGAACACTGTGCATAGTGGTAGGCCTGATGGCTCACTAAAGGAACACATCTATAACACTAGGGTGACTTGGGTGTTTATAATTACGTGGGTCTATAAGTCTGATACGTGATGACATTAAACATATGAAGTGAAACCTGCTTCAATTCACCACCTCACTGTCTGTGCCACAAGTTTCCCCCGTCTCCAAAATGTTCGTGCACAAGGATCAAAGTTGACGTACCGGTGCGCACATTCTCCCGCCAAGTTTATTTTTATAAATCACAACCTTTATGTGGAAAGTGGCATACACCACTTTGCTGGGTGATTGGTGTTGGTCAGGGTGTGTTGGAAAGTGCACCACTGAAACAATTCCTTCCTTGCTTTAACTCCTTATATTTCAAAAATCTTCAATACAGATGCATAAGTGGTTGTTTTCCATTGCTGGCTCATACAATAAACACAATATATGCTAGCATATAAAAGCATAATATAACTCAAAATAACACCCATAATAACTAAATATATGTTCCCATTGTCAATATAACTGGGAGGATGCATACTGTATATTGCTTGTGCATGTTTTAGCTTGTGTGCTAACTGCTAAGCACAGATGCTACCCGCCAACATGCTGATTGTTAATGTGCAAGGGGCTATTATGCTAACACTAAGCGCTAGCGCTAATTCTCTAAAATTTCTCAACAGGAAACATACCACGTAAACTTAAAGACACTTTGTGTACTCAATTCTCATAGATGCATGCAGTTCCCCACTCAACACACAACTGAAAATAAAAGTCAGTAAACAATCAACTGTTGTCTCTTAACTTCTCTCTGCTTGAACTGCTCTGAATGAGAGAAATAGTGCCAAACAGGGCGGGAGGGGCTGTGATGTCACATACCAGGACCCTTTTGTACACTGCTGCTAGCTTAGTGGTCACAGTATTGTTACTGTATAATAATAATCTTGTTACTGGCATTACTAAAAATCCAAACTACGGGAGCACAGGGAAAGCAAAGGGTGCCCCTCTAAATGAGAGCTCATGTGACACAGAATCAGGTGAATGTCGCCTTATCTGAAGTCCATGCAGGAGGGAGAGGAAAACAGCGAACCAGTTTAAGGACATTCCCCGGTGCTTAGAGACATGCACACTACTTTGTGTTTGTTGCAGAGTGAAGTCCAAGAAAAAAGCATGAAGCCACGAAACCAAGCCACCAAACCTCCGCTTCTAACATCAGTGAAAGATAACCACATAAGCTAGAGATAAACAGGCTTGTGACAGCATATGGTGGAGGAGTGCTATCTTATTGGGCATTGCTCCAGACATTTTTCTGTGAGGTGCTGTTTTAGTCTGATTTTCAACTTTGTCACTTTTTTTGTATAAAGGAGCAGAATGGCAAGGTCTTGTGTAAGTCCTCCTTATTAGAAGAAGAATTTTCTTTGCTAATTGTTGTATTATGTAGAATCAACAGTAGGAAGTGATGATCTTTTACTGACTTTAAAAACATAAATTAACATAACACATTACAGATGAACTCGCTTGGCGACTAACTTTTCGAGGAGCAGTGGTGCTATGACTTTATATGGCATTAATGTGGGAATATCTAAGCTTCATGCCATTTCAGACTGGCTGAGTGTTTTGCTGCTTTCATGTGCTGTGCCTGTCTGCTCTGGCTCCTGCCAGTACGGCTTTCACACTTGCCGCATGTTTGCTGCATGTTACTTGCATCTCCCTGCTGTAAAAAAGCCCCGTCACTCCTCATAAGTATTATGTATACCTCAATACGTATAATATACCTAATCAAACCCTCCTACAAGTGACCTGATTCAGTGTATAGTGGGAGTGTGTTGGGAACTGTTCAAAATAAAAGCATTCTATACAAACAAAAGAAGTTCCTCTAAAGAAATGCTAAACTGGACTTTTAATCTGAAAACCAGAAGTGCACTCATTCTGAATTTATCTTTCCTGTGACATATTCTACCAGTGTAGAGACAGACAGCTTCATTAATAGTAGATCTTTTGGGAACAACTTTATTAAACAGGTGCATTTTATCTTGTGGCCCTCCTCAGGGTTATCAAGAAACACACTGTAAACATATTCTACCCATGTGGACATGGTATATATGGCTCTCCATTTATCATTTCCTATTATGGTCCATAACTGCATGCAGTGTGCGGAAAAATAGGCGGGACCTCAAAGACCTCTCTAAGTCATCTGCAGCTGAGCCGCGCGCATCAGGTGCGTGAGATGCAGCGCACATGCAGGTAGCCTGAAAGTCTGACTTGTTAACATGCAAACAAACTGAAAATCCAGTTGGTCATGATTGAAACGCATGTCACGCTTCAAGTCTGAAAACAGCTTTAGAACTGTATTTTTCATTGGTAATCAAGTTCCAGAACATCAAAGAGTAAAAGTAATGTAACTAGAAGTGTAACTAGTTACTTTCAGCTGTGAGTAACTAAGTGATGAAATTACTTACTTTTTGAAAGTAACTTGTGTTGTGTAATGGATTACTCTTTTTGAGTTATTACCCCAATACTAAGGGCACATTCATCCCAGAGCTGTGTGGTCCACTTTAAACGGACTCTGGTCCGTTTTCCCAACTAGCCCAGTTTGTTTGGAGTGGTGTGAAAGCTCATAGGAACTCTGGTGCAGACCAAACAAGTAGATTCTGGTCCACTTGAAAACAGGGGGTCTCGGTCCGCTTCCAAACGATACCTGGTGCGGTTTGTTTAAGGTGTGAGAGCAAAGCGGACAAACTTGCAAACCGAAGGCATAAGGCGGCACAAAATAAAACAATTTGCGGATTTATATGTGTGATTCAAAACATTCAAATACATGTCGGTACCTCACTCAGAGTCAGGGTAGCGATAGC
Organism: Cheilinus undulatus; assembly: GCF_018320785.1. Classification (NCBI taxonomy): domain Eukaryota; kingdom Metazoa; phylum Chordata; class Actinopteri; order Labriformes; family Labridae; genus Cheilinus; species Cheilinus undulatus. Next base: position 15,990,614 of record NC_054867.1, read on the forward strand.
AACACGTCATAGTTTCTGTCAGATGTTGGCTAGCCTTTTTCTTCGGCACCGATTCATTCATCTTATTTTAAGAAAGACATGCTGGACAGCTCACTGCTTAACTGGCTGCTCATAACATCCCAAAACAAAAGCAGAAATCCCAAGACAGCATAATTTTAGTGTTGTCTCATTGTTTATGTAGAGAAAAAGACTGTTGAAAGGAGACAGATTTATGGTTTTGTCTTCTTCTACGTTTATTTATCCTCTTTGCTGCTCTTTGACAGTAACGATAGCCCCACAATCCAATGGTGTGGTTTGTTTGACCAAGGGCTATGTGAATGCAAACCAAACCATAAGAAAGTGCAATAATGTTGCAATTTCTGTTCCAAAATGGGCCGAGTCCCCTAGACTGTCAGGTGTGAAAAACGACCTAAAAAACACAGGATTTGCCAGTCTGTTTGTGCCTGTTTGTCCTCAGGCACCAAAAGTCTCCTTCATTTGCCAAGCTCTTACTGGCTGTGGCAGCCTCTTCAGCAGGCTTCTCCTACCATGTCAACCTGAGTTTCCGTTAGTCAGCAATTTCCGGTCATTGGCCGGTAAAAAGGGCGGCAGTCCGGCAAATAAAAAAATAACTGGTCAAAATGTCCGGCAGAAAACATGCAAATGACCACTTAAGTAAATACTGAATACTTGCATTTTATATTTTGTGTAACCTAGAAGATATGTTGCAAGAATGCGTTAATATAAATTAAAAGTTGCCTAATCTTACTACATCTACTGTCCTGCGGTGCTGGGGTTGTTTATCTCCTCAGGCGACAAGCACATGGCTAATTATGTATGCACGATGACGGTGAAGTAAATCTATCTCTCTGAGCATGCTCAGTACGGCTGGAGACTCTGCAGGGAAAGTTTGACCAGAGCTTTCTTGTAAAGCAGAATTTTAATCCAAGTGAGGTTTTCCTGGTTAACCAAAGGCTGAATATCATCAGTGGTATGGAGGAATTTTGAGTATGTCATCGCTGCTAGTAATGAAGAGGCTGAAACGAAGGGAACTGCTGAGCGTGGACTGGACCGGACTATCTGTTGTGGAGCTTTTGTCTTTTCGGGACAAGTCCAAATAAACCAGGATGGTTGGATTTCCAGCTTCATGAGCACTGATGTTAGCAGCTGACAGTAAGACTCATTTTTCATTTGAAATCTTGAGTTCTAACGCAGTGTCCAGTCAACAGAGCACTGAGGAGTTATGTTTGGATGCTTCGTTGTTGTCGGTGGAGGATGGTATTTGGCTGTTGTAAGCTGCAAAGTTATGATAGTGTGGCCAATGTGCTAACAGACTAATGGTGCTAATGTGAAGCTAACTGTTGTTGTTTATGAGTTTAACCTGGGCGTATATTGTGTAACTCTCTGCGTGTGTATGGAAAAGTGCGTAACCTTTATTCTGAAACTTTAAACCACTTACACAGAAAAATAAGAGAAAGTCTTTGTGCAGTCGGTTCTAGGGTCTAATCATGTGTCTGTAATATCAGGGTAATAATTGCTCAGGTTTACTGATGGCTAAGTTTCTACTGTCTCGGTTTTGGGTCAGGTCTGGAAATAAAAATGTGTCCTCAGTCCCATTTAGCGCCAACTTTTATGTGTCAATGCATCACAGAATACCAGATTTATGCGTTTTGCTGCTGTTAATGCAGCAAAATAATGTTAAAGCAAATGTCTGGCAGTTGTTCTAAATGGCCGGAATTCTTTAGGGCTGGTGACAAAAAAGTCTTGCGGAAACGCTGATGTCAACCTAACCCAGGGAGCAGTAGGTCTGAGCTAACGCAAACCTCAGTAGGTACAGTTTTAGCATTGAGTCAGTGGAAAAAATTACCTCTGTCACCGCTGACTGCCCTCAATTTTTTTGGAAGTCAAAGAAAAGGCAGCTCACCTTGTTTTGCCTTTGACATTCTGTTGAAATAATGACAAACAACAAAAACAATTCTATAATGAAAAAGGCAGAGCAATATGAAAACAAAAGTGACGATAAGTGATTGCACTGTAGCGCTTCATTGGTGATCGCAAGAATTACATACGTGACACTATCTTTCATAGAGGGAATAAGTTAAGAGTTAATTCTCATGTTGGAATTGAGGCAAAAAATCTGTTATAATGATAAAGACACAAAAAATCAGAAATTTATCAAATAAAAACAAAACAAAACTGTCAAGTTATTTAGATATTCTTCTGTTTGGGTTTCTACTACTGTCAGTTCCATGGTGTACAGGTATTTTTTTTTACCATTACCATAAATGAAATACCCACTAAATTACTGACAAACAAAAAGAGAAGTAGGATCCCTCATAGTTGGCCTCTCTCGTCCCCTCCTTGGCTGACTTGTGCTTCGACCCTCACTTTAGCTTTTATACTTTATAGACCTCTGATGGGATTAGGTCAGAATCCCATTACATCCATGCTGTGCTGGTTGGCAGTAATGCTCATCAGCGGATCTGGAATAAGGAACCTACTTTGAACTGTACTTAAAACCAAGAGCTCATTAGATGTCACAATATGCTAGACTAATCTTGTTTTAGAGCGGATATCAGTCTGCTCCATCACAATGGAGATAAATTGTGAAATCTTTTATCAAAACAGTGGTTCTCAAATAGTCTAGCCCAGGGAGCCACCATAACCTCCTTAATGAGAAATCATGACACAACTTTCAATTTGGGTGGTAATTGGAACAAAAAAGAATTTAATAAAAAGAGAGACGGGACAATCGTGTTTACAAAGTGCATCAGTACAGGGACCCTCAGAGGATGTGCATACATGTATTTTATTCTTATCAGTTTTCTGTGATCATATATTGGCTCTCTGGAGAGCTTGGGAAATGTAGTGACAAACCATAGGTCTAAGACGCCATATACACAATATTGCCAAAAGTATTCACTCACCCATCTAAATAATTGAAATCAGGTGTTCCAATCACTTCCATGGCCACAGGTGTATAAAATCAAGAACTTAAGCATGCAGACTGTTTCTACAAACATTTGTGAAAGAATGGGTCGCTCTCAGGAGCTCAGTGAATTCCAGTGTGGTACTGTGATAGGATGCCACCAGTACAACAAGTCCAGTCATGAAATTTCCTCACTTCCAAATATTCCACAGTCAACTGTCAGTGGTATTATAACAAAGTGGAAGTGATTGGGAATGACAGCAACTCAGCCACGAAATGGTAGGCCTCATAAAATGACGGAGCGGGGTCAGCGGATGCTAAAGCGCAAAGTGCGCAGAGGTTGCCAACTTTCTGCAGAGTCAATCTCTACAGACCTCCAAAGGCCTCCATGTGGCCTTCAGTTTAGCTCAAGAACAGTGCGTCGAGAGCTTCATGGAATTGGTTTCCATGGCCGAGCAGCTGCATCCAAGCCATACATCACCAAGTGCAATGCAAAGCGTTGGATGCAGTGGTGTAAAACACGCCGCCACTGGACTCTAGAGCAGTGGAGACGCATTCTCTGGAGTGATGAATCACGCTTCTCCATCTGGCAATCTGATGGATGAGTCTGGTATTGGCGGTTGCCAGGAGAACAGTACTTGTCTGACTGCATTGTGCCAAGTGTAAAGTTTGGTGGAGGGGGAATTATGGTGTGGGGTTGTTTTTCAGGAGCTGGATTTGGCCCCTTAGTTCCAGTGAAAGGAACTCTGAATGCTTCAGCATACCAAGAGATTTTGGACAATTCCATGCTCCCAACTTTGTGGGAACAGTTTGGGGATGGCCCTGTCCTGTTCTCACATGACTGTGCACCAGTGCACAAAGTAAGGTCCATAAAGACATGGATGAGAGAGTCTGGTGTGGATGAACTTGACTGGCCTGCACAGAGTCCTGACCTCAACCTGATAGTAAGAAGGTAGTAGGTAAGTAAAGTTTATTTGATATAGTACCTTTGATAGAACACCTTTGGGATGAATTAGAGCCGAGACTGAAAGTCAGGCCTTCCTGTCCAACATCAGTGTGTGACCTCACAAATGCGCTTCTGGAAGAATGGTCAAAAATTCCCATAAACACACTCCTAAACCTTGTGGAAAGCCTTCCCAGGAGAGTTGAAGCTGTTATATCTGCAAAGGGTGAACCGGCGTCATATTATAACCTATGGATTAAGAATGGGGTGTCATTTAAGTTCATATGCGAGTTAAGGCAGGTGAGCAAATACTTTTGGCAGTATAGTGTATCTCAGTATTGAAGTTCTGTAGTTTGCTGGTGAAACAGAGACTAGGCCAAAGATCTAATCTGGGATTAAATTTTTAGCCTGAAGACCCATTTTAGAAGTACTTATATGAAGGGTGGCTCACTTTAGCTTTGTTAGCTTTGTCATAACATTACTACATACACTTATGTAGCTAAACTAGCTTCAGTAACGTGAGCTTTTGCAAATGTAGGTAAAGCTAACTTAGCAATGTAGATGACATGGATACTTAGTTTACATACCTGCTGTCTGAGCATAGCTTTAACTATGTTAGTGACGTAGATGTTTGCAATGTAGTTTTTTTAGCTACATAGCTAAGTTAGCTATATGAGCTAAATAGTTTGCAAAAATAACAGAGCTACATAAGCTATGCTAACTGCATCTGAATGTTCTATGGAGGCAAGCATTTTTCCAGTAAACAGACTGTTTACTCTGCTTTGTTAGCTTTAGCTAAAGCTAACATAACTACATAATTAGCATTACTACATATGCTAATGTAGCTAAGTTACCTTAAGCAATGTGATCTTTAGCAATTTCAGCTAAAGCTTACCTAGCTATGTAGATGATTTGGATACGTAGTTTACACACTTGCTTTGTAGGGTTGCCAACTTGTGTGCATAAAAATAAAGAATGCCCCACACCCCTCAGGTCCACAGCCACCACGGGCCAGTGTCATTTCTACTATTACTCTATTATATTCAACTCTTACTCTATTCTTTTTAGCTTTTTTGGTGAATGCCTACTAGTAGTTTTTTAAAACACTGATTTTAATCAGGTAATGTTTTATAAAATTATCAGACTTTTGCTATAGTACACAGCATCTTACAAAAACTAAAACTTAAAAAATGGTGCTCCAAGCTTTCCTTCAGTTATATGAAAGTAGCTAGCTATTTGACATTTTCTGCACCAGACAGTCAAATAGCGCATAGAGAATGACTTCTGAAAACATTCAAATTTGCAGTTACACTGCAATTTAATTTTAAAGCCGTGCTTTCCGGTAACAACCTGGTTGCAGATTCATATGCACTTTGTGTTTTGAAAAATATTTGTTTTGTTTGTTGTTTTGAAAAATCATACTTGTCATTAACCCCTCTGCTCCAATATCCAAAGTTACTATTTATTATATATAACGCCTTTTATAAGTAAATTCATATTTTAGTTTACTTGAGTAGATTTACAGAACAGCTATTTTTTCTACTTAAGTGAACTTTATTCAAAGACACTATACTTATTCTAGTGTAAAATATTCTTTCAGTCTTTCTTCCCCTTTAAATCATAACTTAAAACAGCAATGTTAGCAACATTTGGACTAAAATATTTGTCACATGTCCATTTTAGGCACTAAGATTATAATAAAATTCTAAAAAATTTGAATATAGGGATCAATATGTAAGTACACTTACATTAGTATGACAAATACACAGGAATCTCTACTAACAGTTTTTAATCTGGGATTAACTTATTAGGTGAAATGTTTTTTCTCTAAGGAATATTTCATTTATTAATAAATGCTGTCTTTTTGCTTGGCAAAACTTATATCAAAGTTGTTTTTTTCACGAGACGCATGCCATCTAACGCAAGAACCTGCCGCTGTGTTGCTTCTCCTCTAAGCTGAGAGGTTCTCAGACTGACAGACAGAAAAACCTTCTGAATCATGAAGTTTGAGAAGATTCATGATGTCCAATCAGTCAACAGTCAACAGGCTTGACTGTTAACACTGTATAGGTCTTAGTTTAGCTGTTTTGAGTCCTGTGTCGTTCTCTGCAACCATGTTTTTTTTCCGTCTGCCAGCCCACTGTGCTGCAACGAAAACACTTGAAAGTTGGATTGTAACCCCCCTCCCCTTAGTAGGTAACAGAACATTTTAAATGGTATGCAGTCTCAAAGACAGGAGAGAGCGGAAGCCAAAAAAGAGGCAGTCATTAGACAGTGAACCAAAAGAGCATTGTTAATCTGGAAAGGATTGGTAGATGGCGGGCCAAACCATTAACCAGTGCCTGTACAGAGAGGCGCATAAACAGATTATTTACTCTGCGTTAATTTAATTATGCTCTTTAAGCTAGTGCTCTAGGATTATCAAAACTTACACATAAGAGTTTGCCAGGAGGCGGAGCAGCTTCACGGAGCACCTGAAGATGAGAGACTGCAGCTCAAACTGCTGGTCACACTGCAGAATGGAAACGCACAACAATAAACAGCTAGGAACCGAGTAACAGGCCAAATGGATAGGCAGACAACGCTGAATTACTAAATGGATACTTCACCTCACCCAGACAGGTGTCCAGCAGAGCGATCTAACTCCCACAGTACCAGCAGTGAGCCTGAAAAGGCCACCAAAAAGGCTCCAACACACCAGGAAACCACACCGGGAGATGAATGGATACGGAAGGAGAGAGACTCAGGTATGGCCATACATCTTCATACAGGGCCACCCAATTAATTCAGGGGTTAGCATAAGGCAGTGGTGTAATGGTGTGTGTAGAGGTGGGCATACTCTTAATTTATAAACTTTTTAGAAGTGGGTTTACTCTTCGTTTTAAAGTGGATACTCTATCGTGACAAAAATAAGTAGGTATAATCCATATACCTGTGTATACCCTCCACTACACGGCTGGGGTTAGGGTTAGGGTTAGAGTAAAATACAACATAAATACCAGAAAATTGCTTGATAAATTATATTATTATTTCTAGGTAAATGCTTCCTTGATATGTAATATTTCGGAGTTATTACCTGGTAAAATGCCAACTCAGGAATATGTAATAACCACCTTATACTTTAGAAATTACTATATCATTACAAGTATTACTTTAAAATTGCCAGGTAATTAGGAGCCCCTGAAATGAAGTGCTACCAGCATAACATCTGTGGATTAACAAAAGTGTAATTATCTTTATGATTAAACCTTCTTGACAACAAAACTGAAAACATTTCTGGATAAAAATCATAAAACAAAGCAAAAATGTTTAAATATGGTTTCACTCATTTTAGTCATCTTTTATTGGAATTTATTTTTGTCTGTTTCAAGTGCCACTGCTGCCAATCCAGCTGTTGAGAGTTTCTCTTCACCATTGCTATGATTAAAATATGTGTTAAATTATCATCAAATTAAATGTAAACCCTGGAACTTCTGGTATTGTTTGCAATTGTGAGACAGATCCTCTTCTTGTGTCATCATAGCACCTCCAGGCAGCAAAAGCTGCTGATTGCTTTCCCAGCTTCTCTGCCATTCTTTGTTTACACCAGTTGGCCTCTTTTGTAACTTAAAACCTCCTTGAGTGATTGATGCTTCAGTCCAGGACTGGTTTTAGCCACATTCATGCCCAATGCAGGACTATAATTTGGTGCTCCCCATCAACGTACCATTGCCTCAGAGATGTGGAAGTGTCAGAAAGTTAGGTCAGGAAGTTATCCTTACTAATGTTAGTATAAAAGTTTCTTTGTTTCTAGGACAAATCATAGGTGATTTAAGACCCTTTTGAGGTCACCCTTAAATTGGATCTCAGGACCCTTTAAATAATTTAAACAGGGGAAGTGGTCCACCATGTTTTTGAAATTTAACAGACACCGTAATTTAAAGTTACTTAGAAATAATTTTGATATCGTAATTAAAAAATATTCCTCTACTTTCACCAAAATTCAAACCTTGAAATACTGATCTGAAATTTTCCCTGTGTCATTCTTCATAGTTTGCATAACAAAATACAAATTGAGGTTTCAGTATAAACTAGTAAAGCACTCGGAGAGCGCAGACCTCTGCCATTAGCCCTATCTCCCAATAGTACAGAATCTTTTCAAAAAATTCCTGGATCCAGACGGTGATCCGGATCACTCCCAAAATCTAATCAGTTCTTCCTTATGCCATTTCTGACATTTCCTGAAAATTTCATCAAAATCTGTCCATAACTTTTTGAGTTATGTTGCTAACAAACAAACTAACAAACAAATCCTGCCGATCACATAACCTCCTTGGTGGAAGTAATTATTTAGACTTTCTGCAAGGACTATATACTTGGCTGCATATGGTGCAGCAGGGGCCTGAGGGATTCTCTACCAGAAATTAAACATGGAGGTCTATTATGAACTCTGGAAATTTTATTTACAATGAGTGCATGCATGAGACAGACGGAAGGAGAGACAGTAGGAGAGAACCTCACAGTTTAGAGGAGAAGAGAAGAGAGACGAAGAGACGAAGAGAAGAGAAAAGGGGAAGTTGATATCTATTTGAAGTAAAACAGCTATTTAAGTTTGGGCCTTTATTGAAAATGTTTGAGCGCCCTCTTGAGTTTGGTGCCCTGAGCTGCTGCGTATGTCATCTATGACAAGAACCAGCCCAATCTCAGCCCTCACATTAAGTAACAGGGCTTTAGAGAACAGGATAAGGTCAAAATCACATTACATTGGTATGCTGGTTGGCGGGAATGCTCATCAGCAGATCTGGAATAATGAACCTTAATTGAAACTAAAATTAAAACTAAGAGCTCATTAAATTGCACAATATGTTACTAATCTTGTTTTAAATTGGAGATCTGTCTCCATTACAATACAGAATAGTTGTGAGACCTCTCACATACACAGTGGTTCTCAACTGGTCAAGACACAGAACCCACCACCTTGTTGAGAAATTGGAAATCAAATTCTAAATTTATCAACCACTCAAATGAATTTACCTGTTGAACAATGTTGTAGCTTGGACTTTATTGGCATGAACAGATCAAAGTTGTAGTGATACTAATTTAAAATATAACTAAATCCCTAGACCACTTTCTCAGCTGAGAAGTGGTGTTAGTAGTGTGTTTAATAATTGTTGTCCAACTCTCATCATATGAATAAAAAAGAAAATCTACATTTTGTGTAAGAAATGTGCATATTGGTGGCCCTCTGCAGGTTGAAACCTGGCAAATGAAGTTGAATTTTCACTTGGCTGAGCTGGTGCGCCGTGACTTGGCTGTGCCAGGCAGTTAATAGTTGAAATATCCTAAAGGATTTTTGAAAATCCAGGATGCATTCCAGCCATAACTCAGTTTTAAATTCTATTTTACCTAGCTCTGTCAAATTTTTAATTTATTTCCTATCTGAGGTTCCTTCGTGTAGCATTTTGAGCTATATGCATTCTATCAATTTAAAGTCCTATAAAGATTAGCCTTGAGGTCCACTGACTGCACTGCCCCTGTGGCCAACAGGCTAAGGAAGATAGGGAACTTCAGATGTGTGGCCTTTGATATGCTAGAAGTATGACCAGGTTGGGCCTTGTCTACAACTGGGCCATGACAGGAAGACCTGTAGGATGGGCTGTGGGCAGTTAAAGAGGGTTTCAGGAGACAAGATTCATAGGTTGCTGTTACTAGAAGAGTCACTAATCAGTGCTGCCAAAGCAGGTGGAGATGGCGGAGCAGCGTCCTAGGCTGAACCACAGACTTGTATAAGATTCAAGATTAACTTCATCTTCACGCAAAGTGAGACATATGTCTAAGGTTTACACTTACACTGCAAAAAGACAACTTTCAACATCATACACATCATGCAAATGAAACAAACTCTGGGTTTCATTGCAACAAAGCAGCAGCATGCAGTAACAACTAGTCCAAGATGAAGAAGGAACTTGGTCCATTGTTCACACTGAAAGAGGTGCATCCTACACTTCATAACCAGCCTTAGATATGGCTCAGAATGTGGCTTAGTGTTTGATCATCCAGTCCTGCACCCAACTCAGAAGTGGATCCTGTACTATTCCCAGAAGAAAGTCAACAGGCAACTGTGACTCCTGTTCGGAAACCGAAGGCAACTCACCAGCACACAGATGAGGTGTAGTGTTATAACAGAAAAACATCTGGGTCAAACAGGAACCTTATCCCCTTTTCTCAAAGCTGGAGGAGTAGGAAAGGGAACTCTGAGGAGTTTAGTTAAATCGCTCAAATTGACCATTACCTGCAGGGTGGTATGGATTTCACAGCACTTTACAGGAAGTAGAGAGGGTCGTTCTGGGAACTATCAAAACTCCTTTGGTCTAAGTGAAGGCAGCTTGGATGCCTACCATGTAAAACCAGTTGGAGATAAAGCTCTGGGCCATGGTAGAGGCTAATATATCCTATGTAGGGACAGCGACAGGGTACTTACTGAACATCTCTGTCATGTTTGGAACTTTCTCAAGCCTATGCTAAAATGCTCTGGTGAAGTGTCCATGGCTATGATCTTTTTTGACCTAGTTGCTAACAAATGACCCACACAGTTCTGATGCAAATGTCCAGAGTCCTTATCAGCATGAATTGTGCAAACTTCTGGACTTTCTGCTTTATATCTTGAAGACATTCCCAACAATGGCAGTGTTGTAGTAGTGCAGTCTGCTCAATGCGCTGGTGGCCATGTTCTTTATGAATCTTGATGAAATTGATAACACTTCAAATGCCAAAACAGCACAAAGATGCAGATGCAAACATATGTTTACATAAGATTTCTATTCAGTAATAATTCTTGTAATTGCAGACTCAAAATGGATTCCAAAGGCAAAGATCTTACTTTTGTCTGGTTATCTAACAGTTCTTTGTGTTTTTTACATTTACTTATTTGATTTATTTTTCAGATGGAACAGAAGGAGGCTGCCCTTGTTGAAGCGACCGTTTCTGGAAAGTCACACAAACACCTTTGCATTGACAGACAGAAACTTTTAAGTACACAATCTATTTAAACACATGTTGGGAACATATATCAAACTACATGATTTTTAGTTAATCCTAGTAAGTCATTCGTCCATACAACACATGGTAATTCAAGGTAATTCAATTACATTCAATCAAGAAAGCATGGGTGCAGCAATCAAATGCTTGAGTTAAAAGAATCAAAAATTATTTTAAGTGTTATTGCATAACCCTCAAATGTTTTTGTGTGGTTCAAAATGTATTTAGGATTAAAACCAACTAACGTGTTTAGTTTTGTCATGTGTTTCAGACCAGGATTGCTGTCATCCCAACACTGACTGGTACTGTACCCTGGACAACCTGCACAGGGCATGACAGAGGCTAATGGCCCAGCTGGTAGACCAGGAGAGCTCAATCAAGTAACTTTTCCTCGTAAAGTGATCAGGACAGGGGAGTTCCTGGAACCTGGGCTGCAGTCTGGAGCATCCTGTAAGGGACAGGGACAAAGCAGCAGAAGGAGTTCTTGAAAAACAGTGATTGCAGAAAACAACTCCCCTTTTACAGTTGTATCCTGATAACAATGTCAGAATGTAGTGTGAGCAGGGAGAGGAGCAAAATATTAATCAGGCAAGGATACACAGGCAAGAGAAAGTTTTAGTTTAACTGAAGACATTTTTAGCCAAGGAATATCAACACCAAAAAATGCTAATCAAAATTTAAACACTGCTTACATGTCATGAATCGGACTTAAGTGTACTGATTTAGTAATGTAAAATAAGCCCTTGGCATGGGAAGGAGGGCCAGACTGTGGCATACCACTGTATTAGGCAGTCAGAAAGGGGTGAAGTGTCCCTTTAATGGGCCTTAAATGGGCTGTGAAGTGCTACACATTTAAACTGATGCAGACTGCCAGTAATCATAGAAACTATAAAAAAAAAATCAATGCTAAAAGATGGTAATAAAAGTAAGCAAAAAATACCACAGATTATACAGAGAGGAATTTATTCAAAGAAAAAAATGAAAAAATAACAAACATTTTAGAAGGTTTGTGCCCCTTAAAAATTGGAAGTGTTGAAGTAAAAAAAGGAGTATGCCGAATTAGCAGTGTTAATCTGGGAATGATTGCAGATGACAGGAAAAACCATTAACCAGGGCCTGTACTAAAAAGGCACATAAACAGATTATTTATTTGACCTTGACTTAATTATGCAATAAAGATCAAAACAAAAACGAAAATCAAAACTTACACAAACTAGTTTGCCAGGGGGCAGAGCAGCCTCACAGAGCCTACCTGAGGATGAGAGCCTCAAAGGCTGCAGCTCACACTGCAGCATAAGATTATATGAAGATTATCAGCAAGTTGAGTAATGGACCAAATGGACAGGCAGACAAAGCTGACTTACTAAGGCCGGCCACACACTACAGGATTTTAAGCCCGATTTGGGGCAAGATTTGCCTCCCCAAGATCGTGGGGGCGTATACCTACTGGAGCCTCGTCGCAAATGATTATTTGTCTTAATTTACTGCTCCAAATTGCGTTGCAGCAGAAACCCTGAATCGTAATTATCAAACATGTTTGATAGTTTCAGTTCTAGGTCGTTGTGCCGTTGATGGAGTACCGGGTAGCTTCACCAGACAAATCGTACGTACTTTCACCGCTCATAACTATAAACGCAACGGTATCTTAATTCCAGTCAGGATTTTGTCCTGAGTCTTTCCCTTGTTTTATGATTGTTGCTGCACCTGCAACGCATGCCAGGACACTCTGTTGTGGAGAGACAGCAAGACAGTCTCAACAGACATCCATGTTTTTTTTTTTTCTGAAGTCACATGATCACGCGAGGTCGTAGGGAGGTCGGCAGGTGTGTGGTCTCCAGTGATCTGACAATCTGGCTGAGTCGTCTAGTGTGTGCGTTCAGAGGATTAAAGATGAAAAGAGGACATGTAACCACACCTAGAAGAGTTTTAGCAGAGCTGTCCATCTCCTACAGCACCAGCAGTCGGCTGAGTTCCAATAAGTGTAAACCGTATCATCAGTGCGCACATTACACACACAAAAATCAAGGAAAAGGGCAGAATGGGTATAATGTTCACCAATACCAAACCAAAGATCCCACCACAGAATCCCCACCAAAAAGGCTCCACCTTGCTAAGCAGAAACCACACCAGGACCTTTTCCCATTCGTAAAATTACCATTCATTTGCTGATGCTTAGCTAATGAGAGACTTAGAGTAGATGGCAAAAATTACACTTTTAATTTCAACCTGAAAGATTTGGGGTGTTACTTGGGCCCCCTGGCTTTCTGGCTCTGCCAAAATAGCATATCCAATTTTTTAGTATCCTAACTATGTGGTTGAACTTCCTGTGACAGTTATCGCAGGCCAATCAGAGCAGCAAAACATATGACTTAGACCTGTGCAGCCCTGAGGGAATAAACTACACAACACAAGCTCAATAGGCAGCCATTGTCATGAACACGATTCTTCACTATCAGCGGAGCCAGTCCATAAACTGGTTCATGAAATTCTTGCCAAATTTAATTGGGAGAGTATCAGAAATTTTTTCCTCATAGAAAAGCTTTCATTGAGTTTATTTGATCTCCTTTTAACTACCATGTTAACATGCTTTCTGGTAATTCAACTCAGCCACACCCATAACCAGTGACTCTCTCTGCTTAAATGGTGCTGATTGGTCCAGTCATTCTCTGACTGGAAAAGGTCCACACTCTGTTCAGCTCCCAAAGGGTAATTTCAGTTCATATAAGGAAATGTTTCCAAGCGCTTCCTCTGGCACAGTGGCTGCAAACATTGAATTCATTTTCCTAAATAACTCAGCTCTCATTGAGTGCTTAGAGTTAGCTTTGAGATATTGGGAAAGGAAGTGAGCTACTTTTGGAGAGCTGATAAAGAATGGGCGTTTTGGATCAGTTGTATTCACTGGACCAAAAAGAAAAGAACATCCTATAACCTGTGACTAAATGTCCCCAAAACATCCTCTGTAGGCTGCAGATAAAATGCACCTTCTTTAACACATCAAATCACAGGAATACTTTGGTCATATACAGCCTTAAAACATTGTAGATCTTGTAGATCAGTACAGTGGTTTTTGTAAGCTAAAGTTAGCCAGTTAAACAATGCACAGACCTTTTTCCTTTTTGCCAATCCATCTGCTTTGCAACATTAGTTATTCCCCACTTTCTCTCCAAATTTGATATCCACTGTCCTATCCCTAAAAAGACAAAATGGGTAAGAAATACATTTTTAAAAACAAAGCAGCAATATAGGGTAGCCGAAGGGCTTACAATCTTTGGAGAGAGAAAAAATAGCACTAGTCTTTACATACAAGAACTGTAAGATGGAAAATTTTTCAACATGCTTTGAATTTATTGGCTTGTGATTTTTTTTTTCCATTTTTGTATTTGCAAGAAAACTACAATTTTGCTAAAACATGTACATAAAGAAAACAGATAAAATCAATATTTACTGTACAAATAACAATGTCAGTTTTCCAAAAGGGAGAGCATGGAGGTTTATGCAGGAGCCACAGAGGACACCTCTGTCTTTGATGATGATGAGACTTCAGAGCTTTCATCCACTTCTTTGCCAAAAAGCTTCATGATGCATTCACGGAACTGAAAGACACAGAATGATGAACATATACACTAAAACAGAATAAGACATTTGGTTACTAATGTGACCTGGCTTTCTGCCCACCTGCCGGTTCATGAAGACATATATAATTGGGTTGTAGATGGTGGCGCTCTTGGCGAAATATGCAGGCAAGGATGCAGCCAGAGGATGGAAAGCATAACCAGGGTAAGCTGCAGCATAGCAAGCCATGTAGGTGTAAGGTCCCCAGCAGAAACAGTATGCAAAGATCATGACAACCACCATCCTGGATACTTCTTTCTCAGCTTTCTGGGTTGACTCTGATTCCTTCTGCTGCATGGCGACCTGTAATCAACAAATCAACACAGTGTTGGACTCGACCAGGCTGGGGTCAAATTTATGACAAGTATAGAACTGCAGTTAAAATGTCTTACGGCACGGATAGCCATCAAGACAGCAAGGTAGCAAAAGATGATAATCCCCAGGGGAATAAAACAACATGTGATCATAAGTGCAATCATGAAGGACTGGGTTCCAAGGTCATCTCTTCCGCTGAATACATCAGGTCCACACGAAGTCTTCAGTCCATGGGGCCAGTACCTGGTGTAAGAAAAATAAAAAAGGTGAACATCTTTTCTGATAACTTAGGATTTTGAAATTAAAAATTCAACATTGTGTTACCTGCTCCATCCAAAGAGTGGGGGAGCACACCACCCTGCCGACCAAACCCAGGTAAACATGATTCCAATTGTGGCCAATTTGGCATCAAACTTGATATTTCCAAAAGGTTTACACACAACAAACCATCTTTCCCAGGAGATGACAGTCAAAGACCAAAGACCTACAATACCTGTGCAAGAGAACAGAAGACTCAGACCATTAATTTCTTGAACAATAGTCTCCAAAACCTTGAAATCAAAGAGAAAAACTCTTACCACAAGTTGCGACCGTATAGCCCTCAAGCATGCACATTGGATGTCCGAGAATGAAGTACCCAAAAATCTGGTTGCATACACTGATGGTGCTGGCAATAAGTGTCTCTCCAAGATCTGCAACTGCAAGATTGACCAAGATCCAGTTCAGAGGATGGCGGAGTTTCTTAAACTTTGCTGTGGCCACTATGACGAGACCATTGGTGAAAGATGAGACGACCACCACCATCAACATCCAAAGTGTGGCCAGGTTATACACCCATCGAGGAGCAATGTGGTAATTGGGACCCTCAAAGGGATCTGGGGGAAAGGTAAAACAAATGAGTTTCATGACGTATGTTTCACAATAAAAAAAAATTCCCAAATGGTAGCATTGTCGTATTTTGTTTGGTCTAGATATAAATACAATTTTGGTCTTCTCACAACAAGACATTTTTATGTAAAATTACTATAAAACACATTACACACATTTTTCCATGTCTAATTATTCATATAAATAAGAAATCTCAGATGAATCATTTTTCATTCTCAGATAACTATAGAAGCTGTAAATGCTTTGAGGCCAACTGTCTGAGGTCAAGTCATTTTTGATAGAATGATGATTTCAAGTAATCCCTTGAACAATTTCATTAATCTTTTGAGCTCTACAGAATTTGTTGGATGTGATCAATGAAATATTTTCCTGCTAATGTGAAATAACCAATAAAGCACGTCTTTAAATGGACTAAGCAGTACATTCTTTAAAACATATCCAAGCATAAATTTTGTGTATTTTGAATTAATAGAATAAGTAAAGTTCAATAAAGTTGATGTCTGTTGACTATAAACATGACTGAAGTCACTGGATTAAAATTCTGAAACAAAACTGAAATCATAATATGATATAGTTGTAAATCATATTAGTCATCTTTCATTGGAAAACAATTTTCTCTGCTGTTGTCTTTTACTATGATTAACAAGCCAACAAAACTATGGACAAAAACTACAAATACTGTACCTCTGGTATTGTTTGAATTTGTGTACACGAAGACACTTCCTCTTGTTGAGTCTTCATAGTGCCTCCTAGCAGCAAAAGATGCTTTTCCCCACTCTTCGGCCATTCTGTGTTTATAGGAGGTCCCACCAGTTGGCCTCTCTTGTCACCTCCTTCGCTGACTGGTGCCTCAGCTCTCACTTTAGCTTTTATACCTAAGCTTCATAGATGTCTGATGGGATTAGATCAGAATCACATTACCTTAACTGTGGGCACTGGTCGCCAGTGATGCTCATGGGTAGATCTGGAATAAAGAACCTTACTCTGAACTGCAATTAAAACATTAGATGACACAATATGCTCTACCAATCTTGTTTGAGAGCGGAAATCTGTTTACTCTATTACAATAGGGATTAATTGTTAGACATCTCAAGAACACAGCGTTTCTCAACTGGTCTTACCTCAGGACTCACTGCCACCTTTTCTGTGAGAAATCACTGCGTACTGTGCATTCAGAAAGTATTTAGATTGCTTAACTTTTTCAGCCTGATGCTATAGTTGAAAAAAAACTCTGTTCATGAATCTATACACAGTATCCCATCATAAGAAAGAAAAAAAACGTAATTTTAGAGATTTCTGCAAATTTATGAAAAATAAAACAAAAAAAACTTAATCAATTAAACCTTGCAAAAAAAAAAAAAAAAAACTTGGAGTCCACCAGTGGTAAATACAACTGACTGGACATACTTATGAAAGACACACACCTTACAATAGAAGGCCTCACAGATGACACCAAGCAATGAGAGTACTGTCTGCAGAGCTCAGAGACAGGATTGTTGCATGGCACAGATAAAGGTAAGGCTAAACTGAGGTTTCCCAAAAGCATGGTGACTTCAATAATCCTATAATGGAAGAAGTTTAGGAGAAGCCTCTGCAAGACAAATAAAAGCCCTCTTGGAGGTTGCAAATTCTAAATGAAAGCCAAGCAGGCTTTGCTGTGTTTTGCACAGAGGACAAGCTTCTGTCCAGCCACTCTGCCATAAGCCCAGATCAGTGGAGGGCTGCAGCAATGGCTGTCCTTCTGGGACTTTGTCCAATCTCCACACAGGAGTGTCCATCAGGTTCTTGGTCACCTCCCTCAAGGCCGGCTTAGACTACTACACGAATTCAGCCAGATTTAAGCCCGATTGCGACGTCGCAGCTTGTCGTCAAAACTTGGGCCAGATTTTGAGAGTCGGAAACGACAAACCATCTTGTCGTGTGACATATTTAACCACGCTTCCAAGACTCACAATTCCTCACGACCACAATTCAACAACACTAGCTTGTCAGAATTTTTCGTACATTGTCGTCTAGTTTGACACCCTGACCTGACATTAACGACGTGAATCCTGACGTCCAACAACAGGAGAACATTTGCTTTTTATCTTTGCATCATCATTTACTAGATATGCCACCTTTATCCCCTTTTATTCCCTAAAACTAATGTGTAAATTTTATTTTGTTTTATTTACATTATCGCATGCATACCTTAAGTTCTATCTGAAGGAGAGCCAGTCCATATTGTCCTCCTCTTGATACATCCATACTTATTATCCATAATCCAATCCACAGTTGTTTCTTATTTTCCTTTCTATGAGCAAAAGGCCGCTACAATCACACAGAGCGCTTCTGTTGCAGAGTGATTGACACTCTTTGGCCTTCCCCCCCGACAACCTGTGAACTCGCACTCAGTTGCGAAGACAGTGGTGACGTCAGCATACGCTGAGCGGTCTGGACCACTCTTGCAGTGTAGCCAGGCTGTCAGCCAAGACGGGACAAGATTTTAGTCGCATAGTCTGACTTGGTGCCATCGTCAATAACCAAAAGAATCGTGTAGTCTGTGCCGGCCTTTAGACCCTTCTCCCCAGATTGCTTTGTTTGGCTGGATGACCAGCTCTTGGAAGAGTGCCAGACTTCTTCCATTTGATAAATATAGAGACCAATGTGCCCTTGGGAACCTTCTGTGTAACAGATTGTTTTGTAGCTTTCCCAAGATCTTTGCCTTGCAGCAATCCTGTCTGAATGTTGCAGACAGTGCCTTTGACCTCATGGCTTGTTTTTTTGCTTTGATATTCATTGTCAGCTATGAGACCTTCAGTTGAATGGTGTGTGCCTTTCCAAATCATGTCCAATCAATTATTTTTCCATACTCCAGTCAAGGTATAGAAACATCTCTGCAATGATCAGGAGAAATGAGATGAACCTGAGCTAAATTTCAAGTGTTTTTGCAAAGGGTCTGAGTACCAATGCTTTTCAGAAATTTGCACACATTTCTAAAATTCAGTTTTCACTTTGTCATGATGGGGGACTGCATGAAGATTAATTTGAATTAGAATGTTTTTTTCCTGTAGCATTAGGATACAACATAACACTAGAAAAGCACTCAGAGAGCGCAGACCTCTGCCATTAGCCCTATCGGCCAATAGTGAAGAATCATTTTTAAAAATTCCTGGATCCAGACGGTGATCCGGATCACTCTCAAAATCTTATCAGTTCTTCCTTATGCCATTTCTGACATTTCCTGAAAATTTCATCAAAATCCATCCAGAACTTTTTGAGTTATGTTGCTAACAAATTAGCTAACAAACTAACAAACCCTGCCAACCACATAACCTCCTTGGTGGAGGTAAAAAATGAAAAGTGAAGGGGGTCAGAATACTTTCTAAAAGCACCTAGCGATGGATCTGTATCCCTGAGCTTTGAGATAACATGCAGAAAATGGTTGAAATAAAAGCATAGTGTGGGCAGAAGGCTCCATCTTAGTTCTTATGCATACCACAACACAGAACTAAACAAGGAAACATTTGTGAGGATTCTATTTTCATCAGCTGCTGTGACAATCAAGGCAACAAACACAGCCATAAAACTCACCAGTTAACACAGTTACTAATTAAAACGATACACCTTTAGCTTTATGTCCAGAGTAAAATGCTATAGAAACAAAGTCCATGGTTGTAGATATTATGCCACAGCTCTTTTCTTTGCCCTCTAGTGGTGTCCTTTCAGTCACACATGAGCAATCATACCCTTAACATGTTTAGGTTGCCCCTTCCATGAATGTACAGTGCTTAACAAATTTATTAGACCACCTGTCATGTTTGTCTCAGAGACCATCCAGCATCATGAAGTGCTTTAATTCGGACTCTTTCATTTTCAGTGAGCTCTCAACATTTTACCATTTTGAACAGGAATGAGGAATTTCAAATTGAATTCACCTTTTTACAACCAAATTTGAGCCGGCTCACTGGGCTTCTCTGAGAAGTCAGAAATTAGTCAAGCATAACATTCAACCACTAAAACTCATTTTTCTGTTCAGGAATGCAAGTAAATAACTATAATTTGACATATTAATCAAGAAATAATAATGTGCTTTACTATTTTTTCAACAGTCATTCCTCTGCGTGTCCGTATACTATCTAAACCCCCCTTGCATTCCTTTATGCTGTGATGTGTGAGTGGTGGTAGGACTCAGGTGCGGAGACGGAAGCAGTTTTAAACAGTTTATTGTGCAGGTATATACAGTGTGAGGGGGGATTCCAAGAGTCCAAGAGGAGGTGAGGGTGAGCTGGAGCTGGCTGTGGTGATCTGAGCAGGAGGCACTGGAAAAAGGAGGAGAGGCACGTTAGTAAATGACACAAGGGAAGTACAAACACTGGAGATCACTAGAATCATCAAAAAGATCACAAAAACTTCTCTGGAGGATCGGAGAAGGAGCCTGGAGCGGACGTTACCGTGAGGTATGGTAGACAAGACTCAGGCACTGTAGAGAGCTGCAGCTGGTCTTAAATAGCATGAGTTGATTAGAAGATCTGCTGCAGGTGTGACTCTCCACAGCACCGGGGGGGCAGGGTGAAAGCCTCAGGAGAAGCAGAGGAAAGTTAGCGCCAGCAACCAGCTCCGGAAACCGGAAGTTTCCACAAAAATAAAACACAATACAAAATAAACACCACATATGCGTCATGAACTGTACTATTTCTATGCGTAATTC
Organism: Cheilinus undulatus; assembly: GCF_018320785.1. Classification (NCBI taxonomy): domain Eukaryota; kingdom Metazoa; phylum Chordata; class Actinopteri; order Labriformes; family Labridae; genus Cheilinus; species Cheilinus undulatus. The sequence continues at coordinate 16,010,987 of NC_054867.1, forward strand.
TGGATGCCTGCTACACCAAACAAGCTCTCGTGTCACAGGACAGCCTGTGTCCAGAGCAGGAATAAAATGTTCAGTTTAAAGTTTTTTTAACCCCACCGTGACGAGAGCAATTTAACCCTCTGATGAGAGCTGGAGGTGAAAACACCTAAGGATTAATAAATGATGTTCCGTTTAAACGCCAGCGATCAAGATCACAGTTTCACTTCTTGGTGACATTATAGAATTAGAGGTAAGTTAATTCAGTGGATGATAGTTTGGCATTATAATTTTATAATAAGAGAGGTTAAATCAGCCCTGTGATTAACCCCGGCACACACTTGTCCGCGTATTTGGCACTCTCCTTTACGCATGAACGATGAAAGGTGTGTGTTATCCTGTGAGCTGCTGTTTGTGACTCAACGAAGGGAAGAAGCTTTATTTCACAAACTAAAAAACCTCTCACAGTCATTAAAACCTGACTTTGCCAGAAACTGGGTAGGAATTTGAAAATTCTATTACAGATTTAAAGAGAAGTTGTCTGTGACTATTGTGCTTACACATTATAGTTATTGCTGATGAGAAGGCTAGAGTATAGTCTCACACCCATTTATTTAAATACCAATATATTAAAACATATATTTACAGTTTTTGATTTTTTTATTTCATTATTGTGTCATACATACAATCATATGCTTAGCCCACATGGGCTTACATGACACCAAGAATTCAGACAAAACCAGGATCAGAGTGCACGGTAGTTCTCTCATTATTATATTATTGCTATTAAAATGATTAATACTGAGACTGATTTTTGCTCGTTTGTAGTTGTTGTTCCCTGTTTCCAGGGTGGTGCCCCATACATTATAAATCTTTATTAATCATTTTTTATTTATATTAATGATTATAAGCTTGATTATTGATATATAAACAATAACCAAAACCTAGCATGAAAACCCCAACACCACATTACCTCTGTAGCTACTGTAGCTAACATTGCTTTTTTAGCAACTGAATGTTCAGTTGGCATCATTTCTTTAATAAGAGAGTAAACCTCTATAAAACTGACCTCTGTTGTTGATTTTAGAAAGTAATTAATTAATTAATTAATTATTTTCCAGACCAAAAAAAAAAACTGTCTCAGTTGCTGGGTTTCCATTACAGTTTTCCCAAAATAAAAGCAATATTTGTGTGAATATGTATGTTTTCTCCCACGGCTTTTGTGAAAAGAGCATTAACGTTTTATAATTTTTAAGCTGAATGCACACCTATGGCCCTTTTTTTCTCAAATTGTAATATTCAAGTGTAATTCTTTGATAAAGGCCAACATCACTTTTTTCCAAGTCTTCATTTTTTTTTTTTAATATTGTAAAAAATACTATACTATGGATTTGTTTCAAAATTATTACCACACTGTGAGAATTTCATGCTGTTTTATATGGAGCTATTATTGTTGCAAAAATATTTGTAAATGGGTACAAAGATCCAAATGTGTGTACAGATTCACAAATGTGTGTACAGATCTGCAAATCTGTGTAAAGATCTGCAAAGTGTGCAAAGTTTTGCAGATTTTTACAAAGATCCACAAATGTGTGCACTAATCTGCAAATATGTAGACGAATTTGTAATTGTGGACTTAGTTCGTTTTGGTTCAGAATCTGCCTCTCAATTGGCTGTCATACACACGTGACTTTTGCAACACTACCGCACATAATTTGTACTCAGATCCGTAAGCCTGTACTTAGATCTGTAAGCGTAAAGCCTGGGACTGTTGCCCTCAGCGCAGGCTCACAGGCAAGGCTGCCTTTCTCATCACATCGGCATCACACAGGAGGCAGCAGTTAAGACTTAGAAACAACGCAATATAATGTCAATGTGAAAGGAGAAATGTTATTATGTTATACTGTCATTGTTATTATTCATATTTTCATTGAAAGAGTGATGGAAATAATGACTTCCTTATCTCCAAAATCGTATCACAGCGGTGGTTGAATTAGCATCTCTACATGACAGGGGTTCATTGTGTTGTATTTAACAGAAATCCCCATTATGATGCTGTATGGGCCGGGTGATGTTAGCAATAAGATCGATAGAGTGGTCTATATCATTTATATTTATATAAATAACAGGGGAAGGGAAAGATTGTTGGTTTTGCACGGATACGCTGCATGGCACCGACCAACGTTCACATTTAAATTATATTATGACGCTATCAGTGGATATGTCAGTGAAGTGGTTGAGTGGCAGTATTGTGGTCCCTCAATCAGGAAGTCCAGGGTTTGAATCTTGCCATGTCCTGAAAATGTATTTCTTATTACCTGTGTTTTTTTTGCTGGTAACTCTTGTGCACTGCTCATGAATTTAATCACTCAGGCCACGAAATATATAGGACTTGAAAAATGTAACTATCGGCGTGATGCCAGAGCAAATAATCAAAATATTAAAATGACTTTTTAGTACAAAATCTAATGGACTGAAAATGAATATTTCGTTAGGCCGGTCATTTTGATCACACATTGAAGCATTTGAAGATCTTTACATGGATTTGCAGATCTGTACACACATTAGTGGATCTGCGCAGGTATTTGTGGATTTGTGCACAGATCTTTGTACACATTTGTAAATACTTTTGCAACAATAATAGCTCCATATTTTTTCCCCATTAAATAATGTGTTTTGTTCCATCAAAGGTTCTAACTGCAACATTAAAGTAACTCAGAATAAATTTAAATGGTTGAAAATCTTCAAAAGTGTTTTATAATTTCTAATTAAGTAGTTATTGCTTGTTCCCCTGGCTGGACCTGTTGAGAACCACTATGCTCTTAAAAGTCTAACATTTAATCTCCATTGTGATGGAGGGCACAGGTATCCGCTTTGAAACAAGATTAGTCGAGCATATTGTGTCATCTAATGAGCTCCTGGTTTTAATTGCAGTTCAAAGTAAGTTTCCTTTTTCCAGATCTGCAGATAAGCGTCAGTGCCAACCAGCACACAATAGAAGTAATGTGATTTTATTCTAATCCCATCAGAAGTCTCTAAAGCATAGGTATAAAAGCTAAAGTCAGTCAGTCAAGGATGTTGTAAGTAGCAAGCAAGGCCAACTGGTGGAGACCTTCTGGCAGAAGAGTGGGGGCAAACAGTTTTTTTTCTGCCAGGAGGCACTATGAAGACACAACAAGGGGATCTGTCTTCACGTACACAAATGCAAACAACACCAGAGGTACAGTTTATCATTTTTTTGTCAGAAATTTACTTGAATTTCAATCATATTAACAGTAAAGAAAACCAAAGTAACCGTGAAAGCCTTCTGACTGCCCATGAGAACACATTTGTTATGTTATCTACATAATTATCTTCACCTTGCAGTCATATTTTAATATTTATTTTTTAAAGGGCATTTTTGCAGTGATTTCATTCAATTTTAATATTCAATTTTTAGTCGATAGAGTCCAGCCCTAGAACTTTACAGCTTAATGAATCAATTCAAAACACCTATATATATATATATATATATATATATATATATATATATTGAAGTTACTTAGATTCAAAGAATGTTCTGTTAATTTAATCTAAAGTTTTTTTTAGTTATTCATGTTCACAACAATTTGCCTCTGAGCATTTTATGGCTGTCATGGTTAACTTGGACAATGATTTGATTAGCAATGTGTTTGTAAAATGATTAATTAGAGATCAAAACACTTAGCTAATCTTGATTGAATGTTTTATGGCAATGACTACAAACAGAGAAACGTTTAAGACATTAGTTCCCAACCTGGGATCCAGGACCACTTGGGGTTCTCTAGATTTGTATAGGCATATTTTGTTTGGATTTAAATAATTTTAAAAAATGCTGTACATTATTGAACGAAATGTATAACTTTTTCCATTTGGGTCCCGGGGGTCCTCAGCTCTTCAGAATATAGGGGGACTCAGAGAGCAGGGAATCAGAGTCTTAATGCATGATAATCAATGTGCTTAATTGATGCACACTATAATGTTCAGACATTTAGTTTTGCTTTGAATATTGTGAACTTAAAAGTGAATCTCTAGTTTTCACTTGAGAGACACCTCATGCCTGCTCCAAAGCAGAAACAGACATAACATAAGACACTGAGGCCTGAAGTGCCATCAATCAGTTCAAAATAACACACAAATGTTTCACATTGCAGGACTGCAAGCTGCTCACAGGCAAACCTGCAGAGGAGCCAACCTGGAATGCCAAATCAAGGCCACAATGGTAAACACCTCTAGATAAAAGCATAGCTGTTAGTTAGTCCACTCTAGTGGAGTGTCGTTTGTGAATGAGTCGGTACAAAGAGGCGGATCTTTTTGAGAGCCCTTTTATAGTCTTCTTCTTACAATTATGATTACAGATTGTGTGTGTGTCTGTTATTTGATTGATTAGTAGGGTGATCTTTTTCCCATACTCCCCAACCACAGACACATCATGCACTATAGACATGAGCATAATGATGTAACATTGTTTTGTATCAGTTGTTCAGTGCAGACCATACCAGCACAAATATCAATCATATGAAATGAAGCCAAACTGGAACCCAAAATAAAGAGCCGTTTGAGAGCCAGCTCTTCTTGCTAAGCTGAGCCAAATGACCAGGATCACTAAAAAAAAGCCACAATTCCCATCCCTAGTGCACTCAATAGGGAGGCAATGGGCCTCATTCACTGCTATCCTCTGAATGTTTTCCTTAATTTTGTTCTTAAGATGATTGTAGGGAAAGTCTTAGGCTGGAGGCATACTTGCTGTGAACTTGACACTTCATAACTGCCATGTGCCCCCATGTGACAGCTTGACACTTAGGCCGTGCATGACCTCAAAATTAACGCGATGCTGACTCAACATGCAACAGGCACACGAATGCTAGAAGAGAAGGTATGACAGTCAACAAGGTGGCAGGGAAAACAGCTGCATGTTTTAAAGACAAACTGATAACCAGGTCAACAATTCACCACGTGTGTACGATGTCTTATTGTCAGAGACACAAACGTCTGTAAGACCAGTTGACGGCAGATGAAGCTTGAAAAAATCGCCAAAACACACCGGTGCTGCGGTTTAAGCAGTAACCGTACAAAGTGGTGACTTTCAGTCAAGTGCATCGCAGTGTTCTGACCACCAGTCATCACCTTAGTTGGTTTAATATTATGGATTGTTAATACTGTACCGATGCTGATATCAGAATTATCATTATAGTTACTGTCTAGAGTGTCTCCATGGTTGCTGTTTACATCCTACACATTATGTATTTGATTATGGCCTGAGTTCTCTGGTGTGCCCTCAGGTGCCATGTATGACAAGTACATTTACAATAATGGTAAAACAGCGAACATATCTCTGGCCTTTGGGAAGCTCATGAATCCATTCTTAAAGGGCTGACGTGTTCACACCTATGTTCTTTAACTGATGAATGCCAGGTGATACTTGAAGCTTGGCTTTTTTACCCACTTTGCATAGAGAAAACACCCTTTTATGATCATATAAGGACATGAGACAACAGGGCTGTGAACAGTAACAGTAGGCACAAAGAATTAAACTGAAATGAAGAAATGAAGAGAGGATCTGCTGAAAACAAAAGTGATCTGAATAATCAAAAGAAATCAGATCAGATGGGAAATTCATTCTAAAACAACGGATCATGGGACAGATTTGTCATTAAGCCCAGTGTAGATGGAGTCATGAGTCAAGAGAATTTATGAGATTATGGGTTTATAAGATTAAGAGTTTACATGGTTAAAACTTCATGAGATTAAGAGGTTAAGAGATGATGAGATTAAGAGTTATTGAGTCGTCTTAAACACCCAGCATGAAAAACCTTGGTATGGAGCACTGATGTCTTTTTATTTTCTGCCTGCCCAATACACATTGACAAATATACAGAAGTACTCACGCTCATGCACCCTCATGCAACAGAGAGTTGGATTTGTAATAAATGCTACATGAGTGCCATGGAAGATATAACCCATTTATATGTATACAGACCGTCCAGTGCCCTTGATGATGTGCAAGAGATTGCAGCAGAGAAAGTAAGTGTATAATTGCTTAAAGCACCTTTAGTTGATGCTGAGCTCAGTCTACATCAATGCTATCAGTGTGTCTGGATTTTTTTTTTGTTTTGTTTTTTTTTAAAGATTTATTTTTGTGCCTTTTCATGCCTTTATTTGATAGAGGAAGGACAGTGGATAGATTCGGAAACAGGGAAGAGAGTGGGGAGAGACATGCGGTAAAGGGCAACAAGCCGGATTCGAACCCCGGCCGCCCACGTACATGGGTAGTGCCTTAAACCTCTGGACCATCTGCGCTCCCGTGTCTGGAAATTTTAAAGGGATATTTCAATATTTTTCAGGTACAGTTGAATAAAGTACTTGGCGATAGTAGTGGCATTAGCCTCAAGTGATTTCAATGAGGGTTGCCCCTTTATACAGGATGTTCTTGGGAAAGTTAAGCTACATATGTGTACAGTTGCTCCGCCCAATTTAGAAAGCTTAAGGAAAAAAAAGGCCAAAAAATTTGGAACAATTTTATGCAATATAATACATTTTTGAAGCCTTTTATTTTTCACCTAGAAAGTCGCTGTGTAGCACTTTTTCATGAGGCAACCTTTGGCTATCGGCCACATGCTCTTCCGACTCAGCTTATCTGATCAGCTGTTTGGGTCTGCGAGCTTCGTCAGAGACAACAACAGTAAATAAAGCAGAAACAAAACTGAGTAATTTTGACTCATGTGGCAATGATGTGCCATTACTGTGGATGTGAGAGGATACTTTTATGGCCTGGAGTACAAAGAGGAACAACTTATGCAGACGGATGTCCACCGGGTCTGTATCCGGTACATCTCAGCTGCTGCAGTTTGACTAACACAGAGAGCTACTGATACTGTTGTTGACTTCACAACACTTCTTCAGAACATGTCTGATCGCAGATAGCAGCTCACATATGCCCGCACCTGAACCTTGCACACTGGGTCGGTTACATTTGATTTGTATTCACTGCAAAAATCAATGTGGCCAGTTGTTTTGTACTCAAACTGGGCCCATCCTTTCTGACAAAGAGTTTAACACAGCACGCTCACACTTCACAGCACTGTGCCAAGTTGGAGAGAGAGAGATTTTCCTGCAATTCAGCCACAACTTTTGAGTCACGCGACTCACTTTGCAACTGGGCCGACTTTCAGATCAGGCGGATTAGGCATCGTTTGTTGTGCTGTGTACAGGGGGGTACGACGGCTGACCACAGCCCAACTACGACCTGCAAAATGCTCCCGACAGGTCGAGAGGATTTCTGGCATGTTTGATATTTTGGTCATACGACTCCAAACACTACACAGTGTAAACAACTTTGGGCAGAATAAACAACTTTGGGGGATTGTTTTCCTTTGTAAACAGTCTGACAATTTCCTACCATGACAACAGGTAGAATGACTTTCTGATGCACCCCGCTATCATAGAGGAAATAAAGGAGCAGGAAATACTCCTATCTGTGGACCTGCAGCTGACACAGTGGTGATGCTGTTTGTGTGTTTGAGACAGAGAGAGATAATGGAAGGGAGAGAGAGCGAGAGAGAGAAAGTGGGAGAGATAGAGGGGGGAGAGAGAGAATATGACTGGAAACACTTCACCCTCAGATCTTGAGACTTTTTTAAAAGGATTTTTACTGTCACAGTCCGTCCCGACTTCTGTCACACAGTGTGAGCGCACAACTCGTGCGTGATGGTCGTGCATTGTAAGCGATTCAGTCGTACAGTATGAGATGACATTCTGCCACAACTGTCATATGGTCAGCTTGAAATCGCACAGGGGTTTATACCTCCATCTGTTTATGCTATGGTTGGTATCCACATGTACACGGGCAAATCATGGTGTTTAAAGTAAGGTTTCAGTGCAGAAGAGAAGTAAGAAGCAGACGCTGGTCTGATAAGTCACTCACAAATCTAAATGACTTGGACTAATGCAAAAAAAGTAAAAAAAAAAATCAAACCTGTTTAAAAAAATGATGGAGAGTTTCGGCATCAGTGTGCAAATGCTCTTAGAACAATATTAGAATGATTTTCTATTTTAACGTGCTAAAAATATAAATCATTACAACACAAAAATAAAACATAAATAAATAGTAACAAAAAAAAAATTAATTGGTGTGCAAAGGCCTTTAGTCAGACAATTTGACGGATGCTTATGCAAAGTTTGAAGACAATCCGTCAAATTGTTTTGGAGATATTATATTAATAAGCAAAGGGATAATTATCAGACCTGATGACCTTGACCTTTGACCATCAAAATCTTTGAGCCAGAGTGAACCTTTGTGGAAAGTTTGAAGAAAATACTTCTGAAATCATGATTAAGATTTTCTATTCAGAACAAAGAATGAAGATTGAGGCCCAGTGCCATTGAAGTCCAAACAGTTTCTTCTGAAGTCAGAATGGAGGTATGAAGAAAATACCAAGGATTGTTATTCAAGCTATAAACTTTAGACCCAATGACCTTGACCTTTGACCTCCACAATCTAGTTCTCCCTCTGAATCTAAATCAGTCTCTATTTATCGTCATGAATGTAGACATATTGCTATTTCCTGACCTCAGAGTATTAAGTTCTACGAGTACAAATTGCTTAGTGTGACTGAGTTTTTTTTTCTAATTTTCGCATGCATGTTGGTCTAAAAACAGTTCAGAGTAAATGCGATAAAATTAATAAATAAATTAACTGTGCATGCCTTGTAGGACTTTTGTATGGTACATGTAAGGATGCAAAATGTATGATTACAGAACCTTTTTGGCTTAATATTAAGAAATTATTAAAGGTTATTTTCTTGATTTAATTTTGCTTGCGTACATTGCACCCTCCATAGAGCATTTTTTCTAGTTTGGATACCAAAATAAATGAATGAAAGGCTTTGACGGCATAGTCTGACATGGCCAAAGCTGTGATTTAAATTGACCTAAACTGTGAGAGTTGTTGTGTATGTTTTTATACAAATTTCTGATTTAATTTATCCCACAGAAGAGCGAGCTTCCTAAACAAAAGCAAAAACATGTAATGGTTTTCACTAGGATCCTCTTGAGCACTGGCTAGTTTCCCTGTGGTCCAGTACACACTACAGCCATACAAACACTTACACATAATACAACATTTAAAAGCCAAAAGCAAAAACGGTTCTCCCACCTCACCACCAGGTGGTGATCAGTTGACATGTTCTGCTCCTCTTCACTCGAGTGTCCATGACAGCCGCAGATCAGATGATACAACAATAGTCAATCATCGATCTCAGGTGATCTGGTACACTAATGAATATCCCTAAGCTCAAACATTGTGTTTGTTAAGGCCAATCCATGACTAGCACAGATTTCCAATAACAAAGCACCACTTGAGTTCAGATTGGGCAGGCTGTTCATCCCAATCACCCCTCCCATAATGACATAACCATTCAAGGCTGACTTACCAAGACCTACCTATGTGTAAAACGATGATATATGGTCATGTAAAAGACAAAATTGCATCTGTTATTGACCTCATTTTAAGAAAAGCCTCAGGCCGCAGTACTGCATGACCCACAATCTTAGAGTGTAACAGCAACGTCTCATCAGTGAAACGGTGATTATCAGCTGTAATTGTAGGAGTGAAGTTAACAGTCGGTGTTGGACTCTGTGGTGATGACAGTTTAGCCCCATGTTGTTATGTAAGTTAGCATCAGATCAGCCACGAACAAATTTTTCAATAGAATTCAGTAGCAGTAGATGGTTTCAACCTGTAGAAGGCAGTTGCTATGCACATTCTACATGCAAAATGTAGAATCTAAATACTTTGTGCTAAAATGACAGGATTTAGATCCTATCTGGTGGACCATAATACTAAATCCCCATATGGATAGTCTTTAAAGTGGTAAAATGTGGTCTGAGGCTTTAGTTACTCTTAAAGTCTTTTTAAAATTTTAAAAATCAAATAAATCTGAATCTGTATCATCCCTTTGACACACAAACCCTTAGCTCTGACACACCGAGAGACATGGTGGAAAAGGAGAGAGAAAGCAGACGGACAGATTGACTTATTTCTTCATAAACCCTACAAATAAATTTGTTTATACAAATAAATGTTTATGTTACTTACACATTCAACCATTTCTAATGATAAATGAAGTCACATTTAGTCATCATTAGCCTCTGTGGTTAACTCCTAGTTAAACTGGACCATATAAATGCCCAGCCGGCTTGTCCTTGTGGCACCCACATGGGTTGTATGTGGGCTATAATATGGATCCCATGTGGGTGTGTATGTGGGTTCCATGATGACCCCACCTGTGACTGCCCATGTGAACTGCAAGCGTGGATCAGCCCATGAGAGACTATGTGGGCTACAACATGGGACCCATGTTGTAGCCCACATATAACCCATATGGGGCCCACATGGACATACATGGAGTTTCTGCCTCAAGGGTCATGCTGGTGTATCTGTGACAGCAGCAGCATCACCTGTTGCCTCTTGGATAGTCAATGCTCAGTTTTCTGACCGCTGATATCAAACTGGGTATTGATGTTGATTAGAGATTAAAACAAAAAAATCTTTGGTTCCCATCAAATAGCACAGAAGTGAAGAAGTGCTTCTGGTGTGACTAGCATTGCATGTCCTACAATGTGACTGTAAAATATGCACACAAAATGATGTATCTTTCAGCTCTTGTTCTCATTCTGTGTGAATAATAACTGTAATAATGGTGAAATTGGGCTCCAGGAAAATATTTTTATTTTATATGTTTATTTTTCTTTACTTTCAGTGAAGTTTACTTTAACAGTGTTTTCTTTCACTGGCACTGGGCCAAAACAACATTCTCCATATTTGATGATTTCAGTGCTATTGGTCACCCTTTACATCTGTCAGTAGCTTGTTACACATTTAAAACCAATTCAAAGGGTCAAAAAGATGCTGAGGGGATTTTGGTGATGTTGTCAGGGGCGGTTTTAGTGAACTGGAGGCCCCAGGCAAAGATCAATGTGAGGCCCCCCCTAATATCACTCACCTCAACTTCTTTGATGACAGTCATATGAACGTGATTTAACAGAAGCAGTACAGTGTGCAGTGGCCATTAACAACACATTTAACTCCATTCAGTGTAAGAAAATCTGCATTATAATCAACATCTGTTAGGTTAAATATTAGTGAATAGTTGGTGACATCAAGCTGAAAAAACTGCATCCACCTTAGGCAGAGAATAAAAAAACAAACGTAAATCTGACATCTCCTGCAAAGAGATATGAGAATAAAGACTCTACGCTTAAATTACTTTAATGCACAAACTTGTGGCCAATCTTCATCATTTTCTGAAGTTCATGTGCTCTCCTGTTCTAGGGTTTCATGTTTTCAGATCCAATATCTTAGTAAGTGTATCTGGCCCAAGGTCCCATTAAGAACTTAATACAGTTAATTTGTATTTCTGCATCAAATCAGCTGTATTACATGAGTTTTTATTATGTTATTAAGAGAAAAATACAATAGGCTCTATTTTCAGTCATTTTTTTCATTGAATTATACTGTACTGTAGGAAAACAGGAGTGTCAAACTCATTTTGGGTCAGGGGCTGGATTTGCTCTAATGAGACGTCCTGTTGGCTGAGGAATTTTTTAGCAACATCAGTATGACAAAAGCTGATGTAAAGGCTGCTGTAATGTTTATAAAGAGAAATGATCCAATATTAGATGCAGCCACTATTTTAATGATTGCTGCATGTTTGCACACTAAAGGGTAAATTAGCTACTTTAGAAAGAGAATTTACCTGCAGGTAATCGAAACAGGTGAGGCAAAAATATGCTGTCCTAGGAACATATGACCATTTTTACAGATTTTAACGTTTTTAGGACCCACTGATGATAAATTTACAAGACTGTGATATTCATTATAAATATATATTTAACATGACTGTTTATGGATTTAAAACAGCAACCTGTTGTCCACAATGCTTGATCTGACCCTTATTTTACTGGGCCTGGGAACAGTGCATAGAGTCCAACTAGGAGACGAGAGAGAGAGAGAGGGGGGGGGGGGGGGGGATGGGGAGGCATGGAGAGACAGAGACAGAGATGAGGATCTTGCAGAGATTCATCGCACTTCGGCACTATTACTGCTTATAGAGATACAAACCCTCACCTGCTGAGTAAAAACTTGACTTTTAAGCACATGTCTGAGCCCCTAGAGTAGTTCTTCTTCATGTCCGCTCTTTGAATCCCCCGACATCCCTGCATGCATCATGAACGGGGCCATCTCCGTGCTTAATTATGGATAAACTGCGCCAAGATCGAACATGCCGACCTCACATGTCATAGGACAGTCCGTGTCCAGATTAGGATTGAATGTTCAGTTATTAAATCATTTCACCGTTACGAGAAGAATTTCTACCATTTGATGAGAGCTGGAGTTAAATATGCCACAGGATTTATAAATGATGTCCTGTTTAAACTTAATTGATCAAGACCACAAGTTCACTTCTTGATGACATAAAAAAGGATTTGGGGAAACTGAATGAGGTTATATTAGTCTGGCATTGCAGATTTGTTTTAATGTAGGATTAAATCAGGCTGGAGATTGAACTGAGTCGCTCACCAAAGCGTGATGCAATGTCTGCGTTTGTGGTTGAGGGACAATTACGCAGAGAAAGTGTTTTGTTATCCTGAGAGCAGCTGTTTTAATCCCACTCAGGGGAAGAACTTTGGTTCTACAAGGCAAAATCCTCCGGTTTTGATATTTGTTAAGACCCTTCTGCAAGAAACTTGTCGGAGGTGGACAGGACAAGACTCACTGAGAGAGCAGAGTTGATGCTGCAGCTGCGCTCTGCCGTGCGTCTTTTTATGATGTTCCTCACGGCTCTAAATGGTAAACTATGAAAAATTTTCTTTGACCTGGGCAGTGGCAAAAACATAGGTGAGCTATATTTGTAGGGAAAAAACCTAGGAAAATTCTTGAGGCCCCCCTTATGGACGAGGCCCCAGGCAATTGCCTGGCTTTGCCTAATGGTAAAACCGCCTACGGATGTTGTAGATAGAATATAAAGAGATTGTGGGGAACATTACACAAGAACTGTGACATGGAAACCTCTTTTCATATGCTTTGCATTTATTGGCCTGATTTTTTTTTTCTTTTTTTTTTTTTTTTTGCATTTGCATTTGCAAGAAACCTACAATTTTGCTAATAAAAAGTGGATAAAAAGAGAATAGATACAAGAAACATTAACTGTACAAATTTCAGTGGTTCTCAGTTTTTTTTTCCCAAAAAAGAGGTTAAAGAGGTTTAAGCAGGAGCAACAGATGAGACTTCTGTCTTTGACGATGATGAGACTTCAGAGGCTTCTTCCACTTCTTTGCCAAAAAGTTTCATAATGCATTCACGAAACTGAAAGACATAAAGTAATACAGCATTTAAAACAGGCACACTATGGCCATCAAATATGACTGAAATTTTAGTACAGCAGTGTGAATTTCTTCCCTGCCCACCTGCCGGTTCATGAAGACATAGATAATTGGGTTGTAGATTGTCGCACTCTTAGCAAAATATGCAGGCATGGATGCAGCCAGAGGATGGAAAGACTGTCCAGGGTTAGCTGCAGCATAGCAAGCCATGAAGGTGTAAGGTCCCCAGCAGAAAATGTATGCCATAATCATGACAACCACCATCCTGGAAACTTCTCTCTCAGCTTTCTGGGTTGACTCTGATTCTTTTTGCTGCAGGGCAACCTGTGATCGACAAATCAGCACAGCATGAGACTCTACCGCAGCTCTTTAATTTTGTTAACAAAAACAATGACTAAAATTTTAGAGAACTACCTTTTTTCATGAGGAAGATGAGACTACGACTGGCTAAAATAGCTCTGTGGTGATAGAAATAGATGACAAGTAAGTTTAGTTTTTAAAGTAAGTGTTTTACATTCATACCCCTTTTATCTAAAACCAATTTATGAAACACCTGAGACTGATTTTATGGTCATTTACAGCACTTATTCATTAAATTGACACAGACACAGGAATGGTTTGTTCTGAGCAGGGCTGAAACAGAGGGCTTTTCAGACATACAGAAATCCAATCCAATCAGGTAAGGTCTATTCGAGGGTCCTGGAGAAGAGGGTCTGTCGGATAGTCGATCCTCAGATTCAGGAGGAGCAATGTGGTTTTTGTCCTGGTCGTGGAACAGTGGACCAACTCTACACTCTTGGTAGGGTCATAGAGGGTGCATGGGAGTTTGCCCAACCAGTCTACATGTGTTTTGTGGATCTGGAGAAGGCATTCAACCGTGTCCTGCGAGAAATCCTGTGGAGGCTGCTCTGGGAGTATGGGGTGCCGGATCCCCTGATAAGGGCAGTTCGGTCCCTGTACAACCGGTGCCAGAGCTTGGTCTGCATTGCCGGAAGTAAGTCGGACTCGTTCCCGGTGCGTGTTGGACTCCGCCAGGGCTGCCCTTTGTCACCGGTTCTGTTCATAACTTTTATGGACAGAATTTCTAGGCGCAGCCAGGACATTGAGGTCTCTGCTTTTTCGCGGATGATGTGGTCCTGTTGGCTTCATCAGACCAGGACCTCCAGCTCTCACTGGAACGGTTCGCAACCGAGGGTGAAGTGGCTGGGATGAGAATCAGCACCTCCAAATCTGAGACCATGGTCCTCAGTTGGAAAAGGGTGGAATGCCCTCTCCAGGTTGGGAATGAGATCCTGCCCCAAGTGGAGGAGTTTAAGTATCTTGGGGTCTTGTTCATGAGTGAGGGAAGAATGGAGCGGGAGACTGACAGGTGGATCGGTGCGGGGTCAGCAGTGATGCGGTCTCTTGTCTGACTAAAGGCCTTTGCACACCAAGTAAGAGCTGGACGAAGTGGCCAGAGAGAGGGAAGTCTTGGATTTCCTGCTTAGGCTGCTGCCCCCGCGACCCAATCTCAGATAAGTGGAAGAAGATGGATGGATGGATGGATGGATGGACAAAAATCCAATACTGGAGTGTTTTTCAGCAACAAAAATTCACAGGCATGTTTTCGGGACCTCTGAGAAAAATATAAAATTGTCTAAAAAGGGTAAAATATGTCCCCTTCAATGGGCTTATCTTTTTTTTTAAATGTTCATCTTTTATCTCGTATAAATACATGAAAGTTTCCTCTTAAATTTACTACCTGTTTTGTATTTTGTATTTGTATTTTAGTATAAAATATTTCAAAGTATGTTGTTTGACTTTCTGCCTTTTTATGTTAGCTTGTGTGTTTCTTAATATTTTAGCATTACCTTTTTTTTATGAATTAATTATACCAATCCATGTTTTACACTTCTATCTTCACTCTTCACTGCAAGGCACTTACGATAAGATCTTATATGAAACCCTTAGTATTTTTTTCTAACTGCTTATGCATGTATGTATTTATTTTTTATAAAATCATACATGAATGGACCTCGGGTCACCCTGGGTGACTTTTAAATTCTATCCTGTTTTGTTTTTAAGAACAGATTTAAGAATTTTTTTTAATACTCACAGTCCCTGAGAGCCCATGACCTTAGCCTTACCCTAACTCTAAAAATGACTTGATTTTTTTTTTTTTTCCAGAAAGACTCACTTTAATTTAGTGCGCCAAAACAAAGAATTTAAATGGGAATTATTAAGCAGCTTATACAGAACACTGCAATCTTATTTCTTAGAAATTACTTGGTAAAATACCACATGACTACCACAGAGTAGTCAGAATATTATGAGGTTTAGGGTTAAGGCAAGGGTAAGGGGTAAGGGGTAAGGAAAAAATAGCACATAATTAGCAGAGAATTGCACAATATTACAAGGTATTACTTGATAATTAATACAGATTAATAGGTAAATATTTCCTTTATTTTACTGAGTGATTACTTGGAAAAATACCACCTATTCTTAATAAATTAACAAATAATTGCATGTATTACTATAAAATTACATAGGGCCAACTATAATAAAGTGCAAACTAAAATTTTAATCTAAAATCTAAATGTGAAATAGCTGCCAAAATAAACACTGCTCTACCAGGCCATGGTCAGGGTCATGAAAAGTATCCAAGTTTTTCTTAAGTTAAAATAACTTACAGCACGGATAGCCATCCAGACAGCAAGGTAGCAAAAGATGATGATACTCAGGGGAAGAAAACAACATGCACTCATAAGTGCAATCATGTAAGACTGGGTTCCAATGTCATCTCTTCCACTGAATACATCCGGTCCGCAGGAAGTTTTAAGTCCATGAGGCCAGTACCTGATGTAAGAAAAAGGTTACAATTTTTTCCTTCTTATTTATCTAATTTATTTTTTGATCATTTTAAACTTAGTGTTTTAAATTAAAAATGTAACATTGTGTTACCTGCTCCATCCAAAGAGCGGGGGAGCACACCACGCTGCCGCCCAAACCCAGGAAAACACGATTCCAGTCGTAGCCAATTTGGCATCAAACTTGATATTTCCAAAAGGTTTACACACAACAAACCATCTTTCCCAGGAGATGATAGTCAAAGACCAGAGACCTGTAATACCTGTGCAAGAGAACAGGACACCCAGTAACAGTGTTGAACGCAAAGCCTGACCATTTACATCACTAAAAATCAAACAGAAAAACTCACCGCATGTTGCAACCATGTAGCCTTCAAACATGCACAATGGGTGTCCTAGAACAAAGTAACCAAAAAGCTGGTTCCATACACTGACGGTACTAGCCAAAAGTGTCTCTCCAAGATCTGCAACTGCAAGATTGACCAAAATCCAGTTCAGAGGATGGCGGAGTTTCTTGAACTTTGCTGTGGCCACTATGACGAGACCATTGGTGAAAGTTGATGTGACAACCACCATAAACATCCAAAGTGTGGCAAGATGGTACACCCATCGTGGAGCGATGTTGTAATTGGGACCCTCAAAGGGATCTAGGGGAAAGGTAAAATAAAATATTATGTTTCACGATTTAGAGACAAATTCTCAAAAGTTAACATACCTTTGTTTATCCATGAATCATAATTAAATGTTTTCCTTCTTATGCTAAAAAACTTTGGTTCTACTTCTGCCAATCCAGCTGCTTTATTGGTTTTCGAAATGCCCATTAAAGTACTGAAAAACACAATGGTAAACTGTACCTCTGGTATTGTTTGAATCTGTGTAAACGAAGACAGATCCCTTCGTTGTGTCTTCATAGTGCCTCCTGGCAGCAAAAGATGGTTTTCCCCACAAGTCTGCCATTCTGTGCTTTAAGGAGGTCCCCAATAGTTAGCCCCTCTTGTCACTTACAACCTCCTTGGATGACTGGTACCACAACCCTTATTTTAGCTTTTATACCCATGCTTTTGAGACCTCTGATGGGATTAGGTCAAAATCACTTTACATCTTTGGCTCGCTGGTTGGCAGCGATGCTCATCAGAAGATCTGGAATCAGGAACCTCACACTGAACTGTATTTAAAACTAAGAGCTCATTAGTTTACACTGTTTGCTCGGCTAATCTTTTAATAAGGCGGATGCTTGTCTACTCCAACAAAATGGAGTGGACAAACATACATCTAAATGTTTAGCTATCATAGGCCTCCATTGCATGCAATAATATACTCTAATTGTATAGCCAAGAAGAAATCAGCTTATGAAGTGGCAACACTGAATCAAATAAGCTGATACCGAAAAGATAAATGCAAAATATTTTTATATGGGTAATTCATTTGCAGAAAGTGCAACAGATGGTTGTTGCACTGAATTCTTGAGCTGTTTTGGGAAATTAAAACAAAACACTGACTCTACAAGGTAATGTAATAATAAGCCTGAAGTGATTTGGTCTCTGTGGACCCTGATGGCCGTGAAAGGACAGCCAAAATCTAAATTAGCTTATCCTACAAACAGTGGCAAGCAGCTTGATTGATCACAGTTGTAGGTGGTGACTTGTGAAGGAGGTAAGGCAACATAAATCCCTCCGGAAACAGAGTTCACCTCAGAACAAAGGATTTTTGACACTCCCTTGATCCTATGCACACGTCATACACCTTATGGCAAGGGTAAAGTAGGTGGTTTACCCTGCATCATCAAAAGTAAATTATCAAAGAGTGGATCAATTAAACAGCATGGTCACCATGGGCACCAAGGCTCTTGGCCTTGTGCCAGTGGATAAATTAGTATCCCTAAGAGACCAAAATATTGATTTGTTATAATAATTATCTAAAGAAATAATCACATTATGGAGGTGTGGTGTTGAATAGGAATGTTCCTAGGAAAATACTTTCACCTCTGATTACTGCACAAAATAATTCAATTTTGTTTAGCTGACTAGTCTAAAGACAAATAAATATATTCTGTAAACCAACTTTTAAAAGTAACAGTTGACGCTATCAAAGTGCAAAGATGGTTTGCAGAGTGCATCGAGCAGTGCTAACTGCAATCTCCGATCCTCTTTGCAGGTTAATGTCCAAATTTCTGTGCTGTATATGGTCATTCATTGTTTTGGTTGTATGTGAGTATAACCTTACACAGCCTCTGGAGAACTACTAACAAAGCACACTGGAATTTTGCGATGTGTAGGCCACATCTTTTCAAGAGAAAACCCTGTGGATCCTTATCACAGTAAGATTTCTCCTTTTGTCCCCATACCACAATATAGTATGAGCTTCCACGCATAAAACTAATCTCTATTTCTCTATTGCAAAAAAAAATATATATATATATATATATATATATATTAGAATTGTCACTCACCCAAACTGGAATGCTCATACTGTTAAATAATTTCAAAGCATGTGATTATTAAACATATTTGACGTGAATATACTGCAGATAGGCACATTTGTTTTTCAGTTCCTTTATCATTTACTTCCCGAATTCTCCAATGGTTTTATTGTGACCAGGTATGAGACCCATTGTTATCAGACCAGATCTGTTGATCTTCTTCATAGTCCATCCTACAGAAAGAGCCTCGGTTACTTCTCAAACAGGGGATCATTTGCATTTATTGGCAGCAGCCAGGATACCAACCCTGAAGTCAGCCCAGAGAGACTCAGGATCTCAAGAGGCATCCACTGTTCAAGGGGCCATAAGCCAACATCTAGCTCCTTAGGCAAGTCAGCCTCTTTGGGGCACCTCAGCTGCAATTTAGGGTTGTGAGGCAGATGGTCACTTCCAAAGAACTGGGTACTCCTGGAAAAAAAAAAAAAAAAAAAAAAAAAAAACAGTCTGAGCAGCCTGCCCACAAGTACATGGCCAGTCTCCCTAGTGACACTGTCAAAAGAATATCAAGTCCAGAGCCAGGAATCAGGTCTCTGGAATGGATGATCAAGCAATTCTCAAGCTCCAACTGCTGACAAAGTCAAGGAGCATTGATAAGTTTTATCTTACTGTCCATAGCCGTTTGAATCCACTCTGGCTTGTAGCCCTCCCTGTCTGTGCCAGTGGTAGCACTGAAGTCTCTAGGAATGACCAAGTCATCTCCTCTGTAGATCTAGTTGGGCGTTGAACGCTTCCTTTGCATGGAGTTCATTTGCTCCTGTCCGAGCATAGACAGCAACAAACAAGATCAAGACCAACAAATGAGACCGTCAGTGAACACTCATCACTAGGTACAGTCACGGACAAAAGTATTGGCACCCCTGGAATTTTTCCAGAAAATACACCATTTCTCCCAGAAATTGTTGCCATCACAAATGTTTTTGGTATGCATGTGTTTATTGCCTTTATGTGCATTGGAGCAACCCAAAAACCTATCCGAAGAAAAAGACAAAATTGACATAATTTTACACAAAACTCAAAAAATGGGCCGGACAAAATTGTTGGCACCCTCAACTTAATATATGTTTGGGGTCAATGTCCTGCTGGAACACCCATGACCTCTGATGCAGACCCAGCTTTCTGACACTAGATTTCGTCTCCAGATTTCATGATTCCTTGCACACAGTCAAGGCACCCAGTGCCAGAGGCAGCAAAATAACCCCAAAAAATTCTTGAACCTCCACCATGTTTGACTGTAGGTGCTGTGTTCTTTTCTTTGTAGGCCTCATTCCATTTTCTGTAAACAGTAGAATGACGTGCTTTTCCAAAAAGCTCTACCTTAGTCTCATCTGTCCACAAAATGTTCTCCCAGAAGGATTGAGACTTACTCAGGTACAGTTTTGCAAACTCCAGTCTGGATTTTTCATGTCTCTTTGTCAGCAGTGGGGTCCTCCTCGGCCTCCTGCCATAGCGCTTCATCTCACTCAGATTATGACTCATGGTCCAAGCTGACACTTTTGCACCCTGAATTTGTGTGGAAGTTGACTGAGGAAACTTCTTGATTATGTTACGCACAGTGGACAAAGGGATTTCAAGATCTCTGGATATGGTCTTGAAACCTTGAGATTGTTCATATTTTCCCACAATTTTGCTTCCTAAGTCCTCAGACGATTCTTGGCTCTTCTTTCTCTTCTCCATGCTTGGTGTGACACACACAGGCACACAACACAAAGGTTGAGTCAACTTTTATACATTCTAACTGGCTTCAGGTGTGATTTCTAGATTGCCAGCACCTGTTACGGCCACAGGTGAGTTTAAATGAGCATCACATGCTAGAAATAAAATGATTTACCCGCAGTTTTGAAAGGGTGCCAATAATTTTATCCGGCCCATTTTTTAAAAAATTTTGTGTAAAATTATGTCAGTTTGTCTTTTTTTCCTCAGATTCTTTGTGTTGTTCCAATAAACATAAAGGAAGTATACCTGTGATACCAAAAACATTTGTAATTACAGTAATTTCTGGGAGAAATGGTGTATTTTCTAGAAAAATTCCAGGGGTGCCAATACTTTCGTCCATGACTGTATATGGGAGTCATCCTGAGAAGACGTCACCTTCCAGGCAGCAACTCAAATTGACTGCCCCAGGTTGAGAACCGGGTGATGGCACTTCAATACCACCAACGATGCAACCTACCAGACGTGCTCATCCAATGGTCAGGAGTACTCCCTCTTTGCGGGCCTTTCATTTGAAGCGATGTGTGATGATGCGCCTTCCACTGAGCAAACACTATTTTCATGTTTTCATTCATGGTCTGGCTATGCAGCTTGTAGAAACATAAACCTACTGGTAGCCCACACTCCGCCAACATGTTACACACATGCATTGTCTTGTCTTCAAACTCACATCTAGCATAATGAATGTTATATTTATGTCACAATAATAGAACAATTATTAACACCACTGATTGTTCCTTAGGTTACCTGCTGCATGTTAGTGGACACACCATTAATGGCAGAGGCACTGCGGAGGCCTGCTGAGAGTAAGTATTGCTGCTGGAAGACCTCTTATATGCGGGCAGGTAAAACAGATTGAAAAAAGAATTTAATTTAGAGAGTTTTACAAACTCATCCTCCTGTTCTTTCCTCTCCTGTCCTGCCTTGCACCTACATATGTGTTGGTACAGAATGGCTAGTTTAGCTTGCCTGACAGGTGCTGATCTTGTCTGTACTTATAGATTAAGAAAAACCATTCTTACTACACAGGTTTTAGACAGAGACTTTTAAAATTTTTGCCTGCTGGTGATTCTCCATACTTTTTTGGTTTTTACCTTAATATTTCACTCCTTTGAGACACAAAAGTGCCTTAAAAACCAAGAACATTTCTATTTTCACACTTTGGACACTTAACGTAGTCATAAATCACATAAAACAGGCCCTTTTTGGTAGCATTTCTCTAACTAGAAACCACTACTTACAGCCCAAGGTATTTTCTCCACTGCTGTGTGGCATCATCTGCAAATAACTTGTATAATACACACAGAGGATTTCATATTTAAAGGTCTTACAGACATATTAAAGCTGCCTTTGAGTATGGTCCAATAGGAAATCAGCCCAACAACTGAGGGCTTCACCTAAATTGTCACTTTAGGAGACCCTGGGAACTACAAGGTTACATGACTCTGGTTCATATTCTGCCAGCGATTTTAAAACCAGATCATTCCAGACTTAAGCTTCATCTGAAGCGTGAAGAACTAAAATGCTTACATGTAGTGCATAACCTTCTTAACCTCATCTATTTGTGACATTTGTTAATAGAGCACTGTTTGACATTTCAGGACGAAGGATTAGGAGTAAATCCAATTGGTTGAGTAGCCTAACTGATATTGTGCCACATGGCACTGTAACTGGGTAGGCTGAAGAAATTAATTTAAAACACTAGCTCTTGCGCTGTATGATTGCACAGGGATTAGCTCTTTTACCTCCGAATACTAGGGCTCCTAGTTTGAATCCTATTTGGACAGGCACTTTGTTTGTGTGGAGTTTGCATGACATGCTAGTCTGCATTAACTTCCCATTGTTAAGAACGTTTGCATGGCTGCTTATTTGTCTCCACATGTCAGCCTTTTGATTCGATAGCGACCAGCCCGCGGTGTCACCCATCTCTCACCCAAAGACAGCTGGGATGGACTCCCGTCCCCTGGGACACTGGGGTAGCTAAGTGGTGTAGATAATGGATGGTTGAAATTCTAGTCTTCTAAACGTAGACCTCATAATGCTCCTGACTGGGCTGAGAATAGTTTCTTGACACTACCAAGCAGAAATATTAATATTATTGTTTCCTGATTTTCTGTTTTTAGCCTTTTTTCTCATACACACTTCAAGAGCGATACTATAAGAAATGCACAAATGCTGACAATGCATATTGCCCTCTGACCTCGTCACATAACAGCCCATAGTAGCTTTATAAATACGAGGACATGTTTGCTTTTAATCTTTATTCTATCCAACCTATAGCTCAAAAAATGATATTTATTAACAAGTGGGCAATCTCCTACCTGTCTGTGTCTAAAGATAGACACGTGTGATCTTTTCCTTTTCATTATAAATGGCACATTTAGAAAGGCTTGAAAAAGTTCCAGTTCAGCTCCATGTATGAATTTGTGAATCTATTTGTGAGACTTATGCAATAATATTAGCACTAATAGTGGTACAATCACTGGTTTATCTCACGTTTAATTTTTTTTTTTTTTTTTACAAGAAAAAAAAGGAATTCTCTCACAGACAGAAGCTGATTGCTTTGGTTCCCACTGTTCACTAAGAGGAGCCATAGTGTGACAACACACTGCAATTACCTTACACTTTTGTCTCAAACAGATACAGAAAAACTGGAACTGTGTTGCTTAACTGCACAGTATTTACAACTCCACCACCAGGGGCTCTCAACCAAACAATAACACGATATGATGACTACTTACCAGCTCTGCCATCCCTACTTTTTCTTTCTTGTTTTGAATGGAGGACTCTGTTGTACAAAAAACAGCACCACCCCATGAGGTGTATCTACGAAATAGAAGACTGCAGTTTTGTTTTCAGTCATAGATGTTTCAGAATGAGGAAGAAATACACTGAAAAAGGCACTTCCTGGTCACGCTGAAAGCGACCCCAGAGCGCATGTGCACTATATGTAACGCTAGAGTGTATGTGCATCCTGAGACCAATGCCAGCTCTACCAGGAAATGCCTTTTCTGTGTATTTCTTCCTCATTATGGGAAAATTTTTAAGGAAACAAAATGGCAATTTTTCTTAAAGTAAAACCCTATGCAGTGCATTTTTTTTTTTTTTTTTTAACAAAGTACTCATTTCAAAAGAAGGAAGTGGGCAGTGCTGATCCTGACTTGCTGAAAATGCCAAGTGTGGAGGGTTTCCATGTTACTGAGGGGAGTTTGGACAATCAAACTTACAACCTATGGCAGCCTCCACAAAAAGACAAATCCCGGTACAATTACAAGACCTTCTTTGAAGTAGAAAAAGAAATATTTGAGATTTTTTAAAGGTCTTTGGGTATTGAGTATTTTATTTTCTGATACTTTTTTAGTCTGATTAAAAAGGAAAAATACAACTAAAAAAAACATAATGCACACAAACCTTCAAACTGAATTTGTTGGTAAATGTTTTGTACCATGATGAAAATAAGCAATAAAGGTGAGCCTGTGGCTCTGTCACTTCTTTAAAATCACACTTGATCTATCCATCCTAACAGAGAGCTTCATACTTAGTTTTGCTCTACACACATGAAAATACATTTTAAACTCTACAACTGTTATGTCCCACATACTGACGTCCGTCTGTTATGTTGGAGTGTAAATAAAAAAACTAATCCACTTACAGTGCTCGGTCCATCCCAAAGACTGAAGTATGGTCCATCTTCTGCTCACCTGTGTTCTTGTAAATGTCTGTCCGCCACTGAAGTGATACTTGTTTTTTGGTGCTACTCTGGGTTGAACTGTTGACCACATTGCTGAACACAGTCACTATGATTAGGGATCATATCACAACATTTGGTCCATCTCTGTAAGCTTAGAGAGAACGGACAAAATGAGGTCCGTCTATATCGGTGTACTTTTCAAACACAGAGCATAAATGAGCCTTTAAACTACCAGACCAGAAGTCACAGCTGTGCCAAGTTGGAGAAATGGAGAGCAACTTTTTAGTTCAGTTTTTTTTTTTTTTTTAGGTGGCTGTAAAAACAATATGCCTTTAAATGTTATATTTCCATAGTTGATATCCACATAATGGTGTTTAAAGTGAGGTTTTGTGCAGGGGAGGTGAAAGCAAGATTTAAATAGTTTTGGATGTTTCATTAGTTTTTATTTTTATTTACTTTTTACGTTCTGTGTTCAATTTAAGTTTAGTTAATATTAGTTTTTACTGCTGGTTTATTAGTGGTTGGTTTTTTTTTTGTTAGTTTTTTTAATGCTTCATTTCAGTTCTTTTTTTTAGTTTAAGTGTTAGTTTTAGTTTACATACAAGTCAGGGCTGATTGAACATCATACATTTTTAAAAACATATTCAAACAGGCTACTATTCACTTATCATTTTATTTATTTAAAGATAATGTTTGAATTTAACTCCAGACATAAAACCACCACTGTGTGAAGTCTTAACCAATCAATTCAGGCAATTTTTTCTCTCCCCAGACTTGGGTGTAGGTCCAAGTCAGTATGGTTGTATCAAAGACTAAAACTAAGGATATTTTGTATCTATTTTTATTTTAGTTAGTTTTGTAATCGCACTATAGCCTACAGTTTTAGTTAGTTATCTTTTTTTTTGGTAAAGCTTAGTTTTTCTTTAGTTTTAGTTAACTAAAATGAGTTTCAAATTTTAGTTTTAGTTATTTAGTTAGTTTTTGTTCACTATAACCTTGGGCGAAAGTTACGTACGAAAGTTTCAGCATCAGAGATCAATTTTCTTTTTTAACGTGCAAAAACTGGCATTTTTTATCATGCTATCTCAGTATGTTTTATGCAAGTCTCCAGCATCCACAGTGAAGCTGCAGCAGCAATATTGTTAAGACAAGACCTTGTGCCTCGTTTCCACATATTCATGGTACACTGAGACGTTTGTCATACTCCTTGCATGTTTTTTAACTAACATAAAAAGCTGAAGGAGCACTCAGTACTGTACAGGTGTTGCACACTGAATAATGGCAATGTGGTTCCATAAGAAAAGGTGGACTTTATTTACATCCTTGGTAACTGCAGACATAACAGAAAGACAGTCTTGTTTGAGAACCAGCATCTAGTGCTTCTCTGCAGACTGTCAAATGCAATACAGCTGAACTTATTTCCTACTAAACCTAAGTTTACAGTGAAATGTACAGCTTATTCTTGACAAAATATGCTTCTGTTAACCAGCAATGCATGTGACATCTTGCAAACATTGTACATAATAACAGTCATGTCAGTTAACAAATGCTAAACACAGCTGGCGTGCTACACATGCTAATATTAGCTTTGGATGCTAAAGCTTCGCATCCTTGTTTTATGACAAAACAGCAGTTCTAGCACGTAAACTTACCTCCACCAGTGTTGTAGTACTCGAGTCCGACTGGAGTCCTGATTTGGAGGACTTGTGACTCGACTTGGACTCAAGCGCTGATGACTCGGACTTCGACTGCGACTCAAGCTTTAACTGCATCAGGACTCGAGGAGGAAAAAGAGGACTCGAACCTTTTTTTTGCTGAAGACAGTTTTTTTTTTTTTTATTATTGTAGGTTTTGTGTGAGAAAACCCCGCATAACTGATCAGTGTTCACACAGCGCCCAGTGTGCGTTCACCTGCATCCACACTCGTGTGAGTCTAACCTGCTGTCTGTGAAAACAACCAGAGGAGAGAAGAAGCAGGCAAGCCTGGGTGACAAAGAGAGGAGCTGATAGGTTGATAGGTAGCTTAAATCTGTGGCTTTTCTCTGTATTCCTGCAGTAATCTTTACAAGAAATGAACTAAAACGCAGCCAGCCTACCTTGGAATCACTGAAAATCTCCATCAGCTGCTCAGACTGGTCATATTAGCTGCTGTTGCTGCTGTGCAGTAATCCTTTTCAGTCTTGGACAGAGTGATAAAAACTCTAAAACCTTGTAGTGAGTCCCGTTAGATAAAAATATCAATCCAATGTTGAAATCTGCGGTAACACCGGCAAGATAACGCTGATTAGTGAGCTAAACAAGGTGAAATACAGCAAAATTATGATGTGTTTAATGACAACTCAGACATAAGAGTACTGAAGGGGGGACAGAGTTAAGACCTTTTCATGATGTGTTCAAATATACCAACAGAGAAAATTGGAATTTTAGTTTTTAGTGAGAAATCTGAATAAATCCAGTCATAGATGTAAAGCATGAGTGCAGTTAAAAACAGGTTTTCTCATTTTTCTACCCTAACAAATAATCCTGGTAATTTAACTAATATTATCGATGAAGACTGTAACAGCTTCTCTAGCCCTTTAGAATAAAAAGTTGAAGAAATTCATACATTAATGAAACACATCAGCGTAGCCCACCTGTAAACCTGGAATAGCTTAAAAATAATTATAATTCAATTTAATGTGGCTCTAGGTTTTAGATACTGGGGACTTGTCTAGGACTCGAACATGGGTAATGGGGACTCGCCTCGGACTCAGGTAAAGAGGACTCGACTCAGATTTTTCTTTGATAACTACGACTCGACTCGGACTTGAACACTAGGGGCTCGGGACTCGCCTCGGACTCGAGGTTTGGCGACTTGACTACAACACTGCCTCCCACATAACAGTCTTGCCTAGTGCTTCTTTGCAGACTGTCCAATACAATCCAACTGAACTTACTCCTGCTAAGCCAGGAGAACAGTGTCAGTTGATAACAAAAAACTACAACTACTGACACCTACCAGCCAGGCACATTAGGCTTAAGCAGGTGAATTTATCCTGTTTTAAATGACAAGAAACATCTAAATAAATTAAACCAGAAAAATTATAGTCAGGGGGACCAATATGATAGCAGGAACTAATAAACAACAATTCTGGGCATTGTCCTACTGATACAAATAACCAGGGCGCCACACAGGCATCATTCAAAGTACCTTAAGCACAGTGTTTCTAAAGAAAATCTCACAGCCTGGAAGGTGTCTCTATTAGCAGTTGTATTTGTAAGCTATTCTACCATTTCCTAAGTTTACCATCCGTATCTGTGGTGTCAACGTGGGGCATCAAAACCTCAAATTCCTCTTTAGAAGTGAAGAGTAAAGCTCTTAGACTAAAGCTTCCTGTTAACAAAAAAAAAAAAAAAAAAAAAAAACAACACCATAATCTCATGTTTTTTCCTCACAAACAGTTCAGTGCCAGAACCTCTGACCTGTTACCATGGGAAGTTTGTTGCACCAATCATTTGTCTTCAAATGTATTTGTGTCATGATATTAGTGAGTGGGCGCAGCCAAAGAATGCAACTCCAGAGCAGAAAAGGGAAAGAAATTGGTAGAATTCAATCCAGATTCACAGATATATATATATATTTTTCATTTAAAAAAACATTTACATGTAATAAATTGTAAGTGCAGTGTGCACAGGATTACAGCTGGCAGCACCACTGCATATGAATGGATTTATCAGTCGAGACGATTGTGGTAGTGTGAAATATGTTTAAAGGTTTAAGTGAAAAGGAAGTGGAGATTTGAATAAAAAACTAGTTATTTAACATAAAAATGACATCTAAATAGCTAAAAAAAAAAGGTTAGCTTAGCTTGGCTGTTAATGTCCATGTGTAAAATATCTGCTCCTTTATGGTAGTCAACTTCACTTATTTCTTTATATGCAATGTTAGTGCTGTTTTATCAGTTAATTCCCAAACACATATTCCAAGCTGCTCAAAGGCAAAATACCAGACAATATTGTCTTCCATGTAATGGCTACAGGTGGTTTATCAGCTTTATTCATCTGTAAAAAAGTGCACTGTCTTGTGTCAGACATTAGGAGGCATCGTCCGTATGTTTACAGATATACAGACATCAGTCACGTACGTATGTGGAAACAGCAGTATTCTTCAGCATCCCCCTACATTTGATCACTATAAACTAAAGAACAGAACATAAATTTCCTCTTCACAATCATATCTCTAAAGATAACATACTTGCCATTGAACCGGCAAGAAAACGGAGCTCATAGAAAAAAAACAGCAGAAACATGGTTGCTGGAGACAAGCCTCTCTTAAAATGTAAACCAAATGTGCATAAAATGTATCATTATTGAAATTAAACCATAGTGGAAGCATGTACCAGTTTGGGTTATAGAGGAAGGCAGTCTCTCTACTTTAAAGCATAGGCCCTTAGTTTTACTTTTTTAGAACGCTTATTCAATGAGATGGATCAGCCGTGGCCTGGACTGACCCCTCTGTCCTCAGGCTCTTGGTCAGGTTGTTTTGGCTCTGTAAATAATACTACAAATGAGCTTGGTTAGCGAGGTACATCTGTAATCCACAGTAGCTGCTGCATGACTTTGATTAGGAATGTCATTTTTTTAAGACATCAGCTTTAATCTACATGCAGTTGCCATAAACTGAAGAAGAGTTTATCTATTTATTTGTTTATTTAGCCTTACCCTGATGTGTATGCCACTTCATTGCTTATTCTCCTCAATGAAACCATTACTTATCTTTTCAGTCACTGGAATTTTTTTATGCAGGATGTTTAGCGAGGTCACAGGTCAAATAAGAGGTACAAACATGATCTTGGTTTCTGCTTTTTCAATCTTAAACTTGTGTGATCTCTGCTTGGCTGTAAGAAATAATGTCGGTTAAGATCTTTTGGAGAGATGCAATAGTCTGATCAGTGCAGAGATCAGCAGCACACTTTAATCAAACTTGGTAGGCAAAGCTTCCTCACATTTGTGCATGCAAGTGTTTTTTTATTATTGAAGGGGGCTGAAGCATTGAAAGTCACAATAGTTTCAGTGATGGACTTTATATTTAGTGTGTCATACAGGGACAAGCACAGGTGTTCAGTAAGTAACTGATAGCAGAATCCTATTTAGTTCTTAAATGTCATTGATGTTAATTAATGATCATCATGGCTTAACTGGGACAGCTAACGAGAACAGATCCAAAGTTAGCAGACACCTGTGCTGGTCCAGATGCCAGCCAGAGTCTGTGATGGGAAAAGGGCATCACTTATGAAGAGCAATAAAAGAGCATCATAATGTTAAACAGAAATTTGCCTTCTTTTTAAAAACAGAATTACTGACAGCATTGATATAGCAGTGAAATGCTGTTACAGGTTATCATTCTCCGCTGACCAAAGCTGATTAAATGGACAAATCAGGTTCTTCCACAAAAGACATTAACACGGAGTAATTACTTCTGACGTGCTCGCTCCGTAACACCTTAATCTCTCCGGAACAACAGTTCACTTCAGGATAAAGCAGAGGTTAACAAAAGCTGCTGCGGAGCTTTAATTTAATCTGTTGATTGGTGCGTTTCTGGAGTCAACTTAAAGCACAGGTAACCGTCTCTCAGACTACAGTAGAACTTAACACGGGACAGGGACTGCTCATCGGGAGAGGATGGATCCTGACGCTGAAGAAATGTGTAAACTTTTCTGTTTTTCTTCATTTTAACATGTATCATTGTTAGTGAATAAAATAGACTTTTTTTATTAGTTTTTTACTAGTCTACCTTTTCCTTTTGAATAGCGTTGCATTTCTAAGAGTTTTTTAAATATATATATTTATTTAATGGAGAGTGTTTTACTTTCACAGACCTTCTGTAAGTGTATCATCCAAGAGGTGGAGTTTGCTGCAGTGTAGTTTTTGTCTGTATCCCTCTTGACTCCTATATCCATGTGATGATGATGTGATTTTCGAGGGTAGGTCTGGAATTCCGCTAGTTCTGAACTATTCATGTTTGGTAAAAGTTCACTACTAGCAGAACTCGGATTTGCTCCCGACTACCGACGTGAATCGCCAATGACCACTGTGAGCAGGGGACAAGTGGTTAAAACACTTGCCATTTGAACAGCAGGTGGTCGACATGTGTGGTGACATTAACTGAGTGTAAATAATTATACTGGTGTGATGTGAACCAAGTGCACCTTTGCCAGCCTTATGGTCTCTTGTTCACTTCACATCAGGTAATAATCTTACTCTCAGATTTGTGTGCACATGTTGTCGAACTTTCTGCTAATGATCGATACCTCCTTTTCCTCTGCCTCTTTCTGCAGCTCAGATAACCCATGATGGCCTCGATTGTGAGGATAATGGTTTCAGTGGTGATCCAAGTATTGATCTGACTATATTGAATTTTTATCTCTTTCAACACCAGGACATACAGATGGCATCAACTGCTTCTTGATTGTTTTTATTTATCATTTCCACAGGTGAAACTACAGGAAACAGCACACTGTCATCCATAATTGTTGTTTCAGCTTGTTCTACTAGTTTTATTTGTCCCTGTCTGTTTTTTTTTATTTGTCATTTATTTAACCAGTAGTCCCTTGGTGTTAAGATTTTTTTTTTTGAGGGAGACCTGGCCAACGCCAGTTAACAATTTTAAGATGATCCGTTGAAACTAGATTTTTCAGATTCGGGGAGCTCTGCATGTTATTCCAGGTCCAGGCAGCAAAAATGAGGAGAGGTTTTTTACCCAGCCCAGAACAAACCATTGGAACCTGGTAAGACATCTAGCTGGAAGAACAAAACTGAACTTGTAGTTAAATGTGAACTATGTTTATGTTAGATTAAATCTTAGTAGATACCAACACAGGGACTTATGTGGCTGACAGAAAACAGTGGCTAATTTGGATAAGCTAACCCCCTTTAGTGAATGGAGTGAAAGCCTCTGGTGCGTATTCAAACTGCCTGGAATTAATCAAAGTTGATCACTGAATGAAAATTATTGCTGCATGTGTTTTGCTGTGTTGCTAAATCAATGGATGCAATAGAAGCAAATCAAACTTCACTACCTCTGTAACAAAGAAGTGAGCCACACATCTGCAACAGTGAGACCAAAGAACGTTTATGTGTTGATTTTAAACTCTGGCTGTGTTTTTATTTGACAGATCACCCCAGCTGTTTAAAAAGTGCCTTGAAAAATCCAGGTATTGTCTGAAAATCTTATTTTAGTCCTACTTTAAAACCAGTAACACTGAGGTATACGGCCACAGCCTTGACCGTTGCTCCTGTATGAGATTTGTTCTTTTGAAGGTATGGCGCCATCTGCAGGATTAATGTTGAAACAACTGTTTTTGCTTTTATACCAGCATTGCTGATGTTCTTTCTAGTCATCTTCTGTTCTTCTAAACCTCCTGAGACCCAAGCTTTAGTTGGGAATACATTTTTAGTTCCTCCCACTTATGTGGGATAAGTAGGACCAAACAAAACCTAAGCATTGTCTTTGAGCAAGAAGTAGTTTCACCAAAAACTGATGTCAGCAGATGAGGACAACAGGCTTATCCTACTGCACAACATAAACAACATTTTTTTAAATGAATTTTATACATTTCATGTGTTTTTTGGCCCAGTAAAGGGCCATTCAGTGGGTGAGTCAATAAGAGACCCAGTATGTTTACATTTTTCTAAAGATTGACAACAAGAACTTGTTAAGACCAAGTAGGAACTTAATTTCCAATAAAATTTCTTGAGGTCTTGAATAAATTCCCTTTGAAATTATTAGAGATTCACAGAAAATTGAAAAAATCCCCTAAATTCCCTAAAATTTCTTAGACAACAGCAGAAGATTCTATGAAAATTCAAAAATTCCTCTCAATAATACCCCAAAATGTCCTCAAATATTCCCCAGACATTTCAGCGAATTTCCTGAAATAGGCCTAAAGATTTACATTAAAATTTCCTCGACATTTTCAAGCGAATTCCACCCAAAATTTCTTATCAAATTCTCCTAAAATGTGCAAATAAATCCCCCCAAAATTCCAGGAAAATTGTGGATAATTTCCGTATTAATTCCTCCAAAAATCCAAACAAATTCCCTAAAAATTCCATGAAATTTCAGAAAAATTTTAAACATTTTACATGTTATGAAAAGATTGTCATATAAAGTTCACTTTAAATTCTGTGAAAATTTCTGATCATTTACAAGCAAATCTCTCCAATGTTTCAAAGCAAATCCCAAAAATAAATAAATGCATCTAAGAAATTCCATGGAATTTTGAATGAATACAAGAATTCTGAGGCATTCTTCTAGAAACGCATAAAGACTTTTTTGCGATTTAAAAGTCACAGGAAATTCCAGGAATGTTCCTGAAAAGTTTTAAGGAAATTCCCGAAATTTTCAAAGCAAATTCTATCCAAAATTTCAGACCAATTGCCCCCAAAGATATACACCCCCCCCACCCCCACCCCCTTAAATTCCATGGAGAATTATTGATAATTTTCATATAAATTCCTTCTAAAATGCATCCAGTTCCCTATAATTTCCATGAAAATTCAAGAAACTTGCAAGTAAATTTCTTCCAAAATTTCAAATCAAATTCCCCCAAAATATACATATAAATTCCCCCCAAAATTCCAAGGAATTCTGAAAAGATAAAAGAATTCCATAGGATTCTTATGAAAAAGGGTTCAAGTTTTAATTAAAAGGTACAATAAATATTCCATTGAAAGTCCTACAAATTTTCAAGCAAATTCTCAAGTCATCCGAAATTTACATAAAATTCCCCAAAATTTATAAATAAATCAATTTCAAAATACATTACTCCTCAAATAAATTCCCTAAAAATAAAATTGCACCAGAATTAACCCCACCTTTTTCAACTCCATGCCCCCCCACCCCCCCCCCCCCCCCACCCCCCACCACCACCTTTAAAAAGGAATCAAAAATCCAAACAAACTGACAGCTGATGTGACAATGTAATGTCCTCACATGTACACGCGGGGTCTCAGGGCAAAATGGACGTGATTACCTTACTCCCCTTTCTTTGTGTTTTGTGTGAATAATACTGTGGTGGATATTTACAGAAATGGTCTTGAATAGGTTTTCCTGATGTACCATAATATTAAATCAACGCTTCATAATGAATGTGGCATAATGACTTTCTAACTCACTTTTTATGCTGTGACACATTCAATTTCAAAACATCAACAGTGAGCTGGAAGGAAATTTCTCTCTTTAACACAAGTTAAATGAGGGATTTTCTTCATCAAATCACTGTAATAGAAAAGAATATTATATATAATAAAATGTGTGGATTTGTGTTTCTCTAAAGACTAGAAAATAAGACCTTATAGTATTTTTCCTGATACAGCTGAAAAGTTAATGACACACACCAAACCAAAGACCATGAACATTTTCTTTACTGGGTTAACAGTTAATCACAAATATCCACTTTAGTCATCTAGCTTATCTCATAAACTCAACTGTATGATCAGCTGATTCAGAGGGTTTCATTACAGTTTCCTTCACATATTCCAGCCAAAGTTCTCTTCTGTAAAGATGCTGTCAGGTGAATCCCTGAACTCCTATTGCAGTGAAACCTCTCGAACACATTCACTACATTCCTTATGTACTTTGAGCATCCACTGGTGAATGAATAGTACCTACTATGGGTTTTGTAGTGACCTTCATTGTGAATCTTGCAAGATTCAAGGACAGAAAACAAGATTAGAAAGATTTTTTGTAAGTACACATGATAAATGAAAGTATTAAAGACAGAAATCCTCGCTCTCATCATTATTTATTTTTTTATTTTTTTATTTTTTTTTACATTTTATACTTGCATTTAACTCTTAATCTGTAAGAATAACATCATATCACCTGTCATATTATGGGTCAGTTCAGTCCTTTATACAACATGTTAGTCATCAAAATGAAGTAGCAACATCCTAGGCAGGTCCAACTTTGGAAACCTCTGTAACTGATGATGTAGCCGAGGACTCCTCATCATCGCTTGCACTCATTCCCAGCATCTTCTTTAAACATACGCGGAACTGACACGGGAAAAAAAGAGAACATTTAATGTTGTTATTACATGTAAAGTGCTTCTACCATCATATGTAAAGCTATTGCAGAAGGGACCCTTCAGTCAGACAGAACTGGTGTCAGTTATTGAGAGAGGTATGGTGGAGTCATTTTTATATAGACTAAAAAGACCTGTTAAGGCCAAGCATCAACAACATTTACATTAAAAGTTCTGAATTAAAAGATTTCCCATCCAAATCCACACAAATTCCCAAAATTTCTGAGAAATTACCCAGAAATGTATTTGAAGATTCCTAAACATATTTTAAAAGAATACCATAAAGAATACCCCAAGATTTCTTTAATATTTAATGTTTCAGTGAAACTTTTATCATAAAGAAAAAATAGATACATAGATCCCAATTAACTTGATAACAAAGTCCCCCCAAAAATTTAAATCAAATTTTCAAATAGGGAATCGTAAGAGGATTAGGGCCACTGAAAAAAATCGGAGAGAATTTTTTTTTTTTTTACTTGTGACAAAAAAAAAAAAAAAATCAGAATTCCGCGTTTTTGTAGGAGTCAGAATTGAGACTTTTTGCTCAGAATTCTGCCTTTTTTTCACAAGTAGAAAGAAAAATAATCTCAAAATTTTCATTGGCCCTAATCCTCTTCTGTAATTACTAATAGTAATTGTAACATAGCATTTTCCCACTAAAACTTGTAAGGAAACTCTCCTAAATATTCAAAAAAATCCCAAAAAACACCATGAAATTTTTCAAGTATATTCTCCCAACAATTCAAACAAATTCCCTAAAATTTGGGTTAAAAAGAAATGTAAATTTTATGGCAAATTATCCCAACAATTGAAGCAAATTACTTTAACTCAGCTGACATTCTGGACAATTATCTCAACAATTCTAGTAGCAGAAAATATTTCTGTTGTGGGACAGCTGAAATGTAATCCACATGAGACATGTGAGGTCTCAGGAGGATATCATTGGTTCCCAACCTGGGCAATGCCAAAAGGAATGGTGCAAGGCTTTGTCTGCATAAAGGTCTTATGGTAAGAACATATGTTGACCTATTTTTTTAATCAATAAAACAATTTAGATTGAAGTTGATTTTTGACAGCAATGTATCATTTTAGTCTGAGCTTTTCTCAGATAGATAGATAGATAGATAGATGGTTCAAAGGTCTGGCTGTTTTTGTTGTACAATAAATTCTGGATCCCGTTTGAGAGACGTTTCCAATCATTATTACTATTTACAGTCGCTAGAAAAAGTATGTGAACCCTTTGAGATTTCTTGGATTTTTGCATAAATCGGTCATCAAATGTGCTCCGATCTTCATCTAATTCACAACAATAGACAAACACAGTCTGCTTAAACTAATACTGCACAAAAAGTGATATGTTTTCATGTTTTTATTGAACAAAACATGTAAACATTCACAGTGCAGGGTGGAAAAAGTATGTGAACCCCTAGGCTAATAACCTCTCCAAGAGCTAGTTGGAGCCAGGAGTCAGCCAACCTGGAGTCCAATCAATGTGATGAGATTGGATGTGTTGGTTAAAGCTGCCCTGCCCTATAAAAACACACTACAGTGTTGAATTTGCTGTTCTCAAGAAGCATTGCCTGATGTGAACCATGCCTGGCACAAAAGAGCTCTCAGAAGACCTACGATCAAAAATTGTTAACTTGCATGAAGCTGGAAAGGGTTACAAAAGTATCTCTAAAAGTCTTGATGTTCATGTGTCCACGGTAAGACAGACTGTCTACAAATGGAGAAAGTTCAGCACTGCTGCTACTCTCCCTAGGTGTGGTTGTCCTGTAAAGATGACTGCAAGAGCACAGCACAGAATGCTCAATGAGGTGAAGAAGACTCCTAGAGTGTCAGCTAAAGACTTACAGAAATCTCTGGCCCATGCTAATATTTGTGTTGACAAATCTACAATAAGTAAAACATTAAACAAGAATGGCATTCATGGGAGGACACCACGAAGGAAGCCACTGCTGTCCAAAAAAAAACATTGCTGCATACTTGAAGTTTACAAAAGAGCACCTGGATGTTCCACAGCACTACTGGCAAAATATTCTGTCCATAGATGAAACCAAAATTGAGTTGTTTGGAAGGAACACACAACGCTTTGTGTGGAGAAAAAAAGGCACAGCACAGCAACATCAAAACCTCATCCCAGCTGTGAAATATGGTGGAGGGG
Organism: Cheilinus undulatus; assembly: GCF_018320785.1. Classification (NCBI taxonomy): domain Eukaryota; kingdom Metazoa; phylum Chordata; class Actinopteri; order Labriformes; family Labridae; genus Cheilinus; species Cheilinus undulatus. The sequence goes on from NC_054867.1 coordinate 16,047,321, forward strand.
CCATCATGGTTTGGGGCTGCTTTGCTGCCTCAGGGCCTGGACGGATTGCTGTCATTGATGGAAAAATTAATTCCCAATTTTATCAAGACATTTTACAGGAAAACTTAAGACCATCTGTCTTCCAACTGAAGCTCAACAGAGGATGGGTGATACAACAGGACAACGACCCAAAGCATAGAAATAAATCAACAACAGAATGGCTTCAACAGAAGAAAATACGCCTTCTGGAGTGGCCCAGTCAGAGTCCTGACCTCAACTCAATTGAGATGCTGTGGCATGACCTCAAGAGAGTGATGCACACCAGACATCCAAATAATATTGCTGAAATGAAACAGTTTTGAAAAGAGGAATGGTCCAAAATTCCTCCTGACCGTTGTGCAGGTCTGATCTGCAACTACAGGAAACGTTTGGTTGAGGTTATTGCTGCCAAAGGAGGGTCAACCAGTCATTAGCCTAGGGGTTCATGTACTTTTTCCACCCTGCACTGTGAATGTTTACATGTTTTGTTCAATAAAAACATGAAAACATATCATTTTTTGTGCAGTATTTGTTTAAGCAGACTGTGTTTGTCTATTGTTGTGAATTAGATGAAGATCCGAACACATTTGATGATCAATTGATGCAGAAATCCAAGAAATCTCAAAGGGTTCACATACTTTTTCTAGTGACTGTATATATATATATATATATATATATATATATATATATATATATATATATATATATATGTTGTGTGTGTCTGTATGGTATGTGATTAAGGATGATCTTTCCTCCACACTGCTCTAACTCAGGCACACCATACATCAACGACTCATGCTTGATGTTGTTACAATGTTTTATATCAGGTGTGTTGTACAGCCCAATCAGTGAGCAGAGTTTGTCTGACCCACAAGGTGTTTTGTGGAGACAGTATATTTTGAAAAATAATTGCATGATATTTTGATCAATTAGAAAAAGCAAAACTGGAGTAAAATACCAGCACACATATCTATCATATGTAATGACACAGCTAAATTTGGCAAATCACGCCAAAATGAAGAGCCATTTGGAAGCCAAAAGAACCAGCTCTTCTTGCTGAGCTTAGCCAGATGATTTGGATCAGTGAAAGAGCCAAAATTCCCATCACTACTGGTAGGTAGGTGGATGGATGTACTTTATTGATCCCAAACTGCTAAGTTGTGTTAGAACAGGAGGAAGACTAAATAAAAAAAAAGAAAACAGAGGGGAAAAAAAGGAGAAAAGAAATAGACACATATACATGCAGTGATTTAGCCTAACATTACCAATAAAGTGTCAAATGAAAGGAAAATAAGTTAAACATATAAGATTACAAATAAAATCTACCAACACCGTGTTTGCTAGTGCTTGAATAAACTAGAATTTAGACATAGCTTGCTTGGAGATAAAGTAGATGTGCAAAAATGTTTTAAAAAATGTACCAGAACTGTTGTGTGTATTGCAGTGATTAAGCATCTACAGTGCAAACACAGTGTGCAAAGATAATGTTGTTTAATGTTATTAACCAAGAGAAAATGCACGGATACATGGATGGAGGGATATGAATGTGCAATGATGAGATGTGCAAGTTCAGAAGACGATCAGAATCAAGCTTTTTGTGTTTGGAAGCCATAAGCTGATGTACCTCTGCAGCATTTTAATCCATGTATGCATACTGAATGCTTAAACGAACCTGTTTGTTGAGGAGGATGTAGATCATTGGGTTGTAGACTGTGGAGGCTTTAGACATACAGGAGGGTATGGTTGCCAGTCTCAGGTCAAACGCCTGCCCACGGTTGTTGACGACCCAAAGAGCAAAAATGGCATAGGGTGCCCAGCAGAACAGGAAACCAATCACCATGACAACCACCATCCTGGTCACCTCTCTTTCTGCCTTCTGGGTGGATGCAGATTCAGCTTGAGCCTTTGCTGCCTGTCAATGGAGGAGAAGCATTTAAATATGAGAAGTCTGCTGGACGTAAGCCATAAAAACAGCAATTTATTATAAAAACACATGACTTTGAATAAAGTGCTTACTGATTTCAGCACAAGAAGCAGCTGTGAGTAGCAGAAACAGATGACAGTGAAGGGAAATGCAAAGCAGAAGCCAAACAGGAAGTACACATAAGTCTCATTGTTGTACTTGTTGTTGGTTGTGTACCAGTCTGGTCCGCAGGAGCACTGCATGCCCTCTGGGATATACCTGCAGAGACGGAGAATGGTTCAAAACTCTCAGGGTCTATGATGACTGAGTTTAGAGTGTTGGCCTAAAGGATGTAGTGCACAAAAATTTGTCTACATTGTGCCATTTAGACGCTGCACAATCCAGGTCTGGCTTTTTAAACTCTGCTCCTTTCATTGTGCCACTGCATGAAACATGTTAGAGAATGAAGTTCACTGAGGGGTGTTGCAAGGAATCATGGGCCTAATGAAAGGACATCACATTTAACCCCACCACAGCCCGGATAAATCTTGTTCAAAGGCTTTTAGAAACCAGAGAATAGAAAAGTTGGACACCCTCAGTATATGGAAATGTTACCAATGTTTTTGTACAATTTAGACAATGTTCAAGTTTGTGATTAAAATAAAGCATTACCTAAAACTTAGGACTTCTATTTTTGTTGCTTTGGTATCAAACAGGTTTCAGTATAGTTTGATTATCACCAGAATCATATCACCGTTTACAACTCTGGTATTGTGACAGCATGTTTATTATTTCTTTATAGAAAAGAATATCCAGAAACAGATCTTGTGAGTTATAAAATATCCAGATATGATTTTTATTTATCATCCTACCTGAATGTTTGAATGTAATCTTTATTGCAATAAAACAAGAAAAGACTATTTTTTACAGTTGAATAGAGAAGAAACTTGGTTAATAGTTTATTATTTATTATATTTATAGGGCTCCTGTCTTAAAACTCTCCTCACTCTAGGGTTGCATACCAGTCACTCTCAAGTGGTCTAGCCTCAGGACCCCCCAGTCTCTCTAATGACAAATAGGGACCCAACAACATGTTTATTTCATGAAGGATGTTGCTGTTTGAAACTTGGATGGTAAAAATATGTGTCTGAAAAAGAGACAGACCAAAACTTTCATGTTTCACACTCCATTTCTCCTTGATAATCTGTAAATGTATGCCAGTTCTCCAAAGCTCTTGAGAATTTGCATCATTATCACAGGAAGATCAGCTTTGTTATTGCAAGAAAAGGAGATAAAAAAGTTAAAACATTGAGAAAATATTTAAATTGACCTATTCTCATGAGAAAAACAGTGCAAGTGTATGGATGCGTCTACCAAGGATTTCAGTACTTCGTAGACTTTTTGATCACGTTTTCCCAGACGTACTGAAAAAAACTGTGACCCACTCCTGACCCACCAGTTGAAAACAACTGTCCTCCACCAGTCTATCGTTGAGGAGTTTCCCACCTTTGTGCATACACTCAGGTAGAAAGAATGAAATCAAAGTAATCAGAGACGTCTTATCCTGTCACACAGAGTAGCATGTATGAATCTTTCAAAACTGGGGTTTTATTTTAATCTATTTTTTTTGCTTGTTTGTTTGTTTTTGCTGACAGTAAGACAACTTATTAAATAGAGAGGGAGGGAGTTGAGCCCTGGACCAGCTAGAAAACATGCAATTACGCACAGAAACGGAGCAAAAAATATATTAATTTTATTTGATTATATCTGTTCTCATGCATGAAAGAGATTTCTTTTAGATTCACATTTTTTTATCCAGTTCTATAGAAAAATAAATCTCAGAATTCTGACTTGTATGTCACAACTCTGCATTTTTTCCCCAGAATTTTAACTTTGATCTGAGAATTCCCCGAATTTTTTTTCCTCACAATTGAAACCTTTATCTCAGGATTCTAACTTTAATCCAAAAATTTGGATTTAATTTTCCTCACAAATCTGACCTTAATCACAGAATTCCCACTTTGATCTCAGAATGTTGACCTTTTTTGTCCAGAATTCTGTTTTAAAATCCCAGAATTCAATTTTTTCCTCAGAATTCTGGATTTTATCTTAAAATTCTGACTTTTTTCCTCAGAATTCAGACTTTTTTTCTTAAAATTTGGACTTTTTTGTCAGAATTGGGAAACAAATGTGCATTTAAATTTTTTTAAGGGGCCGTCATACTCTTCTATACATAGGCAACCTAATTTAAGGAAAGTGTTTTAAAAACAGAAGACTACAGCCTGAGTTCATACATCAGTGCTGTCTTGTATAAACAGGTACAGTCTGCCATCATGCTGTTTAACATGACTGTCTCCTCAATGTCTATACACTCTGTTTAGGTCCTCTTAGATTGAGTCTGTTCTGTATATGTTGAAAAAGCAGCTGCTTCTGTTTATACTCTTTGCATGAATGATCTTGAACGTTTAGATTTACTGATAATTTGCACAACATAAAGTGGCGCATGAAGTCGTCACATAGAATAGACCCCGACACGGCACTTTGTTTTAAATTTGATGCAAAGTCCTTAATGATGCTCATCATTCTTAAAAGAGCTCTATGATTTTAAAAGGTACAATCTTAGTGTTTTCCACTTCGAAAGATTTGTCTTCAGTGTGAAATTAAAGAAATCTGATGAATAAATTTGTTGAGTGTTTTGTCAGTATACTGACCTACTCCATCCGAACAGAGGAGGAACTGAGGCAGCCAGTGCAAAGAACCAGGTTGCTGCACAGCACGCTAAAGCGTGGTGAGGCTTGAAGGCAAAGTTTCCAAGTGGCTTGCAGACAACAAGCCACCTCTCAAACGCTATCACAGCCAGAGACCACAGACTCACCATACCTGGAACAAGACAGAAAAGAACAGTTAAATATGTGTTCATCCTATGAGCTGAATATTCTTCTATTTCACCTTTTTTGTAAATTATGTGCCTCATGTTTTGCTCAGTTTCTTCATGAAGGTTCAAAAATACTTCTGTTAAAATCATAGTAAACTCTGCAAAGCTACCTAAGTTGTTCCTTTAAGGCACTGTGGTCAGATTTACAATGACTGATGGAGTCCAAAAAGCTTCTTTTAATTGCACTTTTATTTAAACAGTCATCTTCCTGGGAATCTAAGGTTGATCAAAACTAATCAAAAAGCTGAAAAATTAACTGAAATCATTGCAACGTGCTGTTTCTGAGCTGGAAATCTAAAATGTAAATAGAATCACATTTCTGGACAAGAGATTTATTATAGAAACAAATCTTATCTGTTCTGAAAAACACATCTTCAAAAAATAAGAGCGGTGCAGTTTACTGTGTTTTATAAACGGCTCCATGGCAAACAATAAAATAGAAATTAGCACACATTTGTAAATTAATGAAAGATTTGAGCATGCATAAAGCCTTTCCTTCAGTGTCATAAACAAACATATTAAGTTCCTCACCACCCAGCGTTGCTGTGAATCCTTCAATCTTGCAGCCAATTGTACCAAAAATCATGTATCTGAAGAAGAAGCAGATGAAGCAGGTTGAAGACCCCACGCCGGCCACCAAGAGGTTTGACACAGCCAGGTTCACCAGGATGTAGTTGAGATGAGACCGCAGCTTCTTATATTGAACAGTACATGCTATAGTGAGGACGTTTATGATTGTTCCAACCACAAATAAGAAGAACATGAAAATGGACATCGCATAAAAAACACCAATGCCCCCTAAGTGATCCTGGGGAACAAGGAATGGGCTCAGCGCAGTGATATTGTTGGTATCCAGAGGGATAGGGATGAAGAAGTCCTCGGGGAGCTCCATTTGGCGATTTCCCCTCATTTTTGTTTGTTGGAGTAACAACACTATTCGGGGAGGTGGGAAAAAAAATGTGTTAAAATGAGATAATTAGACCTCTGTGAATAACCCTGTCTAATTAGAAACAACGCTGAGGAATTTCTGTTGTACTGTCCTCTGACAGTCTCCTCTCAGTGGGACATTAAACTGGCATTTATAGGAATCTTCAATATTACTGAGGCTCAACTTGATTGGTTCAAAGAGGAGATTTAAAGCTTTAGTTCACATCCCCTTGCATAAATCTTCAAGGAACAAAGAAGGATTTAAAGCTTTGGTGCACATCCCAAACATGCTGTACTTTTGTATACATGAGAATTCCCATAGCAGCCCCCACCACCTCAGAGTAATTCAGTGTCAACCCTAGAGTGGAAAAGCTCATTAAATCCTTATGTGTAAGAGGCCTGTGTTAGTGGACTGCATAATATGATCCTCCCTGATGTTCATGGGGTCACCTAATGCATCTGGCCTGCAGTAATCCAGTTTGTTGAGGCAGCGTATGTTTGCACAAACAACTTAGAAACTCTCAGACTTACCAACAGCTGATTCATGGCAGGTTTCTGTTCATCAGAATGATTTTTTTATCATGTATGTGCCGTTAGAAATATACACTCTTTCACCCAATTCAAAACAACACTAACTAAAAACTTATGATAGAAACTCAATGAGCGCCATCATTTCCTCAGCCACTGTTGTAATTTCCTTTTGATTTTTACTGACTATGTGATAAATATTTGGCTGCATACATTGGCTGCTACACAAATTAAACATACATTTTGATTGTTTTCACTGACGAAATCCCTACATAACAGGACTACATACACTTGTTCTTGATAAAAGATATATATGTATAAACTATCCATTATTATGACAATGTATCAGGGCCACGCTAGAAAAAAAATAAAGAGGATCTGTTATTTTCAATAAGAAAATAAAATTCTCAAGTTTTAAAATTTGTTTATTACAAGGAATTTTTTTTACTCTAAAAGTTGCAAATGTACATGGACCAAAACTTAGATATTTTTAGACCATTAAGTCAACAAATCAATCAGTGTTTTCAATTTGGTTTCTTGTGTTTTATTTTACTTTACACTGTTGTAAATGTATGCTTTAAAAACTTCATGTTTTGAGCTTCTATAGTGCCAAAATTTAAGGTTTTTTAAACTTAGAAATTTCAAGTCTTTCTTGTAAATCTGTAACCCTGAAATTCTAAGTCTGATTTCTTGTAAATAAACAACTTTATAACCTACATTTTTTTTGTTGACTTTTAAGCACAAAAATTTACAGATTTCTTTCATTTCTTCATCTTTTAGTGAGGCCCCACTACACTATGTTTCTAATTATGATTTAAAAAAAAAAAAACATATATTTATATATATACGTGTGTGTGTGTGTGTGTGTGTGTGTGTGTACATCTTATTTTGACTGTGTCAGAGTAGACAAGGTTCTCCCCAAAGCTTTGGCGCACCCCTAAAGCCTTTATTTCTTGAAATTTTGATGATTATGGCTTACAGATAATGAAAACCCAAAATTCAGTGTCTCAGAAAATTAGAATACTGTGAAGAAGTTCAATATTGGAAAGTCATGGTGTCACACCCTAATCAGCTAATGAACTCCAAACACCTGCAAAGGTTTTCAGACTGAGTGAATAGAAATGAACATACTTTCAGAAACCTGACATTTCTGTTTAAAATATCCTTTTTTTTTTTTAATCTTATGTAATATTCTAATTTTCTGAGACACTGAATTTTGGGTTTTCTTATCTGTAAATCATAATCATCAACATTTCAAGAAATAAAGGCTTGAAATATTTCACTCTATGTGTAATGAGTCTATATAATATATGGGTTTCACTTTCTGAAATGAGTGACAAAAAAATTGAACTTTTTCGGGTATTCTAATTTTTTTGAGATGTACCTGTATAATGAACACCATAGGCGGAGTGAGGGGGGGACTTACACGACTAAGGTCCTGAATGTTTTCTCTAAAGCCTCAGAATCTTTCAGGTTGGTAAATAGTATTTTGCTGGTGAGTGGTTAGAGGTCCATAGTTTATTTTTTGTTGTGCAAAGGAGTATCAAAAGCGTTTTTACCTCTCCTTTTCTAATTAAACTCTAGAGGCCTGTGCTTGGTAGCGCTGTCCAAGGTGCTGAAATGACAGATAAAAGAGATCATTTCAGTTTATCCTCTCCTATATATGTGCTCTTTCTTAGTTTTCAGAGTGGAGAATAGCAGTTTTTTTTCCAGATCTGCTTTGTTCCATGGCTGCTGTATATAAGCCACCCATAAGACCAAATAGTTGTGTAGGCTCATTAACCTACTGTATGACAATCCTTAGGGTTTGCCCCCTTTGCTCCATCAGTCATATCTTGGTGCTATGCCCGTTTCAAAGTTAACCTGTTATAACAAAAACTCATATAGCTACTCATATTCAATGACTTACAAACTTTAAAACAGATTTTTAGATGAAATAACTAACAATTACTTGACTGACATACATGAGTACCAACACAGAACATTAAAATGTGCACCCTATGTTATGTTAACTATGTTATGGAGTAAGTAAAGCGGTTTAATCCAGCTTCCTTTGTTATCTGTGACCAAAATGAAAGAGACGATCCAGGTGGTAAAACAACCGGGTAAAACCTTCTTTATACCAATTACAGATAAAGGCCAGGAGGGGGAGCAAGTGAGAACTTTTAATCTCTGGGGACTGAGTTAGACCACTTTGTCTTTTTGGATTAAGATTAAAATAATTGATATATTTATTTAAATATTTATTTAATTATACTTTCATGTTATTTATTCATTTAAAAGTATACTTAAGTAATAGTAAAAAGTGCTCTAAAAGACACCCAAAAAGTACAAGCACACAGAAAAGCTACTAAACTACAGTAAAATTAGTATATAATTAGGTGGAAGACCAGCTCTTGGAAGAGTCCTGGTTGTGCCAGACTTATTTTATTGGAGAAATACGGAGGCCACTGTGCTCTTGGGAACCTTCAGTGTGGCAGACATTTTTTGTAGCCTTCCCCAGATCTGTGCCTTGCAGCAATCCTATTATATGTGGGTGTATATCTCTCCCCTAATCTCTCATCCCTGTTTCTGACTCTCTCCACTGTTCTCCTCTCAGAATAAAGGCATTACAAAAGCCCAGAAATATTGCTTTTAAAATTTGCTCTTTTTTCCCTCCAAACTGTATTTCAACTTTATTCTGAAAAATTTTGACCTTATTCTCAACAATTTGCCTTTTTTCTAAACATTTGTGCTTGAACCTTTTAAAGCCTAGTGTATGATCTTTGATATACACTTTTCTGAAACTTAATCATTATGATCAATAAATTACTTAAAAACCTTGGAATACTATATGATGATAAAAATGCATTCCAGTGGATTATCAGCTGCCAAAAACATCTAATGTATCAAATGCGATACAAAACAATAAATGTGAAATGCTATGGTATTTTTTCTTTTACATATTTCAGTAGAAGGCTAAAGAAACATTTCAGTTCCCAAAAAAGAGTAGTGTCAGGCTAGTTTACGAGTTAGAAGGCTTAAAGCGTTCATCTTAAGACTGTACTTCAACTTCATCTTCCACATGTCAACTTTTTCTTGTCATTTGGACTTTATTCTTAAAGTGCACATCCTTATTTCTTCCTTCACCCCTGTCCCTGATCCTCTTCTGTAGATTCAAGATCATCTCAGTGGTTCCTTAAGTGGGCTGTGGGTGTCATAATAGGGAGGCTGCAGTAAGGCAAGCAACACCAGCTGAAGAAGAAGAGGAGCAGTTCATTGATGTCACCTCAGATTCAACAGTACTACTGGAGTTCAAGTCCAAGACATTGTCTGCATTTTGGATTGGAGAGGAAAAGGTGTAACCACTGCTTTGCAGTAGAGCCCTGGCCACACTCCTCCCGTTTGCAGCATCCCACCAGTGTGAGAAAGCTTTTTCTGCCGTTTCCTCTACCAAGACAAAATACGTATCAAAGATGAACACTGACAATGAACTGAGAGTGGCACTCTCACTACTGTACCCAGGACACAAGAAGATCTGTAGCACAAAACAAGCCCATACTAGTCTCTGAAATAATTGCAGGACTGGAAGTAAATTAAAATGCTGGAAAAATCATGTCTGCTAGTGTGTTTGTCTTACATTTATATATTTTACATGCTGGTTTGTACGGTGAGGGGTAGGAGTGCATGAAAATAGTTTAATCAGCAGAAAAAGTTTGGGAACCACTGGGTTATTGACTCACACCAGAGCAAAGCATTTTCTTCTCTTAGTTAAGAGAGAATTTCATGCAGACTTCATCTAAAGTCAAATATCTGATCAGAGGGCCTCACAACAGCTTGCATTACAGTTTTGGTAACTATCAATCAAATGCAGTGACTGTCAGATGAATTCTGTACTCCAAATTAGATACATTTTTCGAACACATTCACAGCCATTCTTATGCACTTCATGTGTTCGCTGGTCAGTTAACTCAGAACTACAATAGTTTAGTGGTGGAGGAGAGAATTCCTGACATAGGCTGGCTACATACTGCAATTTTAGGTGTGATACAACACCCACAACATCAGCCAGTGAAAGGAAGATGTTGGTACGTTTATATAATTCACAAGCATAAATACAACTAAATCTTCTCAGCCAGGATTTTTTACCCCTCCTTATTTGTTTCTTTTAAATCTTGTGTTTCTGGAGTTACCACTGTGAGGCCACTGTTACAAACAGCAGGTGTTTGGTCCTGTGGCCTGGCCCAATCATAAAGTGTGTGTGTTTGGAGGATTATAATATCAACAATTGGTTAAAACATTCTTTATGCGGTCTCAGTGATCTCCCATGTTTTCAGAATTAAGATTTTGGAAAACTACTGTGAAGCCAGACTTAAAAGTAGACATTTTAAATGAACAGCCTGGTAAAACCAAAAGTCATCACTGTTATCATTTATTTATTCTTTTGTTTTTGTTTTTTTTTTTACATTTTTTGTTTGCATTTAACTCCTAATCTGTAAGAAATACATCATTACACTAGCATATTATGACAGTTCAATCAGTCTATAACTACTCTATCGACTCTGTCCATCTCTCACTTTCTGCATCTCCCTCCATCCCCTCACATCCCAACACAGTCTCTGCAGATGAGTCCAATACTGCTCAAAGTCTTGTAAGTTTTTTTTGTTTTTTTAAGTTTTTTTCCATGCCACTGTAACTTTACTAAATTTAATTCAGAGCTGTGCTCATGGTGGATTTATGTTGAGTCCATAGAGTAAAGAGTACAAAGACCGTCCCTTTCTGGAAAGTGCCCTGAGGTAACCTTTGTTAGGTATTAAGAAATCCAGACTGATAGAAAATGAAATGCCATCGTCCTAAGCAGGTCCGACTTTGGAAACCTCAGTGACTGATGATGTAGCCGAGGAATCCTCATCATCGCTGGCGCTCATTCCCAGCATCTTCTTTAAACATACACGGAACTGACAGGGGGAGAAATGAGTACATTTAATGCTTTGTAGAAGTCTTTGTATTATAATATCTCTGGTGTTTGCCCAAAACCTTCTTTATCCATTTTTCATGATGAATTTTATTTTTCATAAATCAGTGCTATTGGTCACTCTTTACATCTGTATGTGGGTTTTTAAACATTTTATACTGGTAAAAACTACCAAAAAGATACTAACTGTCACCATTCAATGAGCAATTATTTAGTTTTTTTTGTTCCGTCTTCTTTATTTCCTTTTTCCAATTGATGATCCTTTACATCTAGCAATTAAAAATGTCAAAAAAGACTGACTTTGACCATTCATTGTTAAATTACTTGAAAAATAAAGCTTTTTTTTAATTATCTGAAGAGTGGAAATTTTGGAGACAGGAGGTTTTGTCCCAACACCAGTGATATGCAAGTGAAATACATCGACCAATCATGTTCACTGATTGGTGACAACAAACACATTTTTAGTTTTAAGTGAACAGTGCTCAATCATTGTTAGTATTTTTTGTCATTGTGCTCAAACTATTTGACAATCATCCCTAAATCTGCAGTTTTCCCATAATGCCATTTGCACCATGAGTGAAGCTGCTGACAAAGCTAGAGAGTTCTTGACTGTGAGGACTAACCATAACATGCCATGGATGTTATTGAACTCTGTGGAAGAGGACAAACTGAACCTCCCAGTATCAGTGTATGACTGAAAAGTTGGACATTGTTTAAAAAATGAATTGTGGTTACATTAAAATCTAACACAGCTATTTTCAGTTCTATATCCTGAATTGATAGGATGGATTTTTTTAGGTACTCAATTGCTTTTATTTTAATTTTTTTGTAAATTCATTGATAATCTTTCCTTAAGCCTGATGTACACTGTGTGATTTTCCTGCGATTCAGCTCACTTTCTGATGCACCCTGCTATGATAAAGGAAATAAACGAGCGGGAAATATTCCTATCTGCAGGCCTGCAGCTCACAGACAGTGATAATGTTTGTATGTGTGGGATAGAGAGAGATAGTGGGAGAGGGATAGAGAACAAGAGAGATGGGGGGGGGGTGAATGGAGACACTTCTACCTGAGTGTGGGAGTCTTTGAAAAAGGAAACACCATGGGTTTCTGTCACAGTCCGTCCCGATTTCAGTCACACAGTGTGAGTTCTCAGGTTGTGCACGACCGTCGGATCATACAGTGTGAGCACACAACCTCTGCGCGATGGTTGTGCGTCATAAACGATTGAGTCGCACAGTGTGAGATGACATTCTGGCACAACCGTGGTACAGTTGGCTTGAAATTGCACTGTGTACACCCGGCTTAAATCTGCAGGTTCTTTCCAGAATGCCTTTGAGCATTTGGCACTTTTGCATCATGAGTGAAGTTACTGACTCAGTTAGAGGAGTCATGACAGTAGCGAGCAACCACAACACATATAATAACTGTCCAAGACTGAAGTACGTGATAAAAATAAGGGAAAATTGTAGTTGATGTGGAACATGTATCTTGAAAACATATTGAAAAATGGTGTTTTGAGTTGGATAAAAACAGATTTTTTTAATGTTGAAAAGTTTCTAAATTGTTGTTTAACTTAAAAGGTGAAGTTAACCAAACATACATGAACATGTAAAACTGAGTTATATCCCTTAAAATGGCACAGTACCTGCTACTAAACAAAAAGTTTGAAGTTACGTAAAATTTTAATGTAATAGGTCAACTCTGTTTTTGTTCTACTAACTCATTAGGATTGTAAATTATATATTTTAACTTAAATCTACTCAAATTTGGATTTCAACTTCTAAAAAAATGCAACATACTCAGTTTCAACAAATATCAGTGATGTCTGGCCAAACCCTCATATCTTCATTTTACATGATTGTTTTTTTCTTTGTTTGTTTGTTTGTTTTAATAAATCAGTGCCATTGGTCACCATTTACATCTGCCTGTGGGTTTTAACCAATTCTAAAGCAAAGATGCGGTCTATGACCATTCAACATTTAATCAACTGAAAAATACAGTGTTTATTTTCTAAAAAGTGGTAATTTTGGTGATACAAGGTTTTAGCCAGATGCCAGCAGTATGTTTAACTTGTTTGGTTTTGCAGTGTAGTGTTTCCATTGGCTTCCAAAGTCCATTGGCCTTTTTTAACAAGGCAAAATGAATTAAGATATTTTATTGTTTTATTTATTGGCTTATCATTTACGTTGTCATTTGAATTAAGTCGTTAAAAATAAAAACATCAATGATTTTTTTTCTGACAAATTAATACATAAAATCAACACAGGAGCCCTGCCTAGATGTGAAACCAGAAGTATAAAACATTTGAGCACAGGCTTAAACTTGTTGAAGTTTTTATGCACACTGGGCACTGACACTCACCTGTTTGTTGAGGAGGATGTAGATCATTGGGTTGTAAACTGTGGAGGCTTTAGACATACAGGAGGGTATGGTTGCCAGTCTCAGGTCAAACGCCTGCCCACGGTTGTTGACAACCCAAACAGCAAAAATGGCGTAGGGCGCCCAGCAGAACAGGAAACCAATCACCATGACAACCACCATCCTGGTCACCTCTCTTTCTGCCTTCTGGGTGGACGCAGATTCAGCTTGGGCCTTTGCGGCCTGTCCATGGAGGAGAGGCATTTAAATATTAGAGGTCTGCTGGAAACATTGGTGTAGCAATTTATTATAAAAACTGATGATATGGAATAAAGTGCCCACCGATTTCAGCACAAAGAGCAGCTGTGAGTAGCAGAAACAGATGACAGAGAAGGGAACTGCAAAGCAGAAGCCAAACAGGAAGTACACATAGGACTCATTGTTGTACTTGTTGTTGGCTGTATACCAGTCTGGTCCACAGGAGCACTGAAAGCCCTCTGGGATATACCTGCAGAGACGGATAAGAAATCTGAATTTAACAAGAAATTTAAGAATTAACTGTGAAAATCAACTGTTGAGGAAGTTGTCTGAAAAGTGTTATTTCCTGAGAATAATTCTGTACCAATGTAAACATTGAAAAAATCCATTGTGTGGTTTCAAAGACACTGACCTACTCCAACCAAACAGAGGAGGAGCTGAGGCGGCCAATGCAAAGAACCAGGTTGCTGCGCAGCATGCTAAAGCGTGTTGAGACTTGAAGGCAAAGTTTCCAAGTGGCTTGCAGACAACAAGCCACCTCTCAAACGCTATTACAGACAGAGACCACAGACTCACCATACCTGGAACAAGACAGAAAAGCGTATTTAGATCATGTGATGTGTGCTAAATCTTCATCTACTAAATGGACATTGCAGGAGAAATCCTTTTCTGTCATTTTTTTGTCTCTTGTTCTGCTAAATGTCTACCTAGAGGTTCAAAACACATCTATTTATATCAGCCTGTGCATTTAAGGCTGAAAAAAACGAATCAAAAAGCTCAAAAAGGAACTAAAGTCATTGGAGTTGCAAGGTGATTTATCTGGGCTGGAAGACTAAAGAAAAAAACAATTTTTGGTCAAGATGATTGATTATAGAAACAAATATCTGTCCTGAATAACACATCTTTGTGTTTTACATGATGCTGACAGCTAAACAGCGTAGTGTCACATCATGTGAACACATGTCAGCATGGTTCAGAAAATAATCCATTCCAATATATTAAGCTCCTCACCACCCAGTGTTGCTGCAAATCCCTCAATCTTGCAGGCAAGTGGACCAAGAATGAAGTATCTTTGGGAGAAGCTGATGAAGCAGGTGAAAGACCCAATACAGGCAACAATGAGGTTAGACACAGCCAAGTTCACCAGGATGTAGTTGAGATGAGACCGAAGCTTCTTATATTGAACAGTACATGCTATAGTGAGGCCATTAATGGTTGTTCCGATCGTAAATATGAAGAACATAAAAATGGACATTGCATAAAAAATAGCCACGTTCCCTAAGTGATCTTGGGGAACAAGGAATGGGCTCAGCGCAGTGATGTTGTTGGTATCCAGAGGGATGGGAATGTAGAAGTCCTCAGGGAGCTCCATTTGGCGATTTCCTCTCATTTCTGTCTGCTGGAGTCTCAAAGATAATTTAAAAACCTTTTAAAAATATGATAGAATTATGTTATTAGAACTACACCAGTAATTTCTATCTAGCTAGAACTGATGCTGAGGAACTTGTTTGGTACTGTCCTCTGACAGTCTCTTTCCAGTGAAGAGTTACTCCTGCATTTATAGGAAACTTAAATATTACTGGGGCTCAACTTAAATGGCTCAAGGAGATTTAAAGCTTTAGTTCACTACCCACACATGATTGTTCGAAGAACAAGGAAGGGATTTAACAGTTTGGGGCACACCCTGAACCTAATTTTAATTTTGTAAACATGATGGACTCCAATAGCAGCCCCCACCACCTTCTTGATAAGCATTTAGCGTCAGCACTGGCACACGAGAGCTCATTAAACCCTAATCTAATGTGTAAGAGGCCTGTGTTAACGGACTACATAACATGATCATGATGTGATGTTGATGTCAATCAGTCTGAATGCATCTGGGCTTTAGTAATCCAGTTTGTGCAGGCAGCATATGCCTGAAATGCAAGGAGGAACCACCTGAGTTTGCATGTGTTTTGTATGGCTTACCACTGATTACCATGAATAGTGCAGTTGGTTCCAGGAAACAGACTGGCTGGCTTCCCCCTGTGGTGGGGGAGCTAGTTATCCACTTTAACTATCCCCATGGCAGGTGCCATGTGATTGTCCAAGTTAAGTACAAACAGAATGAGGTGAAACTGAAGCGCTGGTTCACTAAGAGGCGGAATGGAAAATTGATCAATTGGGTGGACAACACAGTAATAAATGGCGCATCAAGGACAGACATGCACGGGATCCCAAAAGAATACAGCTGTGGATGGTTGAACAACTTACCTTGGACCATGAGGAAAAGGCAATGTTTAGCAGTAACAATCAACCTCAAGTTTGCACTGCAGCCAAAGGTAAGACAAGACAAGGAGGCAACACAGCCAGGTTGAGCACCACAGTGCTAGGGTGCACTCACACGAGGCTATCTACACCATGCCTGTGCATGTTTGAGCTTGAAGTCTAAACTGATTGACCAGTGCGAGCGTGCCATTCCACACACGGGCACGCACACTTCCATGGCCCTGGCACGGTGGCACAAATGCAAATCATCATCACCATCAACCTTTATTTAAATCTCAAGGATCATTGATGTTCCCCTCATTTACAATGATGTAGAGTTACCAAATTATGACAATGAAAAAAAAAAAAGATAAATATATAAAAATACCACTAGCTTCGTCTAGACTTTTTGTCTCAGGTCAAAATGACCAGCAGTCCTCAACAATTCCAGCCATTTAGAACAACTCCCACATAAATCTAAAACTCTCTGAAACAGCTTCAAGTCTGCACTAAAACGACACTGGGGACACATTTTTAATTCCAAAACTAACACAAAACTGAGGCAGTAGAAACCGAGCAACAGTAAACCTGAGTAACTGTTAGCCTGTTATTACAGCCTGGTAAACACATACATATGACCAGACCTTGGAAATGGCTGGACAAAGACTTTTGAGGTTTAAACACACAAAATAAAAGCTGTGAGCTTTTCCTTACACACTTGCATTCAATTACACAATATACGATAACGTTTTAATACACACACAACAGTTAGCTCCACATTTGCACCGTTAGCCTGTTAGCATTAGCCACTACCATAACTTAGCAGCTTACAACAGCCAAATACCACCTTCTACTGACAACAATGAATCAAATAACTAATACTATAATAAATCACTAGTGCTCTGTTAGCTAGACACCACATTAAAACTGAAAAATAAAAAACGAGTCTTACCTTCAGTTGTCCACTATTAGTCCTCACGATGCTACAACTGTAACCTCAGCTAATGTAGTAAATCCAAACATCGTGGTTTATTGGTTTATATGTGATTCTGTTGAATACAGTCCCACTTTTTCTGAGAATTGGTCATAGGTAGTTAATCACTGTCATTGACAAGACAGCAGCTTTTTGACCAATAGAAAAACATACCTACCCTACCCTACGTTAACTCCTACTGCGTAACGTCAGGTAGACTAGCTGTCATGCTACAAAGCTAGTCAATTTAGAGCTCCAGGAAGGAAAAAGCTTTCTTCAGGTAATAAATACATTGCATTTTTGACACACTTCAAGTGTCTATTTTCAGTATATTCCAACATACAATATCATATTAACTGGCAAACACTATTGGTGCCTACAAGGTGGACATAGCACTGTTACAACCACCTACGTGAGGCAAACACCAGTGACATGTAAATAAACAGACTGTCCAGGAGGGACAGATTATACCTTGTTCAAAACTGTTAATTTAAGCTTAGACCACAAATATTTTACTCTCCTACGCAACCTTTTGTTTGTTTACTGGTATTCATTAAATACTCTTTATTTAAAGTCTTAGTTTATTTTTGGAAATTGCTATTTTATCGACTGAAGCACTTTCTATAGTGTCCAAAAAATCACATACTATGAGCTCATACATGTGAGTTTGGGCCGAAATTTAAGTGTCTCTATTTGGAGGATTGAAGATACGGTCACTCTAGGGACAGGTTAAGGCTACCAAAAGTTACAAGTAAAAAACCTGACATAAAGCTAAAAGAGCTATGTTAGCTATGAAATTAATATAGCTAAAGCTAATGAATGAAGCCATGTTGGCTACGTTAGCTAGTAACGAGTAAGTTATGAAGCTACATAAGTGATATGGCTAAAGCTAAAGCAAACAAAGCCATCTTAGCTGTGCTAATATATATATATACACACACACATATATATACATATATATAGTTTTTTTTTACATTTAGAGGTAGAAAGCAAAATCATTAGCATCATATCTTATTTAGGGTAAGATAGAGCTGTACATAAGTGTTACCCAGTTCTATATGGAGAAGACATTGTTCCATAATGAGTGGAGAACATTTCTATAAGGAATGAAAAACTGCTCTGAGAGGGCTAAATATAACACTGTACTGAGTCAACTGCTGTAGAGTTGGTTTTATTTTGTTCATTGTGGAATAGGCCTACATAATCACCATTTAGAGTAAAATAAAAACACTTTTCAGAGTAAAAACAACTCTGAAAACTTTTCTTTGTGAGCAGAGTAAATTTCTTCAAATAGACTGGGATCAAATGCTATATTTTTCAGAGTAAAATTTAATTCAATTTGAGTAAAATTTACTCAGGTAAAACGGGCTAGATCCTTAATGCCGTGAGCAACTGTCTATGCTCCTGATGTATGTCATTGAAAGTGTCCGCTAATTGACATTGTGACAAATAGGAGGAACCAGAGCTGAATTTTAAGTGTTTCTGCAAAGGGTCTAAATACTTATGTCAATTTGAATTTTCAGTTTTTCATTTTTGATAAATTTGAGGAAAAAAAATCTAAAATTCTGTTTTCACTTTGTCATGATGGGGTACTGATTGTAGATTAATGGGAAAAACAAAGCATTTTCTCGATTGTAGCTTCAGGCTCTCGGGGTCTAAATACTTATGTCCATGTGATATTTCAGTTTTTCATTTTTTAATACATTTGCACACAAAAATCTAAAAATCCATTCTCACTTTGTCATGATGGGGTACTGAGTGTAGATTAATGAGATTTTTTTTTTTTTTACTGTAGCAAAAGGCTGCAACATAAGAAAATTGGAAAAAGTGAAGGGGGTCTGAAAGCTTTATGAATGCACTATATATGTTTTTTTTTTACAAGATTAATTTTTAGGCTGTTCATGCCTTTATTACATAGAGGAGGACAGTCGATAGAGTCGGAAACGGGAGAGAGAATGGGGAGAGACATGCAGTGAAGGGCGACAGGCTGGATTCGAACCTGGGCCGCCCGCTTACATGGGTAGAGCCTTAGACTGCTAGGCTATCTGTGTGCCCCAAATATATATTTAAATAAAATGAAATGAATATCAACATAGAGACTTGTGTGGGGGTGACACAGAAGAAAGCTGCTAATTATGTTGAATTAACCTTCTGAAGTTTATGGTATGCACGCATCTAAACACTTCACGTGCCAATTACATTCTTCAAACTGTCAGGAATTATTAGACAAATGCCATTATGTGAAATTCTACGGCAATTTTTCCTTTTACGGATATCAGTAGAAGGCTAAATAAAAATTTCAGTTCAGAAAAAAGAGAAGTGTCTGGCTATTGTTTGAGTTATCAGGTATAAGTGGTTAATCTTAAAACTGTATGTCAACTTCATTCACCACATTTCCACTTTTTTCTTGTCATTTGGACTTTATTCTCCAAGTGCACATCATTATTTCTTCCTTCACCTCTGGCTCTGATCCTCCTCTGTAGTTTCATGATCATCTCAGTGGTTCCTAAAGTGGGCCGTGGGCCCATGTTTTTAGAATTAAGATTTGGGTAAACTACTGTGGAGCCATACATAAAACACATTTTAAATGAACAGCCTGGTAAAAACCAAAAGTCATCACTGTTATCATTTATTCATTCTTTTTTTTTTTTTTTTTACATTTTTTGTTTGCATTTATCTCCTAATCTGTAAGAAATACATCATTACACTAGCATATTATGACAGTTCAATCAGTCTATAACTACTCTATCGACTCTGTCCATCTCTCTCTTTCTGCATCTCCCTCCATCCCCTCACATCCCAACACAGTCTCTGCAGATGAGTCCAATACTGCTCAAAGTCTTATAAGTTTTTTTTTTTTTTAGTTTTTTCCATGCCACTGTTACTTTACTAAATTTAATTCAGAGCTGTGCTCATGGTGGATTTATGTTGAGTCCATAGAGTAAAGAGTACAAAGACCGTCCCTTTCTGGAAAGTGTCCTGAGGTAACCTTTGTTAGGAATTAGGAAGACTGATCCCGATTGATAGACAATGAAATGCCATCGTTCTAAGCAGGTCCGACTTTGGAAACCTCAGTGACTGATGATGTAGTCGAGGAATCCTCATCGTCGCTGGCGCTCATTCCCAGCATCTTCTTTAAACATACACGGAACTGACAGGGGAGAAATGAGTACATTTAATGCTTTGTAGAAGTCTTTCTATTATTAAATCACTGACATTGGCCCAAAACCTCCTATATCCATTTCTCATGATGAATTTTATTTGTCATAAATCAATGCTATTTTGACACTCTTTACATCTGTCAGTGAGTTTTTCCACATTTTAAACTGGTAAAACCTATCAAAAAGATACTGACTGTCACCAGTCAGTGTGTAATTATTTTTTGTGGGTTTTTCTCATTCCCCCGAAAAATGGTGATTTTGGAGATATAACAGCCCCATTTTTAAGAAATATATGTATTTTTCACAAATCAGTGCTATTGGTTATGCTTTACATCTATCATTGGGGTTTACATTTTTTAAAGCAATTTAAAGTGTCAAAAAACAGACTGCCTTCGACCATTCATTGTTAAATTACTTGAAAAATAGTGTTTTTTCATTCTCTAAAGAGTGGTGATTTTGGAGGTAGGTGGTTTTAGCCTGACACCAGTGATATGCAAGTGAAATACATCGACCATTCATGTTCACTGTATTGAAACACCAGCTTGAAATTAATGTAATTCTGTATTTATCTCCCTTTAAATTATTAATTTTTATTTGCATTTGATATCAAAAACATAAATGTTAGTATTATAAATGATCATGAGCTCAGTATTTTCTTCCTTTCTTTTATTTATTAGGAATAAAATTATTAAATCAAGAATATCTGATCATTTGTTCCAATCTGGCTCTTTAGCAATGACAATTAAATTAACATGTCCCTCTCCGTAACCAAAGTTGCCCACTCCTGATAAAAAATCCATATCAAAAGAGAATTGAATTGCTTGATTTTAGAATTGAACTTGAGCATATTGACCAGGGGTGTCCACATTTTTTCACCAAGAATCATCATACAGTGATTGGGCCATTGTACAGGATTCTACAATGGCCAAGCAGATTTAACTGGACGAGTCCCTTGTCCAATGAAATCACAAGTCCCAAGAGGGCAAATGTCAGCTCATCCCAACATTCAGCACAAAACAAAAACAAACTGCATGAAGCCGCAGTGATGTGCTTGAAGGTGATTCGTGGGACAGGCTATGTAAATCACACAATGGTGAAGAAAATGGAGCAAAGGAGCAAAACTACACTGTAAAACCAAATAGTCAAGGGTTGTCGAAAAAATGAGTTGTGTTAGGTTAAAAATTCAAAATAGCTATTTCAACTCTACTTTTCTGAGTTAAGGAATTTTGTCATTGTACTTAAATTAATTGACAATCATCCCTAAATCTGCACATTTCCTAGTTTTCCCAGATCCTTTTGTGCAGTAGACACTTTTGCACCATGAGTGAATCTGACAAAGTAAGAGATGCCTTGACTGTGAGGTCCAACCTTAACATTCCATGGATGTTACTGAACTCTGTGGAAGAGGACAAAATGAACCTTTCAGTCTTACAGTGTAAGACTGAAAAGTTGGACGCTATATAGGAATTAGTTGCGTTAACATTAAAATCTAACACAGCTATTTTAGTTCTATTTCCCGAATTGATAGGATGTATTTTCTTAAGTACTCAATTACTTGAAGTATTTTTGTAAATGCTGTCAAATTCTTTGACAATCTTTCCTTAGTCTGAGGGTTTTTCCCACAATGCCTTTGGGCATTAGGCACTTTTGCACCATGGTTGAAGTCACTAACTCAGTTACAGAAGTACTGAAAGTAGGGAGTAACCACAATATACATACATAAATGTACAAGACTAAAGAAAGTGATAGAAATAAGGGAAAATTTGTATTGAGTTGAATATAATACTCTCTCCAGCCATGGAGTATTCATGTCAGTCACTATGTTGTGTCAAAAACTAAAACTAAGGAATATTGTCCCCAATTCTATTTCATTTTAGTTAGTTTTGTAAGCACACAGTACAGTTTTAGTTAGTTTCCCTTTGCTTTGTAATGCTCAGTTTTTTTATTCAGTTTCCGTTAACTAAAACGATTTTAGTTTAAGTTACTGAGATAGTTTTAGTTAACTATAATAACCTTGCTGGGCACTGACACTCACCTGTTTGTTGAGTAGGATGTAGATCATTGGGTTGTAAACTGTGGAGGATTTAGACATACAGGAGGGTATGGTTGCCAGTCTCAGGTCAAACGGCTGCCCACGGTTGTTGACAACCCAAACAGCAAAAATGGCGTAGGGTGCCCAGCAGAACAGGAAACCAATCACCATGATTACCACCATCCTGGTCACCTCTCTTTCTGCCTTCTGGGTGGACGCAGATTCAGCTTGGGCCTTTGCTGCCTGTCAATGGAGGAGAAGCATTTAAATATTAGAGGTCTGCTGGAAACATTGGTGTGGGCCATAAAAGCAGCAATTTATTATAAAAACTGATGATATGGAATAAAGTGCCCACCGATTTCAGCACGAAGAGCAGCTGTGAGTAGCAGAAACAGATGACAGAGAAGGGAAATGCAAAGCAGAAGCCAAACAGGAAGTACACATAGGACTCATTGTTGTACTTGTTGTTGGCTGTATACCAGTCTGGTCCACAGGAGCACTGAAAGCCCTCTGGGATATACCTGCAGAGATGGATAAGAAATCTGAATTTAACAAGAAATTTAAGAGTTAAGTATGAAAATCAACTGTTGAGGAAGTTGTCTGAAAAGTGTTATTTCCTGAGAATAATTCTGTACCAATGTAAACATTGAAAAAATCCATTGTGTGGTTTCAAAGACACTGACCTACTCCAACCAAACAGAGGAGGAGCTGAGGCGGCCAATGCAAAGAACCAGGTTGCTGCGCAGCATGCTAAAGCGTGTTGAGGCTTGAAGGCAAAGTTTCCAAGTGGCTTGCAGACAACAAGCCACCTCTCAAACGCTATTACAGACAGAGACCACAGACTCACCATACCTGGAACAAGACAGAAAAGCATATTTAGATCATGTGATGTGTGCTAAATATTCATCTACTAAATGGACATTGCAGGAGAAACCCTTTGCTGTCATTTTTTTGTCTCTTGTTCTGCTAAATGTCTACCTAGAGGTTCAAAATACATCTATTTATATCACAGAGAGCTCTGCAAAGCTTCCTCAGATGTTCCTCTAAGGTACTGTAGTCAGATTTACAATTAAACACTTTGAGTAAAATTCTCTTCTGCCTGTGCATTTAAGGCTAAAAAAACTAATCAAAAAGCTCTAAAAGGAACCAGAGTCATTGGAGTTGCAAAGTGATTTCTCTGGGCTGGAAAACTGAAAAAACAATTTCTGGTCAAGATGATTGATTATAGAAACATATAATATCTATTTTTAATAACACATCTTTGTGTTTTACATAATGCTGACAGCTAAACAGTGTAGTGTCACATCATGTGAACACATGTCAGCATGGTTCACAAAATAATCCATGGCAAGAAAAGAAAAAAAAACTGGCACAGATTTATGAATATATAAATGAAACATTTCTGAATGCATGAAGCCTCCCCTTTGTTGTGATGAAAAAATATCAAGCTCCTCACCACCCAACGTTGCTGCAAATCCCTCAATCTTGCAGGCAAGTGGACCAAGAATGAAGTATCTTTGGGAGAAGCTGATGAAGCAGGTGAAAGACCCGATACAGGCAACAATGAGGTTAGACACAGCCAAGTTCACCAGGATGTAGTTGAGATGAGACCGCAGCTTCTTATATTGAACAGTACATGCTATAGTGAGGCCATTAATGGTTGTTCCGACCGTAAATATGAAGAACATATAAACGGACATCGCATAAAAAATAGCCGGATTCCCTAAGTGATCTTGGGGAACAAGGAATGGGCTCAGCGCAGTGATGTTGTTGGTATCCAGAGGGATAGGAATGTAGAAGTCCTCGGGGAGCTCCATTTGGCGATTTCCTCTCATTTCTGTCTGCTGGAGTCTCAAGAATAGTTTCAACACCCTTTAAAAAGATGATAGAATTATGTTATTAGAACTACACCAGTAATTTCTATCTAGCTAGAACTGATGCTGAGGAACTTGTTTGGTACTGTCCTCTGACAGTCTCTTTCCAGTGGACAATTACTCCTGCATTTATAGGAAACTAAAATATTACTGGGGCTCAACTTAACTGGCTCAAGGAGATTTAAAGCTTTAGTTCACTACCCATCCCTAATTGTTTGAAGGACAAGGAAGGGATTTAATGGTTTGGGCGCATCCCAAACCTAATTGTGGCTTTGCAAACATGATGGACTCTCATGGCAGCACCCACCACCTTGCTGTTAAGCATGTAGCATCAGCACTGGCACACGAGAGCTCATTAAACCCTAATCTAATGTGTAAGAGGCCTGTGTTAACGGACAACATAATATGATCATGATGTGATGTTGATGTCAGGTTAATTGTATCTGGGCTTTAGTAATCCAGTTTGTGCAGGCAGCATATGCCTGAAATGCAAGGAGGAACCACCTGAGTTTGCATGTTACCTGTTTATGTATGGCTCCCCACTGATTACCATGACCAGTGCAGATGGTTCCAGGAAACAGACCGGCTGGCTTCCCCTTGAAGTGGGGAGCTAGTTATCCACTTGAATCATCCTTGTGGCAAGTGCCATGTGATTGTCCAAGTTAAGTACAAACAGAACAAGGTGAAATTGAAGCGATGGTTCTCGATTGAATGGAAAATTGACCAATTGGTTGGACAACACAGTAATAAATGGCACAGCAAGGACAGACAAGCGCAGGATCCCAAAAGAATACAGCTGTGGATGGTTGAACAGCTTACCTTGGACCATCAGAAAAAGGTAATGTATGGTAGTAACAATCAACCACAAGTTTGTACTGCAGCCAAAGGTAAGACAAGACAAGGAGGCAACATAGCCAGGTTGAGCACCACAGTGCTAGGGAGCACTCACACGAGGCTATCTATACAGTGTCTGTGCACGGTTGAGCATGAAGTCTAAATTGACTGACCAGTTCGAGTGCGTTATTACAGCCTGGTAAACACATACACATGACCAGACCATGGAAATGACTGCACAAAGATTTTTGAGGTTTAAACACACAAAATAAAAGCTGTGAGCTTTTCCTTACACACTTGTATTCAGTTACACAATATACAATAACGTTTTAACACACACACAACAGTTAGCTTCACATTAGCACCATTAGCCTGTTAGCATTAGCTGCTACCATAACTTAGCAGCTTACAACAGCCAAATACCATCCTCTACTGACACCAACGAATCAAATAACTAATATAATAACCCATGAGTGCTCTATTAAATAGACACCAGATTAAAACTCAAAAATGAAAAAAAAAGAATCTTACCGTAAGTTGTTCAATATTAGTCCCCATGATGTTATAACTGTAACCTCTGCTAAAGCAGTAAACTTGGGAATAGTCCCATAAAGACAAAAACTCCATGTCGGATAGTTCGGTCCAGTCCTCCTCTCATCAGTGGCTTATCTTTCATTGCTGCTGCTTATTAGCCAGAAAACCCTGACTACTAACAACCAGCTCGGAAGAAGAGAGATGGAGCCCTCACTATCAACCCCCATGGCGGTCTGCATGACATGATTCTGTGATGTTCCACTTTATCTGACAATTGGTCATAGGTAGTTAATCATTGTCGTTGCCAAGACAGCGGCTATTTGACCAATAGAAAAACATACCTACTCTATGTTAAAGCTCTGCTGTGTAACGTCAGGTAGACTAGCTGCCGTGCTAGTCAATGTAGAGCCCCAGGAGAGGAATGAACTTTCTTCAGGTAATGAATACATTGCATTTTGGACACACTTTAAGTGTCTATCTTCAGTACATTTCAACATACAATATCATATTACCTGGCAAACACAAATGGTGCAGACAAGCTGGACATAGCACTGTTACAACCACTTAAGTGAGGCAAACACCTCTACTCTGACACACAACCCTTTTCTGTGCCCATGCTTTCAGAATTAAGATTCGGAAAACTACTGTAAAGCCAGACTTAAAAGTAGACATTTTAAATGAACAGCCTGGTAAAACCAAAAGTCATCACTGTTATCATTTATTTATTCTTTTGTTTTGTTTTTTTTTTTACATTTTTTGTTTGCATTTAACTCCTAATCTGTAAGAAATACATCATTACACTAGCATATAATGACAGTTCAATCAGTCTATAACTACTCTATCGACTCTGTCCATCTCTCTCTTTCTGCATCTCCCTCCATCCCCTCACATCCCAACACAGTCTCTGCAGATGAGTCCAGTACTGCTCAAAGTCTTATAATTGTTTTTTTTTTTTTTCCATGCCGCTGTTACTTTACTAAATTTAATTCAGAGCTGTGCTCATGGTGGATTTATGTTGAGTCCATAGAGTAAAGAGTACAAAGACCGTCCCTTTCTGGAAAGTGCCCTGAGGTAATCTTTGTTAGGAATTAGGAAGACTGATCCAGACTGATAGACAATGAAATGCCATCGTCCTAAGCAGGTCCGACTTTGGAAACCTCAGTGACTGATGATGTAGCCGAGGAATCCTCATCGTCGCTGGCGCTCATTCCCAGCATCTTCTTTAAACATACACGGAACTGACAGGGGGAGAAATGAGTACATTTAATGCTTTGTAGAAGTCTTTCTATTATTAAATCACTGACATTGGCCCAAAACCTCCTATATCCATTTTTTCATGATTAATTTATTTTTTATCTGATATTTACATCTGTTTTCACACATTTAAACTAGTAAAAAGTACCAAATAGATGCTGACTGTCACCCTTCAATGTTCAAGTATTTCTGTGGGTTTTTTCATTGCCTGAGAAGTGGTGATTTTGGAGATACAAGGCTTTGGCCCAATGTCAGTGAATGTATATTACATGGAGAAGTTAATACCTTTGGAGACAAGAGCTTTAACAGAATACGGGATGATTTAGTTTTATGAATGAACAGCTTGTATGCTGCTACTTAGTCAAGCTAAAATACCAATAAATTATAATAACTTTATTTATATAGCACTTTTATAAACAAGGGTTTACAAAGTGCTTTGACTTGAAGAATTATAAACATAAAGAGAGCATGATCAAATCTGCCATGACAACAGAAACATTTCTCTAATAATCTTTGATTGCTGGAACATGTTTAGTTATATGAAAGACATTAGTAGATAATATTGGCTGCATGGTTTCTGTCTATCTTTTTTATATGCACCACTAAATGAACTCATAACAATAAATGTCATTGTCATCGAGGTAAAACCTTGTAGCTCCATTTTTAACAAATATATATATTTTTTACCGATCAGTGCTATTGGTTATCCTTTACATCTATCAGTGGGGTTTACATTTTTTTAAAGCAATTAAAAGTGTCAAAAACAGACTGCCTTCGACCATTCATTGTTAAATTATTTGAAAAATAAAGCTTTCTTTTTTTTCATTCTCTGAAGAGTGGTGATTTTGGAGATAGGAGGTTTTGGCCCGACACCAGTGATATGCAAGTGAAATACATCAACCATTCATGTTCACTGTATTGAAACACCAGCTTGAAATTAATGTAAGTCTGTATTTATCTCCCTTTAAATGATCAATTTCTATTTGCACTTAAGGTCAGAAACATAATGTTGGTATTATAAATGATGATGTACTCTAACCTGACACACCAGATGGATGTGTTTCACACATCCATCTGGGAAAGCTTCAATAGGAAACATTTGAGCAAAGGCAGAGGATTTGAAAAAAACTCGGAGTGTGATTGGATGAATGTTCCGTCTATCACATCTGTACGGGACAATAAGAGCAACAACACGTGATGTAGCTGCTATCGAGCTGCGCATGCCCAGCTAGTGAGGAATAATGCGAAACATGGCGACAATAGACATGTAAGTACTCGACTTTTGTTGATTTTGAAAAGAAAAAAACTCACTGCTGTTCTTTGTTCTTTTAACGTAGAAATGTTTTCAAGTTCTGATAAAAATGGTGCTTTAGCAGCATCCACACTAATCTCTTCCTCCATAACTGCACCAGCTCTTGCTGCTGCTTGTTTACATCATGAATCTGCTGCGCCTGAAAGTACTGCCCCTCGTTTGTCGGTCAAGTGATACATAAAATTAAAACGGGAGCGCTGCCTAGACTAGAAACCAGAAGTATGAAACATTTGAGCAAAGGCTTAAACTTTTTCTGTAGAACATATTTCATTTTATTTTTAGAATTTTCTGTGGATCAAGTAAAATTGGACCACCGGACACAGTTGACCCACAGGCCAAATTTGGACACTCCTGCTGTAGACGGTCATCAGAATGATCTGAATCCAGCCTTTGTGTGTGTGAAAGCAATTTACAGATGCACCACTCAAATAAGATCAAAACTGAGTCTATTTTTTGATACCATTTAAAACAAAGGAAAAATCTGATCAATCAGTGCAGGTTTTGTCCTACCTGCAGTCTTTTGAAGGTTATAACAGTTTGGTATTTTTCATTAGTTTCAGTTTTATTTAGTTTTTACCTTTTAATTTTACATTTAAATTTCAGTTTAGTTTTAATTAGTCCTTACTACTTTCTTGTTAGTTTACTCAAGTTTTAACTCTGCAAAAATGCCTCGTTTTAGTTTAATTTTTATTAGTTGTAATGTTACTTTTAGTTTTTTAGGCAAAACCCCAAAAGGGCTCTTCAATTTTCAATGAAATTATTCAATTTTATTGTTTGTATACTACTGAAGACCTAAAATTACAATTGTTTGATGTTATCTTCAATCAAATCAGGTGACTTTACTCTCTCCAGCCTTGGGCATTCATGTCAGTCACTATGCTGTGTCAAAAACTAAAACTAAGAAGATTTTGTCCCAAATTCTATTTCATTTTAGTTAGTTTTGTAAACACACAATACAGTTTTAGTTAGTTTCCGTTTGATCTGTAAAGTTGAGTTTTTATTCAGTTTCAGTTAACTAAGACGATTTTAGTTTAAGTTACTGAGATAGTTTTAGTTAACTATAATAACCTTGCTGGGCACTGACACTCACCTGTTTGTTGAGGAGGATGTAGATCATTGGGTTGTAAACTGTGGAGGATTTAGACATACAGGATGGTATGGTTGCAAGTCTCAGGTCAAACGCCTGCCCACGGTTGTTGACAACCCAAAGAGCAAAAATGGTGTAAGGTGCCCAGCAAAACAGGAAACCAATCACCATGACAACCACCATCCTGGTCACCTCTCTTTCTGCCTTCTGGGTGGACGCAGATTCAGCTTGAGCCTTTGCTGCCTGTCGATGGAGGAGAGGTATTTAAATATTAGAGGTCTGCTGGAAACATTGGTGTGGGCCATAAAAGCAGCAATTTATTATAAAAACTGATGATATGGAATAAAGTGCCCACCGATTTCAGCACGAAGAGCAGCTGTGAGTAGCAGAAACAGATGACAGAGAAGGGAAATGCAAAGCAGAAGCCAAACAGGAAGTACACATAGGACTCATTGTTGTACTTGTTGTTGGCTGTATACCAGTCTGGTCCACAGGAGCACTGAAAGCCCTCTGGGATATACCTGCAGAGATGGATAAGAATTTAGAGTTTAACAAGAAATTTAAGAATTTAGTATAATGGAAGTCAACTGTTGAGGAAGTTGTCTGAAAAGTGTTATTTCCTGAGAATAATTCTGTACCAATGTAAACATTGAAAAAATCCATTGTGTGGTTTCAAAGACACTGACCTACTCCAACCAAACAGAGGAGGAGCTGAGGCGGCCAATGCAAAGAACCAGGTTGCTGCGCAGCATGCTAAAGCGTGTTGAGGCTTGAAGGCAAAGTTCCCAAGAGGTTTGCAGACAACAAGCCACCTCTCAAACGCTATTACAGACAGAGACCACAGACTCACCATACCTGGAACAAGACAGAAAAGCATATTTAGATCATGTGATGTGTGCTAAATCTTCATCTACTAAATGGACATTGCAGGAGAAACCCTTTGCTGTCATTTTTTTGTCTCTTGTTCTGCTAAATGTCTACCTAGAGGTTCAAAATACATCTATTTATATCACAGTGAGCTCTGCAAAGCTTCCTCAGATGTTACTTTAAGGTACTGTAGTCACATTTACAATGAAACACTTTGAGTAAAATTCTCTTCTGCCTGTGCATTTAAGGCTAAAAAAACTAATCAAAAAGCTCAAAAAGGAACCAGAGTCATTGGAGTTGCAAAGTGATTTGAACTGAAGAAAAAAAAAACAATTTCTGGTCAAGATGATTGATTATAGAAACAAATATCTGTCCTGAATAACACATCTTTGTGTTTTACATGATGCTGACAGCTAAACAGCGTAGTGTCACATCATGTGAACACATGTCAGCATGGTTCAGAAAATAATCCATTCAAATATATTAAGCTCCTCACCACCCAGTGTTGCTGCAAATCCCTCAATCTTGCAGGCAAGTGGACCAAGAATGAAGTATCTTTGGGAGAAGCTGATGAAGCAGGTGAAAGACCCGATACAGGCAACAATGAGGTTAGACACAGCCAAGTTCACCAGGATGTAGTTGAGATGAGACCGCAGCTTCTTATATTGAACAGTACATGCTATAGTGAGGCCATTAATGGTTGTTCCGACCGTAAATATGAAGAACATATAAACGGACATCGCATAAAAAATAGCCGGATTCCCTAAGTGATCTTGGGGAACAAGGAATGGGCTCAGCGCAGTGATGTTGTTGGTATCCAGAGGGATGGGAATGTAGAAGTCCTCAGGGAGCTCCATTTGGCGATTTCCTCTCATTTCTGTCTGCTGGAGTCTCAAAGATAATTTCAACACCCTTTAAAAATATGATAGAATTATGTTATTAGAACTACACCAGTAATTTCTATCTAACCAGAACTGATGCTGAGGAACTTGTTTGGTACTGTCCTCTGACAGTCTCTTTCCAGTGGGCAATTACTCCTGCATTTATAGGAAACTAAAATATTACTGGGGCTCAACTTAACTGGCTCAAGGAGATTTAAAGCTTTCGTTCACTACCCACACATGATTGTTCAAAGGACAAGGAAGGGATTTAATGGTTTGGGCACATCCCAAACCTAATTGTTACTTTTGCAGACATGATGGAGTCCCATGGCAGCACCCACCACCTTGCTGATAAGCATTTAGCGTCAGCACTGGCACACGAGAGCTCATTAAACCCTAATCTAATGTGTAAGAGGCCTGTGTTAATGGACTACATAATATGATCATGATGTGATGTTGATGTCAATTAGGCTGAATGCATCTGGGCTTTAGTAATCCAGTTTGTGCAGGCAGCATATGCCTGAAATGTAAGGAGGAACCACCTGAGTTTGCATGTGTTTTGTATGGCTCCCCACTGATTACCATGAATAGTGCAGTTGGTTCCAGGAAACAGACTGGAGGGTGGCCAGGGAAGACTGGCTGGACTCCCCTTGAAGTGGGGGATCTAGTTATCCACTTCAATCATCCTCATGGCAGGTGCTATGTGATTGTCCAAGTACAAACAGAACAAGGTGAAACTGAAGCGCTGGTTCACTAAGAGGTGAAATGGAAAATTGATCAATTGGGTGGACAACACAGTAATAAAATGGCGCATCAAAGACAGACAAGCACAGGATCCCAAAAGAATACAGCTGTGGATGGTTGAACAGCTTACCTTGGACCATCAGAAAAAGGTAATGTATGGCAGTAACAATCAACCACAGGTAAGCCATCGTAGCCACAGTCAAGCAAAGATAAGGAGGCATCACAGCCAGGTTGAGGACCACAGTGCTAGGGTTGTAATGGAGTTTTAGGCCCTGTTTACACGACAACGTTTTGCTTCGTTTTCCTTTTTCGTTTCCCAAAAGTTTCATGTTTACACAACAACGTTTTGAAAATAACCTCCATCTACACGAGAACACAGGAGACCGACAAATGCTTTAGTAAGGTGATTTACTACACAATAAAACTGTCCCTACAACAAGGACAGTGTTTTTCATGTGTTTTTGATAATATGTAACATTTCTATCATACATGTACATGAGAGTCATTCATCACTAAATCCTCCTCCTCATCACCATCGTAGCACGGCAGCGAAATTTTACGGCACATATAAACACAGAAATGCATTGCAAGACCAGTCTTATTATAACGAAATACTGTTAAGACTGTTTGATTTTCCAGGGACAAACTTTTCTCCTAAAGCCTTTGATTTCTCATAGATTTTCTCCGAAAGTGCAGCACTTCCTGCTTTTAGCGCAGCAAAAGAATGATAGCCTTTTCATAACAATATTTCTACTTCCCCTTTTTCAATTTTATCTGCTTCTTGGAAGTGATTAACTATCTTTTTTAACTAAACACAGAAGCTCTAATCCTGTCTCCTCCATCAGCTGTACATTGATATGTAGCCAGTAGAGGAGGAGACAGGGTAGTCACAATACAATACAATAACTTTATTTATCCCAGAAGGGAAATTCAATAAGTTTTTAAAACTTAAAGAAAAAAAGATAAAAACTAAATCACTTCTGAGAAGCAGACATAAAGGGAAATAGAAATATTCTAAAAAAAGGCTCCAGCTGCACTTATGTGCAGCGCCGCACTTTATGAGAAAATCCACGATAAATAAAAGGCTGTAGGAGCTGAATTTCTTTGGGGGGGCTGAATTATTCACAGCGGATATCTACATTATAACAAGACTGATCTAGCAAAGCAATTTTGTGTTAAGATGAGCTGTGAAATATCTCTGCCTCACTACGATGGTGATGATGGTGATTATCATGATGATCAATAAAAAAAGGCAAAAGTAATCATTTCCAAAATTAAAAGCACGACTTTATCTAAAGAAACTGTCACTGATAGCCCTCTAAATGAGAATAATGCGTCCCCTTTTCTAAATCCAGCTGTCTGTGACATGACAGGCAGTAAACTACATCACAGCTCGGCTCGAGCTGCCACGGCTGGATCCAGTGTGCTGCGACACTCGTGCTTCACAGTTGATTGCAGCCGTAGTGTGCATGTGCATTTTCAGGAAGTGTTGTTTTCCCTGTTTACATGGAGACAGGGGCATTTTGGAAAACTTCCACTCTGGAGCCCGTTTCCAGAAACTTACGTTTTCAGGCACCAAAACGGCGTTGCCGTGTAAACGGACAGCCAAAACGCTACAAAACTTTTGCATCTTCACTCGAAAATGTTGTCGTGTAAATGGGCATTAGCTTCTTTGTCTCAACACTCCCCCTGTGTTTCCCCCCAACACCCCCTACTGTACTCCTTTCTATGCAGCCTACCCTTTCACAGACATGGGAAAACCATAGGGCTAGGAAGGTGTCGACTTTTGTCCCATCCACACGGAGACGAATTTGGGCGTATAGACAAAAGTATTTTGTCGTATCGGTGTTTCATCCACACAGAAATGGCGTTTTGAATGACTGTAAACGATACTTTTTGAAAACGGGTCCCAGAGTGCATCGGTCCATAAACGACTACCGTTTCATCTCCATGTGGATGGCTGTCAGCATCTTTCTTGAAACGATTACGTCACACACATCGTAGCTCCTTTAAGGCACCTGTGCAGGTCCGGCCAAAACAATAATAGCGGACTACATGGTTGTGTCCGTGCTGCAGAAGCTACTGAGCTTGTTATGGCTTTTACAGAAAAATCTAATGCTCCTTTACCACCACCGTGAAACGCACACACCATATCCAACGTGGAGAACAACCAGAAGGGCAACTAGAAGAAAGTTTGTGTCAGTTTTCTGTGATGTTCTTCTTCTCTTTTGGTGCATTTCCGTGGCAGCAACACAGCGCCACGTACAGGCGTGGCAAATGCACTAGAGCGTTTTCAGTCGTTTCCAGTGGTTTCATGCTTACGCGGATATTTCCTGAAATGGTCCCGTCTTTCAGAAAAAACTTTTTCAAAACGAAACGGCAACATATCATTTTTATCTCCATATGGACAGGGCCTTTACTTCATATGTAAACACGAAGCAACGAGGATGACTGTGCTAGCTCCTGAATAAGTGTTAAACCTGGAGCCCATGACTGAATCAAATGGTCCTTTTGTCTTTTAAATTGTGATGTCCAGACTGCCTGGAAACAAAGCCCTGTGCTGGTGTGGATTCCTCCCAGACAGAGGGGTGTCAAGCATACCTTAGGGGGGCGTTTCCTCAAGCATAAATGTTCTAGTCTCCCCATGTTCTGGTTCATTCTGCGTACTGACCGCTCCTGTGTGTGAGATTGACCTTCCTTGAAAAGAATAAAACATATTTGTCGGCAAGCAGACATCTCTATTTCTTTTCTCATCAGCAGCATAGAAAAATTGCCATAGCAGGGCGCACTCACACTAGGCAATCTATACAGTGTCTATGCTCGTTTGAGCATGAAGTCTAAATTGATTGACCAGTGCAAGTGTACTATTCCGCGCACAGGCACAACACACTTCCCAGGCCCTGGCACAGAAGAGGAGGTGGGCCAAAGCACGGCACAAATACAAATGAAGGAGTACGAGCATGGGAATGATGTGATGTGATGTATAGTCGATGCGACCATCCCTCTCAACAATCATTCTATACAATGGCACAGAAGGGTCCACGTTGGTCTGATGCAAAAATCAAATGCCTCTCAGAAATTTGACGCCAGCTTTAAGGCACAGTTTGACGAGAAGTCGGAGGTGTTAAAATCCGTGTTATCCCAACATTTTCACTGCAAACCTGCAGAGTACCACGACAGAGGTTCATCCAGACACCCAGAGTCAAGTAGTGATAGGCTAACACCACAGAGAAATACAGAGGCTTTGCTATCGCAGTATCCTCCACACTATTCTCAAGGAAAGCACAACCTCCAACAACCTTCAAATGTCTTCTGTTATCAAGAAGGAAGGAATTAATCTGGAGAGTTGCACCAGGAAACAAGATGGAAATCCCTCTCATAGTTAGAAAACAATGCCTCCCAAGGAAATCATGGAGTAGAGCTGAGGCCCACAAAAAGAAAGCTTAAGAACCTTTGAGGAAAGCTCAGAGAAATGCATGCACTTTAGGAGAGCTGAAAGGATCAAAAGGCAGGGAAGGTGCAGGGAAGAATGCAGGCATGTTTGTCCTGGAACTTTTTCAAAAATGCCCATAAACTACTTGAGGAGAGGAACCCTGGGATGCTATTGGCTAACGAGCAGGAGCTGGAGCATTACATCAAATACCTGCCCAGTGGCAACCCAAAAGTGAAACCCCTTTGATTGCCGGGTTATGTTTTATATATATATATATATATATATATATATATATATATATATATATATATAAATGTTATACCTTACACACCCGAGCCTTCCTTCTAGTGTAACACTACTCCATCTAAGTGGTAA
Organism: Cheilinus undulatus; assembly: GCF_018320785.1. NCBI lineage: Eukaryota > Metazoa > Chordata > Actinopteri > Labriformes > Labridae > Cheilinus > Cheilinus undulatus. Next base: position 16,082,813 of record NC_054867.1, read on the forward strand.
GTAGTAACCCACAAGGTTTGTAATAACTGCCCCTGGCTGCTGGAGCTTGTGTGGAAGCTTATTGGAGCTACCTGGAAATCCCAGTCATCCCATCATTATGAAAACTGTAGATGCCACTTTCATCCCAAAGGAGAAAGGCTCCCAGTTTAGAGGCAAATGCCCTTCTGAATGTGGAGGGATATATGTTCTTCAACATTTTGATCAGACGCATGACCAAGAACCTCCTGGTGAACAGTTATATATCGACACCATACCTGGGGCAGGGGTCCCAGGGTTCCCTGACAGTGTGGATTTGTCAACAAGGATCTGAGAGCAAATCCAGATGGCCAAACAAAAAAGTCACACAGGTATTGCTTGACCTTGATGATGCCTATGAGTTAGAGCCCTGCACTGGAGCCCTAGGCCCGGGGGCCCGACAGCCCGAGGGCCGGGCTTCGGGCCAATGATTATATCATTACCTCGGACACGGGCCGGGCTCAGACTCTTTTGTTTTAAACCTGCCAATTAGAGCAATGTGTCGTGTTTGTGTTTAACCAATTTAAATGGCAACACTTGAATGCAGCAGCCGCTCTGCCCCCTCCCTTCCCGCTCTACGTGTCCCAGCCAGCGGTAGCAGCAGCGAGTGTGCTTTCAGCACAGCTGGAAGAGTGATGGAAGAAAAGAGGACTGGACTTGCCCCTGAAACTGTGGATGCTATTCTTTTTCTGCATGATGCCAAGTAAACAGACTGTTCTTCTTGTGGTGTTTATAGAACAGAGTTTGCCATGTTAAGCAGCTTGCTGTTGTTGAACTGGACGTTGCCATGTTCAGAATTGATTAATAGTTCAACTATAGAATAGAATAGAAGTGTTTATTTGTTAATAGGCCTACAATTGTTGCGATATGCAGGTCAGCTGTTGCTGTGCGCTGCTGCATTGCACATGCAAAAAAAAAAAACAAAGTTGGGCTTCATACGGCTTCGGGTCTGATGATTCTGAAAACCTGTCGGGCCGGGCCGGGCTCCACCCCCTCGGGCCAGGGCCGGACTCGGGCCTAGATAATAGGCCCGTGCAGGGCACTACTATGAGTCCTTTCCCCACTGAGACCTCAACAGGCTAGCACCAGTTTTGTAAGGAAATGGAAATGGAATGTCTCATCTCTCAATCTCCTCATGACCACGTGGCTGACAGGTGCTAAGAGGAGTCAGATCTCTGTCAGGCTAACAATTTTTTGCCATGAGGTGCCTTTTTCAGTCTAGAAAGGGACAAGGAATAGCAACATCCAAGTTACGCTTGCTTGTAACATGCGATATTGAATTAAGTTATCATGTCAATCTAAGTAATACCCCACAATAGTTATTTGCTAAATAGTTTGTCTCTGTTTCCTGTCTCAAAGTCTGGTTCAACATCTGCAATCAGTGTTGCAGGTGTTTTACCAGAACGTTGTGGTGAAGAAGAAGCTGAGCCTGAAGGCAAAGCTCCAATCTATGTTTCAACCCTCACAAATGGTCATGAGCTTCAGGTAATGACCAAAAGTATGATATCGCTGATACAAGCAGTTGAAATGAGATTCCTCAGGAAGGTGTCTGGGCTCAGCCTTGGATAAGGTTAGGACCTTGGACATCCAGAAGGATCTCAAAGTAGAGCCACTGCTCCTTCACATTGAAAGGACCCAGTTGAGGTGATTTGGGCATCTGATCAGGATGCTGTCTGGTCCCTGTTGAGGTCTTCCAGGCATGTCAAACTGGGAGCAGACCCCGGGGTAGGCCCAGGACTTACTGGAGGAGTTATATATCCTATTAGGCCTTGGAATCCCTCAGAGGACTGGATAATGTTGCTGGGGAGAGGATTGTCTAGGTTGACTTACTTAGCCACTGGGATCCATCCTTGGATAAGCAGAAGAAGATGGATGGATGATTTCAGATAATTCATTTCAAATGAGGTTCAGATCTACATAGAAAAACTGTCACTGTCACAAAGTTATATGCCACAATTGTTGCCAGTTATTCATGTATCCAAAACTTATACAAACCTCTATTAGTTAGGTCTCCATCACTTTTAAAACCCAAATATGAGCATGGCCAATTCATTTAACAGGATTTGAGACATTTAAGTCAACCCATCCATTCCCAGCTCCTGCCACACATTTCTGAAACAACATCTAAAAGATTAAATAAAATATTTCTTATAGATTTGTTTTACTAATTCCGCACAAAACTAATTATTTGTAGATAGCTCTTCAGTTAGGTTTTGGCTTTGAGGGCCTAGGCTCAGAGGGAGCCCTTAAATCTTTTAATCCAATCCAATTCTGAAAAAATAAAGCAAAAATCCTGATATTAAGGATTTATTTGATATGCTGATTGTTAGTGATTGTGATCTCAGTCGTGTCAAGACGATATGTTTTTTCTCTGTTGTTGAGTTATAACTAACAAATACAGTGAGTTCATAAGTGTTTGCTGATAAAACAAATGAGAGTTTCAAGATAAAGCACAGATTTTGTGTATCAAACCACAGTAAAGTTAACAGTCCTTGGCATCTTTAAATATAATAACACAAGCACAACATTGTCAGATATCACATTCATTTTGGATTGCTTTTCATTATTATTCAGATGATCTACAGTTGTATGTGCCAGTAGTCCTACAAAGTGTTTCTGACACTGAAACTAAAACTTGAGGAGCTGGTTATTAGAGAATTTCCCAAGACAGACAGAATGTAGCTCTCAGATATTATTATTATTATTATTATTATTATTATTATTATTATTATTATTATTAGCATTAGCATTAGCATTAGCATTATTGTAGCAATAGTTCTAATAATATGTGTTAAAAAGCTTATAGGCAAGAATGCTGTGTTAAAGTGCAGGTCACCAAACTCTACACAACCCTTTTTTTTAATGGTGTTGATCAAAATATGGTCACCCAAGTGACCCAAGCCAAATATGGCTTAAGGCTACCGAGTTAAAGTTAAAGTCAAAAATCTGACCAAAAAGCTAAGAAAGCTATGTTAGCTATAAAATGAACATGGCTTACATGGCTAAATCTGATGCTCATGAAGCTACATAAGCTATGTTAGCTACATAAACTAGGTAAGTAATAAAGCTACATAACTAATGTAGCTAAAGCAAACAAGGCTACTTTAGCTGTGCTAGATTATCCTGTTTGCCAAAGCAAGAGACTGGTCTTTTTAGGGTCCCATTGGTCCGTAAAAGATGGTTGGTGAGCATACGCCAACACTGTTGAAAAGTCCAGCAGTAGATATTAAGCAGGCAAGTATCGTAAATGTATTTAAAACAAAGCTAAAGACCCACTTGTTTACCGTTTACTGTGCATAAGTCTTGAGTTGTTTGTTCCTTTCTCAGATGTTCTGTTAGGGTTTTAGTGTTGTTATTGGTTTATGGATTTTTAATTGTTCCTAATTGTCAATAGTTTTATTTTTATTCTTTTAAATCTATGTACAGCACTTTGATTGATTAAAAGCATTTTAAGAAAAATTATATCATTATCATTTGTTGAAGATAAACTAAGAGAAACTTGCAGAGGACATTGCAGGAAAACTTGCTTGTGCAGGGCAGCGAATCCCTTGCATTTGTTCTGCTGCCAGCAGGAGTGCTTATTTCCTATTGGTTGTAGCTAAGGTCATGTACAGATGACTTATATGTTCGTATAGGTCAAAGGATTAAACAGAACACTCGGCACATCTACTATCCTCAGATGAACTTAAGTTGTGTACCAATGTCCTTGTACATGCACTAGCCCCTCACCCCCACCCTGTCCAGACAGATTTTCCTCTGACCTGATTTCAGGTCATGCCAGTTCCTTCCATGCGGCTGACTCTTTTATGTCAATAGATCATTAATGTCTTATGTCTAAATATATGTGCTTTTCTACATGTGTCAGGTATCTATTAGCTAGAAGATTATAACAGTTGATCTGGAGGACTTTAGGACAAGTGGCCTTAAAACAAAGTTAAAATAGGGCTGTCTGACTGATTGGTTATCATTTCACAGATTAACTGAATTTCCAGCAGGAATAAATCAAACATTTTTCAAAGAAATAGATACTGAAGCAACGCAGCATCTTAAAACATTTCAAAATAAATGATATGAAGGAAAAGTCAAAATTCAGGTTTTAAATCGGGATTGTTTTACTAGAAGTTGGGCCTAGTATGTGGTTTTTGAGTTAGTCATCATAAACACATCATCTGATAATGAGTCTGCTCTGCTCTATGGAGGTAGATTAATGAAAAATCAGATTTTTTTTAATGCATTTTAAAATTTGTGCTGTTGTGAAATTTATAAAACCATTTTAAAATCCTTCTGATTCTGATTTCTCTTAGAGATTTGCCAGTTAATACTTTTGATAAGATATGACTGATCTGTGAAAACATTGTTTTAGCTTTAGAATTGCAGTCAAAGTTAACTGTATATAATGATTTTAATGAATATTAGATATTGGTGGTGGGTTTTTAAACATAAATACTGTCGTAGCAGAGCATCTGTGCAGAGAAGAAAGAAAAAAGGCCTCACAAAGTCGGTAGTCAGAGATTAACTCAGGATCCACTGTGCCTCCTGTAATCCCTTTGTAAGATGTTGCTGTTTATGGGGATTTATTGGAACTGATCGTTGAATGTAACACACATCCTGCTGTAAAGAGCCTCTCTAAATTTGGCTCAAGAGCGGAACTTTAAGATTAAGCCCTCAATGATATAAAATCTTATGAAAAGAGAAAATCTAACTGAGGGGAAAAGCAATAATAACTAGAAAAGCACTCAGAGAGCCCGCAGACCTCCGCCATTAGCCATATCTCCCAATAGTACAGAATCCTAAAAAAATTCCTGGATCTAGACATGGATCCGGATCATTCCCAAAATCTAATCAGTTCTCCCTTATGCCATTTCTGACATTTCCTTAAAATTTCATCAAAATCAGTCCACAACTTTTTGAGTTATGTTGCTAAAAATCTAACAAACAAACAAACCCACCCGATCACATAACCTCCTTGGCCAAGGTAACAATGCATTTGTTTACAAGTGTACACAAAGCATAGTGTTTGAGACTCTCATCATCACGTTCTTAACTTCCAAACCTGGTTAAACAGGTTAATCCCACTTTCCAATTATGAGCCCAGCAGGTCTTTGCTTTGCAATCTGATTACCAATTACACTAAATCTGATAATCTTGAGATTAGCATGTGCTGTGGCCTTACAGGTTTAACTCAAGCTGTGTGTTACCTTTTGGGCATTTTGCCTCATTTCCTGAGCTTTAGTGGCACATTTAACAATGAGGACAATAAGCGATTAAAAAGTTGTTGACTGCACAATCTAACTTTGTTCTTCTAAAACTTAGTGAGGCCAGGGATGTTACAGTAGCCAATGGATGAACTTGGCCTGAACATATGAACTGCTTTGGTACATTAAAATCAACCTCACTGCATAAAAACAAATTTATCTGCTTCTCTTCATGCACCACATGTACAGCGCGGTCTGTTCTTTAAAATACACAATGCTCTATGTGGATGTGGATGTAAGTGTGTCTGGTGTGATGTGTGCCGCATGGCCTATAGGAATTTCGTCTTTTCACCAAGCTTTCCCGTAAAACCTTATAAACCTCAATAGAAGCAGACATATCTTAATGAGGCAACACGAAATGAAGGAGGCACAGGACACAAAAACTCTTTGCTAAAGTTCTTTAGTATGTTTTTTTTAACACAGCTGCTTGCAGAGCATTAAAGTGTTATCATATTGTGGCCACTATCATGGTCAATAAAACTTTGCTTTTTATGCAGAAAATACACAAAAAAAGCTCTTTAATGTCAAAGTGAAAACAGATTTCTACAAAGAACTACGAACTGAATACAAATGTTATGTAAAATAGGGAACTGCATAATTATTCACCCCCTTCCAGTAGCTATTTAGTAGACGCACCTTTGGCTGCAATCACAGCACAGATTCTGTGTGGATAGGTCTCAATCAAGCTTGGTAAGTGCATTTATAATTTTTTTGCAAAACTGCTCAAGCTCTGTCAGGTTGCAAGAAGATTGGGTGTGAACATTCCTTTTCAAGTCCAGCCACAAATTCTCTGTTGGATTGCGGTCTGAGCTTTGACTCAGCCGCTCCACAACATTGACCTTGTTGTCTTTAAACCATTTCTGTGAAGCTTTCGTTTTGTGCTTTGGGTCATTGTCATGATGGAAAATAAATCTCTTCCAGACTGAGTGAGGTTGTCCCCTAGGATTTTCCTGTATTTTGCTGCAATCATTTTACCCTCTGCCTTTACAAGCCTTCCAGGGCTGGCTTCTGAGAAGCATCCCCACAGCATGATGCTGTCACCACTGTGCTTCAAAGTGAGGATGGTGTGTTTGTGATGATGTGCAGTGTTGACCAGAGTGTCTTGTCTGAATGCCAAAAGGCATCATTTTGGCCTCATCAGACCAAAGAACTTTCCTCCACTTGACCATGGAGTCTTCTTTATGTCCTTTGGTGAACTCTTGTCAAGATTGAATGGGTTTTCTTCAACACTGGCTTTTTCTTTGCCACTCTCTCATAAAGCTTTGACTGATGAAGAAAGAAGAAGAGAGAAATAGTTGTTGTATGCAGAGTCTCTCCCATCTCAGCTGCCAAAGCTTGTAACTCTTTTAGAGTAGTCATAGGTGTCTTGGTGGTCTCTCTCACTAGTCTCCTTCTTGCATGGTCTCTCAGTCTGTGAGGACGGCCTGATCTAGACAGATTACAAGTGCCATGTTCCTTCTTTAAATTGATGATGGACTAAATAGAACTCAGTGCCTTGGAAATTTTATTTGTACTCATCCCCTGACTCACACTTTTCACTGACTTCACCTTTTCTCTGAGATGCTTGGGCTGTTCTTTTGTTTTCAATATATAATGGTAGCCAGGAATACTGATTAAACAGTGACTGAACCTGGTGAACTCCATTTCTCTAACTGTGAAACTACTAGCAATGATTGACTGGACCTCTGTCAAATTAGGTCAGTCACTTTAAAGGAGGAAAATATTTCTTCAGTGGCTTATTTTACCGTACATACTTGTGTTTAATTGAAATTAATTTGTAGAAATCTGTTTTCACTCTGACATTAGGGTTTGTTTGTTTTTTTTTAAGATTTATTTTTGGGCATTTTTGTGCCTTTATTAGATAGAAGGGGACAGTGGATGGAGTCGGAAACAGGGTCAAGAGTGGGGAAGAGACATGCGGTAAAGGGCCTCAGGCCGGATTCGAGCCCAGGCCACCCGCGTACATGGGGAGCGCCTTTAACCACTAGGCCACCTGCTCCCCATTAGTTTTTTCTTTGTTTGTTTGTTTTTAAAAAGCCTAATCACATGGACCATGATTGATTTATAAAATCAATAAAAGGCTGAAACATCCAAGGGGGTGGATACTTTTTAGGCACTGTACCTCCAGTGCCTTTGGGCACCAGGCCACAGACAATTGCCTGCTTTTGCCAAACAGTTAAACTATCAACAGGCAAGACCCAGAATTTTGAATTGCTTTCAAAAACCATGTATGTGAATAAATTAGAGATGTTTTGGTGCAAATACCAAGCCCAAGTACTCATAAAACATGAACAATATTGTGCGCATATTGTTTTGCAACATGATGCTGGCCTTACATTTTTTGAGTGGGTTGGCAAGTCAAAGCGATGTCTGTTGTTTGATGATATTTTAACGATAACAAGGATAACCAAAGAAAAGCAGACTGCAAACTGCACTGCTAATTTGTCAAGAGAAAGGGTTAGGAACATCTGATGAAAATAGTAATTATTAAGAGGTTTAAAGGTATTGTTGAGTATTATTATTGGTACTTTGTATCAGTGAGTACTCTAATGTGAACACTTGTACTTGCTTTAAAAGAAGTTGTATTGGTGCATCCCTGGAATATCTGCAAATGTGATGAAATTAGTTCCTGTTGGTTAGCTTGGATTTCACATGGCAGCTTTTGCCATCAGTTTGTCCATTAAATAGTGAATGTTGATATGAATAGTGTAACATGCTTTAAAATTCTTAGTTTACCATTCACACACCATATTTTCTGTTATAGCCAACACTAGGTGTTACAGAGTCTAGTGCCCCAGAACTCAAGATGGTTCAGTTGGATCGAATCCAGAAGGAAGTAATTTTGTAATCAGATAATCCCATCATTAGGGCTATTACGCCTGCCAAACACATTTTAATGGGACCAAGGTATCCTGTTTTCTCTTAGCATTAGGATGGATGATCTTATACCTTCATTATCTTATCAGGATTAAGAAGGATTACATTAGGTGGAGCCAGGATCGCAGCACAAGCAAAGGATTTCCATCATGGTTGGATGTTTATTTTGCATCGGTCTAATTAGGTAACAAAAGATCCAAAATTGTTATATAAATCAAATACTGTGCAGAACAATTCACCCAGAATGGAAACATTAACAAAGCGTGAGTATGCTGAAGCTTCAGGGAAAATGACATTATTGTGCAAATCTTTCAGCAGGTTAATTGGGCTTTGCAAAATGACGCCATCCCCAACAGCTTGAGCCATGCCTTTAGGGTAATTGGTATTTGGAACTGAATACTAAAAAAAGAATGGGTTTACCGGAGAGATTAGATGAAAGTTTGTTATCCTGTCATTAACACACTGACATTTGGTTTATGTGACATACCACTGCGTCTTGCCAAACAGTCACAATGCTAGGAGCTCAGCAGACCTCGTGCAGCCCTTGAAATGACACCAGTCACCTGGAGAAAGTTAGTTTCACTGTATATATCACAGCTGGCATTAAAGGAATCATCGTCTATTCTGTTAAAGAAAGGTGCTTATTAAGGATCTGATCCACAAGAAGGCTGGAAACAGCTGGTTGCTCATTTAAGGTTGTTTGATAAAATAGTCTGCAAACATTTCAAGTATTAGGTCTTCTTAGATTTTGTGAAAATTCTGACACATCGTACTTAACATTAGGAGCAGCAGGACAAATCTTAAATCAACAGAACCAGAAAGAATTGATAGCATTTAGAGCAGTGACCATCAACTGTCAATCAAGCTCCGGACCCAAAAAGATGATTAAATTCAGAAAATGAGAGGAGGAAAAAAAGTGATGTGGTGTTGAGGGTATCTTTTGTCTTTAAATCCCTACTGCAATCAAATCAGCTCTACCTAAAACAATCAAGATTGCCACAGTTTTATCAGGAATAACTTCATGTTCCACCTGTCAGCTACTATAAGTAAATATGATGCATGATAAACACGTACTTATCAGTCCAGTCCTGATTAAATCTGCAGTCTTGTGTCAACTTTTCACTTCACCCTCTTAGAGTGTGTGATGTTCCTGCCTGGGAATCAAAACAAAAAGACCTTTTTCTCTATTTGTTTTTATCACCAATCAGGATATTATTGTTAAACCTAGTGATAGACAACATGGAAGTGTTAGAAATATGTAGCTGAAATACTTCGATTGCCCATAGGCAATAAGGACTGAGCTCACTGTTAATTCTAAAAAAAAAAAAAAAAAAAAAGAAAGAACAAATCACCTGTCAATACATAACCAGGACTTTGTACAAATGTAGTTGATGACCCCTGATTTAGAGCAAGCTATAACCTCTGTTGTTGAAGAATGAAGCCAATGTGAAAGTGTGATGACCTGCAGATCCTCCACTGTCCACTTGAGGGTGTCTGCAGAAGCACTGGAAGTCACTTAACCAGTGTTATAATGCAGATTTCTTTAGTTCAAAATACAATTTTGTCTGAAAGGTTAATGTCTTCTTGGATACATGGATGGTTCCAGTGATAAATTTGTTGACTAAAACTAAGACTAAAAATATTCATCAACAGCTTTTTTTTTCCATAAGAAAAACTAGACTAAGACTAACAAAAATAGACCTTTGATGACTAAAACTGACAAGAACTAAGTTTAGTTTTCATCAAGATGACTAAAACTAGACTAACATGTAATGTACTTTCTGTCGGACATTCAAAACCTGTGACATTTCTCCACTATGGGTAAATCTGTCAAAAAAAAAAAAGAAAAACAATTCATCTGTATCTCTTCTGCCTCTCAGCTGTAGAAAGCAGGGACCCCAGGTTTGGCAGGGTGCATAGAACAGACTACCATGACTTTGTACCAGATTTAGGCAAGAAAATAAATGCTTTGACTAAAAGTAAAGACTGAGGACTTTTATGGACTAAATCTAGACTTAAATGTTTTGAGTTTTTGTCAACTAACACTAGACTAGAATTAAAATGACCCGGTGTTATGGGGTGACAGGTTACCCAGTTTTACTTCACAGCAGATGTGAACACACACACACACGAACCCACAAATACACATCTGCACAACACACACAAAGACACACAACAAAATCTATTTTCTGTTTTTGAAATTGAAAATATTCTGACAAGTAATATTTTATAGAATAACATGCATATAACAACACAAGCCCATTTGTCATTTTTTTTTTTGTTTATCTCTCTAATGTATTCTTTCCTTATTTTTGTGTCCCTTGTTTGTTATCTGTTATTTGAGATTAGATGAGATCAGTCAGATGTGGCCTGTGATTATCTTGACTACTACTGGCCACGTAACAGTTTGAATATAATCGAATTATTAATATTAATTGAAGTAAATCCAGATTTGATGCTTATTTTACACAAAAATGGGGGCTAGAATTGAATATAAACCAGGTCATTGATCAATTAATCCGAAAGCAGTAGTAAAACTTCAAAAAGTTGAATTTGAAAAAAAAAAAAAAAAAACATAAGTGAGGCCACATTTTTCAAGACCTCTCTCTTTAGTATGCCTGGAAAACTTTCCAAGAGGTCCTTAATGACTGACATGTTGAGGTGAAGACAGGGAACCTGCAGAGAGAGTGAGGTCCTCAACAAACTGAAAATGTTATTTATTCTTTTTCCTTCCATAAATGTGTCGCTGTCTTAGTATCTGCTGTCTGTTTATTACATAATTGTTTGAAAGCAGGTTTCTGTACGCATAAATGTAATTCTTAAATCTAATTTCTTGTATCTTAAAATGTCTGGTAAAAAAATGTAACATATAATAATATATAGTAGATAGACAAACCAGAGAGTAGGGGTAGACCAATTATCAGCCCTGCTGATTATTGATGCTGATATTTAGCATTTGATCATTTATCAGCATCAGCATTTTATTTTCAGATTATGTATACGACACAGTCTGATTGGCTAGATGTCACAAGAGTTCTATCCAATCAACACTTTAGCCTGGATGCCACTGACACAGTGAGCTTATGACATCACTTCCTGTTTTCCTGCTACTACAGTGCTGCTCAATTCCGTTTCTCATGCCGATAGCGCTCGGACTAATTTGTTTATTATACTTCATTTTTTTTTGATCATGCAATTTTACTTTTGCCAAATTAAATACATTTTATACGTCATGGTAACGCATATAGGTTCCAGATATCTGTTTACCGGTTTTTTATTTTCAAAACAATATTCTGAGAAAATTTTGAAACGGACCTGTTGGTGAAAATCCTTTATCAAATGTTTGTGTTTTCATTAGTATTTCATTGTTCCGGCTAAATGTGACACTAAAAAGGGTTACATTTCATGTTACTGAGGACATAAAACTACTTATGGCTATAAATTATGAAAACAAGTTTAAAATTTTTGTGAATGACTTTGAATATAGTCAGCTTGAAAGTATAAACAAAGAAATGGGTGATACATTTTACAAATGCTTTATAATGAGGCAAACTGGATCTTTTTTTTTTCTTTTTCTTTTTTACCAGCAATGACAACAAGTGGGACTGTTTTCTGCCTCTAAAATATTCTAGAGCCCTGCACAGGACCCTCTTCCTTATCCCGTTCTGGCCCTCTCCTGCTAGAAGTCAGCAGAAGTCCCTTAATGATGACCGGGTGCAACATTTTGGGAGTTTAAAGCAAATCTGTACATCTTTATGATTCTTTCATGGCACCAGTTTCAAACCAGTGCACCCAAGAAGTCTTCTGAGAGGTATCAAGGACAACTGGAGCAATGATGTGGCGTGAAAACCAACACAGATAAACAGACATACAGAAATGCAGTTTTGACTTCAGATTGAACAAAATATGTCAAGAAGCAAAGAGATGCAGAGATGGTCCTTAAAAAGCACATCTTAGACATTTTTACACTTATTTTCTCCCAAAATGGCTGAGAAGGGCTTTGCAACCCAAGGATTAAGAGCGCATAATAGAATTGTTAAAGTGTGATGCATATAAACCTTATAAGCCTTCCATATAGACCTCCACCTCCTGCTGCTATAATCTTTCCCCCTGTCACTTGTGAGGCTTTCTACTGGATCTCTTAAGGCTGATGCATCCAGCTCAGCAGCCACTTCTTAAGACTCTTACCGTGTTGTTAACCACTACTGACCACTCAGATCAGCATGGAAGATCAGGATGTCTGAGCTCCACTGATCTGTTTTCTCACTCTGTAATCTCCTACCTCAAGCCATCACATGCATGTCTGTGATTTATTTAGGCTTTGGATTGCATGTTTGCAGCTCTTTGAATCAAAGAAATTGTATACCCCAGTTAAATGTGTGTTATTTCTCCAATATTTCCATCTTTATATAGTTTCAGCTTGCTTTCTGGTAATCGTTTTCACAGTGATGTGATTAATGAGTCTCCAATCTATCTGAAGGTACCAGTGCATCCTGTCCACTCTCCTTCTCTAAAGCAGGCATGGGAAGAACAACACTCATTCTTTTTTAAAAGAATTAAAATGTAGAACATTTATATTTCATCAGCAGAAGGGAGTAAACAACTGTTAAATCAAATACTTTTTAAAATTTATTTTAACTTCTGTAACTGTATGTGTATTTTCTGTTTTTATTTTGTCACTTTAAATTTAAGAAAGATGTTAAATGCAGGCTTTTATTTTAGTTGTCTTTATTGCCATAGAAGCACTCCTACTGGAAAAGATTCTACTGATTTTAAACAGACAGTGCTTTTTTTCTGATTTTGCTGTTAGTCTGTTTACTTTATGTAAGCATCTTAATGTAATATTATAAAGAAACAATGTTTTTATTTCCTTTTTATGCAGATAATACCCTTCATAATAATGAATAAAAGCGATAAAGTTTAGTTGCTACAATAAAAACATAAAGAAGACTGTGTTTATTGAACTTAGCCTAACAAACAAGAATTATATGAAAATGTTTGTAACCTGCTCATCATTAAAGGTGAAGTGTAAATTTGCTTTCCCTGGATGATCTTTCTTTGCAGAAGACTACTAACTCTCTCTTTCCAGATTTAGCTCCTCTGCTCTTGCTCTCTGAAATCACCAACACCACCCATTGGGAATTTTGGGCTTACAGAATGCAGGGAAGCTTAAGTCTTCAAAACTAGCACGGGAAGCAGAAACTGTTTATTTACCCTCTTGTTTAAAACCTCTTTGTAAGAGTTGATAGCACAGCCTGACTCCGGGTTGGCTGAAGAGGTGGAAAAAGTACAAGCACTGTTCTGTAAATCTACTCAATCAACAGTAAAAAGTGTTTCATTCAAAGTTTATTTCAAGTACTGCACACTGAGTAGCTACTGAGAAGTTAAATGATAAAATATAACCTTTCTTTATTGCCAAGAACAACAAGAGAATAGATGTCCAACACTGTAAAAACTGAGACTGGGGTTAATTGATATTTACTAAACAAATTTGAATAAACTGCACATAATAAAAACAAATATGTGCATTTTGGACAAATAATGCATCAGAAAAACTGAATATCTGAATATATTGAGTAAAATTTAACATAGTTTGTGTGTGTGTTTTTCTAAGTAAATCCAGCGTAATATATTTGTGTAGAATTTAACTATTTTCATTTGGAACATTACAAATGCAAAAAAAATGATTATTCTTTACTCATTTTTATCACATTTACCACTGAACTCCTCCCACCCTCAACCTTTTGTTCCTGCTGCATCATCAACTGCCACAGTTTATAACCAGGTTGTTCAGGTAAAGTCGCACCTCTATAATAACGTAAAATACACTGAAAAATTGACAGTGTTCATGAACTCTTACAGAGTTCAATTCAACACTTTAGAAGTGTCTACATTTGTCCACACTACATGTAGTTAAACTACACTTTTGAAAGTGTTATATATTTAACTATGACAGAACTATGACAGTAACTCTTAAAAATCTGTAGCAGGGTGTATCTCCTCTGGCAAGAACAAAGCAGAGAGTCAACCTCATGACAAGTTGATGCATACTGAAGAAGAACATGCGCTACGCGTCTTTTAGGATCATAACGTTACAGGCTGGAGCTTTAGCTTAGTGGATAATATTTCTGGGAAGTGGACAGTTGTGTCTTGGAATGGAATATGAGGGTAGTGAATTTGTACACATTACATTGTATTAAAAACTCATTAGAAAGAAATATATATTTGAATTTAAGAAGCCCTTCAATCGACTGGTGACCAATTCAGGGTGCACCTTGCCTTTTGCCCAATGAAGACCGGGATAGGTTCCAGCCACCAGAGACCCCCAATGGAATAAACGGTGAAGAAAAATGGATAGATTAATTTTAGTTTTAATTGCAAAAATAATCTTCTATGTAAATGTATATTTGCAGTATGAGATCCAAATGATGCCAAATATAAGTGAAAAATGCCCCCTTGTGGACAAAAATGTTCTGCTACAGAACTTGATATCCCAGCGTTGATAAGCACTCATGTCTCATTACTGCATGTTCCTAACTTTGTGCTTTCTTTTTAGGAGTTTTGGTGCTGCTTCGGTCTTGAGGGATCATGTGGATTGTTGTCGTTGACCTATCTCGACTCACACCAATACTTAATATCTTTGCTAAAAGTATTACTATTTCTAGTTATTATCATAAATACAAATTTATAATCACCCTTATTAGTCTATGTATCTGTCGTTGAAATTTTCTGTAAATAAAGACTAAAGTACACCTGCTCTTTATATTGTAGGGGAAAATGACTTTATCATAACTTTGTGCTGTAAAGAAATGCCAATTATTTCCACATATTCAATTTTCATCTTTCCATTTATATGTCATGAATGTGCTTTGGCATTGTGCTGCAGCAACCTCATAATAAAAATTAAACAGACTCATACACAAACATTGTTTTCTCCCTGTTGTCCAGAACGTTTTCCCTGTTCAAGTTGTAAACAGGGGGAAAAAGAAAAACATGAAAGCCTGTCATCTAATGGACAAATAATGAATTACATGAGGGCAACTGTGTTATGGAATTTTTTACTTCTTAATGAAATAGACTGAGCTTTTTAAGCACAACCATATTACTGGCTGTCTTTAACTATGGTCAATAATAATATAATAAAAACTGACCTTTTAATATTAGTTCACTGCTTTTCTTCTTCCTGACTTCACATGAAGCCAGTCATTTTAGAAAATGAGGCTTAAAACCAAAGGAGGAAAAATGATCATGATGCATGAAAAGATCGAATAGAATTTATGATATAGAGCCCACCTGATAGATTCCACAGCATCACAACAAATGGGGATTCCTTGCCTCAAAAGGGCATAATTATAAATCTATTAAATTAATAAACTTTTTAAACTCGCAAGGTTGCATTCAGTTATACTTTTGTTTGGATTTTTGACAGCATTTAAGTTTAAAATATATTTATATTGTAGGGGAAAGTGACTTTATCATGACTTTGTGCTGTAAAGAAATGCCAATTTTTTCCACATATTCAATTTTCATCTTTCCATTTATATGTCATGAATGTGCTTTGGCATTGTGCTGCAGCAACCTCATAATAAAAATTAAACAGACTCATACACAAACATTGTTTTCTCCCTGTTGTCCAGAACGTTTTCCCTGTTCAAGTTGTAAACAGGGGGAAAAAGAAAAACATGAAAGCCTGTCATCTAATGGACAAATAATGAATTACATGAGGGCAACTGTGTTATGGAATTTTTTACTTCTTAATGAAATAGACTGAGCTTTTTAAGCACAACCATATTACTGGCTGTCTTTAACTATGGTCAATAATAATATAATAAAAACTGACCTTTTAATATTAGTTCACTGCTTTTCTTCTTCCTGACTTCACATGAAGCCAGTCATTTTAGAAAATGAGGCTTAAAACCAAAGGAGGAAAAATGATCATGATGCATGAAAAGATCGAATAGAATTTATGATATAGAGCCCACCTGATAGATTCCACAGCATCACAACAAATGGGGATTCCTTGCCTCAAAAGGGCATAATTATAAATCTATTAAATTGATAAACTTTTTAAACTCGCAAGGTTGCATTCAGTTATACTTTTGTTTGGATTTTTGACAGCATTTAAGTTTAAAATCACTGAAAAACCTGATGAGTCAGGTGTCCAGGGTCACCTTTATAATAGTCAGTGATCTACTGCACGCACTACTGCATTGAAAAAAATGATAATTAGAACATCATGCAAAACAAAATTTTACAGTGGCTTAATTCAAAGCGGTAAACCTCCATATATTCTAGATTCATCTCATACAAAATTAAACATTTCAAGACTTTTTTTTTTTTTAATCTTGGCAATAACAGCTCGAGAAAATCAAAAATCCACTACCTCAAATATAATAGAATATTGAGGTTAAAGTCTAAGCCTATTCTTTATTCTATCATTCTGGTTGAGTACACACAACTGCAATCATGGGGAAGACTGCTGACCTGAAAGTTGTCCACAAGACCATCACTGACGCCCGCCACAAGGAGGGGAAGCCACAGAAGGTCACTGCTGAGAGGGTCGGCTGATCTCACAGGCTGTATAATGGTGCATTCATGGAACGTTGACTGGAAGAGAAAAGTGTGGTAAGAAAAGGTGCATAAGCAACAGGGATGAGCTCAGCTTTCAGAGGATTGTCAAAAATGGACATGGACTGATTGGCTCCATGCTATGCTGCATTGATGCAGTAGTTTGTGCAAAAGGAGTACCAACCAATTACAGAGTTCATAAATGAGCATATTTTTCTATAAGGTCATCAATTCTGTATTATAAATTTTTTTTTTAGAACTGATGTTTTGTGACTTTCTTATATTTTGAGAAAATGTATTTGTGATTTGTGTGACCCGTAAGCCTTAATCTTTAATGTTTAAACAAAAAAACTCATGAAATATATCATTTTGTTATGATTAATCTAGAATTTATGGTGTCACTTCTTGAATTAAATCACAGGGGAAAGCATAACTTTTCATGATATTCTATTTTTTATAGATGCACCTGTATATATTTCAGTTCTGCTTTAGCCTTGTACCAAAAGTCTAAAACAATCTATTAACTACTTTTATTGTGATAGTTTTTTCAACCCAAAATAAGATTGTCCTTTTGGTTGGCAATTCCGTTAAAACGTCAAGATGTCTATATTAAATTAATGGTGCATGTCAACAGCGACATACATGTAGACAATCAAATAAAAAGGTTTTGGGGGTGGAGGGGGTCATACTAAAGATACTGTGCAGCAATGCAGCAGTTTTTACAGTGGAGGGCGCGCTAATGTTGAATGTGGGCGTGTCATCTTTTTTACATGTTTAACCACTCGATGTGTAAATTTGTGCTTAAACACTATTATCCTGCATGTTTGTGCATGTCTGAATAGGCTCAAGAGGAAATATAAGCTGCATCACCAAAGACATTAATATAGAAAGGGTTCCGGCACGGATGTCGCCATCTTTAGTAAGGGACAATAAGCCTAGTGAAATAACACAACTTGTTGTAATTCGCCGAAACTCGTTACATGATTATTTTGCACAGATTTCAAGTGTCTTTTGAGGCACCTTACTGAAAACGGAATTACTCACCTATTCACAATGAAAATTAAAGGAAACCGTGTGTGTATTTCTGTATGTAACGTTAAGTGAGCGGGTCTTTGTCGCCATGTTTACTTTGGGTGACGCCAACTCTCTTCCATTTTCCTCCGCCTCTGGTTGTCAAGAAGATGGCAGCTTCCAGGCAGGCATGAGAGGAAATACTTCTTCACAAATCGAATGAATTTGGATTATTGTCGGAAGATAAGTCCACGAACCAGTGTTTTTGCAACTACTGCATCGAAATTAGTAAGTGATATAATGGGAAATTACCTCCTTTCGCTGTTTGTTGTGTTTTGTTGTGGCATTCCGTCCGGCCATTTTTCTTGTGGGAGCTGTAGAACTAGGCCGATTGTCGAAAAGATGGCTGCTTCCAGAGACGGCATGAAACATAATAACACTTAATATATGCAGTTTAACTTTCTTTGGTTATGATTTAAGACTGTTTCTGCAACTACATTTGTACCAGGTAAAATATGCATATGAAAATTACACGGAATCACATTGCATCTAATTGTAAAATTTGGCGACGCTTTGACAGATGCCAGCTTTTGAGCTAACGCTGTTAGCCGTGGTAAATTAGGTTGAGCCACTAGTCGCTACTGCTAACTGAGTCTAGCTTACGGCAGAAACAGTACAACTTCGGGGTTTCGTCTTTTTGGGCGGTTATGTGTGACTTATTCGATGTGGTTCAAGAAATGGAGGTTTTATATCGCTGCGACAGTTGAAAAGAGGTATTATCTGATGTTAATGTTTGTAACTGCGCTAAAGCGGCTGCAGGGAGTGCTAAGTTTGTTAGCTACAATATGGCGACTCCCAGAGAAGCATGAAAATAGCCGACTCTTGCTAACGGTTTAAACCATAGAGTAACTCTCTATTCCTTCAGTGGGTTGGTTTGTATTATTTTGTACTAGTATGTAATTGAATTTGCTTTTCATTTGACACAATATGTGCGCTGATGTAGTTTGCTAGCTATTATGTATTTTTCAATTTCATTCGCTTCCGCCATTTTTCAGACTGGCAGTAGCCTTAGCGGGGGTTTGTTTGGTTGCAAGATGGCTGCTTCCATGTAACCAATTCAATGATTGGAAGCAACTATATGAAACTCAATTTAGGTGTTGAGTATCTTAAATGTTTTTGATACGCAAGTTTAAATGGAAATATATTAAATTGTTTACAACCAGGGGCTCATCGAGTTGCTTACTTTGTATGCTATAGCTTGACTATCCCTGTCAACCACAGCTAACGGCTAAATATGAAGCCTTGTAGCCGCTACGGCCATACTAACTGTGAGAGAAGTTAGCTCCTGCACAGCGTCAGATACTCTGCAAATCGACTGTTAGTGATAAAATAACATTTATTAAAATGTGCTACGTAGATAAGAGTGTTCATTCGTTTTACGTTCTGACAGAAGTCATGTCTGCCCCTGGCTCCGCGGTGTCTGGGACCACGGCGTCGGTTCTGCAGCCGCGATGGAAACGGGTCCTCGGATGGTCCGGTCCTGTTCCCCGGCCCAGACACGGACACCGAGCTGTGGCTATTAAGGAGCTTATGGTTGTCTTCGGCGGTGGAAATGAGGGGATTGTGGATGAATTACATGTATACAACACAGGTAAGTGTAACTTTCAGTTCAGTTTATAAATGTTTAGTATGGTTGAAGTTATACGAATGGCAGTGTAAAAACTTTATTTAAACTAAACGCATTTCTACATGAACTGTTTGCCTCAAACTTTTGTTATTATTAAATAAACACAGATTCGTGATGTACAGACTAACTATTGTAAGGGCCTCGGCCGGCGAAGTAGATCCATGTTTGAAGGATTTTGTCTCCCTCTGCTGTAGAAAAGGTTGAAATGCACGCTAAAAAAGGCGGGCTAAAATAAAATGGTTGATGCTGGTTGGTTTAAGTTTGTCTTTTGCCACAGTTTCCTGAAAACAAACCAATGGGAACAGAAAGGTGTTGCATGTCATTAAATGTCATTCTGTTGAAGTTAACATAATATTGTCATTGTGGTTGCTGGCAGAATCATAATCAAATTCTTGTCACTTTGTTGAGTAGCTCTTGACACAGATAGGCTTGAAGTGTGCTTATCTCACTGTCATTATTCTATTTCATTTTCTAGCAACAAACCAGTGGTTTATCCCAGCTGTCCGTGGCGATATTCCCCCTGGTTGTGCTGCATATGGGTTTGTTTGCGATGGCACAAGGTTGCTGGTGTTTGGGGGAATGGTTGAGTATGGAAAGTACAGCAATGATCTCTACGAGCTACAGGTAATGAAATTATGAGACACTGACCTCAATATTTTGTTTTATATTTTAGGATAATTTATTTTTAATGTCAACAGTTCTAAAAAAAAAAAATAAGCGAAGGATCATCATTGTAGCACAGAACTTTAGCTTACAGTACTTTAGCCGATATTTATCAGATAAAGCTTAAGTGTTTTTTGCACAGGACGTATATTGCCTGTGGACCTCTGAGATTTCTGAATTACCCCCTGACATCAATGTCAGGTGTGGGACCTTCCCACGTGATAAGCATAGTCTGTAATGTGCTTAAATTTACAGATGCATGGCTGCAGCAATAAAAATGTACAGTGTATTTTATTTCTAAAACTTGTGCAAAAAAATGTAAAGTTGTGCACATTGCATTCTGCAGGTGACTTTTCCTGCATGTGTCCTATACATACTGTTGACAGCATTCGCCTACGTGTTTTTTTTCCCTACTCTCTATTTATATTTTTACATTTATAGATCTGTAGCATGACTATTGCAATATCTCCTCTAACTCTCCCATTACACATCAAGGTGGTGAAAGTCACCTGTGATGATCAGACAGGCTGATCAGGTCAGACAGAGTAAGAAAGAAAAAGTCAAGAATCCCTCTGTTAATGTATTAGAAAGGTTAATGATGTCTAATGTTAAATATGACCTGCCTCTGTTACTTTTAACAGTTATTATGCTATTGATGTTTCTCAGCGCTCTGTGAATTTGGGATTGTTATGCATCCACAACAGCCCTTCTCAGTTATTGCAGCCTAACCATTGAATGTTGATCTTAAATTGTGTTATGCATGAAATGTACGGATAAATTATACTGATATAAGATCAGGCACTTGCAAAGAGAAACAGCAGTATGTGAACAAACATTAGGGCAGAGTTTGAATAAATAAGTAAAGCCATTTTTACACATAAACTGAAATTAACTGAGAGAGAAGGACCATTTATTACTTATATGTGTCAAAACGTCACTAACAATCTTTTGTGCTACCTCTGTTTTTTGATTAGAAAACGTGCACGAAAAGCAGCACAGACTACAGAAAATCTATTCATTACCATCCTAATTTACAGAGACGCCGATTCACGCGGGATTAGACTTACCCGTGAACATATGTGTGTGCTGAAATATGGTAGTTAATTTGCCCTGGAATTGTTAATCCATAAATTACGAATATGGTTGATTCACACAGGATTAAAAATTTGATTATTAGAAATTACCAGAGGTCCCTGGGTTATACTAGTCTCATGTGATTAGGGCATTTGTTGTTTACTTTGAATAAATAGTTTTTGGGAGTAAACTCCAAATAAAAATATATTTGATCTTTTTTTTAAGAAATCATTATGTATGTTGTGACATGAACAAGCCTTATACTCTTTAGCTGTAACCTCTGAAATCTCAAGTTTTTTAGGCAGTTATGTTTAAGGGTTAGTAAATAACATCTACAAAAACTTGGATTGCATCCACCTAGTACCAGACATTGTTTAAATAGTTACTACTTATTTCAGCACATATGTAGCTGGGATTCAGGTGGTGTTGTTGGTTAAGTGGCCGGATCTGATGTGAAACAGCAGCATTATTCTGCTGCTTATATAGTCAGGACTTACCTATACTAAAAAGAAAAGCATTACCTCAGTTTTCCTCCAGGGGTCAATCAGGTATTGTTATTGTCTTGTCTGGAGGACTCTGTAAAAATTCTGTCAGTATTCTCCTGCGAAAGTTTTAGTTCATCCACTTTAAATAAAATAATTACTTTTACATATACTAATTTTTTATTTGGTGTAAATATCCAAAAATTAACATGGTAGATAAGATTCATCTGTATTTAATTTTTGAACGTGATCTATTATTAATATGGTGTTGACCGTTTCTATTTTAGGCCAGTAGATGGGAATGGAAAAAGTTAAAGGCAAAAAACCCGAAGAATGGCCCACCTCCATGTCCTCGCCTTGGCCACAGTTTTTCCCTTGTTGGCAATAAATGCTACCTTTTTGGTGGGCTTGCAAATGACAGCGAGGACCCAAAAAACAACATTCCCAGGTACCAGGGTTTTGTATTCTAACAGTGTGATATGATGCACCACTGCTGTCAGATTGAATTCCAACAACAGCATGAGTATGAAAAGCGTGTCCTTCTCTATCACAGATACCTAAATGATCTCTACACACTTGAGCTGCGTGCTGGTTCCAGCGTTGTTGGATGGGATATTCCAATCACATATGGAGTTCTGCCTCCGCCCCGCGAAAGCCACACAGCTGTGGTATACACAGAAAAGACGAGCAGGAAGTCTCGGCTGATTATCTATGGGGGGATGAGCGGATGTCGTCTTGGAGATCTGTGGACCCTGGATATTGGTAAGTTTCCAAAGTTGTACAAGAAATATGATACCCCACGATTAAAATACCCGTATGTTGCTACTGGAAGTGCTGCTATTCTTGACTTGTCAGACCCTTCCTCACAGAGGATTATTAATCATTTTTTGACAAAGATGTGCTCAAATTTGCCTGACATTTGGTGGGAATCTGAGAATCATGAAAGTTGGCAAATAGACATTACTAAAGATTTAATGCAGCTGTTGTAGCTAACTAGGAGAAGAAAATCATTGCATTAATCTAAACGTCATTACAAATATGTGGTAGACAGTGTTTTTGTTTGTTTTTTTGTTGTTATTGTTTTCATCCACCAAAGACCATGTCATTAAGGTTTCATCATCAGCAGTCGTCTAATATTTCATATCCAACTATCTCTGCTGCTGTGACAGTCAGCAGACAGCAGTATAGTTGACAATGCAGTCACGGCCACACTGCAAGAAGCATGCACCCACAAATCAGCCATGGGATTTGTCTGTGTTATCTAGTGATGTGTTGGGACTTTTTTGTATGGCTCTTGTATGACATCTGCACTTTGTGATGATTTTCAGACACCCTTACATGGAACAAACCATCAGTAAACGGGACAGCACCGCTCCCAAGAAGTCTTCACTCTGCCACCACCATCACAAACAAGTGAGACAACGCTTGTTCCTTTGTGACATCAAACTTTTTTTGTTTTAATCATGTTTGAGTTCCCAAGAAAAGGCTGGGCTTGGTACTGTAGTTTATTGTTTTTCATATTCTCCATCTGCAGGATGTATGTTTTTGGAGGATGGGTTCCTTTAGTCATGGATGATGTCAAAGTGGCCACACATGAGAAAGAGTGGAAGTGCACAAACACTCTCGCATGCCTAAATCTTGGTTTGTCTGACTTTGATCTTTCTAATTCTATAAATTTTACCTTTTCAAATTTGATGTAAAATGTGCTTCATTGGAGTTAATTTTTATCATTTATGTTTTTCTGCAGACACTATGTGTTGGGAGACAGTGTTAATGGATACTCTTGAAGATAACATCCCAAGGGCCCGTGCAGGCCATTGTGCAGTGGCCATCAACTCCAGGCTCTATGTTTGGAGTGGTCGTGATGGATATCGTAAAGCGTGGAACAACCAAGTCTGTTGTAAAGACCTCTGGTATCTTGAAACTGGTAGGTGTGCTTTAAGGCATTAGAAAATGATTAAAATAAGAGAGGCATTAGTGAGTCAGGTTGTCAAATTGTGTCTTTTTGTTTAATTTCTTGTTCTCTACTTCAACAGAGCGGCCACATGCCCCTGCCAGGGTGCAGTTAGTTCGTGCCAACACAAACTCTCTGGAGGTGAGCTGGGGTGCAGTCTCAACTGCTGACACCTACTTATTGCAGCTGCAGAAATATGACATCCCCGCAACTCCAGCTGCAGCCTCACCAGCCATGAGTGCAACTCCCTCGCAGCCTGTGAACTCTCCTAAGAGCCCGGCACCAGCTGCTGCAGCACCCTCTGCTCAGAGCCTACCACAGACAGGTAATACCTTAGTTCAGGCCTATTCAATTAGAGGCCCGGGGGCCACATGCGGCCAGAACCAACCCCCAAGTGGCCCAGCCTTTGGTCATGCCAGAGAGGCAGAGGGCACCCTGTTTCGCAAGTTTTCATAAATTCGGAAAGTATTTCAGACCATAAATGCCACGTTTCGCGTAGCTTAGCAACAGTCTACCTACACTGCACTGTGTTGTTTTGAAGTGTGGTAGCGATGCTGACAGAAGTAGCCCCAAAAACTAGTGTAAAACATGCCTTTTTCAACTGTAGGTACAACTGTGCAAATATAGTTGTTATGTACTTTAAGATATGTCTGGGTAAGACGTGAACAAAATTATTGTTTTCAGGATTTCATTTTAATTTTTCATTCTATTTGTTTTATTTTTATTCAAGTGAAAAAAAAAAAAAACATTTCTACTTCAGGTTATGTTCAAATAGAGCTCTGTTGTGTTATTATGCACTTTTTATGTGCTTTTGTCATGTTGCCAAATTTAAAAGGGAGACTATAAATAAAAAAGTGTATATTTTTTATAAAATTGATCTGTATTGGTTCCAAACTTGAAATTACCAGCTGCTTACTGGCTGCCGAACATGTCCGGCCCAGCTACATTTCTTGATTTTAAAATATGGCCCAGCTGAATTTGTAATTGAATAGCTCTGCCTTAGTTGCTGAGGTCCTCTTTTCTACTCTTTCATCTTTTTATCTCTTCTTAAGGAAGCTAAAACTGTAAAAGTATTGCACTTAAAGCCATATCGTTGTTCCTTTTATTTTACAGCTGTTTTGAAAGTTGCAGCACAACAGTCTGCCACAGGCGCATCTGTTGTCACAGTTCGCCCCAGCCAGCCTGGGAAATCCCCTGTCACTGTGACATCCCTCCCTCCAGGTGTACGAATGGTTGTGCCTGCCCAGACCACACAAGGATCGGTATGAGCTATTTTGCAGAGAAATGTATCTAAGTATATGCCATTGGTACCTGAGCAAACAAGTTAAGCAGTTGTTTACTCTCCTGTTTTTCAGCCCATTGGCAGCAGCCCTCAGATGAGCGGCATGGCAGCTCTAGCTGCAGCTGCAGCAGCAACACAGAAGATCCCACCCTCCTCTGCAGGCACTGTGCTCAATGTTCCTGCAGGGGCTACCATTCTTAAGACTGTAGCAGTGTCTCCAGGCACAACTGCAGTGAAAGTTGCTTCTCCAGTCATGGTACAGATTCTGGAAAAGTCAATTCCAACATTGTATGCACTCTCTTTGTTAAATTGCAGTTGTTAAAATAATGCTTTCCTTATAGGTCAGTAACCCAGCCACCAGGATGCTAAAAACTGCAGCAGCTCAGGTTGGCACAGCAACTGCATCCTCTCCTACCACCACCAGACCCATCATTACTGTTCACAAGTCTGGTGCAGTCACAGTGGCCCAGCAAGCCCAAGTGGTAACCACAGTGGTGGGAGGAGTCACCAAGACCATCACCCTGGTTAAGAGTCCCCTTACCATGGGCAGCAGTGGCACCTTGGTAAGAAAAGAAGACACCTAAAATTATTTAACACGCTGTACGGAAAAGTTTGACCTACTGAGTGCTCCATTTGGTGCTTTCAAATGCATGCTGTTAATCATGGGCTCTGTAATTTAGATTTGATACTTTGTGTTTTGATTTATTTTTTGTCACAAGATGACAAACATGCACTGAGCTTGAACCAGTGGGGGAGGGAGTAAAGGTTGGCCTATGGTGACTGTTGGAGAACTGTACTGAGAAAACAGGGAGCATGAGTTAGTGATCTGCATGACTATCAGTTAGTTAAGGCGGGAATGAGTCATAGAGCCACCAGTTTGGTGGACCACCCTCCCACTTAGCTCCCTGTGCCGTACGATGTTTTCTGGTGACTCATGAACTTGAGTCTCTCTCCTATGTCGGCAGATCTCCAACCTTGGCAAGATGATGTCTGTGGTACAAACCAAGCCAGTGCAGACATCAGCTGTCACAGGCCAGGCTTCCACTAACCCTCTCACACAGATCATACAGGTCAGCTATCTGCATGAGTGCAGGAAAAAAACAGGAGGTAGCTTAAAACTCCTGAGACAGGCACCAGATGTCTTTATGTTTTGCATAATGTGTTCCTTTCTCCCCAGACTAAGGGTCCCCTCCCTGCCGGCACCATACTGAAACTGGTAACTTCTGCAGATGGCAAGCCTACAACAATAATCACAACTTCCCAGGCAGGAGGAACAGGAAATAAGCCCACAATCCTCAACATCAGCGGCGTGTCTCCTACTACCACAAAGCAGGGCACCACCATCATTAAGACCATCCCCATGTCAGCCATCATGACCCAGCCTGGAGCCACAGGTCATTACTCACCCAAGTATCACAGAAACTTGACACAAGAGATGGCTTTTTTATTTCTAGGGTCAGAACAAAAAATATGTCCATGATTTGTTCACCTGTCTGGATTTTAAGGTTTTATTATTATGACATGCAGTGACAGAATGCTGATAAATTAGGCTTTAGTGGGATTGTTTGAGTATTGTATTAAGAGTAAAGCTGCGTATAATTTCTCAGTGGAAATCAAACTTAATTTCCCTTTCTGAGTAGTGCATCCTGATTTGACTCAATCAGAAGATACAGGGTAAGTGCAGGGTCTTAAAAAGTATTAAAAATTGACACATTAAGGAAAAAATAAGGCTTTTAAATGTATTTAATTATTAAATGCAAGACCATAAGGTCTCAGATTTTGTAGCTGTCTTATATCTATCAAAAAAGGTTATGAGCTACTTTTTCCAGCTTCTTCACGTTTCGTTTCCTGAAAAGTGGCTGGAAGAGAAGGTGTTGGAGCTTAGGCTAGGGCTGAAACTTTTAATCATTTTACAGGATCTTGCAAATAAAAAGCAGATTTCCAATGAAGATTTTGCCTGGTGTAATAATAGCAGAGTCTCTTAATATCAGCACTGCTAGAATCTTGAAGAAAGCTTTACGTGCTTAACAAATAAGACCTGCATTTTCCTGACTGTGATGCCACATCTTTATCTACAATCTGCACAAAATTTGCAAATAAGTGTGTCACCAATGTAACTGGTTAGAAATCGAAGATGCAGTGGGGTATCAATATTTACTGAGAAGGTCTTAAAAATATTAAATTTGATGTCAGATTTTCTGTATATACCCTGAGATAACAGTTCAGTTTTACATGTTCTGTTTTGCAGGTGTGACAAGTAGTGCAGGCATGAAAACACCTATCACAATCCTTACCACAAAGGTGATGAGTACTGGAACTCCAGCTAAAATCATCACTGCAGTGCCCAAAATTGCCACTGCGGCCGGCCAGCAGGGGCTGACACAGGTATGCAGATTCTGTCTTTGTATCTAATGATGCCCACTTCGTTCGAACTTAAAGATACTAATGTTAAAATGTGCTTAATTAGGTGGTTTTGAAGGGTGCACCTGGGCAGCCTGGTACCATTTTGCGCACTGTACCAATGAGCACAGTGGGTGGTGTTCGACTTGTTACACCAGTGACAGTATCTGCAGTGAAGCCCACTGTTACCACTCTAGTTGTCAAAGGGACTACTGGTAAGATGTCATCACTTGTCAAGTATTTCTGAGTTAGGGTAACGTCCCATATTTTGTTCTTTCTTAATGCTCCTGGTCTTCCTTCCAGGTGTCACCACTCTTGGAACAGTCACTGGTACCGTCTCCACCAGCCTGGCAGGAGGCACTGTGGACAGTTCCAATGCCTCTTTGGTTACCCCCATCACCACTCTGGGTACCATTGCTACCCTGTCCAGCCAGGTGATAAGCCCGTCTGCCATAACTGTGTCAGCTGCTCAGACAAGCCTGACCTCAGCCTCCACACTGCCCTCGTCTACCATCACAGTTCAGGTAGGAGCATCACCAGCATGCTGTTGTATTTTGCATTTCTGTCATTGAGTCATGAGATCATTGCAGCATTATGGGTCAGAAACTTTTAAGTGCTGCATTTAGACCTTAGAAAAAGGTAGGCTGATACATACGTCTTTAAAAAAAAAATAAAAAAATGTCAGACCTAAAACTAAGATTTCTTTCATCTCGTCCTGTCAGAACCAGCCCACCCAGGTGACTTTAATCACAACCCCCAGTGGAGTAGAAGCTCAACCAGTGCAGGATCTTCCAGTGTCAATCCTGGCTTCACCAACTTCAGAGCAACCCAGCTCTACTGAGGCTGGAGCAGCTGGAGATGGCTCTGGTACCGTCACCTTGGTGTGCTCCAACCCGCCCTGCGAGACCCACGAGACTGGAACCACCAACACGGCCACCACCTCTTCTGCCACCATTGGAGCAGGACAGGTCTGTTCGAATCCACCCTGTGAGACCCACGAAACCGGAACAACCAACACAGCCACCACTTCCTCTGCAACAATCAAAGCAGGACAGGTGTGTTCGAACCCACCCTGTGAGACCCATGAAACGGGCACCACCAACACAGCTACAACTGCATCATCAAACATGTCCACTCCGCGAGTGTGCTCTAACCCGCCGTGTGAGACCCATGAAACCGGGACAACTAACACAGCTACCACTGCGTCATCTAACATGGGAGGAGTCCAGCAGGTGTGCTCCAACCCACCCTGTGAGACCCATGTGACAGGCACGACTAACACAGCCACCCAGTCCTCCTCAAACATGAACGCAGGCCAGACAGGCACAGTTCAGAGGGTTTGCTCCAACCCACCCTGTGAAACACATGAGACTGGGACCACCAACACCCCATCTACAGCCACCTCCAGCATGGGGGGCGACCAGACCAGCACAGCAACAGGCACGGTTCAAAGGGTTTGCTCCAACCCGCCCTGCGAAACCCACGAGACAGGGACCACCAACACAGCTACAACTGCCACCTGCAGCATGGAGACAGGCGAAGGCACAGGTAGACGCACAAATACTGTTAACTGTTAGTGTTCCTGCTGAAAGCCTTATTTTAGCTTGAACTTTCAACTTCTGTCATGAGATCACTGTCTAGGATCTCAGCATTTGTTCTTGCCAATTTAACAGAAACCTAAAAACTTAAAGGTGCCAAATTTGAAAAGTATGTGCTTGTGTTGCAACTAGAAATTTCCATTAATTGGCATCAAATTGAGCTTCAATTTTACTTTTGTATCTTTTAGCCGCCCAGCAGACAGAAGAGGGAGCAGAAGGTGCCAGCAGCACAGAGGCAGCTTCCAACACTGCAGCAACTGGCTTAGTTACAACCACACAGGGCCGGGCCATCACTACTGTAACGCAGTCCACGCCAGCTCCTGGACCCTCTGTACCTGTAAGACTTACACCAAAGGACGTCACTACTATTTTAGAGTTTTCACAGCAAAGTCTCCTGTTGCATGTCTGAGTCACATGGCATTACTTGAAATAAATGCCTTTTCCCTTAGTTTCAGTTCAAACTATAGCGCCAAGTGTCAGATTCTGCAGATTTCATTTCTGTTTTGTTTTTTTTTTTTCTAGTCAATCTCATCGATCACAGAAGGGGTAAGCACTGCTGCAAGTTCCTCAGAAGAGCCCATGCAGACTGATGAGACAGCATCAGCAGAAGCTGCGACCGCAGAGGAGGGAGCTACTGCTATGGAGACGCAAGCAGAAGTAGATACAGATTGTTTTCTTCTGTTCCATCTAATTAAAGATTTGTTTGTTATGTCTGTTTAACCCATCATGTGTTCTCTCAGGGAGAAGCAGCCACTGGAACAGCTTTGAATCTGCCTTCAGAGCTGATGTCTGAGGGCCAGGGAACCACACTTATGGTGACTGGGCTTTCAGATGAAGAGCTGGCTGTGACTGCAGCAGCAGAGGCTGCTGCTCAAGCTGCAGCCACAGAAGAAGCCCAGGCTCTTGCTATCCAGGCTGTTCTCCAGGCAGCTCAGCAAGCCGTAATGAGTGAGTTGATCCACTGTTTTTACGTTCAGATTTCTCTTTGTTGGTATTTTTCTTAGTCTCATTTTAGGTCTAAAGCCGGGCATACACTGTGATTTGCATGAGCTAAGTGCTCAAACTGTTAAAGTGAAGCCGGGAATGGCTGTGACAGAAGTCTGGAGTTTACTTTGAAAAAGTCTCACACACTGCGGTTTAAACTGTATACAGACTTATTCTCTCTCTATCCCACACAAACAAACCGTACCGCCATCCATGTCAGCTGGAGATCTGTGGGTATTTCCTGCTTGTTTATTTATTTTATTATAGTGGAAGTGGCATTACAAAGTCATTCGTACTGTTGTCATGGTGATTTAAGATGCTGTCTGACGGTTTACAAAAGGGAAAAATGCCCCAAAGTTCAGGATTCTGCTTGAGCTACTGCTCTCACTGTGGTAGTGTTTGGAATCGTACAACCAAAATATCAAACATGTTAGAAATCCATCTGAGAAGTTCTGGTGGTCGGCCAACATATCCCTTTGTGCACAGCACAACAAACAATGTCCAATCCGACTGAGGTCAGCAGTGTATGCCCGGCTTTAGTTTAAGAAAGGAAAGCTGATTCAACTACAGCAAGCTCCACAATTATTTTAGCTTTCACTAAATAGTCATGAGTGAGTTACTGAAAATTTTTTGTTTACAGATGAAGGTGATTCCACTGGAGAGAGCCAGCAGCCCACCAACATCCCCATCATGCTGACCCAGCAGGAGCTAGCAGCACTGGTCCAGCAGCAGCAGCAGCTGCAGGAGGCTCAGGCTGCTGCCCAGCAGGCCAGCGTTGACACGAACATGCCCACTGAAGGCCTTGCCCCCGCCGACAGCCTCAACGACCCCTCTGTAGAAAGTAACGGCCACAATGAGATGGCTGCTGCAGTGACCAGTGCTGTGGCATCACTGCTGCCACGTACCACTGCTGAGAGTAAGGCCTTTACAAATTTTTTTTTTGTAGTTTCCTTTGATATGTTGATTGCCAATGGTATGAACTTGTCTCTGATTTGTTTTACTCCATAGCACTTGCTCCATCAAGCACATTTGCACCCTCTGTATCGGTGGCAAGTCCAGCAAAGCTGCAAGCAGCAGCTGCTTTAGCAGAGGTTGCCAATGGCATCGAGGGAGAGGTGAGTCATTGTAGTAGTCCTGAATCATGTTCACTTGTCTTGGCCAAATGAGAATAAAGCTGCTGTATTCTAACTATTTTTGTTTTGTTTTTACAGAAACAAGGTCTTCAGCCAACCCCAGTAAAGCCTGTTGTAAAGAAAGAGAACCAGTGGTTTGATGTTGGGATTGTTAAAGTGACAAATATGGTTGTCACCCACTATTACGTGCCAGCAGATGATTCCCATGGAGATGTAAGTGTCTCAGGAGGCTGTTATCTGCCAACATGGCTGTGTTTTTGCT
Source organism: Cheilinus undulatus (assembly GCF_018320785.1). NCBI lineage: Eukaryota > Metazoa > Chordata > Actinopteri > Labriformes > Labridae > Cheilinus > Cheilinus undulatus. Next base: position 16,114,058 of record NC_054867.1, read on the forward strand.
GTGGTCAGTACATCTCTTATTTCCTTTTCTCATTTGAAAGGACGACTCTGGCATCATGCCAGACTACAGCCAGATGAAGAAAATGGAGCTGCAGCCTGGAACCGCTTACAAGTTCCGCGTTGCTGGAATTAACGCATGTGGCCGTGGAGCTTTCTCAGAAATATCTGCTTTCAAGACCTGCCTGCCAGGCTTCCCAGGGGCACCCTGTGCCATCAAAATCAGCAAGGTAACAGTAGAGCCTTCCCATGTTTCTTTATATAGTAGCAGACTTGACTAAATCCGTGTAGACCAGCTATGCTCATAAACATTCTCTCAGCTATTTAGTTTTTGTTTGCTGGTTCTCTGCAGAGTCCAGATGGTGCCCACCTGACCTGGGAGCCACCCTCCGTGACATCAGGAAAGATCATCGAATACTCTGTGTACTTGGCCATCCAGAGCAGTCAGACAGCTGAGGCCAAGGCCTCCACCCCAGCACAGCTAGCCTTCATGCGCGTGTACTGTGGGCCCAACCCATCGTGCTTGGTGCAGTCGTCCAGCCTCTCGAATGCCCACATAGACTACACCACCAAGCCAGCCATCATCTTCCGCATCGCAGCACGCAATGAAAAGGGTTACGGTCCTGCCACCCAAGTCCGATGGTTACAAGGTGAGTAAATGATAAACTAATACGTTTGTTTAAACAATTGGTTTTAGGATTAAAGAATCTGTTTGAACAATTTTACTGCTTTGCAGAATCTGGCAAAGATGCTGCCTCTGCAAAACCAGCCCCGAAAAGACCAGGCACCTCTCCTGATACGTAAGTACAGAGTCCATGCTTCATCCTTTTCACACAGGATAGACCTGATAAACAAGCATTACTTATTCTGGTTTTATATGTACCTTTACAGCAAGGCTACTGGTCCAAAGAAAGCACGGACGGACCAGTGAGGTCGCCCAGAGATCCCTCCCAGTCTTTTGTCCTTTTTTCACTTGCTGTCCTTTTATCAGGAAGACTGACTTCACCCTTCCACCTCCTCATCCTCATCCTACTCTCATCCTCCACCCTCAAGTCTCAGATCAAGACAGCAATGGAGTCAGATCACCTGAATGAAGCTGAGATGAAAGTCAATCTGAGATGTTTCTGTAGATAAATCCCTCCTTCCTCCTTGTTCTGTTGGTCGTACTATTTTTAGAGCAACACAAACTTAGAAGCACATTATCTTTTTCAGTCACAACCCCTTCATCAATTAACCTCTCCTTTGGCTTGTTTCAGTAGTTGAGCAGTATAGAAAAGCATTTACATTTTTCACAAACTGGGAGCCAGCCTGAGCGCAATGTTCTATTTTTTGTCTTTTGTTTTGTGAATCCTGGGGGGGGATGTAGAGAGAGACTACATGAAATGATGTACAGAGTTGAAAAAGGCTGTGGAGGCATTAGATTAGATTAGATGAGAGGGAAAAAATCGGTATGGAATCAAATAAAGCACTTGTCCTCCATGAACGAGGACATGGTTTTTTCCTTTCTTTTTGCTCTAAAAAATTTGCTTCATCAACAACCAAGTATAGAGTCGTCATACTGGACTCCAGTCTCCTGGTAATGTCATCACTGTGCGCTTTTTACCCCAAGATGAGGACTGGTGGCCGACACTTCAAAGTGGACAACAAAGAAGGAAAAAGGAAGAAGTTCACAGAGGAAGAACGACAGACTTTGCTAGGACTGAGACTTGCAGCACACACAACAAAAATCTTGCAAAATCTTCCCAAAAAATTAGCAAGAAATGACGCAGAAGATCTTTTGTGTAGTTTATTTTTGTATTTTTTAAGCTTTTTTTTCTCCTGTGTGTATGTGTATGTTGTGTGCATTTTTAAAAAAACATCACTTTTTTTAACTGTTATTCATCCCCATAGTTTGTGTTCGTGGGAAGATGGGTGGCTTGTGTTGAGGTTGCCACTGTATTTTAAAAAAAATCTTCATTCAGTTGGTTGTATGTTCTTGATGTTAACAGATGGTAATGAAAGAGAGAAAGACTTTTGTATTTGTTCCAAGTAGAACCGCAGAGGTTATAGGACTGAAGGGAACTTTGAAGTGGACCCAGGGAGAGGAGAGTTTTTACTTTGTTTACTACTCAGTGCTTGTGTTGCTTTGTTTGCCAAATCCGAAATTTCACAGGGTATGAGGACAACACCATCAGATCTTCAGATCTTTTCATACCCTCCCCTAATATCCCCATCAGCTGTCCTACACTTTTATGCTCATGAATGTGGTCTCGCACCTCTTCTTTAATTTTAGAATGGGATATTATATTAGTAGGCATATTTTCCCTATACTATTGATGTATGTGAAACCATTTAATAAATTTTAATTTTTTCCTTCCACGGCTCTGTATTTCAGACTACAGATGGTGTGCAAGCTGTGGCGATGTTTTGAATGGGGATATCTTGGGAAGAAAGCTTACATAGCCGGAGTGTACTCACCTGTAAATTAGTTCGTTCATAGAGCAAGAATAAAAACAAACACAAAAAACATCTTGGCCTTTTATATAATTACCTGTAACAAACAGTTTTTACATGTTGGTCATCTCTCGATTGCCTTTTGTGTCTTTACTTATAAAAGAAACAATTATATATATAAATATATATAGTCTCCCTGATTGTTCTAATTTGCTTCTGTCAGGCTGATTCACTGTAGAAGTCTGAATCTATGCTAGGTTCATTACAATACAACCTTGTACAGGGAGGACATTTCTGACTGGACATGAGTGTATAACTACTTTGTAAGGACAGATTCAGTTGTGATGGTAACAGCCAGGACGATCAGAGCCAAGGTCTTCGCCTGCTGCCTTTTCTCCGGCTGGCACCTTGGTTTTCGTTTGTGGTTTCTCCCGATTCCTTTCTAGCAATGAACTTTCTCTTCATATGCATTCATAATTTTTGTGCGTGTCAGTGTGTCTGTTGAACAAAACTAGACATGCATGCAAAAGCAGTGTATTTTAGTAGTGATGCCTTAAGTTAGACCATAAGCTGAAGGTTCTCAAAAAAAGAAAAAAACATTCAATGAGTTTGTTCCTCTCTCCATGTGGTATACAATTGTGTCCTTTCCTTCCACAGTACCTTTGCTGGGTCACTATTTTTGCACCCTTGTTAGATAGGTCATCATCAGCAGTGCCGAGGTCTCTCGAACTTTCCCTCCCACACTGGGACAAGTGCTGCCCTCAGCACCCACAGGTGTTGCGAGTCTCTCTCGGCTGTTTGCAGGTTATCTGGAAATGTCCTGTATTTTCCAATGTGTGTTTTTTGTACTGTAGGGAGTAATGTATCTTTTATCATCAAAAAATAAACATGTTAAACATAGTGTTTGTGTCTTCCTTATCGTCACTGAAAAAAAAGTTCAAAACACACAAACCTGTTGTAAGCCTCTCTGAGCTGCTCTCAGGAATGGCTTTTCCACATCCAGGTCCTGTTTGGCACTTCCTTCAAAGTATTCAGCTCCAATTTCCTTACACCACTGCAGGGCCAGCCTGCTAGACACCTGCAGAGCAAGAGTCACAGCAAAACATTCTTAAAAATCTTTCAGGATTACAATGTATTGAAAGTTGACTAGTAATTTAGCTGAAATCAAAGCTTTTAATGTTTTTTCATTTTCAGTTTTTATATTTGTTACAAGAGGTTGTAGGCTAGTTTTCTGATGGCTTTTTCTATTTAAATTGAATCATGAGATAATGATGGAACTCCACCAGATCTGTCATCAGTCTGCACACTTGTTTCTGTTGTGGCCTTCTGAGCTGTCAGTGCATCCTTAAAAATCCCTAGCTATAAAGTTAACTGTAATAAAGTGGTGTGTGCATGTAAATGATGGATACAGTGCCTGTAAAAAAAAAAGTATTTACCCCCATGGATGTTTAACCCTTTAATTGATTTTATAAATCTATCATGGTCAATATGATTTGACTTTTTGATGAAGAATTAAAACCTCTCAAACCATTTCTGTGCTGCTTTTGCTGTATGCTTCTGGTCATTGTCTTGCTGTAGGTAAAATTTCTCCCGTTGTTGTGGTCTTGTAGACTGAATAAGATTGTCCTTGAGGATTTACCTATATTTTCCTGCATTAATATTACCCTCTACCTTTACAAGCCTTCTCGAGCCAACTGCCAAGAAGCACCCCACAGCATGATGCTGCCATCACTGTGTTTCACAGTGGGGGTGATGTGCAGTGTTTAGTTTCCACAAACATAGCCTCTTGTCTTATGGCCAAACAGCACCATCTTAGTCTCATCAGATTGAAGAACTTTTTCCACTTGACCATGGAGTCTCCCACATGCCTTTCGAAGAGCTCTAGCCCAGATTTAATAAGAGTTCTCTTCAACAGTGTTTTTTCTTTGCCATCTCACCATCAAGCTTTGGCTGGTGAAGAACCCAGGCAACAGGTGTTGCATGCAGAGTCTCTCTCGCAGCTGCTGAAGCTTGTTGCTTGGAGTGTTCTTTTGTCTTGGTGGTGTAATGGTAGCAAGGAATAGTTTAACAGTGACTGGACCTTCCAGACACAGGTGTCTTTTTGCTAAAATCACTAGAGACACATTCACTGAACTCAGGTCATCCCTTCTTCAATAATTATGAGACTACTAGCACCAATTAGCTGGACCTCTGTTGAATTAGGTCAGACGCTTTAAAGGGGGTGAATATTTATGCAGTCCATTTTTTTACCTTACATATTTTTGTTTCATTGATATTACTTCTTAGAATTCTGTTTTCACTTTGATATTTAAGAGTGGCTATTTTGCATTTTTTCTAAAAAAAAATAGCCACATTATATTGACCATGATAGATTTATAAAACCAATAAAAGGGTAAAATATCCAATGGGGTGAATACTTTTTAGATGCGCTGTGAATGCCAGTTTTCTGAGAAGTGGTTGGAGGAAACGGTATTGGAGATGAGGCTGATATTTATTAACATTTTACAGGAGTCTACAAATAAAAAGCGGCTTTTGCCTACTGTAATACTAGTACAGTCTGTTAACATTAGCACTGCTAGTATCTCAAAAAAAGGCTTTATTTGCATATTACGCTAGCTTTTCTGTTTATACCCTGTCCTTTCCTTGCTATTCTTTCCTATACGGAATGCCGCTTTTGTTGAACAGAGTCCTCATTTAAAAATACAAAGTCTCTACTTGTCATATTTTTTTATTGTTTTGACCGAGAGCCCCCTGGTGGTGAATTTACACACAGTACATTTAAGGAGAGTTGTTCCTGGCTTCATAACCTCTTTTACCTTTGGAAGGCTTTGAACAACAAACTTTATTCCTTCTTAAATGTACAAGTACACCATCTTTATTTAGATTACTTTTCTTTTCTTACAGCCCATCCATTCTCCTTGTAAATATACTGTGCACCCAAAATCCTGCTTTACAACTCTCACATGTCATCAAAGGGTGATACATTCACTGACCTCCCTGTTGCTTAGGTCTGTCTTGTTGCCCAGAACAATAAAGGGGAAATCAGACGGGTTCTTAGGCTCGCCCTGGATCAGAAACTCCTTCCTCCAGCCCTCCAGAGCAGAGAAACTAGCTCTGGATGTGACATCAAACACCAGCATGCAGCAGTGGGCTCCTCTGTACAGAGGTGTGCCAAGAGACTGGAACCTCTCTGTTCCAGCTGTGTCCCAAAGCTGAAAAAGACAAATGCTGAGGATTAATAACCTGCATCTGTGATTTTAGTCCGCCGCTGTGTGGTTAACCAAGTTTTTACTTCAGTGACAAACTTGGCTCCCCATGATAAGGAAAACATTAATTTGAATCCAACCATTGCTGTGCCGCATGCTGTGTTGAGCCTGTTTGTCTAAAGGTTTGTCATTTGTTGCTCATCCTCCCTCCCTTTACAGCAGCTGCACTCAACTGGTGGGTCAGCACCCAAAAGAGGGTCACAGATTGGTTTTCAGAGGATGCCTGCTAGTCCATGATGTGTAGAGGTCCTGCATCCATGTATTTTATTTACTCCATTATGCCATTGTATCAGGTTAATTTTGGCTGTGATCTAAACTCATTTATCTTGTTGTCTCAGCATAACAAAGCTGGTTTTCACATGATATTGTGTTAATTTCGTAAGATCTCTAAAACACAACAAAAATCTACATGTCAACACAGAGAAGAGAGTATAAATAAACGCATGTCCTTCCAACACTTCTGTAATGATGCACTTTTAAACAGGTTTGTTTTGTCAATTCACATGTTTTGTTCCATCTAAGGTTCAAACTGCAACATTTTCACAGAAATTAATCTGCTTAGTTGAACATTTTTGTAAAATGGGTGGAGATTTCTCTTGGTGGTGGTGGGTCCAGGGGTTAGCCCAGTTGAGAACAACAGCTTTACAGCACAGCATGTGCTCTGCCCCTAAACCGAAACAGCTCTCATTTTAATCTGAGTGAGGAGCAGAGAAGGTCAAAGCTCATGGCTAGCTTTAAGGAGAATGTAAAGAAGACGATAGAAAGGCAACCCTTGGTTAACAGAAACAGTAAAATGACTCTTAATTAATCAATCAAAGTTTTGGACTAAATTGCATTATGGCCTACTGCAATATTCAAATTGCAGAAGATGCACTATTTCTGTAACCTGCAATGTGTCATAATACCAGTAAGCTTACATTTTTTGCTGCAGAGATGTTATGCGCTATACCAGTGGTTTTCAGCTGGTCAGGCATCAAGACCTACCATGACCACCTTGAGAGAAATGGCAACCCAGATTTTTGAAAATGTTCAGTCGTTCAAATTGATTAGATCAAAATTTTGGACCCTAAAGGGAGAAAAAACAGTCATCCTTGTAATCTTTGGAAACACCAGCAGTGGTACACAAAGAAAATGAGATAAACAAGTAGGGAGTTTTGGACAAATACTTTTATTTACTCATTTTTGTAAGAATACCTAAAAAACACATTTATGAATTTGACTTACAGATGAGGGTGAAATTACCAGCCCCCTATGGAAATTTCAGTTTTTTCCAAGTGCTGTTAAACAGAGCAAGGAATTTTTAACTCAGCTTTTCTAAACATCTTCTATGTTGGATGCTTACGTTATTTTACTTTGCACGCAAAACCAAAATTATTTCACAAAAACCAAAAACTACCAGGGTCAAAATGATTATTCCCCTTTAGAAGTGACCTTTGTTGTTAAGCCATTGCACAAACCACTGCTATGCAATGATGTGCTTTAACTTTGTAATGCTCAAAGCTGGTTTAATCGAGTTAAAACTGAAGGTTATCTTTCAATTTACACATGATCTAAAAAAAATTTAGTAAGAGTTGAGCTGTCACTTGAGAAAGCATCATGGCAAAAACAAAAAATAATCCTTTCAGACTGGAGAAAAAGAATTTTTGATGCTCAAAAAGCAGGAGAAGGATTTACAAAGTTATCATAGTGTTTCCAAGGGTCAAGAACTGGAGTGAGAAGGATCATCAAGAAATTCAAAGAGAGCGGCACAGTCCAGAACAAGCCTGGCAGAGGTAAGAAGAGAAAGATTTCAAAGACGATTGAAAGAAAACTAGTGAGAGATGTGTCAAAGACCCCAGAACAACTGCCAAGACTCTAGTGAATGACTTAGCCAAGTCAGGAACTGTAGTCTCAAAGAAGATGATCACTAGAGCCTTGCACAGAAATGGACTGAGAGGTTGCAGACAGAGAGAAACTCCCCTTTTGCAGAAGAGACACCTACAAGCCAGACTGAACGCTGCTTAGAACAACCTAGAGAAGGATTATGAATACTGGAAGTGTCTTTTGGTCAGATGAGACCAAAGTGGAGCTCTTCAGCTTATGTTTGGAGAAAGAAGGGAAAGACGTATCACCCAAAGAATACAGTCCCCATAGTGAAACATGGTGGTGGGAGTATTATGCTGTGGGGATGCTTCAGTGCATCTGGAACTGGGAGTTCCGTAAAGGTGGAAAGAATCATAAAGAAAGAAGGATATATGAAGATTATGAAGAAAACCTGGAGGAGTCAGCAACAAAACTGTCATAGCTTTGTCTTCCAACACGACAACAACACAAAACATACGTGGCTCCTGGTGAAGAACTACCTCCAGAAGACCAAAGTGAACATTACTAACCGGCCTGCACAAAGCCCTGACTTGAATCACATTGAAAATCTGTGGGCTGAACTGAAGACCAAGGTCCATGTCAGAAGACCATCAACTCCGGAGGATCTTAAGAGATTTGTCAAATAAGAATGGGTTGGGATTCCTAAGAAGACGGGTCGAAGACTTGCCGAAAACTACAACAAATGACTGCAGGCTGTTATCCAGCAAAAAGGAGACACTATTCCATCAGAAATCCATCAGTAATTATTAGTAGATATGATGCATGATAAACATAGTCCATTAGTCCATTCTTCATTGAAGCTGCCTTTTCCACATCTATTTTCCCCTTTAGGTGCTTTGAGAGTTCCTTTTTTCTGCCAGAGAACCGCAACAATACACCGGTTTCCTGCCCGTTTTTCCATCTGATCACAACACAGCATTTCAGCATCAAACTTAGTGAACAGCATGCCAGCCCTAGAAATATATAGCCAAAATACTGCAATCGCCCCCTAGTGGCAGTCTCAGTTTAGGCAACTGGAACTGATCTCACTGCCAAAGGCAAAAAAATATTTCGATTTTTGAAGGGGAAAACACGTATTTATTTGATTTAAATTTTTAGTAAGTCTGGCCCCCTTCGGCGTCTTCCAGGAATAAGCTGGCCTTGTACAAATGTAGTTGAAGACCCCTGCTCTATGTTCTGATGCAGGCCATTTATTTTAGAGTTAAGTGCATTTTTTAACAGTTTGCAAAAAGTCATATTTTTTTCATTTTCATAGGCTATATGTGGTTTTCTTTTAATCAAAATGAAAATAACATAAAAATGACCATCCATATGATAAAAAAAACAGATCATATTTGTGATATGAGTCAAAAGAATGACAATTACATTGTCTTTTTTTCTTTCAAAATTGTTCAGTCCTACTCTAAATGTCAATCAGAATGATCAGGATTTTGGTTTTTCCAGTATCAGTATGCAGAGTTTTAGTTTCACTACACTGGTCAGGCTCACAGGTGTTAACCTACCTGCAGGATGACAGTTTCCCCGTCTAGGTGGATTTTTTTGGACAGAAAGTCTGTCCCTATAGTGGCTCGGTACACATTGGTGAAGCGGTGATTCACATATCTGTTCATGAAGGAGGATTTCCCCACCCTGTGTAAACACACACAAACACTGAGACACACAGAGTAAAGGTACAGCACCACTCCAATCACTCTTTCCCCCCAGGGCCATTGACATTAACAGCTCTAGCAAAACATGAATGCTAATTTGTACTTTCTGGGCTAAGCAGCAGGACTTACAGCACAGTTTAACAGCGGGCTAAATCAAAGACTAAATAAAAGTGAAACAATGTCAACAAAAGAGTCTTTAAACTTAACAGCAGGTCAAAGGTCACTATTTAAACAACAGTATAGTCAACGTTACCCGGAGCTTCCTATGAGGATAATCTTCAGTACCGGGCTTTTTTCACCGTTCATGTTCACCTGGCTGTCTCCCCCGCGAGCTTTGGCCGCTGCTGCCTTCACGCGCTCCTCGTACTTCTGCCTTCAGTGATGTGGCGCGTGTTACTGCAGCAAGTCTTAGACAGGATTGACGTCAAAATGTTGAAAACTCAGGGATAAATCCGCCCATAGCAATCACTAATGGTTTAATACAGACAAAGTTGGCCATATTGACTCTAAAAAGAGAGGGTCAAAGCAATAATGAAGGCTAGCTGTTGAAACTTTTGAGAGGAAAGTCTATCCACGTCTTCAGCTCAAAACCCATGTAATAGTTAGGCTATTATCATTCAATATAAGGAAAATTTAAGTGGGCAATTTTATTTCAAAAGCAAAAGCCTTCTTGGGCACAACAGGTGTGACTTTACTTGTTTGCTTACTCTTTGTCTTTTTGTTACTACAGTCCTTGAAGGCATCATAATACAGCCAATTACTTTCACAGGCTCATACCTGACCTCTGTCCCAGTGATTAACAGCCCAAATCACAGGCTCCTTTTGTTTGGTTTTGAAATGTAAACTTCTCAACAGTTGTTTCTCAAAGTCTGAACTCATGTATTCACAATCAAGCCAATGTGCTGTGGGAAAATACCTCTATTTAATAATCTTCTGAATTCAAAACATGGCACCAGCTCAGGAAACATTTTGGTCTCATATAAACAGACTTTGCCCTATTATGTTCAACCATCTCTTCAGGCTTTCTCAGCTAGACTTTCATTGTAGTGACAAATTGTCTCTTTTTCTTTAGTACTTTACCATTAGAAGCTTCCTACCAGTAACATCACTATGCCGGGAACACAGTTTGCCAAAATGTCATTACTTCAGAGATCTTCAACTGTGCAGCTTTATCTCTTTTCATGTTGCACTTTCTTCAAATGCTTACAATGTTTGAAATTCTTATGACACCATTTAATTTATTCAAAAAGAGCTTTTTATGCGCTTTTATCATTCTTACTTTTTCTCTTCATTGCCCCCCACCCCAGCACCTCCCAACTTTTGCTCTCCTCTCCATTAGCCGAAGTTTTAGCTGACACGTCAGCTATATGTATCATTTAACCACCAACATACACTTTCTCAGCCCTTTGGAGATGTATTGCTCCATCTACCTCTACATCTTCAGATTCTTCTTCTGCTGCATCTATTCATCACCCTTCTGCTACTTCTTCTTCTGCTGCTACACCTTCTGCTTCTTCTGATTTTTCTTCTGAGTCTTCTTATTCTGAACGTTCTTCTGCTTCTGCCTCATCTTTTGATTCTTCTCCTTCTTCTGCAACTTCTACATCATCTCCTGATTTTTCTTTTACCTCTTTTTCGTCTTCATTATGACAGAAGAATTGCTCAGCCCTGAATCTTGACCCTATTTTATACGTACACGTTCTAATCTGTTTTTTTTTTCATTTCTAAATTTCCAACAGTGTTCTGCTCTTCAGCCCTCAGCATCCAACACATTTTGCAAGGAAAAATGCATTTTATGTAGTTTTTAATTTTCCTTACTCCCTAAAGGTAAAACAAAGTGGTTAAACCATATCTAATGTCACAGACACCCTAAAAATAGGTTTGATTGATTCTAAATATAATATTATCAAAGCTGTGGAAATTTTTTGTTGGATTTTTTTTTTTTTTGTCTGCTTTATTTTGGTCTAATTGGTGTCTATTATAACTTTAATTGTGCTGTCATAAGTTATGTTTAAATAATGACTTTCACTTTGTGAATTTTCTCCCATTTGGACTTCACAATTTAATTTATATGGATTTTTTGTATTTTTATGTGTGGTTGCTACTAATGCAGTGACCAATGGAGATCCAAATAAATCAGGAGACAAATGAATAGATAAAGCAGTAGAAGTTAAGTGACAATGTTTAAATCCTTAAAGCCCTTTTTTTTTTTTTTTAGTAAATTGTATCTGTTAGATGGTGGCCCATTCTTCCTGGATGGGCCAACTTTATGTGATGAATAAGTTAAGAGTCTACCCACTTCTCCAGACTCCACTACACCACTGACTAAAGATAAGAGGCTGCAAATGATGTACCATATTAGTAAAGAAACTTTAAGCCTTTTTACAGAAGTCATACTCATAAATGATCAGTGTGGAGAGGAATAAGAGGGGAAGATTTAGGTCATGAGTCCTTCATCATAAGCAAAGAGGTGGAAATGCTGTAATCAACCTTATCATACTGTTTATGACTGCACTGGATAATACATTTGTAGAGAAACTGTAAGAAGCGGTGTTAATTTTGACTGCTATTTTCAATTTTAGTCTTAGTCTTTAGATTAAACGCTTTATAGTTTTCGTCACGTTTTAGTCATTTCTACCCTTCATAGTTTTAGTTTGGTTTTAGTCGATGGAAACGAAACAACATTTTAGTCTAGTTTTAGTCCATAAAAAGTCCTTATATTTTCATCTTTTGGAAATTGATAATATTTGGATTAATCTATCCTTCAAAACATACTTAAATGTTATCACAAAGGCTGGTTTGACTGAGGAGATAAAAATTCTGAGATGGTGTTCAAATGACATATATTAATTACAGTAAACAGGGTCTGTCTGCATATTGTAATTTTTTGGACCAGGGAATTTTAAGCACCTTTCAGACCCTGAAAAGAGTCCATGGGTTGAACAATAGTGATTTCTTTAGATTTTTGCAGGTGAGGCATTACATAGACAGCTCAATTTTAAAGACTAAAAGAGCATTTGAGAATGACCTCCTTAAATTTTTTACAAGTGCCTATAGGGGAGACTCAGGACTTAAAATAATTTTAAGGATATATAGAGGGCTTCACAATGTCAAATCAGAAAACACGTTTTATATAAAACAAAAATGGGAAAAGGAAAAAAGTACACAAGTCTCTGAAGAAACCTGGGAAAAAATACTGCGAGTTTCGATGGAAAATTATAAATTCAACTTCTTGGAGAGCATTTGGGTGGAAGAGCATCATCCGATATTTTATCACACCTGTACAGAAACATCAACATTCAGGCTTCTCCAACTGATGGAGGAATTGTGGTTCCCAGGAAGCTAATCATTTTCATCTGTTCTGGACCTGTCCTAAAGTGAATAGGTTCTGGTGTGATATCCATAAAGAATAGGCAAATATATTTGGGACTAAATTTACTTTTAACTGGGAGCAACGCTTTGTTGGAATCTTACTGTCATCAATAAATAAAACTGGGTACCTGTTTGCAGTATTGAGTATTGCTGCCCGAAAGGCAATTAAAAAAAAAATGGCTTAAGCCAGAAGCTCCAACTGTAGAAGACCGGTACAATATAACTTATGAAATCTATGTAATGTAACAAATCACCTTTTCATTGCGGCTCCAGGAGAACAAATTTCAAGAGTTGAGGGGAAAATGGAATATCTATATCCTCCCTAAATGCCCTTTGAACTCATTTATTTTACAGACACCTGTATGAAAAGATTTTCTCCTGTTTTATTAGATAAGAGACACCCCATGTTCTAATGTTACTAAGTGTAAATAATAATTTTTCTCTCTCTCTCTCTCTTTTTATTCCTATTTTTTCCCTTTATTTTATCTCTATGTTAAAGAAAAACTTTAAAGAGGGATCATGCTGGACCATGTACCACTGTCTATTATGTGTGATTCCAAATAAAGAATTTTTTAAAAATAAAATAAAAAGTCCTTACATTTTTTGTCTTGACTTTTAGTCCAAGCATCTATTCCCCCTGCCTAAATCTGATACCAAACTATGGTAGTGTGTTCTATGCACTCTGCCAAACCGGCTTTCTACAGCTGAGAGGTAGAAGAGATACTGATGTGTTGTACTTTGACAGATTTACCCACAGTGGAGAAATATCGTGGATCATGGAAAACTGAATTACATTTTAGTCTTATTTTAGTCATCTTGATAAAAACTAAACTTACTTTTAGACAGTTTTAGTCACCAAAGATCTAGTTTTGGCTAGAGTCTAGAGTTTCTCGTGGAAAAAAAGGCTTTCGACAAACATTTTTAGCCATAGTTTTAGTCGACGAAATTAAAGCTGGTAAAAAGTTAAATTATTGCCAGAGTAATCTGATAAATGTGTGATAGACCAGATGTTTTCTACCCCCAGTTGATGATAATTAAAGATCTGCTTCCAAACTAAATGAATGTATAGTTCCATATGGGAACACGGTGTGGTGTAAAATCCTGCTTGTATCAAAATACTTGTGAATAAAATGAGGAGATTGAAGTGAGTACAATCAGAAAGATTTGGGAAAACAATGTAACTATTTGACATTATTTTCCAGTGTGCATTGCACAATAGTGCTTACATGTGAATGTTTTTTTCAATTTCCTGAAAATGCAGAAGTCTGGTGTGTCATATGTAAAGGGCAGAAATGTTTAATGAGGCCAGTATGTTTTCATGTGCAGGGTTCCTTTTCTTGGCATTGTGCATTTTCCTTGTTCCCCACTAGGGGGCACAGTATGCCACAGGTGACTCCTCTTTCTTTCAGGATATAATTTCTGATGCATCTTCAGGTGATGTTTTCTACCAAACCTGTCGAGATGTACTTTTTCCAAAGTGTTTTCCACTGAATGGAAAGCTGTGTTATTATACTCTTAAAAGATCTTCAGTTATTTCAAAGTAATGGCACAGAATTATTCATACATTTAAATAAAAATAAAAAAGTTTGAATATGCATATTTACTCGCACTTTGCTCTATGATGTTTTAACTCCTCCCCTCATTTCCCCTTTTAACTGACACATTTAGCAACATATTAATGCTAAATGAAAATGTTAAAAGTTTAAATATATTGATTACTGATTCTCATAATATATAAGATTAATATAAGATATAAGATAATATAAGATCATATATAAGATTCTCATAAGGATCACCTAATGATAGAATAAGCCTGATAATAGGTTATTATTGAATCATAAAGCAAAATAAGATATACAGGTGTGAATTAAATATATGAACCGGCAGTGGTACAAAAAATGAAGGGGATGCAAAACAATATTCACTGTGGTAACATTTTCATTGATTTCCTGGGCCATATGAAGTGCAGAGGAACACTGAGATTTGATACAATCTGCGACAAAAAGACAGATGTGTTATCTCAGTAAGCCACATTGTCGTGCAAAGTTTAAACCTTCTATCCACTTGACTGTATGCATCATGACACAGTCATTTTAATACAGTACAGACATTCAGATGTTTCCACACAGCAGGTGTCTGCCTCCAACCTGACACACCAGATAGGCTGTTTCATATCTCCATTTTATGGATATATTCGACATTCATCAGGGAAACCTCTCATAGAAAGCATTTGGGTAGGGCGGGAAAATTCTCAGGAAATGATTGGACGAATATTCTGTCTGTGACCAATCAGAGCAACAAGACAAAAAGAGGTAGTAGACATGCACAGTTCCAGTACTAACATGAGCTGTACAGGCTACCGCTGTTATATTTGATGGTTTATTTGGGAAATATTATTTAAAGTTTATATTGGTCTCAGAGGTCCTCAAAACATGCCTGTTGGGTGACTGGGGAAGGGTTAGGTGGCTCAACTTATTACCTCCGCCAAGGAGGTTATGTGATCGGGTGGGTTTGTTTGTTTGTTTGTTTGCAACATAACTCAAAAAGTTATGGATGGATTTTCAGGAAATTTTCAGGAAATGTCAGAAATGGCATAAGGAACAACTGATTAGATTTTGGGGGTGATCCGAATCATCATCTGGATCCAGGAGTTTTTTTTATGGATTCTGTACTATTGGGAGATAGGGCTGCGCTGTTACCACTGTACACCAGGAGATGGTGGACATTAGTAACTTATTGAAAGTTTTGGAGTTTATAGAGTTTGAAAGATGCACGCTCAGTCGAGCAGACAAGTCAGAGCATAACAGAGAGAAAGACAGCAAATTGTAGCAAGAATATTCACAATGCTGGGAGGAATAGAGGAATATTCACCCTCTGCCATGACTTCCAGTCGTCCATGAGACCATGGGTGAGACTGTCAGTGCATCTGTTGGCAACGGCAGGCAATGCTTCCACCATGGCAGTCCACCTTTAGCGAAGTCAATGCTTTGCCTCACCGTGTCTCCATCCCACCGTAGCAGGAGTAATCAGCAAATAGATTTTGGGAGTGATCCGGATCACCATCTGGATCCAGGAATGGTATTAAAGGATTCTTCGCCACTGGGAGATAGGGCTGATGAGTGGAGATCTGCACTCCCTGAGTGCTTTTCTAGTTTTTTAATGCTAGAGGTTAAGGCAGATATGATTGTTGATGGCATTGTGTAGAATATGTAAAAACCTGCTTTTCATTCATGTGTGCACACAAACATAAAGCCACTCGTGAATAAGTTCATGATTCAGTGTCTCCTGTGGCCCTGAGTTCTAAAAAAACGTAAAGAATATTTTAGCTTAAAACCCATCCAAAATGTAAATCCCTGTGCTTTAGACAAATCATAAAGGAAGAGTGAGTCAGAATGCTTGTGTCAAAGACCAAAACTAAAGATATTTTATGTTGGTTCATTTTTTAAGCCCAAGATATACTTTTAGTTAGTTTTTGTCATTTGAGATTCAGTTAGCTACAATGCATTATATGTAATTGTCGGTTATTTAGACAGTTTTAGTCCATCAAGATGGAAAACAGTCTACAATAAGGTACATAGGTTTTGCATAGTTAGCAGGTAATGGGTTTTAACTCATTGTTAATCATTAGTAATGGTTAACTAATGGTCCATATTTAGCTAGAACTTTACTACTAGATGAGCTATTCCAATTTTGAATAGTTATTAGGTGGTGTAGTTAGTTACTCATTTGTTATTGGTTAACTAGCACTAAGTTACTCATTCATTACCGACTAACAACTACAAATTAGTTTAGTTATGGTTAACTAACAGTATTTAGTTAGTCATTCATTAATGGTTAACTAGAAGTTACTTACATATTCTTGACCTATACTTACACAATCTTTGTACCAAATCTATTTATTTAGTTGTGATAACTAATAGTTAACAAGTAGTTACGTACTCATTTTAATCACTCATTTTACTCACTCACTTTTAATAGTTAACTAGAAGTCCAGGGCACCTCTGAGAGAAAGAACGGGAAATTTCCATCAAGAAAAACCCCAAAAAGTTGAAAAAGAAGACCTCAGTCTCAACTACAACTCCTGGCTAGCATAAAAGCTAACAACAACTGCCAGTAACTGCCAAGGAACACTGCCTGATCAACAGGAGACTACTGAATGCTACCTACTGAGGTAGCATGGGGCAGCGCATACAAACGCAGCGGTCTGGCGCTCCATCACTAGCAGCAAAACAAAGCCCTCCACTTACACCAGAACTGACAGCATGCCCACGGAGTTTACATCTTTCCTGATGGAGATTATCTGGAGAACGAGGCACTCAGAGACTGACAGGAGGAAGACATGGAGCAGTAAAACACCTTCAGCCAGTGGGGAGGAGGCAGGGATGGCATTGTTCGAGAGGGAAACAAGTCGGGTTGCAGGCTAGGCTAAGAGCAGCCCCACACAAACCTGCCCTACTAAGCATCTTTCTCCCAGATGCCCGCTTCCTTGCCAGCAGGGTGGACGACCTGAGGCTGCAGATTTCTAACCACCGCTTGGACCACTGTGTTTGCTGCTACAGAGGAGACTGCCAGCATAATTACGTTGAATTTTTAAAATGCAATGACGTTAAACGGCTCATGGTTTGTTATACTTTCATTAAACTTAACTAGTGGTTTGTTACACTTTCATCAACCCTCAGGCATCACTAGGGACATTTTTGTCCATTTGGGCAAATTTTTCCTCTTTATCCGCTCACCATTTTGGCTGTGTTAGTGCATATGGTCTACTTTTTTTGTTATATGTTCCCTAATGTTATCTAGAGGTTTGTTATACATTTACTAATGTAAACTAGTAGTTATACATTCACTAATGTTAACTAGTAGTTATTTATACATTTACTTATATAAACTAGTAGTGAATTATACATCCACTAATGTTAACTAGTAGTTTTTTTATGCATTTATGTTAACTAGCAGTCAGTTATACATTCATTAATGTTCATTAGTTGTTTGCTAGATGTTCACTAATGTTAATTAGTAGTTTGTTATGCATTTATTTATGTTAACTAGTTGTCAGTTATACATTCATTAATGTTTAATAGTAGTTTGTTATGCATGCATTACCTAAAACTGTGCAAAACTCTTGTGCCTTTTCTATCTGTTAAGTAACGGTTGAGTATGATTAAACAGTAGTTAGTTTACTCATTTCTTTCCAAATTATTTTTCAAAATTTGTGTACCCTTTTGTAAAGTGTAACCATTATAATAACCTTAGTCGCCAACACTTAATTGTACATCTCTCAGTGGTTTGACATATTCAGTCCATCATTCATGCAGGCTTTATGACACCACAATCGCATGAATCATTTGATAAACATGACAAAATGAGCAGCTAACCAATCAAAAAACAGACCGATCCATGTCCTCATTTAGACCGTGTGGTTTAGTGGCGCTCAGTGCAAACGTCCAGTGAGCCTCTCTGATGGAGTTTATCAATAATGACCTATGATTAATGAAAATTATAACAATCAACTCTTCTTAATAACAGGGGATTCTCTCAATTCTCCAAAATTCGTGGGAAGACACTGAGCTGAACTGATTCCCTCAAATTCTGAGAGGGAATAAGTCTCTGCTGAAGTAACTGATGAGAAAGCTTAAAAACTGTGAGGTGTTTGTGAGCGAGACACAAAGAGAGAGAGAGAGCGCGCTCTCCTGGGTATGTTGCTGCAACCCTGTGTGGCAGAGATAAGACCACCGCCTACTCAGAAGATGGTTTCTTGGGAATTAGAAAGCTGTCCCCAAAGTCCACTGTAATACAAAACACCATTCGATCCCTGGCCACTACCAAGTCACATCATGTCTGAACTTTCCAATAAAACCCTCCAGTGTCAGCTCCAACTACTCACGTGGAGATACAGTTAACACAGCAGGCATGTTGTGTGTGTTCCTAAAGTATATGTGGGTTTATGTGTTACACAGCTCGACCACGGACGTGCTGCAATGTCCTGTAGGACTCTGTGTACGTCTGTGCTGCTGTATGACAGCGAGCGGCAGGCCTGTAATTCCTGGCCTCCTCCTTTTATCTTGATAACGTCTTATCAGAGCAGAGCAGCCTGCTCTGAGCGACAGCAGCCACATCCCTGCCCAGCTGTCCACACTGCCACACAGACTGCTTTCGCTCTTAATATCACTTTCATTCACACACTTCGCTGCTCTCAGTGAGCAGTCAGACTTGTTCCCATTAGATGTTCATATCATTCTTCCAAGGAGAGATCTCCTTACAGTTACAGTCAGTTTTATAGTCAGTTAATAAAAGGTTAAACTTTAAACACAAGCCATCTTTTCAAAAATATCCACTAGTTTTTTGTATAACGGTGTCAAACTGGAACATCCAGCTGCAGCCTGCACAGGCCTCATGCTTCTCCAAAGCTGCAACCTGTGCAAGGCCCTCTTACAGACACAAAAGTACAAGCAGCAAGCCCAAATACAATCACATGCTTTAAGAATAAATGGATCAGAAATGCTTCAATTACATAATATCCCATTATATTGTGAGACCCTTAATAAGTGCTCCATGAACGAGGGCAAAATGCATAAAGTAGATTTTTCAAACCCTGAAGTACATAAATTTCAGAATAATGATGCTCCTATTACTATTTTTGTTTTCATCCCTCTTTAGAGTAAAATAACATGTAAATTGCTCAGGAAATGTAGAGAAATTAATAACATATCAGCATTTATATTTTTTCAGTGTTTGATGTTTAGTAATAAGATTAGTTAACAGGGTCTCATGGTGGTTCAAGAAAGTTTCTGGTTTGAACCCCTGTTGGACAGGCTTTTCGGTGTAAAGATTGCTTGTTCTAACAATGCATACCTTTGATCTCTCTATGCACTCCAGCTTTCCTCTGCAGACCAAAGACACTATGATTGGTAACTCTAAATTGCCCGTAGTTGTGAGTTTGCCTTCTTGTCAGCCCTCGCCAATCACCTGGCATCTGCTTCAGCTCACCTGTGACCATGAACTGGATTAAAGGTGTAGATAATGGAGGGAAAGAAATAATTTAACGGTATCCAAAGGACCACTGGAGATGTCTTAAACAAGGCTAAAAGTTTCGTTTTCATTGTAAATTTTGCAGATAACAAAGCAACGTCCATCACTTCATAATTCCCAGTATAACTGATTTTTTTGTTTGTTTTTGTTTATTTGGTATGATATATTCTATCATAGCACACTGTAACAATACCAACATATGTTCTTTTATTTTTACTATGCCTTTCAGCATCAATGGATTAAACATGATTAAATAAGGTCCTTTACTAGACAATTAATTCTCTTGAGTCACTGTTAGCTCTCCCTGCAGTCACAGTGACATATAATAAGTCCACCACTGCTCCTTAATGTCTCAATTCAGTTTAAAAACCTCACAGACAGCTCAGTGGAAAAGTCAAAAGTCATCTGCCGGGGACGCAGATAGCCAGTGTTTAGGTCGGGCCCCATGTATGCAGGCGGCCTGGGTTCAAGATTGGCCTGTAGCTTCTTCCTGGCATTTCTCTCCCCCATTCCCTCATCCCTGTTCCAAATCTATCCTCTGCTTTCCTCTCGCTAAATAAAAGCACAAAAATATAATTAAAGACTTCCCTTTCTTCTTTTAATATTCCCTTTCAATCCATAACAGGTTCCTTTTTCTATAGTCAAGTTTAAGGCTTAATCTACGAACTACCCACATTTCCTTATTTTCCCTATAAAAAAATAATAATAGTTCTGTATCCAAACACAATAAAATAAATAAAGACAAAATAGTGGAAATTTAAAGTGTGATGGAAAGAGGTGATTTGCAATTAACTGGATAATTTTATGAAATAATCAGGATCGGCCCTAATCTGCTTTATATTAAAAATGTTTCTCTTGCCTTACCCATCATACAGAACACTGTACTTTCATGTCTACATATTGATCTTCATATGAATATTTGTGAGCATAGTCATCCTTCTTTACACCTACATTTTTACAGCTTTTGGAGCTTGATTTGGTAACGGACGTCCCACTTGGGATATCCCAAACAGCAATTAATTGTAAGCATGAAGAAAGCATGAACAAATCCACCATGGATTTCAACCTAAGCAGCTTTTACAAAACCATGTCTCCACCACAACAAAGACCAAATGCATTTCACATGCAAAGAAGACATTTTTCTTTAATTTATAGCAAATGTTCAGTTCTTGGCTACACTTGATAGATATGAGAGTTTGTAATCAATCCTGTAAAATCTTCTGTAAAAAAAATGACATTTCAGGTAAAATATTCTTTACCTATGAAAGGATTCTTTGATTTACATTTAACAAGAAACATCAATATTTTCATTTCCCAAAATAATGAAAATGTTAATTTATTCATGTTTGTTCTTTAATGAAAATCGCTAAATTTAGAGTACTCTATGCTGTAAAATAAAATGAGTTGAACTTAAAATGTGGAAATAAGAGTACACTTAAACTTGACCTCCAAGAGTTCAAAAAACTCTTATTCTATTCTATTCAATTACACTAACTTAATATTTCAGAGTAATAAATGCTGATGCTAACTTTATATCCTTAAGTGTGCTATACGTGTGAGATTTAAGTGTTGATTTGAGTTGGCAGTACTTAACTAAATATTCTACTTTGTGCAATACTTCTAATGTGATCATTCATAGTACACCGTAAACCCTGACAAGTTTACAGAATTCACAATATTATCTGTAATTGATTTCCTTCAAAAGTAGTTAAGGAAATCGATTAATAGCACTTTTAAAGACATTTTTAGTTGTAATTTCACCTATGGTAGGCTAACTTAACCAAATATGCAACAAGGAAGAAAACACAATCTGGCCTCTTTTGTCAGTTTTATGTTTTTCAAATTCATGGCAAATTTCCATCTAACTGAGGTAAACAATTCTAACTTAAACCTATAAATATCTCTCATGAAACTGAATAAAATGATGAAAAAAAAGAAAAAAGATGAAAACACTGAGAATTTAGGAAAATATAGCTCACAGAGTTAACTTCATTTACTTAAATTGCAATATGGTAAATGGACCTGAGTTTATAAGAGTGATTTTACACTACAGGTCACACCAATCCATTTACATGGAGAACCGAGCAGCATTAGCTAATCTCATTTATACGCATCTATACACCACAGACACATAATATAATTACAATTAAGTGTCATTGACATGTGACTGTGGCATCTGGGGATCGAACCCACAACCTCCGACGACCAACTGAGTCAACGTGACCTTGGTTTAGTTGTGTTGGGCAGCAAACTGGTAGCATCCACCATGTAAAATTTCTGCCATATGGGTTTTTGCGGCACTGTCATCACCTGTTAAAACGGGTGCATTGTGTTGTTGTGTAGGAGGAGGCATAACTAAAGCCACTGTTGGTGTAGCAGAGTGATATGTGACAGACAACAGCTCAGCCTGAATCCAGTCATCAGCATGTTTTACTCTTGTTTTAAGTCCACGATGAGTCAAAGAACAAGGCTGTGGCTTTAAATGAGGCCAGAGAAAGGGGGGAAAGTGTTTTCCACAAATATGTTTTTGGGCATTTTTGTGGGGGCTTTTTATGCCTTTATTCACAGAGGAGAATAAGAAACAGGGATAAGAGAGTGAGGCAGAAACATGCAGGAAAGGCGCTAGACTTGAACCTTGGCCTAGCCGCTATCTGCACTTGATAAGTGCTGCTTTTAGTGCAAAAGCTCTTCTTCTTTAATTAAACCGGCTGACCACAAAATAACATTACTGCCACCTGCTGACTGAACTTTTATAAAATTCGGTCTCATTTGTTTTATGCTTCATTTGAATTCACTCTAAACTAGAACAGATCGCTTTGCTTTTTTCATTTGTTATGAATAAAGGTTGAAAATTTTAACGTGGCAAACCAGATCGACTGTTTCAAATATCCAGTGCATCGATATAGTTCACATCCCTCTGGGAAAGCTCCCATGGAAAACGTTTGGGAAGGGCAGGGCTTTTCAAAAACTTGTCAGAGGGTGATTGGAGGAATGTTCTGTTTGTCACATGCATGAAGGGCCAATCAGAGTGACAAGACAAAATGACGTGTGCCTACGCTTTTCTTGAGCAGACAGGCTACCGCTGCAGTGGATTGTTAACAGCCGAGCTTCTTGTTGAATAAAATTGATGTTGGGAGATGTGAAAAAAATTCTTCTCTGCTGAGACAATCCCTCGGGTGCAGATGGTTGCTCTTGCTTTAACAAGAAATGTGGTCCAGTCAGGATTAAACTGCCGCTTTCCTACAGCTAATAGCTACTGCAGCTGCAGCCACTGGATATATTGGCAGACCACACCGGTAACGATCACAAACCCATGACCAAGCAGACCAGGAGAAGAGCAAAACATCTTTTTCACCATGAAAGGCTTTCAGTGTCGCTCTCTGCCCTTGGTTTAATAAAGAAATTTTGTTCAGTTCTGACAAAACTGCCACTGTGGATAAGTCTGAGCTAATCCATCCACTAGCAGCAATTGCATATACCTATTCACACAACAACTAAGCCTTCTCCGTCATAACTTTTACAAACATAAGGTCGGCAGAAGAGTGAAAAGATCTTTCCCATCATGAAAATCTTGTAGTATTGTTTTCATTTGTTGTTTCAAGAAGAAATGTGGTCAAGTTCTGGTAAAATGCTATGCTAAAGCTATATCCAAGCTAGTCACGGCACTGGAGGAAGCCATTGCAAATAACTTAGAGTACAGCTAAACCCCACCTGTAGCTACCACTGGGCCATTTTATATCAATATAACACTTTTTTTTTTTTTCATTTTTTCATGTATGTTGTTTGTGTGTTATGTGATTGATTAGCAGGAATTATATTTTCTACAAACCCTTTCACAAGCTTATCTCCCATTAGGGACATGCTTGATGGTATAACAGTAATGTTTTATATCAGGTGTTTCATACAGCCCAGCCAGTGAGCAGATTTTATTTGGCCCGCAAGGTGTTTTGGTTTTGGGGGGGACAGTGCATATATTTTTTTTATTTTAGCATTATATTTTCATCAGTTCAAAAAAGTGAGCACAGTTGGACTAACATACCAGCACAAATATCAATCAAGTGTTATGATGCTGCTAAATCCGGCAGGTCAAATAAACATCATTGATACCCTAATGAAGAGCCGAAAGAAATGGCTCTTCTTGCTGAGCAGAACCAAATGATCCAGATCCCTGAAAAGAGCCTAAGTTCCCATCATTAGAAAAAAAAAAATGAGTAACTGAGTAAAATCAAGTAAATTTTATTTCATTATAATACTTATGTTATCATTTTTTAAGTGTAGTTAGACCCACTGAACCTGTAGTTGATGTCTCATTAAGATCGGCGAGCCATCCTCTCAACATTAACACCTCTTTCTCACCATTCCCCCAGGGCTCTTTAACTGAGTTGGTTACTCGACTCAGGGTGCAAAAGGGCTCCATGCCCAGAGGCACTCTGGGAAAACTCTGCAGATTAAAGGATGATTGTCAAATAATTTGAGAACAGTGACAAAGAAAATACATAAACTGTTTCAGTACTGTTAACCTAAAAATGAGTTTTATCACATAAGAAAAACAGCTGAAATGGCTGCTTTGGATTTTTAAGTAAATACAACTCACTTATTTAACTACCTTGGTCTGACAGTGTAGTGGAAAAGTTACAAGTTCGAAAAACACAATTTAAAGTAGTTGTGGCCCATCTCTGTTATAGGGTAAATAAAAATAGAAAATAAATATCTAAATACCTCCTGATGTTAGGGAGTGTACATATTGTTTTCATGTAATTTAAAGTTGAATTTGTGTTTTTTGGGATATGTCTTGTTTTTCAGTGCTGTTTGTAATGTTGAAGATTAGAAGCAGCTATTACAATCCAATTTCCCCTCAAGGATTAATAAAGTACACTTTTCTTTTCTAATTAGTATTTGAATAGAAGCCAACATAGCCATTAATCTTCACACTATCACACCACAAGCCAGTGTTTAGACAGTCATAATGGAGATAATCCCCACAGTGAAACACATTCCAACTACTTCTACTACTGATTTCCACAATCTTACTGTCCTCATAAGAAAGACGATTTGATTACAGCTCTTCAGTCTTCATTTGAACTGCAGCTCATTTCTGTAGGTGTGGGACGGTGAAATTCCACCTGCAAAGCCAATGTGGAAGGAGAAAAAGTTTAGGGAAATAAGGACATTTTTTCCAGGGTTATTATGAGCAATACATCAGTTTACATAAATCCACAATCCTTCAGGAGGATATCATTTTAATTCAACTGCTGTGGGTTCTTAAAAAAAGGTCCATTATTGGCCTCAATTCTTCCCAACTGTTTTCTCCCCTGATTTCCCTGAAAACTGTAAATGAACAAAGAGAGAGGAAAGTTGGGGAGCTATTTTGACTATCAAATAACCGAGACAGTGCTGGACTTGTGCAGAGCCAGGACGTGTCCATACCATATCTCTCCCCCATGATTGCAGCTCCTTTCCCAATTTGCATTACTGTGTTCCTCTCTAAGCTTTACTGGACCACAAAGAAATTGAGCTTTTGCATTTTATATTTGCTTTGTTCAAATGTCTGTGGACTATTTTTCCATGCAGGCTCGCTCTTATCTGAGGCTGTATGCACATTTCATTAACAGACAAAAAGCACCCATCCTGAACGCTCTATGCTCAGTCTGGAGCAGCAGTATGATGGCCTTTATGCTAAATGACATTTATGTGTGAATCTGTGGCAAAGTTGGCATGTTTTCCACCAAATCTGCTGAGGTTTTAGACATATATAGGAGTGTCTTTCAAATCCTTATTCTAAGGCATGTTATCAATCATAGACACAGTAGAAGGGAGACCAAGATTGAAAGCTGACACCTTCACCTTTACCACTTATTTAGATGCAAAAGCCTTCAATAGTATGCACAATATCTATAGACAAAATAAGACATTATTTGTCAGGACAGAAATTGTATTAAATTTGCCTTCATACTTGTTTTCTCTCTGAACTGAAGAGGTGTGTCTTTGAAAAAGTTGTCCCCAACCCCTCCCACAGACTGTCTCTAAACCCAAAACTTGACTGGTGGTTGTAGAAGTACTACTTGTAACCATCAGTCTATATCGAGATAGCCACACAAGCTTTGCCGCCTACCTGGGAGCAGAATTCATCTCTGGGTTCTTTCAGCTCCATCGCTCATCAGTGACATCCACACAGGTAGGTCAATCCTCCTCTCTTCTGCTCTTATAGACACCTGAAAATCCTCACTTTCAGAAGAGAACCTCTGGTTTATTACATATTTAGACATTTAAAGTTCAAAAAGTGAGGTTTAATGTCGCCTCAGAGCTTTTATTGCTCGAGTGACTGTGGCTTGTGGAGATATGAGAGGTGACCACTTTGCTTTGTGCTGATAAATTGTTTCCTGCTCAAGGAGATTGACAGTTTCTCTGCAAGTCAGGGATTATATTTAGATATTTACTGTTTTATTCATGTCTTTATAGTAAATCCATTGTTCTTCTTGTTATCACTAAAGGTGACTACAGTAACCATCATGCTGAGATATCAGGGCTGATTATTTAATATGTCATTATTCCTTTATGAAGCTTCATATTTCTCAATATAAATAATGACCTGATTATTAATCTATAATCTATTAAACTGATTAAAGCTCAAACTAATCACCCATTACTGTGCATAGAGCTTTATCTAAAAATTATCTCAGCTGAAT
Source organism: Cheilinus undulatus (assembly GCF_018320785.1). Classification (NCBI taxonomy): domain Eukaryota; kingdom Metazoa; phylum Chordata; class Actinopteri; order Labriformes; family Labridae; genus Cheilinus; species Cheilinus undulatus. The sequence continues at coordinate 16,140,352 of NC_054867.1, forward strand.
CTACCTAAATGGGTTTTTTGTCTTCTGCTTTTATTTCTCTCTACGTCACTCTTTGTTTGTAAATTCCCAGTCAGTCTAGTCTGACAGATTTCTATTAATCAGATGAGATTAGGGTCACGTATCGGTAGAGCTTGATATATTTAGCTTTATAATATGCCGTCTATCAGATTTTCTCAGACTTTATCAGACACAATCAGCCTCGCCTCTTTCCTCTTCTCTTTCCTCTATAGATATGGCATAACTGAGGCCTTGACTGCTATTGTAGTTCTCATAATCTTCTCTGCTTCACCTTCACTTTTTCAAGTGTTCCAACTCTGAGTTATTTGCTTTATCAGTTCACCTCTAGATGATTCATTTAGAAAGAAATGATGCCTCACAAAAAGCGACAGGGCCTTTTTTGAAATAACAAAGATTCATATAAAGCGTTCTGCCTGTGAAGCTACTTGTTTTTGTTCTTGTTGAGGTGTTTCACTGTTTGTCCCCCTAAGGGCGTCCCAGAGGGCCTGTCTTTTGCATTCTTCTAACTGGCACACCTATTGTAAAAAGGCCACTTAGTAACCGTTTGGTCAATGGCTGCATCACTGCATTTATAGAGCTATGTATTTTTAGTTTTTACTTTCAGCCACTGTCAAACTTCCTTTTCCTAGAAAAGGAAGTTTAAAGAAGCCTGCTGTGAGAAGATCATCTTCCTAATAAGTTTAAGTGCTCTACTTGTTTGAAGGTGAAGACAATGGGGTTAATTAGTTACAGAATTAGTTTACTGAGGCATTAATTTTATCATGATTTCTGTTTCCAGTGTTAAAAAAGAGGAGGTTTTTGGGCGCCAGTTAGCTTAGCGGGTAGAGGATGTTGTCCTCGGCACACTGGTCGTGAGATCGATTTCGATCGAGGATGGCTTTGTGCATGTTGGTGCATGTTTTCCCCCACTCTCCGAGGTGGACTTTACTGTTACACAAAGATCAGCAATTGCCTGAAGGCCCAACTAGCAGGGGCCTCAAGCAAATGCCAGACTGACAGTTTAAAATTTTAAGAGATTTACACACTCATTAAAAGTGTAAAATATAAAGTAAATTTGATCATGTTATAGTGGCATTAGTTTTAAGAAATAGAATGTAAATGTTTGTAAAAAAAATGCGACCTTTTTTTTTTACCTTTTAATTTGGCGGTTATATTTATATATCATATAAATATATGAACAAATAAACATATTTCACCATTTTTAAATGGTTTTGGTTGGCAGAACAGAGTAAAACAGGGAAGAGAGTGGGGGAGAGACATGCGGTAAAGGGCCACAGGCCGGATTCGAACCAGGGTCGCCCACGTATGTGGGTAGCGCCTTAAACCACTCAACCATCTGCACCCCGTTTATAGACATTTTTGAATAATAAACAGTGTTTTAATTTTTTTTATTTAAAATTTATACTTTATATTTTTATAAATACATACTTCATATTAATTTTAGATATGACAAGACATTAAACACTTAAGTTGTGATTAATATCGTTATTTCTGTAGTAAATCGCAATTAATCACCCCTTTTTATCACATTTTAAAATGCCACTATTTTGCATTATACATATATGTGTGTGTGTGTGTAGGTGTGTGTATATATATATATATATATATATATATATATATATATATATATATATATGCTTGTGTTTAATTAACATTAGTATAAATTTGTAAAAATAATGATGCAAATTTAGTATCACATCACTCTGATATAATTTGGATAACATTTAGAGTCTCTAAATATACATTTTGAAATCCATCTGGACAATTTCTTTTCTAAATAAATTGTTAAGTCATTTTATTTGGTTTTTTACATCAAGTTAAAAGTAAGACTTTCTTTGATTTAAAAAAAAAAAAAGGATTTTAAAAGGGGGGAGAGCAATGGATGTGGGGGGCCCCATGCATGTGTTGGCCTAGAGCCTAGCGTCTTTCTTCAGCTGTCCTAGCAAAAAGCAAAACAAAAAAGATCCTTTAAAAAGGGCGGTTTTTAATAAAAATCCCAAAAGAGCTGTTCTTTGTCCTTGCTATGATTATGCTAAAGCTTATTGTTTGCTCCGTCAGCATGGAGGATTCATCCGAGCAGTCCCACTGGGTGTCCCCAGCTCTGCTCAGCTCAGATCCTCTGGCCAGTTTCTCCTCTGAGCCCGGCCTACTGCCTCCAGGAGAAGATGGAGAGTCCTTCTTCTCCAGCCAGGACACTGACTACACCAGTCTGTCCTCATTCTTCTCCAACCCCAGCCACAGCCGAGCGTCATCCAGCTACAGACACAGCTCGGGTCAGTCCTTTCACCTGTTGTTACCTGTTATTTCATCTTCTTCACCTGTCCAAATCGCCTCACTTGTTCTATTTTCTTCCAAAGTCCGACAGGTGCTGACCTCCCCGAGCCTCCTCACTAACTTCCAGCTGCTTGATGGGTCGAGCAGTCACTCCCTGAGCTCGCCATACAACCCCCCCACCTCCACCTGGAGCAGCAGCCCCCTCACAAAGACCACGCTCCACTCCCACACCCCAACCTCCCTCTACACCCCCACTGTCACTTCAACTTTCACCACCTCTAGAGATGGATACTCGTCTCCAAGCAGAGAGGGCAGGGATAGTCCCAGGCTGCAGGAGGCCCTAAAGGCTGAGCGCCTCAGTCCGCTTGGGGGGTCTGGGGCCAGCAACAGTTTTTTGAATCTGACTCCTGCTGCTGGGAGTCTTTACACTTCATCATCCCACTCCCACCCTCACATGCTGAGCCCCTACAGCTCGTATATGACGAGTCCACAAGAGTACAACTCTTCCAGCCTCTACTCCAGCCCTGGAGCCTGGATCAGCCCTTCGTACTCTCCCAAACTCCACAATAAAATGAGGATATCCACTCCAGGTGGGAATTGTGTTTTTAAAGTCTTTTATTAAACTACTAAACAGGCCAATTAATCATTTTAAATAAGGGTTTTCAAGACTTTTCATAAGAAAATGGAGTTCCCAGTTGCAAAAGAAAGGTATGCAGTCAAATTCCTGCAAAATGGTAGAGAAGTGAGCTGAGATAGGCTTGAAAAATATAATTTGGATACCTCCAATGCTCATGAAGCCCATGATGTGGTCAGCCCTAATTCTATTGATTAAAACTATGACTACAACGATTAGTCATACTACATTCTTCCATGAGGAAGACCAGACTGAGACAAGCTTAAAATAGTTATTTGATGATGAGACATTGATGAAAAGTCAGCCTAGTTTCAAGACTAAAATAGGACTAAAATGTGAGTGTTGGAGGTTCAAAACCGAAGAGGGGTCTGGCTGCAGATGGCCACGCTCACAGACCGTTTATCTGAGGTGTCGTATATCTCAGAGATGAAGTACTGTACATCGCCAATGAATCACATTTCCCATTTTTGATTTGTTTTTTTAAATTCATCTTTATTCACAAACAAAGTCTTGCAGTTACATAACCATTTCAGAATGTTACAGACTAAGCAGCATTTTTTGAATGAAACTGAGAGGTCAGAGGTCTAATCCTGGATTAAATTATGTATGGACCCGCTTTAGAAGTAATTACACAAACAGTTGATTACTTTAGCTCTGTTAGCCTTAGCTGACATAGCTACAGTAGCTATGTAGGCAACGTTGCTACATAAGCCACTGTAGCTAAGTTGGCTTTGGAACATGAATCTAAGCTAACATAGCAAAAGCTCATGAAGCTATGTAGATAATGTATTAATGTAGCTTACATAGCCGCTTGTGAGCTGCGTTGATATATTAACTACATTAGGTACGTTAGCTATGTTATCTATAGCTAAGTAAGCTTTAGCAGTGTGAGCTTTAGCAACTGTAGCTTAGGTTAACTTAGCTATGTAGCCAACATTGATACCTAGCTGCTTTGCAAGCTTAGGTTTAGCTACGGTAGCTACATTAGCTTTGTAGCTAAAGCTTACTTTGATGACATCGCAAAAGGTGAGCTTACAAAGGTGGTAGGTATCTATGATATCTCCTCAGCTAAGTTAGTTTTAGCTACATAGATAACATAGATACTTTGCTGTCTTGTGAGCTTAGCTTTAGCTACATTTGCTATGTAGCACACGTAGTTAAAGCTAACTTAGCTACATAGATAAAATACTTATACTTTGCTGCTTTGTGAGCTTGGTAATAACTACGTTGGCTGCATAGCTATGTTAGCTACATAGCTATGGCTACGTAGTTTATTCAGCTAACAGACCATCATAACACTGGTGTCAGGCCAAAACCTTGTACCTTCGTTTTTCATTATTTTAATTTTCTTTCATAAAACAGCACTATGGGTCAACTTTTACATCTGTGAGTTGGTTTTGGACATTTTTAACACCAAAAAAAGTGATGACTGATGCTTACCATGACCATTCAGTGTTGAAAATTTTGAAAAATACTGGGGTGTTTTTTTGTTTGTTTTTCTTCCATTCTTTGAGAAGTGGTGATTTTGGAAATAGGAGGTTTTGGCCTGACACCAGCATTAAGCTTGTAGCTGCATTAAAAAACATTTCATGGGGACGAGCTTTTCCCTGTAAGCAGACTGTTGACTCTGCTGTATTAAACATTTTATCAGGCTTTGTAATTTTTACTTTTGGTATCCAAATGATTACCTTAACCCTAAATGGAAGTCTAGGATGATTTCCATTCAAAAGTTTTAGTGTGTATTCTCATTCTGAGATGTACAGCGTCAGTGAGAGTGGCCGTCATAGATGGACATTCTGCAGACTGTCTTGTCAAAATCCAACATTTCTCCAGTGTAAGTAGAAGGAATATCAGTGTTGTCATCAGTGCATTTAAAGTGCATTTTAGTACAAACTAAAAAGGGAGGACTGGGCTTGAATGTTTTTGAGTTTTGCTGACTTGAAAGCCATTGTAAGACTTACTAATACTGGCTGTAATATCACAGAGATGTTTTTAAAAAGTAAACAAGGCATTTCGTAACTACAGCATGAATTATAACACTGATTTTCATCTGATTTGATCAGAGGCCAGAGAGTGTGTCAACTGCGGAGCCACAGCCACCCCCTTATGGCGTCGGGATGGTACAGGCCACTACCTGTGTAACGCCTGTGGACTGTACCACAAGATGAATGGTCAAAACAGGCCTCTCATCAGACCCAAGAAAAGACTGGTATGACCCACTGAGCAGTATTAAACACAAAATAACTCACTCTCAAAGCAGTTTTTAAAGCTCCGACCCTTTTTATCTTTGGTTCAGATTGTCAGCAAGCGAGCTGGAACACTGTGTGCCAACTGTCACACAAGCACAACCACACTGTGGAGACGCAACGCCAACGGAGAGCCTGTGTGTAATGCATGTGGTCTCTACTTCAAACTGCACAATGTGAGTAAAATGTCTAATTTTGTTTTGCTTCTTACCAAACATTTTAGCTTAATTTTCTAAGAATCCTGTGTGTCTTCCCAGGTCAACCGGCCCCTGACCATGAAGAAGGATGGTATTCAAACACGAAACAGAAAAGTGTCCAACAAGAACAAGAAGAGCAAGAAGACGGCCATGTTTGAACCGTACGCAGACATGACTCAGCCACCCTCCCTGGACAGCAATGGTACCCCCTTTTCCCTCGGACCTGGGACTCTCCTCACTTACAGCCACACGCCTCACCTTATCCCAACACCATCACCCCTGCACCCCTCCGCTTCCTTACCATACACGCACCACCTCAACACTGGCATGGTGCCCACACTGGTGTAATACAAAAAAGCTTGTTTGATAGTTCTACATCTGTTTTGTGCACTGAATGATGTGAATAAGGTTTTTTGTCTCATACTTTCTGTTTAAAATCTGTAGATGTGATTTTTACCAAGTTTGATGTCAGAGAGGAAATTGTCTCAGCTGTAAATACCAACACAAATTGAATTTGACTTTCATCTGTGTATCTTCAATGATCAGAATGTGAAATTATCTTCTGGTTTTGCGCTACAAAGGTCTTTTTTTTGTATTTGAAAAATTATCCTTATTATATTGTAACTCTACCAAGAATATAATAAAAGGTTTGACTTTTTCTGTTGGACTTTTTGATGTCATTTGAATGGCCAGACCACAGCGATGCCTCCTCACTGCTGTTACTGTCCTCCACTGTGCAGGTATAATAGTCTCTTTGTAGGGACAGGGCTTCACTCTGACACTGTCATTGTGCGTGTATGCAAATTCTCTATTCTGCAGAAGTGGCAAACATTCAGCTAAAGTGCAACACTCAGCCTGGGGTTTTAGATTCAGGCCAGCTTTGACAGATGTTTAGAGACTACGCACCAGATTTAAATGAACAAACATGCACGGAGTTAGACATCACGCTTCTGTGCTCACAAAAGAAAATTACTCCATGCATAACATTTCCACTCTCAGGTCTGAAGGCAAAGGTCAACCACAGGGAAGTTGCTGAGCAATGATAAAGCACATATGTTTCATGACATCATCACTTTCAGCAGAGGATTTCATTTGTTTTTATCTGCTTTATTTCATTATTGCAGACAAGGCAAAAAAAAAAAAAAAAAAAAAAAAAATGCAAAAACAGACTAATTTTAGGTCATTTGTTTGGGTGGGCCTAAAGTGTTTATAGCTTGTAAAACATCAACCCTCTGGTGCACAGTCAAGCTCTAAATGTCCTTATTTTAAGGACAACCTAGGCTCTAAGAATATGTATGCTGCAGTAATGTCACTTGCATGTTTAAAAGGTGATGGGACTATAGAGACAAAAGAAAAAATGAAACAGAAATCAAAACGCAAACGTTTTAGTGACAAAGTAAACAATAACAACTAAGCTGGTTTATTCTCCCACCTCTTGGGGATTTCCTGTCTGCAGTGACACAGAGGGCCACATCACAGGCTCTCTGTCTCTCTTCCTTTCCATTATGAGCTTTTCAGACTGTCTCCAGCTTGATCAAAATGTAAAGACGTGCCATTGATTGTTACAGCCTGTCACAATGCAATGTGGGCAAAATAGACAATATGGCAGATACCATTAGCAGCTAGTGGCAGAAACATGTTTTTTAAAAAATTGACTAAAAAGTGGCTTAAAAGATGTTAAGTATCGGAGTTACTAGTGTGAATTTAGTCGTTAAAGGCCCCGGAAAGTCACCCAAGTTTCAGGCTTGCTAAAAAGAGCCTTTGTACGTGATATGAAGGCATTGAAAGCATCACTGAACAGCCAAACAGAGGCTTCCAGAGAAAAAAAGTAAGAGGCTACGACTTCTGGTTCAAAAATTATCAAACTATTTGTGATCTTTCAGCTCCCAAACGGCTCTTCATTCAGGTACCAGTTTCCCTCCAATTGGCCCGCCAGTTTTAGCAATTTTAAAACATATGGTTGATATTTGGGCAGGCATTTTACCCCAACCATGCTCAATTTTTAAAATTGATTAAAATATCATGAAATTTTGCTCACTGGCTGGGATGTATGACACACCTGACAGAAAACATTAATGCTACACCATCCAACATGAGTCCTTAATGTATGGTGTGCCTGTGGTAGAGGATAAAAGATCATCCCTACTATCAATCAACACACAGACACACACAATCCATAAACAAATGATACAAATAATACTAATAGTATACTATACTAATAGTATACTAATAATATAAAAAATTTAAAACGATTCTCAAACCGGATCCGGCTCTTATCGTTCACATAAAAGAGCCGGCTCTTTGAACCGGCTCATTCATGAACAGCCCATCACTAGTGTCTGAAGGGATCTAGCTTACAAATATAACATGTTTTGGGGCTTTTTGAGGGTTTTGGACCATGCTGTTGGGGCTTTTTGGATAATAGATATCCATTTTATTGTTTTTTTTTCCACCTTTGGCACATTATCTATATTCAAAAAAAGTCTTTATCACTGAAAGTAATTTTAGACATATATCTCATAAATGATGTACACTTAAAATGATGAGATCTTGAAGCATCTTGGAGCATGAGGCCCTACATTTGCCAGATGGTAAAGCCACCTATGCTCATATGTATTGACATTAATACTTAATTTACCTCTAAAAGAGCCGTGCTTTATTTGAATATGCCTTATTAGTTGAATAACTATTTAGCTGTCATCAGTTTTTAAATTCTGTAATGCAAAGCTTTGAGCATGCTGTGATTGTTTACACAAGGTGTTTCAGTCTCTAATCAAATTTCAGCTCAATAAAGCAAAGAAAACTGTTTGATATTGATAAACTTACAACCAAGTGTGTCTAACTGCTTTGATTAGATTAGTTAGGCAAAGTTATTTGATTGAATCTAGTCACAAAAGCCAAATTAAAATCTATATATTCAAAAGAAAACCCACTGAGCATTTTTTGTAACGTACCTTCAATTTTAAAAAGTATTAGAAAGAAACAGAGCTGTGTGTGTTTTTTCTTCTCTGCTCTGAGCAGCAGGGCTGGGGTCACTGTCACAGGACTGGGGGATGACTGATAGGTTATCACTGACAACACAGACGCCAAACCATCCACCTGCTGCTGGCACCGCCATTCTCACCCTCCCTGTCAGTTACTCAGCGTAGGGCACCGTCCACACTCCAACAGCCTTGAGAAAAGAACACCCCCTGTGTCATGAAGGCACTGCTGGAGATAAATATGTAAACTCAACAAAATTCAGTCACAGTTTCAAAATCACTGTCATAACAAATTTGGTTCAAATGAATCCAGTCAGGTTTCATAATCTGTAGGCGCACACAGAACGCTTCACTTGACCCATATCTATTAATGATCACACACTCTTTACTGCATGTTTTCATAGCTGATTTGTGCATGCTTCACTGCAGACTTTTATACATTTGCTTTCAGCTTTGTGAGCTCAACCCCGTGAACATCTGGGCACACCACCCACTCATGACACTGCACAACACACAGAGATACACATGAGCATTTTTGGCAACGTAACTCATCAAGCAAACAAGTAAAACTTAATCATACTAACTGATATTTTACTGAAATATCTGCTTCTTTAATGTTATTTTCAGTCAGCCACTCTCTTCCCCTAATTCCCTCAGGGCCTCGTTGAGGGGAATTGAATGTATTGATGGCCTCTGAAGTGTGACGAGGGGGTTTCTTTTCTATTTAATTTGAATTGTTCCCTCCTCAAATGTTACAAATAATAAGCAAAAATCAGTATTTTAAAACATTTGGATGATTTATGTACATGTGTAATTTATACTCTTTTCCCCAACTGTCTCTATCTGCTGTTTATCTGCTGCAGCTGCCAGCTCTGCACTGGGGAAATGGCAACAAATGTCGGGGACAGATTAGCAACCACAGGCAAGTTGACTCACCATCGCCATCCGTTAGCAGCCTTCACTCCACTGTCCCACCAGAGTTTGTTTCTTTACCCATCCAAACTCTTTTATCCAGCAGTTTTACACTGTCTTTTACTGCACAGAAGACCAGTTACATAGAGGAGTAATCTGACTAGAGTTGTATGTTAGACATAGAGTTGTATGTTTAACATTAAAAAATGTAAAAGGATTAATCTGAGGTAAAGTTTGCATTTAAAAAGTCTTACTGAATGATGACAGTTTCTATTTGGACACACATTAATCCTGACTCTCTGCCTTTATGCCGCCTGTTAGAAAGATCATTTTGGACCAATGCAATTAGCATAGCATGCAGTTTAATGTATGGTATGTTATACTTTGGGAACATGTGATACACTAGCACCACCATAAGGTGAGGATGCAACACTACAGCAACAGTCTTCCCACCTCCAACTGTCACAGGATGTAAAACTCCAAAGACTGGAGCTGAGAGATAACACACGTTTATATGTATGTGTATGTGTGTGGTTCATAGTGTCATGTATGTTATTGATGTGTGCTGTGACAGCACAGAGTAGAGTGTGATTTTACAAAGATTTACACCCTAAACTATAGCTGATTGAATTACAATACAGGAAAACTCCCCCCAATTGCATGTAACAAAAGTTAAGCCCCCCAGGACCCACCTGGAAAAATTAAACATCGATATTAACTGTTTTCATCACAAAATCCCAACATAATAAGCCAACATACACTTTTATGTCAAAGAAACTATCCATTATTCCAGTGACATATTGGGGACACCTTAAAATAAAAAATATAAGGAGTATCTATTTTCAAGTAAAAAAAGAAATTGTCAAGTTTAAAAATATATCAGAAAAAAATGTATTTTTATCCACTCTTAAAGTTGTACATTTGTGTAAACCAAAATGTTGAAAACAGCTGATCATGCAGAATAAAATAATACCAAATGTAGCTGTTTTCCTTGCACAAGTACTGCAGTTAAGAGCCAAATCATATTACGCCTCTTATTGGGACTGAGGAATAAGGAAGTACTTGTGATTTTAGCCCAGAATCCTAAACTTTATCATCATCATCTGGACTTACACAAGAAATTTCTGTAAAATGGGGCAATCCATCCACCGTTTCCTGTTTGTTTTTGTTTTTTTTGTGAATTTTTCCCTTTACAAATACTTGAAAATTGCATTTATAATGTCAGAACTTACAACTTTTTAAACTTGTAAATGCATGACTTTATAGAGTAAAAAGTTTTGTTTTTTTTTCTCATACTTAAAGATCATCTTTATTTTCTAACCTTTAGGGTTTTGAGTTTTTTTCTTGTGGATTTCAAACTTTTTAAAACTCAGAATATTTAATCTTTTTATTATAATTATTTTTAAACACAGTAATTCCAAGTTTTGTTTGTTGGAAATATATAATTTTATAAAAGGTTATTCTCAAACTTAAAGATCCTCTTTATTTTTTATTTATCTTTTAGGGTGGTCCTAATATGCCATACATTATGCCACTAATCATGATTCAAAAACACAAATATGTCCATATCTAATTTTGACAACCTCAGAGCAGATTTAAAATATTCTATAAATGTCAGCCTACCATATCTGTTGTATCTATCTATGAATTGTGATATGAAACATAAAATACAACAGCGTATTAGGGCCACCCTAAAACATTAAAAAATAAAGAGGATAGTTTTATATTTTTTCTTTTGAGGCTAAAAACTTGTATATTCATAAGACACCAAACTCCGAGTTTCTGAGATTGAATTTTTTTTTTATTTAACATGAGAAAAACTCAACATTTTGAGAGTAAAACTTTGTAGGATTTGACATTATAAACTAAAATTTCAATTTTTTATGTCATGAATTTACAACATTGCAACGTCAAAAAATTATTAGTGGTTGGATAATCTGGTATGATTTTCTTTCACACAATAAACTATTTTTGATTTTATAGTCTCTAAATGTTTAAGTTTTGGTTTATGCTAATTGATATGTCTCAAAATGAGAAATTATGTATGTTTTATTGTAAATTTAGGACTTTTTCAACTTCAGAATTTTGTTTTTTTTTTATAAGAGGTAACAGTTTTTCTTTTTTCTTTTAGTTTAGGTATTCCTAATATGCCATTGTGATGAAAGTTTATCCATGGATCTTTTGGAAAGAACAAGTGTCGGTAGGTCAAAATGTTGGGATTTTGTCAATGAAAATGACCAAAATTTATGTTAATCTTTTTCAAGTGGATCCTGGGGTGGTGTAGCTTTTCTCAGACAAGGGGGGGCCATAAGAAATACTAATCAAAAACCTTTCATGATTTTTGCCATAATCGAGCAGCCCTACTGTGGGGAAACACTTTAAAGAAAGATATAACATTGCCATGAACACTATGAGAGATATTTTGCAGTAGAACTGATAGTTGAGCTCAGCTCAGCTCACCATGTAGATGTAGTGTTCACATGTTGTTTAACCTAGTAAAAACAAATTTTAAAAATAATGACACAGGAAAAACATAAATATATTTATTTTTTGACGCATGCCTAAAACTTCAGTACACCCGGCCATTACACAGTGAAAAAAAAACATAACTTATATTCTCTGTGAGCTGTCTGTTTGTTAGTAGAAAAAATTGGTCCTTGGTTAAAGAACAGAGCAAAAAATAAAAAAACAAGCAGTGTCATCAAACCAGCTGATTTTGTTTCACTGTCTTTTAGCTTATCAGGTTCTTTAAAGCACTTCCAGTCTGGAGAGTAACACCTTCCTCTCTCTGCTGTGTTGAAAAAATTAAGGGAAAAGGACAAGGCAGAAAGTATAGCAGCTCACCAAACTGCACATTATAAACGCTCCCACTAACTGATGAAGCCAATCAATGTTCTGTCAGTGCACAAGCAGACCGGGTTTTTGTAAACGTCTTTTTTATTTTTGTTTTTAACTCTGCAAAGCCCTTTGGATTGCTTTATGCATGGATGGTCCTTTATAAATAACCATGCCTTGCCTTTTGCTTTGTTGGCATAGCATCACACAAGGCAGGCCACAGTCAAAGAGATGGAGGGACTCTACTGTCTTTTAGCGATGTAAACACCGACCATTACTCCCATTAGCAGCACCATCCCGACTAGAAGCCACCTAGTGAGATTTTCCCGAGATCTCCTCAGTTCTGCAGCAGCATCACGTCCAAAGATTTCAGCAAAGCTTTCCTGGAAAATTTCACAGAGAAAGAAAGGGGAGGTAAATTGTACTGGCAGACAATGATTTCTTTCCATCCACAAGAGTGATGAAGTGGAATCTGATAATGTAGCTACTATTAATGGCACATTTGAACAATGCAAGTTTTTGCTCCCATTGATTCTTTTTCTTTGGTAGAAGTGTATCAACAAAAGTTAAATACATCAGTAAAACTTGCTGTTTGTCTCATGAGTGAATTGCAAATACTGGATGGATGTATGCTCATGAGTATACTCAATGATTTTATATGTCCAGGTGAGCATACGGGCTATGAGGATTAGATGCTCAAGAGTAAAGACTGGAGATTTTAAGGCTTTTCTTTGTAAGTTGTAAGACCCAGTCAGCAATAAATCTGTTGACAAGGTTGCATCACCATGAATAATCCATTTTTTGTGTTTTGCCTTAACTTACCCATCCTCCTTGACTATCGACCCATGGACTTATGCGCTCATCCAGGTACATGGTCATCCAATCTGCGATGCGAGAAACCAGCTCACCCATATCCTTCTGGATGCACTCCACACACAGAGCACCACCAAATACAAACAGACCTACTATACGCCCCCAGTTGACTCCATCCTTGAACACCTCATCCATCACACTCTTGAAGCTGTGGTAGGCAGTGTCAGGAGTGATGTCAAGCTGCGAAGAAAGGTCACTAAAGGCCTGAGTGAAGAGCAGTTCAAACTCATCTGCTGAGTCCTGCAGGGCTGCCTTCACAGCCTCTATGTCAGCACCTGACTGGCCACCACTGTTGCTCCTGTTGACCAGAAAGCCGTTACTGGCAGCAGAGTTGGCCGTGTCTGATTCAGTTCTTCCAGCAGCATCCTCTGGCCTCAGCACAGATGTTGGGAAGTTCCTCTGAGACAGTTTATAGCTTATAAAGAACTCCACCAGCTCTCTGTTACTGTGTGACATTATTTTCAGAATGTAAACCTCCAACACACAGCCAGCCTAATCAGACCCCATAGTTTCTGCTGCCATTCTCTTTACTCTGCCACATTAGAGCTTCTCCTCCGTTACCTAGGAGCAAATGAAGAAATGAAAAAGTAGCACTCATTCATGATGGCAAACACTTTGCAAACAATGTTACTGGGCTAGAGCATCTATTAGTTTCTTTTAAGTTCTGTATTACAGCTCTATGAGAACCTATCAGGTATGGGTTGCTCAAGCTTACGATAGAGTTTACACTGTACTAAAATCTAAGGTGTTGGAACAGCTGAGAGAGTTTCAATTTAGGCTTAGGTTATAACCAGGGCCGGCCTGTGGCAATCACATTACCCTGAATGTCCACTGGGAGTCAGAAAGTGGACGACAGCCATTAGGAATTAATGGTAACGGAGGAACGTTAGCATTTTACAGCTCTTTATGGACCTGCATTCTGCAATTATCATCAGAAAATTTCAACATACAGTGAACACAATCCCTACAGCTTACAAAAAACTATTTTTACAACTTTTTAACTAATTTACCTGGGGTGTGGGACTCAATATCACAAATTAGACAGTCCTGCAGACCATCTAGTGTCGTATAGTCAGATGAAGTGAGACAAGAGTCTGGAAGAGCCTTGTACTGAGCCAAGAGGCACTAACATGCTTTTAATTGAAACAGCATGGCACTATTAGCACTTTGCTATAAACACTGCAGCGGTGCATCTGGGACCTGTGTATGATTAAACGTCACAGCATCCATGTTACTGTGTGTCCATGTCAAATAAATGCTAAATAAAGATGAAATAAATAACTACTAACTGAGTAAACCATGTGGGGTTAGAGTGTGAGTAAATATTAACCATTCGCGAATGAGCCTGTGCTATAAAAACAGCTCTTCAATGTTAGCCCCAGTAGCTAGTTCTGTTTGAGTGCCAGTTTCCTTTCCTCCATCTTTTGTTGTTATTTAATCCACATTTATAATGGCAAACTGGTACCAAATGAAGAGCTGTTTGAGAGCCAAACATCAAGCTCTACTGAGCTGAGCGGAATGATCTGGATGTCTAAAAAGAGATGGATTTCCCATCACAGTGAGGAAGACTGGACCGACATCAGCTAAGGAAACACGAGTAAGATCAGAGTTTAATAAGCTAAAGCACTGCAAAACTAGACTGAATTAAACCGGACCACTGTGGGGAAACAGACCATACCTGAGTGTTGTGTGACGCCGTTGGCCTAAGCTTTAGACAGAGGCTTTTTAAATTCCTGCCTGCTGCTGTTTTACCATGAGTTACTTTGAACTTTTTTAAAAAACTTTTTGTGTTAAGTTAAAGAATTAAAAATGTTTATATTTTTGCATTTCAAACACTTGGCACAGTCGTCAGCAGCTCTGTGGATGCACAATATTATCTGCATCATATTAGTATTGATAGGTAGCTGAAAAAGTGTGTTATTGGCATTGGCAGATATGAAAATGTCTGCCCATATTTACAACCACTATTTTAGCTATAAAAATCTGTAAATATTGGCTGTACATCACAAAAAAATAAGTTTTGAGTTCTAGGCTGGACTAAGAGGCCTACATCAGCTGAAGTTTTTTTTTCCACATCATCATTTCAATGACTGAAATTTGTCAATTTGTTCATCCTTAAATCGTGTGTTTTAAAGACTGATGTTTTAGTCAAAATTAATCTAATTATTGGTATCGGTATCAATAAAAATAATTTATAAATACCAGCATGTCAGATGTTGGCAAAAATCCAGTATTGTTCCACATCACATCCCAAATCAGCTGTTGTATTTTACTTTACTATAGAGGTGTGACTGTACCTGAAAAACCTGATTGGAGATCTATTGTCATGTTGTTATTGCCAATATGAAAAGGTCATGCTGTACAACTCCTCAGTGTCTACTCAGAAACACATTTTACTTTTACTTGAGTAGATTTATAGAGTATATTTGCTCAGTGTATTTACTGTTAATGTTGACAAGAGTAACTGTACTTTTACTTGAGTACAGTAGTTGTGTACTTTCTCCACCCTGCTGTTTTCTAGCTGAGAGGCAGAAGAGCTACTGATTCACTCTTCCTAACAGCTTGTGCTCTCTCTATATTGGATTTGGAATGTCTGGCGAAAACAGGATTTCATTTTAGACTCATTTAGTCTCCTTGGTGAAAACTAAACATCCATTTTTTTTCTGAGTTTTATCATCATATATCTATTTTTAGCAAGTTTACATAATACAATTACCTCCAACTAGATTTAAAGTGTTCTGTAAAAATGTGGTTCTCATGATGATAGTCTCAAAAGTAGGGATAATTCTGAGGATGAGGAGAAGCTGATGATATTACTGGCTGTTATCTGCTTTGTTGACGATTTCACCACTCTATGTCAGTGTTGTTTTTTTTTACACAGGCTGTAGGTTTAGGACGAAGGCTTTAGGACTCACCTAAGCAAAATGCTTTGTCACATTTTGATGTATTTGTATTTTATAATGTATTTTCAGCCTGCCCAAAGACAAAAGACACGAGATGTGAGCAAGCTCTATTTTAAAAAATTGCGCCGTTTGTTCAAATAAAAAAACGTCATATCTGCGGTTGTGTTTTGTTAGTTTGGACGTTAAGATGAATCTTGCGTCTCCCCTTCAACAGTCCTCGTACTTTTCTTGACTTGAGCCCTTCATCAAAGCATCCACGTTCATAATTGCCTACCAGTGAGGGTAATGCAGGTTATTTGAAGATTAAAACGTATCAGAAATGCTCAGTCACTCCACTACACAGAATAAAATGTAAACAGTTTCACCATACTGCTGCTGGCAGGTTTCTGATACATTAAGGAGTGACTGGATGATATCAGATGTCAATAAAGGTAATAAAACTCTTAGAAAATATACATAAAAAGCAACCACTGGACACGAAAGGTGGGCCAACTATCATTGACAAAACATCAGCCCTGGGCATTCTGCTTTATGAAATTTAGTAATGTTGAGTCAGGATCATTTTATGAGTGTTAATATCCACCTTTCATTGCACACAGACCTGACCGCACGTCACGAAAAAATACTACCAGTTTAGCTTTGTATGCTAACTAGCTGTTTATAAACACTCCATAGGAAACACGTCAAAAATTACCACAAACTACATCCACTGTGCTATTATGGGGTTAAGTCTTATTAACAGTTATACTTACACCTGTTTTAAATGTTCTTTCTCCTTCGACACTGCGTTATGGAGTTACTGGAAGCAGTAGCTCTAAATACAGACACAATATGGACATTTTTGCAGCTGCAGACACTGTGGCCTCAACAGCGATGCACGCTGGCGGTTGGCCAATTCTGCTACTGTACAAGCCAGAAGTCCCGCCTTTACGCAGCGTTGGACCAATCAGCGTTTAAGAAGGACCGGAAATAAGGAGGGGCAGTGAAAGAAAATCAAACTGACCGAAAAGCTTGTACAGTTGTCGGTGGTAAATTTTCAAATTCTTCAGTAAACAAGGACGACATCCAGACCTGGATTTTTTTAAATATATTTTTACATATACAGCAGTCACTTAAATATAGGATGGGACCCACAAAAGCTAATAAATATATTTATTCAACTTAAATAACATAAAATCTGAGCTTCAGCTTGGAAACGGGTTTTCTGTTCATTCCCTCTTTTGTATTACTTTTATTATAAATTTAATCTTGGTACTTGGATTAGAATGCTATTTGGTCATTTTAAATTTTTAAAGTTTAAGCCTAAAACTTAGT
The DNA here is from genome assembly GCF_018320785.1 of Cheilinus undulatus. NCBI lineage: Eukaryota > Metazoa > Chordata > Actinopteri > Labriformes > Labridae > Cheilinus > Cheilinus undulatus. Next base: position 16,157,539 of record NC_054867.1, read on the forward strand.
TGAGTTTTAACCACTACAAAGTCTTGAAATGTATTTTAATTCCAGTCACCTTTATTCTCTCTGAACTTGTCATATCATCCAATTGTAAAACTAATTTGAATGTAAAACACTGTTACCACTGCTTTATCAATATTTGATTTAAAATACACCAGTGAAATAACTGGCATACCTTACATGCAGTGGATAGATATGGTGGATTCTTAATGTAGAAGAGTCCAGCACTAGTAATTGCCCAATTCTTAGATTAAACAAAATCTAAACTTACGTTTCAGTCTTTATCACCTAAGGTCTTTTTAAAGTCTTAGTCCAGTTTCCTCATAAAAAAAGTCCATAAAAAAATTTCATTATAGTCTTAATTGTTTAAATTAAAAATGCTACTGAAAATATGCATTAATATTGGCTTTAAGTGAGAACATGGTTACAAAAATATGAAAAACACATTAAGCAACTTGCTGCCTTTCCCTTTATCCTCAAAAATTTGTCCAAAACAAAATGTGAAAGTGTGCCTTTTCTTACTAAGTGGTAAATGGACTTGAACTTAGATAGCTCTTTTCTTGTCATCTGACTACTCAAAGTGATGTCACACCACAGGTCACACCAAGCAATTTACTTCACATTTACATATTGATTGCAAATTGATCATCAGCATTAGCTTATCCCAATTCAAATGCAACCATATGCATTTACGCCCCACCAACGAAGCAGTGGGAGTAGACTCCAGTCCAATGACAGACTGACATGCAACTGCAAGAGCTGGGGATCAAACCCATGACTGACTACCTACTGAAAACAGTCACCCTAATAAAAATCTGAATAAGGTCCTATCTACTTTGCAAAACGTGATGCATATCTCAGCGTCTGACTCTACAATATAAAAGTGATTACATACATTTTCTTAGAATATATATTCTTAACAATCCACTTTGCTGCTCTAAATAACTGACCTAAACCTTGTTTTGGCTGATTTCTTTACAACTGGCATTTAGCCAAAATACCACATACTGTATCAATGAATAAAAAACTAAAAATATATTTATTAAACAACATGTTTATTAAAACGTGTACATAAGCAATAATAACCATATCCTGCACTTTCCAAATGTGAAACAACATAATACAGTTCATTTTACAGTTGAGAAAACAAAAACATGAAACTTAGGAAGTTGGCGTTGTTTCTTAGTTTGATAGTTAGGGTGTGGATAAGACGGACTACTTTAAGAGCCTAACAAAGAACAATGGCAAAAAATATATATACGGGTATATACATCAATTACATTTCATATATTTATGCACTAAAGTGTAACTTTTTGCATCATTTCAACACTGAATATGAGCTCAAAATCCATAATTCAAGCTGTTTAGTGTCTGATGCTGGCGCACATATTTGAGAACAGTAATGTTTCCTGCCCAGTTTATATCCCTCCAGCTGAATTTCAAAACTAAACTGTTTCACAACCAAGGCACAATGCCAGGCACACACTAGCAGAGAGACATACAGGCATTTGATTCCCCATCTTGCAAAGAGATTTCCTTCTCTTCAGAAACGTCATCCATGTTCACTGTTGTCTCGTCTATCACAGATTTTGACTCGTCCATCATGGATTTCAACTCCTCAATCACAGATGTTGTCTCGTCAATCACAGATTTTGACTCGTCCATCACAGATGTTGACTCATCCATCACAGATGTTGACTCGTCCATCATAGATTTTGACTCGTCCATCAAAGATGTTGACTCGTCCATCAGAGATGTTGACTCGGCCATCAGAGATGTTGATTCGTCCATCAAAGATGTTGACTCATCCATCACAGATGTTGACTCGTCCATCACAGATGTTGACTCGTCCATCACAGATGTTGTCTCGTTCATCAGAGATTTTGACTTGTCCATCACAGATGTAGTCTCTTCCATCATGGACTTCAACTCTTCAATCACAGATGTTGTCTCATCCGCTGCAGATTTCATCTCATCCATCAAAGATTTTGACTCGTCTATCACACAGTTTGTCTCGCCCATCAAAGATTTGATTTCATCCGTCACTGATTTTGTCTCTTCCATCACTGATTTTGTCTCATCTGTCGGGTTTGCTGGCTCACTAGATTTCACATTCTCATGTTGGGTGGCGTCCACATTTTCATTTTCTCGTTTGTCTACCTCTTCTATGTCACTGTCCGAGTCTATCGAAATGGTCTCCGTGCATGTACTGAGTTTCAAGGTACAGTTAAGTGTGTCACTCTGCTTGTTATGGTCTGTGGTTTTAGTACCAGACTTTTGGGTTGCAGGTCTCTTAGTTGAAAGGCCATCAAACTTGCTGTCCTCAAAGGTCAAGTCATGCTTTACTTTCTTGACAGCATGCATGTCAAAGCCAAGCAGCACAGACACTTTCTTGTTCAAACACATCCTCTCACACATTCTCTGCTTCAATGAAAAATGACTGGCAATGTCTGACTTCCACAGCCACAGGCTTGCAGACAGCTTCTCCACTTCCTTAGCTGAAAGGTATGGCCGCCGATTGAAGTAGGCTGTCAGGAAATTTTTCCTGGCCTCGTACGTCTTGTGTTCATAGCTTCTAGGATCCAAAGCAAGGTCATCAGGTTGATTTGTGGTGGAACTCTTTGACTCCTTGCTTAGTTTTATTTTCTTGGGATTGGGCCCGGTCTGTGCTGGTGGCTGCCTCTTGATGAAGCCAGCCCCTGATGAGTTGAGAGTCAGGGAAGACTTGAAGCCTTGAGCTGCCTGGGTCCTACCGACAGCCCTGCACTGCACAAGATGCAATGTGATCGTAGAGGCAACCATGTTACTGGTGTACACTCCCAAGCAATGAATGCACTTGTATGTCATCTTTTTCTCTACAGGATGCATTGTTTGAAGCACTTGGTGTCGCTCCCTCAGATGCATTGCCAACGCTTCGGAGATAGGTCCTTTAAGGATGGTAAAACACAGCGGACACAAAGTCTTCCCAACCTCACTTTTGTGAGGCATAGATGGGTAACTTGCAGCAAGTGGTTCATTCCTCTGAATTATTTTTGGTGGGCCAACTTTGACCAACTGAGGAACACTGCTCTGAGCTGATGCAAGCTGATCTTGACCGTTGGTGGTCTCTTTCATGTTGAAAGTTAGAACCAACAGCTGTACATTACTTGACTTATCTTGTTTAATGGTAAGATCAAAAGTTAGAGGTGATGAACCTGGGGGTCCAACATATTCCTCAGGATGAATCTGGGCCACATGCTCCATGATTTTCTCGACATTGTGGAAAGCAGCATGACACTGCGGGCAGGTGAGCCCATGGATCAGCATGTGGTTGAGCAGTGTGTCACTGGGCAGATAGCGGTTGCAGAGCAAGCATTTGCTGGTGAAATTGTGGATTTTCATAATGTACTTGGCCAGTGCCCAAACTTTCTTTGCCTTGTGTGCATTCTCAAAATGAGCACTGTAGAGATTTTCAGGGAAAAGCTCATTGCAAACTGTGCAGATCTTCCACTTCTGTGTCTGAGCTGTGTTCACACCAGCAGGATTATTTTCAGGCACAACGCTGTTGTGTGTGGCACGTGCCTTACTGGGTGCAATCGGAGGTGGTTTTTTAACAACTGGGGCCACAGGCTTTAAGTAGCCAATCACTGGTTGTGCTATTGGGGCCTGTGCTACTGTACCTCTGCTTATGATTAGAGGAGTCTTCTGTGAAGCAACTGGAAAGGCCTGATTCCTAGAGACAAGGACATTAGCATGTCCGATCATGGTGGTAACTTGTGCACCTATGCGTTCATGATACTCTATCACATGCTGTACCAAAGCTTCATAGCTACGAGTGGTGAACTGGCAGCCTTTACAGAGGATGTTGTTGCCATTGACAGAATTAGCACCATTTCTAACAGAAGATTCAGAGACCATACATAGATATGGTGACACAATGTGCTGAAAATGTTCCCTGTAGATGTGCCTTCTCACTACATTATAGAGTGTGTCCCGGAACGAGCATTTTTTGCAATAGTACATTGGTTTCTCCACGCCATCTCCTTGTCTGGCTCTGTCAAGATATGCTTTGTCCATCTTTCCCGGTAAAATGCCCTGTGCTGTCCCATAGTTCTGGCGTGATGAACTGGTTATGTGGAATATTTTTACGTGTGTCTCCAAAGTTTTCTTGCTTGCAGTGAATGTACAGTATGGGCAATTGAGCAGGATTTTACCGTCAAAGATTTTCCTGTGTACATTGCGGAAATGATTCTTGTAGCCTGAGTAGTATTTGGAAGAAAACGAGCACTCAGTGCAGCAAAATGGCTTGGATCTGTATTCCTAAAAGACAGTGGATAACAGCAATTAGAGAAAGAATAATACCAAAATTATGTAAATGATTTTGGTGTATTAGTAGTATTTACCTGTGTTTTGGAGTATGATGGATCCCATGCACAGATATCAAGGCAAAGGCTGCTTTTTACAAATTGCTCATTTGGGCAAAACTCCTTGAAATCCTTTAGAAATGATTGAGAAGAATGGTAGAAAAAAAGGGCATTAGTAAACATAGTATCAAGAGAACAAAACCATATAAAATACTTTGCATTCAAAAGTAACACTGGCTTTGACAAAATTCTGCTGAGTTAGCACACAACCAAGTTGTCTCTTCCTGCACATTGAAGATTAAAGTCTCTGGGAAATGAAATCCAAACTTTGTCTGAACAGACTAGATATGTTGGAAAACGGTTGCTGTTAACACTGAGATCTGTGTGTGACTGAATTTTTTATTTAGACCATTAGAAAGTTGTTCACTTCTTTGGGTTTATTTGAGCAGTGCACATATAGGAGCCCCTGACATCACTGATCTTGATGAGGAATACCCCACCCCTCACGCACTACAATGATATGAAATCCCAAGCAGTTCATCTCAGTATAGTCAGCTTTTAGCTAATGTTAGTGCCTTCATTGAAAGTTAACAGCCAGTTACATGCTGCAGTTTTTGTTCATTGTGAGGTATATTTCCCAAATCTATCAGCCACAGTGGCCTATGGGTCATTAAATGCATCATAACAGAGATTTGTACCAGAAAACAGTCTGCTTAATCCCCAACTTCTGTCTCTCTGCTCTGTCACAGAGCAAGGCAGGTGCTCTAATTAATAGACAAATTAGAAACAATTCAAGTTGAGAACTGGTTCCAATCAGTTCAATCCATTGACATTTACATTTAATCTTAACAATGCCCTTATTGGTGCCTTACTTCCAGGTGGCTTGAAAACACCCTAACACAAGAGGCGGTCGGCGAACAAGAACAGAGAAGTAAACATGGCGGAAAGCCAATAAAAACAAATGTGGCTTCTTTTAAAAAAAAAAAAAAAAAAATTAAACAGCATCTGCTGAACAAGACTTATTTGCATAAGAACTCTTAATTTTATGCATGAGTTCAATTTGTTTTTAAGGTTTTATCTTTTAAAGAAAATGAGCAGTAGTACTGTATTCTAACTGAAGTGCAGAGATTGAAGATCAAGAGAGCAGTTTGTTTTAACTGTGGCATTTCTAACAAAAAGATTTTTTTTTGTATATTTTAGCATGCTCTCCTCCCAAATACTCGAAATGTATCATTTTTAGTTTTCAAATCTGCTTATTATGGCCAGTAATTGAAGTGTCCTTTTCAAAAACTCTAACTGAAGGTGGGATCCATCTTGGTGGCATGGGTATCAATAAAATCTTATCAATTCCCATCCCTAATACCGATATTTAAATGTCATTCACACCTAAAACTTCAGTCCTGAAAACACACAATTAAAAGTGTGAGGATGAATAAATGGACACGTCAGTCCTTAAAACACACTGTTAAGTGTAAGGAATGATGATGAACGAAAAAAAAAAAGATTTCAGCTGATATAGGCCTGTTGGTTCAGCCTGAAACTCCACTAACTTAGTTGTTTGTATTGCCAGTATTTAAAGCCGATATAAGTAGGTTTTATACCTAAAGTATCAGTTGTAAATACTGGCAGAAATTTTCATGTCTGTCGATACTGATTATTCACTTTTTAAGTTAAAATCTGCCAGTACCAATTATCATACAGATAATATCATGCATCCCTTTTTGAAACTGCAATGCAAACCACTCAAAAGCTACAGCAGTAATGTTTATATATTTTTATCTCACCTCTGCTGCCTCTTTACAATACTCCAGTCCAATGTCTTCAAGTGCTTTCTTCACCTGTTTCCTTGCTTTTCTGATTCTTGCAAGGTTATTCACTGGAAGCTGATACATTTCTCCTGTCAAAAGACATGTATGATTAAAAGGGCCACATTTTAAAACCAGTCAAAGAAAGCAAGTGATTGTATAAAGCTAATGTTTTAGATCTGAACACCATGGCCCAATAAGTCGTCAGCAACACCATAATAGTACTATTGCAATACAAACATGAAAAGCATCCTTTTAAAGGCCATGAACATCTCTCAACATGCTGATTTAACATGAAAGAGCAGTTGTTTCCAGTACTTGTATGGCCCAGTAATGTTTCTGATACCACGGACATGCTGCAACCAGGCTTTCATCACCAATTTAACGCTGGTTTAGCCCAAACGAAACAGATAGTAGGTTACTGAGCTCTCTATCCCACTACATCCTCTGGCCCCAGGAATGGGCGTTTATGGCACACGTTATGCTGCTGTAGACTTGTGATGATCATTAGCCAACATTAGCTTTGTTACCCGCGCTTGTCTGCTTGGTCACCTAGCATACTTACAGCTAGCATTATATAGCCGATTGGCGCTTTATATTTCTCCATGTTCACGATAATTATCAGTCGATTGGTTCTACTCACCTTATGATAGCTGTGGCGGATTTGTACTGGTTTCCTCACTTAAGTGATGTCTAACAGAGGAGTTAAGTGGCCGGTCGCAGCGTGCGTGTTCACTGTGGTTTTTTTCCTTCCCTCAAAGCCGGTGGGTGCTGATGCTCAGCTCCACAGCTAGCTCACTAAGCTAGCTAGTTAGCTGTCATGTCTGCTTGCTGCTGCCGCCGCAAACCAACGTGAGAGTAAAAAAAGGGCGGGACAAAGTAGTGCATACGTTATAAGACCAATAACATCCAACTATGAAGACAGCCAGGACCACCAGTATCCACTGAGCACTTCTCGTACTTGCACCGGTGGACTGGTCAGGCTTTCTCTTGAGCTAACGCTATCTTTCCCAAGTGAGCCAACTCTCAATTCAAAATGGCGACGTCAATACAACGGAAGTCGAAGCAGGGAGGTTGGTATGGACCAGAAGTTAGTATTCTTTCAGGTAGTACTTCATACAGTCATCTTTCCACAGATGAAAAGCTTACTATTCTCCAAGAAACTAGGCTCACGAAAACATCCCAGGCAGAACTTATGTGATGGAGACACATGTTTTTATTTACAGCACATTTTTAGCCATCAATACTGACTCCAATATTTCTCCAAAAAAGAAGAAAAAAAAAGGAAGTAAAGCAAATATAAATATGTCTAATTCAAGACACATGACAGTTTTTTTCCTCTCATTCCAGTGGCTCCATCACCTCCAGTACCACAGTGCGAGTCCCTGTCATCACCAATCTTGTGACCGTCCTGTAGTCCAGGTAGAGAACACACTGTCCATTCACCTGGCACACAAACTGGCGAACCTGTATAAAATAAAAAATCAGGTGCTTTGTTCTTGGTTTGATTCAAAGTGCTGTTTACAGAGTATTTTGAGGTTAAATTAGCCTTTTATCTGTATCACATGATTAGCCGACATCATATCAAACCTTAACACCAGCAGCTGCTGCAGGGCTTCCAGGATCAACAGCTTGCACATAGCAAGGGGCCATACCTCTGATAACAAAGCCCCATCCCAATGCATCTCCTATCACCTGTAAAGAAAGGAAGTTGAAATAAAGGGAAAAATCTGCAGAAATTAAAGCCAAGTTATGCCAGGTAAGAACAGTAATGTCTCAAAGAAAGTGTTAAGCCTTGTTTTCCTAAGTATGATGAGGTCTAAGTAAGCCACATACAGAAGTGGAAAGCAACTAACTACATTTACTAAAATTACTGGGTTTTTTTTGGGGGGGGGGGGGCTACTTCTACTTTTTTTGAGTACATTTTGAAATCAGTCCTTTACTTTTACTTAAATAAGATCAAACCAGAGTAACTGTGTTCAGGGGGCAAAGATGGGAAGGGTCAGCTGTGTTTTTTTATGAGCATCTGGCACGCTTTCACAGAGCTGATCCAGCTCAATGCATCCTGGATGCAAAGGTTCAAGTAGGATGGTCCAGACACCAGGGCAATGTGAGGGGGTCACCTGGGAGGATACCTGGAGAGATGGGGCATGGGCCTGGCACAGGCCTGGAGGATGGCCAGAGTAGCACAGGACCAAGGCTGATGCAGCAAACCAGCATATTGCTCCCATATGATCTGACCTGACTGTACTTTCACTTGAGTACTCAATACTTAATTGGAGGCTAATCTGCATCAACAATGGTAAATGTTAAGGACTACATTTATTTTGAAGGTGCAGTAATATAAGAGTTTTATCACTTAAATGTATAAGGTTGTTTTATTTTTCTTAACTTAGAATGAGCCTTTTATTAATACATTGGGAGGGTACCCTCCACGGACTCTGCCATCTTGGATTTTTGCATCTTGTGTGTTTCTACTGTACCTAATAACAGATATGCATTGCTTAAAATTCCACGGTTAAAACCAGAAGTGAGCATCACAATCTATTGTCTGATGTCGCTATATTCCCAGTCTTACACACTGCACCTTTAAGTCTTAAATAAGTCATAATTTAGTTTTTAAAAAAATTCACCGTCAAAACTTTCTTGATGAAGGGTGTACCATGTGCCAGTAACTCATCACATGTAACATGTCTTCGAAGTACTGCAAAATTAAACAAAGATTTCATCATTCACCTTATTATTTTGGACAATGAAACAAAAGCAAGCCTCAATGTAAAAATGTCAACATTTTTAAGCATGAATATAAATTATAGACTTGCCTGATTTAGGATTGCATCTCACCACCGATGTTGAGGACAGCAGTTGAAATCCATCAGTGTGAAGCTGAATAGAGTTCAAGCTTCCTCGTCGTCCACTGGTAAGCTGTTTTGAGTCCCCAGTTGATCCCACTGTAATGGGAAAATAATACACAAGCAATTGCAATAAAGTGCTTTGATTTTTAAAAGTGCATTGTAACTGTTTTACCTGACTGAAAAGCATTGTTGCATTCCTGAGGTTGGCTTTTGCGCAGAACAAATGGACTTTCAAGATGGCTGTCCTCTGGTGTTGACACCACAATAGTTTCATCAGTGTCTTGTTCACTTTCATTTAGCAGCTCAGAAAGGCGGCGACGACGGCGAAAATTTATGCAGAAGTGATAGAGCAATCCACTGTCAAAGAAATCATGCTTCTTTTTCACTGATGGTGAGAGAGGGAGAAAAAGAGGGCATAACACAAAAGTCAAGCATGTTTCAGACATAATGCCATTTTTCACAGAGTGACTTTAAGCATATTTGCTCTAAATTGCTTAAGTCCCAGCTGGCCTCCCACTACCAGACAGCCAGCTCATCCCTGGTGTCATGCATCAAAGGGCAAGTGAGGACTCCCCTCACCGTGCTGAATGATGCCATGCTCCTGCAATGCCCGACACAGCTCTATTCCCCGACGCCGACTTTCTGCCTCTCCATTCTGAAGGAGCCAGTCAATTAACTGGCAGCCAGGAAAGGAGCGCTGATATGCAACACCATGCTCCTCTCGTAGCTGCAGAATGGAGTTCTTGTCCCCAATGAGGCTGAAAGCGCACACGTGAAACACAAATCAGGTTTCTTTAGATTCACATAAACTTTAATGTGCCCAGCAACAGACAAATTGACCAATATACAATCTATCTGACAGGGCACTGCAGTGTGTGAAATTTACACCCCACCTCATTATCAGCCTGGTGTGTTTACTGTGGCTACTGCTAATAACACACCATTTTTAGCTGTTCCCACTGGAACATGAGAAACATAGCCAAAAAACAAACAGCAGCCCTTACTGTTCATACAGTCTTTGTCCCCTCATGAAGATTTTCACCTCTGTATTAAAGGGAAATGTGCCATCATCCTTACGGAAACGATACAGCAGTTTAGCATCCTTGAAGAGAGGCCTTTTATCACACACTAAAACAGGCAATATAGAGTTTCAATTAAGTGCCAAATCAGCGAGTCTTTAAATAAAGCTACAGGTCATTTAATTTGAAGTAAAACTCTTCCAATATCACCCTTAGTTAAACTTGTGCTATTGCACCCTTCTCACCATGGTGAACAATGTCATGATCCATGAGGTGCTGCATGAGGCACACAGCAGTTTCTCTTTCAGGAGCCTCCTTGTGGCTCACCAGCCAGTCTATAAGCTCCTGTGCTACAAAGCAGTTAGGATATGTGCGCAGATGGTAGCGTCGATCCTTGATCAGTTTTCCATCGTGAAGCCTCAACCTTAAAATTAAACTCAAATCAGCCGCAATGCTTGGTAATTTTTTATCTTAACTATCGATAAAACAAGCCTCATCTCCTTATCTCTCTGCGTACCTTAGTTGTTCCCCAGCAATCATGACTTCAGCCTTGTGTTGCCTTGCCATGGCTTTTCTCCTGATGCTACTAGTTCGCTCCATGTTTGTTATCTGCTGGCCAGAAAGTAAGTGAGGAGCACTCTTAGTTATGGCTCTTTGTGTTTACAAAATAGCCCCTGAATTACACAGAACCCCATTGCCATGGGGGAAAGATGTTGTGTATACAGAATGACAGAGACACTAAGACATGGTGCTGTATATTTCTGTCAGGAAATCATGGACAGAAAGTGTTCAGAAAACTATCCAGCATTAAACTTCACAGTTTTCCCAAGTACTGAACCTAAGCATTCTTGTTGGCTGCTCAAACAGCACATGTTAAACTTGTCTACCTTTGTCACATTTTAGACTACAAATAACAACCCTCTGTTTATTTCCTCATTGTTCTAATAAGTCCACTTTGGATGGTATTAAAGGGGCCTGTTTTAAACAGTCTGGCTGTCATACATTTCTGACGGCCACTGTCACAGACCATTCATCTAAAACGCCATATGTCTTAGAACAGAAGTGCCATAATTTGCTTTTTTTCCCAGTTAAAACATTCTAATTAATCTTTATCAATAAACAAAGTCTTGCAGTTACATTCTTTAAATAATCACATAGAAAACATGAAAGACAAAGCAAATTTCATATATGAAAAAGGGAAAAGGTAAGAGGTCTAATCTGGGATTAAATTATGTATTGACCCGTTTTAGAAGGAGTTACACAAATGGTGGCTCACTTGAGCTATGCTAGCTTTAGGGTTAGTGTTAGCTATGTAATTGACATTACTACATCAGACAACATAGCGAAGATAGATTTAGCAAACATAGCAAAAGCTAACATAGCTAACGGAGCTACTGTATCTACGTATCTTACAAAGCTGCTTTATGAGTTTAGCTTTAGCTAGATTAGCTACATTAACTACCTATCTGTATCAATAGCTAAATTAGCTTTAGCAATGAGAGCTTTAGCAAAAGTACAACTAGCTTAGCTACATAGATACTGTAGAACTTAACCGCTTAATGAGTGTAGCATATGTTTGATTTAGCTATGTAGCTATTTTAGCTACATAGCTCCATTACCTACTTAGCTTTTGCAGTTAACAGAGCTACGTTTGCTATGTTAGAATGTTTTTATGGAGGATAAGCTTTTTTATCTATAAGCAACATGTGCTTTAGCAAACATAGTAAGCACACTGTTGACTTCGCTTTATTAAATGTTTTATACTAGTTTTTTCAGTTCAGGTTTTTAACTTTTAACTTTTGGTATTCTAACCTTTTCTTCAACCCCTACCCTAAGCCTACATGGAAGTTTGCTGGATATGTAGCTAAGTTAGCTTTAGCGAGGTGAGATTTAGCAATGTGAGCTTTGGCAAATATAGCTAAGCTAACTTGGACACGTAGCTTCCGTAGTGGCTTTGTGAGCTTAGCTTTAGCTACATCACTACGTTAGCTACACAGCTTCTCGGCTAACTGAGCTATATAAGGTAAACCTGCTGCATTAGAATGTTTTCATGTAGGATGAGTTTATTTCCTGTCAGCACACTGTTTACTTGGCTTTATTAAATTTTTAATATGAGGTCTTTCAGCTCAAATTTTTAACTTTTAACTTTTGGTATCCTAACCGTATCCTCAACCCTTATCCTAACCCCGCAAGGAAGTTTGCTGGATACGTAGCTAAGTTAGCTTTAGAGATGTTAGCTTTAGCAAGTTGAGTTTTAGCAAGGTGAGCTTTGGCAAATAACGCTAAGCTAATTTGGACATGTAGTTTACGTAATGGCTTTGTAAGCTTGGCTTTAGCTGCCTCACTGTGTTAGCTTCTTAGCTCACTTGGCTAACTTAGCTATAAGCTAAACCTGCTTCATTAGAATGTTTCCATGGAGGATGAGTTTATTTCTTGTCGGCACACTGTTTACTTGGCTTTAATCAATGTTTTATATTAGGTTTTTCAGGTCAGTTTTTTAAATTGTAATTTTTGGTATCCAAACCATTGCCTTTACCCTTACCCTAACCCCACATGGAAGTTTTATCCGATTTTAATTCGAAAGTTTTAGCGTGTATTTCTGTCCTGAGATATAGGGTGTCTGAAATGAACAGTCTTTGAGAGCGTCTGTCATAGATGTACAGTCTGCTGTCAGACCCCTCTTGCCTGTTTTATAACTTCCTTTGAAAGCGTTGTTCATTTGGGAGTCAAATTTTGCTTTGAAGATTATATTTCATAAGTGTTTTGCAAAAAGAATATATTTAAATTTACTACACAAAATGTAAAAAGCTGATTGTTATTTGTATTTCCTGTAGATGTTACAGAGGTAGACACACTGTATCAACTGGTCAGATTTTAAAGGTTATTATGGGATGCCTCACAACATTAACCCTGAAAAACATGCTGACTGTGCTTGTTATTTTGTACATTTTTATTTCCTTAGTCTTTAGTTCTTGTCAGAATGAGCCTTGAGATGAGAAAGCCCCCAGCCTCTTTGGCAGCACAAAGATTCAGCCAACTTTAGTGCAGGTGGTTGATGTAGAGCCCAACAATGTGAATGAATGTCAAATCAATCATCAGGATAAGATCATTCTTTGTTCCAAAGAGGTTTTGATGTAATGATGACTTTATTGATTATACTGGCTATTAGCAATTTTCTAGCATGTTCTGAAGGTGTGACTGTTTGACTGCATTTATTTATGCAGCAGAATGCTCCTTACCTGAACTTTGGCTGGTGGCATCATGTCTTTAGCTTAAGTTATATCACATAATTGCGTCCAGTCCCACCCTGGCATCAGTCCTAACATGTGTCCCGGAGCCGTCTTTGCTCAGTCACACTGTCTCCTCTTTTCCTTTATTCCCAGAAACTTGAACTGACTGAAACAATGCGTTGCTGCTCTTGAACAGTATTTTCTATTGGTTTTGGCTGGAGTCCTCTATCTTGTCAGCGAAGCTTTTCGCTATCTTTGCAGTGAAAACTGCCTGAGAGGGTAACCTCAGGGCAGGAACATCGCTTAACCCTCTGACATCCTGTGCAGTTGTGTCACCTCTGGACACCAGGGGTGACAGCCTTGAAACAGGCAGCAGACCCTTTATTATCCTGTCAGAGCTGTTATTGAGACGTTGACCAGGGACTTTTGAGCCTTTGGGTGCTTCTTGAGCTGCTTATGGGCAGCCTGATGTAAAAGTTGTTGGGTTCTTTCACAAAAGTTTTGAGCCCTGTACGCATATGTTTGATTTATAAAGGAGCTGGTGAGAGGTACACCCAGAATTCAAGTGTAACTTTTGTACAGGGATAGTAAAGAGAACTGAAAGTACCTCTAAAAAATGTTATTGAAAGACAACAAAGATTACAGAAGAAGTCAGAAGACTCTGTTGTAAGATGAAAAATGAAAAAATGCCTCCATTCCACTTATTCTCATAACATTAGTCTTAGCAGAATGCAGGATCGCCAACCTGTAGACCCTGATCCTCTGGTCAATCTTAGAGGCATTTCAAATAGATCTTAAACATTAGATGTGTATCAGGTCTAACTCTTGACTGATTTTCATTTAGTTTCAGTGTGAGCAAAATAGGAAGACGGTTGCAATATCCAGTTAATTTGTTTCAAAAATGTTTGAAATTGTCACAAGTTTTGTTTCAGATTTGACTACATGAGTTGTTAAATACAAATTTTACTTTCATCATTTTCATAAAAGTTAATGCTTCTTTAGAAATGTATTTTTGTATCAATGTTTAGATTAAAACCTTTATCACAAACCCCAATTCCAAAAAAGTTGGGGCATTGTGTGAAATATGAGGAAAACAAAATGCAGTGATTTGCATGCCCTTTTAATCTTATATTCAACTGAATACAGCACAAAGACAGGATATTTGATTCTCAAACCAATGTCTGCAACACATTCCCAAAAACACTGGGACAGGAGCATGTTTACTGCGTAACACCTTTTCCTCTGGGAACTCCTGGTTCCCTTCATAATGCGTCATACATTTAAATTATTAGCAGCTCTTCACTGCATGCAGGTTAGTCTAGTACCTGCTCTCTTTTACTGTGAAGCCATTCTGTTGTAACTCATGCAGAATGGGGCTTGGGACCGTCGAAACAAGAAGAAACATCCCTGAAAAAGACAACACCTGGACAGAAGTGTATGAACCTCTCAGTATTGATGGTGCCTTACAGATGGGAAGGTTGCTGTCTGTCTGTCTGTCTGTCTGTCTGTCCATCCACTGTCTTTCTATCCATCTATCTATCTATGCTGTTGTATAGCCATTTTAAAAATGTAAACCCCTTTACTTAAAACAGAATTACCTTTTTATTGGTGATGTTAAGAGGCATTTCACAGACTTCAAAGCTTAGCCATGATGTGCACAAACATCAGGATGCCATTATAAAGTATAAAGTAGAAGACACTGAGACAAATTTAATGGAAAATAATTACATAATTATAAAAGAAAAGAGTAAAAAAATAGGTATAAAGTGGTGAAAAGGGTTACAACCGACTATATGATTTTCATTAGGGGCGTGGCCTAATGGATCAATGGCACCCCTACAAAATTTCAAAACATCAGCCCCCAAAGGAGGTTGAACCTAGGATTCTGAAAATCAATGCACATATGTATCATGACTAGACCTACAAAAACTCCTCTTGGGGCCTCCTCTAAAATGCACAGGAAATGAGGTCATAGCCTTTTTTGGGCTAATTTTGGCCATTTGCAGCAAATTTACAGTCCTTGCATCTGATGGAACTTGTCCGAGGGGATTTATCTGCTTTACTCCAGCATGGTTTTTCCTCAAACTACACAAGCTGAAGGTATCAGCTTACCAAATGCAGGGCTGTTCCCCATTGGGTGGGGCCGTAATAAGGGCCCAAAATAATTATTCTTTTTGGAAAATTATTCACTGAAAACTGATGTAACTTTGGGGGAGATCACTCTATCCTCTTCAACATGTTATGGCAACACAACAGTATCACACTGAACAAGCCCACATGAAAACAGCTCATCGTGGAGCCCTCTTGTGCTAACAGGAAGTGATGCAAATGGGTCATTTCTGTATTATTCTTACTGTGTTGAACCTATCATGCTCTGATTTTTACCTGAACTCTTCAGTATCTCTCCCCACATTGACATCTTTCATTAACAGATGCCCCAGTGACCATGGCAGGCATTTTGATCCTTCGCCATAAGACAGGAAGTGGGTGTAACTCTCATATGAAACACTCCATTGCCTTCAAATTTCACATATGTGATTAGGGCCTGCCTCTCTACAAATTTCAATGTTAATTTCATGGCTTTGCCATAGTACCCCTACTGTAACAGGCCAGAAGCACCTTGGACATAAAATGTCTACTCCTTTCTCAATTTTACATGATAAATGATCCTTCCCTCATCACTTACACATATCAGCATACACCTTTGTCGATTTGCCACCTACTGTTGAGGGGCAGGACTACCTCATAAACAAAGTGCACTGTGCTTATGTTTTTTAAAGGGACCACACTCAACGGAGGATTTAAGTGGTCTCTCTGCTGTGCTGCAGCTTACTGCACAGGTTTGCTAGCATCCAACTATTACCAAACACTGGCCCAAACACCCCGACCTGCACTGGGGTGCAAGGGCCCTTCAGTGCTGCTCGCAGCCCTAGTTCTCATTGAATTTGGTTGAGCAGACCTAGCTTCCTCTGGGGATCTTATGTTGGAAAATGTTGGTAACCACAGACATGAAGCATGCAAAGAACACCAAATCAGTTTATTCTCATTCAGAACATGAAGTTCTGTGTTCAGGCCAGAGGGAGACAATAACTCATTCCTTCTTGCACTCAAGCAAGCCTGGGACTGTTTAAGGCTTCAGAAATGAGGCAGAGCAGCCACAAGATGTCGCTGTTCTCTAATGCACTTTCAAAGGAACACTGAAACAACTGTGTGTCAAATTAACAGACTTACAGCTTTGTTTTGACTCATAGATGACTCTGGATATTAAATTTGTTTTAAAGAGTTGAATAAAAAATATCCTGAGTTCAGTTATGTGAGAAAGTTTTAAAAACAAACACAAATTCATCTCATATTGATGTTTTTATTTATTTTTCTGTTAAAAGTAGGCCTTGATAAATGTTTTATTGGTATTAGACACACTGAAATAAATCCAAACCTTTCTGTGTGATAAATCAGTTTAGCTGTTAATCTGTGGTGAGGTAATATGATCATTTAAAAGACTATTGCTGAAGGTTTTAGTGGGTCTGCTGTGAAGACATTTATGGGTTTTGGTCAAATGATCATCACGAACAGCTCGTGAGCACACAACAGACTGTGCAGATTTTATGCAAATGTGTGTGTCCTGCGTGTTTTCATTGGAAGGGGGTGTGGAGGTGTAGTCTGAGAGGCGTGACATCACACCAGTGCAGCTTTATGAAGAAAGTGCGCTCCTCCTGAACAGACAGAGAGGTGCGTTTAGTCCTCTTGGCTCTGCCGGACTTTCAGAGTGCGGCTGCTGAAGCCCAACAGTCAGCGCGGTGCAGAACAACCAGCCCACATAGACTTTGATCAAGTGGGAGCTTTTTACGCACGCGTGTTTTTTCTCAGTGCTGAAGTCAAAGTTTGGATTTTTTTTTTCCCATCTGAACTCAGCACATCTTCACTGACTGTATGAAGTAGCTTTGGACATTTGGACCCCGTGCAGTAACACAGCTTGTCACCTGAAATGACCGCTGAGGCGCATTCGCATCTGGGACTGCAGAAAACCAACATGGATTTTGTGAGCGACTTTGACTTGATGAAGTTCGGCGTCAAAAAGGAGACGATGCACGGGATAGAGCGCTCCTTCGTTGGACCATGCAGCCAGCTCCAGCGACCAGACTCTGTCTCCTCCACTCCTGCCAGCACACCTTGCAACTCAGTGCCCTCTTCACCAAACCTCAATCCAAACGAGCAGAGACATAACCCCGGGAACGACCACTTCTGGGTACCAAACAACGGGGGTTACCCGCAGCAAATGTACCACCAAGCTTTTGGTATAACCCCCGAGGACGCAATGGAGGCCTTAATCGGCGCTACCGCGCAGCAGGGACACCCAACTGCGCCCCACGGCCACCATGCGCCTCCTTTCCAAGCTGAATACGACGGCTACGGACATCTGGGTGAGCCCGTCCAGCACTACCCAGGACTCTCAGGCCACCCTGATGTGCAAGGCATCCCCGGCAGTCACTGCCAAGAGCCCTTCCTCAAAGATGACCTGGGGAGCGCATCCCCCCAGTCGCCGGAGGCCCAGCAGGTGATCGGTGCGCACCACCACCTGCAGCAGCAGCAGCACAGCCGCCACGACCGGCGATCCAACGCCGAGAGCCACTTCTCAGACGACCAGCTGGTGTCCATGTCCGTCAGGGAGCTCAACCGGCTCCTCAGAGGCCTGAGCAAGGACGAGGTGATGCGTCTGAAGCAGAAGCGACGGACCCTGAAAAACAGAGGTTACGCTCAGTCCTGTCGCTACAAGCGCGTGCAGCAGAAACACATCTTGGAGCACGAAAAGACCAGCCTGGTGTCACAGGTCGAGCAGCTGAAACACGAACTCAGCAGACTAATGCGGGAGAGAGATGCATACAAACTCAAATGTGAGAAACTGTCCGGTGCAAACAGTTACCATGAAACTGGCTCCACCAGTGACAACCCTTCCTCTCCTGAATATTTGATGTGAGTTTTTAATTTCCTGCAGGACTGATCTTTTTTCAGAGAGAGATATTAAGTTGACAGCTCTGTAACTGAAGGATGCACCAAGTCTAATGAATGATGGACAAAAGGATATCACTCCAGTAATTGTAATAGATAGAACTAAGCAAAAAAGTTATGAATGGAAAATGAAGATGAAGCATGCATGCAGGACATGTATGAGATGTTTTTATTATATCCAGGTATATCTGTATTTTGTTTGACAGGAGATACTTGAAATCAGAGAATACTCCCTTTTTTTATTGATGTACACTTTTAATCCTCCTGCTTCAGTTACTGCTCCTTTTATTTTGGTGATTTTTGCTTCACTTAGTTTTTGTAGCTTCTGTTCATGCTTCTTTACATTTAAAACACACTGAAAAGAATGATGCTATAATTATACTTCTTATTTTTATGAAGCTAATTCTGCTGGACGGATGTGTTCCTCATTTATTTTTGTTTTTAAGATAATATATAATTATGCAAATTGTTTTTTTCCACTTTGTTTTTCATTTACTATTGATCAATAAACCCATTGTGACTTTTTTAAAATGGTGTCTTATCAGCTGTTGGAATTACTATCTGATGGGAAAATTTATAGTAATACAGTTAAACATTTACCAAACATTATGACATAATTGTCATGCTTTCACCCCGGTATTGTACTCGTGACAGTGTCTCTATTATTTAAATAAACCTAAATGGTGATAGTGAGAGAAAGAGATGCTTTTATAATCATAAGGCAAAGATAGAAAGATAAAGACAGCTTTATATAAATGAAATTTCCCAGTAAATACATGTAAAGTCCATTAACTCACTCCACTCTAAATATCTGCTCCAAAATTAAACCTACACTGACACAAAAAATAAAAATACACATAAGACTTAAGAGAGTCAATTTCAAGAAGTCATATGACTTCATTATCATGAGTATTTTGTCAGACAGCCAAAGGAAAGAGCGCAGAGTCTATTTGTTGGTCTAGTGGTGACTGAGAGGACGAGTGGCTTTCTCTCCTTCCCTGACCTTTGCCCTTCATGGAGTGCTGCTTCCTGTGGGACCCCTGCATGTGAAAGCACGGGAGGCTGCCTGGCAGAAGCTGCGGGGCACAGATAAAATGGAGTGGAAATCAGGCTTCCCCTCTGCTGTTTTCCTCAGACAAACAGATCACCTCTGCATTCATTAACAGAGGAAGAGAGAAACAACAACCATGGCCCGCTGGTCCCGGCTCCTCCAGCCAGCACGAGAGGGGGGAGAGTTTTTTTCTGTTACATTTCAAAATCCTCTTGCAAATTTCCTGAACACAGATCATCCTCAGTTCAGGACTACAATAACATTTGGATGACCATAATAGTTCCAAGGCCAATGTGATACTAGGAGATAAGTGGTCGCACAGTGAGTTTATAACCTCTGCGACAGGCCGTGTGCTGAAAATCCGTCACTGGAGACTTTCCCACTGTCCCCCCCTGCGTGAGAGTTCAGCCGGGCTGGTGGCTCTGGTAATAGCACCACCCTTTAGCCTGGAAACCAGGTTCTCTTTTCATGTGCGTGACCCCGGGCAGGTTTGACCTTACCCCTCTGTTGAGAGAAAGCAGCTCTAAAATCACACCACAGGTGCAAAAGCACTTTCCTTCTGAGAACAGGGCCGGTCCCTGAAGGTCGGCTCTCTGCAGAGGGAGAAGATGACGCAGATGAGTGTGTTTGTGAACTTCAAGGATGTAGCAGAAAATAACCAGATGGTTACGGCCATAAATAATGCTCCCCTATATTTTAATGTTATTGGGAGGGGCTCATTAATCAGCGGCTCCTATATACGGCGTAAGACTTAATGTGGAGGCTCTTTAGATTTGAAATGAGGTTAGAAGTCTGCTCTAAGTAAACCCTCTTAGGTAACTGCTGCGCTGACACAAAAAAACATTCATTCAAGTTGGATGAGTTAAAAGTAAGGCTGTCAAAATATTTAAAATTTAGTTAATCTCAAATTTCTATTGTTAACTTATATTAATAACACCCTTTTTATTGCATTTGAAATACCACTTTTTGCATTTTGAACTGTTTTTGTGTCATTTTGGGTTCCTCTGTCATCTTTAACTTCCTGTTTAGATACAGACATTATTTTACAGGGGTATCCAAGACTTTAACATGAACTTAACCACGAAAAAAGGAACTTATTTATCACAGTTCCTGCAGATCCTTGCAAAGTCTGAGGTAGTCCTAAATTGCACATCTGAAATTTAAGTCTGATTTTTCCAACTGAGAGGTCTTAAATTTTCACAGGCACTTTAACTCAGACGTGTCCTTATCCAGTCTTTGTTTTCAAGTAAACCTTTACAATTTGAATCATCTTCCTCCACAAATTGTTGCATAAATATTCTCCATACTTCAGGGAATTCAGTTTTGCACGTTGTAAATTTCCTTGAACCCCAGACACCTCTCTGCTTTTATCTGGCTCATTTTGATTGAATAAACTCTGTAGCATTGTGACACACTAGTCCAGTTCTCTAACATCTGGGTTACCAGGATGATCACTTAAAATTCTTGCAGCCCACCCTTATTTTAACAGGTCTTTCCCTGACAAAAAGCACTATACTGCTTTTTAATAGTTAATGTGTTTAAAATCAGCGCAGCAAACCTGCAAAATGTGTCATGATAAATATCAATATCCTGTATATTGATAGAAAAGGGGCATTAAATGTGCCAGAAATCATCAAATTTGGGCATTTAAGATCCAAATAATTATTTGCCTTATACTGTTTTACATTTAATAAACATTTCTTTAAATCAAAAAATTTCAGTCATGGTCTGGGGTACTGAGAAATCTCAAATGCCCTTCATTTTGACTGTACAAAAAGTGTTATTAATTTTTCTCAGCTCAGGTCTGATAAAGCTTTTAATTTGGTTTATTTGATTTATAATTGCAGTGTGTAAAAATAGGGTAGAACTGCAACAACTGACTGTCAGATTCTAGATTGCAATGTCCCCTTCTGTTGGTAACCATTGCAACCAATGGTATTTTTAAAAAAGGTTTCTGTTATTTGACCTCCTCTGTGGTACACTGCAAAATCTGAAGAGTTGAATACTCAGAGATAAACATCAAAGTGTAATTTTAACACCATCCTAAGTTATATGGTCTTCATTGTTGGTTTTTATCTGCCACAGTTGATCCATTTAGTGCCAGTCCAATCCTGTAGAGTCAAGCTCTACCCACTCCAATTTCAAATCTGATGGGCAGGGTTTTCCCATCATACCCAGAGTGTTCAGATGTGTGTAGATGATGTCTGTTTTACAGTGATCACCACTGGGATTCCTTTGTTCAGTTTTCTGTAGATCATTGTTGCTTTTGATGTTAATTTAGTTTAGTTAAGTTTATTTTATTTTAGTTTAGTTTATTTATTTATCAAGGGACAATGTGCAATGACATTTATCATTCATACAAAGTAAATGAAAACATGGTTGCACCAGATTTAGCGAGTCGCTAATTTCTGTTGTCCCACATAAAACTGACACAAAACATACATAAAAGTTCCATAAACAAAAGCAGACACCTGACAAGACCACAGCTGACAAGACGAAGTACTAAAATACACTGGTGATCATTACAGAGGACGATAAATAAGTCCTTCTATGTGCACATTGTATAAACGTAAGAAAGTAGTCTAAAAAGAAACATCTGCACAACGAATGAAGTTATCAGCTGAGTTAGTGGCTTTCCACCTGTGACAAGGAGTGGTGTCAAATGAAGGGTGACATGCCAATTTAAAGCAAAGGGTGCTGCAAAGGTTGCATTGCAGTATCCAAACCAGGAAATGTGTGACTTTGCAAAGAGTGTTAAAATCTAGGTGGTAATATTTATTAAGTATGAACGGTGCAGTGCAATGTGTTGATGATTCAAATTGTAAACAGTTCAAATTAACTCCCAGAGTGAAAGGAGCATAATTTCAGGTGAAAAGTGCATTTCAGTGTTAAAATATCAACACTCTGAAGTTTAAATTCAACTCATAGCCCATGAGAATTATCTCAACTTAAAATAAAAAATAAAAAATAAAAAAAAGATATTGAGCACAATGGAAGCAAAATTAATGCTGACAGTTTTGCTGTGGGAAAAAAGGCTTATTCTAGTCTAAAGGACACAATTCTATATTTTCAGGTGATAAACTCATTTAGATTTGCATATAAGTTTGTTTTGCTAAATGCTACAAGGATTAGTTTTACAAGCTGCACCTTTAAAAGGAAATAAGAAACAATAAAAAGGTAAATCTATGGTTACACAAGATGCATATGACTTTTGACCTGTCCACTGAGCTGTCTGAGAGTGTTACAAAGGGAAATGAGACATTAAGGAGCAGTGGTGGCCTTGTTTTATATCACTTTGGCTGCAGGGAGACAACACAGAGGTTTAACCAAAGTGCTAAAGGGACAATAGAGCATACGATTAATCAGGATTTTTAAAAAAATATTCCAGTAATTGTGGACCTTATTCATCTGGATTAATGTGATTAATCTTGACTGCCTTAAATGTTCTCCCCCTCTTAAATAATTATAATGTGACAGGTAGCAGTTTGTAAATAAAATATTATGTGAAGTATGGGAACACATAGTGCTTAATATCAGTATAAAATTTCCAAATCATATTTATATAACAATTTTTGCATTTTAAACTGTTTTTGTGTCATTGTGAATTTTTCTTCTGTTCCTAACTTAGAGTAGTGGACTTCCTGTTTGGATAAAGACCTGATTTAATAGGCAGATTGAAGATTTTAATATGAGCTTAACCACGAGAAAAGGAACTTGTTATGAAAAGGAAATAATGGGAAAGTAAAAAGGTAAATGTTTAATAACATAAAAATCAGATGACTTTTGACTTGTCCACTGAGCTGTCTGTGAGGTTTTTAAAGGGAAATGAGACACTAAGGAGCAATGGCGGCCTTATTTTACATCACTGTGGCTGCGGGGAGACGATACAGAGGCTTAGCCGAAGTGTGCTAAAGGGACAATAAAGCATTAATCAGGATTTTAAAAAATGAGTGCAGTAATTGTGGACCTTTATAATCACAATTTATTCTATTAATCTTGACAGCCCGAGTTAAAAGGGTTTTATTCCCTTAAATAATTATAATGTGACATGCTGTGGTTTTAAATTGTATAATCATGTGAAATATAAAAACACAGCGTGCTTAATGTCAATGTCTTACTTCCAATTCATGTTTATGTAATCATTTTTTTAAAGGAATTATTTTCAGTTGATCTTGTTAAAACTCAAGAGTACATTGTGAACTCAGAAGAGAATCGAGTGTTCAGTTTTCAACTGTGTACTTCCTTTTATTTAAAAGCAATGGCGTAGATCGGTGGGTGCGGTTTTTCAAACATTACATTTCTTTATTCACTGTCGTCTGTTTGCAGACTCGCATGCTTCACATGTGGATTTCTAAGCGACAGCAGAGGAATAAAACAGTAGAAGAAGAAGTGCTGGCGAGGAGAGTGGTTAGTGGTGCTGTGTGACAGTGTGCAGGGTGCCATTGTAGAAACGATTAGCCAGCTATTTTCCCTCGCATGTGATAGGCTGGTGGGCCTGATGTGGGAGCCTCACACCCTCCACCCTCTCCTCCTCCCCGCCACCAACACCCCCAGCCCCCAGCGCCTGAGGCTGGCTACTGAGTCAGCAGGAGGGAAAGGTGTCTGCACGGCTGTGGCATCAGAACAAGAGAGAAAGCAAAATAGCTGAGGATGGATGAAGAGCAGAGAAAAAAACGGCTCAGAGTACACATGCTTGCATCTTTTGAAAAACAGATGGAGAGAAGGAGCGAATGCACAGAAAAGAGAGAACGAGATGATGAAGCAGCTTAAAGAGGAAGCACCATCACCTCCTGAATTATTTTAAAATCTCATCCAGTGAGGTCATATTTATAAAAGAAGGGTTAATATGACAAAGTGTAGATTGTAGATTCATGATTTAAGCTGTGCATAACGTGTATAGATGGCTGCTGTTCAGTGAAAACACTCCAAGAGTCAGTTAAACATGGTGCCAACCTCTTGACTGAGTGCTGGGCTCTGCCAAGGTCTGGCTGTGTCTCAGACAGCGCTCACAGACAGAGGAATGCTGCAGATACTCACCATTGTGTGGGGAGAAGCAGAGGAATGCGGCTGCCAGGCTACATACACTGTCACCAATGAACACAGCCAGAGGCCTCGAGCCATGAGGGAAGGCCGGGGCCAACAGAGCCCACAGTCACATATAACTCACCCCATCCATCTGTGATATCATACCCATCCTCTCTGGACAGGGCAGCAACATGACTGTCTAAACATTTGTTGAAGAGCCCCCTGATTGACTGACTGTCACATAAACTATCAGATTAGATACAGAGTGACCTGAAAAATAACAAATCTGTCAAGAAAATCCAGTAAATGATAAAATAAATGATTATCACTTATCTCTTTGAGGGCTAAATGCTAACTGACCAGACATTTGACCCCTAATAGCAAGCCATTCCAGCCTCAGCCAGTTCTGTCACCATTGTTTTGCAACATTTCAGGCTCAAACTGGCAGTCGCCTATAAGATTGGCCTCATGTGAAGAACAGAGCAGAGATTGGGATGGAGCACAGGATGGATGGGGGGCTTCCTCTTTCACTTCCCATATGAGGATCTAGTCAAGTGACTCTTTGTGAGAGTGTTAGGTTATATGTCGCAGGAAAACGCAGCTTCGGCGGCTGTGGTTTCCGGTCAGGATGTCCAGTCGTTGCTGTGCACGGTTGTGACACTGTGAATCATGCAGCGATCACACGCACATACGGCAGTATGCATAGACATGGCACACACACACAACATGCAGACATGCATATGCAAATGAAGACGTGCATGTGCACTCTCACATATCTTCTGTTGCATCATGTGATTGTGACTATTTCATTTGATCAAAAAATGTGCCCCTCTCCTTTGTGATTGCTTACGCTCCTGCTCAGACTGTGAAGGCTTTTTTACTGCTGTTGCCCCATCCTGAAAGCTTTCAGGGTAATTATGATTGTACCGCTGGTAATGACTAAAGTTATCACATGATGGGCTCTGCAGGCTCCAACAGAGTGGATTAATGTGTAGCCTACAATAAAGTCTTGCTATCTTGGTAGCTGTAATAAGGAATCTGGCTTCCTCAGGACGTTGTGTTCAGCGTGTTTGTGCATGAACTCCTGGGATCTGATAGGACAGCCCTCTGATAAAGAGCTTGTCACGTTTAAGTGGACACCACTGACAGAAGTGTGACAAAGTCCTGTCACATTACAGACCCTGGACTTTGGTTAAAGAGTAAAGGGTGAACAACTGTATGTAATGATTATACAGGTTCCTCCCAGCTTGACAGAACCATTAAAAACATCCTGAGCCTGTTAGCCAAAGTGAAAAACTTCACTTTTTTCTTACCATGGCTACACAGCTTTTTCTCCTGTTTTATGAGTGACACTGCAGTTTTGCAGCATAAATAAGAGCCCGGGAATGGAGGAGGGATCATAAAAGAGAAGAGAAGAGTAGAAAAAGGAAGAGAGGAGATCTCTTTCCCTTTCATACCCTGCTAGGATTTCCTGCTCTGTTTTATGGGGGTCATGCAGCTGGCAGGCGCCCTCCTGTTTCTGTCCGTAATGATGACAGGCATCCATTAGTGCACAGTAGAAACACGAGCCACAAAGGTTAACTCAGGCTCTTCCCCCCGTGGCAGCCTCTTCCCTTTCCACAGCCCCCTACCCCTGGCCCCCCTGTATTCATCCTACCTATGTATAGGGCAGAGAGCTGTGGCTCTCTGTTGCTATGGTCAAAAAAATGCCAATGTAAGGTTCGATCATGCTCAGATACCCGAATGTTGACATGTTTAAAACTACACAGAGAGCATGTCCAGTACAGTGTTGACGTTGTCACCTAAAACTATGGCTAAAATATTCATCAACAGTCTTTTCTTCCATGACAAAAACTAGACTAAGACTAACAAAAATAGATCTGTGATGAGTAACTGACTAAACGTAAGTTTTGTTTCCATCAAGATGACTAAAAGTAGACTAAAATGTAATTTAGTTTTTGTTGGACATTAAGAATCCATGATATTTCTCCACTGTGGTTAAATCTGTCAAAAACACAATGCATCTGTAGCTCTTCTGCCTCTCAGCTGTAGAAAGCAAACCCCAGGTTTGGCAGGTTGCATAGAACACACTATCATAATTTGGTACCAGATTAAGGCAACAGAATAAATGCTTGGACTAAAAGTATAGACTAAAATATGAGGATATTTTATGGACTAAAACTAGACTAAAACTAAAAAAAGGTAGAAATGACTAAAATGTGACTAAAAAACATGTAATTAAAAGACTAAGACTGAGACTAGAATTTAAAATAGCTGTTTAAATTAACACTGGTCCACTCCTCTGGGACCTTGAAACAAACTCACATGTAGGAAACGTAATGGCAGAGGTGGAAAGACTACAAGGCTATTGTACTCAAGTAAAAGTACAGCTACTGTGGTTAAATTTTACATAGGTACAAGTAAAAGTACTGGTCTATAAATCTATTCAAGTAAAAGTAATGTAAAAGTAAAGTAATCCCTTTCAAGTTGAATCAATGTAGCGAGTAGCTACTTCATCAGGGGTGGAAAGCAAACGTTGGAATAGTACCTTAGTATTGTACTCAAGTAAAGGTATAGATATTTTCTATAAAGTTTACTTAAAGTATGGGTAGCTGCTGAGGAGTTTTACAGTAGAGTATGATCTTACATTTTTGGCAATAACAACAAGAGAATAGATTTCCAACAAGGCTGTTCAGGTAAAGTCACTCCTCATTTATAAAGTAGAATATACAACAAAAATAACAGCATTTATTAAACTCATATAGAGTTGAATTTAACACTTTAAAAGTGTCTATAGTGGTCTGCACTACATATAGTTAAACTACACGCTGCAGCCTTTCTAGAAATTCTGTGGCTATGTGGGTCTCCTCTTACAATAACAAAGCAAAGAGTTAACATCATAGCAAGGCAATGCACGCCGATGAAGAATACACACAATGCAACCTTTAGGAACGCCTAAAGTCACATGCAGGGACTGTCACTCAGTGGATAACTTCACTCATGGTGGCCTCACATCAAAAAAAACACCAATCCACCAACAACATGATCAAAAGAACCTCAGCAGGGATCACTGTACAATAGACAACATCCAAACACAACTGAACACATTAAAATACATCTAATCACTCTGCCCAAGGGCATGATGGGGGAACTCCACCCACACATCGCCCTGAATTTGAAATCGTAATGGTGGAGTTTAGATAAGTTTACTTAACACTGTTTAAAAACTCCAACACTGAAGACCCTCCAACTCAGAATGGAGTTAAAATCAACTCTGAAATGTTTGACCCTGAGATACCAACACTTCCATTTTTGCTGTTTTAGGATGTGATGTGGAATCATTCCCTCACTATGGGCTACTGTGTTGTACAAGAGTGCTCATACTCAAGTAAGAGTACAGTTACTCTGGTTAAAACTTATTTAAGTAGAAGTAAAAGTACTGATTTCAAAACACACTAAAAACATCAAGTACCCTGAGAACTACTCCATTATAGTAATTTGAGTAAATGTACTTAGTTACTTTCCTCCCCTGTTGAGCGTTGTGTGTAATCAAAGCCAAACTGCGTGCACGTTTTATGTCTCTGACACAAGGCTGAGACCTCCTTGTTTTTACCTTTTTTAAGTCAGTCCTTGATGCTTTTTAAAATGTAATAAAGTACAATACCCCCCAAAATATACTTCAGTAAAATGGAATTTTGTGATTTTTAAAAAACTATTGAAAAACAAAAGCTACTTAGTTACAGTAGTTTGAGTAAATGTGGTCAGTAAGTGTCTACTCAGTTACAGTAGTGGGGCTGTAGATGAGAGAATACACATTTTTTGGCATTACTGAGAACTGAAAGAGAAACATGCATGCTTTTTATTATTTCTGTGTGAGTGTGTAGAAATGTAAAGCCTTTTATCGTTTAAATATGTGGCGTCTTCAGCTTGTGATGCATGTGCAAAAAAACAAATAGATTAAGAAGAAGCAAAAGCCTGAAGATATATATATTTTCTCTGAAATAGGTCAAGTTAAATGTAGATAGACTGAACAGACAAGAGGGTTCAAGATTCAAACTCCAGCTGTCTCTGCACATGTAAGATTTAACACTGTTCTTCATAAGTTTCTGCGGGTGTCGCTGACGTGAGAATGTGGCAGCGGTGTCATGCGCTATGCTGAAGTCTCACAGGCCTCCTCGGAATTGGGTGTGTCACTCTCCCACTAATGTGTCATGTTAACGTCTCCCTTGTGTCATAACTCTTCCTTCATGTTTCTCAGAAGTATTATGCTGAACCTAAAGCTGTATTATTTTTCCTCTCAGCTGGTTTTAGCGCAGCCGCATCCGTCTTGGCCTTTCATGCAGTTGGTGCACTTGGCAGAACAGAATTCACACACCCAGTCTTTTCTTCTTTGTCCATCTTTGTCATCACGCTCAGCATTTAACCTCCTCTACAACAACTGAGACGCAGCCCACTATGTGCTGTGGTTGGACTGTCAGGGAGAGAAGCCTGTGATTGGACCAACAGAGCGTAGAAGGCATCTATTTAAGGGGATGCAGGCCTTTAAACTACAGTAAACCCATCTACATGTTTGCTCTTTTTGTGGTTGAGATACAGGAAGTACTTTGTTCGGGGATTTAACGGCAGAAAAAAGAGAAACCCTGACTTCTCAAAAAAACAAAATGAAAGGTTACAAGTAAACAGAAACATTTATGGAGGGTGTGATAAGATTTCCCATGAATTTAAGTTCACTCTCAAGACATACTGTACAAAACCCCACAAATCTACTCCTCGGCTACAGATCGTTGCTAACAGAGGCAAAAACAGTGATGATTACTTGCACAGAGGAATTCTTACATAATGCAATAGATGCTAAGATTGCATCACATTTTGCTGTAGTTCATTAGGACTGACCTTTGCTGTTAAGGGGCTACTTTAGGGCCTTTTAAATGGATTATTGGCACATCATGATTTAGTATTAAGCATTTCAAAAGGTTAGTTGAACCTTTTGGAAATCTGAAGACACTTAGCAGAGCATAAACACTGAAAACATGAGAGAAGAAATGCAGATAAAAATGTTTTCTTGGCCAGCTGCTGAAGGCCGGTCTCCTTTTTAGATTCTTAAAGGTACATGATGTAGAATTTTCACACTGAAATATCTATATTAATTTGAAAAGGCTTAGCCTACTTCATTTTTGTTTTTTAGATGAGAACCTCAGCACACTTAAATGCAGTACACAGCACTTAATCACAGCAGGTTTGTAGTGTCCCAAATCGTGCACTAACAGGAAGTGACAATGGTCTGACTGCCTCTGTTTTCTTCTTCTACCTCTTTTGTAGCAGCAGATGCTGTTTTTACTCCATTCTTCTTTGCAAAACTGCTCCAGCTCTATCAGGCTGCACAGGGATCAGGCATGAACGGCTCTTTTCAAGTCCAGCCACAAA
Source organism: Cheilinus undulatus (assembly GCF_018320785.1). NCBI lineage: Eukaryota > Metazoa > Chordata > Actinopteri > Labriformes > Labridae > Cheilinus > Cheilinus undulatus. The sequence continues at coordinate 16,187,292 of NC_054867.1, forward strand.
CTCGCTGTCAGACTGAGGTCTGGGCTTTGACTTGGCCATTCCAGAGTATTCACCTTGTTTTTAGTCTCATCAGACTTGAGCATGGAGTCTCCCACATGCCTTTTGGTGAACTCTAGTCCAGATTTAATCTGAGTTTTCTTCAACAGTGGCTGTCTCTTTGCCACTCTCCCATAAAGCTTTGACTGGTGAAGAACCCAGGCAACAGTTGTTGTACGCAGAGTCTCTCCCATCTCAGCTGCTGAAGCTTGTAACTCCTAGTAGTCATAGGTGTCTTAGTGCTCTCTCTCACTACTTCTTGCATGGTCACTCAGTTTGTGGGGACGGTCTGATCTAGGCAGATTTGCATGTGCCATATTCCTTTCTTTTCTTGAGGGTGGTTTAAACTGAATTCCAGGGGATGTTCAGTGCCTTGGAAATTTTGTTTAATACCTCCCCTGACTTATACTTTTCAATAACATTTTCTCTGAGTTGCTTTGAGTGTTCTTTTGTCTTGATTATGTAATGGTAGCCAGGAATACTGATCAACAAGTGGCTGGACCTTTTAGACACAGTTGTCTTTATGCTACAACTACTTGAGACACATTCACTGCCCTCTGGTGATCCCCATTTCACTATTTGTGAGACTACTAGCACCTGGACCTCTGTTAAATTAGGTCAGTCAATGCAAAGGGGGAGGATATTTATGCACTTGTTTTACCTTACGTCTTTTTAATGTAATTGGTATTACTTTGTAGAAATCTTTTTTTCACTTTGACATTGAGGAGTTTTTTGTCAAAAAATCCAAATTATATTGACCATGATTGACTTATAAACTCAATAAAAGGGTAAAACATCCAAGAGGTTGAATACTTTTTAAAGGCCTTGTATTAGCCCTGTGATTTACTAGTGAAGAGTCCAGGTTGTACCCCTCCGCTGCCCAATGACAGCTGGGATCGGCTCCAGCCCCCTACGACCTCAAACAGAACAAGTGGCATAGATATTGGATGGATGTTGTTTCTATCTTTCAGACTCCTCCACTATTGGACAAGAATGTCTCACCTCTAACTTTCAAGATGGATCAATAGACGACCTTTGCTGTTCTTTGAAAGGCATTGATTACTGGATGTTTAAAGAGTTTGCAGAGTTTTAAAGTGTGTCCCAGAAATTAATTTAACTCATTGAAAACTATGTTAAAGACTTTAGTTTGTGGTGATGTGCTGAGTTCTATTATATAAAGTTATAAATGTATGATGAGATAACTGACTTTACAAGCCTTTATAAAGAGAAACACATTGTCATAAACAGTAAAACTAAACTGCTGATTTAAAAAAGCAGCATTAAAGTGAAAGAGCAGAGAAAGTGAGCCCACACATGGCTGGGCAGCACTAACATATCTCAGCTGTACAACAACACAGGTTGGTGGCCTCTGATTTGTAACCCAACAAACTCTGACCTCAGCCTGCACGTCAATTGTTCAGAAACATTCAACTGTCCAATTATTGTGGGAACCCCCGATCTGGCTGCCTCCCGTGTTTCACGCTGCTCTGGAGCCAAAATAAAATCTCAAATGAGACAGATGAGTAAAAAACGATACCTGTCAGCTAGCAGACTGATGTAATCAAAACCGAGAAAAGAGAGAAAATCTTACATGCACGGTCGGCGAATTCCACTGTCAGGGTACTCTGGATATAAACAATAACAACAGGCTGCTGAAATCTGCTTCTCATTTGAACTGATGGCTCTGTTCGATTAAATCTGGCCTACAGAATGTGTATACTAGGGCTGTCAAGCTATTACATTTTTAATAGTGATTCTGAATCTCAGAATTCCACAGTTTATCACTATTAAGCTTTCATTTTTGTCACATTTTAAAAATATAATTATTTATATTCAAAACTGTTTTGTTTTTTCATTTTGGATTTTTTAGCGCCCTAAACTAAGGATAACTGACTACCTGTTTGGATACAGACCTGCTTTTATTTTGGGAAAACGGAACTTTAGGTCAATCAAAGGTTATGAAATAACTTGGGAACAGTAAAAAGGTAAATGTTTATTAAAACAAGTTGTGGAAGACTTTTGATGTGTCCACTGGACTGTCTGTACTTTTTTTTAAGTGAAATGAGACATTAAGCAGCAGTGGTGGTCTCAGGCTGCATACACAAGCCAGCTTTTTTGCGCTGCCAGCACCTCAAGTCCAGAGCACTTCTCAGCAGTGCTTATTGTTGCCCCTTTCCACGATAGAATCTGCGGTGTTGTTTTAACATAGATCTATGTGCTTCATATTTACATATTTCAAAAATGTCACACAGGAGGCATGCAGACAGTGTAAAAGAACCCTGTCCTGACACAGACAGCAGCTGCAGACCTGAAAACTACCCTCGAAAAAGACAAAGAGAGACGAGCCAGACCGGTTTCTCTTCCGCTATTGTCAGAGGTCTCTCCCCTTCTTGATTTTGATTGGCAGGTGAGGGAGAAGTGACACTGAAGAAGCTGTTCCAAAAACTGTTTTCGACCGAGTGTGGCAATAAAAGTAGCTGCCGCTGAGGGCGCTTATTTACACCCAGCGCTGATCATTCAGAACTTTGGACTACGCTGGTTTAGAATAAAAAAATAAGTGCCAACATTACCAGCTATGGGCACAGGCCCTTACTTGATATCACTGTAGTTCCAGGGAGATGCTCCAGCGGCTTAACCAAAGTGAGCTAAAAGGGTCGATATAGCGTAGGATAAAACAATGGTTTCCCTATTTAATCAGGTCAAGTATGGGAACATAGCTGGTTTGACACTTTGTCGCATCAACCTTGGTCCTGTAGTTCTCTGGCCCATGCCCCATCTCTCCAGGTATCCTGCCAGCTGCCCCGTCCACGACACATGCCATTGCCCCCAGTGTCTGGACCAGCCCGCCGGGTCCGGGGCACCCAGTATGCGGTGAACTACATTGTTGTTAATGCACTAATGCTGACAGCCTTGAAAGTTACCAAACAGTTACCGAACATTTTTGTTCCATGGAGAAGTTCAGCTCTCTTTGCAGCATGATCCATCAATCCACTGACTGTGAGCCTGAGATCAACCACAGACTTTGATTTGTGCGATGGGTCTGCTGGGCATGGCAGTGTGGCATTCCCTTCGTGTCAACTTCTTCTTCTGCATATTTTTGGCTATCGTTGGCAAGATTGTGTGTCTAATGCTGATGTGCTCAGGAGAGTGGAAATGGGAGGGGTCAGCTACTGGAAAAGTAAGCGGCAGCTGCACCAGCTGCGCCAGCTCACCGCATGCTGGTTGCCCAGGGTTGGGTTGGGCCAGACCTTGGAGGCAGTCGTTTGCATCATGGCGGGGTCGGCTTGGAAGATACATGTAGAGATGGGGCATGGACCTGGACAATAGCCAACAGGAGGCCAGAGAAGTACAGGACGAAGGTTGACACAGCGAAGTGCTGAACCAGCAAATCTCATCCATTACCTGATAAATTTCACATAATTAGGGAGAAAAGCTGTTAAAAAGCAGCCTTCCTGGTTTGCATTGCAAGCTTCTCTCAAAGTGGGAAGGCCACTTTTAACAGTTTTTCTCCTTTTTCATTATATGAAATTCATCCATTAAACAAAAATGGAGGTAAGCCATGGCAGTTTGAGGAGCTAAGTAGAGCATCACTTTTGGACTGGGAAACATTATTGGGATCTGGGTGTGGGGGATGGAGTTACAAGCAAGGTTATAATAGTTTTGAATTTTTCATTAGTTTTTATTTTTATTTCTTTTTCACTTTTTGTGTTCAATGTCTGTTTAGTTTTTATTAGTTATCACTGCTGGTTTGATAGTTTAGTTTTTGTTTTGCAAAAATACCTTGTTTTAGTTGAGTTTTTATTAGTTTTAATTTTTTCGGATAAATGTCAGGGCTGAGTGAACATCATACATATTTAATAATATATTCAAACAGGCTACTCTTCACTTTAATATGACGATTGAATACAACTCCAGACATAAAACTACCACTGTGTGAAGTCTTAACCAATCAAATTAGACCATTTACACTCCTCAGACTTGGATGTAGGTGCCAGTCAGTATGGTTATGTCAACGATAAAAACTGAGGATTTTTTGCCTCTATTTTTATTTGATTTTAGTTAGAATTGTTAATTTAGTTTCAGTTAACTAATAGTTTGTTTTAGTTAACTATAATAACCTTGGTTACGAATAACAAGGGGAGAGTGAGCCACAGAAAACATAGCTGATGGTAGAGAATAATCACAGTCATCACAAGAAAGCAACACAAAACACAACTGAGATACAGCAACAGAACGGCAACATCCGTGTGTACTAGTCTTTAATGTAACATCCTGAATAAAAAAAAACAGAGGCATATACTAAGTACTGAATCCCTTAGTGAGCATATATTTAAACATTTTTAATACCTTACTAATTATGGGTGCATTTCTGTGTCACTGATATTTCAAGCCATATCCCTCTTTTTCTTTGGATATCAAAGCTTCAAGTATTCAGGTGTCAATTTTTTTATAATGGTTTACAAAAATCCTCCTTTTTGTGTTTTATGTACCCCAGCTGCGATTAAGTGGTAGCCAGCTTCACCCCCCCACCCACCCACCCACCCCCACCCCCAGCCGCCTCCTTTGTAGAATAAAACTAGTTGCACACCCATATTCAGATTTATGCTACTATGGATTCATTGCTTTGGAAATAATTTGATTGTTTTCATGGTCTTATTTATGAATTTGTCAACAAATCTGTAGGATTAACCCAAGAATGATCGCATATTAAATCGCAATCACAATATTTGGGGGAAAAAAATCGCAATTCAATTATTTTTGCAAATCGTCCAGCCCTAGTCCAGAAACTAGACCTGTTGAGAATCCCTGGTAAAGAGTAGAAAAGAATTTCTCAGGTTTGAAAACTGTTGGAAATATTTGAGGTAATTTACACTTAGCTGTAAAATATAAATAACATAGTCATTTGTTAATTAATGCAGACGTTTTAGTGCTAAAATTCTACTTACTGCACCTTTAAATGTGTCACTGGCTGTGTTTGCCTGCTCTGGTGAAAAACATTTGGAGTGAGTATGTCAGCTCCAAGTCTCTTTTGTACAGTTGGGGTCAGAAGGTCACTATAAGTCTGTGAGTGACAGCAGTAATGGTGAGTGTGGCTATATTTAAATCCCAAGGAGAGGAACAGCCTTGACTCATGTGTGGACCCTACGCATCCCACACAAAAAAAAAATTGAAACAGCTCTTTGATGCAGTGGCCTCAAATAAAATTGCCAGCACATGACTTATTGACAGTCCCTACTTTTAGATTTGGTAGTCTTTTGCTGAATATTATGGAACAGAAACCTCAGTGATGAAGGGAATTCAAGGGCAGAGTTAAATAAGAACAAAAAGTTGCACAATAACTTCTCCTGATAAGTTAAAAGTAGGCTGGACATTATCTCTGCCTGGTTACGATGGATTTTATTGATGTTTTGATAAAGTGAACCCTTTTTCTAAAGATTCTTTCCCAACATCTTGCTGAGGAGTTGAGTAGCTTTGTTGTCTGGGTAGATCAGCAGACTGGCTGTGTTGATTGCTCGCTGGCAGCTGAGGTGTTTGGTAAAGGTTACTATGGTTGATTGGTAGAAAGAGTGGAAAGCAGGAGCGCTTGGCTTTCCCACAGAGCCGGATGAGACAACTTTGAAATAGGAGCAGCTTTTCTGAAGCTTTATCAGGCCAATGATCACCTGATAAATCTGTCAGGAGCTGCCGTCCCTCCATAGGAACCTGTTATTCATAGTATGTGCTTGCAAAACAAATCTCTAAAGAACTAATCCTTTAATCCTGATTCAGTGTTTCATCAATAGAAGAAAACACTTGTGTTTGCTGCAAAGACTTAAACTTGTTATCTCAAAGCAGTGCTTCCCAAATCAGGTTGAAGTGTCACATAAATGTTTGAGATTAATGAGAAAAGTGTGGCGAATGGCTCATGTGTTATCCCTTCACTCTTTGTGTTTTCAGACCGGCTTAACCCCCGGGGCTACTCTGACATGCACATGCATACCTATCTGCGCTGCTATCTCTTTACAGTATATCTGTGTCAGCAGCAGGCCGAGGCAGGAGCATGAGAAATGGAGGCGAGCTCGGTCCTCAGTCCCACAGATAGGGGCTGTGCACTCGGCTGTGAACGCTTTCTGTGTATGTGTGTGTGCGTGCTTCTGTGTGTCTTATTTTTCCATCTGTTTTCATCGCTTCTGGAAAGGTGGCATGACGAGTCTTCCCACAGGAGCGGCGAGAGTGTTGCCGTCCCACACCTTCATCCTCTCCTCACCTTTCCTGATGACACGGACCTTATCGCTGCATCTGCTCACCCAGTTAGTTAGCCCTCTTTGTTTGAGGATTAGGGGATGCTGCTGCACCTATTGTGAGCCACACAACGCTGAACTGGGAGCTTCCATGACATGGATGAGGCACAGATCAGAGGGAAAGAGTTCCTGTTTAGAATCAAATGATTATTTCAGTTAACTGTAGTTGAATAATCTCTGGAGGTGCTGCACTCAAGCATTAAATCCTGCTTTTGGCCATGATCTTTGCAGGAAAAAGGAAGCTTACTCCCATCCTAAAACTACCTAATTTCCACTTCTATGATCAAATGAATTTAAATAAGTCCTCCATCATATCTGTGCAGCTGTGAAGAAAGTGTACCCGTTAATTTCTCCCCAGGACGACTCAGAAATGTTTGACAAAAGCATGACAGCCTCAAAGAGGTGATGCCTTCACTCCACAGTGAGCCACCGTTACAAAGAGAGGTTGACCTTGCCTTTGGCCTCTTGGCTGTCTGACAAAGCAATCCCCATGCTCTAGTGCAGTACGGCTGTCCTCTAAATGAAAGTAGCTGAGAGGCGAAGGGCAAAGAGGCCTATGGAATATCAATGTGCGATGCTCTCAATTAAGATTAAAGCTTCAAATGGAATCCTATGGAGCCGCTTCCCTAAGAAATGCTTGACATTTTACCCTTGCTGACTCTGGATAAAAAAAAGGTCCTGCGCCACCAGTACCACCATTACTACAGCCACTAACTAGCTGCCCCCTCCTCGGCCGACCCTCCATCCACTGAACTCATTCTGCAGATATTGACTTAGGCTACAGTCACACTTCTTAGAAATAAGTGAAATGGATCATCTTACTGCCAGTGGATGATAAGAATACTGAAATATGAAAAGCGTCTGGATCAGCAAAATGACAAACTAGGGGGGGAAATATGAGGCAGTCATGATAAAGCCTTAGAAACAAATTCCCCTCAGCTAAGCAGAGAAATGAGGAGAGGAGAGAGGTAGAGGAGGCAAGAAAAATACAGCTGCACCACAGCCACTTTAATACTACATTATAAAGATAGCCTCATTAATTCACAGTATGTGCGTCCTGTGTGAATGCCAAAAACATGGACGAATTTAAAAAGAAAAAGGAGTTAAAGCAAGGAGAGCTCGGTATTATCAGAATAAAATAAGGTTTGGCATGTTTCACATTTTCTACCATGTTTACAGCTGATATGTTGGTATATACAGTGTATCAGATACATATTAACATAGTTTGGATCATTTATTTTAATTTAAAAGTATAAACTCCATTAAAACAGGGGGCTTACTGTTATTTAGATCTCTGCAGAGCACTCTCTCTAAAAAGCACATGAAGCTTGGTTTTAGTGATACTGTTAAGAATGCAGTTTACATGTAATGTACCTGCAAACGAAAGGCAGGACTTTCAGATTTTCATATATGAATGTATCATTTTCAGCAAGTCAATTTAGTATAGCCCAAATTCATAATCAAATTTAGCTCAAGACATTTTGCAAAGAGGGCAGGTCTGGACTGTAAAGACTCAACATTAATCCACCAGCATGAAGCAACATTCAGCAACATTACTGTGATGAGGAAAAACGTCCCATCTATAGACCCAATCCCTGAGGAGAAGCAGACTCATGGTAAAGAGCTCTCTGCTGAAGCTGTGTTATGGTTTTAAAGAGATGGAGGAAAATGCAGAAAGAGAGGTGAGGGAGATACAAAAAGAGAAAAGAGAGTGATACTAAAAAGAAAGATGGTGAGATGCAGAAACAGAAAAGAAAGGGATGCAAAAGGGGGGGGGGTCTTTGTGCGTGAACATATACATATATACATCTTTTAAAAACCATAATCTAAAGTTGATACTTCTTTGCTATTATTCTAATTATTATAAATTTTAAATTGCTTTGGCAATGAAACTGATGATTTCTATGTAAATCAAGCCATTTTGATAAAATAGAATTGAAAAAAGATTCAGAAAGAGCAAAGAGAAAAAGATAAAGGGAAAACACAAAAACAAAGACAATGAGATGCAGAAAAAAAAGCAAAGAGTGATACACAGAAAAAAAGGAAATGAGAGAGATGAGAAATAAAAAGAGAGGAGAGAGATGCAGAAAGAACACAGTGAAGACAGTGAAAGAGAAGATAGAGATGCAAGAAAGACAGTGAGATGCAGAAAAAGAGGGAAAGGGAGAAATGAGAGATGCAAAGAGAAGAGAGATGCAGATGAAGACAAGATGGAGATAATGAGAGAAAACAGAGGAAGATACAAAAACAAAGACAATGAGATGCAAGAAAGAGAAGAGGGATTTGTAATAAAAGAAAAGAGATGCAAAGAGAGAATGACACAGAAAAAGAGAAGAGGTAAATGCAGAAAGAACCAGGTGGAGATACAGGAAGAGAGAACAGAATAAGACAATATGATGCAGAAAAAGCGACAAGGGAGTAAAAAAGAGAAGGAAATGCAGAAATAAAAAGCTAAAAGAAAGAAAGAGAAAATTGCAGTAAAAGAGAATACAATTCACAAAAAGGGGGAGGTGCAGATAAAGAAAAGATGAAAATACAGGGAAAGGAAAGAGGAAAATACAGAAAAAAGGAGGAGGGAGCAATATCAAACAAAACAGTTAAGAATAAGATAACTGATGACTGCCAAGACACATCTTCAACCTATTGTCAGGATGTGTTTTTAATGTTAGTTATAATGGAAAATTCATGGAGAAGGAACATTCTGCATGAGCATTAGCAGCTCAGATGATAATAAAACTGAAAGGACTCATTTTGGAAATTAACGCAGTTGAAGTTGAGCAGATCTGAGATTCACTTAAACATTTGTAATACTCATAACAGATGTGAGGCTGATGTCAGTTGATGAAGCAGTTGTTAAGACGTCTATTTTTTATTATAAAATCAAAGGTCTTTTTGTATGTTTCTAAAACAAATAGACAATAGGAGGAAGAGGTACATTCTGTTAAGGGAGAAACTTTGAGTTCTGTACAATAAGAAATAAAGAAGGTGTGCATTTATCAGTGTGGTTTAAATAAATGTGGAAATATTTGCATATCAGATGTTGGTAAAAATCTAATATGATGCATCCGTACTCAGAGTAAATTGTCTGATTTTATATGATCAGAAACAGATCTATCACATGGACTCAGTTTAAAAAAATGTCTGTATGTTTCAGTATTCTTTTTTCAGTCGCTTATTATTTTTTTAATTTTCTGGTGAATGTGTATTTCCAAATACTTCTCATAACCGGCAAATGGCATAGCCACAATCTTGCGCTTTATGCTCTGTAATCAAACATTGTTTGTGATTTATCCAACAATTTTGGCAGATGTCATTCCAGGGCCAGAGGATCCAGTTTGAATATAAAACACTCGTCTGTGTTTACTCAGAACATGCGACATCTCTCCTGGTGATTACAGAACACGGTGTGGGTTGTGTGACACTGATCTTGTAGATTAATAGAGATTGTGATGATATTTACAGTGTGTATCTGCCGGTATCATCACATATGAGCTGTGTGAGCATTTTCCCCACTGCTTCTGGTGCAGAAAGACAAAGAAATACACAATGTGGCTTTTTAAACCCAGACATTTAATCCGTTAGAAACGCATCTGCTCATTCTAATGATCGTGTGAAAATTCAAGGTGGGGCTAGGTCATATGCACACTGTATCCTACATTTTGGGGCTGAAATAAGGCAGCAGGGGCTGATTATGGATGCGATGTAGAAAATAAGATCAAAATGGAGCCTATCGTGTAAACTCCACCCTTGATAAACAGAATTCCACATCACGCTCCAACTCTGCAGTTAACTGAATCAATGCAATTCCACTTGTGCTGATCTTGCAGACTGAGGCCCTTCCCCCATCCTCCCCCTTTCCCTCTCTTTCTCTCGCCCCCTCTCTCTCTCCCTCTCACACACAAACACACACTCCCTCCCCGTGCAGGTCTACCCATCGTAACACATTAGCAGTAGAAGCCATCACACAATCAAGACAAGGCAGTGTATGAGACGTCAGGCCAATTTGTTTCCTTCTTGGAGCTACATCACATTAGCAGGGTGGCTATACCCTTGAGCTAAATCCAAGTTCACACAGAGGGAGCGGGCTGCCGGACAGGAGGGCAGCCATGTCAGCACTTTTCAGACGGCTGCTGACATGTATCCAGCAGACTGACAAGTATGGAGGAAAAAAATAGCTTGATAGTTTGAAATATGGTACTTTTTGGATGTTGCTCTTTATTTTGTGGGCTTATAATGGCGTTTCCTGAGGCCTGGAAGAGAAAGAGTGCACAGTCAGAGAATCTAACCTACCAGTCAGAGGTCAGGACGTTAAATACAGCCGTGACTACATGAGAACATTATTTTAAACCTACTCAGACAGATGTGATACGACTCCAGCTGAATTTAAAAGACAAATGGAGCTCCACCGGAGCAGTCAATAGTTCAATTATCTGATGTCTGCCTTGCTTAATTAAACATATAATTGACCATCCAAGGACTAATGATAGCCTTCCCATTACCCATGAATCCATTGGATTTGGCATAACCACCACTTGACCCCACTGTGAATTGACTGGCCTCAGGTACAGGGTCAGAGTGTATCCACGGTTCAGCGTCGTGACACTCCACGAAAACACATTCCCCGTCACATGTCTGAGGATGTGGCTCTCAGCTCCGCCAAAAACAGTTGGAGGGAAAAATGCAATTACTGCAAGATTATCATACTGCTTCCGTTTGACTTTTCTGACTGAATTCATGAATATATATGAATCCATCTCGCATCTCAATCTGGAAACCCCCACATCTTAGTTCCCACATTGATGTTTAGATGGTGGCATTTTCTTTGTTTCTCTGTTGGTGTGTTTTAACAGGAAATGAACGTGTTATATAGTAAAGCTTGGTCTATTATTCAACAGATTATGAAACCTGTGTTTGTCTTTGAGAAAAAAAAAACTTCATTTCAAAAATTATAAGAACTTCAAGGGAGATGTTTGTAAAGGATGTGTGCAACAATATGGCTACCTCAGGATCTTTTCTTGTTTTTCTACTGTGGTGAATAATTCAGCTATTTAGACCCACACATTGTAAATCTTAGTTGTGTTTGCAAAAGAGTCATTTCAGAGTGCTGACTCTTCTGTGAATGATGGGAGCTGGATCCTGTTTAAGAGCTGGTGTTTTGTTGATTTGTGCTACCTATAGAGTTGTGCTATTTTGCCTTAGTATGCATTGGGTTAAAGGTTAGGGTTAGGTTTAGGGATAGACTCTGCTATTAATTAGCAATGCAGTAACAATTTTTAACAAAGCAGCAAAAATAGCGAACTTGATAAATGGACTCAAGCTTGTATAGCGCTTCTCTAGTCCAAAGGTTCTCAAACTTTTCAGCCCACAACCCCCAAAATAAAGGTGACAGAGAAAGGCGACCCTCTCTGTGCCTGAGGGTGGTAGAAGCATAGTTGAACGTAGCCATGCATATTTAAGAATAGTCATATGGAGACTTACATTTAAAGGATGTTTTAAACATTACTTTGATCACACTAAATGACCATGATTTTTTTTGCATTTAACCCTTTTAGCCTAAAGCTCTTTTTTAACCCTTTTATCTCGCCTGGACTGATTGTCTTAAAAACTTAAAACACCAACGCTATTGTACAGTCAAGCTCTAAGCATCCTTTCTTTCAGGAAAACCTTGGCTTTAGAAATATATGTGCTGCAGCAATGTCACTTGGATTTCAAGAAGGTTCTGGGACTAAAAAGACAAAATAAAGAATAAACAGAAAATAAAACTCAAATATTTTTATGTGCGACACACCGTAAAAAGTAATGACTAAGACTTTGTTTTGCACAAGCTTGTTCATCCATCTCTTGGGGACCAAAAAGTGAAAAAATAATCATTCTGTGATGCAAAAGTCTTCAAAATATTGATAGATTTCCAAAAAAAAGTCCTGCACTTTTTTGTATTGGCTCCATTAGTGCCATTTATCAAAGCAGTTCCTGTCTGCAGTGACACATCACAGGCTCTCTGTCACTCTTTGTCTCCATTATGAGCTATTCAGGCCATCGCATGACGGGACAACAGAGCAGCCTGCCATTGGTTGTCATAAATGGTGGAATATAATATGGCTGTTAGCATTCAAAGCTAGCAGCAGAAACAATCAAAAATGGATTGGAAATGGATAAAAAGGCATTTAACATCAGATTTACTGATGTGAATTAAATCCGTAAAGTGTAAGTGAACCCTCAGCTCAGAGCTAACTCCGCCTACCTCCATAATTCAAAAAATGTGCAGAAAGTGAACCGTTTGGTACTGGGAGGAGGGAGGGGAAAAGGACGGGGTTTTCCAGATGAGGCGGGAGTGACAGTGATGTCCCCTTGTCAGAGAGAGACACACACAGAGTCCCACAGCACTGCTGCTTCATAGCGATCTTTTAAATTGGAGGAGTTTTTCCCTACAGAATCCCCTAAAGCAGGCTATAGTGTGGTGGCAGACCATGGTGGTCCTGAGCTCTGCCTGTTCAGTCCGTTTGCTCCAGCAGCGGCGTTACTATAGCCGGTGTTCTTACATATTTTGCTTCCTTGTCAGGTTTTGCTACCTATTGACTACCCCTATGGACTACCCTAACCCTTCCGGGCATGACGCTGATGGCGTAGGGCACATGCGTAGAACCACAAAGTAGCAATTTTTGATGGGTAGCAAAAAATGGCAGAACACCGGAGCTCTCAGAGCCGAAGCAGTGCAGGTGCAGGCAGGAGAGGATGGGAGTGGTCTCTGAATGGTAAAGTCAGTTAGAGGTGGTAACACTCTACCTTTTATATAGAGTTTGTGATGTAGAAATGGTAGGTTTCTACGTCACATAGGACCCACCTTTTCAGAAAAGAATTTTTAAGGCAGATGTCCGTTTGAGCTTATTAAAAGCCGTTTGGTGCAAATTTCAGCTGTAACACCAACACTGATGTGTTTTTTCATAGATCTGTCAGATACCTCAGTGTACAGATGAAAAAAAAATGTTAAAGTGTTCACTACCTCTTTAAATAACCCAAAAAGTCACCCAAGTTCCAGCTTTACTAAAAACACTTCTGTAAGGAATTCTAAGGCCTGATAGCATCACTGGAACAGCGATACAGCTAGCTTCAAGAGGCTATGATTTATGGTTTAAAGTAAGATAACCTTTAATAACCTGCTTCACTTCAATGGCTAGATTAACAATTGAAAATCTTTCAAAAATATTCTTTGCTTTATTTGGAATACATCTGGTGACCCCTTCTCAGTGTCTCGTGAACCCCATGTTGAGAAGCACTGCTGTAGTCGTCTGACTACTCAAAGCCCTTTTTACGCCACAGGTCTCACTTACCCATCCGCACCACTTCCCTGCGCATTCACTCACTGATGGCAAAGGCCCCTCCGTAGACTGTCATCAGTATGAACTAATCACATCCATACACATTTATACACCAAAGATGAAACAGTAGGAGCACTTTCAGGTTGAGTGTCTTGCCCAATAATTCATCTGCATGTTATTGTAGAGGCTGGAGTTCGAACCCCTGACCTAACAGATAACTAACTCTACCTACTGAGCTACAGTCACTGCAGTTGTTGTTATTTAATAGTTATCTCTTCACAGCTTGATCACAGGCACTCTGTGCACTAAGGACTAAAGCTTGATGTTACAGCATTGATGTTTTATAACAAGGATGTCATACAGCCAGTGAGCAATTTCATCCAGCACACAGGGTCTTTTGGAGAGACAGGGTATTCTAGAAAATACCTACAGAAGATTTTTATTGATTAAAAGAAGCAAATTTGATTAAAAAAAAAAAATACATGCACACAGGTAAATTATATGTCAAAACATTCTTAAATTAGGCTGATTTCATAGAGCCAGATCATTGAAAGTTGTTGTGGTGACCATCACTGGTAAATTCCTCTGCTTTCATGTAAACAAAAGCAGATTATGATGGTTTAGATACATCTCTCAGCTCTGCCACACCTCTGTTGATTACACCTTTTGAACTGAGAATTGTATTAAATAAAAGCTGCACTTAATAAGGTGATTTACTTCATAGAAGACCATTGTTTTCATTTCATGTATTAATTTCATGTAATCGCAGGGGGCTTTTTAAAAGTTTTCAACAGCAAACTTCTCACAAAAACTTTTGCGATAGCTCAAAGTGTTAACAAGGATGGCCCCTTTTAACAGTTTTTCTCCCTCATGATGTGAATTTCATCCATGATACAAAAACAAAGGTTTTTATGATTATTTTTATTTTTTATGCTTTGGCATGTTAACGATTGTTATGGGTGTTGTTTAGTTGTATTGAAAGCCAGTGGATACAATGGCTGCCACCAGGGTAGTGATTAGCTCGGCTGTAGCTGAAGTAAAGTGGCAGTTTGATCGGACCTCAGCCACATTTCTTTGTTAGTTTCTCTTACCAGAGAAGATGCTTTTGACTCCTGATAGCCTTTCCCAAACGCTTTGTATGGGAGGTTTCCCAGATGAGTGTGAAACATATCCATAAATGGATATATGAAACAGTCTATCTGGCGTGTGGTTACCTTTGATTTCATCCAGCCGATCCACTACACTATGATCATCAATTGGCGGCCCAGGAGCCACATCAGGTCCCCCAAAGCTTCCCATCTGGCCCCAAGGAGCTTCATTAAATTAAAAAAATGTGCTGAGGAAAAATATACATTGCTGTATTTACGGTATCTTTTCTTTATTTTTCCCTTTTTTAATCCCTAAAGATATTTAAGTTACTCCAAAAACAAATGAGACTGATACTTTTTTTTAAAGACTGGCTTAATGTTTGATCAGTTTTATAAAAATCCAACTACTATCAACCATTATTGGCAAATAAGATGCAAGGCAAACACATACTCATAGGTCCATTCTTAATTGAAGCTGGGTATTTTTACTGCCTGAGAATCAAAACAAAAGACCTGTTTCCTTCATGTGTTTTTTCACCAATCATGATGCAGCATATTCACATCAAACTACATGGCAGTCCCAGAAACATGGGGCTTAAATATCTCAATCGCCCCCTTGTGGCTGGCTTCAGTATAGTTAAGAGGGACTGAGTTCACTGCTAAAGGCTAAAAATGTACATTTCAAAGAAGATAAAATTATTTAGAGAGGAATTTTTTTTTTTTAATTTAGGTCATTAAATGGTGCCCCCCCCAGACATAAGCTGGCCCTTGTGCCAGTGTAATTGATGACCCCTGCACTACACCTTTCATTTAAGTTCAGATAAGTACAGTGATATGTGCATTGATGACATAAAGGATTTTTGTTCTGAAAATAAATTTTCAACCAAAAGAGCCAGGATTCACAAATGTTTAAAAGACAGGAAAGAACAATGCTGCATTTTATTAAAATGAGGAGCAGTCACTAATGACTGTGGCTGAATATTTATGACCAGTTTTGGGGTATGAGTCATTTATGTCTGAATATTTTTTGTCTAAAGAAAAGCAGTTGTTTCTTTACAGTGTAAGACACAATGCAGATCCCTGCCTGCGCTTTGTTTTAAATGCCTAAATGCTTGAAAGCACCTGAAACTAGCCCCCAAGCATGCATTCACACACACGCAGCACCCCGTGCTCCCTGAATGTATCACCAACCTTTGGACTTCACCACTACTCCCCTTAATAGCTCAATCTGACGAATCATTTAAAAGCCCGCTGAAACAGACAGATGGGTAATGGATTGCATGGCAAATCAATGCTGGGATCAATGGGAGACATGCATCAATAAATGGATAGAGAGCTGCTGAAATAGACACCAGAGTTAATGTGGAGGCTTGTAGAACATCATTGTGTGGAGCCCACAGTGGAGAGGGCTAATACGAGTCGCCTCGGCTGATAAGGTGTCCCTTTGAATAATGGAGACAACAAACTGACAGTGATAAGCTAAACTTAAGCTAAGCTGCTACAGTGGGGCTGAGGGAGCTGTCTATTTAGTCCCCATCCCCAACAAACAATCTCCCCTCTCTCTCTCTCTCTCTTATAAAAGCAGGCCCACTTCTCTGTCTACCTCAGCTCCCTGCCAGTTTACACGATCATGTGACAGTAGTGACTGAGGCTGGACTGGACTGTAGATAAAGTATCAAGAGAAACAGAAGGGCAGAAAATGAACAAAAGGACAAATCTGTGTTTTTGTACCCAACACAAAGTCCTCCTCACCAGGGAAACACAAAGTCACTTTCATTAGAGACTAACTTTTTTTTTATTTTTCAGATGCAACAGTATGCTGAGCTCAGGACACATGGTGCTGTGGGGGAGAAGTTCACCACAAGTGTAGAACATGTGTTGGACCCAGGTGGCGTTGTGACCAGGATCTGACTCACTGCCGGACGCTCCAGACTTGCGGTTTCACTGTTCGACAGCGTGAGACATCCCACTCACTGAAAACTCCATTGAAATCTTAACAAAAACAACAAAATCACTCCTAATAGGCCTCTTCTTGGACAACCGAGCTACAGGACTACAGCTGTTTCTCATGGGCTGTTGCCATAAATCTCCAGTGAGTGGCTGGTTTGAGGGTGGGTGCTAAGGAGCAGCTGTACACGTCTAAAAATAGTTCCAAGGCTGCGGCTGGACAGCACATTAAAGCTCAACATGCAGTTTAGCACAAAGAGCCTATCCTATCAACAATACCTGCAGTAACACAACTGTACCCTGGCATCAGCATTGCTGTGCAGGAAGTGACTGACTGTTGTGCAAACTGAACATCCGCGCATGTCACTGCGTCTGACTCACACCTCCAAACAACTGCCAAATCCTGACCACATAATTCAGACGTACTTTATTTTTCCAGTGAGCTGAATGTTCGTTATCAGTGTGTCGTGGCCCGAGGCAGAACGCTCCCTCCTCGCTGTGGTGACAACCACCGGCCGTCCTGATGGAAAACAAAGCCAAGATGGCACAGCAAACATGAAATCACTCTGACAGGCAGAGCTGAACAAAGTAGGACTCAGCACACTAAGCACATTTTATCACTGTTTTCTATTAGTCAGGTTCCCCCCATGAATTAAAGAACAAACTGAAATTCCTACATACAGCCTTGCTTGTTCTGATACCAAAGAATGTGAGTGTTTTTGTGTGTTTTCATGTGTGCGGTTTAGGCTGCGCACACCTGTTTTGGTGTACTGTGGGGTGAATGTAATTGCTAAACACAGAGGCTGGCAATGTTTAGAGATGCCAAATTGTACCTCTGGGAGTCACTATAGCTCACAATCTGACTAATGAAGGCCAAGTAATCAAGCTTCAAACTCATCAGCCATGTTTGCAGTAATTAAAAGGTTTATGTTCAGCACCAGGAGGGCTGTTTGTGTCAGTCAGTGTCAAAAGCCGGATCTGTTTTTTGATGCAAAAAGGAGCCAGAATGAGAACATGTCATACTAAATCCCCAGTTGTTTTATTTTTAATGCAGCAAAAAAACAAGAGAAGTTTTGTCTTAACATTCACGCTGAGCCACGGAGGGAGCGTACATGAGTATACACGGTGATGGATATATATCCAATAATCAATGCATGACGAGGGCTGTCTGTCTGCATCATCCTGATCTATTCTGTCCTGTGGGACTGTGAGGAGGGAATGAAGGGGCTGTTAGTGTTAAATACTGTAGCCTGGCCTTCAAATCTGCAAATCCAATTCTAAAAATCACAGCATCACCCAAAAGAAATGGAGCTCAAGCAGAAAGACTGTTTCTACTCATTCATTAGTCACCACTTGATCATATCCCTTCTTCCATTTCTCCTTTCCTGCTCTGGTGATCAGCTGAGTATGGGCGTTCACTCTCTTAAGTGTTAAGCTAATCAGATTCTGCCACAGCCTCATTTAACCAGTCATTATGCACCTGTTGTATTTCAAATCTGTCTTTCACAGTCAGCCTGTAATTTCAGTGCGAATGCTGCAACCCTCCTCCACTCCAGCTACCTCTATTCAGTTCATCAGCATCTAGTCCAGATCCTCACAGGTCTTATGCTCATCCATCCTGCTTACCTCAGTCTCCTTTTCTAAGCCACCTCATTGGTATTCTGATCCAACTTGTCAGAAGTCTACTCTTCATCTGATCCTGCATCCCTCATCAACACCACCACCAGTGTTGAGACTCCATGGGAAGGTATCCTACTCCTGTTGTTAGCCTAACTACCCCTTCAAGTTCATGAGGTCTTCACAAAGTAGTCTAATTGCCAAAGAAACTGCACATTTCTCTTTCATTAAAATTTGTAACATAAATTATTGTTCAGTCAGAAACACTGTCGTCATACATTTTACCATTTTATGGCAAAATGTATATACAGTTTTACTTGGTAGAGAAGGCTCTGCTCAAAAGATGCTTCCTGGGTTAGTCAAGCAGCATGTGTTGATTTTCCAGGGAGTGCAGGCTAGAAAGCCCAATATGGATGGATACATCAATGACAATGTGTTCTGAATACAATGAAATTAGTTCAAAAGCAATTAATCTATAGTAGCAGGAATCTGAAAATGAGAGCGCAACAAGCTTTATGCTATAAAGGAGGAGGCTGGGGTGGAGGAGGTTAAGCTTTGCCAGCAGCAGCAGCGTGGTGCATCAGTATCAATGCAAGCAGGGATAAGTAAGAAGAAACTCATATATAAATACACTGCTGTGTTTAGAGAAAGAGCTGTGATTGGCTGTAGAAGCTTGGAGGTGATAATTGGGATCAGCTGGCTGTCAGCTGATCACAGCTGGGCATATGACTACCATGTCCTGCATAAACTAATGCTGAGCTTCATTTAAACTTATCTCTCCTAAATGAAAGAGGCACGCAATACACAGGCTAACCTAATGGATGTATTATAGTTAAATGTTGCATTTCTTAACCTTTTACCTTGAACCTCCTAAAACAGAGGGTCAGTTTTGTTTCAACAACTTCAAAAATTTGGTTACACCTAAACAAATGGGAGTCGTCATGCATGTTCAGACTGACTGGATTAGGCCCAACACAATTTTTGGAAAGATATCATGTTACACCTTTCATCTGACATGCTTACATCCACATGGATTTCACCCAGCATGCAGCAGTAGTGTTTCACACTCAACAAATCTCCAGGGATCAAAAAATGACCTGAAGAAGATATGAGGATGTTTGTCTCATCTAATTGTGTCAATGCATCATTTAAGACAAGCATCTAAAACAATTGGTTTTAAAATCATCAAGATCTGTGAACAAAAACAACTGGCATGTTCCTGTTTAATCCAGAGAAATAATGCACAGGACAGAGTGGGGGTTAAGCTGGTGAGCATGTTTTTGCTGAGCACAGAGCTCTCTCTGGTGGCTGAGTGCTGCTAGTGTAACATCTGATGCCAAGCACCAGTAAGAATCCTGTATAAAAAAAAAGTCAAGGCAGTCTCTTTTCATCCATAAAGGAAGTAAAAATAAAAGATTACCATGGATAGATTTTTTAATTGTCCTACGTGAAGTGGAAAATCTAAGTTAGTGTTTTCCAGTGAGCTGAGTCTAACAGGCTGTTGTGTTGTGGATCCCCTGCTGCTGCCTTGATTACAGTCAGGAGTTGCTTTGCTGCAGCCAATTAAAATCAAATAGCATTTTCTCACATATTTCTACCACTGTATTTACTCGTAGATCTTCTCTTCAGCTGTGCAGTTTTACATAATGAATGCAGGGGCTTTTGATGTGTTTGCCTGGTAGGACACACCAAACGTGCACACACGCTGCAGGAGCCTCTGAAGACCCTGCTGTTCTTATCTTATTGGTGTTCAAATTGTAGGCTGTGTTCAGTCTAGATGGCAGTAATGTGCTATCCTCTTAATGAGAAATAAACATTTAATACAAAAATTAGTGTTATTAGTTTAGGAAATATTTCCCAAGTGTAGATGTAATCTTGTGTAATTTTGCCCTTAGGTACATTTAACCATAAGCATGCCAAAAGCAAGATCAGTTTAAGAACAATATCACTGGGCCAATTACTGACTAGTAGGTAGAGTCAGTTGTGTTATAAGTGGAAGGTTGGAGGTTCGATCCCCAGCTCCTACAGTCACATATAGTCCCCACATTGTTCCCACTGCTGTGCAAGTGGTGTATGAATGTGTATGGATGCCTATGAATGAGATTAGCTCATACAGGCGTCCAATCTCAATAGCAACGTCTGCCATCAGTGTGTAAATGTGGAGTGAATGTGTGTGAATGGGTGAGTGTGGCCTACAGTGTAAAAGGGCTTTGAGTAGTCAGATGGCCAGCACAGGTGTAGATATAATCATTTTAGATAGAGCTGTAAAAATATTTAAGGTATAAACATAAAATATATCAATTCCAAATGAGATCCTGGGGAATTTATTTCTTCTTATAATCTTAAAAAGCAGGCAAACTCGAGCACATTGTCTCTTTTGGTTAAGATATGACTGAAGATGATTGTTATAATAATAATTTAAAAATAAATAAACAATAATAATAATTATTATTTTTATTATTATTGTTATTGTTGTTGTTGTTGTTATTTTATGTTTTTGTGCATTTTGTTTTTTTCTGATTATTTTGAAACATGTAAAATGTTGACAACCTCTAAAATACAAAAAATGTCATTGTTATGGAAAATGTTTATATTCTGTAGCCGTGTGCCATTTTTGATTGTTAAAAAACAAACAAACAAACATACAAATGCCCAATACAGGCTGTCTAGGCCTTCTGTTTTTGCTGCCATGTTGTCAAACTGGTATAAATACAATTAGATTTTTACTAGAATCGTATCAAAGTTCACAATTTCAGTATTGTGAAAACCATTTGTTATTTTTTTTTTACAGGAAATGGATGGATCAGCACACAGTACTGTGCAGAACTTTTAGTCACGTTTGGGCCAAAATTGAGGCTGAAGTGAGACCTGTAATGGTGAGTAAGCCCATCTGAAGACACAACCCTGTTAATTCTCTAGATAAGTGGTTCTCAACTGGTCTAGCCTCAGGATCCACAGATATCTTTGATGACCCAAATTGCCAAAAAATTTCAAAAATGCACATTTAGCAAATAAAAATGCTGCACTTAAGATTTTGGAGGGAACAGAATTTTTGACAGGAACAAGAGACGCAGCAAAACTGACCTGTTTTATAACCTCCCTTTCCCCATGATAACGTGTAAATTTTAACCAATTTTGCAGAGATCTTGTGAAATTACTTCATTAACATGGTAAAAGCAGTTTTTTGTTGCAAGAAAAGGAGATAAATGAGTTGAAATATTGATAAAACATTTGAATTTACCCAATTATCACAATAAAACAGAGTAAATTAACTGGTATGGTTGCATGTTCTTCATAGAATTATGGCACCATTTGTTTCCAGACACTCATTTGCAACCCACTGAAAACTGCTCCACGACCCACTTTTAGGTCCCGACCCACCAGTTGAGAACCACTGCTCTAAATAGCAGGGACATGGGGAAATAATCTGTTAAAAAATAGCAAAATCCACACCTTTAGTGTGGAGTAAGTGGTGGATGTGTCAAGTAAGCACAACCTAGGGTACTGTCCTGACAGGTGGTAGGGTTGCCATGAGCCCCTGATCATGCTGTGGATGTTCCAAGGGCCCAAAAACCACCAGCAGTCTCAAGGCATATCACCAAGGGTGAAAATGCCCAGACAAAAGAAATGCCATCAAGCTTGACCTTGGCTGCTGAGGGATGCACGTGCACACACTTGGCACATCGAGCCCCATGATAAATCTGTAGCACCCTGCGTGCCTAAAACTTGTGCACGAGTGTGTGTTTGTTGCCATTCAGCTACATTTTTATTTATTGTCAAGCCCTACATTTTGTTATTTTGTAATCCTCTGGCTTTTTTGTTAACTAGAAAATAGATGCTTCAAAATATTTTTTCACTTGCAATGTTTGCTTTTAGCTAAACAGTAAGGTTTCTCAGTGTTCTTAGCCTGGGGCCTAAAATTGCTAAAACTGCCCCCGACAACTACAAAAGAGCTGGACAAGCCCAAGTCCATTTACCATCACACAACACTGATAATAATATGTGTTATATCATGATTTTATTTTTTGTGTTGGAGTGGGGGACTCAAATGTTGTTGTATTGTCCTGTGCTGAAATTCATTTCACTGCCTCTGCAAATGCAGACAGCGATAAATCATTTAAGACAGAAGCACATATGAGCAAACACTGAACATATAACATGTAGAGCTGGGTTTGCACACAGTAGATCATGTAATGAGATTACACTTTAAAATGTAGAATAACCTGAAGAAGCCATGGGCGAAACATGTTTGTTTGAAACAACAATTCAAGAAAAAGAAGCAATTCAGCCCTCTGTGTGCAGTGAATCAGATTCATGATAAAACAATGAAGTCATCCAAGATCATCTCACATTGCAGATATATTTATCAATCAGTACCTTAAGCTGACAAATCACAGAGTTTAGGAAAAAAGTACAGTAAATGTAAAAATGTTTGGTATTAAACATGATAAGTTTGGGCACTGATTTAGCTCAGTAGGTAAAGCAGATGCCCATATAGACCAGCTAGAGTCCTCAGCACACTGGTCACAGTATCAGTTCCCAGTCCTGGCTCTGTTTGGTGCACATCTTCCTCCCTCTCCCTACCCATATTTCCTATCTCTTTCAGCTGTCACATTAAAATAAA
Organism: Cheilinus undulatus; assembly: GCF_018320785.1. Classification (NCBI taxonomy): domain Eukaryota; kingdom Metazoa; phylum Chordata; class Actinopteri; order Labriformes; family Labridae; genus Cheilinus; species Cheilinus undulatus. Next base: position 16,210,201 of record NC_054867.1, read on the forward strand.
AGGCAAAACACCCAAAACTAATCTATGAAAAACTCTTCAGGTAAAACTATTTATTACTTTAAGACATGGAAGCTCAACAAATGTTTTTGATTAACTCTTTATAGGGCACTCATTGAAATACTTTATGCCATGTAGCACTACTATTCACATTTATAATGTATACGTTTCATCAGCCTATCATGGGTGGTTATTATTTTAGAGCCATTGTTTGTGACCAAATGAGATGCAAAACTGTATTTCTCAAGTTCTGAAGGAAACAGGAAGTTTGAGATGCTCTGGGCTCTGCTGATTGGTTGGGTGGTGTGATGTCACTTTCCATGATGTTGACTGAGTTCCACTGATGGGCTGAGAAAAATCTCTCTGGTTCTATTGTATTACAGAGACGGGGGGAGGCCAAGAAGGAAGTCCACCAAAGTGACCATATATGGTTCCTTAAGGGCACCTTTAGAGAAACTGACAAAAGGTAAATCATTTTCAAAAATACAGTTTTGACTGTTTTCATCAGCTTTAACATATAAGCATTAAAAATACCTTTCCCTATGTGTCTGTGACTGTTTGCAATTAAATTAGCGCTCTGACTGGGAATATAGGCTGCTACAAAGCTTGTTTTTTATGGACTTATCATCATTCATCAAACTTGCTTCTGCAGAACAATTAGGAAATCAGATGTGACATGAAATTTAAATGGAATTTAGTTACTCAAGAAGTTTGACTTTTACATTTAAAGGCACTGCTCTGTAGGACAGGAATGTCCTTAAATACATCAGTTCACTCACTAAATGTGATCAAGCATAATCCTCTAAACACCTGCTGATTTCCTCCTCCTTATGGGCTGAAACCACATCCACCGGACCTCTTTACGATTATGAATCACTATGAATAAAGCCATGTATGTATCTTGATAGGGCAGTTTCCCTTTATCATCTAAATATGGTTAAACATTAGTCAGATAAAGCTTGGAGTGACTAATACATTTATAACTCTGGGCACTCTGATCACACTTCTCAGCAGAGCTGAGATACTGACGTGTTTTGATCATTCACAGTGGGACCTTTGTGCTTAGGTGTGAGATATGAAGACTGAAACTCTGTTTGTGCCAGGCTCTGCTGCACCATGTGCCCCTGTAAACCATGATTTCATTTATGTGGAGACTCAGAATAACTTTAAGTAGATTGTTACTAATGGGAAGCTTTGCAAAAATGCCAACCATTTGTTTCACTGCTGCATAAAAATAAGCACTTTTTTCCCAGCGATTAGCCATCTGAAATCCCTCTTTGCAAGAATAATGTTGACAAGTATCTTTGTGAAAAACAAATATAAAACTTAATACAAGAAGGAATTTGCATTTGTAAAATCCAATCTCTGTGTAAAGAGACATTCATTTAGCATTCTTCCTAATCTATGCTCATAATCTGTGACAGAGCTTCTCCACCAAATCCTCCCTGGATACAAACTGTGATTGGCTGCATAATCAGCAGAGGTGCCAGTATCACAGATGCTGCCTCTCAACTAATTGCGTGAAGACACTGCAGAGCACGAAGCGCAGGTGCTTGTTCTCTTTGTCAAGTTACTTCGGCATGGTTTGCTTCCTCATGTATGCTGGAACTAGTGACAAATGTTCTGTGAGATTTTCTTCACAACAAAAACTAGATCGTCAACTCTGATGACAAAGAAGGGAACACAAGGGATGAAGGATGTATTAGAAAAGACAAGAAAGCACTCATCTAGCAAAATGCTTCTTTGTTTATTAGCAAAGCACAGTGAGAGCCAGTTTCTCTCTGGAATGTTGATCAAATGCAGTTGTAGCAGCCAAATGTGATTTAGAAAAAAAAAAAAAAAAACACAGCACCTTAGTGTATTTTCACTCACACTACAGCAGATATTATCCAGTCCTGAGCAGCTCAGAAATCACTCTCATGAACCAAACATGATCAAATGTGACCATTTCACCACTTCTTTGGTTAAAATAATAATTCAGAAACATGTTAATGTCATAAGAATTTTGTGTAACAATAACAAAAAAACAGCAGAGGCAAGGACACGACACAGCATGAAAAGGACAAGCGGACACTGCAGAAAAAGAGGACAAACAGAGGAATTTTGGAATTCTACCGCATGAGCCAAAACCACTTATTTGAAACAGAGGATCCACTAGAAACCGTGCCATAGCTCACTTTCCACCCCCCTCTATCACCAAAATCCCTGAAGACAAACTAGTGTGCACATCTGGCTCTTGGCCACGTGCCCATGCCTGCACTTTCAACAAGCAGTCTGGGGTTTGGTTCCTGCCCACAGTCTTTGTGTACCCTCTGCCCGCTCAGAGTGCCAGCCCCCTGAGTCATGTTGGTGAGGTCTGCTAGCTCTCTCCTCTGGGACAAGCTGGTCACCATGTGCTCCAGTTTGGAGCGGATGGTGGAGTAGTGGTGCTGGCGCTCTTTGGACAGCTTATGGAAGCAGTCCTTTAAGGTTTCGTCTGCAGCTGCTTTGGTGGCTGGGCTGTGTGGGATGGGAGAGACTGCCTGGTTTGATGCTGTGCTAGGCAGTGTGATGACAGAGTCGGGGTGATTTGCGTGTTCATGGTCAGTCTGGGTGTCACTGTCCGCCACTGAGTGGCTGGTCTGAGTGGAGGCATGGCAGGAGATTGTGGGGGTCATCAACTCTTTCTCTGCTGGCTGATCAGTAGGGAGGTGCAGAGCAGCGCTGCCAGCCAAGATCTCCTCCTGCATGTGCTGCTGCTCCACCCAGTCCTCATCAGCGGGCAAGGTTTCTAGCACTGTGTTGCGCTGATCTGGAGCTGACAGTTCACATGGAGGCTGGACAGCCAAAGTTTGGGGCTTGCGGGTGGGGGTGCTGGTGAGACACACTGGCTTGTCACTGACCAGGCGAGGAGAGGAGGTGACTGAGTGTTTGAGGAGATGCTCAAAGATGCCACTGTTTCTGACACTTGGAGGTCCTCTGGTGTTTATAGGTTGAGATTGGGCGTAAAGGATGCGGAACTCCTCATCAAATTTCTCCGTTATCTGACCAGAAAGCTCAACAAGATTGCTGCTGTTTAGTTTTCCATCAGTCCAGTTGAACCTGTAGATGAAAAATGTATGAGTTTTTTCGTGTTCTTCATAATTACCAGCTTAGCAGTTAGCAGGCTTACCTGTAGGAACCTGTAGCCACTCTGTTTCCATCAATCAGCATGAACCTCTCATGAACTTCCCCAGTAATCCTGGCTCCTGATCTCATGTAATAATTGGTACCAGTTATGGTTCTCACTCTCATTAGCTGTGAGGATTACAAACAAGAAAGCACAACAGTAACAGATTAGTGTGGACCCGCCCAGTCATATCAGATCTTAAAAGAACAGATTTTAATTTGATGCCATCTTCTGTTGTTAATGTGCACAAAGAGCCACACCCAGCTTTACTGAACCAACCACATACCCGCAGGTCATCCAGGCGAACGTTGACATTTTTGCACATCTTGAGAAAAGCAGGAGCACATGATTGGTCTAGCAGGATGTAGACAGGGACTTTACGGAGGGAGCACGCCTCTTGGAGATCCTTAAAAATATCCAGGTCTGTCAGGGAGTCTGTAACTATGGCAATCACCTGCAGTGGAAAATTACAGAAGTAATATAACCGAAATCATTGTAGAGCTGCAGCAGTGCTCTCCCTGAAGTAGTACATGACTGTGTTTTTATTATTTTCAAATGCAAGGCCTTATTTAAACAGAGCTGTGAATCTCTGTCAGACCCACTCCCAATAATGTGTGTGCTGATGAGCTTTCTATTGACTGGGGTCTGTTACCATGGCAATCAGCAGTAACGCTTGGTCAGCAAACAAGTTACTTTTGTACAGAAGACAAGTAGGTGCACTGCAGGGCTTTGCCTTCTTTTTCCTGAGCTTCGTGTTTTCTCGACAGGAAGAATGGAATTTCACATGCTGTGGTAAAGGTTGTGTGTGGAGGATTAGACACGGATGTTTACATATTTCAGATTTATTGCTTCAAACTGGTGCGTCCACATGTGGCTTTGTCTGTAGTTCCCCGCCTTGTTTGGATGATAATGTGAAGGTGCTTATTTTGAGGAAAATTCTTTAAAACAGTCATATTTCAGAGAGAAACACGGCCAGGCTTCTCCTATGTGCTGACTTCTGATACAGCCCTAAATGGGTTCAAAACCCTACCTTTGAGACAGGGACTTTTTGTGTACATTAGAGACTTTAAATCAAACAAAGTGGGTTTTAATTGTGAATTACCCTAATGCTCTGTTCTTAGACCACTAATATTTAATACAGTGGTTCTCAACTGCTGGGTCAGGACCCAAAAGTGGGTCGAGGAGCAGTTTTCAGTGGGTCACAGACATGTGTCTGGAAAAAATGGTGGCAAAAGTCTATGAAGAACATGCAACCATACCATTGGTTTTACTGTTTTATTGTGATATTGAGTAAATTTAAATGTTTTATCAGTGTTTAAAATCATTTATCTACTTTTCTTGCAATAAAAGAGCAATTTTTGCGATGTTAATGAAGTAACTTCTCAAGATCTCTGGATAATTAGCTCAAATGTACATGTTATCATCGTAAAAGGGGGGTGTAAAACATATAAGTTTTGCCCTGTTGCTTGTTCCTGTCATAAATTCTGTTCCATCCAAGATCTTTAGTGCAACATTTTCATTTACTAAATGTGCATTGTTGAAATTTTTTGGAAATGTGGGTTGTGATTTGTCATCAAAAATATTGGTGGGTCCTGAGGCTAGACCAGTTGAGAATCACTGATTTAATATTTACACGTTCCCATAAAAATAGTACTGTTTTAACCGGTGGCATGTCTGTGTGTCTCAATTTGCACACCACATTGTTGCTCCATTTGTCCTTGATACCTCTCAGAAGACTTCTTGGGTGTACTGGTCCGAAACTGGTGCCAGAACAAAATCCTAAATATTCACAGATTTTATATATATGTGGCATGCCTGGATGTGATGATACATCTGCTCCATGACCCCTAATTAAAGTAAACTCTCTTTAAAGCTCTTCTGCATGCTCCTATCAAACAAGAACACACAGAAAATGTCTTACACATTGGTGTTAGAAATCACGGTTTATTTGAGATTATTTGATAATTGTAGTTGGTGGTGCTGTGTAAGCATGTTTGAATATGTGTCTGTATCTGTGCAGCCAAAGGCTCTGATGCTTTGTTAAAGCTCCTCAACAAAATGTGCGCTCTAAAACTTTGTAAATAAGTTAAAAGGTGCAGCCTTAATGCTCCCCTTCTTGTGTTGTTGGTCTATCACAGCACATACACACTGGTGCACAGAGATGCTGAGCCATTATGCTGTTATATCGGGAAAACTCCTTTTCATGCAAACTGGCCTTATTCATTAAGCATCTAATGGCATCGGCAGTAATAGCACAGGTCAAATAAACTAAAGATGAGTCTACTGTCTGTGAGAGCTGATGAAAGTGCGCCGCAGTTTTTATGACACTCCCACTATCCACAGATCAGGACACAATTCCTCCTCTGTATGACTTTGAAATCAATAATGATAAATGGTGTGTAAATAAGATTGGTAAATATTACTTTGACATTGCTATTACTAAGCCATAACCAGGAGTTAAATCAGTCTGAGGCTCTCAGCTGCTTTTTTATGCATTAGTGGCACCATTATGCATGACAAGGATGTCACTGTTGAATGTTTTCCTTCATTCAGGGAGGAAACTTTGCCAAGCTGTTGCTTCGGTAAACATATTAAGTTTGCCATTCCTTTAATTAAACACACTGTCAGTTACTCTGAATATTAGACCTGGATCGTCAGAATCTGTGATAGATGTAGACAGGATAAGACGGACCTGTTGCAGGTGCAGGCGGGAGTGGATGATGATAGGGCTGTCACTTTTTATTCAAAATTTGAACATTCGTTCCTACCTGTGACGCAGCCCCCTGTATTATTGTTATTACCTCCGCCAAAGAGGTTATGCGATCGGCAGGGTATGTTAGTTTGTTAGTTAGTTAGTTAGTTAGTTAGTTAGTTAGTTTGTTAGCAACATAACTCAAAAAGTTGTGGATAGATTTTGATGACATTTTCAGGAAATGTCAGAAATGGCATAAGGAAGAACTGATTAGATTTTGGGAGTGATCCAGATCACCGTCTGGATCCAGGAATTTTTTAAAGGATTTTGTACTATTGGGAGATAGGGCTAGCGGCAGAGGTCTGCGCTCTCCAAGTGCTTTTCGAGTTTTAATACTTAGCAGCAAAACTCAATAATCAGCAGGAAAACAACTTTAGGGTCACAGAGATGCTGTACATTTACAATTCTATTTGTTGAGCCATGTTCTAGGTCTAAAATAATTTGCTAGTCTGCACAGTCAGTTCAAAAAGTGCAGACTGGTATCTGATCAGTACTCGTATCAGCCGATACCCCACACCTTGGTATCAGAATTGTACCTGGAAGGAAAAAATGGTATCGGAACTTCCCTACTGCAGAGGAGTGGCGGTCAGGTGAACAACCTCGAGTGACTATTTTTCAGCAGGCCCTTTGCCAGAAGCTTGCAAAGAGGCCATAACAGACAAGATTTCAAGATTCATATGCAAAGATAAGGGGGGGGGGTTTGAATATTTTTCGAACATCACGTTGTCATATTCTAAATTTGTCAGAGTTGTTTCTTAAAAAGGTGACAGCCCGAGTTGTAATGGTCAGAGATCCAGCAGGAGCAGGATTTAGAAAAGAATCCCGTACAGTCCCCCTGTCTAGTTACCACATTTATGCAGATGATACACAACTTCACTTTTCACCATCTTCAGATGATCCCAACCCTATAAGCTCTCTCACTTAATGCTCAGACAAAATTGCACTTTGGTTGTCTAAAAATTTCTCAATAAAGAGAAAACGGAATCACTGCTCAAAATCACTGCTCATCTCAGTTCCAGCTCTGTAACTTGCAACACAGAAGCAAAAAATCTTGAACAGTGATTTCAATTTCAAAAGTCATATTAATCCCATCATGAAATCTGCATTTTACCATTTTAGAAAACCTTTCAAGAGTAAGAAACCTTCTATTAACATCTGATACAGAGAAGCCAATACATGCATTTAAACCTAGCAGACCAGATTAATGTTAGAGTTTATTCACTGGCGTCCCAAAACCATCTGCTTAGTTACATCTAATCCAAAATGCAGCTGCAACAGTCCTTACCAGAACAAAAAAGTTTGAGCACATCTTCAAATCCCTTCATTGGTCCCCAGTTCTAACTAGGATTGATTTTAAGGTTCTGTTACTTGTGTATAAAACTCTCCGTGGCCTCGCCCCTCAGAACATTAAAGACATGTTTACAAGTCAAACACCAGCTTGAACTTTCAGGTCTATGGGTTAGCAGCCTCCTGACCATCCCATACATACATCCCAAAGCAGGAGAGGCTGCTTCCGGTTTTTAAGCCCAGAGTAGATGGAACACCCTTCCTAAAGACCTGAGAGAGGCTCCAACATTAGATATCTGTAAAAGCAGGTTTTTGGCATCAGTTAAAGTCTAGATCTTCATACTTTCAGTGTGTGTGTCTGTGTTTGCATGCTGTAATCTGTGTGGCTAATGTGTGGTCATGATTGTGTATAGTTTGATATCTGAGCTTGCATATCAAGCCTTTAATTTGCAATACAGTGAATGTGTTGCAATCAGTTTACCTGTGATTGTGAAGCACATTTTGTTGCCTCATGTATGAAATGTGCTAGAGAAATAAAGTTAGACTTGACTGGTGATGCTGTGGACACAGTTGTACTAAAAGAATGTGTGTAACAAAAGGATGGATGATCTAACAGGAAAAAAAGGATGAAAATGTTCATCTTCTAAGGTTTCTGATTGCAGGGTGTACACACCCCCACATTTAGCAGTAAACCAGAGAGGATATCCAATGTTTAAAGCTCCCTAATGAAAGAGAGAAATGCAAACTTTCTTGGAGAGGAGCAGAGCAAGTTGAGGCACATCTGGCACGCAGGCATTATACAGGCCTGAGGTGCTGCAGAAGAAGCCACATACTGCTTTCATGGTGGAACATCTTCTTTCAAATCTATTGGCTGGGCTGACAGCTCTCATCAGCTACAACTCCATGAATATTCATGTGCTGTTTTTTTAATCGTTTAATCCTTTCGGTCACTTTCTTCTCTCTGATCAAGATATCAAAAACCTGAACTTCAGATATTCAGACGGATCAAGGGAAGTCCATGGGGACAATGTTGCATGTATTTTAGGAACAATTCAAAGAAAAGTGTCCTAGCAAAAAAAATTTAACACTCAACTACATTCAAACACAGACACCCGATTGTATTGTGCATTAATTTGACAGAATAACCTAAATAATAACCCTTCACACAGATCTATGCTATCATGGCATCATTATAACCTGTTGGCCCTATAAAGAATCCAATCCAAATGTATCTATACAGCACATTTAAAAACAACACAGTGCTGACCAAAGTGATGTAAAGTGAAAAATCAAAACAGGGCCAATGTAAAAACAGGAGGACATAAAAGGATCGATGAAAAAAGAAAGGATGTAATGCCAGTTCTCAAGCAGAGCCAAAAGTCAGGGAATAAAAATGCTTTCTAAAGTTTGTTTTAAAAACAGGCAGTAAGGGGGACAGGCGAACATGAAGAGGCAGAGCATCCCAGGGCTTTGGCGCAGCTACTGAAAAGGCTCGGTCACCCCTGAGCTTCAACTTTGACCTCGAGACGGTCAGAAGCAACTGATCGGTGGATCTGAGTGTCCGTGATAAAATATGAGGTTTTAAAGGTCAGAAAGATAAGAAGGAGCCAACTCATTTAAGATTTATAAGTTAACAATAAAAATTTAAAATCAATCCTGAAATGCACAGGAAGCCAGCAAAGAGAGGCTTAAATGGTGGAAATATTGTCATATCTGGATTTACTAGTTAAAAAACAAGCTGCAGGGTACATGTATGTGGTGTATACGATTAAGAGAGGCTTGACTGGCACCAAAATAAAGCGCGTTATACTAATCAAGGCAAGTTGTGGTAAAAGCATGCATAACCTTCTCAAAATCATTTAAAGTCAAAAAGGACTTAGCCTTGGATGCAGCCAGATATGGTAAAAACTGGCTTTAAGGACTGTGTTTATCTGCAGATCCTTTCTAGGTCCCTGTCCGTTATCCCTAAATTCTTACTCTTGTTGAGCCTCAGAAAAGTAAAGGCAATCCAGGCATTAATGTCTCTAAGACAGTGCAGGAGAGGGCCCAAGGGGCTGGGAACTCTGATTTTTAGTGGGAAATACAGCTGTGTATCATCAGAATAGAAATGGAAAGAAATGTTTTTTTTAATGACCCCAGGAGTCATGAACAAAAAAAAAAAAAAAAAAGAATTGGGCCAAGTGTGGAGCCCTGGAGAACTCCACATGGAAGAGGGGATGAGAAGGAAGCTTCAGTCAGCCAGGTAAGATTAAGATCACTCCAGTGCAGTATATTAAAATCTTGTGATCCACAGTGTCAAAAGCAGCTGAAAGATCTAAAAGCATGAGAGCACCTGACTCTTCAGAATCAGTAATTAATGAAATGCTGTTAAAAACCTTTAAAGGTGCCTTTTCAGTGCTGTGTAGTATTTAAAGCAGACTAGAACACCTCAAGGATGCTGTTTGTGTCTAAAAATGTTTGCAGTTGACTAAAAACCACTTTCTCTAATAGAATAGAATAGAATTAAAACTACATTAAAATGATAGTTTTAAATAATTTAAGCGTAAATATCAAAATGTAGGATACCTAGGCTATGTCCTTGTTTGGAATATAACTTAGAAAATAAATCCTAAGAGTTTGAGCAGATCAGCGTTCTGGTTGATAATTATTCATACTAATAGCTTTATTCAGCTGTGTTTCAGACTGACTTTGTGCATACCTCTCTGGCACTTTTGATCATACGCCTCGCTGCCTCCTTGCAGCTGTATATGCACTCCCCATAGCTGGGCTGGAAGTGAGCCACGGCCCGCGTAACGCCCCGGTACGAGCCGGCGGTAAAGGCGGGCCAGCCTATCTCCAGCAGCGGCGGCTCCACGTCAGATACTTCGGGGAAATAGGTGATGGAGGAGCAGTCGAGGGAGCTGCGAAGCGACTGCTCCAGACCCAGGTCCTCCCCGTGAAGGGATACGCACCTCGGGGGCACGGCGGCGTTCCTGATCCGCCCGATCTCTTCGTCAGACAAAAAGTTGGGGATCCTTTCTTTCCCGAGAAAGTCTAAAAAGTTTTCCACACCTCCAGAGAGTAACTCCTCCAGAGCTAGTCTGTGCCTCTCGTTGTAGACCTCCTGCAGGTCCAGGTCACCGGTTCGGGTGGCTTTTGGACCAAACCTAAAAGGTGAATCATCCAGTATTTGTGAAGCAGCCATAGTTGTGACGGGTGTTATTACCCACTCCCACTCTCGTCTACTCCACTGTGTTTCAGGTGGCAGGTAACGTTTGACCTACAGGAAGAACATTTTGTATTTAGTTTTTCCCTCCGTTCCTGTCCGTAGTGGATTTGTATTGGCTGTGGGAAGGTTGTCAAACCAGAATGGCGTCTCTGGGCTCGCTGAGGTAGACTGTCAGTCTAATGTAAAGTCGATCTTATTGGTTCATTTGGAGGCAAACAAGCCTCCTGCACGTCCCTCTGCTCTGCCCTGATCCAGTTACACGGCGCAGAGACACAGAGCCCTCACTCTGACGTGTTTTCCTGGTATCACGAACACTGGGAACTCTTAAACCCAGAAGCTTCAGTCCTGATTAAAAAAGGCTCAAACAGCACCAAAACATAAAATTATTTCTAAAACTCACACTTTATGACCAACACAGCCGGCATTATTTTATAGACACGTTGTTATAAAGTAATTGTCCTATCTGTCTACTTCCTTGTCATCTGCCTTCGAGAGAAACTCAAATCTCGAGCTTGTTTGTGAGGAGTAACACTTTTTTCCTCAATGATGGTGTGAAGCATCTCACTACAGCTGAGTCTGCGGCCCACAGCATGAAGCTCAGTAGTGTTTGTTTACACTTTGACAAAATAAGATTGCCAAACGATGTTGACTGAGGTCACTTGTTGTAAAATGCTACCAAAATAGGGATAACACCACACTACTACACGCTGTAGGCACAGTGCATTTCAATGTCAAAATGCCTTCACCACATAAGAACCAGTAACACACGAGGAGAGGACTCTGTCTCACTAAACATGCTTATCAGCATGTCCTATTGATATATGGCCCTTTCATTTTACAGAAATGTACGTTTAAATCATTTGCCCGGAATTTTCTGGAAAATATTTGAGCATCTTTCTAAACCCGTGCGCAATTGCCACAACTCCAGGTAACCATGGCGACCGTGGATGTTGCGCGTGGAGTAAAACAGAGAGCAAACCACGAGTAAGGCTCTGTAACTACTACACAGCATTTTCAATCAGGCTGTTTTTAATAGTTACGCTTGTTAGATGGAAATAAGACTCAGGCTATCATTATGAGCCAATAGCATGACACCTTTTCTTTTCTTTTTTGTCTCTCATGTGTTAAAACAGATAATTATTATAAGATTAATAAATGATAATGATAAAATAACATTTTTCATCTTAATTATTAAAATATAGGCTATAAGGCCTTCAAGAAGCTTTTAAAGCCCATACATGGTGGCAGGGTCCAGTTAAAATATTTAGGTTGTGTGTGTCATTTATCCTCCAGGTTATCGTTGTAATTCAAAGGGCAAATGGACTTAGTTCAGGTTCTGAAAGACATTTTATATTTCCTCTTAAGACTCTAAATTGTCTGTAGGTGTGACTGTGAGCAAGGCTGCCCATAAGTGGGGATAAAGGGGAGAGTGTTCTGGGGCCCAGTGAAATGGGGGGCCCAAGGATGTCAGGAAAATCATGGCCCATTGTAATGATAATCAGTGATAACCTTATTTTATATTTAAAATGAATAATAACCACTCTAATCAAAGCAACAAAAAATCAATTTAATATTTTCATACTGTAGCACAGTACAGCCTTCTTCAAAATGCAAACCCCTTTTCTTAAAACAGACCTACCCTTTTTTTTGTTTTGTTTTTTTTTGTAATATTACCATTTTGGATGACCACACTGACTACACCATTTGGAAAGTTTTGTCAGGCTTAAAAGCTAAACCACGATGTGTACAAATGTCAGGATACCAGACAATGAAAAGGAGCTATATAACTTTAAGGAAAATATAATCAAATCAATGTGAAATAAAGGCTAAAATGGAAAAAATGGGTTAAAAGTGGCAAAAACTGAAGGTAACAAGTGATGAAAAGTTGCTAGTGTGTCAAAAATAGGTTAAACGGGGCATAATAGGAAAAAAGTTGCAAAAATTAGTTAAAAGGCAAAAAACAAGCAAAATTGGTAGAGATGGGCAAAAAGTGGTGAAAAGCAGTTAAAAGTGGCTAAAATGAATTCTAAGTGGCATAATGGGCAAACACCAGCTAAAATTGGTTAAAAGTGGCAAAACGCTTGGTTAAAATAATGACAAGGGTTACAAAGTGGGGAAAGAGGTACAGTAAGTGGCAAAAATGGCCAAGCAGTGGCAAACATTAGTTAATAGTGGAATGATGTGGAAAAATAGGTGAAAACAGTGATGAATATTAGTTAGAAAGTGGCACAAATTAAACATTTTAACATCAGAACCCATTATAGCTTGGCACACTTTTCAGCTACATAATGAAGTAACTGTTAGCCAGGATGCTAACACCAATTCTACTGCTGCAACACACCTGCACTGATGTCAACAATAATTCACAACTGGGGAGGGCCCATTGACTGTTTTTTTAGGGGCCCATACTATTTTGTGGGCAGGCCTGGGTGTGAGAGTGCCTGGTTGTTTGTCTCTGTATGTCAGCCCTGCGGCTGACTATCAACCAGTCCAGGGTGTACCCTGCCTCTCTCCCATTGACAGCTGGGATGGGCTACAGCACTCCTAACCCCAAATGGGATAAGCGGTGTAGAAAATGTATGGACGTTTATCTTCTTTGAAAGACTTCTTCAGTGAATGTGGACATTAGTTAGAGCAGGTGCCACCCAGACTTAACATGTGCTGCAGATTTATCTAGTGAGTTTGCAAACACCACCACTGACTGATTATCACTTATCTTGTGCTTCCAAATAGGCAAAATTTATAAGCTTAAGCATACATTTGCTGAACCCATCAAATCCAGAAAGTCTGATCAATAAAGTGACCCTGAAGACCAAAAAAAAAAAAATAGCTGTAAGATATGCTTTAGAACTCTCATATTTTTACTCAGTGCAGGTATTGCCATGTGTGCAGGCCTTCTGGAAAAACTAATAAAGTGCAACAAATAGATGAATCCCACTGACACAAATATAATGAATGCAAACTATGTTTGATTACAAACATTGGCATAATGACAAAATAACTGGTGGGTGATGCAGTAACCAATCACAGCTGTTATCATGACCATTACATTAGCAGAATACATGTTACATCTAAGATAAATGTCTCTGAGTCACACACTTCTAATCTAAACTGACTACACTCAGCTTGGTTCCTATTTTTCTATTGAGTGATTCATCTTCCCCATACATAATCTTTGTTTGTCCTGATTGTATACAGCCACAGTTACGAGCAACGTCTGAACCCTCTCGGGACAAAGTTGGAGGGAAAAGCAAATCCGTGTTTCCTGAATACTGGGGGCCTGGCTGTAGCTCTGCCTGGTATGTTCATAGGCTTACTTAACTGCAGACGTTGATGGTGTTGTTTATATGCTGCATAGCTCAAGCTGTAGTGTAAATACCCTGTCGAATTTACCATGTTATTTTCAGTTTATTTATAGCTAATAATACTCAGAAGTTTTGGTGACCTTAAAGGACTTAGTTTTACAGTTTTATTGTGACGTTTCTAGGCTACATGTGTATTGTTGATATTTCCCTTAAAGCACAGGAAAAAACACATTCACAGCATTTTTATTTTATTCTTTATAAACACGCTTTCTGTGGTGATTTTGTTCCCTTACTACCACGATTCAGTGCGCTTTTACGCACAGGAGGCCAACAAGGTCATGTGGGTCACATCAGAATTATCCACAGAGCGCACAACAACAGATACGTAAAATCACAAGTTAAATCAAATGAAACATTTATTTCTATGTTTAGCTTTGAAATTACACATGAACAAATAGGTTACCTTTACTAATCTTCTGCGCAAATTGGTCTACCACTGTTACGCGTGTGCGTAAAAGTCTATTTTAAGATGGTAGGCTAATAGGCCTTTTCTTAAAATGACAATTCCCACAACGATTAATATTCATAGAAGTCCATCAAGATTTTTTTTTGTCTAAAGACAGCACCAGTCTATTGAAGAAAAAACGTGACCTAATTAGGAGGACGTTTTGGGCGATGGAGCTCACTGAAACGGCAGATTACTGAAGTCCTGTCAAATCCCAAATTTACACAATACAATCCATCTGTTCAGCCTGCTCCGCGGCGCCATTGTAGCTATGTATAACCCAATCTGTCAGAGCACTGCCTTGCCCCTATAACGACATACCCAAATGTGCGCTGCGCTCAGTATACGTACCCCCTCCTCTCTCTCTCTCTCTCTCTCACACACACACGCACACACACTCCCAGACTCACACATACACACATCCCCATCTCATCCCCGCCCCTCTCCAAAATTTTAGATGAAAGGGCTTTTGGATTTTGGATGACGCTTCGAATCACGTGTTCATAGGAAATACACTCGCTATAATTTTTTTGGAGCTGCCTCGTCCTGCACCGCCGACCATAGTTGTTTTGCCGTCTCCATACAGTGTAGCAGAGGGGTGGAAAGGTAATGTAATGTAATGTACCTTGCCGTGGTCAGTGACGGGTTCACGCCAGTTCACCGGGTTCACTTGAGGAGAGCTCCCACCCCCTGCTCGCCTCCTCTTCTTCTCAAAACGCAACGATCGGAGCTAATCCAAAATAATTCATTTATATATTAATGTCGGATTCCATTTTTCCCACCGACTGTTGAGGTAAGGACTCATCTACTCTTCCAAAACGCGAATACCTCCCATTATCGGTGAGGTGCGATCTCCAAAGTTGTTTGCTGAAATTATGACTCGCTATTGAATATTGAATTTTCATCTGGTGCTGTAGTCAAGGCAGTTTATATGAAGTCGCCAATGTATAAAATGGCGACAGTAGGTGGAGGGGGGGGTGGAGGATTTTTGGGAATATTCATAAGGTTATATAGAGTGCCAGATCGCCTTTGGGAAGTAGGCTCCGAGGCAGTGTGTTGCCCCACAGCCTTGTGAATGGAGTGAAACGGGTTAACTCGTCAGTTTGTTACAGTTACAACAACGGATCCCCCGACTGGCTGAATTTGCGCTCCTTCTCGCGCTATACAATGTGGCGTATCTGCTAATTTTATTGCCCAACGCGCTGTATTTCCCCGCTGTGCTGTAAGTGTGAGTGCTTTTAGTTGCGAAAGACTTCGGAACAAAGTGCTATAGCAGGCTTATTGACTGACATACGAAGCGTCCGAGTCCATAGATGTTCAAACTGCACGCCAAGTATCAATTTTCTTCTATTGATCGCTCACTCTCTCTACACGTTTCTTCCTCCTGCCTGAGCAGAAAGGTAGGCCTATGTCTGTGCACAGGACTCTTTTCTTTCATTTCCTCCTCTTCCTCCTGCCAACATGTGCTGCTGCCCTACTCACACACACGCACGCACGCGCACACAAACAGACACACTGAAACATATACAGTACAGGAAGAAGAGCTGCTCGTTTCAGCTGCTATTTTGCAAACTGTGGATTATCAGCGAGGCATGGCGTTAGAAAATATCAGTTCCCATAAGGTCACATTTTGTAACTGTACATAAATATTGACCCAGCTTTGAATGCCATGTGTCTCCCACTGCCTTTAGGGGAGGGACCTCTTTGCTGACTAATGTTGCCTCTGTGGATCATGTGTGGGTCCATAACACAAGAGACAACCCCATTTTATTCAAGCAGGCAGCGAGACAGGCATGATTCACTGGTAAAATTTGGAACGTGTTTTAATTATTTAACTATGGAAGCTTGTTACATATAATGTAGGTCATGAAATTCACTGTGCAACACTTCAGCCAGAGAGTAGGTGTTTGGACCAAGGCAGGCATCTCCAAGAGTAGAGTACAGCAGACGTTTGTGCACTTAGATGGCTCATTTTTCTGCATGTGTTGATGAGTGGCTAAACAAAGGTAAAGGAGCTCTAGCTGTGCCGATCCGGCACACTGAGCTAACTTGGCCCGGTGAGTTCAGTGTGTGTGGAGTTTTTCACTCCAGCAGTACGCTTACACTTGGGGAATGTCAATTCCCTTTGTGGATCCCTGGGAACGGTCTTCCATCTCCCTTCTCGGAACTGCTCTAATGAGGCCAGGCATATTGCCTTTCATCCCTCACTCCCTGCAATTAGGCACAGCTCACAGTTTTCGTTATGGCCACAGCGGAGTGTTTGTATACACAGACACAATGTAGTGGGCCGAGGCTGCCCACTCCCCTCCACAAAAAGCAACGTCTTTGCATAAGCCACCCCTAATATACCTGGAAAACTGTGCTTTTAAGGATTTGGTGTTCTGTTTTCCGACAGCAGTCAGTGTAGATGATATGTTTGTGTGTGCCTCCCACAGCTCAAAATGAATGCTCCGCCAGAAAATACAGAGGAAGGTCATATGGTCATGATTTGCAGATTTAGCCAACATGGAGTGTATAACATTCCTTGAGTTCAGAGAAGAACATCAACGATCTACTGCCAACCAGATCTATTCTCTGGCTGTTTTTATACAAATAAGCTTTCCTGATAGTCAAATACCTCACAATCCTCAGAGTAATCTCCGGACCACAAGGCAGAGTCCGATTTTTCCCACCAGAAAGGACGCCATTCTACGGATTCGCTTTTATTTGTGTCTCTCATCCTTTTTAATTTCGCTTTTGTCATCTGACCAATTGGGTATCTTAGCCCAGACTGCTAAAAAAGCCTTTCTAAAACAGCATGTTTGCACAGTTCACCCAAAAGAAGTGCCTGTGAAGTGGTGGGGGTAAAAAACCTCTGGGCTGGCGGGGAAAGAGCCCCTGCCACTTTCTCTGTCCCATACAAGAAAGATTTGGTCAGCAGGAGCTGGCATTTGCCAGGCTTTGGCACTTAGAGGAGGCTGTGATGTCAGCCATTTTAGAATGGACAGTACAATGTGCGGTACGCCGCCATCTTTCTTCCTTTTCTTTTTAAGTTGCCAAATGAATGCCTGTAGTCTTGGCTACAGAACTGAAGAACTTTTTCATCAAAAGTGATGTAAAAGGAGGTATGACTCAGATTTTTTTCTTCATGCACCATGGTTTATTTGTCTGTCATTCTTCTGGGCCAGGGATAGAAGGGTTTCGGGGAACAATGTAAGATTTCAACAGTGAGCGCTCACTCTAACACAAAACAGAACCATGCAACAAAGATGCTCCGTCAGACACAGTGCTGTAGGTATGTAGTGTACCGCCACAGTCTCCAGGCCTCTGCACTGATTTAGCAAGACAATAACACTAACAGGGGGTCATTTACAGTTGGTGCAGCTCTGATCATTCTTTCATCAACCTCTGTCGTAAACATTAGAACAGTGGTGCAGGCATTTTTGTGTTTCTACGCCCTGACTGCGAAAAAAAGCTGTTTTTGTCACGGACCTCACCCGAAGTTATCCGAAAGAGACTTAAACCATGAATGCACTTTTCAAAGATGGTGGCGGGGCATGTGGATTAAGTTTGTCCTGCACCGGATGCAGTCTGGGGAATTCAGTGTGTACGCCTGTGTGTGTCTTGAGGTTGGGTGGGTGTGGGCGAGTGACTGTGCTGTGTGTGTGGCGTGGTGGGCAAGGGGAAGAGAGGGGTTGCCATGGCAATGTTAACACATGAGTGGCACCACCGACCGGTCTCCCAGTGGACGAGGCTGCAGTCATGGAGGTAAGGGGGGTGTAGAGTGTAAGGAGGAGGAGAAGGAGGAGGACGAGATGGCTGACAACACCTGCATCTCACACATCCAGACGCTAATAAAACACATATAAGACGCGTGGCATTAGCAGGCCGGGCGCTGAAGACGGCGTGGACTCATGTCTTCTGTCATGACTCTGAATTGTTTTTCAGTCCACGTAAAGCTGAAGCCCGACACTTATTCATGCTGGCAGGCATACAGTGCCATTCATGCACAAAAATGTCCCCCAAACTGAAACCTGTCCACCCTTACTGTCAACAAAAGCCCCACATTGGTATCCTGATGGACAGAGGAGACTCCCAGACTTGCAGGAAACAGAACAATCCCAATCTGACAGTCAGCCATCTAAAGGCTCCCAGCGCTGGATCACGTTTCCCCTATAAATGAGGCGCCATTGTTCCCAATCTCTTCACTGTGCAAGACAGTAATTGCTCTCGGTCTCTGGCTTATATTTGAGTGTCCAGCTGATCCACTCACATGACGTTAATCTATTTAATGGACATTTTGCAGAAAATGTTCCAGCTAAACAGATTTTTTGATCATTCAAATATATCTGTCAGGAGTCCCCGTCCCCCCCTCCTTCGCTGCCTCAAACCCCCGCAGACTTCAGGTCATTTTTTGGCTGATTTATGAAGCAAACTCCCAAGACAGTTTTGGATCCCTGTCAAAGCAAATTACACGCAAAACAAATATTGTCGTAAGAGAGAGAATTTATGCAGATTTTTTTAGCTCCTCCGTGACTGTCGCATCAAGAGACTCCTTTCCAGATACTCTGTTCAAAAGATTTTCAGAAGAGTACAGGTGCTAAATGTTGGGAGGTATGTGTGTGGAAATGTGTGCCTACGAGGTGTCAGCGGGGAGGAATATTGAAACAGCAGAGCCTGTCATCATCATCAGTCATCCTCTCACTTCACTCCCAAATGTCTGAGTTTCGTCTTCCTTTGTCCTTCTTCCTCCTCCAGCCTTCACAGTCTCATTCATCTGACAGGCAGCACCACAAAGACAAAGATCTCAGTTTGTTAATGTCAACTGTAGGTGACCCAACAATCTGGGAGTGTCTGAATCAGTGGACTGTTTTGAATTAAATTTTAATGTTTAGCAAGGACTTTGCCGCCTTGCCTCCTTTCTGCTGGTAGCAGCCTGCTGTAGATTGGGCATGTTTTTTTGTGTTGTAATATTGTAATTACTGCAGCAGTTTATGAGGTGATGAGAGAAGATACATGCTGCTTTCTAGCAGTTGCTTTGGATGCAGCTGTTTACTGTTAAAAGTGTGTTAAATGCAATTAAATATGAATAAAATGTAAATATTGTAATGGGAATGATAGTGTAAAAGCACACACAGGAGGCCAAACAGTAAACCTTAAAGCTGCTGTTTAATCAGGCAGAACCTATAAACCTCATCAGAATTAAAACCTAGCATAATCCCATTTGTTTTGAAACGCTTCTTTCTGAAAAGTTGAATGGTTCAAACGTGATTTTAGTTTGGCGAACAAGGCCTTCGCTGAGCGTGGGTGTTCAGAAATGCCGTCTGAGAGCTTTGCCACTTCTCCCTCGCTTCAGATACGACTCCCTGGGTCCGCAGAGATGAAAAGAGTTTCCTCCCCCTGCTTCACAGAGCCGTTGCCAGTGCGAGGACATACGACACACGGGGGACAGTGATCGTCTGACGGTTGTCTACCTCGCCACTGAAACACAAGGCCTGGCTTTTCAGAGGGAACTATTCAATGGCTCCTTGTCTGGGAAGCCCTTGTCTTGTGTCTGATCGCACGTCTCACTCGCCAGATAAAGCAGCCCATTCTTTTGATAGGTGACCTGATTCTTTATGTAACCTTTCCCAACTTTTGGCTTGTTCTGGCTTTTCTCATGTAGGAAGTAGAGTGTTCTTCCTGGGAGGGGAGCCTCTTTACTAGGCCAGGGTCTGTCTCATCACACACCGACTTTCCCTCACCATGACCAGGTTACCCTCAGCCATCCTGGCAAACAGGGGTCCGTCTTTGGCACACAAAGAGTCACTTCAGCTTGGTTGAAGCGATCCTCACAGAGCACTTCTATAGCACTGTGACATCTCTTGCACAGATGTTTCTGATGATCATGACTAGATTCCTCTGTTGCGTGAAACTGACTTCTAAATCCCTTGTTCAGTGAAACAAACTCAATGAACGCCGTGTCCTCATCAGGGGTTAATCGAGTGTGCTGTCAGAGGATATCATGACCTCTCTGGCGGCAAACATACAGCACATGCCCACGTCTGGATGCAGTGAACCAGGATTACTGCATAAGATGCTGGTGACCTACTTTTTTAGTTGTTTGTTTGTTTTGTTTTGTTTTAGGGTGTTTTTTTCTTTCTGTCCAAAAGCAGCAACCATCAGACGAAATGAAAAAGAGGTAGTCACATGGAGGACGTCACAGTCTGTCAGGGATCAGTGTGTACTTTTGGGCAGTCATTTGAGGGTTTTAATTCTGGAACAGGTTCATCTTTTATTTACCATCCAGCCGGCCATGATGAACATGCACGTGGATGTGGTAAAAGTCTGTAGAAGTGCTTTCACTGTGTAGAAACATGTTGGACAAAGAAAGAATCTGTTGAAAGAATGTGAAATAGTTTCCTTTGTAGCAGACAAAATGCAGAAGAAGATACTGAGGTGTGATGGGTTTCAAGGTAGTTGAATGTGTCCACTGATGCTTATTGTTGAAGGTTTTATTGGATAAAACCTGCAATATAATGATGATAAAATAAGACAGATTTAGCTTCATATCACACAACACATCTCCATCTGAAGAGAGGAAAAAGAGAGTGATGTAGAGGAGAGGGATCTAGCTGCAGACCGTACATCTCTGACAGCTACTGTCACAGTCCGTTCATCTGATACGCTGTATATGTAAGACAGGAAGTGTGGTAATTTGCTGGTACAACATATTTCCAGGTTTTGATTTTCTTTTATTTACCTTTATTCATTAACAAAGTCTGGCAGTTGCATTCATGGAATACCCACATTGCAAACATTACAGACTAAGAAACATTTCATAAATAAAACCGAGCAAAAGATCAGAGGTGTAATCTGGGAGTTGATAATGTTTTATAAGTAGTTACACAAATGGTGGCTCGCTTTAGCTTCATTAGTTCAAGTTAACATTGCTACATTATTAATGTTATTACAAGAGACAGTTTAGCCAAATTAGATTCAGCAGTGTAAGCTTTAGCAACAGTTGCTAAAGCTAATGTAGCTAAGTACAGAAGGTCCCTACATAGCTTATATAGCTGGTTTGTGAGCTTGGCTCTAGCTACGTTAGCCACACAGCTCTGTTATCTGTAGCTAAGTTAGGTTTAAACAGGTGGTGACCTTGTTTTGAGGCCAAAACTCGGGAACTCTGCCCACGTCAATACTTTTTTCTGACTTAGTAGAGTCTTTTAAAAACAGTTAAAAACATACTTGATCAGACAGGCTTATGAATAATCTTATTCACCTTGTCAGCATATTGTATATGACTTTTGCCACTAATTGTTCCTTGTCAGTGTTGGTTCTTATAACATGGTCTATGTGACCCTCTTTATCTTTCCTGTTGTTCTTGTTACATTACTACAGCATATCTTATGTTAGGTTTGTTTCTGCTTTTGTGTTAGGCCTTGTTGATGTAAAGCACCTTCTTATCTCTGTAAAAAGTGCTGTATAAATTAAGTTAACTTACATACTTTAGCAACATGACCTTTAGTAAACATAGCTAAACGTAACCTAGCTACACAGATAACCTAGGTACATAGTTTTCATGGTTGCTAAGCTTAGCTTTGGCCCCTTTAGCTACTTAGCATTGTTAACTATGCTGCTCTGTTATCTTTAGCTAAGTTAGCTTTAGCAACATGGGCTTTAGCAGAAATAGCGAAAGCTAACAGCTTCACAGATAACATGGATATGTAGCTTACATAGATGCTTTGTGAGCTTAGTTTTAGCTCTGTTGGCTATTTAGCCTTGTTACAAAGCTTATAGCGCTACATAAGCTATGCTTGCTGCATTGAATGTTTTCATGGATGATGAGCTTTTTTCCTGTAAGCAGACATTATACTCTGCTTTAATAAACTTTTTCTAATAATCTTTGAAAGTCAGATTTTTAACTTTTAACTTTTGGTATTCTACCCTGACCTTAACGCTTACCCTAACCCTTAAAAGTTTAACTCTTAGAAGTCCACAGGCTGTTTTTGTGGTTTTGTTAATATTTTTCTTTTGACACAGAGGCCCCTCAGAAAACTATGCTCATGTTTAGTATCATTTTTTTCAACACAACCTCAACATTATAAAATGAAAATCTGTTTTTTAACTGTAACTTTCTGTATTAGGTAAAGGACCCCAAAAACATACAAAAGAGAATGAAAAACAGACATTTAAAAATTATGATTTAAAAGGCTAGCCTATATGTATCAAAAATATGAAAGTCATGTCAAGAAAATGTAAACTTACACATAAAATTAATGAAATTACATATGTCAAGCTAAAAATAAATATATTTATGCAGAATACATGTGTATCTGTAGGAGGTTTTTCCCCCACTAATCAATTCCCTAGTTTATCACAACTCACACTTGAGTATACAGTGAACAATATGGCATTTGTTTTGCATTCAAAGACTGTGAGGGATTCCCAAACAGTGGAAATTAAATCTATAAAGATGTATAAATGAGCCAAAATCATGCTAAATGCATAAAAATACATTAATATATATACCAATTTTAGCTGTCCCACTGTAAAATATTTTATAAATACAATTATAAGGTTAATGAAATTATATGGACTGTATTTTTGCAGTATGGATGATCCACAGATAGTAATTTTTTTATTTTTTCTTTTGAAAAATTTACATAAAATGCAGAAATTATGAAAAAAAAATACAAGTGCCACTCTTGTACAGTAAGGACTATGTGTAAAATGAATTTATTATCAAATTCAAATTATCATATTTCCTTTTCTAAGTGTGACATCAAACAAAAACTAAGACAGAGCTTAAAATCACACTTTCCCCACAAAGTGATTGCAGTGCAACATGTGGCTTTGTTTGCATGCTTTCACATGACAAAAACTGCAGGTGTGATCGTGGACTCCTACGATTTAATCTTATTTTATTTTGAAAGTTTTAACGTCCTGGGATATACGGCATCTCAGATGAACAGACTGTGTTAGCGGCTGTCAGAAATGAACGGTCTGCAGCCTGACTGTCTTGATTTACAGAGGCTTTATGTGTTTGTCAAAAGTTTATTCAGCGGGCCTTCAGTGCCCAGCAGTGACTCCATTGTCATATTTTTTTTCTTATCATTTGTTTTCCATACAAGCGCTTTAACATGTAAGAATGACAATAAGAACCAGCTGTTGCTCTAATGAAATACTGAATCGAGCGTATCCATTGTTTTGTTCTAAATCTCTGTTAAATATTTGTGGCTTTGTGAGAGAATATTTCATAATCTGAGAAGAAAGACGAGAAATGTTGACGTCTGCAGGGACAATCCATATCCATCCTTATGGCAGGAGCGTTATAGGAAAAGAAAGCCTGTGGATGTGGTTTGCTAATGGATTTGTGCACTCAGTGATCTGAGTATTGTGTTTGCCTGCATGCACTGGCTGCCATGCTGCTTATTGAACACATGTAGGATTGGCTGGTTTGAGCCGGAAGCTTATGAATGCCAAATGTGTTGGTAGTAACCTCTTCAGACCTTATGAGCCTGTCTGTAACAGTGCTGTTGTTGGCTGACTCATTTTGGTCACTTGATTTTCCCTCTTGACAGTATATTATGCAGTGAAGGTACACTGTAGCCTCTGATGTAAAACATATGGCTCAAATCCAAGAGTGGCAGTCAAATACTTAATCTCAGTCCAGCAAAGTCATTTAACCTTCATATGTCTGTTTTCAATATCAAAGCAAATAGAAACAGAATGGAAAGATCCAGAACATGTTTTACATTTCCAAAATACAGCACACGTCTCCAGCTCTCTGTAATAATTCACTTCATTAAGAATAATACCTGTACTTGGACGACAGTTTTAACAATATTTTCTGCAGACAAACACAAACCTGTGTGCATATTTTTGCATAAATGTGTGCACTGACAATGTGAAACAGCTGTTAAGGTTAGACACATCTAGCGCTCTCAATTTGGAGTGGTGAAGTGCATCCCACTCAATAGATGCAAAATCCCCAAGGTAATCTGCGGACGATATTTATCTACTGATATTAACTGTTTCCTGGGGAGAAGCAGGTGCTACCAGGCAACTCTAAAACTGCTTCGAAAATACCGTCTCATACTTGCACAGTAAAACCAAGCATTAATCTCAGCATGCACCAGCTCTTTTTCAGTACGCTTGAAACTAATGTTAACATAGAAAAAATGATTGTGGACAGATAAAATCAAAAATTAGAAGAACCAGACTCATGGCAGCAGTGAAGAAAAAACAAATATTTCTGAGATTAGGCTGTCATTTCTGGCTCTGTCGACTTTCATGCTCCTTTTTTCTAAATTCATAAGAAGTGACAGCTAGACAGAAGTCTGTAAATCCAAGTAAATAACCAGAACACTGACAGGCTGCATTGATTGAAGGGTGGTGTGTGTTTGTGTGGGTGGTTTTCTGTGTGTGTGACTATTATTGAAAAGGCTTTTGCTTTTCAGAATCTCTTGTTTAAAATTTTTCTCAATACAAAGGAGATAAGAGGAATTTCATTTCAAAAATGAATTATATTCTTTATTACCTCTGCTGCTATTTTTGATATAATAACTCTAGATCCTCTTTACCACTTTCTGTACATTCAGTTGATTTATCATTTAACGGATTCGTCCCCAGCCTGTGGTTCAGGCTTTAGCTCAGAAGGGCACAAGGCTGTGTCTGCTCTGAGGTTGTTAAAATCAGATTTGCATATGTTAACTAAAATCATGAAAACACACTTAGTTGATAGTTTCTACCAGTAGTTCTCTACCGCTCTTGCCTCAGGACCTACCAACAGCTCCTTAATGAGAAATCATGACCCAAATTTCTAATATTTTTCTGCCAATCAGATTTATTTAAAAGAAAACAGCAGTTTGGACCTCAGAAAGTGTAAAACATATGACAAAACTTAGTCAAAATATATCAAAAATGTCAAAAAGCATCTCAAAGTTTTTTTGACACATTCAGAATCAGCTTTATTGGCCAATTATGTTCACAAGGTGTTTGACTCTGTTAGCTTTGCTCTAAGTGTACAGGATTAAACATTGAATACAAAATTGGATAAAAAAGATGAGAAAAAATAAAGATTTAAATTTGTACCAGCTCTTGTTGGGTATTTTATTGGTACACAAGTCCGTGTGCATTGATAGTATGGTTGCAAGATGTGCAAAGGGTGCAAGAATGCTGACAAGACTAATCAGAATAAATATGCAAGGATATGGACAGACATTATTTACTTGAGGTGGATAAGATCATTTAAGATAATTTATATTTATTGGTGTAAACATGCATATGAGGTGAGGCATTTTACCACCGTGAGCTTTCTTGACATACTTGAGTACAATAAATAGATTAACTAGCACAAATGTGTATATGAGGTGAGGCATTTTACCACTGTGAGCTTTCTTGGCATACTTGAGTACAGTAAATAGATTAACTAGCACAAATGTGTATATGAGGTGAGGCATTTCACCAGTGAACTTTCTTGAGCACATCTGGTTCAATAGGCATAAGAAGTTAAAACAAAAAACATTGTGTGTGCGTGCGTGTGGGTGGGTGGGGGCACTTTGTTTTGGGTCTTGGTGTCCTCCCCGAGACAGTTATTTAGAAAATAGATGACACAGTCTGAGTCTCTTTTGGTAATTGTTTGGTTCTTTCGTTTCAATTTTTTAAAATCAATTTTTAGCAAAAAAATGTTTACATCAACATGAACAAAACACCACATCTTAGCACACCCAACAGTCCTCCACCTTAAGTTGTGACTCAAGCAGTCAAGTCTGCTACACCTGATTACAATATCCTGAGAAGGGAGAATAGAACAGAAATAAAAACCAGGCAACAGAGAGTATGTGTCAGACACTGATACATACAGTCCATTTATTTGTATGGAGGGTTTGTCAAAAAATGTCAAAGGATCTCCAACCCTCACTGATTTTCTTTTCAAAATCTCACCATGTGCATCAAATTTATTTTAAGCTTCAGGTTAATTAGCATCCAGTAGGTTATCCTAAAGATAAATGTATGGTTCTGATACAAAAACTGTAGAATGAAAAAGAGGTGGTTATTTAATTTCTCTCTTTTTTAAAAAAATAAAAATTAACATTAAAATCCTAGGCAATTGTCTTTTTCTTGGTCAAAAAAGATGAGCAAACAGTTAACACTGGTTATTTTTTTCTTTTTCATTTTCCTGAACAAGCCTTTAATGACAACTGACAAAATCCCATCATGAGGAGATAACAGGCTTGTTAGTACGGTAGAATGACTACATAGTACCTGACAGCTGATACACTGTTTACAGTATGTTTGAGTATGTAGGAGGGCTTTCAAATTCAATGATTTTTATAGTAATTGAGGTCCATAATTAGGGATTTTTTTTCAATCACAGTTAATTGTAGGCCTCTTTGTCTGTTTCAGCACACTTTGGTTAAGCCACCACAACATCTACCTGCAAGTGGTGCACCTCTGATCTTTCACATCTCGTTTCAGTTTAAAATACTCAGAAAGCTCAATGGACAAGTCAGAAGTTATCCAAAACATGTTCTTTTTTTCGGTGGTTAATTCATGTCAAGATAAAAGCAGATCTGTATCCAAACAGGAAGTCAATAATCCCTGGTTTAACCCTTTATAGGGCACTCATTGACATACTAGAAAATTTCAAATTCATGCACAAGAATATTATTGGTGGACATCCGAATCATTTTTTAAATTTTATCACTTATATATACATATAAATATGCAGTGCTGTGTACAAATATTTTCCCCCTTTCTGATTCCTGATTTGTTTTTTTTTTTGCACATTTATCACACTTAAATGTTTCAGATCATCAAACCAATTTTAATATCTCACAAAGACAACCCAAGTAAATGCAAAATGCAGTTTCTAAATGATGATTTTATTTATCAAGGGGATAAAAATCCTATCTGTGAAATAGTAACCCCCCCCCCCCCTTAAATCATGAGTTAATTGAGATTAACCACAGTTCTTGGAAAGCTGAGTTCAGTTTCACTGGCCACACCCAAGAATCACTTAAATAGAAGCTGTCAGACAAAGTGAAGCAGGCTACAAGATCTCAAAAAGAAATGCATCATGCCACAATCAAAAGAAATTCAGGCACTGCCACAGCTAAAGTGAGGGGGTCCAGATTTAGAGAGGGCCTACTCATACACAACTGCTCCCTCATCCATCATTGGTTCCGCCAAAGGTCTTCCAGTGAGACTAAGTGTGTGTGGGCTTTTTCTACTGTGACTTTATCAATGAAAACAATTAAAATTGATATTATTTTTTGGCAGAAATTTGTCATTTGAATGGGTCCTGGGTGGGGTCTGTTTTTCTTTGCTACAAGTAGAGGAAAAAGGTTTGAAACTGCTGATTTAATGTAATAATTATGGATTATAATCATTCTGAAAAGGCTTTTTAAAGGTGCTTTTTTGTTGGTGCTGTAATTTCTGATGAAACCACCTACACTTATCACACTTTATTACCACCTACACTTAATACCATGTGTGAGGCTAATAGCTTTCCCCTGAATCCTGCTTTCTTTTTTATGTCATGTTTAAACATTTCATGTCTCTAATTTCTGTCAAAGCATGGACCAAAAATCTATCCATATGATTCTGCTTATTATTGCTATTCTGGTGTTCAAAAGCCCCACTGAATACTTCTTTTTTTCTGTGGTTACTAAAATAAAGATGGGCTAAAAGAGTCACATGTGTCTCTTTTTTCTCAACAGGATCCTTGGTGCTGCTAAACTTGTCCATGTGACTGGAGTCCTTAACTGGCAGTGGGCATGAAGCAACACTGTGATATCATAGTGGCTGGTCCATGACACTAAACTTCATTCAACCCTCTCCACTCTCCACCCGCCCTCTGTTTCATCATACTGGACAAGGAACCATTCACTCTCCCATCTACACAAAGCTGCACAATGGCAAGCAAGAGGAAATCCACAGTACCCTGCATGATACCATCAAAATCCAAACATGTGCGTGAGGAAATCATACTGGGCTCACTACCAGAACTCCTACCAACAATCCCAGAAGATAGCATACTCAGCATCTCTGGAGAGGAGTCTGGCCATTTCTCTCACAGCTCCTCCAAATCAGAAGGTGGCATTGAGATGCAGAAAGGAGGTACATACAGCTGTCCAAAGTGCCGTTTCGAGTCCAGAGATCTGAACTACTTTTTGGATCACATGCACAATTGCCATTTAGACTTCAGGGCCCAGCCCACCTTCTACTGCCTGAACTGTGGGGTGTCAGTTGTTCGCTTTGAGGCACTGGCTCTGCATAACGCTAATGCCCACCCGAAGATAATGGAGGGCGTAGTTACTGCCTCCCTAACGGTCAACCAGAGGGATGGGGTGACGACTGTGGAGCAAAGCCTCTTCACGGACAATGGAGAAGAGTATAAAGAATCTGGGATCTCCCTCACCAAAACACCAATTGCAAAGATGATGAAAGCTAAGGGGGAGCACAAAAAGATTGTGGTTTCTCACACTGTTGAGGTACGAAAGATAGACACTGGAAAGGATGTAGACCCCAGCATGCTGACTAATGTGCCTGAACTCCAAAACGGGACTCCCAGTGTTTCTGGAGCCCCAGCTATGCCGAGGACCACTGTCACTCACGTGATTACGACGACAGTGGCCAACCAAGTCTTTCACCAGCACACTCCCTCCCTTTATTCTCCCTCTTCCACCGATTCCAATAAAGACCTTCCAAAGGTTATGATCCCTCTCAGCAGCATCCCTACCTATGATGCCGCTATGGACACCAGCAGCTTTCTCAAGACATCCTTTGGCAAGTTCCCCTACCCGACCAAAGCTGAACTCTGCTACCTAACTGTGGTCTCAGAGTTCCCAGAAGAGCAGATCAAACTGTGGTTTACTGCCCAAAGGCTTAAGCAGGGCATAAGCTGGTCACCTGAAGAGATCGAAGAAGCCAGGAGGAAGATGTTCAATACTGTGTTCCAAGGTGGAGCACCTCAAAAGCATCCTCCTACACAACAGCACGTCAATCAC
Organism: Cheilinus undulatus; assembly: GCF_018320785.1. Lineage (NCBI taxonomy): Eukaryota > Metazoa > Chordata > Actinopteri > Labriformes > Labridae > Cheilinus > Cheilinus undulatus. Next base: position 16,239,378 of record NC_054867.1, read on the forward strand.
ATTGTAACCCACCACACTGTAACTGCCCATCCTGGCTCAAAAGGACCAAACTTTCAGGTGGCCAAAGTACCTTATGGCAGTATAAAAACCAGGCCTGTTGGAGTCCTAACCACACAGGCAAGCTTATCAACCAACCCCAATGTCACTAGGGTCTCGTATTCTACTCCAATTATCCCTCCAAAGTTTCCACCTGCAATCAGAAAGGTACTGACCAAGAATACTCAACCCACTGTGGAGCCAGACAAGAGCAATGGCCTCAGCCTGGAAATGGCTGGAAGCAGCGGTTGTGTCAGTAGCACCAGCAGCAGTCGAAGCAGCAGTAGCAGTAGTTGCAGTAGTAGCAGCAGCATCAGCAGCTATTCCAGCAGTAATAATGGCGGTGAGATGATCACCAGGAAAGTGGTTCAAAGCAGCAGCCCAATCAACAGCATCAACAGCATGGCCACTTGCTCTACAAACATTAGCAATCATGAGGAGCACTGTGTTGCTGACACCAATGGAAGACCAAATGGCAAAAGCAACAGTTCACCAATTGGGTTGGAAGGTTTGAACAGTACCAAGAGTCAAGTGATCATTGATAACACCAGCAAATTCAACATACCCTGTAACAGTCACAACAGCAGCATAACCAGTCCACGAGAGCAGACCCATGCCACAAAGAGTGAGGATGAACACAACAACTACACCCACAAGACCAACAACAGCAGTATTAGCAATGAGTACCCCAGTACTACCTGTAATGACAGTATCCCTTACCTGAACCATGCCAGCAAATCCCCAACTGAAAGCACCAGCACCACTGTCATTACAAAAAGCAGCTCATCCACTTTAGAAGAGGGCAAAGGCAACAAGGACTTTCCCATGAAAGGTATGTCGATCTTACAACAACTTATCAAAGAGGAGGACCCATATGCAAGGGACAGAGGCTGTCCAGAACTAAAAGTTGACCCCATCAAGATCAGTTTCAAGAGGATGAAGATGAATGAATCAGAGACTACATCTGAGATTGTACCTGAAGAACACAAAGCCGATAGCACTGAGGTGTCTGCTTCTCAGCAATCTTTCTCACCCCCCTGGGGTAACAAGACTCCCCAGCAGCTGCACATCCTGCGACAGGTTTTCTCCAACACCCGCTGGCCAAGCAGTCAGCAGTACGAGGACTTGAGTGTCCAGACAGGCCTTCCTAAGTCCGAAGTGGTGCGCTGGTTCAGCGATAGCCGGTACAGCCACAAGAACGGGCAGCTGAAGTGGCTGGAGAACTATCAGCGAGCACCTACAGAGTCAGAGGAAGTAAGGTCCCATGGAGATGCTGAAGCTGAGTCAAAGGACTCCCCAGTGGCAAAGAAGAAACTCGTTGAGAAAGACATGAACAAGCACCTTGAAGGAGAAGAAGGACTTAACTCAGGGCAGCGGGTCGTGTGGCAGGATTCATACTCACCGCTGCTGGGTCTGATGGGCTCTGAGGGAAATGGAGACCAAGGGCATGCTGAGAATTCAGCGCAGCCAGGAGCCCTGCAAGATCCATGGTCAGAGAGAGCAGAGGACCATCAGCAGCCAGAGGCCAGTCAGTCACTTATTGAACAGCAGGCTGATGCCAATCAGGCAAGGTACTTGTGTTATAATGCTTGATGTTATAAAGTGTTAGTGAAGTACCCAAGTTAAAATAAACTTATCCCCTGTGCCTTGAGATACTCTGCAAGCTAGGGTTGGTTATCAATCAAGACGACAGAAACACTGTAAGCAAGGCAGAATGATAAAAGCATGACAGCTTGTTTGTTGTCATTGCTCTGTGATGTACAGTAAAAAGGAGGCAGGAGAAGTGAGTACAGGTACTCGTGCTGAGTAGCTTATTCACACAATCAAAGGTCCATGTCTAAGAAGCTATTTTTAGACAAGTAGAAGTCTGGGTTGTTGAATTATAGATTTAGAACACACGCTAATATATGTGAATAAATCATGATCATTGTCTTTGGTGAGAGGGATTTCGATGAGCCATGTAAATATGTACATAGGCGTCTGTTTACAATACCCTTACCTAAAGTATCTCACTTGTGCAGCTGTAACACCCTTCAGCAGGAACTGCCTGATCACTTGACCACACAGTGTGCATGTTGTGATTGCTTCTTTGTGTTTGCGTGTTGCTGATAGGGATCGCCTTAGGATGGAGCTGCTGGAGGTGTGATCAAGCAGGCCCAATCTCGCCAGAGGAAAGTGATGATTTAAGGCTGGTTTACTCCCCTGGCCGTGGTCTGAAAAGAGTGTTCATAATGACAGCAGATGTGATTGTAGCTGGACCGTTGGACTCTGACTGTAACTGTGAATACCCCCCACCCCTCCTCCTTCTCTGCGTCGCCTCCTCCTCCTCCTCCTCTTCCATCTGCCATCACTTCCTGCCATCGTCAAAAGAAAGAACTTCTCACCTTTGAGTCCTGTGATGTTTAAGCCTTTCATGCTTCTTTGTGGTTGTGTGGGGAGGGTGCACAATGAGGTCAGTAAGAGGGATCAAAGAAAAGAAAAAGACGCACACTGACTGGAAAACTGACTTGAATGAGCGAAGATAGGATGGGATAGGATAGGGCTGAGGGATATTGTTTTTGGGTCAGAGGGAGAAATATAAATATATGATTGAAACTGCACTATAAAAGAGGGTTTGTACTGACTGGACATACAAAAGATGTGTCGAGGAAATGTTATTGTTGGCTTTGTGATATTTTTTACTTTTTTAGCAACCAGTACTTCAGCACTGCCTTGAATTTTACTTTTTCCGTTTTATGGGTTTTTCAATTCTATTTACTCTTCTATAGTCACTGTAAGTCCAGATGCAATCAGACATGGTTTATTTAGATCTGTATTAATGTTGGTGATCACTTTGCAGTTCAGCTACACGCAAGAGACTATATACAATGCACTAATGAAGACAGCAATGCTAAAAGTCACACTGCCCCACAGCAAAGGTATTGACAGCCCTGTCAAGATCAATACACTACACTGCCCTGCAAACTGAACAGAGAGAAGCCTGTCACGCTAACGTTGCCTTACTCAGCTCTGTCCATGTGTTTATATGACCTATCTGTCCATCACCTTGCTTTCCAGCTACTGTGCTGTCCTTAAAAAAAAAAGAAAAAAAAAACATGCCAGTGCATCAATGGTCACTGTTCGTCAATATCTGTGAAAAAAAAAATCTTGTGCTGCTTTCTGTACACTTGGAGATGTTCAACTTTAAGCTGTAATTGTATCAAATATTATTACTGGCAAAATGTTTAAAACAAAATTATCAATTTGATCCCTAGACACTGACAGAGTGAGATATTGTGCTAGCTAGAGAGCCAAATGAGGAGATATTTGCCCTCCTCTGAATTTTGTTGTGTTTATATAAACATACAGTCACTACATGAATCCTATTAAGCTGCATCTTTGTCAAGCTGCTAATAGCTAAGAACGGTGCTATACCATCCAAAGTGAAATTGGAGGTTGATCTCCTACCAGCAGTGTATGCACTTGTGTCGAATGTTACAAATTTATTTTGGTTCGCGATTAATGGAATCTGGACTTACGGTGTTATGATCACGTAAAAAACTTTTATGAAATAGTCTGATCATAAAGCACTGTTGTATCATCCTTTCTACACTTCTGAATCTTTACAGAATAAACTGAATACACACCAAGCAGCGTTTCTCTCCTTATTTGAAAAGCACTCTGCACAATGAGAAGGAAACAAATTGTACCAGGGATACCAATCAATTTATTCAGTGATGAATTCTGAAGTGCTGTGCAATGCACCAGGGTTGGATCAGAGCTTACAACCCCACCTGCTGGTGAGCAACTGGTAGTACAATCAGTTCTGTGGGCAGTATTATAGTGAACGTGTTGCAGGCATTTGCTCCTGTAAAACCAAATTACTGAGTCTGAAGATGAGACTATTTGGAGTAGTATCTCTGTAGTTGGTTGACAGAGGTGCAGACATGCCAGATGTTGCAAGAGATTAAATCCTTTTTGGGGTAAAGGGATGTTACTGAACTGGAACACAATGAGAAGTCACAGCAGTTCTCTTCAAATACGATGTAATGTTTTTAACAGCTGTTTAGTTTTTTTGGATTAGATACATTTAATTTTTCAACACATTCTTGAAATGACTCTAATCTACTGGTACACTTCATGCAAGTCTTTAGAAAGTCCAAGCCCCTTTTTGTTTTAAGAAGCGATCAAATGTGTTTAGCAAAGTAAATATGAAGACTGCAACTCTGGCAGGACCACCGAACAACCAAAACCAACGGGCAGCAGTGTTAATCTGGGGCTCAGCTCAGGGAGAAGGGCTGCGTTTCTAACACAGAGACAAACACTTGACTGCTGAGTCCAATTTCTTACAATTATAGAACCAAGTTTGAAAAATGTCAAATGTAGGTGAGAAAAAAGATAGCATACAAAAGGATTACTTGTAGGGTTTTATTCATTTTTCAACCTACAATGAGCATAAAACTCAAAGAAAACATGATCAAAGCTATGACAGAAGGTAAAACAAGAATAGGATGTTGACTTTACAGCTACTTACATCAATTTCCTATTTTAAGAGTGGAATAAAATGAACTGAATTCACATTAAATGTTACATTTCTTTATCCTCAATCTTTACATAATTAAAAAAAACTGCCTAAATTGTAACAGGTTGGTGATTTTTGGCAAAGTGGAAACCCCTTACATACTCTTCTGTAAAGAAACATTTTCCATTAACTGACTTTAAATACATTATCATTGAATTATCTTCAAGTAACAGATGGGAGATTCTTCCTTGGAACAATTGTTAAATTAAGTTAAAAACCACATGAAGACAGGGGTACAAAGAGATTCAGAGGATGCTTGCAGCTTAAAATGAATGGTTCACATTTACACTGAATATAGTCCCTGATGGAGGCTGTAAAACAAAATATTCACATTCTGCTTGCTTAAGTAAATATTGACATGGTTGCATTATTTTTGCCCTTTGCCTGCCCTGACATCCTCTTTCATTCCAAACAATTCATCGTAGTCCAGTTTAAAATATTCATCCAAACAGATCGCTTCATTGGCCAAGATTCTCATTCACACACAGTCCTGACAGACACACACACACACCCATCCCTAAAATGCCGAGCTCACTATTCCATTTCCTGGAAAGGCGCATGGGTGTTAAGAATTTATCTGATTTAACTTTGTCTATCAAAATATAGAATTCATTAATACATGGGAGGCTAAAATACAGAGCAAGTGAACAAGGAAAAATAAAATGATAAAGCATTTTTTTTCTTTTTGCTTGAATACAGTAGCTGTGGAACCACAGAGTTCAGTTCAGGCATTTTTGGAGGGAGCGAGACAAAGATAAAAGGGTCTTCCGATTACAGGGACTTTGCCTCGATGCTCAGTTGTGGGTATAGTTCAGGCTTTGTGTCTGATCTCAGATCAGATGTTGAAGACTAACCACAACCACCCCCCCTGCCACTTCAACATGGCCTCTTTTCATCTCTCTGTGTTGCCACCGTTTTTCTTCTCAAACTTTCTAAAATTCCTGGCAGGTCTGACCATCCAGTAAAATTGACTTAAGCTAAAAAAAAAAAAAAAAAAAAAAAAAAAAGTATCCAATAAAAATGGGTGTATAATAGTTAAAACCACAAACTGCGATTTAAAATTCATAGTCCTCGTCTGCCATATCAATGGCCCAGGCAAACTTCTCACGCTGGGTTTTGTTGTAGATCTTCTCCACAGGGATGCCCCACTTCTTACACCTAAAAACACAGACAGGGACAGGCATTCAACTCTTTTACTCGGTTCACAACTTTTCCCTGTAAGTGGGTGGATAGTCAGGGATTCAAAACTCTGGTTCTCAACTGGTGTCAGTCAATGATATACAGAAGACCTAAAGAGACACCTACATATTTTATTTGACTCCATCTGCCTTGATAAACTGTTTTTGTGCTTCAGATTTGGACTTATTTATCTTGTTACTCAGTCAAATGACAACTGGAAAAAAAATGATTTCAGAATTTTGGTCATTAATCATAATTAATCTCCCTTTTGTGTTGCATTTTGAAATTCCACTTTTTTCACATCTACTTTAAAAAAAAATATTTCTGTTCACTTCATTTTGGATTTGATCTAACCTAAGGGACTTCCTGTTTGGATACAGGCCTGTTTTTATTCAAAAGATAATAAGAAACTGAACATGAACCTAGCTACAGAAAACAAGCTTGCTGGGATTTAAAGAGAAAATAAGGAAATCGTAGAAAAAGTACATATTTGATAACAAGGTGCAGATAAATTGACTTTTCCACAGAGCTGTGAGCTTTTAAAATTGAAATGAGACATTAAAGGAAAGTGGTGGCTTTATTTTACATCACTGTGGCTGCAGGGAGATACTACAGTGGCGTAATCTAAGCGTGCAAAAGGAGACAAAGCATGCAATTAGGAAACATGCACTAATTCTGTACCTTAATCAAAGTGGTTAATGCAGTCAGCCCTACTTTTACCTATTTTTTAAAGCAGCTTCTCATTACTATTTATACAATTAAAATAAACAAAATTTTAAGTTTCAAAGGAAGAGGAGTACAAAATGTACACAAGCATGTCCTCCCAGGTCTTAAGTAATTGTGTGATATTTAACTATGTTTTATTGATCCTGTGTCCTTATTTTTCCATCCAAGAGCCAAAGTGCACCATCAAGTTAACCACAAGTTAAAATTTTTTTGTGATTTCTCATTAAAGAGTAGTTGTTATGGAGCAGGGTTCCTACATGTTGTTAACAATCTATGTAAGCTTCTTTTTTTTTAAGACCTGAACTGAGAAAAAATTTTGAAATTTTTCACAGTGAACAGTCAAAAATCATAAGGTATATGAGATTTCAGGGTACACCAGGTCAGGGCTGAATTTTCTGATGCAATTTAACTGTTCATTGAGTATCAAACACTCAAACTGATGATTTCTGACACAAATAATGCTTACAATATGCCGTATACTAATATCTATCAGTATCAGCAGCTGTAGTAGGTGTGATGTGCGTTGTGAAACAATCTCACTATTAAAAAGCAGAAAAATGCTTCTTTTGGGGAAACCTGTTAAGATCAGGGTGACCTGCATGGATTTTAAGTGGGCAACCTAGTAGGCCAGATGGTTGAGAACTGGACCTGTGTATTACCACTGTACAGACTGCATTTGATCAGTGACCCAGATGATAAAAGGTAGGGGTCTGAGGGTCCTTCCCAAGGAAATTTTGAACATCTATCACTGAATGCTGGAGAATATTTATGTGACAGTTTGTGGTAGAATGTGTTTGAAATTGTAAAAGGTTGGCTAGATTGCTTGTGCTTAACCAATTTCAAATTTGCAATTTAACATCCTTTTCAAGAATCTGCAGGGAACCCTTCTGAGACTGGACCAGGTAGAACCACCATCTTGAACAACAAAGGGTTAAAAATGCTCCAAATTTCTTTAATTTAAGAATTTTATCTTACCAAGCCACAGAGATGCGAGGGTCCAGATAGTTGAGCTTTGAAGTGCCGAGGGCAATTTGCTTGTTCTCTTCACGATCAGTTGCCTGCACTTCCAGCTTCATGAGCTGCTCCTCTATCCTCTGAATGGCCTTCTTCTTGGTCTCCACAGCCCTAGGGAGGAGGCACACAACACATGCAATTAGAAATGTGGTGAATAGCAGTTAAGGCAAAAACACAGCTATTTATTCATGCCAAAGTTTGGATACTTACTTTTTGGACTTTTCATCTCTTCGTACTTTGGCATCTGCCTTGGCGCTCTTCAAATCTCTCTTGGCATCAGCGAGCTGGTCCCTTTTTGCATCAATCTAAGAAAAATGTTTGATCAGTCTCCAGAATAACAAAAAGTTGAGAATGATTTCTCACATGGCAGTACCCAAAATTTTCACAGAAATTCACCTATAAATTCAAGCCCAATATTTGAAGAAATTCAGTTTATTAAAGCTCACAATTTGGAGTTAGGATATTCATTGAAAAGCGATTTGTTTTCAGATCCATTAAATTACTTCGAGAGACGAGTTTGATTAAAATCTAATGAAAGCCATTTGCCCATAATTTAATGTATTTTGCACATTTTGTTCAGTCACTGAGATGAACATTTTCCTGAGAATGCTCCATACATTTGTTAAGGGTATGAGGGAAAGGTAATTGTAGTATTTGTGTGTCTTACCTTAGCCTGCAGGTTCTGCATGGACTTCTCAAAGGTCTTTGGTGGAGCCCTCTGATGGTTACACAGGATGGCCACAGCCCTGTTAGCCCTGTTGTAGGACAAGATCTTGGCTGGAATGTTTTCCTCCGCTACAGAGAAAGATGGATTACAGTGAGGTTTCTTCCATTTTTTAAAGACAATTAGTACCAAAATTTAAAATGAACATGGATTATTAAAGTTTTGTTTTAAAACAGACAAACCATTTGTGAGCTCCTTTAACTGCTGTTGCAGGGTGATTGAAGCGTTGTAGGTACGGAAAACTTTGGCCGTCAGACCATCCATCAGCTCCTGAAGATGCTTGTTCAGAACAGTAGTCTGCAGGGAGGACAGCAATGACATAAAGACTTTACTATTAAGAATAATCACTGAACAGAAACAATATGCTATATTCATAAGCGATAAGTATTACCTAAAGACCTCTGGTAATTTGTGTATTACCCCGATGTCAGTGTTTAGTGTGGTGCATTCGCACAGGATAAGCAAAGTCTGTAATGTACTCAAATTTACAGACATTTCTGAAGGAAAACACAAGGTGGCTGCATGGCTGCAGCAATGAAAATGTTTATTTCGAAAATTTATACAAAAAAGATGCAATGTTGTGCACATCACATTCTACAGGTGATGTTTTTAATAGTTCCTATTCTGTTGATGCTGTCAATATTGTTCTGTGCTCTATTCATTTTAGATGCTTGCATATCCACAACAACCCTTCTCACTGAGATCAGCTGTTGAAGCCTAACCACTGGATGTTGATAGACACATTTAAAATCGTAAATTGTGTTATGCATGAAATGTTCAGCTGAATAATCCTGATATAACATCAGGCACTTGTCAGAAGAGCAGAGGTGCTGTGCATGTGAAGTGAAGAGAGCAGCAGTGTGCACACGCATATTTAGACAATAGACTTAAATAAGTAAAATAACACCATTTTTACACATATGTTGAAATTAACTGAAAGTGAAGCACTATTTATAACCTACAGTCATGGACAAAAGTATTAGCACCCCTGGAATTTTTCCAGAAAATACACAATTTCTACCAGAAATTGTTGCAATTACAAATATTTTTGGTATCCACATGTTTATTGCCTTTATGTGCATTGGAACACAAAAAATCTGAAGAAAAAAGACAAAATTAACAGTTTTACACAAAACCCCAAAAATGGGCCAGAAAAAAAATTTGTTGGCACCCGTTTAAAACTGTGGGTGAATCATTTTATTTCAAGTACGTGATGCTCATTTAAACTCACCTGTGACAGTAAGAGGTGCTGGAAATATAGAAATCACACTTGAAGCCAGTTAGAATGTATAAAAGTTGACTCAACCTTTGTGGTGTGTGCCTGTGTGCATCACACCAAGCATAGAGAAGAGAAAGAAAGGCCAAGAACTGTCTGAGGACTTAAGAAGCAAAATTGTGGAAAAATATGAACAATCTCAAGGTTACAAGACCATCTCCAGAGATCTTGAAATTCCTTTGTCCACTGTGCGTAATATAAGCGAGAAGTTTATAACCCATGGAACTGTGGCTAATCTCCCTGGACGTGGACAGAAGAGAAAAAAATGACAAAAGACTGCAACACAGGATAGTTGGAATGGTGGATAAACATCCTCAGTCAACTTCCACACAAATTCAGGCTGTCCTGCAGACTCAGGGTGCAAAAGTGTCAGCTTGGACCATACATTGTAATCCAAAAGAGATGAAGCGCTATGGCAGGAGACCGAGGAGAACCCCACTACTGACAAAGAGACATAAAAAAGCCAGACTGGAGTTTGCAAAACTGTACCTGAGTAAGCCTCAGTCCTTCTGGGAGAACATTTTGTGGACAGATGAGACTAAGGTAGAGCTTTTTGGAAAAGCATGTCATTCTACTGTTTCCAGAAAACAGAATGAGGCCTACAAAGAAAAGAACACAGTACCTACAGTCAAACATGGTGGAGGTTCAAAGATGTTTTGGGGTTATTTTGTTGCCTCTGGCACTGGGTGCCTTGACTGTGTGCAAGGAATCATGAAATCTGGAGACTATCAAAAAATTTTGGGCAGCAATGTAGGGCCTAGTGTCAGAAAGCTGGGTCTGCGTCAGAGGACATGTGTGTTCCAGCAGGACAATGACTTGAAACATACCTCAAAAAGCACCAAGAAATGGTTGGAGACAAATTGCTGGAGAGTTCTAAAGTGGCCAGCAATGAGTCTGGATCTAAATCCCATTGAACACCTATGAAGAGATCTCAAAATGGGTGTTTCAAGAAGCAGCCTTCAAATCTGAGAGACCTGGAGCAGTATGCAAAAGAGGAGTGGTCCAAAACTCCAGTTGAGAGGTGTAAGAAGCTTGTTGATGGTTCTAGGAAGCAATTGGATTCAGTTCTTTTTCCCAAGAGTGTGCAACCAAATATTAAGTTGAGGGTGCCAATAATTTTGGTCAGCCCATGTTTTTATTTTTGTGTAAAATTATATTAATATTGTCTTTTTTCTTCAGATTTTTTGAGTTGTTCCAATGCATACAAAGACAATAAACACAAGTATACCAAAAACATTTGTAATAGCAACAATTTCTGGGAGGAATGGTGTATTTTCTGAAAAAATTCCAGGGGTGCCAAGACTTTCATCCATGACTGTAGATATGTCAAAACTTTGCTAACAGTGTCCTTTGAATGCTCTTTTTTTTTTGCAATAAATGAAAGGAGCAGAAAAAGCAGCACATGCTGTACCAGAGGTCCATAGGTATTACTAGTCCTGTGCGAATGGGGCAAGAGACTACAATTTCTCCAGTAAAAATCTTTGCAAAAGTGAACCCTTCCTTCTAAAATTAATACAAAGTCTTAAATTTCTTCTCGCTCCCTTTAAACGTGGTGTTGCTTACATTCAGGCGGTCAAACAGGTCATCATCAGGCTCCTTGTTCTCCATGAACAGCTGGAGATTCTTGAATACCTAAGAAATGAGACGTTGCAGTGTTAGCACACTTGAATTATATTAACAAAAATAAAGGCACTGTTTGAGTCCTTACCCTTTTCTCCACAGGTACTTTGTTGTAGTAGCGAATGGAGTCTTTACCCAGGAAATCAAACTCCACCACATACTCCTGGCCTTCGTTTTCTGGGTAGAGTTTGATGTGTTCAACTCTCAGAGAGCAGCAGCCCACGGTGTCCGCAGTCTCTCCTTCCTCCTTCTCGTTACCCGCTCTCAAAGCCAGCTAGAGCACACCAGGACATGAGGATTACAGCCAGTTATATAGACATTACTCTCACTGCAGCTAATATGCAAGCACCTACAAAACTCTGCTCACCTGAAGCAGCCATTGTTAAAAACCAATTACACTGCTCTGAAATCCATCAAGCGAGATACACTTAAGGGAAAACGTCAATAGTAATCATGCACCTCACCTTGTCAATGAAGTAGAGGGCCACAGCCCGCTGCCTGATCCGCATCTCCTTAGACTTCCAGTCTTCACGGTACTGGTTTCTGATACGGTCAACACATTTCTTCAATCTACGAGCTGTTTCATACTTCTGCCAATCTTTCTCTCCCTGGAGAACAAAACGAAAAACAAACAAAAAAAAAAAACAAGTATGAGAATGAGGTAGATTAATAGGTTAGCTAGAGCCATTTTCACCTATGAGAAGTATCCAGTGTCACAAATTTAGATGAAATAAGAAGGGAGTCATTCAGTCCAATCTCCAGCACATTATTATTTTCTATGTAATGTTTATCACTACTAGAGGGAAATGCAAATAAATGTGAATGAAAACAGACAAATTGGCGCACCTAATGCCACATTTCAATTCCACATGATCTAATTTTTCTGCACTTTCTTGATGAGAATATTACCAAACACTTAAAAAATGTGTTCTCATCCTAACATTTTACAATCCAGTAGAGGCTTCACAGCTAAACTGAAAATAAGATCTTGGTCGTTTTATAATCTGCTGTCAAAAAACATACAAAGACAACAAGATAAGGTGATTAAGTTAAAGGGCTTACTGCAGAAAAAGATACAGGAGCTTCTCACATATGCTCCCCTGATAACTAGAAATTGTGTTTGTAATCTCTGGCACAAACCAGATCTGAATTAAATAACCAAATATGTGCATCTATAAAAATAACTTATCTAAATTAATAATTCCTGCATATTTTAAAGATGTGGAAAAGATGATAAATGAAAAAGTAAAGGCATCTCAGTCCAAGCTCCCCTAGAACATTTAGTTCCCTTAGTATGCAAATTAAGCCCTGCGGAGAGATTCCTGATTAAATCCTGAAAAAAGACAATTTTACAGATGCAGATTCCAGTTCAATTGACCAGTTCTGATCTTTTTCTTCTAGACTAACCTGCTGATACATTTTTTAAAAAGTAATCAATGCCTGCAAGATGGAATTTTCTGTACCTCATTTTGAGTGTCCAATTTTATGTTCAAAACAATAAGACACTGTCTGTATGTGGTTTTCTAAACATATTTGGACAATCACTGGTTGACAGCTGAATTTTAAAGCCAACAGTGAAGCAATGTGTAAAAAGGCTTACCAGCAATTGTTTAAGGAAACTGTATTTTCATATAATAAAGCCATAATGACCATGTTTTGTCAGGCTTAACTCAATCAGTCTTGTCCTTTTCTAGTGTCATGGTTTGATCAAATAATTCCCTGAACCAGACAGTGAAATGGTCATGTCAGCTGGTCTGAAAGCCACAGCTCTATCCAGCATCCCTGACAGTCAAAGCAGATAGCTAACCATTTCAAATGATGATTCTCATCCTTTGTACAGCGATTCTCAAATTCTACCTTCTGATGGAGATTTTTAGTCCCAAGGTACAGAACAAAGCACAACAAAAACAGCTTTTTTCCTGCTGCAATTACTGAGCTGACCAAGCTGTAGCCACTGAATGTTTTGCACACACCCATTCATTCTTATCATTCGAGTCTTTAACTTGTTTTTACCCTGGTGTAATTCAAGAGGTTATTTTTGAATTTAATTTTATTTGGTGGTACTACACGCTCCTTTTATTCCTCAACTGGGGGAACCTTGAGCACTTCTGTTTTTCAGTGTTCACTTTCTCTTACTTTCAGGAAGGGTTAGGATGTTTAAGTAGGTTAATACATTTCCTTCTCTCTATTGTATTCATTAATGCTACTTCTGTTTTGTTATTTATGTCAATGAATGTTGTCTATCACATGTCCCTGGTTGTTTTATGAAGCTCTTAAATTCTTCACAGGAAGAGGTTTACTTTACTCTCTGCAGCTGTACTCTAGACTCCTGAAGGAATAAAGATTTATCCAATAACTACCATCAAGAACACTTTCATTTTGGTAAGCTTAAGGTATTTTACCTGACTGTCCCTCTCCTCAATGCCCCCGAGAACATGCCTACAATAGCGAAGAGTTTATCATGTTTTATGTCTGCTTATTATTTGTATTAATGCACACTATTTCCATAAAGTGAGATATCAGAGCACAGGTCAAGCTTTTTAATCATACCCTCTCATGCTGACGTTATGTCATTTATGATAAAATGTGAAGGAAAGGGAGACAGCTGAAGAATGAGCATGCACAAGGCAGTGAAGACTCTTAAAGTGAAAAGGACAACATTTGTTGTTATCCTGAAATGAACTACTTAGGAGCCTCTAGCATAAGCAGCAGCATCAGATCCGTCTGTCCACATCGTGCACTCCAGAGCCATTTTTCTGATGTGTACATGACGTGAAATTACACAAAACAGCTTTCTTATGTGCATTTTAAATCCGCAAATTTATCAGGAGAGGACTGGCTGGTCACCGGCACAAAACCAACCAATCTCTCTCCTCAGCCGGTCTGTGTAGTTTTAATTTTGATAATCAAAACCAGTGAAAAACTTAAATATTCTCTTCTCCACCATGAACAGTTTAAAAATAGTTAAGACAGAGCAGAAATCCAACTACACAAGTTAATGTCCGGCACTGTAAATTACTATGAAGGGGCACCCCGATACACGAAGTACTCCAAATATCCACAGTGCTTGATTGTACTACTTTAATTTTGAGCACTGGAACAGAAAGGCAGTGGTTGTTCTGCTCCACTACCCTAAGTATGTTAGTCAGTCATAATGTCTCTGCGTGTGTGCTCTTTAATTATTGTGCTCTGGCTGCAGGTGAGCAAACCTGACTCAAGACTCCGCTCCCCTGTCAAAGTATGAATCTCCTATATTTAACTAACACTAGAGAAAATGCAAAGCATGCCTACATATGACAAGTCTGGACATGATGAAAGCAGCACTGATGTTTGTGTTCCGAGTAAGATGTCTCTCGCAGCAGATGAAAGTTCTGAAATAACTAATGCCATTTTTGCTTTGCAAATGACTTAAAGTAAAAATAAATCTGCAGTTACATTATGTTGCATTGCAGTGATCAAAAATGAAGTTACAGTTGCAGATTGAGGCAGAGGGCTTATATGAAGTCACCCAAAAAGTCCTTTTGTAAACCAGGTCAAAGACCCCATGTAGTGCAGAACTTGGCCCACCAACCTACCTTGATCCTAGAGCTGGGATTCAGCATGATGTACTTGATGGAACCTTGAATGTTCTCAGTCCACGACACCAGCCAAGTCACCTTGTTGTCATGGCGAACCTCTTTCCACTTCCTGCCTTTTGGCGGCTCAGGGTGCTTGGAGTCCCTGTGTAGAGCAAATTAAAAGTCAATCATCTCAGTCCTTTTACACATCAATTTATCGTCATAGGGGGAAAAAAAAATAGGCATTCACTCACTTGCTGCAGTTGACAATGATATCTTCAGGCCTGATGCGTCGTTTAAGCATTCCCATCTTAGGGTGGTCTCCACGGCCACGGAAAAGGCCAGGGGGCTCAATGCGAAAGTTAGCAATACGTTCCCTGTGGTTGTCCATGATGCAGAAGCCGTACTCCTGCAAGAGCCGCTCATTCTCCTCTTTAATTTTCTTTAAATGGTAGAAAAAGAAGTCGCATCACAACTCCAATCTGGTCGAGGTTAATACAGCCATAAGGCAAAAAAATTCTACTGCATCCATTCAGTCCCAAATACCAAAAATCCTGTAATTGATGGTTATATATACACCATAGCTGAATGGCATCTACGACATTCAGTGTGGAAATATACAATGTTTAAACTCTTGACAACCACATCTGCTAATAGTGTTTAATTAATATTAAAACAACAAGTATGAACTTTTTACAAAAGCCAACACAGGTGACATTGATTGTGGTTTTGACATTAAGGTCTTTACACATTAAATTGGATTTAATCACAGAGTCCATGCACTCATTTTGTTTTTGAAAAATTCCCATCTAGATGCTGACCAGTTTTTCCTCCTTTGTCATAGCCTTCCTGGCTTCAGATTGTGCCTTGAAGTAGTCGTTCATCTCAGAGAAGTCGCACTTCTTCAAGTCTGTGATCTTCGCTTTCTCTTCCGACGTCATTTCCTGTAAGAGCAAATTATGAACATCTTTACATAAATCTTTAGCAACTACTCCCGGTTCTTCACAGAAATTGTCATATCCAATATCTGTATTTCTTTACTGAAAAAGGGAGATTATTCTCAAACCTTCCTCCAATCTTTGAAAAAGTTTTTGCGGAAGATGTCCTTTGTTGTGTACTCGTGGTCCAGCATTTTGGAAAAGAACGTCGCCACCTCTTCTGCTTCAGGACTCAGTTTCATGTGCTTACCTACAAATAAAATCAACTGTTGTAGTCTTCCACTGACATGAATCTTTAGATTTCACCATTAAACTGACAGGTGCAAAGGTTGACAACCCAAGTCAAAAGTGCAAGCTTACCGTCATAGTAAAATTTGACATTGCTGGGAAGAGGCTCATATGGTGGTGCAAACACAGGCCCTTTGTGTTCCAGAAACTTCCATTTGACACCATCTGTGTACCTCTCTTCTTCCCACCTGTGATAAATGATGAAGTATTTCACTGAGGACTTATAATGATCCAATGACAACACAAAATGCACCATAGCAATAAACTGGCTGATGTGAACAGCTCACCATTTCCACTTCTCTTCTTGCTCTTTCTTTGCTTTCTTTTTTCCGTCAGCCACTTCTCCTTTTTTGCCGTCTTTCTTTTTGGACTTTACATCCTAAGAAAGGGAAGAGAGCTTGGTCAGATTTTCACTTGGTAATGGCAAATAACATGCATGAGCCTGACATCACTCAGGAGCGCCATCATAAATCTGACATTTTACAAAATCTGCATTGTTTGAATTTTACTTACTTCATCTGGTTTTCTTTTCTTGGCCTTCTTGTCATTTTCAGTTTTTATTTTCTTGGGCTTGAATTCAGCACTGAAAAATACAAACAAATTATGTTATAGCATATCCTACAAATACACCTGGGCTATGCAAAACAGACATGTCCATGTCTAACACTTACTCATTATCATCATCCCGTTCTCTTTTCAGAGACTTCTCATGTTTAGGAGAATGGTAAAAGTCATCTTCAGGCTCAGATTTCACATGTGGGCTGCACAACAGAATCATTAATCAGAAATGCCAACTGATAAAATGCTTCTTTTGGTGGCTTTGACATACCTCTTAAAAGTGTAATGCAAGGTGCTTTACCTGGCAAATCCATTCTCTTTTTCTTTTTTGATTTTACCATCAGAAGACTTCATCTGAAAGACACAAAACATGTTGAAAATCATAAAACCTAACTGATTCTTTTACGTCAGTACTGCTAATTTCACTAATTCTTAATGTATTATCACCACAGATGGACGTTTTCTCTCTTTATGAACTTTATTGTATAAAATAATGGTTGTTTGGTGTGAAGTTGTAGAAGCCAAAGCATCTAAAATATTGAGCCATTTCAACACTCCAACATTCCTTTTGTTATGAAATGGCTTCTTCCTTGGATCAAAAACAAAACTCAAAAATGTTTGTCTTTATAAACCCTTAAAATCCTAACTATGTTAAAAAAAAAACAAAACTTTTTTCTATCTGCCTGATGCCAACTAATGTCATTTCAAAGTTGTGACTTTAACATTTTTGAAAGCATCATTATTAAAATGGATAAATATGAACATTTTGTTCTTTGATTTAATAATTGACAGCTATGATGATGAGCAGCATAACTCGGCAATATATAACAGAATAATTTATAACTCTGGATCCTAAAAACACCTTATTACACACACAACTCCAGAGAACTACATGTGTATTTTACGGTGAATTACAAGCATTATAATTCACCTTCTCTTCCTTCCTCTTCTCCTTGTGCTTGTCCTTGTATTTGTCTGTGCTGCCATCTTTGTGCTTCAGCTTTTCCTTCTCTTTGTCTCTGTGTTTTTTGTCAGAGGAATCCTTGTGATCGCTAGAATTCAAAAGCAAACAAAAACCATTTATTTGGATGGTTCTAACTTGCGCCATGTTACACAGGTTAAACAGCCAATCAAGCTGCACAACTTGTCTCATAAGAGCTTTTATTAGTAGTCTCAAGGTCCACACCATACCTGTTGCCGTGCTTTGATTTCTCTCGTTCCTTATCCTTCTTGTGGTCCTTGTGTTTGTGTTCTTTCTCTTTGTATTTGTCTTTATGCTTATGAGAGTCTGAGAAGAAAACACTGTCACTTACTTTGAATTTGAACAAGACATGAAACAACCTCACCATGCACAATTAATCATACGACTGCATTGAATATACCTAGATTTTATGCATGTGTTCTTTATAGACAAAGTATGACTTGAGTAACTCAACAAAATTTGCCAAGACAGTGTGTACTCCCATCAAGTGGGTGGTTTGACTGAAAATATAAACAAAAAAAAAAAAAAGATTCAAATGTCTACACACTTAGAAGGTCTAAACATGCATCCAAAGCTCATCATCACAAGAAGTAGAGTAAACATCCATTGCACAGTAGCATAGCACCTCCTACTGCCAGTATGGGCGTCATTGTTTGAGACAATATGAAATGACAGGCAAGTTGAAACATGCTACTGAACAAAGTAGGCTCTCATTTATCTTTTACAGCAGGCATTTATTGAAATTAAGGATCGGTCTTTCAGACATTTCCCATCAAAATGAGAAGTTCCTAAATGTTGGGACTTTACAAGGCTCTAATGTATAGACCTGGCTACAAACAGGGCTGACTGCCTGGCTTCTGAACAAGCCATATCAAAACATCAATGTTCCAAGTATACCGGTGTTAAACAAAAAACAGTACAGTGTATAGATCCATAGATCCCAGCTCAAACAGTATAACCTTTGATTTGGCTGCATGAACACAATTCAAATTTGCCTTAATTGTACCATTAATCACTCTTTCATCCATTATCAAACTATGATAGTAAAGCGATTCCAACAATTCAGTCTAAATCAGAGAATATATCTAAAACAGAGCCTTTAGCTCTGGCATTATTTGGAGGAGAAACTAAAAATCACAGAGTATATACAAAAAACGGCCATTGAATTTGATACCTTTTTCAATACTCCATACATTTTAAGACCCCGGTGCATCTTTAGTTTCTTACCCGTTTCACAAGTAACAGTCACATGTTTTTAATGTTTTGTGCCAAATGTCAGATAGAAATATGACAATAGAAAAAAGCAGAAGAATTACTTGTTGGGAGTATGCAAATAAAGCTTTCTAAGAGCATCCTGAGAAAAGTAGACTTCAGTTTGATACCATAAATTAGCTGTGAATGAAAAGGTCTGTTTCTTACTTAGGCATCCTAAATGTAGTTATAGTCATAGTACAGTTACTTTACAATCTTGTCCATAAGTCTAGACTGGCTGAGGGGTCTCCCAGAATCCAATAAAGAAATACCAGCACATCTAAAGTCATTAATCTTGTGTACGTAAGTTTATATGAAAACAAATGTAAAAAAAAAAATAGCTCATAACCTGGTTTGATAAACATACATTTGAATGCTACAAAATCTAAGACCTTTGAGTCTTGAATGTAAGACTTTAATACTTTTAAAACCCTGCGGACACCCTGAAAAAAACACTTGACTATAAGCCTGATATATCAAATACTTAAGTGAGGCAAAAGGAACATTTTGTTTCAAATGATGATAAAAGCAAATAAGCAGATTAATTTTCAGAAATCTCAGAATACAAATGCACAAAACAGAAAAGAAGCCCATATAATTAATCTACAATCGTCTTATACACACTCACCACAATAAATATAATACATATTCATAATGCATTTTCCTCATGTCCTTATTATTTAGTTTCTTTGTGTTGTAACCTTATAAAACGTATTTAACTTTACAAAAAAAGATTACAAAAAATTGTTTGAAAACGATTAAACATTCCTATCTTTTACACAAAATAGTTGCAAGACTCTAATGTCTAATACTTTAACTTTCCGTATAAGATTAATTAAAATCCATGACTTATTTGTTACCTACTGAAATTGAATCCAACTTATTTTGGTTCACTTTCTCTTGGTCTGAGGAAATAATAGGTCCCTATATCTACAATAAAACACCTCTGCCAATGTAAAGGCGTTTAAAGACCGCTTATTGACGTCCAGACTCTTCGTGGTCACCACATGGTATCTTAGCGGCGCTCTATGCCTTTGCATTTCTCCTCCTCACAGCCATCTGCACTTCACAGCCTGGGTTCAGCTCGCAGTGCAGTCAGGCCGCTACACCGAAAAAGAAAATGGCGCAGAGACTAAGTCCTCAACCCCCAAACCCTCACTTTCAGGTGGGAAATGCGGCATTAAAATATAGCCAAAAAGACTTTCTTATAGGGTAAACTCGGAAAACACCTCAAGGTGTGTGCCAGTAATGATTCGAACCGGAAAAATATTGAGAGGAAGAGCTTATATTAAGGCTCCCTTTTGAACAATAGGAGCTTGTGAGAGAGACAGAGGACTTAGTCTCTGGACGCCATTTCTGTCCTCTACTGAAAACTAACGCTACGTTACAGTTGCTCTGTGAAGATATGTAGGAAATCAAGCATCTCTTCTAAACTTTGGTATATATATCAGGAACTTACCATTGAAGTGAGAGCCTGAGTCAACCTGTAAAATCAGAGGAAGATGAATGTTACATTTCGTAGTAGCTAACCAGCCGGCTACCTAACTTTGAACTTGCTGGATAGCAAAGCGACAGTTTGCTAGCTACACAGCTAGCTAGGCTAACCTGCTACGCTGGCTGGTATTATGGCTCAGCGGCTGCTAATGCTAACGCTGGCTAGAGCTAACACCAATTCAACTGTAGCATTGTCCTGCTTTCTCTTCGAGTTCATTCTTTCCCAAACAAACTTCAGACCCGACTCATCTCAATCTTGTTGTGACTTAGGAAGTGAAAATATGATGAGTCGTGTCAGTGTGCTGTTAACAACAGAATTAGTTACTCGGCTAACGCGCGCTAGCAGGCACTATTCACAGTTGGCTAAGTTACCCTGTCAAACCAAGCAAATTAAATGGCAGCAGGAAACTGTGTCCGTAAACCATCAATGATGACATTACCTGGTCCTCGCTGTGGGAATGGTCCCCACTCATTTCCAAAGCGTTGTTTGGTTAAAAAGCAAAAATAAGTAACGTGAAGAGATAGCACACACCGGCCAGGAGATGCAAGCAGAATGGAGAAAAGACACAGTTGTGTAAGAGAAAGAAGTCCCGATTGTGCCTTAATGCGCATGCGCCTCAATTTAAATGGAAGAAGCAACGTAGCTCCTCCTCTTCTCAAAACGTGTTGCTCCTCAACAGCGTGATGGTAACACGGAGTCCTCAGTAGGTGACACAGAAAGGAGGAACACAGCCTGGACAGTTTATTGTACAACTCTCATGACCTGATTAGGAACTGAACGCCCTACGATGTTGTAGCGCTTTGTTCAATATATCTATTAATACAAATATAAAATCAATAACAAAATTTACATCATCATCGTCTAAAAAGTCAGTTATTCGGGGATTTTAGCCGCACTCAAACAAAGTTACTGTAGACTGATCATACATTAGGTGAAAGACAATTTAAAAATCATAATAACATTTACATATGTTATTCGTCATAATGCAGGATGTCACCCAGGTCTTAAACATTTTGTTGCTTCTAATGGTTTAAAGGGGTACGACAAGAATGGCCAGAATGCCAGGCACCTTAAAGACAGGAACCCTATGCTCTCCCTACTGAGTGCCTACATTACAGGCCTAATGCACGACAACTTAAAGACACAGACGCACATACTATTGTTAAGTGTATTTCCAAAAAAAGGCAAACAGCAGAGTGTTCCCAGATCAACATAAGAATACAAATAGCTGATATATTCTTTTTAAAATATGTTTTATGAAAATGATATTTAAAATCAATCATGATTAGTGTTTTCTGTATTGAGTTTTCCCAGGCGTCATGAGAGTAAAGTACATATTCATTAGGCTGATGGCTGGTATTAGGAAAAAGTACATCTCAGTCAGGGATCATGGGCTTGAGAAAGGATACGAGTGATGAGGACTGGTTTCTGTCCACAAGAGGGCATTATAGTCCACGGCCACATTATACAACCCCCTGACCTCACAAAACCTCAAAGGTTAGCTCCCACTATACTCATACAATATAGCTCAGACTTACTGCTTTAAAGATGACTGTAATTCGACAGAACAAGAAAATAAAGATTTTTTAAACACTGTTAAACGATGTTTAAAACTTGACAACAGAAAGATGAGCATCCTTTGATGATTCTTCAAGATAAAGTTCTGATGTACCATTCCTTCGTTACAAAGTATGTTAATTTCTGTATAATTAATGTCAGAGTTGCTTCATTGATTCCTCAATGCAATTCTTTGAAACTGTATTAATAAAATATTGCTAATATAAATATGCAAAATCTTCACACAGCACTTGTTTAAAATAAACCTATCAAACATGTCCTTTTTGTTTTTACAAAATGCTTCAAATAGCCATTCAGCCAAAAAAGCAAAATATTTGTCACATTTACCAAACGAGGTTTATGATACACTACACAAAGATGCCATCAAATATTTAAGAAGACTTTAATTTATTAAACAACATGCAAACACACAACACAACGCAATACAAATAATAAAATACTCGAGTTCCTTTAAAATTCCTGGAATAAATAATCAGTGTAATATCATTAAGACATTCAATAAACTCAACTGCTGTTTCTCTCCTTATATCAACACCACCATTACTACAGTACAAGACTGTTTTTCTCTTCAATAGTATTGTTTATCTCACTGATGTTATAAACATCCGTTTCAGTTCCTGCTGTATGGATGCAATAACAAACACAAAATGTTACTGATTCAGCAGAGACGCAAGGTTACTTAGGGGCTGTTATGGGAACATTGTGTCCTCGTCCTTACAGACCTTTACGCCTGATGGTTTGTCTTTGAAAATGGCTTGGTCGGGTTCTGATATAAAAACATGTAGGAGTCACAAAGCAGCCTTTGCACTAATTCAGGAGCCTGTGTAGGGTTAGCTCGAGCCAGCTCTTCCTCTGGCATGGACAGGAAGTCACCCAGCTCTGGACAAGCCCGGATCTCTGGGATATTGTAGCCATGTTGATCATCCCCTATAAGGAAGAGTGACATTTAAATACATCATCTTGAGAGGAGGTAAAGACTGGTCACAGACGTCAAAATGTGGCTTTATCTAATACTGCCTTATCAGAAAAAAACTATCATAGGGAAATATTCTCAAGAATGAAAAACAAGTTGGAGTCTGCACAAACCTTAAGATATAATACGTTGTCATTAATTATCATTACCAACACTTATTTCTAATTCTTCAAAGCCTCTTATAACAGAACTCTTGTTCCAGCCAAGAAACAATTTATGCAATCAAATCATACAAAAATTTCTAGAATCTCTCACCACATCTATCTGCCATGCTGTCAAAGAAGAGCCATGAGTGAGGATCTGGGCCATATTTGACAAAGGACACATAGTGACTGGTATGAATACAGAGCACTGCAAACAGCTGCATCATGTGCCTGGGCACAGAAGCGTCCGCAGCAACATCTGCTGGAACTGCTAGAGCTTTCGGGGAGTGATCCAGCCGCAAGGGATGGGTGTGCACCTTTAAGAAACATAGTCATGTTTAAGTAAGAGTTATGTGAGTACAAGACTTAACATCTGAAAATGGCTATCTCGCTTACCTGTATGTTGCAGGTGGGGCAGTACTGTTTGATTCTCCCTGGCTGCAGTTTGCGATCTGGTAAACACTGAAGACACTCATACTCGGCCAGATTTCCACAGATGAAGCATTCCCTTGGGGCTGTCAGGGAAAGTAGAAAAAACTTCAGTACAAATAAGCACCTCAGAAACCCTGTCTTAAACAAGTATCCCATTTAAATGTATTATATTGTAAATCATTCGAGATTACGAGTGTTTCTCACAGTTGTAGAGAAGATCTGTGATGTCCAACTCAGTGGAGGGGATGATATGTGAAAACATCTTATACTTATTTCCGAACCTTGGCATTTGAACCATTAAACAGGACGGCATCTGAGGGAGCAATCAGAAAAGTACAATTAAAACTAAAGGAATTTAAAAAGGTAATTTGAGATTATTTTTCTGGTAGGAGGAGTGCACTCACCTCTTCAAACTTAAGGTCACCTGACATGCAGGATGCATCAAGAAGCTGTTGAACAGTGGGCAGCTGTCCCATCTGCTCTTTTTCCAGAAAGATCTGGAAGGTGTAGGCACCCTGAGATGTTTCACATCCTGATCTAAAATATAATTGAACTTCATTATCCAACTCTGCACCGTCAAAGAGGGATGAATGTTTAATACACACAGCTCAGGATCTTACTTGAGCTTGAGCAGAGGCTCCATACAAAGCACCTTCTGGAAAAGGACTGTGATGAACTCTTCTGGGTCTGCAATGAGGTAAAGTAATAAAAGTATAAAACATCATAAAAGTGCACTTTACTTTAGTGCTATGCCAATTACTTTCTGTGAAAAATATACTTTTAACAATTTAAGTTTCTGGTTATATACCTTTTTCATCTGTTTGGAAGGTGTCACAGCCAAGTTGTGTACGGAAATCCATCACATTTTGAGCAGGCACAAAACCTTGTCTGCAATATAAACATCAGGTATCAGTAAGCAAACACAAGGGTTTCAGAAATCTGAGTTCTTGCATACACAAAACAATAATGAGTTAAAAAAAATAACCAGCCTCTTATGCAACTAAGCATTTGCACAATTCCGTTTTGGCCTGGGTATATAAAATGCCCCATCACTGAATCAGGCATCACTTGTTTACCAGTTAAAATGATGTCAAATGCCCCAATATGAATATTTTGCAGGATAAAGGATAAGAAAAGATGTTTGAAGATGGTGCCTCTACCTGCGTAAACGGTTGACTATTTTCTTAAGAGTACAGGTTATGGGTTTCTCTGTGTCATCAGGCCTCCGGCAGATATCATCCAGGGTCACAGCAGAGCTGAACAAACTGGAGAGAAAACAAGACATTGTTTATTTGAACACTGATCTGACTGCAGTTCACAAATATCCTTCAGTTGTACACGATGTCCTATGAATTATATGACTTCAGATAATGAGAGATTGAATTAAATATGAGCTGAGAACTTGAGAATACATTGCCCTGAGGGCTGGTGAACGGGTTTTACCTGAAGAGTGTGGCATCAAGGTAACAGGAATTGATGTGTCCCTGAATCCCTTTCATTTTCCCCACTAATAATGTCAAAGCCTTGGATTCAGGGATAGGTGGTGCATCCTCCTCCGAGTCCTCAAAAGGAGGAACTGAAAAGGGCAAAAAAAAAAAGCCAAGTGAAACAGATGTTACCATTATATGACTTTTTAGTGCTGACCTTATTTTTCATGGCAGGAAGTGGCTGCAGCAGCCCCTATACCAGCTTAAAAACATCCATAACTGTGAATTATAAAAGATGTCCTTGATATAGGCTACTCTTCACCTACTCCAGTCTGTGACAGAGTGGTGTCGATTAAACCGATATGAAAGCATTATTAATAGCTGTTTGTGTTCAGTGGAGATTGATGGTTCAACACAATGCCAGGTTCCTTTAACCTGATTCAGTGAGGTTGTGTAATGATGCAACCACAAAGTTTTATGTAATAACATAACACTGGCACCCTGATCAACACTTTAGGCTTGTACAGAGTGTTGTTCAGTTTACAACGATTAGAAAAGATATTTATGAAGTATGTTTAGCTTTGCCAAGTACTTCAATCATCCTTATTTTACTAAGTAATGTAACAGTTAATAATCAGCCAAATCAATTGTTTTAAAATGTACATCTGAACTGCAAGTGTATGCATGGCCCACCAAAAAGGAGAAGTGTCTAACCTGGAGGTGTTTCAGTAGATTGTGGGACCTCATCTCCTGTTGACAAGCAGTCGAACCTGCTATCAGGGCTGCACTTTGTAGTAGGAACAAAGAGGGCCCGGTTACCTTTGCAGGTGAAATATCTCTGGCTTCCATACTTCCCATCAGAGCAGCCGCTGACCTCATAATCCTACAAAAATCAGACCAAACCAGTTATGACAAGTTTTGGAGGCATTACCATGAAAGAAAATTTAATTAACAAATTTTACTCACTCACCAGTTCAATACCAGCCCATTCAACGGCCTTCCCTGCAGGGACCCCCAACCACCGGACGACCCCATACACTATGACCCCTGTGTTGGAAGCCACCTCCACCATGGATCCAACCTCCAAAGGCACAGGACAAATGCTGGAGCGCTGGCTCTGAGTGACACTGGGCTCTGTTTGTCTCTCTCTCACTTGTCTTGCTCTTGATCCTATATTCGGCATGGAGTTGATACGAGTCACTGCTTTTCTGTTTAGAGCTGCAGAGAGGTGAGGGGGAGGGAAAGTTGATAGTTAGAAAGTCATATGACATTTTTTTGGGACTCATCACATGCTGCTTCATCATATTGACCTCAGGCATACACAACACATGTCTAAATATGAGGTATGCAGACAGCTCAGGGTTCACAATGTGCAAAACGCCAGACCATTTGATGGATCTACCCGTTTGCATTCCAGTGCAACAAGACTAGTTTTTCTAGTAGTGTGCTGGGACGCTTTTCTTCTGGGGTCACAAGGTTTTTCTTAACACTCCCAATGGCAACATTACAGTCACTGAACATATTGAGAGGATTTGAGATTTTTTAAGAGAATAAAACTTTACTTTTGTTGTTGTTTTTTTTTTTAAACAAGGATTTGCATGGGTAGAATGACTGGTTATCCACTACCTGGAAAATGCATCATTGTTTCAATTGCTAGGCCCCTCTTAGCTGGCACATCATTAGGGTCTTTAGGCAAGCTACTGATCCCCTTTTCCTCCTAAAGGCTGTGCCATTAATGTGTGAATGGGTGAATGCTGGCATGTAGTTAAAAGTGCCATAAGTCAGAAGACTGAGAGGAAACTATACAAAATACTCTATTTACTATTCCATAACCCCTTCTGAGCACCTGTTTGTTTATAAATGCCACATGTTTAACTCTAAAAAGTTAACTTACTCCCACACTGGCCATCTTTCCAACTCAGCCCTAGAGGAACCGAATAAGATGGGACAACCTGGACAATATCTGCTGCGCTGAAGAGGGGCAAAGGAGCAGGCTTTTTGGATGGCAAATTGCGATCACTGTCCTATAAAAAAGCAGAGAAAAAGACACAAGAATTTTATCTCGGATTACAGAAAATAGATAAACAATTGTGCGTGTGACCATGGTCTACGAATGACACCAAGAGTCACATATCTCTTTGTCAATCATGTGACTGATAACTTTCTTAAAAGAAACTGATGTTAGAGATGATACTGTCATCAATGCTATGTCGTTTTCTTAGATTTTATCTGCAATTGTTAGCTACAGAGAAGTCTTTTCATGTAAAGACTGTATTGTTTTGTAATCTAATATGCAGATCATTAAACTAAAAAAAAAAAAAACAAAAACAATGTAACCCACCACAAATTCCACCTCAAAGCCAAGCATCTGCAGGTCATCTTTGTTCTCCTTCCTCCCAATTTGCATCAGGTTCTTCACCAGTCCAGGCATGTGACCCTTCTTGTTCCTCACCACCACCAGATCATCCTGAGACAGTTCACAGATGGCTGAGAAAAGCTGGGGGTTACACAGCAGCTCCAGCCGTTTGCTTACAGTGGAAACAAAGAGCAGCAGCTGGGCCTGGTGGCGGGTCAGAGGGTATGTGTCCTCCCTCCTCACAATGCCTCCGCTCTTGGGACTCCCTGCGTTGCTGCCACTGCTGTACAGCAGCCCCATCAGCTCCCCTGGCTGTATCTCTGCCTCCACACGGCCGATACATCCACGGCAGAAGCCTTTCCTTGACTTCCCGCGTATCACAATGAAATACTTCTCCTTCACTGGGGATGTGGGCTCCATTGTATCCCTTTTGTTCCTCTAGTATGGGTTGTTTAAGCAGGTTTGGTGCTTATTCTGTGGAAGCAGCCTGTAGAAATACACCGAGAGTTGGATTTATTAGGGTATGTCAATAACCCAAAGCAGCCCATTGCTGGGGCCTCTTACAGCTGAGCATCAATATATCACCATATCTATTAGGGATGCACGATATTATTGATATGATATTGGTATCTGCAGACATTAGCTTAAAAAGTGAATTATCAAGTCTTTTTATATCCATTATCAATTCTTAAACTTTAAAGTGTGTTTTAAGGACTAAAATTTCTTCATTTGTTCATACTCAAACTTAAAAAAAAAAAAGTTTAAGGGACTGAAGTTTTAGGTCTAAACTACATTTGAATATTAGTATTGGTACCAGCTAAAATTATTGTCTAAATATCGGCACATCAGATATCGGCAAAAATCAGATATTGTGCATCCTCAATATCTATTAATAAATCAATTTTATCAGAGCTCAAACACAAAATAACTGCAGTCAATTAAGCCATTGTTTGCATTGTTTCTGAAATATAAAAAAACAGAATTTCTCACTTGGAGTCTACTGAAAATCTAGGTCAACAAGTGGTAAAAGGTTTCTTACATCTACAGTCAATGATATCATAATACCCATGACAATATTTCTTTCGCTGGTCATTAATTGAGCTTTATGACCTATATTTGATAACCAGTTGCTGAAACTTGGCGGAGCATTCATTCTTTTTGGACGCTTTAAGCACCTCTACCGTAAATCCTTGTATAGACACGCATGAAGCGGCGACTGGATCAGCCTTTTGTTTTAAAAACAATGTCTCACCTGACTGCAGTATATAACAGAGATAGGAACGAGCTTAAATGGCGATTGTTTTCACAATTCATCTGTTACCCCTGTGCAATCATTAGAAATCGTATAGCTGTCGTCTAAAAACAAAAAAGCTGCTCTTTATCGTTACTTTAGAACAAGTCGGTAAAGTCTTTGATGTATCACTTACTGTATTAATTTTTCAACGGCTGACTCCTCGACATGTTAGCCAACTTCTCCGGTGAGGCATTTATCGGTCCAAACAAAGGCAGGTAACTCCAAGCAGATAGGACAGTTGTCTTCTCCTCCACTTCTTCTGAATGGGTGGGATAACCTGCAGGTATTTAAATACTGACCTGAGTATGACCGACAACGCCCACATATCACTCAGTTTCTCCGCCTTGAAACGGCCTTGTGGAGGAGACATCTGCAAATTTGCACCATATCCTATCTTTGATTAGAAAGGGAGGATATTGTTGACGCCATATCTTACTGGAAGGCGGAGTAAATTTAGCCTGTAACAACAACTTGTCGTGATATTAGTGTATAGCAAATGTTGGGAGTGTGCTGTTGTTCTAAAGGAAGTTGATGTCAAAGTTTAACAGTTTGTTAGAAGGCAATGTATCACCTTGGTAAGGATATACACGGAGGCTAGCCTTGTAAGAATAATTTTATTGATAGCAGTGTTTGGCTTTTGGTGAAAATACACCGCGTTCCAAATCATCATGCAAATTGGATTTTAGTGTCGTAAACATTTAAATGTTTGTTTTCTTAATTAAACTCATGAATGGTTTTGTGTCTCAGGGCTCTTTGGATCACTGAAATCAATCTCAGACACCTGTGATAATTAGTTTGCCAGGTGAGCCCAATTAAAGAAAGATGTTCCACATTATTAAGCAGGCCACAGGTTTCAAGCAATATGGGAAACAAAAAGGATCTCTCTGCTGCTGCAAAGTGTCAAATAGTGCAATGCCCAGGACAAGAAATGAAAACAGTAGATGTTTCATTAAAATTAAGTGTGATCATCATACTGTAAAGAAATCTGTGGCTGATTCAGAGCACAGACAGGTTCGTGCAGATAAAGGCATAATGAGGAAGGTTTCTGCCAGACAAATTCGTCAGATTAAGAGAGCAGCTGCTAAAAGGCTATTACAAAGCAGCAAACAGGTATTTGAAGCTGCTGGTGCCTCTGGAGTCCCACAGAAAAGGTGTAGGATCTTCCAGAGGCTTGCAGTAGTGTTTTAACCTACTATTCAGCACCCTAACCAATGCTCACAAGCAGGAACAGTTGCAGTGGGCCCAGAAATTCTGGGCCCACTTCTGTAGCAAAATTATCTTGATGCGTGACAATGCACCATCTCATGCTGCAAAGAATACCTCTGTCATTGGCTGCTATGGGCATAAAAGGAGAGAAATTCATGGTGTGGCCCCATCCTCCCCTGACCTCAACCCTAATGAGAATGTTTGGAGCATCCTCAAGCTAAAGATCTGAGGGTGGAAGGCAGTTCACATCAAAACTGCAGCTCTGGGAGGATATTCTGACATCTTGCAAAGAAATTCCAGCAGAAACTCTCCAAAACTCACAAGTTCAATGGATGCAAGAATAGTGAAGGAGGGGTCCTATGTTAACATGTAACATGGCCTGTTAAGATGTCTGTGATTGAAATAGCTTTTGATTTCAGTAAATATGACCTCCTAATATTGCAAATTCAACAAATGACCATTTTCAGTTCTTTACAACCTATAAAATGTTCTTAAAACTCTGTTGTGCATAACACTCAACTGGACAAAAGTATGAAGTCTTAGCTGGTTCAGGTTTAAAGGTGGTAACAATAGAACAGAAAATGAGGATTTTACAGCTGTTTTAATGAGAGAAAAGACCAAACATTTTCAAACCGGACATTCCAAAATGATCAAAGTTGCTATACATTTTCATATATAGCAATGCTAATAATTGCCTGTAAAAAGATATTACAGCAAATACAGTGAACTACTGAGAACAATGGCAATTTTTAAATCACACAAACCCCATACCTGGATCTTTATCATGTTTTTGGACTGAAAATTGGACAGTATTGAGATGCTGGGGGGCTCTTTCTGATCAGCTGGACTGTTTTTTGATTGAATATTATGACCTGGAAAGTACCAGAGCTTATGGTGAAGTGTGCCAGGTTTGTTTTATAGCCTACAAAGTTATTAATTGTGACTGCTGTGGGGGTTTTTCATCCTGGAATGGTTAACATGGTCAGAATTTAAGAACCAGAGCTTTCTGGTGGTGTAAAACATGTGGTACACTTCTGAACTTTAATTTTGTAAATAACTGAATAGTTTAAAAAAATCTGCCAGCCCATCATTGGGCCCTCAGATTTTGAAGGAGTTGACCTTACGCCCTAGCAAGTGACTCTTACCCACTTATTCAGCTACTCTTTAGCATTAGATTTGTCATTTAGGTTAAAAAACAAAAGTCCAGTGATCTTAACTTCTCTTAGTATGTTTAGATTAAATCAAGGGCTCCTTTGCTGATTGGTCAGGCTTCATTTACATCTTGATTACCACCATGAGGGAGGTCATACTCTGATAATGTAATTATAACTGCAATGTTACTCATCAGAGTCAGCAAATAAAGGGTGTCAAGACACATTAGGCATATTGGCTAATGCCTATTGACTGTAGGCATTAACCAATGGCAAGAGTCCTAGATTTTGAGTGACATGTTTGTCTGCTCAACACATGTGACACGTCCTACCCTGGGTTGTCTTTGGTAAGAATGTCTGTTGGTATCTTTACTGCAAATCAGTTTTACGTAACAGCCCTCATTTTCCTTAGCACAGTAAGCATGCGCCCTCAACCAGCATGACCAGCCCTTGTTGTTTGTTAAAAATCCATGGTAAGACATCAGATTGGAGGTCAGGTATGGGGAGACTATTCCTTTAATCAGTTTTTAAGATCATTCATATGACTATACAATTTTGTATCGTCTTTGAGTAAAGTATCTGTTGGTGGGGGAGGAGGAGGGTTGTAAAGTATTGAAAAGAAGTAGTGATCTGCACTTTTCTTTCTTATTGGTAACAGAGTATTAAATCCTGAAGGACAACCAAACACAGAATAGACCTACAACAATTTATCCTTTATTGGTGCAGCCTTGAGAGTGTTTATGGAATAGTGAAAAAAAACTATGAGTTATCAGATAACCGAGGTAGCATTATAGCCATAATGATGTCTTTTTTTCTCATGATTTCACAGACCTCGGAGTTCGTCTTCACTATTTGAGTGCCATGGCCATCTCCCTGGAGCTGTGCACTCTCTCCTGGAAACTCAGCTGCTCAGGGAGAATGTGGACAGCAAGACACAACTTACATTAGAAAAATTCCCAATGTAACACCAAAGGTCAGTTGCTTTATACTGTCTCATACTTACAGTCAATAAGAGCTCTATCAGACTCAAGCTGGGAATTACGTCTCCTCGTGAAGGTTTCATTTTTCTCTTTAGGAAACATTATTGCACTGCTCATTACCTAAAAGGCACAGAACAATATAATTATGAAATTTCTTTTTAAAATGTACCACTGGATCACAGTCCAAACCGTATAAAGTGAAGTGATCAGACCTGAGTTATTATACTCAGACTCTGTTGTTCATTTCTGCTGCCAAACGCCATGTAGATCCCACATTTACTCCATGCTGGCACCACTATTGTTGGCGCAAGAGATGATGAGGTCCTTTTCCCTGGATGGAATCTGTTTCTCTAAGCACAAATTACATAAAGTGAGCCATAAAATCAAACAACTCTTTATAACTATTTTGTTTGGTTGATTTTTAATGTACTGCACCTGGTTAGTTAAGTGTTGACCTTGAGTTTTTCTTGGCCAGGAAAAGTTAAGGATGGCACTGTTAAGAATAATGCCAGACTGTGTCATAATTCTGCTTCCGAATGGCCTGCCCAAAGAACTGCAATTTCACAAAGACAGGAGATAAGAAAAAAGAATGCGAGTTTAACAAGCAGAACATACCATACATATCCACAGTTTACGTCAGATCGTCTTTGGTAACAGCACCACCTTGATACTGACACCATGAAGTCATCTGGTCCCATGACTACTACCTGTCCAGCCACCTGTGTCTGTAGAGAGTTGGCAGAATGTCATCTCTTACTTTAGCAGGAGCAAAGAGAAAGAAACAGGAGGTTCATTTAGGATGCTGGACATGGGGGTTTACTATCAGGCAGCGGTTGGCAATTGCCTGGTGCCTTGTGCTCTCAGGGGCCTCAAAATATAGTCATTATAAGTGTGTATTGAATATGAGATATACATCAAAAATTAGTTTAAAATAGGCCTATCAAATAATTAAATTATATTTTTTTATCCCAGAATTTCGGTACCACAGAAAAAAGAAATTTTTTATGGATTGAAAAGGAAACAAGGGATCACTAGGGGAAATGTTTGATAGCGCAAAGTGCAGATGACTTTGACTTGTCCACTGAGTTTTTTATTTAAATGAGACATTAAAGAGCAGTGTTGTACTTATTTTACATCACTGTAGCTGCAGGGAGACAATGGCTTAACCAAAGGGACCGTAAAACATGGGATTAATTGCAGTAAAAAAAATTTAAAAGCACTAATCATTAAACTTAATTGACCACATTTGATACATCAATGCTGTCTTTCCTACTTTAAACCATTAAGACATGTATTCTTATGTAAATAAGGGGCAAAAAAGGGAATAAGAAGTTAGCAAAATAGATTCTGATTATCTAAAAAGCCTTTAGGGAGGTCTACTGGCCTTCAGCAGAGTCCAAGCCTCTCAAAAAAGCTGCTAAAAACTGCCATTTATTTTTCATATAAGAGACAGGGATAAAATAGTTTGATGCAAATTTGAGTCATGGTCCTTCTCTAAGAAGGGATGAAGTTGTGTTGGGTATTTGGGTATTTATATTTCAGATTTGGGTATGTCGTAGTTTTCTGGCTTGGCTACCTGTAATTTACTATGATTGCATTTAGCGAAATGTGGAAGGGCCTCAGAACTATTCAAACCACCTGATGTAATGATGACCAAGTCAGGTGTTTTGTGACAGAGTTTGCTGTCAGTCTAGACTCAAGATTAAATACCTTGATACAAAAATATGATGATAATGACTTATCAGATAAAGCTACTAAGTGAACCAAGAGGTTAAAGTCTAAACTTATGTTATGAAACAAGTAGTCAGTGGTTAATAGTCTTGTTCAGGTCATGTAAATTGAGGTATTTTGGGAATATTGTGGCTTTAGTCGTTTTTATGAACTGCTCCATACAACAGATAAATCACACAAGGGTCTTTTGCTATTTCTGCGGTCACTGATCAGTTTTAACTGACATGCTAATGTCTGAATACCAGTAATGAAGTTTTATTTTGTGCCCTGTTTATTTTGTTTGGTAAGCTTTGAACATGATCGGCCATTCAGAGGGAAATCAAGTTTTCTGAAATTTTCAGCCTTATTAATTTGATTGTTCGGGGATAACAACAAATATCTGCTTCCTACCCTTCTAATATCAGTATTTGGTGATTTTATTTGTCAAAAATGAACATTAGCTGATTTTCCCTTTGAGACAAAAAAAACAAGACATCTAGAGATATGCTCACAATAGAATTACTTCCTCCTTTTTGATTTGTTGTAATAATTTCAAATAATCACTGAAAGTGTCATCATTAATCAGGAACATAAATACTCCATTTATGAATAAGAGCAGCTAAGACTGGCTTTTGTCAGAGCTGTTTTCACAACACTGATATTGAGAGATCAATATTCTTAGAAGTGGAAACCATTTTGATGAGACACTGAGATGAAAAACATTGTAATACTGAAGTGTCATAACAAAGTACCTCAGCATTCCAGTGATGTTCTTGACTTTCAGTGGTATTGTTCTCATTGTGATGGTATCCCTGCAAAAGGCTGAGATCTGAAATCAATGCTGCACCAGGAGGAACTTGAATAATGGAGTCTGAGAAAACAGTGAAGATGAAGGTATTACTTACAAGCACAAACACAATGTGCCCTGAAAGTCATCTATGAAAAAGTTAAGTTACCATTTAACAGAGTCTCCACTGGCTGCTCCACCTGTACAGTGTAGCTACTGGTGTCCTCTCTGCTGAGGACCCCTCCATTAGCTCGCACCTTTGGGAGAAAACACAGAAAACCTGAATTATAGTGGAATCATTGTTGATGTTAAAGCAAGATCTTTTTTTAAAAACCCCACCATAACGCAAAAGCATGACACCAGCAATGTTAAATGCATTGGCATCATTCACCTCCTCCTCTATTTCCTGTGAGAAGTTTCCATCATAGAAGTCCAACAGAGGAGCCTGCAGGACTCCAACCAGACCAGGGATCCTCAATAATGAGCCAGATTGCAGAGCCAAGCCATTTGGAAAGAAAATATCCTGGAAATGTTTTGAAAGCTTTTTGCCTTTTACCTGTTCTATTGCCTCAGCTGTAGGAAACCACAAATGTTTCACTTCCTAGTGCATCATCCTCAGATAGCATCATCAGGTGGTAAGAGGTTAAAATGCTTATAGGACAAGTTTGACTCACCAAGACTGTGAGACACATTGAAACCTTCTTCGGCAACAGTGGCTGGTCTGGAGACCACATCCTCCCATGACAGACTGCAGAGGTTTCACAGTATGAGTTTGACTTAAAGGTTTACAAAAACATGTAATCATTTGATAGGTTTAATGTTGTTTTTATTTTTCACCTCCCATACAGGCTGTGAGCTTGATGCAACCCTCTGAGCATTCCTGGCACTCCCACTTCTAGACCTGCCTAACCAGATAGCATAATAATAGCAATGGCCTATCAACATGAATCATTATAAGCCCATTTAACTTACCTTAAGATGGGGGAAATCTAGCAGCATTTCTTCTTTAAGTCTTTTTGGTTCAGTGGTCTGATAATCTATCACCCTGGTTTTGTTCTTTTGGATGTCATGAACCAGCATCACACCACCTCTGCAAAGAGTAGCAAGCAATGGATTGATTCATAATCAGACAGTTTATGTAGATTTAACAATAATATACCAACATGTCTGTGACCTACCCACCAACACCTGACACATGGGGATACACAACACTCAAACACAGGGTAGCAGCGATGGCAGCGTCCACACTGGATCCATGGTCATGAAGAACTCTCTGACCCAGTGCAGTACAGAGCTTGTGATCTGACACTAACACGCCTTTCACAGGCACCTGATGAGTGACGGTAGTTAGGATAGATAATGCAGTTGTGGTACTGTTAGAATGTGTTATATGGCATTACATACCAAACTTTGCCCTGGGTAAATATGCATAATCAAAGCAATGGTCATTCCAAAAGCAAAGGTGATGGATCCAGCATAGACGGGCATGAGTGAGGCCTTACTGCAGCAGTCCTCATGGGTCTCTTTGAGGTTAGACAAGCTTTGGTCTGGGGATTCTTGGCTACCTGAGACCAGCTGTTTAAGAGACACCTCCTTTGGAAGGTTGCTGACATCTTCTGCAGCAGCAAGACAAACATTTCAATTGTAGCGACATCTCATTATGTCATCTTGTTACCCGTTTACATTCAATCTGTATCCACTCACTATAATTTTGTGAAGCAGCAAAACTTTTGTAACTGCATGGTATCTGCTGGTTAAGCTTTGATTCAGCAGCAGCCTCCATCTTTCCTGTATTCTGTCCTTAGAAAGGCTCCTCGTTACAAAGAAATAACGTCCCTCAGCTGAACATTTAATCAAACACAGCAGTTGCTGTTACCCTCCAGCCAATCAGATCGCAGCATTTGCATATGTCAGACAAAGAACATCAATTTAGCATCATACCTTCATAAATCTCATGAATGAGTAGACCACCAGCTGCAAAGTCATCACTTTATTTACTTAAAAAAACAAGAACACAAAGATAAATGCTTGTTGGTACACAAATCATCACACCACTTTGTTTTAAAGGGATACATTTGCATAGGCCGCATCAAGTCATATGCACAAAACAGAGTGTTTCTCATTTCATGAGGTTTACATCATTGCAAATACAGTACAAGTTCAAATGTAGCTGCCTCCTACCTGGGTAACAGTTGTCAACTTCTGTAATGAGTTACATCAAGATAAAGCTTAAATCTGCTGAGACTAAAATGAATGTATTAAATATATCTAATAACTATGATGTGTTTTAAGATGTTGCGCACTGCCTCAGTGGCTGAGGTTGCGATGTCCTGGCTGTTGAAGGGGGAAGGAGTGATGATGGATTCCTTGGCGTACGCGGTTTTGGCGCTGAATTGCATTCCGTGTAGTTTGGTGTCTGTCTGCCCAGGCCTTAGCCTTCTGTATGGAACTTAACTGTGACACATCTAGCAGAGCTTTAGGCTGAAACACAGAGCTGGGGATGGGACGGCTGCTGCTGCTGGTGGTGGTGCTGCTGCTTTGGACTGTGGGCTCTGGATCTGACATGCTGGGGAGATAGAAAAGCAAAAACACAATGGCAAAACCATCAGAGACTTTATTAATCTATTCAAGTGTCTTTGAAGTTAAAGGAAAATAAAGTCATGCTTAAAGAAAAAAACAGACCACTAAGTTATACTTTCGTGAGCTTTATTCCATCAAAATCTTACGTTTATAAGAAACTACAATTTCACAGTCTAACGCTAGAGGGTTGAATTAATACTACATATCATTTTCAACCCATGAGACAATCATGAAAAAGAAATGTACACTGCAACTGAAGACATTTTCAGTCCACTAAGCTCACTCTTGGCTAAGCTTTTAGCCAGAAAGCTAATGATATATTAGCAGAATAAAGAAAGCTGTAACACTAGGCATGTTAAATGATAAGACTAGCTGCCCCCATTGCCCCCAAATCAGCCTTAAAATTTTGAAGACTAAATCATCAGCCATGTTTACTTTAAGCTACTGTTTAAACTAGAGATGAACAGCGAATAAAATGTGGGATAATCACTTAAGAGGCCATAAATTCAGATTGTGAGTTTATCTCTTGCAGCTGTTAAAGGGAGCCCAGTTTACTAGCTTTTGGGGGTTTTTATAGTCACATCAGTGTTTTTTATACACGTTTTACAAAGACACTTTATCTCTAAATTTTAAGAAAACTTCATAAACACATTCACGTGTTTGCATAAAAATATTCACACTTGTCATTTTCCTTAAAATTACATTCTGATTAAAATCTGAAAAGGTTTAAGGATGGCACTTCATAGGAAAAAGAGTAGGGAGAATAACAATGTAGCCAAATGACGTCATTATCAAAGTGCACTGAAAAACATTGTCAGCCTAATGTGAATTTCTTATTTCTTCTGAAACTGAAGAAATATAGAGCTTTTCTTTGTACAAAATACATATAAAAGTAAGACTCGACTTGTGTAACACAGTTTGTGAGTAAAAGGCGCCATCTTGTGGTTATCAGAGGATGAGACAGTGAAGGGCTACAGTCAAAAATAGATTTTCCTCCCTCCTCACAGTTCCTGTACGTCAGCTCTTTCCTCTCTTTGACTCAACAAATTTTCACAACACCTACATTGTTACACTGAAACATTGAATGATGTGATCAAATGCTCTTTAACAAGTTTCATAAGTTATAAACAGAGCACTAGAAAGTGCACGCCACATTCATTTAGAAAGGTCAGCAGTTTTTCTGATACAGAGTCATAGCTGTGCTTTAGCAAGAATTAAATGAATCAGTTTCACCCAGGTCAGGGAATGATATGCATGTTTTGAGGGGGAAAATTCTCTTACCAGATATCAGGTGTTATGTTTGTAACAACATCTCCATGAAGAGCAGAGTCCGATGTCTGGTGAGTTTCAGCTAACTCTGCGCACTGGTTCTCTGCTGAAACTGCCTCTGTGGAGATACAATTCATTTTTATTATGACCTTGAAAATAAAGTTCCCAGGAAGTATTTCATTTATCGGGGCTTACCACACATAGATGATACTTTGGCAAGTCACCCAAGTACATTTGCTAACCATCTTTTCTTTTTTATAATCCATAAATACTTATCATCCATGCATGAGAGGTTTTTTTAATCTATCAATATTACATATGAGAATTATGGATTGAGTCATTTGTTATTTGATCAACTGCTCAGCTTATGTGCCTTTAAGGCAGTGATACTCATTGCATGGCTCTTGAGCATCATGTGGCTCTTTTGTGATGCCTTGTGGCTCTTTCGGGTCTTATTTGGAAAAATAATTCCCCCAGAAAGGAGCACAATCAGTATGTTGCAAAAAAGCTGAGGTTTTGCTTTGTTTTTACCTCAGAAACAAGTCCCGTTTCTTCTCTATGGTCAAAAAGAGACTGGTTGAGTCTACCTTTTAATGTGTTCTTGATTATAGTGATGTTTTGTGCATGAACGCCTCTGCTCAGAGTCTTCATATGTTGGATAATGTATATCATGGAGCTCTGAGATTTACCACTAACTGTGGATTTCTTACTCACCACTGTACTTTATATTCTAAAGTCAACTAGACATATTTAAGTACACATCATCTTGGACATTGGTATGTCTTCATTTATAAAAGCATATAGGCAAAATTCCAGACCACCTTTCCTCTCTTTTGATCTTGAAGGATGGATTGCACAACCCGCATTCATTTGAATTTGTGCAGTTTGTTGGCTTTTAGGTTTTCTGCTCCATTTGCATGGAACATTCTGCAGACTGAATTTAAACTGCAGAGCCTGGTGTCTCTGAATATTTTTAAATCTTTAGGGAAAACTCTTGAAACCAAACTGTCTGTATGCCACTGTTTTAGTTGATGTTTTATCATTACTGTACCTACTTTTTATTGTGAACTGTGTGAGTTTTAATGTGTTTGATATTTGAAACTGAATTGCTGCCATTCTAGGTCAAGTCTCCCTTGAAAAAGAGATGTTTGATCTTAATGGGACTACCTGGTTAAATAAAGGTTAAATAAATGAATTAATTAAAACCTTAAAAAACAGAAATTTGACCTTATAAATGATCCATTGTAAGTCATATCAATCAGTTTGTTCCCCACACTTATACAGTGCGTTTTAAATGTCAAATTTAATTGTCAAACTTTTTTTTGTTTTTATATATTCCCATTGGATGTGTGCAAGAAATTATGTTGTGTTAAATGTGTTATTTTAATTCCTTTTTTTTGACTCATCTGCAGTATCCTATCTCTGAATTTCATGATTTTCTAACTTAATCTTTAATAATAAAGATCAATTTAATCTGAAGTTTTTAGTGATACTACATAAAATGTAGCTTGTATTTCAAGAATAAGCAGAATCAAATGAACAGAGGATAATGCATTTTTCATAAAATGAACAAAACCATCACCTTATGGAGTTGATGGGGATAAAAAGTTATGGCTTACACAAGCCTTTAACCCAAATAATTACCTGAATTGACTAAATATAATAAACTATTTGGATTTACACCCCCAGATTGGGATTTTGGCTCTTGCCAAATGGCCTCATATTTAACATCACTAAATATTTATACATATATGGCCAATATTGCTAATTTATCTACAAAGTATACAAGTTTAAATCTGTAACATAGCACATTTTGAATATGTATCTGTATCATTGTATAAGTAGAAAAGCATTTTAGCAGAAATATAGCAATAAGGTGCCCCATGACTGACCTTGATGGCTGACCACGAGCCATCCTTCTTCCAACACTTCTCCAGACTTGATCTCTTGAGGGATCTCCTCCTCTCCTCCAAAAAGCAGACGGCTTATTGTTTTGAACATTACTGCTTTCTTCGAGTCTTTCTCTATGTATTTGTGTCTTTGCTGTTGATATTGTTGCGTTGTCCCTTTCTTCCTTCCCTCCTTTGTCCAGGGGAAAGCTTAAGTGTTGACTCTTTATCTAAAGATAAGAAAACACTTCCTTAGAGGTCACTTCTGTGTTAGTACAGCATAAAAAACACTTGCAGAAATCTACTCTTAATCCCTCTTTGACTGTTTGGGAGTGGGTGAAGCCAAGAGTCTCTTCATTCATAATTATTTTTCAAAATTCAAGCAATGTAGGTCAGCTGACTAGCTCTGTCCAATGAAAGTTCTTATAGCTCACTTGGTTTAAATCATGATGCCCACTCCCCAGAATTTCATTGTTAGGGCCTTCTGGCTTATGATAAATGGGGGAGGGGCTCCTTTATCCAGCATCTCATGCACCTTTCAATAGACTGAGATGGCTGTATGTGATACCAGTGCTTTAAGCTAATACTCGAAGAGAAATATGAAAAAAAAAATAAATAAATAAAAAATACACTGCAAAAACTCGCTGTTAGTGTTTCTATTTTGTCATTGTGTTGTTTCAGGCGTATGCTGTGGGTAGACATTACAGATATGGCATCAGAAAAAAACACTGCTGCAGACAAACAGTAGTCCTTCTACAATTACACCTGTTTCACTGACTGACATCGGTCAAAACATATTTCTATACATTAATATAGGTATTTAGGTCACACAGGAGTCCTCGGTGATTTGCAGAAATGGGACGATATACCTTCCACAGTGGCTCCCTAACTAATTTGAGACGATCAGTGACAGCAATGGGAAACACTATACCTTTAAAGGTAAAAAATTAACAATTTATCCAAGTAAAAGCAAAAGCTACGTAAAGTCCTTCGTCCAGAATGGTTTACATCAGTAAATAGGCTTTAACCCTGCAATGTTCCTACGCTATAACAATGACCCTCTATATCAGCTACTGACTACGGTAGAGCTGTGATATGCAATTGAATAGAATATTTTTAATTTTGACAAACCTGCAAAATCCTTCAGCTGTTATATCCAAACAAGGCTGTTGTTTTGGATTTCAAATCTTCAACCGATCACAGACAACAGATGACCCGCCCAATGACCCGCCCACAATGAGTAAAACAACCAATCAGGCAGCTGACTGGGCGTTCGGTTTGATTTGATTCTTACTCAGCTGAAATGTTGAGTTGGAAAGGGATATTTAACCATATATCTTTATATGTTCATTTTATCAACATCTACAAGGCTGCACAACTTTAATTACAGAGGAATGGTGAAAAGATGTTATCTGAGTCGTTTTAGTAAGGCGTTTTTTTTTTCTTTTTGGTAAACAGAACATTCGTAGCAAAGACGGATGTAACGTTTGTTTTTGAGACGTTCTTCCGGTTTTCGTTTTTTTTTTTAACTTTTATTTGAAACATAATTTCTAAAAAAAAACAGACATCAAAAACAGCAACTGAATAAGAACAAGGCAAATGTTCACAAAACTGAAAATAAGCTGGAATTAAAAAAAAAATTGAAAAAGTAAAAAGGGTTGGAAAAAGTACATGGCTCTAGTAAATGTCCTCTGGTAAAAGTACTCTGGATAAAATTTACTTAAGTAAAAGTGCTGGTCTATAAATCTTCTCAAGTAAAAGTAAACCGTTTTAAATTTAAAGTTAACTTTAAGTACTGAGTAGCTACTGAGGCGGACAATTCGGGGAGAATAATCTAATTGCTTTGTTTTCCAGTATTGCATTTGTGATTTGTTGAAGTTCCTTGTCTTGTGCATTTTTTAACAAACACAGGCATCAATAACCCTATATCATATTAGATACACTATTAGATTAGATATGAAATGTTCTTTCCTGCAGGCCAGACAAATATGTTAGGATGAAATAACATGATGCATGAATCAGTACGAATTACATATCCATGTCTACTTTGATCTCTGTAATGTGTACTGATTTATTAAACTTAAAGCTGTGTAGCAATCATCATGAAAACTAGGGCTTAGCAATTTTGTAAAAATATATAACTGTAATTATTTGACTCATTGCAAATGCAGTGTGTATTACTACATCAAAAAGAATGCTCCTTATGTCATTCACATTTTGATAAGAAAAAACATTTTTTAAGTAAGAAAAGTATTTTTGTAAACTATTCTAAAAATGTTTCTATATCTGCCTGATGTGTAGAGCATAACATTGCCGCCAAAAATGTATTAATTAATTAATTAAAAAATTTTTATGACAGTTTTCAGGGAACAAGAAATATTGTACCTTCTCTAATTTGAAAATTCTAGTAGGACATATTATGATTTAATCTAAATTCAGATTTATTTCCAAGCCTTATGAGCGACTGAGGAGTTGTAGAGTGTAATATGCTTTCTTTATTGGCAGTAACAATATGATCTCCAACCAGGTTTTTCAGGTAAAATTACACCTGTGTAACAAAGGAAAATACAACAGCTGTTTATGGATGCAATATGGAATCATTCTCTCTATGCCATTGGGTAGTAAACAACGGTAGAAATAATACAAGAGTAATGTACTCAAGTAAAAGTACAGTTACTCTGGTTAAAACTTATTTATGTGGATGTAGAAATACTGATTTCAAAATTAACTCAAAAAAAGTTTAAGTACCCCCAACAAAACTACTCAGTAACAATAATTTGAATAAAATTGTTACTTTCCACCTCTGCATTCACTGGAGATAAGGAGCCTTGGCAAAACCCTAAAAACAGTCCCATATCATTAGTCTTCCTCCACCAAACTTCACGTTTGGCACAATGCAGTCAGGCAAGTAACATTCTCCCAGCATCAGCCAAACCCAGACTTGCCAATCTTGACTGCCAATAAGGGACGCATGTTTCATCACACCACAGAACATGTTTCCACTGCTCCACAGTCCAGAGTCGGTGGTGTGGACTTGGTGATAGAGGCTTGCATGCAACTGCATGGCCATGAAAACTCATGCCATAAAGCCGCTGCAGTTTTTTGCTTACATAAATTTCACTGGAAGTTCAGAACTCTTTAGCTATTGAACCAGCAGAGTCTTTTACACACCATGCACCTATGCAGTCGACCCAGCTCTGTGATTTCACATGGTGTTCTTTTTCATGGCTGAATCGATGTTATTCCTAAATGCTTCCACTTTCTGATATCAGTCACAGTTGACTATGGAATATTCAGCAGGTGTAAATTTCATAAATCGTCTTATTGCAAAGGTGGCATTTTTACAGTGTCATGCTTGAAGTCTCTCAACTCTTCAGAACATATCACAAATGTTTGAAAAATTGAAACTGTATGGCTAGGTGTTTGATTTTATACATACAGTATGAAGCTAGGGGGTCTGATTTAAACACCTGAATTTATTGATTAAGAGATGTGGCATAATACTTTAATCATGTAATGTACTTTAGCAATAAAATGAACAAGCAAGACTCAGTTTATTTACAAAAATCCATAAAAACATCCGCACCAGTTTCAGTCTGATAAATTTCCAGCTTTAAGAATCAGGATTTATTTTCTCCTTCTTTTATGTTACTCGTACCTAAAACATGCCTAGAAATATTTAAACACAAAAATGCCTGCAAAAATATGGTATAATTTGTGTGAATTATGATTCCTTGTCAACAGCGCTATCCTGTGTTCGTTCGCCAGTAACCCGAGCATAATTCTGTTACTCAGTTTGTTCCAGGAGGTGGCGCTGGCACTCCACTGAGTTATTTATAAAGCTCAAAGACTGAAGAAATGTGTGAGTCAAATTGATGTGAGGCTGGTCTGCTGACACTGTGACGCCTCCAATTTAACACAGATTCATCTCACAACACGAGACAGTCACAGAAAACCATTTAAATGTACTATTACATTCCTCTCTACTTTAATGTGACTGTAGAAGTGTTTCATCATTCATGTTAACTTTTTTAAAGGCTATTTTAAGCCTTTATTCTTTCATGGTTTTGACAAACCAGGAAAAGATTGGTGACTTTAACAGTAAGTTAAAGGCTACTGTTCAGTGAGAAATACACGGATAATTATCAAACTGGATCGTTTCTGTTTTAGAACATTTGAATGTGAAAGACTGGCGACCTGTCAGGCTGCAGTGAATTGTTTGTTGAAGTTGCTCAGCAGACAAAATAAAACCCCCAATGGAACTGTCAAATATCATACGGCCTAATCACATATCCAGGTAGCTTCATCTACATATTTGGACCAGACGGAGCCCTTTAGGGGATTTTTGCCCAGTAACTATGTAGTATTCACGGAGTATTTAATAACAATCTGAAACTGGTCTTATCTCCAGGAAAGCATCGCGAGTCTTGCTTGTTTGC
This sequence comes from Cheilinus undulatus, assembly GCF_018320785.1. Lineage (NCBI taxonomy): Eukaryota > Metazoa > Chordata > Actinopteri > Labriformes > Labridae > Cheilinus > Cheilinus undulatus. The sequence goes on from NC_054867.1 coordinate 16,283,797, forward strand.
TGCTGTCAGTAGTGTTCGGGTAAAGGCTTCATCCTTCGCACTTGTGCAGTGATACAGAGGGTTGAGGGGGGTGGAGGAGGTGGGGAGGGCCCTCGGGGCGAGCACACCCCTACTGCCTGTGTCAGAGTATTTCAGAACACAAGCCAGCATTTAGTCATTGTGCATGGAAGCAACACTCAAACTCTGCCGAAGACCACTCTAACTTTTGGACAAGAGGAGGACTTTTCTTCCCTAAAGATCCGAGGACCACGAGTGTTTTTTTTTTCCTTCTCGGAAAGTGTGCGTTGTGACCACAGGATACTTTTACGCAAGGTTTGTTAAAACTAACAAGGACAATGCCTCGGTCTTTCTTGGTCAAAAAGTACTTCGCGAAACAAAAGCCAAACTACAGTGAACTTGAATGTCAGAATGGTGAGTCTTTTTTTCTTTTTTGTGTGATTTATGAAAGTATGCTTACATAAGTGTGAAACTGGATAGAAAACCACCTGTTTTCGGGTGTGAAGTTCTGTCTTTGTAGTTATATGTGGATGAATTTAGGATTAAAAGCACAGCTTTGTGCTTTTTATGCCTGGTTCAACTACAAACCCGGATACTCCCCGTTCAAGTCGGGGCCCGTTAGACGTACTTTCCCCCCTTTCTGAAACCAGACAGAGCCTCATTCATGTTACAAGCTCTTGTGAATACGTGGGAGGAAACGGCCCATGAAACCTTCCCATGGCTCCAGCTTTACGCTCTCTGGGAATAACTAGAATTTATCAGTGAATCAGATAGAGAGAGTATAGCCAGTTTGAAGTTTATGAAAACTTTAAGACAGTGATCCTGCTGTCTATGTATGTCATGTTTAATATGAAGCCTGTAAATGGCTCATGCTTATACCATTGTCTTCCTGCTGTTTCAGACACCTCACTGGAGAGATTTCCTCTAGCCGAGCTCCCATCAGGGGACAACACGTCCTCCACCACCTGCTTCACAACAAGCCTGGTGTGGGACCTGAGCGTCCTGCCCACCCTCTACTTGCCAACCTCCCAAACAGAGCAATCTACCGCCCCAGGCCCCCTGGACCTCAGCTCCCCGTCCAGCCTCAGCAGCAGCGCCAGCAGTTGTGGAGAAGAAGATGAAGGACGCACATCAGACCCCCCCAGCCCTGAACCTGTACACACATATGCCCCTCGCCAGCGGATGAAATGCACCGGGATGATGGCTCATATCAGCCCCCCTGAGGAAGAGGAGGAAAGAGAGACCCCGGTCACAGCAGCAAGGCCTGCCTTCCTCTGCAAACACTGCCCTAAAGAGTACACCAGCCTTGGGGCTCTGAAGATGCACATCCGCTCTCACACCCTCCCCTGTGTGTGTACCACCTGTGGGAAGGCTTTCTCCAGGCCTTGGCTGCTGCGTGGACACATCCGCACGCACACAGGTAAGCCCAGGCCTGGCAGCACTCCACACCATTCTCAGTAATCAGTTGTATTTCAGCTTCATTGATGATTCATTAGTCAAGAAATCTGTGTTTGTGTTCCTATGGAGCTGTACATCTAAGATGCTGTCATTGTGAGTCAGCAGGTCACTGAATATACATGACAATCAGTCTGATGAGGTCAACACCTGATCAGCAGACGTTACCACATAGGGAAGCCCTCTGTAGACCCTGCTCTCATTGATCACTCTTTGTGTTTAATGTCCCTGCAACAATGACTTGTTGACTAATTATCTTATCATGGCTTCTGGGGAAGCCAGCAGATTGGGGACACAGGAGTGACAAAAGGTTAAAAGAATGCCTAAAGGCTTTCTGCTATCACTGAGTACTTAGTACCTGCAGCAACTTGTTAGTGTGCTAATCTGATTTGGCTCTGATTGAATCATGCTAATTCAGTCAAGCTCTGACCCCACTAGCCTATCATGTGCTTCCTCATTATCTTCTGAATGTGTTTGAGCAGGTTTTTGTGTGTGAGGTGTTAACTTAGAGACACATGATGTCACTGAAAAATGACATGCCATATATAAAGGAGGTGCCAGTAGAGAACGGTTTTGAAATATTTTGACTTGTATCGCAAATGCGATGTGAATTGTTGCACTAAAGGGAATGATCATTTTTATGCCATTCTTATTTTTAATAAGAAAAACATACAAAAATAAAGAAAGTGGGATTTTTTTGCAAACTATTCTGAAAAAATAAAACCTCAATGCTTTCATGATGTGTAGAGCACAACATGTCGTCTACAAAAAATGCAATAAACTGGTATTTTGTCACATTTTCAGTTCAAAGAAATATTGCACCTAATTGCAATGCAATGTAAATTTGATTCAATTGCCCAGCCTTAGTGAAGTCACATGATGTTAATTTTCTCCCTTTTTCTCTCCAGGTGAGCGCCCGTTCTCCTGCCCACACTGCAACCGTGCTTTTGCTGACCGCTCCAACCTGCGGGCTCATCTGCAGACGCATGCTGAAGTAAAGAAGTACCAATGCGGCATCTGCTCTCGCACCTTCAGCCGCATGTCATTGCTGCAGAAGCACAGCTCCTCAGGCTGCTGCTCCACCACGGTGTGAGGCACCGCAGGCACGGACACAGGGTATCCACTCAGAGAAATGAACAGCGGTGGGCTAGTAGCCCTGGAAGTGGCACCTACATGAGCCCAACTGGCCTGATGATGATCTGTAAGGCCACAAAGAGCATGGCATGGCTCACTTTATGAGACCTGGAGGGATTTGAGCTTCATTATTGGAACTGACTTTACATGCCTTTTAGCAACTCTGCTGTTTGAAACATCTGAGGAGCAGATTTTTTTTTCTTCCATTCTAGATTGAGGTCATGAGGCTGGACCAAAGCTGAACAGAGCAATGCAAACACTCACTTGATATCAGCCCCTTTGTTGCCGCTGTGCTCATTCCAAAGAAAAAAATATGCAGTGAACTCATAGGGGTAAAGAGGTGTTCTTTCCTGTCTCCGTCCTGGTGCCGGCTAGCTCAGGATCATGGCCTAGACACAGCTGCTGAGAGGTAGGGGTGCGTGGGTGGAATAAATCTCTCAGCATGCCTCAAAACACACGTACACACACCCTAACACACACACACAAAAGCAAATGCACACACAGCTGTCCCTGGTACTGTGGTGTAGATAGACGAGGTGCTAACAGGTGCTACAGCCATGACCTTCGCTGGTTGATAGCAGGTGACTTCCACTGCCCTTGGTTTGCTTAAGAAAAAAAGAGGAAGTATGTCATTACCAAAGAATGGCATCAGTTAGTCTTTTTGACCAGTGGGGATTGTTTTAAGCCTTTATTTTGACTACATCCAAACCTTCTCTTTAATCTGATGGTTGCAGAGATAGGTAACACCTTCTGTCTGGTGTTTTCCAAAGAAGCCTCACTTTGCAGCACCACTCTAATGTGGGCAGTAATGAAAGCCATGCACTCTAAGTTACCACAGTGTTAATTTTGATCACATCCAAAGCCATATTTTTTAACTTAAATGAATTTGTGCCTTGAAATTGTATTACTTTTGAAACCAACATGCCTTTTACCTCAGTATTTGTACATTTAGAATAAGCATTGATAGCAGTATTAAAAATCAGCACCAAACAGATTGAAATGTAAAAAGGCTGGGACCAATAATCTGTATGGTTTACGCTCTGGAGACATGGTTGTGTAGATGTGGTCAGAGCCACGGAAATAGACAATCCAAAGATGAGTTTTTTTAAACTTTCCTAAAGACTTTATGGCAGTTTTTTTAATAGTGCAATGTGCCAATGATGTGTTATTTTATTTTGTTTTTGTACCATGCTTGTGTGTTCACTCCTTTTTCCGTTTTCCTTTATGTTGTAACTGATACATTTTCATTCAATAAAGTAATTTATGTTTATTAAAAGTTGCTCTCTTATTTCCAACAGCAGCCCTGTGTGCAGTTTGATGCAATGAAGTGCTAATTTTGGTGTTTAAAACCTTGACTAAAAATGTTCGTGGACTGTCTTTTTTCCTGAGGAGGACAAGACTAAAACTACTAAAGCAGTGGTCTTTGGTGATAAAAACTGACAAAAATTATGTTTAGTTGAGCTTGTAGCAAATGGGACACATTCAACTCGGGTTTGACGTCATTCCCAACGCTGACTTCAGAGGTAAATGGAACACAGCAGAAGTCCTCAAGCAACATTTTGGGATTTTATAGAAAATCTATGCAGATTTATGATCTTTTCATGGCACGATTTTTTGAACCAGTACACCCAAGAAGTCTTCTGAGAGCTATCAAGGACAACTGGAGCAACGATGTGGTGTGCAAATTGACACAGACACACAGACAAGCTGGCAATTATGGTAGTAAGATTTTGTCAAATGTGAGACTAAAATTGCTGGACTGTTGGGCATTCATAATCCATGATTTTTTGCTGCTGTGCATATGCATGTAATTTCATCAGTGTATTCAAAAGCAATCAAAGTATTCATAGTTCAGGTGCATCAGTCGGTAGAGTGCCAGTGTGCGGAGGCTGTTTGGTGCATGTCTTTGCCCTGCTCTCCCCATGTTTCCTGTCTCTTTTCAGCAGTCCAATCTGAATAAAGGCAAAACAAGCCCTAAAATGATAGCTTTTTTAAAAAGTATTGATAGGTCATCAATATGAATGCTTTACATTTATGTTTATTTTAGAATTTACTGATTGAATGAACTGACTGAGTAAAGACTAAACTTTACCGACTTTTATTGACTAAAACTAGACTAAAATGTTTTTGAGTTTTCATCAACTAAAATGCTAAAACTATAAAAGTTAAAATGACTAGAATGTGACTAAAACTGAGTCATTTTAATCTAAAGACTAAGCTTAAGACTCAATTGAAAATAACTTCCAAATGAGCTCTGATATAATGTTAGTATGGGAGCAGTTGGTCATAAAACTCAGTTTGATGATTAACTGGGAGTTTCTGTTGCATCTTTACATTAGGTGTTGGCACTGAAACGTCCATTGTGGGGAAGCTGAATTCAGTTGTGCAGGTGAACACACTTTGTGATGGACGGCAACAACTGACTGCACCTGCTTCTAGTTTCCACCTGCCATCTACTTCTCACTGTTGCTCTGCAAATACTGCTGGATGTGTCAACGTGTGAGAAAAGAGAACTAAAGTGAAAGTGAGCCTCTCCTTTCAGTTAATCCTTGTTGATGCTGTTGAGGTTATAGCTGTGATTGCATTGTCTGTGTATATTTTGGTCCTCCCCAGGGAGAGTATAACATTCCCCTCTTCTTCGGCCTAGACAGTGAGTCAGAGTCTGCACAGACCGGAGCTGTAGGTTCCCATGGCTCTCTGCTCTCAGTCAGTAAGTCAAGCCACTAGTCAGTCAGTCACTCAGTAAGTCGGAGTGCGTGGGCCGAGGACCCGGCCGCTCCAGTGGAGTGAGGTAAGCTCTTCCACAGCTCAGACCCTTATTTCCTTCTGAGTCAGGGAAATGTGCTCGCAGCTTTACCAGCCAGGACGACCACTGCTGCATGACACAAAGACTCACACTCAGTACTTCCAGCCAAACTTCTTTAACAGATTCTCAAACATCTTTGCCCACACAGCAACTCACTCCAGCATGGAGCTAATATGTGGATGCTCCATTGTTTTTCCTTTGACCGTTATGTTCCTGTTTCTTATCCAGATTGCTCTTGTATAAAGGGCCGTTAAACTCTCAGCTGTTTAAGGTTATCTCAGGACTATTTCAATGATGTCAGCTGCTATGTCCTGAGGTTAGGGTGTTAGTTTTGCTAGCAAAGATAAATGAAGTGAGTCCTTTATTTAACTTTATATAGCTTGTTGTTTATGCTTCTCTGTTGGTCTACATCTGCGTTTTCTATCTCATCACCTCGTTTTTATGCTCAGCAGTGGTGAGGTGCTGCATCTCCTGGATTGTTGATCCTTCGATCAACATTTTGGCATAATTCCCCTCCTGCGTCTTCTGTGTACTGAGTCTTATGAGGTCAGCATTACCACAGCAGCAAAGCCTCAACACACAGATTTATTTTAAATCTTTGCTGCATCACAAGTAACTGTACTTATTCTTGCCTTTTGTAGAGAAAAGAAAACACAACATGCTCCACTTCATGTTCCTCTGGGAGAGCAGAGGGCCTGGATCTGAAATCTGAGAGCGTTTTCCTGCTGTGTGCTTTACAGTGCCAGAGCACTCACTGTAATTTACCAAAAGTGGCTGCTATTTATGCCATAAAGCATGTGTTTAACATTCCTGAACCCCACTGTGTTTGTGTATTCCTCGCTCTCTCACTCGCTCGCTCTCTCCCACTCACTCTCTTGCCTCTACGGCTGCATTTCTATTTATGTGTGTGTGTGTGTTAGTAGTGAGTGGAAACGGTCCCTACACAGCAGCAGCCCTTTCCCTCTTCACAGAAGGATCATCTCACCCCCTCTGAGACAAGGCCGACAGGAAGTGGGAGTTTACATTGGCCTACTTTACCCAAAAAAGCAGCCTGGGTTGTGGCGCTGCAGAACTTTAGGACCGTTTCTGCTGCTGCGGCTGCTGCTTCGCTTTGCCACTGCCAGCGCCACATCCCATCCCCCAATCAGCTGTCCCACCCATGGCTGCTCTCAGGCTGGAATAGGGTGGCCAGGAACAGAAGAGTGGCCTTCAGAGCAGCAGCAGTTAGAGCTCACAGCCTGGGAGACAGGAAGAAGCTGTCAGCATCTCGTAAACAGGACTCATCCTGTGCTCATGACACACAAGAGCTGGAGAGAGCTCTCCCAGGAAAAGCCCTCAATACGCACTTTGAGTCTAGACTGTGGTTCACTCTGGTGCATGACCAACACAGAACTGAACCTAAGAAAACACTGAATATGTGTTGACCACTTTTCATGCTTGTGACTATCACCTGAGAGTCAGAAGACGTTGTAGTGATAACTTAAAGTCACTTGATCAGAAGAGTATTCTCTGCTCTTGACATACCAATTATCTATAACTACATCACAAGGCTACATAAGGTCCTGAAATGTATAAAATCTCACAGAATGGTGCATAAAGTGAGCCATCTTCAGCAATGGAAACATTGCTTTTTTCATGCTTTAAATGCAAAAAAGAAACACCCCCTCCTTAGGCATTAAATTATTCAAAAGTTCTGGTGTATGTTACCATCCCATGTAGTTTTGTTGGCATTTTTGCATCCCAAAGATAAGCTGGATGTTCACAGTCTTGATGTAGATGTCAGAGTGTAGAGCTCATACCTCTCTGCTGAGCTGCAAACAAGCCAGAGACACAACTGCTGCATCTGGTAAATAATAAGGTCAACAGCGGTAACACCACAAGTATGCTTAATGATGGATTTGATCAGGCTGTGGAGTTGCCCAGAGGCTGGATTGGAGAAGTGGTTGGGTGGGTTAGGAGATGGGGGTAGGGGGTGCATATTAAAGAGTAATGAATCACACACTCAGTCACAGGGTCGCCGGCTATGAATGTGCTCTCTGTTGGTTTTCCTGGAGCCTGGAGTTTACTAACTGATGACGCAGGCTGGACTTGATCAGAGACATGTGTTGCTGCAGACTCCATGCCAGTGAGAAGCATAGCGAGAGCGAGGAGAAAGGGGGGAGAGCTAGAAGGATGGATGGCGCCTGAGTTGTGTGTCCTTCTGGGCATTGCCTCACACAGAGGCTGGAGGGACTGGAGAGGAGAAGGAGGGAGAAAATAAACCTGACTTCTACCCTGGGACAGGAAACAAGAGATTCTCAGAGAGTATCCTGACCTAGCTTTCCTAACCATCATTCTCCCAAATTCTTGTGTGGCATTTCAGCAAATGGAGGAGCAGATCGTCTGCTGAACACAAAAGAAAACAAAAACAATTTCCTGAGCTTAAAGAACTAAAAATAAAGATGGTCTTAACTCTAACAGACTCCTCATAACCACACCAAAAAATGAGAGCAGGTAGAAGCTTGAGGCAGAACTTACTGTGGTTAAGTGGTGCGTTGACCTAAATGGCACTGAAATCCACATGCTAATACACTAATGGAAATCAGCTAAAATGTTTCCCATTTTCATTTTTGCCATGTTATCATTTTTAATAAGCCCAAAACACAGAGTTCAGTTTATGCCAATGAACACGTCATTAGCTCTGAAGGGTTTTAGTCTGTTACTCAAGGATTGGACTAATAATTACTCACCTAAATTGGTTTGCGATACCGATGCATGGAGGCATGCCAACATGGTCAACCAGGGCCGCCTCTGGCCAAAGTAAGGCGCAAAGCAGACTCTAGTTTGAGCCCCTCCTACAATGCATGAAGCCCTCTACATGGACAAGTTTAATTAGTTTCACCATGATATTAATCCCAATTTTACATCTGTTTTACTAGTGTCTTTTCGGCTTATCTTGCCCCCAAGTAAAAAAAAATCTGGTGAGCTGCAGTTATGCATTCATTGTCAAGTCTTATAATTAGTGCATTATTTTTTTAAATCACATGCTTTATTGTCCCTTTCAGGACTTTAGTTTAAGCCACTGCAGCATCTCTGCAGCCACAGTGATGTAAAATAAGTATACCAATGCTCCTTAATGTCTCATTTCAGTTTAGAGACTCAAAGAAAGTTCAGTGGACTAGTCAGGAGTCATCTGTGATATCAAACCTTTCATTTCTAACTGTTCCCTCATTACCTTTCCAATCCATAACAAGTTCCTTTTTTGGTTAAGTTCAAATAATCATGTAATCTTTGATCTACACATTTTTTAAATAAAGGCAGGAGTGCTGGTTTAGCCTTTAGTTCATTAGCACATTTATAAAAACACAGTCAGACAGAGAAAGGTGAGTAAAAGTAAATCACATGTGGAGATGAGGTACAAACCCACTTTGGGTGGGTCAAAACCTCACCTAAAGAGGTCAGAATATAACATTTCAATCAGGAGAGATGCAATATGAGATTATCAATAATTTATTTGACAAATTTAATGAAAGAGAAATGTGTAAAGTCTTTGGCAATTAGATTCTATTTTGATGACTTCACATAATTGATGGGGTAGTGAGGCAAAAGGCAGGAATAGGATACCCCCTTATGGAGTCTAGACACTGACGGTGGTGGTGATGATGAGGGATCAGATGAGCAGTGACCTGTGAGGATCTGAACTAGATGCTGGTTAACTGAATGGAGGTGCCTGGGGTGGAGGAAGGTTGCAGCGTCCACACTGAAATGACAGGCTGGCTGTGAAAGAGAGAATGACAGATTTAAAATATGACAGATGCATGATGATTGGTTGAACGAGGTTGTGGCAGAATCTGATTAGCTTAGTACTTAAGAAAGTGAACAACCAATATCAGCTGATCGCCTAAGCAGGAAGAGGGAGAGAATGAAAAGGGAGAGTTGGAGAGATTTAAGTGTCGTCTAATGAATGAGTAGAAACAGTTTTCATGCTTAAACTTCTGCTGAGCTCCATTACAACAAAGTACAAAATTGACTACCAATTTTAACCTGTTTGGGGTTAAATAAACAAGACTAAAGGGATACTTCAACATTTTGGCAAATTCGCCCATTGCCATAATTCCTATAGTCTTAGTAATAGGTTTGTTTCCTGCAGTTGTCGGTGCAAGCTGTTTCTAGATCTGGGGGGACCGTTAAACCAGCTGCACAGCTAACGCTATGGAAGCAGACAGAATTTTTGCTTTCCCTCATCAAACTCATCAAATACACAATCCAGCAACTCCAAAACGCTCTCGTGGACAAGTTGTGACCTGCACATTCACCGCACTATGAAATAATAACGTATAATTATGTAACATTACGACACTTGAAGCAAATACTCAGAACTATTTCTTGAGTGAACCACTGGGCGGAGTGACACAGTGCAGCAGCCATGTCTGGAGTGTAGTTCCGGCTTTGCATTTAACTTTAAAACATCTCCGTCTCGTAATGTTCCATGATATTTCATAGCGTGGTGAATGTGCACGTCACGACTTGTCCACAAGAGCGTTTTGGAGTTGTTGGATTGTGTATTTGATGAGTTTGATGAGGAAACGCAAAAAATTCCATCTGCTTCCATAGCGTTAGCTGTGCAGCTGGTATATCAGTCCCCCTAGATCTAAAAACAGCTTGCACTGACAACTACAGGAAACTAACCTATTATTAAGACTATAGGAATTATGGCAATGGGCAAATTTGCCAAAATGTTGAAGTATCCCTTTAAAAGAGAAAACAGCAATTACTGAATGTTAAAATAATGATAATAACAATGATAAGAATAACGGCAGGGATAACCAGATCAAAACTGTACTAATGAGTTACTATGAAATCTCGATGTAAGATCTAAGATCTTAGATCTAAGTAGCCTACAGAAATTCTGAGATCAAATCCAATTTTTTTTAATGTAGGCATATAACAATAAACATATAGGTAGATTAGAAAAACGTTGAATTTTGTGTAGTGGAGCAGGCAAACAAAGGCCATGCCATAAGAATGATTGAAGACAGTGAAAGTCAGCTGTTACTCCAGGCTCATAACAAGATCCTCTCCTACAGAAAGTGGAGGAAACATCACCTGTTTGCCATACTGGAATGCACCTGAGCATATTTTCCCAGACAAGGTGCAAAACGACGTTGAGCTGCAGCCTGAGGCTTTTACAGAGAATTATGAAAGAGGTGATGCAGATCTGCGCCCACCTGTCAGGACTTGTCATGGTAGAACAGTGTGTAAACAGCATCAGGCGGTGCGCTGGGAAACAGCCTCTCTCTCCGCTCACTGCTTACTTTTCAGAGTTTTGATTTGCTGAAGCATAGGAAGAGCTGTGTGTGAAAGGGAGAAGACTTAGTCAGGCAAGCTGGATCATGCCGAGGCTGAATGTGTCGCACACATGAAAATCTCTGACAGGAAGAGGACAGCTAATTGAGTCATGATAGTGTCAGTAGCATGTCATTTCCCATAAACGGCCTCACAGGTTCACAGAGTCAGAGCCACACTGGGGCAGAAATAGGAGTGTGGTTTGTCACAGCTGAGGGCTGAGGTGTGAGTGCTTCCCATTTGTTCCAATGGAGATCAAAAGAGGTTAAGATTGAAAGCAGCAGGAACAGATGTACAGCATCACAACACTCAGGGTTAGTAAACACCAATGAGCTGCTTCATACACTTTGGACATATAATGGAAAAAATATCGTCATTAATCAATCCACTCATGTCCCAGTCTCACCAGATCCAAACATGCAGATGTAGGTGAACACAGACATACACAGAGAGCATTGCTTTTCTATGTGGGAGGCTTTTGCAGCAGCTGGTTATGATGGAAAACACCCTGCTCTCCAACCGACACCCCACAGGCCGGCTTTGTCATTGTAGTGCACCCAAAGGCTCCAGAGCTCCAGACCCTGAGCAGAACGATCTATTCATCAGCGGCACAGCTTTCAAACAACTCCAACCAAACAGAGAACCAGTTGATTCTGCACAGTTGGTTCCCAAACAATAGACTCTCTCACTCACACACACACTGTAAGAAAGCACTCCCGCAATCCCAAATCTATGCACGCACACAGACACATGCATCCAGTCCTGCACATGCTGAAGCCATTATCCTGTTGCTTGTTAAGTCATTACTCTATAGCTTGTTATTTTCCCAAGCAAGAGAAAGCAATCTATCCACAAAGGAGTGCTGAGAGATTTGCCACCCGACTGAGCCATGGGATATGGGAAGTTACCCTGAAATCTGAGGAATGTGGTGAGGTCTGAAACCTAAGGAACAGAGCAAAGATCGTCTTCAAGAACAGTGAGGCTTCTTTCCCGGAGTCTCCAGCTCCAAGCTGCAGCCAAGACTGTATGAGAAGTCCACAGGGAGGGAGTATTATAGACATTACTGATGACAGTGCAGAAAGTTTGAGTCCACCAATAAGACACGCAGGAACTGACATAGTCTGAGAGCTTTGACATATTCACAGTGGATCTCAGACATCTGGTTTCCATTTCCCTCCTCTCTGAAGACAGTGAGTGCTGGCAGCAGAGCTTTTCAATGAAATCGTCTATTCCACTTCCTGTGCTATCAGTTTAACATGAATATGTGCATCACAAAGGCTAATGAAAATGACGCACAGCACATATACAGCCATGAAAATGAGCTGTAGTGTACTCTCTAACTTATTTTGTTTTGTTTCTGCTCCCCACCCCCGAGCTCTGACGCCATCCTCAGGGTTTATTAGCAGGAACACCCCATGAGCAGCCATTTTCACAGCATCCTCTCCCCTCTGCTCCACACTGGAAGAAAGCTGTGAGCCAGCACACTCTCACCACACTGCTAATGAGTGACACATGCCCCCCAGCTCCACCGCTGACACCTTAGATCAAAGCCCTGGAAGAGAGGGGGACTGGTTTAAACATTAAACCCAGAGCCCCTCATCCCCGTCCGCCTCCTCTTTGACACCCACGCGACATGTCTGCGGGCAGCCAAATGGTGACACACACCTGTCCTTTCTACATTAAACATGAGCATCAGTCTTTTGGCTGTGTTGTCCTTCATTTGCAGGACCAGTGTCAGGGCGAAGTAATGTGTATTCCAGCTGTGTATAATATGAGCTCAGATAACACAGTCCAAAAATGTTGCATGTCAATGTGAGGGATATGAATGAGACACAGTCAGAACTATTCATTGGTGCAAAGCCTGTAGGTGGACAGATTAAGGGAGGAAATAGAATTATGAAAACCTGATAGCAAAAGTCTGGATCTCTGCCGCCTTCCTTCCTATTAACATTAGAGCCCCCAGGGATCTCCATAAGGGGTGGAAAGTAACTCATTACATTTACTGAAGTTACAGTTAGTAAGTAGCTTTTTTGTGTGCTTGTACTTTTTTAGGTAATCAGTCATTTCTGCTTAACCCAGTGCTTCCCAAAGTGTGGGTTGGGCCCACGGGCAAGCCCCAGAGGTACTGTAGGTTGGCCGTAAAGGTCATTTACAGCAACTAAAACTCTTAGAAATTAAAAAGCCAAACATTCAATTCAGTCATGTTTTAGATGATCAGAAAATACTTTATTTTTGTTATTTTTTTTAAATCCCAGAAGTGATAAAACACAGACAGAGGTTTTATTTTGTCCAATGTATACAGTTGGTGTCACCGTCTAACTGATGTTGGATTAACTGGTGACTCTCCTACTCAGGTGTAAAAACTTAAGGCCTGGGGGCAAATCCCGGCCCGTGGCACAGTTATACCCGGCCTGTACGATAATTTCATATTTTTATCATAACTGGCCCACCAGTATTAGTTCTGCAGATTTCCTCCTGTATAAAAATGTTAACTAACCCTTGATTATTTAAAATATCCTTATTAACTAATCATTTCATATTTTCAATTTTACATCTCACAATTATAACTTAAACTTATTTTGACTTTTATTGTATATTTTGACCCTTTAGCCTCACAATTTTAAGTTTCAAGTTATATATTCACAGTTTAAATTCATGATTTCAAATTTGATCTTATGTTGTGACTTTGTCAACTCCTACCGTTAACTTTTAATTCCATATTTTGACTTTTGAGGCTCATAATGTCATATTTTTACCTTTAAAACATGATTGTTGTTTTCTGTTTTATAAATTTGCCCTTTAAAAACATTATTTTGACATCTTATTTAGTGTATTGACCTTTTGAACTAATAAGTTTGACTTTTTATCTCAGATTTTTAGCCTTTAAACATATCATTTTGACTTTTTAAAGGGGACATATTATGCAAAAATCACTTTTTTCAGGTTTTTCTAACAAAAATATGTGACCCTGGCCTGTCCACAATCCCCTCAAGTACCAGAAAAATCCATTCCCTCCCCCCTCTCTTTCTCCACCTTTCTTTCTCAGATTTTCCCCTCATGATGTCATGTGGGGAGTTAGTACCCGTCCCCAGGTTCAGTTGGAACTCCCCGTTTGGAAGAATGTTCCACCCTCGTCTCCTGATCTTCCTCTCATTTGCCAGCTGAGATGCTGGAGAGCTCAGTGGGTTACCCTGCTGACTTTGACCTGTGAGACTGATGGTTCAAAACCCAGTCAGGTTCTCAATTTTGGATAAAAGTGTCTGTAACATTGTAACATCAGGACTGCATCCATTTCCTGAGAGGGGCCGGGTCAGACTGATCAGTAAGATTTAAAGCCACAGACACAGAAACAGCTCGTTCTGAGCAGGGCTGAAACAGAGGGGTTTTAGACATGCAAAAATGTTTTGGGGACCTTTGAGACCAACATAACCTTGTCTTACAAGTGTAAAATATGTCCCCTTTAAAATCTCATAATAATCTAACATCAGTGCAGCAGCAAAGTTATTTTCTCATAATCTATTACTGTTGAAAATGAGGCTGAAAGATTATGGTTAAATGTTGACCATGTTAGGCCCTCAGGTTAGACTTAAATCCAGAATCCGGCCCCTGCAATGACTGAGTTTGACACCTCTGCTCTTACCTCTTTTCCAACGACCCAGTTTGTGCTGGTCCTTTGCTAGAGCTGGAGCCCGGTTGGCATTGGATCAGTTTAAAAACTGACAAAGAACCGTTAGCCTTTCCATGGGCCGGAGCTGGACCTGACAGCTTCGTCATTACATCACTGTAAACGTCACCATGCATCTCTCTACAAAACTAGAGCCAAACCCAGGAACAACACAAATGGTAGATCCTATTGCTCTACAAGTTCCTGTTGATGTTTGCTTTTTGACACATCTCCCCTTTAACAGTCCTACTGCATCAGAAAGAGTCTCCACATTCTAAATCCAGTCAAATCTGTAGTCCAAAAACAGGATTACATCCTTAAAGCTCAATGGACTGGTTTATATCAGTCCTGTTTTCATCATTGTTTTCCATAATCATTTCTTTTTCAAGGCAATTATTAACGATGCTAGAGTAGAAAAATATCTGCCAACCTCAATCCATTATGGAATTTGCAGTTTGAAAACACCTGGGCTTTTCCTCATGAAAGGTGTAAGACCCCCTTTTTCTGTTCTCTTGTTATCAGTTTTGAACCTAAACTAGCTAAGGAATCATCTGGTCCAGTAGAGTTTTCCAGCTAATATCTCCCAGCTACAGTCATCCACAGGCCTCTGTTTCACAATACAAATTAAGACAGGAAAAATAGTTTGTCGTGTTACTCACTACCATTAGCAGCTACAGTGGGTCTGACAGTTTGGGAAGAAACTTCTGAGTGTTACCTTCTTTTTTAAAAAAAACCTTGTACTATTTAATATGGATAAAATAAATAAAAGTTTTACCTGGAATCCTGAAGTCCAGTCTGTAGCATTCACTTATTGGTCTTCTGGAGGTAGTTCTTCACCAGGAGAGAGGTATATTTTGGGTCCTTGTTGTGTAAGAAGACAAAGTGACGACCCAGACCCATTTTTGCTGACTGCCTGAGCTTTTCTCTCAAAATTTTCACATTTCCTTCTTTCTTCATGATTCCTTTTAACTTTACAGGATTCCCAGTTCCAGATGTACTGAAGCATCCCACAGCATAATACTCCCTCCTCCATGTTTCACTGCGGGGACGGTGTTCTTCGGGTGATACGCCTCTCCCTTCTTTCTCCAAACGTCACTGACGCCTCTATGGCCGAAAAGCCCTATAGTTTTGTCTCATCTGACCAAAGGACACGCTTCCAGTATGCATAATCTTTGTCCAGGTTGTCCAGTCTGGCTTGAGGGTGTCTGTTGGTCCTTTTCTGTGCAGGGCTCTAGTGATGGTTTTCTTTGAGACTACAATTCCAACTTATCAGAGTCATTCACTAGAGTCTTGGCAGTTGTTCTGGGGTCTTTAGACACATCTCTCACTAGTTTTCTTTCCATCATCTTTGAAATCTTTCTCTTCCTACCTCTGCCTATGTGGCTCTCTTTGAATTTCTTGATTATACCTCTCACTCCAGTTCTTGGAAACACTGTGATAACTTTGTAAATCCTTTTCCTGCTTTGTGAGCATCAATAATTCTTTGTCTCAAGTCCAAACTTGTTTCCTTTTGTTTTTGCCATGATGCTTTCTCAAGTGACAGCTCAACATCTTACTTAAGTTTTCTCAAAAATCACAGCACATCATTTCACATTAGTGGTTTGTGCAGTAGCTCAACAAAAAGGCCAGTTCTAAAGGGAGCTAATAATTTTGACCCTAGCATATTTTTGTTTTTGTGAAATAATTTTGTTTCTGTGTGCAAAGTAAAATAATGTAAACATCCAAAATGAAACTAGGATGTTTTGAAAAGCTGTGTTAAAAATCGGAAAAGTGAAATTTTCATAGGGGGCTAATAAGTTCATCCTCATCTGTTCACCCAAGTCTGGAGAGTGTTAAATGGCCTGTCCTTAATTTTTTTAACAAAGGAGGGAAACATGTTTACTTTTTTAGGAGACAGAAATTAAAATTACTGAACTTCAACAAGGCATTTCTTTTCTTAGAATGATGATGATTTTTTAAGCCACTAAGATTGAGGAAAATTTGTGTGATCACTGAGGTTTTTTTTTTGTTGAACTGCATCATTTTTGCCCAAATGATGTATATATTTGTTGGCATTTAATTCTAAATTTGTTGTTTCAAAATAAAAAGATCATCATAAAAAGATTTCATACAACTGCCTGATAAGCAACACTATACTGAGGAAGCGACCCCCTGAACGGTCCTTTGATTGGGCTTAGCCCCGGATATTTAACACATCAGGCTTTGCCCTGACTAAAATGAATAAAAACTAAACTATAATCGAGCATTTTTGCTACATAAAAACTAAGCTTAACTAATAAACTTCTGGTCAGACAGTGCAGTAACAGAAAGGAGTTTTTTTTTATGGTGACAAGGCTTGATGTTTCTTTTTTTGCTCACCGGCCACTGTGGCTACTTGTCACTGAGCATTTCCACTAGCCACAGGTTTGTTGATGTGAAACTATGTGCTATATGCCATAATGGGTACGTCTGGTATGAGATGAAACACATGCTCCATTTCCCTCTTTAATAGGTATTTAGTTTATACCAATATTAAAACACTGACTGATAATTTACTTTATTTAAAGACAGAAATGCAGCTGGTTTCATAAACATATCTAATTTTCACTCAGACAAATCTCCACCAGAGAGGGCTGAGGTTGTGACACTGATAAATTCCACTGGCCAAAGTGGCTAGTTGGAGTTAGTCTGGTACCTGCCACGGCTGAACTCCACCCACATTTAGCTAGGTGGCAGGTGTAAATGTAAAGCCTTGGCGACATCTATTGTTTATTTGCTGGTGTGAAATACAACAAATGGGAAATCTATGCTTTCTTATGGGACAAATTTTACCTGTATGGCAGTTCTAGGTATAAATGGCCATTTAAAAAATCTGGACTTATTTAAACCATTTTTAGCAAAACACGGAGCTATACAACAAACTTTTAGGAAAAGTCAAAGACTGGCAGACGTTAAGATTTTATTGATATGACGTAAGACCTTATTGAAAAACAGTCTCAGGTATACCTGAGGCTGTTCTAGTGTTAAATCAATGTCTTCACTCCTCTGCGGCTGAAATATTGTACGAGCAGTTTCCATACTGCTGAAAGGCGTCGAGAACAGAGCGGGTAGACTGGAGAGGGAGAGGAGAGGGAGGGGGCTAGCCAGGGCAAAGGCAGGAAATCCCAGTGCAGCATGAACTATTTTCCTCCATAGTTCCACCAGAACAGCTCTTTGTACCAAGCCCCCCATCCCCCCACCCCCACATCAGGCCTCTGTCTCTGACAAGCATCCACCACCGTTCTGAGGCAACCGCACCAGTACCACCACTGCCACCACTGAGAAACAAAACAATCTAAACCTCCAGCGCACTCACAGACAAGCACGTAGTTCACTTGTGGGCCGTTACTCAGCAGTGCTGAGGTTGTGGAGCGGGATCAAAAGCTTGGGGTTCCCCTCCATCTTAGTCCAAAGTCCCACTGTGGTTAGGCCTTAGACAGAGAGGCACCTTGTCTTACACAGAGCCCCAAAATGCCAGAAACACTCAAGTGAACCAGAGAAGGAGTGCATATATGTACTAAAAATGTTCCTTTCTCCACGACATAAATTCAACACAGCAGGAAAATAATCTGTAGCAAATTGAGCACTTTTTCTTCCTCGTCCTTCTCCTCGACATTCCTTGGCAATAACGCTCAATTCCCTTCACAGTATCACTTGATCATGGAGGACGCACATGCTCTTCATGTGACTCCAATGAAGAGAGCATATCACAACAAAAGTTAAGTCTGTGCTGGACTCTCATTTCACAGTGACACACATTCCTCTTCATTAAGACTGATCAGTTTGAGGAATGGGAGAAATTCAGGTCAGCGACACTGGTGAAGGCCAAGGAGAGCAAATATCAGCGTTCAACCCTCCACCACAGCAAGAAATCCGCTAAATGTGAGTTTCCATATTGCAACATCAAATCCAGACCAAGTGCTGATTTGTTGCAGAGCAGGAACCATGCCTGTGATTGACTTGGATTTATTTTATGCACCAGTGAGACCCCATGCAAAGACTGGAAGGCCTCTGAGCTGGGCCGTTCCCCCCCCCCCCGATGCAAACTCAAGGCTGTAGAAGAGGCAAGTGTGAGAGTAGTGGGTGGGAGCAGGCAAGGCACCTTGCAACAGCTGGTCTGAATTATCCGTGGGGTCGGGGGTAGTCAGCTTTGGGGAGGCGGAGGGGAGGCGAGGAGACTCCTGGCGCCAGGATCGGGCCAGCAGGTCAGGGAGGATGACGATTACCAAAATACTAGCAGGCAGCCATAACCCTGCAGAGAGGGGGTGTTCCTGGCTCACAACGCTCACAGCTACAGGATGGGCAGGCGAGTGGACGACTGTGGAGGAGTGTGAGTGAGAGAGAGGGACGCTCCTACTTCCACTTCCTGTGAGATAGCCCCTTCCTGTCATTGAGAAACATAGAGGAACACCTTGGTAATGACTGTTTAGTGGAGTGAATTTTCCTCTTAAACAGAGTAAACAACAAGCCAAGTGTATCAGATTTCATCATGAGCCCAGAGCTGGTTCTTATAAACATACAAACTTCAAGTTTTATTTTCTAAAATGAAGCTTTTGTTTCTGAGTGCCACAAAAAAACAGCTGCTTGCAAGGTGCAGTCAACTCACAAGGTTCCTTTTGTGCTTCCTCTGAGATGGGCTGACCACATGTGAACAGGATCCAAACAGGGAGGAAGCTGGGCACGTGCAGGGACGTGGCTCCCTCTGCTGGTGAGCAGCAATAAAGGAATAGAATCTATTTTGCACTGCAATATACTGCTGCAACCCCATGGGACACTCGATGACACAGAATATTATTGGTAGACATCCTAAGACTTTTTTTGTCATTTATTCATGTTTTTTTCATTATTATGTTGAAACTCAAGGTCAACAAAGTGACCATATATGATTTTTTGCCCTTTTATAGTTAAAAAAAAATCCAAAGAGTGTATTAATTTTAGAAAAATAAGCACATATAAAGGCAAATGAGTGTTTACTTACATAGAAAATATTAATTCTATCCACATAATTATTTTTGAGGTTTCCTTTATGTTCTAGCTTTAATTTAAGGAAAAACATGACTGGCCTCAGGATACTGTTCAAGTAATTCTTGTACTACCAGTTTAGTCTTATAATTCCAACAGGAGACCTAAAATAATGATGAAATATATTCAATTACAAAGTGAATTTCAGCAGTGATGAGACTCACAATAAAAAATAATCTGATTTATCCCATTTAATAAAACTGTAACAGTGTTATAAAAATTATTTCAATCATATTTTTTCACTATTTATCAAATTTAATTTTCCTTAAAATTTCACCAGAACAAAAATACTTAATACTGAATGTTTGTTAAATGAATTTTAGCTAAAATAAGGTCCAAAGTAAAAATAAAAAATGACATCTATCATATCAGTATAATAAAACAGTTTTAAGGTTATGAAACGGACCAAAATAACTCACACTAAAAATTTTATAAATTGGGCAAATTTACAACTGGATCACTGTTTATTTATTCAGTTTTTTTTGTTTTGTTTTGTTTTGTTTTTACAAAATTGTAGCAACATCTAACTACACTATAGAGCAGTGGTTTCCAACTTTGTTCCACTGAGTCCCCCCTTCACAAATCTAAACAAGCTGTGCCCCCCCCCCCCACCCACACAAAAAACAGTGTCTTATTGATGTCAAAAATACACATCAATTTGAATTGTTTTCATAATTCAAAGACAAACAAAATACCCATAATACAAGTGTAATTACCAAAAGACTTTTGTATGAACTATTCATGTATTTATCATAATTTTAGATAGTTTGAATGACCCTAATTTTAACAACCTCAGAGCAGACAGACCCCTGCATCCCCCCCAAAGGGGTCCTGGACCCCAAATTTGGAACCAAGGATAGAGTACCATTACTCATAAGATGAAATGTCCATTTGTATTGATATATATACCTCACTGTACACCCCTAAACAGGTGTATCATCACATATGGTGTCTCCATTTTTCATGCTGAAATATAATAATTGCTAGAAATCCTTGAAAAATGAAACCTATCATGACATTTAGCACTACTGTTCACCTGTATGATGTGAGTTTTATTTACTTACCATGGTTAGTTTTGTTGTTTGGACCATCAGTGTGGAACCAAAAGAGATGTCAACTGTCACTCACAAGTTTGCACCCCCGATTTCAAATTTTGATACCTCTCTGAATCTTTTGATGATATTATGTACTGTAGATCCTTGGTTCCCAACCTGGGGTGCAGCACCAGAGATTTCAGGGAGGGCACGATGGCCTGTCTGCTCTGAGGTTGTTGAAATTAGGTTCACTCAAACGACCTAAAATCATGATAAAACCCATGACTGGTTCATGCCAAGGTCTTTTTCTTATAACACTTGTGGTTTGGGCAATTGTGTTTGGCTTTAAACAATGAAAAAATTCAAATTTATGTGTGTTGTTGACAGTCCTGGGGGCGCAGCTCATCTTAGATATGTGAAGGGGGGACTCAATGGAAAAAAGGTTGGGAACCACTGCTGTAGATGGTGGGATATTCAAAGTCTTCATTATTTTGCTTGAGGAACATTTTTCTGAAATTGTTCCATAATTTTTAGATGCAGATTTTTGCAGATTGGCGAACTTCCGCCAATCTCACTTCTGAGAGACTCTGCCTCTTTAAAATGCTCCTTTTATACCCAGTGGTGTAACTGACCTGTTGCCGATTAACCTAATCAGTTGCAAAATGCTCCTCCAGATGTTTGTCATGAATACCACTTACTTTTCCAGCCTTTTGCTGCCCCTTTGCTAATTTTTCGAGATGTGTTGCTGCTATCAAATTCAAAATAAGCTGATAATTTCCATGAATGGTTTCAAGATCTGATATGTTTGTGCTCTATTGTGGATAAATATGGGTTTATGGGATTTGCAAATTATGCATTCTGTATTTATTTACATTTTACACAGTGCCCCAGCTTTTGTGAAACTCAAGTTGTAACTGCCTGTATAAATATAATGCTGATATTATTGTGCATTCCTAATATGCATATGCATGGACATATCCAGTATAGGCTGCACACACATAAATTTACACATTCATACTGATATATGAATATTACATTTTTACAAACATTTACATAGAAAACTGGAATAAATTCAAAATGTCATCTAGTAGAGTGCACATGATTTTGATTCGGCATGTATGTTTTGAATGTTTATACCCTTTTTAAAATAATTAAAAGCTGTAGCAGACAAAGTAACACAGTACAGTTATTATTGGATTTTTTTGTCACACTCAATGATCCATCCATCTTATTCATAGACTCATATGAATGCGACATAAATAATTACATTAATGATGATGATAACAGTATACATTTCATAAATTCTTTGTAATTTTGATAAAGAAGTGTTAATGATAGTGGCTGTAATGAACTACTACTTCAGCTAGCCTCATCAGATCATTTAACCCAGAGTGGCTGATCTGGAGAACCAGGACATTCCTGGTGGGCAGAGTTGGTTTGAGGGCCGGTGAACAGTGGCATTAAACAGGCTGTACACCCAAGGGATGGACATGGGCAGGAGAGCTCATTGTTCAACTTGCCTTTCTCCTCTTTTACAAATTGTGAACTAAGGCACATGATCAAATGTGTTATAGAAATATCTGTACCTGAAAGCTAAACATCATGTTTAATACTTTTTAAAAATGATCAATGATTGAACACTATTATAATGGATATATTTAAGCCACAATTATGCACCTTCATTAAAAGGTTGTGAACTAAAGTGGGCTGGTCTGACCCCTAAAACTCCTGAAAATGACTCCCATTCTGGCCCTGATTTAACCTATTCCCTACACAGGCTTTAAACATGAAACGTCATTCAGAAAAAGACAAAGAAAATCATAAATGTCTGCACCTACAGTGTTCACAGAAGGCCACAAATATGTTTGTTTTGTATAGAATTAGCAACTTCTGCTCTATCAGTGCAGGCGGGAGTTATCTACCCTGCCCCATTTAAATTTTCTGTTAAAATCACAAAGTTCATGGAGGCTAAAAACATGAATAAAAAACAGGCCTTTAGTTAGAAAAAAGCCTGAGTGTCATCACAAAGGTATCAACCTAGTGTGCATGTTAGGGGGCATGTGATTAATCCTCTGTGGCAGCAGAGGGTAGTATTGCTTAGGAACACTCTAGAAACAACCAAATGGACTTTCCCCCACATTTTAAACCTCTTTGAGCTGCCACAAAATTTTCATTAGAACCTATGACCATCCAGAGTAAAGGTGACTTTGTCTTTTGTAAAACATCCTCAGGATTGTTTGCTTTTTAAACCTCCGTTTATGCATCAGTTCCAGGTAAGAGGACTCCTCCCCATAATGTTCACACTATTCTGGTGCTTCCAATTAGCAGACGACAACAGGCCGCTAACACACTGTCATATTGTGCGCTAAATGCAGTGTGAGAAAAGAGGAGGATTGAGACAGTGTGCCAGCTGTCTGAGTGTCTGGCCTGCTGCCTTGGAGTAGTACTTCTCCGAATAGCTAGATGATCCTTATGTTTCGTCTCAGAGAGTGAAGCAGGAGCAAAGAGCCTTCCCTCAGGACTCTCTTCACCTGCTACTGCTCCAGCTTCTCACTGCACAACATCCTGGGGGCCCACATAGCTCTACTAGCTGTTAAATGTTGGCAGGATCTTTGAGAGGTTTGAGGACAGGCTTTAAGTGAGTCTGAGGATGGTACCTACACAGATAACCTCTGCTGGTGAAGATATTGGTGAGAAACAGAAAAAAGAAAATCAAGAGCAAGGCAACAAATCTCTATAGTTTAGTCTATGTGACATGAGAATGAACCAAGGTCTGAAATGAGGAATTTTTTATGCCATGGTGCCCGGGGAGAGACGAGACTTGAGGCATTATGTTTTCAGATTGTTGACGGATACACACATCCTTTAGTACGCCAGTGTGTGCATCTACACCACACTTGTAAATGCAATAATTCAACTTAATCCACAAAATCACACAAAATCAATGAGGTCGTAATTGGGTAGACGGTTTTTTGTTAATTGTCCTTGTTGAATGTTATATGTATGTCTGTGTATATCATCCCTTGAATTGTGTATGACGGAGCTGCTGTTTTAATGCAAAACAAATTTCAGATCTTGCTTCTGACAATAAAGTATTATCAAATCAAATCAAGAATGCTTTGAGGATTTTTCTTCCAACTATGTACTAAAGTCCTATTTAATACCTTAATAAACTCATTAGATTTTGGAGGTCAAAGGTCAGGGTCACTGGGTCTTATGTCCATCCCTACCTGTGAATACCTCTGAATAGAACACAGGTGTCAAACTCAAGGGGCCAAATCCGGCCCGTGGAACAGTTAAATCCTGCCCCCAAGATGATCTCATATTTCTGTTATAATGGCCCATCAGTATGCAAATTTCTTCAAGTATATAAATCTGAACTTATCCTTGATGATTTAAGATATCCTTAAGTCACAAAATCTGAAAAAGTAAGGAGTAAAAATATTAAGATATGAAGTCAGGAATGTGGGGAAAAAAATTAATTTGTATTTTAATTTCACATTTTCCATTTTGCATCTCACAATTAGGACTCAGACTTAGGAATTTGACCTTTAATTTCATACTTTGAGCATTTCAACTCATAATTTTGACTTCTCTTATAATACTTTGAGCTTTAAGATTCATAATTCTGATTTTTAAGAGATATTTTGAAATTTTTAACTAATTATTTTGTATTTTATGTTAGATTTTCAACTCCAACCTTTGACGTTATAATCCCATTGTTTGACATTTTAGACCAACAATTTAAAATCTGAATCACATTTTGACAATTAATTTTATGATTACAAATTTTATCTCATATTTTGAATTTTGAAACTCATGATTTTGACTTTCTTTCTAATATATTTGCCATTAAATAAAACATTATTTTTCCATTTCAATTTCATGTTTTGACGTTTTTGAACTAATAAATTTACTTTTCTCAGATTGTGAGCCTTTAAACTTTTCTTTTTAACTTTTTGAATTTCAAAATCATTTATCATTAGTGCTAAGTTTTTAATTTCACTTTTTTTTTTCTGGTGAAATGAGGTTGACAGTTTCTGGTTAAAAAGGTGACCCTGTTAGGCCCTCAGGTTAGACCTGAATCCAGAATCCGGCCCCTGCTGTGATTAAGTTTGACACCCCTGCTCTAGAACAGGTAAAGGCTTTATTTTATCAAACCTTGCTCAAATTTGGCACTCCTATTGAAGGACAAACTGATTATATGTATGTATGATTATCTTGTATGGGATATCTCAAGTATACTTTGGGGGATTTTCTGCAAACTTTGCACAAATGTTTTCTTTGATTTGCTGATAACCCAATAAGCGTTAACAGGCCATAGGTCATGATTAAGGTCACAGACCTTTATGTTCATCCCTTGCCTGTGAATGCAATAGAGCAGGAGTTCTCAAAAATTTCAGTCCATGACCCCCCAAAGTAAAGGTGCCAGACTGTACCTACCCCACTGTACCTGAAGGTAGTTGAAGCATTTTTTGAAGCAAGTTCAAGAATAGTCATGTCCATACTTTTCAAACATGACTTTGATTTCAGCATTAATCTTGCCAAATGATTATTTTATGTATTTATTTGTATAAATATGCGAAAAACATACAATTTGAAATAATCTTAAAAATTATTTGTTTTTTCAGTGGCATTTGGCAACTCCCTTTCCTCTCTAATACAGATCAGATCAGTTGTTTCTCTGTATTTCAGTATATTTTTCCTTGACTTCTTATTGCTTTGTCTCAGGGATGTCCAAACTTTTTCCACTCAGAGCCACATACTGAAATATATAAGAATGATGGGGCCACTCTCACATACTGCGCCTTGAGGACATTAAAGTTACAAACCAGTCTGATGTAGATAAAGATATTCTTAGTGATTGGGTGTGTTCACGTGGCTAGTTAATGGTTGACAAGGCTAATGGCCAATCAATTAAAGGATTTTGGGGAGACTAGTCAGATATCAGGGGGACCTGGTTGGCCCTGGTTACCACCTGGCTACACACCTGGAACACTACTGGTGCCACTATTTAGTAGGGTAATTAATTAGGGTATTACAAATCAAGATAACTCTATTACTTTGGTTGCCAATATGTTTGCCATTTACAGTGTTGTCTTGGCGTAGTCACAAATTAATAAAAACATCAATGAATTCTTGTCAAAATGTTTGTTTACAGAATCAGCATGGTAGCACTGCCTAGTGCTAAAACTAAGAAGTACAATTCATTCAAGCAGAAGCTTGATGTTCGAATTTACTTTTCTGTTAAAAATTTCCTGCGGGCCAATCAAAAGTGAGCCGCGGGACGCATTTGGCCCCCGGGCCATAGTTTGGACACCCCTGCTTTAGCTTATCAGTAAAAAGATTGCTCTATGATTGTTAAATCTGTTTGCAAAAATTCAGGGTATATTTCAAAACAAGATCAACGTGCCTAGGCTGTCTTACTTGATCTAGTTCAAGTTTAATACATATTCAACCTTTACCTTATTTTCAATGTGATAAATTCACATGTTACAACTGTCAACTTTCATATTATGTCATAAAAACTGTTATGTTTAATACGTTCACTTCAGGAAACATTGACAGAAATAATTTTATTATTTAACTAAATAGAAATTTAAATAGTCTCCTTTTAATCTGTGATAAATATAGATGAACTTGCCAGTTTTTTGGGTCTTTCCCTGTAAAATCAGCCACATCAATTGGACATCACTACAAATTGTAGAGCCTTAAAATGTAAAGTGTCGTCATTAAGTGCCTGTCAGAGTCTGTTAGATATTATTTTATCATATTTTTGATCCTCCTAAATTTAAAGTCTTAATTTTCCTTTTAGGTAAGAGGAAGGTGAATTGAGTGGGGTTTAGCTTATATTCATCAATAACTAAATATCTGTTATAGCTGCTGTAACAACACAGCTTCATCTTGTGTCTTTATTAACGTACTGTTATGGCTCTAAACATTTCTATTTATATATTCCATCAGCTGATTGTCTATACTGACACGGTTAACATAGCCAAAATGTAGTTATTAAAATGTCATAGCAAAGGGTCATTGCACACTGACTCTGTTTTGTTCAGATGCTTTTTTTTCAGATCCCTAATCCAGAAAAAATCTCACATGCTTGAACCTTGCACACTGAGAGAAGCCCCTCAATGCAGTGTGCAATAAGGGGTTCCTAGTAATCCTGAAGTGAATACAATGTATAAAACAAAGGAAATGTATGTTCGAGCGTGAAACAAATAAATGCCGTATGTGAATATGATAGCAACCTAAAAACAATATATATAAAACATATATCCAAATGTTTTCTTTAAACAAGTAATCCCATAGGAATTATTTTCTTAGTGTACTATTTACTTTCTGTGTCTTGAAAGTGGACATGATGTAATGTCGTCGGCCAATGGGTAATGATGACACAATGACATAGAGTAAATGTCTGATTGGATGACACTGAGTGGGCGATGTCGATAGCATTGGGCAATGGCCACTATTGCACATTGCATTCAGGGTTACTAACACACTGAGCCCGTCGCGTTCTATTTGTATTCACAGTAGAAGTTCATATGATGTGGCAAATTGTTCCATGCTGCTAAGAAATTAGAAATGAGGATAAGCCTGTGGCTCTGTCACTCCGTAAAAATCGTGCTTGATCCACCCATCTTGACAGAGATGGTCAAACGCCACCAGCTTGTATGCCACAGCTGTGCCAAGTTTGAGAGTTGGAGAGTTAATTTAGTCTCCGTTGGGCAGCTGTGAGAACAAACTGATACCTTAATCTGTTATATTTCCATGGTTGATATCCACAAACAGATATCCATAGATTGATATCCATAAACAGGCAAATTGCAGTTTAAAGTGACGTTTCGGGGGTGGGGGGGGGGTGCATGAGAGAGAGAAGGAAGCAGCAGGCGCAGTTTTCAATCATCAATTAACCATTTAAATGACTTTGACTGATGTAAAGGTTTGAAGAAAATTGAGCCTGTTTCAAAAAAAAAAAAAAAAGATGGACAAAAGTTTTGTTGTCAGTGCATAAACCAAATAAACTAACATTATACATAAATATACATATATATATATATATATATATATATATATATTTAACTTTTCTAATGTGTGAAAATTATAGCTGAACAAAAGAGACTTAGTCTGCAAAGGCCTTTACTGCTTACTCTCTACAAATTCCTGTCACCAGCTCATTCTTTCTGCCACTCAGCAGCTGGAACAGCAGAGACTCGAACTGCATGTGATATTACACAAATGGTCATAGCATCTAGCAAGCCGGGCAATAGTACTCTAAAAAGTTGTTAGACTTAGCCACAGGTTTTGAAAAATTTAAGTGTGATCCAGTGGTAAAATTCATATAAACTTTCAAGGTATAAATGCCAAATGAGAGTTATTTTTAATCAGTTTCATAACCCTACAACTTTTTTATTATATGTAAGCGATTGATATTAATTTTTATTTTCACTTTGGGCCTTAGTTCTGCTAAAATTAATCATTCACTTTTTAGGAAATTTTTTTTAGGTTTTCAGTGAAAATATCTTATTTAAATCAGTGACTTTTGTCAGACTTGCACTGCGTTTACACAGATTTAAGGATGAACTGATTAGAGGTCAAAGGTGAAAAGTCAAGGTCATTATGATGTTCATCCCTGGCTTGTGTGCACAATATCTCAAGAATACTTTAAGGGACTTTGCATCAAGGTCCACTTTGACTCCTCAATAAGCTGAATAGATTTAGGAGGTGATAGGTCAAGTCCATGGTCCATGGTGACGCAAGAAAAAACAGACTTGATTTTGGATGTTTTTGAAACCTCCCCAGTTTTTCCTCTTGGCCGCCTACTTTCACTGTCAGACAACAGTTTACCTCACAGAGGCTTATAAAAACCCACACACAGTTCAAGTTCTTCATGACAGGCATTATCAGGATCAGTCAAAGTAAAATGACTAAATCAGAACAACAAAGGTTTATATTTGTTATAAATTCTTTACTTTGGTTTTATCTTTAAGAAGAATAAGATAGGGACAAAGGAAAGAAAAGACACATGGCAACTGCTCTTGGCAGACTTTAAACCCAGAATTCCTCAGTTTATGTCAGCTGTTAACCTCTAACCCAGGATCTCCAAACATTTATGTTTTTAGACCCCCCACAGTAACATACTTTCTCCAATGTGTGACCTGTTTGTTTTTTCACATCATGAGAAGTCGAACATTACGCTCACATATAACAGTAATAGTTGTGAGGATAAAATCCTGAATTCCAGTTATGGTCTCTAGCATGAGGTTGCAGGACTCCACATGACAAGACTGTATTGTTATACAAACAAACAAATAAAAAACTTTTTTAAAAAAGCATTGTCATTACTTCGAATGTAAATTGTAAGTTACATTCGAAGTTTTACCTGAATGATAATATTACATATTTTCTTTTTTTCTTAAAAAACATAACTAGTAAGAAGTAGAAGGAAAAGGGACCATTGCTCAGTGGTCCAAAAAATCCTGTTTTCAAATGAAAGTAAATGTTGAATTCCATTTGGAAATCAAGGTCCCAGAGTCTGGAGGAAGATCTGAGAGGCACAGAATCCAAAGTGCTTGAAGCTCAGTGTTTTCAGTTTCCACAGTCAGTGATGGTTTGGGGTGCCATGTCATCTACTGGTCCACTGTACTGTAACAAGTCCAGCGTCAAAACTGTCAGCATCAGACGTCTACCAGAAGATAATAGAGTACTCATGGCTCAATCCCCTGAGAAGTTTTAGAGAGGTGCTGATTTCCTTTTCCAGCAGGACTTGGCACCTGCCCACAGCAAAGCCAAAACGATCCGAAACTGGTTTACTGATCATGGTATTACTGTGTTTGATTGACCAGTCGACTGGTATTCCTTAGAGAATCTCTGTGGTATTGTTTAGAGGAAGATGAGCGACACCAGACTGAACATTACAGACAAGATGAAAGCTGCTATCAGAGCAGCCGGGGCCTCATAACACCCCAGCAGTGCCACAGACTGATTGCCTCCTGGCCACATTGTATGGCTGCACTAATTTGTGCAAAAGAAGCTCCACCTGTTACTGTAAGTGCATAAATGAGCATATTTTTTTTTTTAATCTTTTTTGGACTGATGTTTTATGATAGATTCTAATATTTTAAGAAAGTGGATTTTTTTAAAGCTGTAAGCTGTAAACAGAATAATTGCATCACTTTATACAGATGAATCTAGAATATGTGGAAGTTTAAGCTCTTGAAATAAATCACAGGAAAAAAAGAACTTTTTCATGATATTCTATATTTTTGAATTGCACCTGTATATATCAAGACACATCTGGTAACAGTGTCCATTTTAGGATGTTTTCAGGTCTCAGAGTCAGACCTTAAATGAAAAAGCATTACATCTGAGGAAAATCTCAGTAATTTATAAGACTTTTAGGCAAAAAGGTCCCAGGAAAAAAAAAGCATTCAGACTGCCTACAGAAATACAGCTGCACTGTATGAAGCAGCAGCAGTAGACAAAATCTGAGAGAGAAAAACTTAAAAATCTACAATAAAATCAAATAAAAAGAGATGACATAAAAGCACACAGAAAATGAATGCAAACAGAGCACAGTTTATGCTAAGGGGAAATAAATTATCTCCCACAGTGACCATGTCACAGCAGGTTAAAGTGCAGTAGTCCTATAATGTCAGAAACAGTCCCTTACAGCTGCTTGAAGGTGAGCAAATCTGTTTTCATGGGGGGAGAGGAGGGGGGATGATGGAGGCTACAGCTTGAGGTTATTCTCAGTGGTACTCCCCTAGAAGTGGACCAGCAGCTGAAGAGATAGTTTAGCTTTTTTGCACTATAGTGTCATATAGCTTATTGAAATAAGTTGTATTGGTTATAAATTTTCAGATTTTAGGATATGGGACATTTTTAGTTGGATAAATATTGATGTCAACTACTATAATTTACATTTTGTCGTTTTAGTGCTGGGTAGTAGATTCCCATCAATTAAATAAATATTTTTTAAATAAACCTGTGAAAAGTAGGAGGACATACAGTGCCACTGAAAAGTTTTCAGCTCAGCTTAGATGTTTTACCCTTTAACTGATTTTATAAATCATTTATGAGCAATATAATTTGGCTTTTTTGCCAAAACAAAAGCATCTTGGGCTGTAACCACAGCATTGAATCTGTGTGGATAGGTCTCAATCAGGCTTGCACATCTAGATGCTGCAATTTTACTCCATTCGTCTTTGCAAAACTGCCCAACCTCTGCCAGGTTGCACAGGGATCAGACCTGAACAGCCCTTTTCAAGTCCAGCCACAAATTCTCTATTGGATTGAGGTCTGGGCTTTGACTCGGCCACTCCAGAACATTCTCCTCGTTGTCTTTAAACCATTTCTGTGTAGCTTCTGCTGTATGCTTCAGGTCATTGTCTCGCTGAGAAAAAAGCCATAGTTCTCTTGCAGACTGAATAAGATTGTCCTCCAGGATTTTTTTTTCTATATTTTGCCGCATTCATTTTACCCCCTACCTTTATAAATCTTCCACAGGACCGGCAGCCAAGAAGCATCCCTACAGCATGATGCTGCCACCACCATGCTTCACAGTGGGGATGATGTGTTTGTGGTGATGAGCAATGTTTGGTGTTTATCAAGCATAGTGTTTTGTCTGATGGCCAAAAGGCAGCAATTTGGTTCCACCAGACCAAAGAACTTTCTTTCACATGTTTTTTGGCGAACTCTAGTCAAAACTTTTGGTGATTTTTCTTCATCATGCAACACTCCCCATAAAGCTTTGACTTGAGAAGAACCTGGACAACAGTTATTGTATGCAGGATCTCTCCCATCTCGGCTGCTGACGCTTGTAACTCCTTCAGAGTAATCACAGGTGTCTTGGTGGCCTCTCTCACTAGTCTCCTTGCATGCTCACTCAGTTTATCAGGACAGTCTGATCTAGGCAGATTTACACATGTGCCATATTCCCTCTATTTCTTGATGATGGATTTAACTGAACTCTGGTACCCAACCCTTGACTTATACTTTTCACTAACCTTTTCTCTGAGTTGCTTGAAGTGCTCTTTTGTCCATGGTGAAATTGTAGCCAGGAATACTGGTTAACCAGTGGCTGGACCTTCTAGGTGTCTGTATTCTACAATCACCTGAGAAACCCCTAAGGTGATTCCCAGTCCCCCCAGTGTGAGACTTCTAGCACCTGTAGGCTGGACCTCTGTAGAATTAACCTTAGATCCAAAACATTTTTATTAATAATCACTTATTTTCTGATCTGTAAAGCCTAAATGTATTTTTATATGACCAGTTTAGCACATTTACACCTGCCATTTGGTATGTATTTTAGAAACGCAGGTGTATTCAGGTCTCTGCTTTCCTCACATCCCCCCTCACTGGTCTGAGTCTGCTGCTTTAATTCTGCCTGACAACTGAGTGAACTAGCTGAACTCAAAAGGAAAGATGAAGTAACTCATGTGCTGCATATTGTTCGACTGTCTCAGTGTTGGAGCAGTTGCTACAGGCAACAGGTGACGTTTTCTGTGGCGGAGGTGGAGATGGTGTTGGTGTGTGCCTGAATGAGCATGTGTGAGTGTATGAAGGAAATATACGAGGACTTGGAGCCTGAGTAAACTGTGAAAGAGCCGCCACGCGTCTCGCTGAAATGCCTCTCATTGTGACAGCAGCTCTGTCTAAACAGCAATTATGGTCAGAAGCCGGGCACTGCCACCTGCATTACTGGACTCTTTAACAGACCTCAGCAGGACTAACAGTAAATTAGGTGAAGCTATGTCTGCCCTGACAGCAAGATGCTGTAGGTCACTAACTGAAGGTCTTTCCAAACAGCTAGACAGGTTTCCCTTCCAAATCTATTTCAAGTCAAGGAGAGCAGCAAGTCATGGCCTGCAGTGTAGAAACAGAGATTTAATTTGAGACACTTCCTCCGTGGTTGTGGTGGTTAGCACAAAGCCACAGTGACACCAGTGGTGTTAAGGTGTTTGACTTTAATGATGTGATGCTAATGAACAGCCAGTATAATATCTCATTTTCACAGACAGGGCAGGATCAGCTGTGAAAAACAAAGTCTTGAAATTAGAGTTCGATTAATCGACTATTTACTTAAATTCTTCCCATCAGAGGGACCTACTGTATGTTCGCTTATACAGCTGCCTGACTATTCAACAAATAAAACTTTGATAAAGGGAGTGTGGCTGTGTTTACTCTCCTCTACATTCCAGTCTATTATTACATGTAATACAACAGATTTATCTCTCATTGCACTGGATTGCTCATTGAAGTCTGTTTAAAGAGAGCCTTGGAGCTCCTGAGTGATGTGTCTCAGTGTCTGTGCAGCCTTGTTAACCCTTTACTTTTCTTTATTGGACAGGAGGGGCTGCAGAGCGGCTCTCACTGGGATCCTGGAGTGCGTCAGATTGTCTGCGAGCCTGTGTTTGGATAAGGCAGCATGCCCATTGTCTCTGATGCCCCAGCTGGGCCGAGGTATGCCTCCGTGCTCCTGAAATAGAAAACAGCTGAGGGCTGCCATGCATACTGAGGGCAGGGCTGGCCGGCCAGGCCGGGCCCACTGACCCAGACCACAACTTAGCACAATGAGAGACGGGTTATTGTCTGGAGCCAGAGGCTAATAGCTGAGGTATCAAACCCTCAAACGGCTCGCTAAAAGACTGATTAACTCTGCTGTGTGTTATTGTTGACTGTGTATGGCTGGATGTCATGGAGGACGGACTGGGTGTGGAGGGGTAATTGGGGCTTAGGAGTGTGTTTGTGCCACGCGTCAGGCCGTCTCCACGTTGATGAACTGGCGGCTAAGACCTGAGCCCACACAGTTGCTGCAAGGTATTGTGGGCAGGCACGAGGCGATTACAGAAATATCCACCCTCCATGAATGCTTTGATCCAAAATGAAACACTACTTCACCGCCCATTTTTAGATTACTGCTATAAAGCAATATGAGGGTCAGAATATTTTTCCTTTCAACCAAGCAGGGACCCTTCTAAGTGGCGTACGTCACTTTTTAAATAAAAGATGTTACATACAGTGGTATACGGTGAGGGTTCGATGTTTTTGTAAAGTGAAAATGCACACATTTACGTAGCTGCCTGAGAGTCTAACTAAGACCCAGCATGAAAGATCAGATCAACAGTAGGTGGACTGGTGGCGACTTTTGTAGGAAAAGGCCTCACAGGCCTTTCATTTACTCCACAAGTTCACCGTTTTAGATAACTGGTTAAAACAATTGTGATAAGGGTGATAAAGTCAATCACCTTTCTTAAAAGAAATACAGCTTCAATAGGATAAAACAAGTCAAATAAAGCAGAGAAAACTTCAGATCATCAGATCCTCAACATGTAAAGGAAAAAGTAGTTAGAGTTACATCGAATTGAAGTCGCATATTTCTTCCGGTGATTAGTTCCTCCTGCATGCAACAAAGAGAGAAAAATAAATGCATTCTGTGTTGAAACTCTGCTGAGAAAGAAAGACTGCAGTCATAATTCCCAATCTCTGTCGATCTAACAGGCTAAGCCTGCTGGCATTTTGTGCATGATGATCTAAAACAACTGTGTGAACCCCAGATCAAGTCTTGATGCTCAAAATGTTGGCTCCTTGCTAGCACATCACCAAACTGTCGGCCGAACAATCCCCCCAGAATGAACTGTGGATTTAGTCCCATTTTGGGAGCCCGGGCCTGCAGCTGCACGTCAGTTTGGTTATTTTATATGTGAAGGTAATTCAAAACTGCACAAATGTCCAATAATCCAAACATGAGCATTAATGGGCCTGGCCACATTAAGGGCTAAATGATTTTGAGAAACACTGGGGACGTAAGGAGAGCTGTTGCTCCGAGGAGTCAGCTGTTGCAGTGGGCTGCAGTGTAGTAGTGCAGAGAGATGTGCAAGGGGACCGGGCGAATGCTGCATGCTCTCCACTATGTGAGTGTGTGTTTATGTGCCGGGGTATGTGGACTTATTTAAAGCCAGCAGCTCTGGGGACTTTGGGATTCATCTCCTCCTCATGTGTTATCAGCATGCCAGCTTTTCAAATGGTGCAGCAAGTGACACAGTACATAAAGCAGCCTCTGCCTCTCTGAAGAGCCCTTCGTCCCAGAATAGCTCGGGTCTGCTCTATCTAACTGATGCCCGAGAAAGTCTGAGCCATCACGGCAACACCTCTCAGTCTGCCACGGCAACAGATAGTGGCATCAACAAAGATGGCCGCCTTCAAATCAAGTCATCTCGCTCCTTTCTCTCATTTCTATCCATGTATGCTGCCTGTTTTAAAGGAATATAACCTTTTTCAGACATTTCATGAGCATTCTTTAGATCTGGAAAAGTTACAGTCATAGTTGGATGCAGACGGCCGCTCTCTGCTTATCTGCATCACTTTTGAACAATTCAACATCGCCAACAGTTAACGGTCAATCTCCCTATCAGGAATGCTGGACTCTGGCTTTGTCTATTCTGAGAAACTGTGGTCCCCTTTCCCTCCCCCATGCTGCACTGTCACCCTGCTCTCATACCAGGCACCAACCTCTCCCCTTGCTCTGAAGGTCAGATCTGGTGGAGCCACAGCATGAGAGGCAAAGTGCATGTGCCAGAATTACTGGATACACCAAATCGCAGCAGCACCATGTGACAATATATCAACACACTGTGCTATCAAAGGAAAGTACCGGGGCCTGAGGTCCACATATAGCTTGTTACAGCTCGTAGAAACCACAGGGGGGGAAAAAATGGAGTGAAATGTAAATCACTCCAGTGCACACCTTAGATGTAATGTCACTCATGTTTACTGCTCTTCAGGCCACATGAGCCGTATTATTGTGCATTAAGAGCCCAGCGCCATGTTTCACTCTATTAATAAAATATTGTGTATTTATAGTAGCATGTTTAATGTCACACTGCTCCAGAAATAATCTCTTCTAAGGTTGCATCTACTGTGGCCACACACAAAAGCAAACATCCCTGCTGGCACTTAACACAAAGGCTGCAGGGCTTTTACTTAGAGGGAAACATGAGCTCATCACAGTCCTTTGAAGTGGAAAGAGTGTGTTTATTGCAATGCTGAGGGTGAATTGATAATAAAAAATAACATGGATATAATTTAATATGGATATGCACTTGTTTTATACATTTTATTTTGTGATTCCTGAGAATTTTCCCTTAAATTGTCAGTTTCTGTTTCTCAATAGGACACAAATCTCTGTCCTTGCTGGGGCAATGATGTTCTGTCCTTCAAAATCTATGGAGTGTTAAAATTCTCCCCTACAGAGATGCTCCTAATGCAACTCTCTCCCACTCCCTTGCAGTGTGTGTAGTGCATAAAATAACTGGGATACAAAAATAGCCGGCGTGGGTTTAGCGCAATGACAAAAACGTAGCTTTCCTTTTGTGTCAATTGAGACAGGCGCTCGGCACCAATGGGCGTCGGAGGAGGTGGCATATGCTAATGAGGGACAAATGTCCACTGACCATGACCTTGAGAAACACAGTATAAAGGAGAGCACATCTCACCAAGCTGTTATTTGGTTGTGGTCGTCCTGAGGTCAGTGGAAAACTTTTCCTTGATTCAGTTAGTTGTTTTTACGCATTTTACGCACGGGTTGGCTGACCCTTTAAGCTGCACAAAGAGTTAAATTTCATTCATAGCTGCAGAGTAATAGTGTTTAGCTTACCTTGCACGTGTCAGTTAACGTGCCATCTCTGTAGATTTTTGCTCTTTTCTTAATAAAAGTCGATTTGCGGTCTTTACGCACAGGTAGTGGTTTCTTCAGAACAACTTTGACTGAAAAAGAGAACTACTGAACCTAATGCAAAGCTTTGCTTTCTTACCAAAGGATTTCTCCATCCCTTTTGTATCACTGGTGAGCCCGGGTTTGGAGGGGACCGGTGAGGAGCAGCCACCATGTCGCGCTATGACATGAAGGATTTCGGGGAGGCTGCACAGTTTTTACGCAAATCCGAGCTGGAGCTGCTGGCGGCGCACACCATTCCCTTTGACGGTAGGCCTGATGACTTTAATAAGAAGCTGCCCTTATAACGGAAATAATTTGAAATGTACTCATTTCAAATGATTAGCTTTTTTTTTAAATTACAATAAAGTTGTTTTCAATTTTAAGTTGGGTAGAAATTCAGCTGTTGGTGTGATATTCAGTTTGGTGTAGTCCCATGCGTCACAGTGTGTTTGAAGAAACATAAGCAGTTATGAAACATGGAAAATAATGCTTCACATAACGTTACTAATTCAGAATCAACTTTGAAAACCCCTTCTTGTTTTTTGAAAGTGCATATATGATTTACAAATTGTCTAATTTTATTACAGACTTTTCATATGAAAAGTACAATTTAATATTATTTTGGAAAACTTTATCACATATCACATGCAATTTATTTGTGTTTTACTTTTATTTCATGATGATTGACTCTAATTCACAGATCAGTAATTAACATTTACACTGAAGAGTTTTCTGTTTCCCAACATCCTTTGCTCCTCTGTTAGGTAAGAAGCGTGCCTGGATCCCTGATGAAAAAGAGGCATACATCGAGATTGAGATCAAGGAGCTCAGCGGTGACAAAGTCATCGTTGAAACTAAAGATGGGAGGGTAAGTGACCACCAGACTTTATGGAATAATGAATGAAAACATTAATTCACCTCTTCCTCCACACTGCAAGCTCACTTCAGACCTGTTTCCTCCTTTCCTGTTTCCCTCTCTTCAGTCTCTGACAGTGAAGGAGGGCGACATCCAACAGATGAATCCTCCAAAGTTTGACATGATCGAAGACATGGCCATGCTCACACACCTCAACGAGGCCTCTGTGTTGTACAACCTGCGCAGACGCTACTCTGCCTGGATGATCTATGTGAGTATCACATTATGGTACTTCCCCTCTCCCGTGTTTCCATGCTCCCTTCAGAGGCATGATTATCCAGATTAAGTTTCCCACTTCAGCTGTAAGCTTCAGCAATGTCAACTTGTCACTGGAAGAACTGGTCTTGTTTGCTTGCGCTGATCTATTATGAAGGGTTAATGTGTGCGGTGTTATGTTCTCCAGACTTACTCCGGGCTCTTCTGTGTGACGGTGAACCCATACAAATGGCTGCCCGTCTACACAGCCCCTGTGGTCGCTGCCTACAAGGGCAAACGCCGCTCTGAGGCCCCCCCACACATCTACTCCATCGCAGACAATGCATACAATGACATGCTGCGCAGTAAGTGTTGCCATTCCTTTAAATATAAGAACATAAAGTGAACAAAAGCACATCTATAGTGATGTAGTGAAGTTTAAATGCTCATGTCACTCAGCTCATGTTATTTCCTCTCCCTCAGACCGTGAGAACCAGTCCATGCTCATCACGTAAGTGCTGCTTTTTCAATCTTATTTTAAGTACAGATGAAATAATATAAAGGTAGTTTCTAATTGTCCAGGAACTTCTTTTAATTTGAAGACTATGTACACTTAAAAAAGCACTTATCAGCCTTTTTTCATTCAAAGCTTTTTCTGAAATCTCCTATCCCCGTTTCTTTTTCATTCATCTCTGTGCCGTGCAGTGTGATGACTGACTTACACAACTTTTAAAAGTTTTGTGACCATTTTTTGCCTGTTGTATGTACACTTTGTTATTTTTCACACTCCTATAGCGGAGAATCCGGTGCTGGCAAAACTGTCAACACGAAACGTGTCATTCAGTATTTTGCCATTGTGGCAGCTCTTGGGGACACACCTGCCAAAAAAGGAGTAAGGCTGATGTGGCAACCCATATTTTTGTTTCCCAGCTTTTTTTTTTTTTTTTTTGCTGTATTTCTCTTTTTCTTTTTTCTTTTTTTTGGTCCCAAAAATCCTTGGGTGTATTTCTTTTATACCATCTTCATACATTTTCCTCCTTGTCAAAGTGGTAAATGTGAGAACTGATCACATTCATGTCTGAGTCTTCACCTCATGTGTTGTGTTGCCCTTTACAGCCACTTTACTCTGCTTTCATTTTTACTTTGTTTTTCTTCTTCCCTTTTCATATAATTTATCCTTTTTTGATTCCATTATTTTTCCCTTTGCTTTGACCTTACGTTTTGACTTTTCTGTGCTGTTTTAATTTTTCCATACCTTTTTTTTTTTTACCCTGCATTCACAATTCATCAAATAAAACAAAGTGGCCATTGATTTTTACCTCAGACTTAACAACTAGTCCCTGATTTTCCAGTTGGTTCTGATTGTTCCCTGTGATAGTCAGAGTTCCATATCGTCTCATTGCCCATGAAAGGGAACTCATAACTGTCTTCTCTTATTTTGCAGCAAGGTCCGGCCACTAAAACTGGGGTGAGTTACAGCGGCAAACAGAATTGATACAGTCATCCTACAAAGTGTAAATTAAAATAAAGTAGTGATGTAAATATGTATCTTGACATTTATTTGTTTATCCTCTCTCTATCAGGGGACGCTGGAGGATCAAATCATTGAGGCGAACCCCGCTATGGAAGCATTCGGTAACGCCAAAACATTAAGGAATGACAACTCATCCCGTTTTGTAAGTACCCCTTCTTTTTCATGTTAAAATGCTTTAAAATGTGCCTGATTTATCACGTTTATACTGATGTCAATTTCTGAAGCATTCCTGAAATATTTTGTATATTTTCCCTGCAGGGAAAGTTCATCAGAATCCACTTTGGACCTACTGGCAAACTTGCCTCAGCTGATATTGATATATGTGAGTTTACCATTATATATTTTAACTCTTATGTATTTCTTTCCTGTTTTATGCCTCATATAAACCAGTGTTAATTTCATCAACTACAACTAGACTTAGACTAGCTAAAAATCTATCTTTCATGATAAAAACTCAGACGAAAAGTAAGTTTAGTTTTCGTCATGGAGACTAAAACGAGAATGTTAGAACCTGACTGACAGACATTCGAAATTTCTATTTCTCCACTGTGCAACTGAGGTTTGTCAGTACTTTTATCATGTATTTTAAATTAATCAAAGCTTTGATGGATTATTATATTAGGTTTTTACATTTTATTATATATGTTGACCTAAAGAAAGCATTTGCACCATAGATAATTCTTATAAAATGTAGCAAATATGGTATCAGAGTTGTGGCACTCCAGTGGATTTCAAGTTATTAAAAAAAAAAAAAATGGCTCATTCAGATAGATGCAACAAGTTCAGAAGCATAAAGTTTAAACTGTGGCGCACCTCAACCTCAGGAGTCAGTCCTTGGACCAAAACTTTTTATTTTTTATGTGAATGATATTGTAAATGTTTCTAAGTTGCACAGCTGTATTCTATTTGCAGATGATACTGCTATTTTTTTTTTTTTTAACTTTAGCAATAATTTAACACAGGTGCTTAAAAACAGCTTAGGCGTAAAAACAATAGTTTGATGTCAACAAATTATGAATGAATCATGAATAAATGTACTTTACAGAAACAGAGAGAAAAGTGCAAATGCTTCAGTTAATTTAGAAGGAATTGAAATTCATCAGTTAGAGGAAACTACATTTTTAGGCGTTATGATTGCTAAAAATCTAAACTGGAAATCACATAAATATTACTTAAAGGGGAAATTATATGAAAGAATCGCTGTTACACAAAGTAAATGATTCATTAGATAATAAAGCGTTGTACCTTATATATAACTCATTAATTGATCCATATCTTGCAAAATATATACAAATATATACAAATACTAATTTTACAAAAAAGAGGCGTAAGAATTATCAGTAGAAGTCAATATAGAAATCTACACAGCCCAGTAATATTAATGCATACAGCGATAAAAAGAGAGAGGTTCAGTGTGCCATGACCCCAGCATAACTAACTAAAGCCTGGTCCAGGCCTGAGCCAGCCCTAACTATAAGCTTTCTCAAAGAGGAAACCCTCAAGCCTAGTTTAGAGAGACTAAGATTAGATTCACACTTATATCAACAAATTACTTTACTATATGTCCTTTAGATCTTCTGGAAAAATCCAGAGTGATATTTCAGCAGCCTGGGGAGAGGAGCTACCACATCTACTACCAGATCATGTCCCAGAAGAAACCAGAACTGTTAGGTGAGTCTCTGTCCATGATTCAGATGTTTTATCATAGATAACTGCAGGAAAGTGATGCCATCATTGAAACGCTTTCCTCCAGACATGCTGCTGGTATCCTCCAACCCGTACGACTACCACTTCTGCTCCCAAGGAGTCACCACAGTGGAGAACTTGGATGACGGGCAGGAACTGATGGCCACTGATGTAAGAGTTTTTGTCTGCATGGTAGTCATTATGGCTGGGCAATTAATCGAGAATCAGATTACACCGCAATATGGTGGTATGATTCTCAAATCACAGACGGTGCAATAACCAGAGTTGGAAAAAAGTACACAACTGTTGTACTCAAGTAAAAGTACACATATTCTGGTCAAAATTTAGTTAAAGTAAAATTACTGGTCTCTAAATTTAACCAAGTAAAAGGAAAAGGTATTTAATTTAAAGCTGACTTTAAGCACTGAGTACCGAGTAGCCAATGAGTTGTACAGTAAAATATCATCTTTCCTTAATAGTAAGAATGACAAGAGAATAGATCTCCAACCAGGTTGCTCAGGTAAAGTCGCACCTCTATAATAAAACTAAATACGCAGCAAATTTGACAGTGTTGATTTAATTCATAAAGAGTTAAATTTAACGCTTTGAAGTTGCCTATGTTGTCCCACACTACATATAAGTTATCCTTTTGAAATGTGAAATATTTTACAGCATGACAGACTGCAGTAACTCTGTGGCAAAGTGGGTCTCCTCTCACAAGAACAAAGAGAGTCAGTTCTAACTCTAACTCAGTGGATAACTTCACTCAGAGTTCATTCCTGTTTTTCCTGTGTTTGACAGCTGTTGTGAGATGTGATGTAGAATCATTCTCTCACTATGTGCTACTGTGTAGTCAACAAAGGTGGAAAAGAGTGTTGTACTCAAGTAAAAGTGCATTTACTCTGCTTAAAACCTACTTAAGTAGGAAAAAAAAGCAATTACTTCAAAATGTATTGAACAGTACCCAAAAACCTAATCAACTACAGCAATTTGAGGAAATGTAATAAGTTACTTTCCACCCTTGGCAATATTTCTTCAGAATATCAGTTTCATACTTATTTTTTTTTACTTTTTTTGTGGCAGAGATGTTATGCTCGGCACACTTTTTAGAATAGTTCACAAAAATCCTACTTTTCTTGTTTTTGTACATTTTTTTCTCAATCAAATTTAAAACGACATAAAAAATTCTCATTCCCTTCAATACATCAGTTCATATCATATTTTTTAATTTGAGTTAAAATAATCACAATTGGATTTTTGTTCAAAATTGTTCATCCTCGTCAATCTTACATTGTGCTGCTTTTGATATAGATATTTATTGCTTGTTTTTGTTGAAAAAGACATAAGATGAGCAACTTAGAAAATTATTGTATATTAAATTGCTATCTCAGTATTCTAGGAAAAAAAAAGATAATTTTTTCAAATTGTTTAGCTCAAATAATCATTTACCCCTAGCAGTACACAGGCTAGTTTTGCTGCTTTTCTAATAATTTTTTTTTACAATATAAGCAACTCAGAAAATGCTTAACCATGCTCATCCTTTTGTTTTCAGGAGAACCTCAACTTCATGAAATGAAAAGTGTTTTTCAACTGTAACTTATTAGATGTAAGACCTAAAAAAAAATAATCAAACAGATTTTTAAAAAATGTGATTTAAAGAAATATTTCAAATATGAAGTTATTTTTTCAAGAGTTAAAAATAGAGAAAACTTTCTAAATATAAACATAAAAATAGTAAAATTTCACATATAAAGCTAAAAATGAATATTTCTACACCAAATACTTGTGTGTATCTATTAAATAAATAATAATCAAAATTATTTTACACACCGTAAATATACACAGAAAAATATGGCATTTTCGCATTCTAAAACCATGAGGTATTTCCAAACAGTGTCAAGTGAGCATAAAAAGATTTATAAGTGAGCCAAAATCAAGCTAAACGTATAAAAATATAATTATATAAATATATGTTTTTTCCCTTTTTCAACTGTCCCACTGTAAAATACTTGATGAACACAGTTAAAAGGAGAATTAAATTACCTGGACTGAGTTTTTTTACACATATTAAAAACATAATGAGTTTATTTATTTCCTTAAAAAAATAAAACATAAAATGCTGAAATTATGAAAAATTACCAATGCCAGTCCTGTACAGTATGGACCACTGTCCCCTATGTGTACAATTATTTTTTATATCAAATTCAAATGATCACATATCCTGTTATAATTAACCTATTGACATCAAATAAAAATTGAAAGGAGTTTAAAAATCACACTTTCCAAAAAAAAGTGATTGCACTGCAAAATGTGGCTTTGTTTGCATGCTATCACGTGGAAAAATAGCGCAAAATGACATCACACCGGTGTAATCATGGACTCTCAAAGTTTAAAACAGCACACTGAGTAGATATCTATTCTTACACTTCTTTACAGCGTGCCATGGATATCCTGGGCTTCCTGCCTGATGAGAAGTATGGCTGCTATAAAATAGTCGGAGCCATCATGCACTTCGGCAACATGAAGTTTAAGCAGAAGCAGCGCGAGGAGCAGGCGGAGGCTGACGGCACTGAAAGTGAGAGCCAGCGCAGCACTGACCACAGAATCATCCATGATTTGCAAACAAGTCTGTGATTTTTGCTCTGTTTTATCACCAGGTGCGGACAAGGCCTCGTACCTGATGGGAGTCAGCTCAGCTGACCTCATCAAGGGTCTCCTTCACCCAAGGGTGAAGGTGGGGAATGAGTATGTGGTGAAGGGGCAGAACGTCGAACAGGTGAGGCAATATAGGTCTTTATCAGAGTTAGAGATGATGTATAAGATATTTTATGAACAGAAAAATGAGTCACAGCTTCAGAGGAATAATATACATAAATGAAGAGCAGCAGCTGTAGTAAAATAAAAGTGTTCGTTTCACCTCACTGAGCTGGATGACTTGTGTTCTGATGAGAAGAGGCTTCTTAATCCTCAGCTGATCAATACGCTCACTACTCAACACGCACACTAGAAAATGGTATCTAAGCAACAGTGTATCCATGTGAATGACAGATGTATTCCTCCTGCGTGAATGAATGTGTGCTGATATTTGTTCATGGGTGGGGTAGGTTAACTACGCCGTTGGTGCTCTGGCCAAAGCCACATATGACCGCATGTTCAAATGGCTGGTTGGACGGATAAACCGGACCCTGTACACCTCTTTGCCTCGCCAGTACTTCATAGGAGTTCTGGACATCGCCGGCTTTGAGATCTTTGATGTAAGTTCATTTTTAATAGTGGGCTTATAGTCATATCTCTTAGAACTTGATTTCTTTATTTCTGATCAAATTTTGATTTAATGTAATGATTTAATGTTTTGCCTCATTTTTCCTGTTTTCATTCATCTTTACAGGATGAATCACTGCATCATGTTCTCTTACTGCTCTCTGATAATACCTCCCCTTAACAACTGTTTTTCTCAACAGCTCAACAGCTTCGAGCAGCTGTGCATCAACTTCACAAATGAGAAGCTGCAACAGTTTTTCAACCACCACATGTTCATTCTGGAGCAGGAGGAGTACAAAAGAGAGGGAATCGAGTGGACCTTCA
Source organism: Cheilinus undulatus (assembly GCF_018320785.1). Classification (NCBI taxonomy): domain Eukaryota; kingdom Metazoa; phylum Chordata; class Actinopteri; order Labriformes; family Labridae; genus Cheilinus; species Cheilinus undulatus. The sequence continues at coordinate 16,327,886 of NC_054867.1, forward strand.
TTGACTTCGGGCTTGACCTTCAAGCTTGCATTGATCTCATTGAAAAGGTAAAAAAGTTTGTCTTCATTTAGACAAATTTATTCCTTAATGAGGATGTTTTTTCTAACGCTGCTCTTCCTGCAGCCGCTGGGTATCATGTCCATCCTTGAAGAGGAGTGCATGTTCCCAAAGGCCACTGACAACAGCTTTAAAGCCAAGATGTATGATAATCACATTGGCAAGTCCCCAAATTTCCTAAAACCACGGCCAGACAAGAAGCGCAAGTATGAGGCCCACTTTGAGCTGGTGCACTACGCAGGAGTGGTAAGTGCGTCCTCCCCAATGCCACAGTAGCTTTACTACTAATATAGAGATTCAGGAAACCGAGATATCTCTGCTGTTGTTTAACAGGTACCATATAACATCATCGGTTGGCTGGACAAAAACAAAGACCCGCTGAATGAGACGGTGGTGGCATGCTTCCAGAAGTCTGCCAACAAGCTGCTTGCTTCTCTGTATGAGAATTACGTCATCTCAGACTCAGGTACATTAAAAGGAGTCTTTAAAAAGGGTATAGAGCACAGTTAAAGATGCAAGTATGAACTATTGCGCTACTTCTCTTACAGCATCCGACCCCAAGGCTGGTGGAAAGGAGAAGAGGAAGAAGGCGGCGTCTTTCCAGACTGTGTCTCAGCTCCATAAGGTGAGAAAAACTCTGCTAGTGCTGTCGATGATGAACTGAGGATATGTCAGATAACTGTTGTTGCTTTGTGTGATATGAGCAGACCTGCCCAAAGAATTGTTTGGACCCCTGAAAAACCCAGAGAATGGGCCCTCCCTCGTTGTGATTTACTGATGATAGCTACTGGCTAACAGTTACCTTATTTTTGCCTTGAAGGGTGTGCCGAACTATTACTGGGTTCTGATGTTTCAAGTATTTATTAATTCTACTTTTAAATCCCATTTCAACACTTTTCCTGCCCTTTTTTGCTATTCCTTTTTATTAACCTATTTTGGTTTCTGTTTTTTTTTCCTCCCTTTGCGGCTTTTAACCAATTTTTGTAACTTTACTGTAATTTTTGCCACTCTAAGCCCATTTTTGATGGGTTTTTTAACCCATTTTTGCTACTTTGAACCAATTTTTTTATAATTTACCACTTTACTGGAGCTTTTTTGTGATTTAATGCTCATTTTTGACACTTCTTTTTGACATTTATATCTAATCCTTGCCCCTTTTTGCCCATTTTATTTGTTTTTCTCCAATTTTTACCACTTTTTCCCAGTTGCCCTGCTATTTTGCCACTTTGAAAACACATTTATGCCACTTCTTTTTGACATTTATATCCAATTATACCACTTTTAATCCAGTTTTGCTGTTTGCTGCTCTTTTATTGCCACTCTTTTAACCAGTTTATGCCCATTTTTGTAACTTTACGCCCATTTATGCCCCTTTTTTTTTTACATTTATAGACCATTCTTGCAACTTTTTGCCCATTATATTTGATTTTCACCCATTTTTGCCACTTTCTATCATTTTTTCAACTGTTTTGCAAATTAATGCAATTAATTAATTGTGCCCCTTTTTAGTTTCTTTTTCTCCCTATATTGCCACCTTTTTACCAGTTTCTCCACTATTCTGCCACTTTGCAACCATTTATGCCTCTTTTTTAAAACTTACCCAAATTTTGCTTCTTTTTGTCCATTTCTGCCCCTTTTTTCCACTTTTCACAATTAAGTTATTATTTTCCATTAAAGTTGCCTTTTTTGGGTTTTAATTTCTGGCATCCCAACATTTGTGCACATCATGGCTTAGCTATGAAGTCTGACATTACTTTCAAAATGGTTTAGGCCAGTGTGCCCATCTATCTTAATAACATGACCAATTAAAGGGTCATTTTGTTTTAAGAAAAAGGGTTTGCATTTTTATAAAGGCTTTATTTGTATTACTGCTTAAATATATGAATGGAATTCAGATTAAAAATAAAATATGGATATCACAGCCTAATTTTACTGTGGACCGTGATTTTCCTGACCTCCATGGACTCCAGTTTGGCTGGGCCCCAGAAAGCTTTTTCCTCCCTCACGGGCGGCCCTGGATAAAAGAAAGTGTGAGCATCCTTGGACAGCTGGGTCGGAGGCAGTTAAGACTTGCAGTGATGTTTAGGGCATTGATCACATGAACATCACTTTAAGTCTGTGCTGGCTCCTCTCTTCATCACAACAAGGACATCGTAACAAAGAACCACAACTGCAGAGTGAAAAATCTAACAATCTTGGTCTATGTTCCTGAACTTAAAGAATGAAAGTAGATAAGTCATAATCAAGTAAAATAATAAAGTAAACAAACATTCAACTTTTATTTACAGGAAAATCTGAACAAGCTGATGACTAACCTCCGCAGCACCCAGCCTCACTTTGTTCGCTGCATCATCCCTAATGAGACCAAGACTCCAGGTAACACAGAACACAGCTTCACAAAATCAACACAGGCTCAACCAGTTGGGTAAAAAATCATGTCTAAAACCTTGTCCACACAGGGATTATAGATCCATTCATGGTGCTGCACCAGCTGCGCTGCAACGGTGTGCTGGAAGGCATCAGGATCTGCAGGAAGGGCTTTCCCAACCGCATCCTCTACGCTGAGTTCAAACAGCGGTAAAGATCATCATCAGATCATGTTTGCATGTTCTTGATGCACTTGGAGTCACACTCAGGATAACTCTTTAACTTTTTTTGTTGACACTTAGGTATCGCATCCTGAACCCTTCGGCCATCCCTGATGACAAGTTTGTGGACAGCAGGAAGGCTGCAGAGAAGCTGCTGTCCTCCCTGGATATCGACCACAACCAGTACAGATTTGGACACACAAAGGTAGGAGGAGGAGTCTGTGTGATGCAAAGCTATAAGAGCACCTTTAAACTCCAAGGGTATCAAAAATTACCTAAAAAAATAGGAGTGAATCAGTCAGTGGTAATTGACACTATGACTAGTAAAAATGAAATTATAAGGACTTTTTATGGACTAAAACTGGACTAAAATGCTTTTGAGTTCTTAACTAAAACTAGACTAAAACTTTCTGGAGTGAAATGACTAAAATGAGACTCAAATTAAAAGTCATTTTAATCTGAAGAGTAAGACTAAGTTGCTGCTGTGGGATGGAGGTAGCCTAGTAGTTTAAGGCAGTCCCAATGTACGCGGTCGGTCTGTGTTCGAATCTGTCCTGTGGCACTTTCTCCCCAGCTCTTTCATCCCTGTTACTGATTCTGTCGACTGTCTTTCTCTGTCAATAAAGGCCCACACATAAATCTTAAAAAAAGAAAAATAACTAAGGAATCTGACACTCTTTCTAGTGTTGATTCCATTGACTAAAATTATGGCTTAAAAAATTTGTCGACTACCCTTTCTGACATGAGGACAACCAAAACCAGCTAGAGATAGAACTTTGTGGATGAAACTCAGATGAAAAGTAATTTTAGTTTTCATTTAGGGAGAAATTCAAAGTGAATAAACACTATGACCAACAGCAAAGACTGAAATGTAAGGACTTTGTATTGGCTAAAACTGGACCAAAATGTTTTTGAGTTTTCATTAACTCAAACTAGACTCAAATCTTTTTCGAGTGAAAATTACCCAAATATGACTAAAATTAAAGACATTTCAATCTGCAGGCAAAGACTACATCTAAAATAGCTGCCAAAATCAACACTGTCAACAGTGTTCATTCTGTCTACTTAAACTCTGACTGCAAAAAACATCTGTCGACTACCTTTTAAGACTAGCTAAAAATAGATCTTTGATGATAAAAACTTTGACGAAAAGTAAGTTCAGTTCAGTAAGTTCAGTTTTCATTTAGGAGACTGAAATGAGACTGAAATGTTAGTGCTGGGCTCTTGGACATATAAAATCCATGGTATTCTCCACTTCTGGAGTGAAAATGACAAAAAATAGACAAAATTTAAAAGCTATTTTAATCTAGAGACAAAGACTTGATTTAACTTCATTTGCAGTGTTAATTCTGTCGACTAAACCTGTGACTAAAATCCTCAACACGCTGGTTGCAGGATTTATTCCCGGTCTCGGTGCTGCTTGCTGCAGGTCTTCTCCCCACTCTCTCTCCCCATGATTCCTGTCTCTCTTCAGCAGTCCAATCTAAACGAATGCTAAAAGGCAAAAAATTATCTTAAAGAAAAAAAAAGCATTGATAGAGCATTAATGATATTAATTTACTCTCTGGCTGATGAAATTAGTTCAAAGAGAATAAACAAAGAGGGTAAAATGTACAGACTTTTTATTTACTACTTATTTAAATCTATTGGGCCAGGAATAGAACTAAACTGAAACTTTCTGGAGTGAAAATTACTAAAATGAGATTAGAATTTTAAGTAATTTATAATCTAGAGACAAACATCAAATTTAAAAAAACTTCCAAAATCAACACTGTTTGCAGTGTTAAACTATGGTTGAAAAAAATTTGTAGACTGCCCTTGTTGAAAAATAAAAATAAAAATAAAAATGTTTTTAATGATAAAAACTCGGGTGAAAAGTATGTTAAATTTTCATTCATGAGACTAAAATGAGACTGAAATGTTAGTGTTGGCTTTTTTCATTGTTGGCATAGGTTTTTTCAGTATTTTTATCAAAATATTTTAATCAATTTAAGTATTAAAAGGGCATTAATATGAGTGTTTACACTGTCAGAGTGTTACATTTATTTGGGATTTGATATCAGGCTAAATGGAATTGTGCAAAGAGGAAAAATGTGACTAAATGTAAAGACTGAGTCTAAAGACAGACTACATTTAAAATATATGTAAAAATTATCACTGGTAGCCGTGTTTATTTCATTGACTAAAATAATGACAAACATTTTTGACAACTACCTTTTTTGTCATGAGGATTGCAGGACTAAGACTGACTAAACATAGACCTTTTATGATAAAAAAAATCTTCTTGTTTTTTTATTTAGGAGACTAAAACAAGAGATGTTAGTGCTAGATGCTTGTGCTTAAAATATTTGTAAAGTAAGGATTGATAGTGCATTGATTTGAGTGTTTCATGGTTGTATTCATTTTACAATATGTCTCATTAAATTAGTTCAAATAAAATAATTGCTTTGACTAAACGTAATGACTTAAATGTCTTCACTTTGTATTGCCTTAAACTGGGCTGAAACTTCCAAGAGTAAAAATGACTAAAATTTGACTAAAACTAGTGAATATTTTAACTAAAGACTAAAACTAAAAACACATGTAAAACAGCGGCAAAGATTATCACTGGGGTGTAATTTGTTTATAAGTACCTGAACTGAATCTTTCCAAAATAATTTTTTATTGACTCTCCATTTTTATGGAGGAAATTTTATTCTTCTTTTCATTGTAATAATTGTGCTGTTCTGTTTTCTCCCCTTGTCCCGCAGGTCTTCTTCAAGGCCGGCCTGCTGGGTCACCTCGAGGAGATGAGGGACGAGCGTTTGGCCAAGGTCCTGACCCTGCTACAGGCTGCCGCTCGTGGTAAAATCATGAGGACAGAGCTGATGAAGATGAATGAAAGGAGGTAAAATGACCAAAGTGGCATTTCTGTCTGCAAAAATGGATTTTTAATGAAGCTGAGTGAGTCTAAAAATCTACGCTGGCACATGAAAGCCCTTGAGCTTGATCACTCAATACCAAGAAGGTGAAGACATGAGTACAAAAAGGCCTCCCTCAACAGTTGCTCCTCTGAACAGGTTCAATAGCAACTCGATCAGCTGCGAGTCTTTCAGCCTGTGATACACTATACCTTGGAGTTCACTCCCTCGCTCTAGTATGTGTGGCATGCAAGGGCAGTGTTATCGGCGTGTGTGAGGCGTGTGCTTGCCCTTGTATGGTTAGCAGGCATGTGTGTGGCCGTAGCGTTAATAAGGGCCCCGTCCCTCACGCACAGACAACTTCCTTTTGCAGGTCTCCGACCATTCTCTCCATCCACTCTCTCTAAATTAAACAATGCTGACGGTGTCCTCAGAGCCAGGTGGCGACATTTGTCAAGTGGCAGCTGCTTGGGCCCTCCCTAAAAATACAACCAGCAGCCCCCTTCATGCCCAATGGCCCCTGGCCCCTTTTGTCCGCGGCGCCTGTACTTCTAAGTGAGTGCATTGGTGGGATATGTGGTGGGTGACAGAGGATTTAAGTCGGCCATTGGACAGAGGGCTTTGGTTTCTAAATAAACACAGACACTCACCTTTGAGAGGCACCCGGCATGGAGTCATGTCAAAAATGCAATCAGCTCCCCCCACCCTCATTCAGCCACCTCCCACCCCAGCGAGTGCACGCTCACTCAAACTCACCCTTTAAACACTGACAGGAAGTCCTTGACCGGTGTGCTCTGGGTCCATATTTAGGGCTGTGAGACGCCATTCTACTGAGCACAAATCAGTGTGGTAACCCAGTTTGGTCACAGTTAGGAAACATCAAAAGCAGCATTAGGTTTATGATTTCATGTCACATCCCTCAGTGTATGATTAGATACAGGAGAGTGGAAAGGCACAGGATTAGGCACCAAGGATAAGTAACTAAATAAATAGACAGGGAGACTCCAGGATAAATCTTTTTGACCTTACTCTCTTTACTTGACATGAACTTTACTTCTGCTGCTTTTTAAAGCACCACAAGTCTGCATCGTTGGCTCCTAACCTTTTGTTTCTTCTGTATGCTAACAGTCCTGTCATCAAAACCACCACCAGTCAAACTCCTGTACTGGAGTCTACCTGAGGGAAAAATATACTATTTGACTTAATAAAGATGGATATTAAAGTGTTTATTAAGCCAATGGAATTATTGTTTAATCTTGTTTACATTCAACAGTTAATCTATGACTTAGCCTACTTCAACCATTGTTTCATGCACGATATTAGCTCACTGCTTTTACTGTTTTTTCCAACTAGAAGCTGCCAATACCCTCTCAGTCCCAGATTACTATTTAGACTAAAAAAAGAGATCTGAATTATTTGTAACTATTTACACTTTTAAACCAAAGTTTGAAAGTGACATAACATAAAAATGTATATATATATTTTTTGGGCATATACTTGGGTATCAAGAGTACAGTGCCTTTAAAAAGTATTCACTTCTTGAATGTTTTATCCTTTAATCGATTTTATAAATCGATTGTGGTCTATATAATTTGGCTTTTTTTTTAACAAAAAATTATTTAAAAAAACCTTCTTTAATGTACATGTGAAAACATATTTCTTCAAAATAATTTTGAGTAAATGAAGATATGCAAGGCAACATAAATTAATGCATTAATATTCAAACCACCTTCAAGTCAGTATTTAGTAGATGCACCTTTGGCAGCTGAGTCAGTGTGGATAGGTCTCAGTCAGGCTTACACCTCTAGGCCCTGAAATTTTACTCTATTCTTCTTTGCAAAACTGCTCAAGATCTGTCAGGTTGCACAGGGACTGGGAGGGAAAAGCACTTTGTCAGTCCAGTCACAAATTATCTATTGGATTGAGGTCTGGGCTTTGACTCAGCCACTCTAGAACATTCATCTTGTTATCTTTCAACCATTTCTGTGTAGCTTTTGGTGTACGTTTCAGTCCTTCTGAGCCTGGCTGCCGAAAAGCATCCCCACAGCATGATGCTACGACCACAGTGCGTCACAGTGGGGATGGTGTGTTGTGGTGATGTGCAGTCTTGTCTGATGGCCAAAAAGCTGCATTTGGTCATATTAGACCAAAGAACTTTCTTCCACCTGACCACAGAGTCTCCCACATGCCTTTTGGCAAACTCTAGTCCAGATTTAATGAGCTTTCTTCAACAGTGGCTTTCTCTTTGCCACTCTCCCATAAAACTTTGACTGGTGAAGAACCCAGGCAACAATTATTGTATGCAGAGTCTCTCCCATCTCAGTGGCTGAGGCTTCAGACTCCTTCAGAGTAGTCATAGGTGTCTTGGTGGCCTCTCTCACTAGTCTCCTTCTTGCATGCTCACTCAGTTTGTGAGGATGGCCTGACCCAGGCAAATTTACGCATGTGCCATATTCCTTCTCTTTCTTAATGATGTTCAGGGGATGTTCAGTGCCTTGAAAATTTTTGTATCCATCCCCTGACATTTACTTTTCAATGACCCTTTGTCTAAGTTGCTTTGAATATTCTTTTATCCTCATGGTGTAGTGGTAGCCAGGAATGCTGATTAACCAGTGACTGGATCTTCCAGACACAGGTGTCCTTATACTACAATAACTTGAGATACATTCACTCCGCTAAAGTGATCCCCATTTCACTAGTTGTGAGACTACTGGCACCAATTGTGTGGGGGTTAATTTTTATGCAGTCACTAATTTTACATCTCATATGTTTTTTTTAACTGATGTTACTTTGAAGAAATCTGATTTCATGTTGACATTAACATTTTTTTGTCAAAAAAGCCAAATTATATTGACCATGATTGATTAATAAAACCAATAAAAGGGTTATACATCCAAGGGGGTGAATGCTGTTTTTGGGCAATGTAGTATTTCTATGTACTTCACTGCAGTCACATAATACTTCCTGCTGTGAACATACACCTGTTTGATCTCTGTGACTCTCCTATTCCCTCCTTTAATTTACCCCTGTCTTCAGGGAGGCTCTGATGATCATCCAGTGGAACATCCGGGCTTTCAACACTGTCAAGCACTGGCCCTGGATGAAGCTGTTCTTCAAAATCAAGCCTCTACTGAGGAGTGCAGCCACTGAAAAAGAGCTAGCTGCTCTCAAAGAGGAGCTAGCTAAGCTGAAGGAGGCTCTGGAGAAATCTGAAGTCAAGCGCAAAGAGCTGGAGGAGAAGCAGGTCAGCCTGATCCAAGAGAAGAATGACCTGGCTCTACAGCTGCAGGCAGTAAGTGTCAGTAAGCACCTTCAGCTCTTAGAAAGACACAAAAGTTTTCAGACTGAGCACATCCCCTTCTCCACTGTCTTACACAGGAGCAAGATAATCTTGCAGATGCTGAGGACCGCTGTGACCTGCTGATCAAAACCAAGATCCAGCTGGAGGCCAAAGTGAAAGAACTCATGGAGAGGCTGGAGGACGAGGAGGAGATGAGCGCTAATGTGCTCGCCAAGAAGCGCAAGCTGGAAGATGAGTGCTCAGAGCTGAAGAAAGACATTGATGACCTGGAGATCACTCTGGCTAAAGTGGAAAAGGAGAAACATGCCACTGAGAACAAGGCAAGGAAATTTGGCTATGAGAGCCACAGAAAAATTCACAGAGCATCCAAATGAATGTGCAGTAAACATCAAGAGCAGTGGTTCTCACCTAGTCTAGCCTCAGGACCTGCTCCCTTCTCCTTAATGTGAATATGGATTGCCTGCAATCCAAGGGCCCCAAGATATATTCATTATAGGTCCGCATCAAACATGAAGTATAGGTTCTTTGCAGATGACGGTTCACAGCAGCAGAGAACTCCCCTTGGGGACAAGAAGGGATTTCTGCATAGAGAAATTCTACCAATAAGGACTAGTTTTGAGCTGTTTACGACTATGCTAACCTTTCAAAGTGGGAAAATAAAAACACTCTTTATTCTTAAGCTACTTTTGTGTCCAGAAAATAATTACTTAAATATTCAGGAAAAAAAGTTCCAGTGTAATTATCTCACAATGTGAATTAAAAAAAGCCTCCGTTTAAAGCCTGGACCAGTGGTGTCACACAAAGCTTGTGTATGGCCAGTTTCCAATGAAGCCGTTCATTTTGGTTCTGTACAGCTTTGCTTTGCTTTAGCACATTAAACTCTCAGCTCACCAGCGTTTCCTCAGCTGATATTCGTTCAGCCTCTCTCTTTGAGGTGGGAAATCGTCTCTTTTAAGAGATCCAGATCATTTGGCTCACCTCAGTAAAGCTGGTTGTTTGGTTGTTCTTCATTTAGTACCAGTTCAGCTTTTTTAAATGTGGATTTAATAACAATAATTGGTTGAAGAAAGGAGACTGGTACTCAAATGGGAGCTTGCTACCGTGGCTCATATTACAGAGTCATTTAGTAGCACAGACTCATTCATGAACAGCACATCATCACTTGGTCGCTCTCTCCACAAGGATTATTTAGTTGATAATATATCACTGTTTCAATTACAAGCATTTTTGTGACAAAATGAGAAAATGTTTATATGTTAAAAGACCCAGTTAGCCTCCTAGCTCAGTAGAAGACTCCTCTAGACTCTTGTCACCCTTCGTCTGACTAGACAAAACCTGATACTAGGAGGTCTGCAGGACTGAGTAATTTGCAATACTGATGGCCTGTATTGATAAAAAAAAAATCAGTTTTTGATAAAGTGTAGGGGTCGTACTTAATAGAGGTAGAAATTTTCAGATGATAATTGCAGCCAAGAGGTCCAGTTAAAACTTTAAAGCACTAACGTCCTTCCGTTCCCATTCATTCCTAATGGCTGTCACCATTTCCTGACCCAGATGCTCCAGGCCATGTGATTGCAAACAACCTCTAAGTCTGAAATTACTTTCATATTAAAACATCTGTTTAAGATGTAAGTAAGGGGCTAAGATTAGCTAAAGCTTATGCAGCTATGCTGTAGACATAAACATTACTACATAGTCAGTGTGGCTAAGTTAGCTATAGCAAACATAGCTAAAGCTAACATAGTTATGAAAGTTACGTAAATTTTACTACATAAGCAAATGTAGCTAATTTGCCAGTATAGCTAAGTTAGCCATAGCAAAAATAGCTAAAGCTAACATAGCTATGCTAGCTACATAAATGTTACCACATGAGCAAATGTAGCTAATTTGCCAGTAAAGCTAAGTTAGCCATAGCAAAAATAGCTAAAGCTAACATAGCTATGCTAGCTACATAAATGTTGCTACATAAGCGAATGTAGCTAAGATAGCTTTGGCAAACGTAGCTAAAGGTAACATAGCTCGGGAACCTCTAGTTCTGCAGAATGTTTAAGACTAAAGGTGTCGTTGATTTCTAATTTTGAAATAGTCAAATATAAATTCCTCCTCTTACTCACAGGTGAAGAACTTAATCGAGGAAATGGCAGCTCTAGATGAAACCATCCTGAAGCTGACTAAAGAGAAGAAGGCTCTCACTGAGGCTCATCAGCAGACTCTGGATGACCTGCAGGCAGAGGAAGACAAAGTCAACACTCTGACTAAAGCCAAAGCAAAGTTAGAGCAACAAGTCGATGATGTGAGTGTTTCTACTGTCTCAGAAACAAAAGCCATGTTTTTTTGCATCATTTAGGCTAAAACAGTGCAATGTCTCATGCATGAAATGTAAGACTTTACCTTTCTACTGTGAATCAGCTGGAGGGTAGTCTGGAGCAAGAGAAGAAGGTGCGCATGGACCTGGAACGGGTCAGACGTAAGCTGGAAGGAGATCTGAAACTATCCCTGGAGTCTGTGATGGATTTGGAGAACGACAAGCAGCAACTTGAAGAGAAGCTGAAAAAGTGAGTTCTCAGCCATGTTAAGTAATAAATATGCTTCTCATAAGATGTGATTATTAACCATTACTAAAAATCTTTTGTTCTAGGAAAGACTTTGAAATGAATGAGATAAGCTCGCGGATTGAAGATGAACAAGCTCTGGTCAATCAACTCCACAAGAAGATAAAGGAGCTACAGGTAGAAACTACTCTAAGTCCCCAAGAGAGTGGAAATGAAACCGCACCATTTTGACAATGAAGTGATAATGTTGTCTTCCAGGCTCGCACAGAGGAGCTCGAGGAGGAACTGGAGGCTGACCGGGCCTCCAGAGCTAAGGTGGAGAAGCAGCGTGGGGATGTGGCTCGTGAACTCGAAGAGCTGAGCGAGCGCCTGGAGGAGGCTGGAGGAGCAACCTCGGCCCAGATTGAGATCAACAAGAAGAGGGAGACAGATTTCTTAAAGCTGCGGCGAGACTTGGAGGAGGCCATGCTGCACCACGAGGCCACCACTGCAGCCTTGAGGAAGAAGCACGCTGACAGTGTTGCAGAGCTGAGCGAGCAAATCGACAGCCTGCAGCGAGTCAAGCAGAAGCTGGAGAAGGAGAGGAGCGAGGCCAAGATGGAGGTCGATGACCTGGCTTCTACTGTGGAGCAGCTCTCCAAGGGGAAGGTAACTGGAAAAATAAAATCCACACTTAAAAGATTAAAATCTGGATAAGACCATGCAAGAGTTTTTCTCTGAACGTGTTGATTTCTGTTCTCTTGCCTGAAGGCCACTTCTGAGAAGATGTGCCGTCTGTATGAAGACCAAATGAACGAGGCTAAAGCCAAAGTTGATGAGCTCCAAAGGCAGCTCAACGAAACCAACACCCAAAGGGCCCGTGCTCAGGCTGAGAGTGGTAAGGAGCTTTCAGCAAACTAGAATTTTTAAAAGCAAATGTAACAAACTTACAAGTTTGTCATTGGACATTTTCTCCTCATCATGTAGGAGAGGTAGGCAGAAAACTGGAAGAGCGGGAAGCCATGGTCTCTCAGCTTCAGCGAGCCAAAAACTCCCTCACCCAGAACGTTGAAGAACTCAAGAAACAGCTGGAAGAGGAGAACAAGGTCAGCTCCTCATAAATATATCATCTTGAATAGTTAAAAAAAACAGATACAGGGAGTCTAAGTTTGAATAACTGTTTTCAACCATCATGATGGGTGTCTTTAGGCTAAGAGCGCCCTGGCCCACTCCCTGCAGTCGTCTCGCCACGACTGCGATCTTCTGAGAGAGCAGTACGACGAGGAGCAGGAGGCCAAGGCTGAGCTGCAGAGAGCTCTGTCTAAGGCCAACGCAGAGGTGGCTCAGTGGAGGACAAAGTATGAAACTGACGCCATCCAGAGGACTGAGGAGCTGGAGGAAGCCAAGTAAGTTGGGTGTATTTTTAACTTAAAGGATCAAATGATTCAATGATTGAACACGCGGCTGCTAACTGTGCTTGTCTCTCATTAGGAAGAAGTTGGTGACACGTCTGCAGGAGGCTGAAGAGTCCGTGGAGGCTTCCAATGCCAAGTGTTCCTCTTTGGAGAAGACTAAACATCGTCTGCAGACAGAGATCGAGGATCTGGTCATTGACCTGGAGCGTGCCAATGCAGCAGCTGCTGCCCTGGACAAGAAACAACGCAACTTTGACAAGGTATTAACTCGATACAATTTTAAAACAGCAGTGCTTTTCTGGCCTTGACAATATGTCCAAACAATAACAGAAGGGCTTTCAAGATTAATCACATTAATCTCCATAACCTGAGATCCATAATTAGTCCAGAATTTTTTTTACCATGTTTAATTGCATGCTTTGTTGTCCCTTTCCATATACTTTGAGCTACTGCAGCATCTCCCTGCAGCTACAATGGTGTAAAATAAGTCCACCACTGCTCCTTAATGTCTCAGTGGACAAGTCACAAGTCATCTGTACACTGTTTTATCAAGCATTTTCCTTTTTACTGCCCCTTACTTCCTTTTCAATCCATAACAAGTTCCTTTTTCTATGGGTAAGTTCGTGTCTTCGATCTACCTTTAAAAGCAGGTCTGTATCCAAATAGAAAGTTAGTTCGTCTGATACCCTTAGTCTAAGACAATAGAAAAATCCAAAATGACACAAAACATTTTTAATGCAAAACAGAGAGATTTTAAAATGCCATAAAAAGGGTGGAATTAATTGGGATTAACTACAGAAATCCTGAGATAAATCTCAACTAAGAATTTTAATCTTTTGACGGTCTAAATAATAGTCATTATTATGTATCTTTATACCTGATTAATTTATTGGTCAGCTCATGACTTAATGGCAAATATGTTCTATTGTGTCCTTAAGGTGCTGGCAGAGTGGAAACAGAAGTATGAGGAGTGCCAGTCAGAGCTGGAGAGCTCTCAGAAAGAGTCTCGTGGTCTGAGCACAGAGCTCTTCAAACTGAAGAACTCCTATGAGGAGACCCTGGATCATCTGGAGACCATCAAGAGAGAGAACAAGAATCTTCAAGGTACCTTTGTAATAAACGCACACTTTGAAGATGCAGTTAAACTGAGTTATATTTTATGCACAAACTCTAATTCCAAAAATTTGGGGCACTGTGTATAATGTGAATAAAAACAGCAGAGTGCAAATCCTTTCCCCCCAATATTTAGTTAAATACAGCACAAAGACAAGGTATTGGTGTCCATATTGATAAACTTTATTGTTTTGGGGAATATACACATTCTGCTTTAAATGCCAGTAACATGTTCCTAAGAAGCTGAGACAGGGCCAAAAAATGACCAGTTAAGTTGTGAAATGTTAAAAAAAATCAGGTACATTCCAGCAGATGTTTATCTGTGGGGTACAGATGGCCAAGCCAAGCAGACAGGAGTCTCGGCGTTCCGTAGATAAAAACAACAAATAACAGCCCTGTTTCCAACTCTATCTACTGTCCTCTTCTCTAAATAAAGGCATAAAAAGCCCCAGTCATATCTTTTTTTTTAAAAAAAAGCCAGCTTTTCTGTGTTATGGTGTATAAGTACATTGAGGTACGTATGGGCTTTGGAGCAACAGATGCTTTCATCAAGATGTTGTCTTTTTCAGGGACGTTCCTTCTAATTTCAGACAATGCCAAGCCACATTCTTCACAAGTTACAACAGCATGGCTTCACAGTAAGAGAGTGAGGGAACAAAACTGGCCTGTATGCAGTCCAGACTTTTCTCCCATTGAAACTGTCTAGTGCATTATAAATCAAAATATGACAAAGGAAACCTTGCACCATTGAGAAACTTGTACATCAACAAAAATGGGAAAGAATTCCACTTTCTGTACTTCAGCTGTGAGTGCCTTCAGTCCCCAGATGCTCACAGAGTGATGTTTGAAGAAAAGGTGATAGGCATTCTTCTGTCCCAACGTTTTGCAGCATGTTGAAGGCCTCAAATTCAGAATGTGTGTATTTTCCCCCCCAAAAAACAAATTTCATATGTTTAAATATCAGATATCTTTGTGTTGCAATCAGTTACGTAGAGGTTGAAAGGGATTTACAAATCACTCTGTTCTGTTTTTATTCAAAATTATACAACGTCCCAACTTTTTTGAACTTGGGATTTTTAGAAATCATATTTATTTTTCTACCTCTGGGTCTCCAGAGGAGATTGCCGACCTGTCTGATCAAATCAGTCAGGGATCTAAGACCATCCACGAGCTGGAGAAAATGAAGAAGGGTCTGGACATGGAGAAAAGTGACATTCAAGCTGCTCTGGAGGAGGTTGAAGTGAGTGATTCACCGAGTTCTCTCCCTTTAGTTTTATTCACCCTAAAAAGGCATTCAGGTTTTAATTGTCAGTGTTTCAGGGCACTCTGGAGCACGAAGAAAGCAAAACTCTCCGTATTCAGTTGGAGCTCAACCAGATCAAGGCCGATGTTGACAGGAAGTTGGCAGAGAAGGATGAAGAGATTGACAACCTTCGGTGAGTTTTCTTTCTTTCCTCTTTATACCAAGTCTTATTTCCTTCTATAAACATCCTTATAACAAACCACATCCTAAAAATGTCTCTCCACGACACCCTTTATTTTCTAGCCGTAGCCACCAGAGATCAATGGAGTCCATGCAGACCACCCTGGATGCAGAGGCCAAGTCTCGCAACGAGGCGGTGCGCCTGAGAAAGAAGATGGAGTGCGACTTGAATGAGATGGAGGTGCAGCTGAACCATGCTAACAGGCAGGCCTCAGAGTCCCAGAAACTCCTGAGAAACCTGCAGGTTCAGATCAAGGTGAGTCCATGTACCAGACAGCCATTGAACTGAGCTGGAGTCAGATTCATTAGAACAAATTCCATTATTGATATGCTTTACCTGATCTGTGACTCCAGGACATCCAGTTGGAGCTGGATGACACAGTTCACCAGAATGAGGAGCTGAAGGAGCAGATGGCACTGACAGAGCGCCGCAACAACCTGCTGTCATCAGAGGTGGAGGAGCTCAGAGCTCTGCTGGAGCAGAACGATCGTGCACGCAAGCTGGCTGAGCATGAGCTGCTCGAGGCTACTGAGAGGGTCAACCTCTTACACTCCCAGGTAAAGAAAGATCCTTCTAAGAGCATCTAAGACAATTAAATTGCTTAAAATTAAGATATATACTTATCATAGATTACCCTTTGTCAAGGGGAGCACATTTAGTTTATCAACCAATAGATAAATTCAGTAAATTAATACTTTCACTGAATCATGGTATGTTGGTTTAGAGATGATGGTTTGGAAGGTTTCTTCAGTGTCAGAGTGAAAACACATTTCTACAAAGTAAAGTCAATTAAATAGAAATATGTAATTCAAAATAAGTGAATGCATTAATATTAATATAATGTTTAGCTTTCACTGTTTGCTTCTGGTTTGTTTTGGAAAACAAACCTTCTCCCAAGCTGTAGTTCTCTTACAGACTAAATCAGGTTGTCCTCTTGGATTTCCCTTTATTTTGCTGCACTCATTTTATCCATTGCGTTTACAAGCCTTCCAAGGCCAGCTGTTGAAAAGTATCCCCACAGCATGATGCTGCCACCACTGTGCTTCACATAATCCCTTTTGTGATGATTGATTTAAATAAACTCGGGGGGATTTTAATTGTCTTGGAATTTTTTTGTATCCTTCCCCTGGCATATACTTTTCAATAACCTTTTCTCTGAGTTGCTTGGAGTGTTCTTTTATCTTCATGGTGTAATGGTAGCCAGAATTACTGATTAACCAGTGACACCGGTGTCTTTACCCTACAATAACTTGACACATTCACTGGACTCAGGTGATCCCCATTTTACTGTGTGAAAACCCATTGGCTGGACCTCTGATGAATCGCTTTAAAGGGGGTGAATACTTATTCAGTCACTTATTTTATATTACATTCATTGACATTATTTTGTAAAAAAATCTGTTTTCACTTCTTTTAGAGTGTTATTTTGCCTAAAAAGCCATATTCTATAGATCATGACTTATTTATAAAATCAACAAAAGGGTAAAAATCCAAGGAGGTGAATGCTTTGTATAGGCACTGCACATAACCAAAAGGCCACCGGTGCTCGAAAGTATTTTTAAAGTATTTCCTGAGCTGATGCTTGAATTGCCCTTTTTTACAGAACACTGGACTGATCAACCAAAAGAAGAAGCTGGAAAGTGATCTGTCCACGCTGTCAAATGAGGTTGACGATGCAGTGCAGGAGTGCCGCAACGCAGAGGAGAAGGCCAAAAAGGCGATTACTGATGTAAGAGCTTTAAGTTACATTAAAGTTTAAGACAACTCTTCACGGTGACTTTAAGGCTGCATTCACACTGAAACCCTCAGTCCTCAATTCAGATATTTTTTTCTGTTCTGTTGTATAGGAACTGTAACAGTGCACTTTGAAAATCGGAATCCGCTTTAGACAACTGTAAACTGTGCCAGCAGCCTGCTGGTTTTGCTGAATGGTTTCTAGTCTTGTCACAGATTACTGAATGATCAACGAACACTGATTTTCTAAACCTGTAGGCAGCCATGATGGCAGAGGAGCTGAAGAAGGAGCAGGACACCAGCTCCCATTTGGAGAGGATGAAGAAGAACATGGAGCAGACAGTAAAGGATCTGCAGATGCGTCTGGATGAGGCTGAGCAGATCGCTCTCAAAGGTGGCAAGAAGCAGGTCCAGAAGCTGGAGGCCAGGGTAAGTCAGGTCACATTAATAGCCTTATTATTAGTCAGGAGTACGGTTTGTCTTGAGTAATTAATTACTTTTTTCCCTAAACTTTCTGGTAGGTGAAAGAACTTGAGAATGAACTGGAATCTGAGCAAAGGAAAAGCCAAGAGTATCAGAAGGTTGTACGCAAGTATGAGAGGAGAATCAAAGAGCTCTCCTACCAGGTAAGCTAAGCGGAGAAGGTTTTTTTTCCTAAGATATTCAAGGCATATTAAGAACTCTTTATGCCATCTGTGCAGGCTGAGGAGGACAAGAAGAATCTGGCCCGCCTGCAGGACCTCATCGACAAGCTGCAGGCCAAGGTGAAGAGTTACAAGAGACAGGCGGAAGAAGCGGTGAGTCCACAATCAATGATGAGCAGTCGTCTTAACCTCTGCTGGAGCATTCGGGTGGTTTTTATATTAGAAAATAATTGAAGATAAAACTTTCACTTTGGTCATCCAGGAGGAGCAGGCAAACTCCAACCTGACCAAGTACAGGAAGCTCCAGCACGAGCTCGATGACGCAGAGGAGAGAGCTGATATGGCCGAAACGCAGGTCAACAAGCTGCGGGTCCGCACCCGCGACCAAGTTAGCAAGGTTAGTAAACTAAATACATGATTGATATGGTTACAGTATACTACAACACTATATGAATGTTAAAATTATTAATCCTCGAGGGGACTGAATAAACAGTTGAGGATGTAATTTGTTTGAAAATTTTGTTTTTTTTTTATTTTTTGGCAAGGGCTGTTAAACAGAGCAATAAATTTTAACCCTTTTCCAAACATCCTGGTTTTATTTTGGATGTTCACATATTTGGTTTTAACACAGTATTTTCATAGAGGGGTAATAATTTTGTCCTCGTCTGTGTTTGTCTGTTGACAATGACCTTGCATAGCCTCAGTCATGTGATCTCTAGTGTAGTCATGAATGATACTGTGTACGTGGTTGCTAATAAACATCTCTATCTGGTGTATTTCAGCTTGCTGAGTGATGTCTTGACACTGAGCTGCGTCCAAACATATCACAGCCACCCAGCTGCAACAGCTGTGCTCTGCTGTGAGGACACATCCAAATAAAGAGTACCAAAACTTTATATACGTCTACCTTGGTTTTTTTTATTGTTTCAGAGTGAATATTTGACAGATGGAAATCCCACAAAAAAAGTCTAAAGAATTTATTATATTATTAATTTGACAAACAGCTGTTAAATAAGAGAAATGAAGTTCAATACAAGCAGAAGAGGAGGAACAAAAGGGTGAAAGTTGGTTACAGAAGCCGTCCTAAGAGAATATCAACTTAATCTTTTAGGTTGAGTCAAACAGGGTTGGAAATTAAGACTAAAGGGTACAAAAGTGAATTTTGAAGCACAACCATGTGAGACTCACTGTATTTCTCAATGCAAACACTTATTGAAAATAAAACCCTGTTTTTTTTTCTTAAAAGGAATAATGTTTTAAGATTTGACACTGATTTTAGCCACCATCAGAATCTTATAAAGTTGTTCTTTTAGACAAATGCTACTGATACTGCCAACTAAGATGAGGTGAATCCAAAAGAACCCATGATCTTTGTTTTTTGACAGACGGCTGTTATCCTCATCAACACATAAACCTGGAGTTAAAGATGTCAGAATATCAGGATTCTAAAATAAAAACCAAATAGTGCTATTTTTAACACTATGCAGCATGTTCTTAGCCAAAGGGCATAACAATTCCCCATTCTCTTTACATACAAATGAAAGAAATCTAAGGCCTACTAGGAGCATCACACCACATACAGCAGAACAAACTCTCATGTGCGTCATACAAAAGGGCCACTCTCTCACTCAGATCACAAAGCTACAGAAGTAAGGGTTCAGAGATTGTTAATACAGTCGCCTCGGAGAAGTGCTCACAACATTCATGTTTTTATACCAAATAGTATGATTGACTTCCACGATGGTTGATCGGAGTGATAACAGGGATTTGAGTAAAAGATAAAACATGATTAGAATAAAACACTACAGCAGAAGTACCCAGAGTTTGAACACATCATTTCATCAAGAAACCACCACAGTCATCTCAGGCCTTCTGCGTTGACTCAGAGGATTTGTTAGAGAAGCACTTGTAAAGTGTATTTGCATTAAAGTCATTGCAAAGCACAAAAGATGAACTAATTCAAAGTATGTGCACACCTATCGAGAGATTTAAGACATGCTGAATGAAAGCTAGAAAGAAAGGAACATTTCTGGTTGGTTAGCTTTAAAGCAAAGAAAAGGCTTTCAAAGTGTAAAGGACGTTTGTGTTTGCATCCCAAGGCGGCATAGCACTAGTAGCTCATGGCATCAGGGGCCGACTGTAGAAATGCCTTTATACATTCACATGAACATGTACTATGAACCATGACATGCTGGGAGGAAAACTGTACACTAGTCATCAAAAGTGGTTTGATCTGTACGCTGTCAGGATAAAATATGAGGTAGCTCATCCATTTGTACTTATCTAAGGTTGGGTCTGTTGAATTTGAGACACCAAAAATCTGTTCATGTCTGCAATTTCATTTCGCTGCACATTCAGGCCATGGACAGTCAAAAACATAGCCGTGGCCACTGCTGCGTCTTTTTCTTGACTAAATATCAAGTGGTGCCATGCAGAAAGAGCCATCACAGAGAGAGATTGTCATTCTTTGCTTAAAGTCAGAAATCTTGAAATTGAAGCAGAAATCAGAATCGGAAACCTTCAGTCCAATGAGAAGGCTACACACAAACTTTGTGTGCACTGGAGCAATGACAGTGGTATCTTAACACTAGTGCCTGCATAGTTTATTCTTGTCCTAAAGCATCTCTCACAACACCAATACACATTGTGTTACAAAATGAAGACCTTTTTAATCAACAAATGTGTTAAAATATAATAAACAATAAAAACAATTTCACCTGTGCATTGTTTATTCTACAGTTTGTCCAGAGCTAAAAGTCTTTTTTTCAACAGGAAAAAGTAAATCAACAAAAATAACCCGGTAAAGAAGAGAGCCCCAAAGTGAACCTTCTGACATCACGACAGAGTGGATGGTTTTAGTGGAGGAGCCCTGCGTGATGTGGGAAATGTGGCTCACAAGCTATTTGAATGTGCAGAGTAGAGCCAGAAAGCACCAATTGTCATAGACCCACAACGGTTAAATGAAAATGCTGTTCATTAAGACCCATGATAAAACTCCAAAACCACAAGTTCGATCTCCCAGCAGGTGAGGTCGTGTACTGGTGTGGAGTCAGCCGGGAGCGTGTAGGTAGTGGGAGGTCAAGGCTGGAGACCCCTTGCAGCCCCCTGACGCATCAGTGACCTGCAATAGGCTGACAGTTCGCCAACTGCTGAAAAGAATCTTTTTTCCTAACATATAATTTCTTGAATCATACATATTTTTCCATAGAATTTTGTATAGGTTATATAAAAGGCTCTATTTGAAGTTCACCTATAGCAAACGACCAACGCAGGTGTGATTTTGCAAGGTCCCTTTTTAGTCTCTGGAGTGGGAAGAAAGGTTCCCCCTCCTCCTTTGAATAAGAGCACGATAATTTAGTGTGAATCACGTCCTCTCATATTGGTGATGGCGGCCCCCATGCGAAGGTACCGAGAGCAAACGTGCGAGTCTTTACATCCAGAACACAGTCACAAAGTGCCCGGATGGCTCAGCTCAGAGGAGTCTTCACCAGCTGTGGGTGTCCATGCTCCCTGTGACCCTCTGCCCTGTCCCGCCCCCAACGTACACACTGGAGGTCAATCTTCCAGCAGGTCTCTGTCCAGGTCCATGAAGGGCTCATCAATGTAGCTCGCTATGGCACACAGAGAAGTCCTGTCTAAGCCCAGCAGCACAGACACCGTCTCTTTCCAATAGCTGAACGGGATACAGGAGCTCTGAAAAGAGAAAGCAGAGAATGTACAGCTCAGAGGAAAAAAAATCTGCTAAGCATCAACTCTACATGTGTTTAAGGAGTAATCTCACTTTAGAAAAAGAAAATGCAAGTTTATGACTATTAATAAGAAGTGAATGACCATCTGTGAAAGTTTTTGGCATCTCAAAAAATGAGAATATCACCTAAAAGGTATTTTTCCTGTAATCTAATTCAAAAATTCAAAGTTTCATTTGCTCTGGATTCATTATATAAAAGTGAATATTTAACGCCTTTTGTTGTTTTGATCTTGATGATTTTGACTAACAGCTAATGAAAATCAAAAGAACACAATCAGTATTTTGTTAAGTTGTTAAGTAATCAGTAATTTTAGAACATGACACAGGACAAATAAAAAAGGATTAATAATAATACTTTCTGAGAGGTATTTTCATTTATGCACTCAGTTTACTTTAGCATAAATTACTGGATAAATGCATTGAGGCATGTAGGCAATCAGATTTTGGCACTGCTAAGGTGTTATGGAAGCCCAGGTTGCTCTCTCCTGACCATATCAGGCAGCTTCTCTACAGGATTGGATAAGTTTGCGGGACAATTAATCACAGTAATACCATGGTCATCAAACCAGTGACTAGTAGTTTTAGCACTGTGGGGCAGGAGCCAAGTCCTCCAGGAAAAGGAAATCTGTATCTCCATAAAGCTTGTTGGCAGTCAGAGGCAAGAAGCCTTAAATCTCTTAGTATACTGTTCTGTTGGCTCTGGACTTGATAAAACACTCTGACACATGATATTCATGAGCTGCAAGCCATAATC
Source organism: Cheilinus undulatus (assembly GCF_018320785.1). NCBI lineage: Eukaryota > Metazoa > Chordata > Actinopteri > Labriformes > Labridae > Cheilinus > Cheilinus undulatus. The sequence continues at coordinate 16,350,155 of NC_054867.1, forward strand.
ATCAGTATTAAAACAAGGGCTGACACCCTCAGGTCAGTTGGTTGGTTGGTCGATAAGCTCTAATCCCACCAAGATCTTGCTGGTTGGTTGGTCACGCGCACACATGTGTAAGAAAGAAACAGCATGAGGGCACAGCTGACTGAGAGATGTGCAGCAGGAGAGAGAAAAGCAATGCAGTACTGGTAAATACAGGCAGAGAGGCACACAAAGTGATTCAGAATATGTTATTTTCTGATTGTTTCACAGTGGTTACGCTTCAAATAACTTGGAAACAACATATCTTGGTGCTGCTGTCTCTGGTCTGCCCTCTGTCAAAGCATCACATCCTGCAGCCTTGTTTAATTCGCCGGTCAGTACATTTTATTAAGTCCCTTTATCATCTCACAAAAATGTGCACATCAGTGGTCGCGTCTATTCCATACAGAGAGCAGAGAAGAGAAAAGACGGGTCATTAAGTCCTGACCAGCAGACTTATTTTTCCCTTCACCTTGGTAAATAAAACGCTGCATGCCGTCTAAAACCTGCTTGTAAATTAAACTGCGCTGGCAGAACAAGTGCATCTAATAATAGTTATTGTTGTGAATTACTACAAACAATTAACTGAGGATATTTTGTAGACTTTATGATGCTAAATAGTTATCATGCCATAATCATAGAAATGATATGTATAAAAGCAGGTGCATCCTGATTGACTCCGTCTGCTGTTATTTTCTTACAACATAATGAGAATGACAATAGTGTGTTGCGCTTCAGACCCTCCACAGGTGGAGGTCAGTGTTCACAGAAGGGACCAGTAACGTACAAAGGTGTTTCAATGGATCGGAGTGGGCGTCGAAACGTTGGTCCTCTGCACCTGATTAAGTGCAGTAAGTGATTTGTGCTTTCAGTTTCTTTACTGAATTTGCCGTTGAGATAAATTAATTAATAATGCTTCAGAAAGCCTGTTATGCTGATTTTTGAGATCATTTAGACTACCAGAAGGATTCAGCAAAAGACCTGCCACAGATTAACCCACCACGGGGACAAAGCAAAGGCTTTCTCTCCCTCTTTTTTTCTTTTTTTTATCTGAACAACCTATCAACTGGTCTGTGTAATTTTAGAGGCTTGACATGTCACTAAATATGCAGTGAATATATAATATATAAAATCTTCACTTTTTGAACTGAATTACAGAGAAATAACAAAAATATTTTGTCAAAGTTTATTATCTTAGAAGAAATGATGCTTATATGAGATATGCTCATGGTAAGATCATGAGACTTGTGCACAATTTTGCAGCTAACACTGATTTTTTAGTTTGATATTTTAGTTTTTCACCACTTGAGGGCAGCAGAAAAGAAAGACACAACATCATGATTACCTTTCGCACATTCAACAGTCAGAGATTGATATTAACACCTTTCAGAGCTGGGTTTTGGCCACCTGGTTAATGATCTCATGCTTTCTAATTCTTTGAGACTAATATTTAGCTTTTCGCCTGCTTATTGCTCCTCAGTGGTAGGCCTGGTCAATATGGCATGAAAATGAAATCCAATTTACTAATTTTTATTTATCTATTTGTCTTATGGGAAAAAAAAACAAATGACAAAGACATGATTTAAAATTTGTTCTCCTTTTGTTTTATCAATAAAATCTAATAACATTAAACTTAATTTGCCATCTGGGATCAAAGTGTTACCTGCAATCTGGTCTTTATAAAAGTGCAAAGAATAAACAAATACGTAAATCGCCTTTCTACATCACATCTGTCCAGGTTATAATAAGCAGATCACTATTAAAGAGTTAATGTCTGCTTCCATTAATAGGAGGGACACATGAATGCCTCATCAATAGCTGATCACAGAGGGATGCTGTTTATAAACTTTAGTGATATACCTGAGAGCTGTGATCTTACATCTTGTTTCAGGATTAAAACATTGTATGTCTTGTCTGCTCCTTTGTCCCTGTGCATGCATGCACAATCTCAATACCTTTCATATCATTAGTTTATCAGCTTAGAATTAACTATTTTAAAATACAAATGTTTCTTTGTAAAATAAAAATAGGATTAATGCCCTTAGTGTGATAAAATGTATTGTTTTAAATTTTGTGTTGACTCTTATGTGAGGTGTAAACTAAGTTTAATTCTCTGTAAAGCTTCTAACTTTGGTGTTAAAGCAGCGACAGAGTTCTCTCATTAAATTTTCTTTTACATATGGAGTTAATATATTGTCTTACATTTTAGCTGTGTTCAGAACATATTGCTTTACTCACGTTCTCCAGACATGTGCTGTCTTTGTCCTTGTTGAGGTAGTGACGCTGCCAGAAGCGCAGAAGGTTGTGGAAGTTGTTGAGCAGGCAGCCTGGGTACTTCTCGGCGTACTCCTTCTCCCGCAGGGCATTGAGGTAGAAGGGCAATTTAGCCTTTCTTCTGGCCAGCATCAAGATCACCAAACTGGTGTTTAAACAGCTCACATTCTCCTGCAGTGAAAAAAGATAAAGGAGCCAGGCTTTACTGACAAACGTCTTCTAGTGCAACAATCAATGGGAAAACTGTTATCAAAAGCAACAAGTATAGCCAACAGTACTTTGAGTGTACATTAAAATAATGTTTGTTTTTTGAGTGTTAATCCATTTTTGTCTTTGACTGAATTGTTGTGAATGTGTGTCAAAGCAGAGATGTGGAGTGAGACCTGTGTGAGAGTTTGGACGTTGATGATGTTGATCAGTCTGAAGAGAAAGGACAGCCTGTTCTCAACTCTGGCCATGTACGACAGCAGGCAGCACTCAGAAAGTACCTCCACCACTGAGAGAAAAAGAAACGATACCAGAGCAATAGTTAAAAACCTGTCACAGAAAAAGCACTTCCATTTATTTGTGATAATGAAAGTATTTCTTCACTGATCTAAAACAAGAAATGATTCTAATAACTTCTCCTTTGAAATCTCTTGTTATGAACCAGCTTATACATGTACAAATATGATCCTCATTTACCTTTGACATCTTCAGTCTGACTCTCAAAGCGGTCCAATGAAAGGACAATGCAGCGTACCAGCATGTTAGAGTCCACCAGTGAACTGTTGATCTGTGTCAGAAAAGTTTGAAACTGCAGAACAGAAATAAAAACAATATCATCACGACTGTTTTCATTCACTACTAAAGAGAATACAATTTAACATTTGTAAAGCATATCAGTTGTACAATCTACCTTCTCTGGAGTGTTGACATATTTGTTAAATCTTTTAAAGGCATCGATGTTGAACTTCATAAGCTCTCCGAGTAGATCAAAGTAGCTCTGTAGGACATCCCGAGAAGTGCAGCCGCTGTCTATGATGCAGAACAGGATGTGCTGTCAAGGGAATAAAGAGACGTAAATTTAAAGAAAATCAAAATTGTACAGATCAGTATAATGCAGCAAACTTAATCAATGATGACGAAAAACAGTTACATGTTGTAGTTTTACCTCTAGTAGTCCTCTCTTCAGGAGGAACATTTGGTCTGCATAGGAGGTGGCTCCACGGAGGAAACTTTCCACTGCCCTCGCCTGCCAGAATCTACAAACACAAGAAAAAGCTTCAGACGAGCTATAAAAAGCAGAATGACAGAAACTTTCATCTTTAGACATCTTTTTAATAAATGTGAGAGCTTTGCCTCACTGTGGTGAACTTTGATGTCCCCTTTGAGCCCATTCAGACCAGATGCAACAGTTACATGTTTTTACACTTAAAGCCCAGTTCAGACCAGAGATACACAAAGATTCCAGTTGAAACTCGCAACTATTTGCAACAATCCACTCTGCAATGTTTTAAACACCTGCTAGTACACACTGCTGCGACTTAGGGAGATGATACATCATTTCCATGCCACAGACTCTCACAGTCACTTAGTTTTAAGTGATTTATTTCTGAAGTTATTGTGCAATTAATCTCATTATCAGTTTTTTTTCCTGCATCTTTATCATTATGACAATGTGTAACATCAGGCTGTTTGATTTCTGCTAATCAGTGATTGATGTCATCCCCATAGTAGCATGGCAGCAAAATTTCACGGCACAACAACAGTTTTGTTTTAACGAAGGGATCAGGGGAGAATTATGAATTTTCCAAAAACAGAATTAGCTCTTACAGCCTTGAATTTCTCATGGATATCATATCATATAGTGCTGCAAAACATATAGCACCATACCCAGCTGATTTAAACAAGAGCCTTTCAAAATATATTTCTATTACCCTTTTCACATGTATCTGCTTCTTGGAGATGATTACATCGTTTTTTAGTATTTACACAAAAACCTCGGCCCGTCAACACTCCTGTCTGCTCCATCAACTGTACATTAAATCATGATGTGTACTAGCTCTCATACATGGAGAGAATTTGCATGGAAGAATCTGATTTGATTCTTTATAACACCGAAACTGAAAAGTAAACAGCTACATCGTCCCCAGAAGTGTTGGCGAGAGTGTGGGTATCTTGATGTTGACTAAGCCATGTTTTTGGAAATGCCAAAAAATTACTGTACATTTGGGAGACAGTTTGTAATGAGTTGAAACAAATACTAGAATATGAGGTCTCCAAGAAGTGTTTGGTACTTTACCTGTGCAAATTCTGTGAAAAAAAAAACTTTAGTGCTAGGGATTCATATTTGATCAAAATACTGTTGGTAGCATGTAAGAAAGCTGTTACAAGAAATAGGGGTAAGGAAACACCACCAACAAAGGACCAATGCCACAGAAATGCTTTGTTTAAAAATAATAAAGATTTAAGTGAAAAAAAATATATATCATAATGTGCAACGGAGAGAAGACAGGAGTGTTTACAGGCTTAAGTTTCTGTGTGAAAACTTAGAAAAAAGATTGATGTAATCATTGTCAAAATTCACAGCATGACTTTATCTAATGTAATTGATGTTTATAGCCTTTCTAAAAAAGATTTATATTCCCTTTTCATGTTTAGCTGGTTGCAACGTCCTGCAACCTGCTGTCTTCAAGGTGACAGGCTGAATCACAAGCGACCACATTGGACGGCTTGATCTGAGCTGCAACGGCTCAGTTCAGACGTGTGCAACTGATCTTATGCACAAAATATTTTCCTTATTTAGATTCAGGCCTTTCTGATATGCTTACCGCTCAAATTCATACACTGATAACGGAATTAAGATACACTGTATTTAAAAATAAAACTGCATGTCATCTTTGTCCTCTGTAATGCTGACCTGAAGGATGAGTCTGGTGGCTCCCTCTTCATGACAGTAAGAATGCGTGTCAGCAGGCCCTTCTTCCCATCACACACCAGACTTCTGTCTGTGTTGACCAGAGCTTCCACCTCAGGGATGTTGGCCTTCATAGAAATGGCACTGAGTTCGTTCAGCTCCTGGCTATTCAGCAGCAGGTATTTGTTCCTGAAAGACAAGCAAAAACATGTAAAACAACATAACTGAAGAACACAGGTCAGGTCAAAGGTAACTAAAATTAGGGTCACTTACTCGTGATGATCGCTGAAGCTCTGAAGCAGCCGAAGGAACTGGATTTTAAAGGATATTTCCTGCAAAAAGAGAAGAATTTGGTTTTCATTGTACATAAAAGCAGATAAATTCAACAGCAAAAATAACAAGTTTCCAAAGGGGGTGAAAGCACATACTGGACTACAGTCACAATTCTCATTCTGGCCATGCACCACATGATTTGAGGCAGTGTATTTCCTCCAGATTAGTTTGTCAAACAGGTTATTGAGCCCCGGGATGAGACGGAACTCTGCCAGCATCTTGTGGACCTGTGCAAAGACACAATACAGGAATGAATTAAAAAAATCTTTTTTTCAGATTCAACTCTGCTATGAGCAAACAATGCATCTAACATATGAGGTCCCTTCACAAGTACCTGGTTTCTCTGTCGCCCCATTAGGAGGACACATAGCACATAGAGTACTTCTACTTTATACATAATCTCGTGGACAATCTTCATGGACTGGGGCAATCGATGTCTGAGAGGGCTAGTGGCAAGGGAACTTTCATCTGATGACTCTGTAGGACAGAGGAGAAACAGTATTTCAGCTAGAAAGATTCAAGTAAAGTGAGCAAACATTAGCACAAGAGAGATTTATCTCACCTGTACTGCTTTGTTCGGGCTCCTCTGTTGCCATCTGCATGAGAGCATCCAGCACCAGCGCATTGTCCAGCCAAGTGTACCAGTCCTCCAGCTCCTGCAGGAAGTTCGCTCCTGTGGCCTCCGAAACTTTTCTAGTGGCAAGCTTACACAGCCGCTCAATGAAGCCAGGGATGTTCAGAAGGGTTACTATTAGAAAAAATGACAATAATATTGACAGTTAACACACATAAATGGCACAAAATATCTACTTTCACAACTGTAGCTGACATACAACATACCCTGGTTGACCTCAGCCCGTGAGGGGCTAGCATTGCGTTTCTGTTGGGCATTTTTTGCCAGTAAGGTGTGCTTGTCATCGTTTCCTACATCAGGTTCTGAGATGGTGACAGACAGGATGCGGCAAAAGTTGGCTAGTTGTTGTTGGTCGAAGCTTTGGACCAAGCCAGAGAGATTGGGAATGCCCTCTAACTGAATCATTTCCTGTAAAAATCAAACATCAACCTTTAACTAAAAGCAAGCACATAATAAAAATATGAACATTTCCTTGATGCTTGAAGAAATAAAACAAACACACAAATTGTGCTTCTTAGCTTCAGAGCAGGGTCCAAAACTAACTTTTTCACTTACCAGCCAAGCTGGCTGGTAAGTTAAATTTTTTACCAGCCAGGCAGATATTTTACCAGCCAACCAAATAAAAATTGCTTTTAAGTGTTGTAATTTGCTATCAGTATTATTTAACATGTCATTTGGGTCTTGCATGCGATTCTCAATCAATGATTTAACAGTATGCACCAATACTAGCAATAATGTATGCTAAAAGAGACAAAAAGTGAGCAAAAAGACCCTTATTATGTGTAGAGCAACAAATGAACTTGCTTCTGTCGATTCTTGTTTCTTTAACTTCACAATTCCAACCCTCCTCTATCTGAGCTAGGCAAAATGACTCAAGAGATACTCTGGCAGAGTTACTTTACATTTTATTTTTGGTTTATCATTTATTTATTTATCATTCTATTTTTCTTAGAAGTTTAGTTTTCTTACGTTTGGTTTAGTTTTAAACCTTATGGTCCACTTAAGAGCCTACAACTCAATTTATTTATTTTTTGTATACAGTCTTCATTTACAATCTAAAAGGACCAAAAAGAGACAATAGAAAAAACTGTCATGGTGCCTTCACAGCGCGGTTAATCTGTAGTCTGGACATGGAGGCATGAGCATCTCCTGCTCTGACCACAGCTGAGAGGGACTGCTGCGAGAGGAGTGGGCTGCCTGTCAGTGCTTTGGGACAGGGAGGGGCCATTGGCTGCACCCTCTGCTCACTGAGAGGTGCTACAATAATACATGCTTTCATGTCAGAGATTTCAAAAGTCTCCAGTAACACCAGAAAAGGTCGCTAGATCTGTCACTAATCGCTTTTCAAAAAAGAGTCGCTAGAGGGGTCTGAAAACTCGCTAAATATAACGACAAAGTCACTAAGTTGGCAACACTGCAAGGAGGTACTGGTACAGTAACAACCAGCTATCCACCTCGGCGTGCTGTGAATGATGTCATGACTGACGCACTTCCGTGACCAAAGATCGTCTCGGCCTGAAATACACATTACTCTGCCAGGAAACCAGCTGATATCAGCATCATTCTCCAGTAACAAAAAAATGAATTTTTCGCTGGTAAAAAAAATAACTCGCCAGAGTGGCAAGTGGTCTTAAAAATTTACCAGCCAGAGACAAAATCTACCCGTAATTGGCAAGTGGCGAGTGTTAGTTTTGGACCCTGCTTCAGAGTAAGTGTTTGACTTTGTGCTCTTTGAATTGAGACGCATGCAGTCGTTAAACTACATGCTCTCTTTGTTTCAACAATCATAATGCTTCTATTGTCTTACGGATCTTTATTTAACCCTGACAAAGACTCAATGTAAAAACATGGAGCTTAATTAAGAGTCTATCTAATCTAAGGTTAGGAGCTTTAAACAATACAAAAAATGTTATTTCTAAGTACAATGACACCTAGAAGTACCCAAGTTATGAAAAAAAAACAGAAAAATTAAACAGATACTTGTCTACTTTCCAACACAAAGCTATCACAAGCAGAGAAAGACACAAAGATCTTCTGTTTTCTGATTGTTTCCTAGAGAAGTTGACACCTCCACACAAACATGAAGGAAGGTTCAGGATTCAGAGTTGACTGCTGCTGGAACAATGCTTCTTTTTTCCCCTCTCTTTGTCTCTGCTCCACACCACATCAGACACAACAGCTGTGTCTGATGTGTCTGATTTGATAAAAAAAACGATACTTCTACTCCGTTGCATTGGGCATGCACTGGTTGCTGCTTTTACTTGTCTATAATTTATTTTCATTAAGTACTTTTACACTCAGCTGAGCTCTCACAGCAGTGTGAGGTAAAATCCTCAGCAACACAGAGTAAATGGAGGACTGACCCCTCCCCCTTAACTATCAACAGTTGGAGATAATGGCAGATGATGTAATACCTGCGTCTCCTTCAGATGAGCATGTTCAACTCTGGTCCAACATCAAGACTGTTTACCTTTTAAATGACACGGAACAACAGCCACATAATGCACTGCCTACTGTGTCTACCTAAAACGGTGGAAATATCAAGCTTCAAAAATAGCATGTAAAATCTAAGAAAGCATGTTATGATAAGAAAGCTAACTAAGTTAACGGCTGCATTGCTAGTTAGCTGAACGTATCAGTTCAAATCTATGTTTTAACGTGGAGACTGCAAAGACACAGTTGTGTCTGTGATTTTACACGCCATTATTTAACGTTACGTCGTAGGTGATACTATTATCATGTGCATGTGCCATATCTCTTATATCAGTGATTATACCTAACATGGTTATAATGTGTGGCTAGTGGGCCAAAGTTGTCTTTGGTTTAATAAGTTTCAGTTTGGCCTGCCAAGTTTGTTGAGAAATAATTAGGATAAAAATTCATAAACTGGAGCTTAAAAGTAAAAATTAAATTAAAAAGGGCAAAAAGTCAGAAATGAGGCCAGTTCATAAGATTAATTTTATAAATATGAGCCAAAAATCAATAATAAATGATAAAATAAATGTAATGTGATTAAAAAGTAAGAACTGCAAGGTACAAATTCATGTATGTGAGATTAAAATCATCATGTAGAAATAAGATAACTATTATGGGAGAAAGAGCCCTTTTTTCTCATTATATGAAATTTTTCATCCCATAATGGTGATTAACAAACATAACTTGACTGCTGCTTTATGAATTTAGTCAAGTTTTTTTATTTCTTTTTCCTTTGGCCAATTATGCTACTTTATTTATGACAATGTGCAGTTTATATTACTACCCCTGAATTATATGTCATAATGCAATACGTTTAATAAATTGCACAAAATGAGTTTACTCATGAAGTTACTCACTACTTGAGTAGTCCTTTAATAAAGTACTTATTTACTCTTACTCAAGTACTTATTTTTGTGAGTACTTTTACTTCAACTTGGGTAATTATTATTGTAAGTAACAAAACTTTTACTTGAGTACTGTCACTGTGTACTCTACCCACCACTGGATATTACACCTAATTTTGAAATTCTGCGTTCCCTTTGTGAAGGTTGTATCCATCCCTGTGCAAAAACACACGCATAAACACATCTGTTCACACAAATTCTGTGCAATAGGGCTATGTGCAATCATATTAGCTCTTTAAATAAACATGCCATGTGCAAATGTGCAATTTAACAAAAGCAATGCTATAATCATGAGCAATATATCAGCACTACAGCACTTTCTGCCTTGGACACTTGAACTGTGATTGTCACTTTGTTTGTGGTTTGTAATAAGCACTGTCCTATATACACCCTCTGGACTATCATATCTGAGTCTTTGTATATTAACATCTTTGTTGTTTGGTTTCTGCGTGTTGTCTGATTTTATGTATACTTTTATTTTCATTATGTACATGCTTGATGTACACTTTTACATCTATACCATTAACCTGCCAGGGACTGCAGATGTAAATCAGCCTATGACTACAATCTGGCATATTTACATGTCTATGTTAAAAAATGTGCACTGTCCCTTACAATAAATGAAGAAAAACATACACAAAATTAACAATCATTAAAAAATACTAGTTTGGGTGTCAGGGAGGTCATTCTTTTGTTCCAGTGGTATCAAAACAGGTGTCAATATTGTTTAGTTTTCACATGAATTGTATCAAAATTTTAAAAATGTGGTTAAGTTAAAATTCAAGCCATGAATTTGTTTAAAACAGTACCTTGGAGTTAATCTTGTGATTCATAAAATAAATGTGGGCACTAAACTGGAAAATTAGTTTTTTTGTGGATTTATCTAAAAAAAAAAAAAAAAAAAAAAAGGTGATTTAGGTCTGAGATACCTGGATGTTTCTAGAACATTTCCCAACATTTTGTCTGCACAGCTTTAGTAAGAGGGATTCTTTTATTTATGATCCAAAACTGTGAATCTGAGAGGAAGACTTTAAGGGAAATTGCTGCAGCTACTATGTTACTGTTGTTTGAAATAAATGTAAAATCAAATAAGTGCTTTGATATTTGTAGATACCAATAAATATTGTACAGACCAGTTATTAAGCAGGACTGTTCATCCCAAATGTTCATATTGGCTCTCTCTCACTTTATGATGTTAAGTTGGGATATTTTCTGCATCAGAACTGCAATTTCTTAATTACAAAATAATCTTAAGGCCCACGTCTATAGCTATAATATTTGCACTGGCAGCGCCCACTTGCAATACATAACCAGTGAAGTGCAGTATTTCAGTGCTCAGACTTCTGAGCACAAAACACCCTCAGCATTAGCTGTTTTTGTCCCTCTGCTCTCAGTTGAAAATAGTTAGACTTTTTTAAAAATAGCACTGTGTTCGTCATTGTCACATCTCCCTCAATGACCACTCAGAGCCAACAACAACAAAGTGGGGGTGACAGAGTCAGATCCCACTTGTCTATTTAAATGTATGATTTCCAGGTCAACAGCTTCTGCAAAGGCCAGGACAGGAATCCTTTGCACTGTTTTATGTTTTCATGGACATATTTTTTGAACAAAGGAAAATATTACGCGCATTTAGCTGTTTAAGATGAACTTCGATGACACTACCAAGGAGGAAGTCAACTTTTGTAACCTAGCAACAGTGAGTGCCAGTAGGAAGCTGAGGTTATGGGTATTGCCCATGCAGAAAGTGTCATTTGACCACAGACCCTTGTTTGTCATAATTTTTAAATCTACAGGATAAGTCAAACCACTCCTGGTTGTCTTGACATCAATCAGCATAACAAAAAACATCTGGAAAAGGGACCCCTTTTTGTTAGTTTCAGAGCACAAAAAAGCCAAGTACTTCATCTTGCATTTAAGGACTGTGTCCTTGAACAACAGAGCTCCAAGACAACAACACATTTTCTGCCTAGTAAATATTAGAAAAGGTTATTATTTTACTGCAGAGCTGGAATAATTTGTTTGACTATAAGAAACAGCAGGAGACACCAGCATTGTACACTATTAACATGTTGTTTGAGAGCATTTACAACAACAACACTCTGACCTTTTTGACTCCAAGAATATCTTCAATAAGGGTAGCAGTCTGCAGGAATGTCTTCTTGTTTGTCATCAGGGTGAAGAGAAACAGGACAAAGTCATCCCTTGCTGCCAGGCTCTTTGTGACCCCCTCCGTCTACATTGGAAAGAAAAATTACAACTCTGTTAAATCACACTCAGACCTGCCTGCATTAGACAAATAGTTCTTTCTGGTCTGGATACGTACACATATACAACAGTTGTAGAGAACACTAAGGCAGTCTTTGACCAAGTCATCATTCACTGTAATAGAAACAAAGAAGTTGGTTTAATTTCAAGAACTTATCATGTAGTAGTAAAGGTAATGTAAAACAATTTTTTCAATTTTTAACTCCCAAATAAATGCAGATTCATTACCAGATATGATGCGAGTCCCACTTACTTTTGGGTTTTTTCTTCTGCATAGTTAATGTGGGTCTCATCAAGATCTCCACAAGCAGCTGCAACAAACATAACCATGAGTATTCAGTGCTTTTAACTGACTGTTTTTTTTATCTGCACTGTCTTAGCATGAAGTGCAACACATGACAACCAATTCACCAGAAATAACAAGCAGTAAATTTCTCTAAGGAGATAAACAGAGAGCCACAAACACTAGAAATGTCAATCTTACATCGACTCCACCAAAGAGGTCAAAGGTATGTGTGTTGGGGAAGGTGGATTCCTGAGCAGTCTTCCTGTCCTCTGTGACAAAAGACATAGCCTCCATGGAGAGCTGGGATGATAATACCTGACAGAAACCATTGTTCACATGTTATTTACATCATTTAGGTTCAAAAGAGAAACATTTACAAGTGGCTACAACTACTATATACTAGTGATGTATTGTTACCTTAAGAAAGCTGTGGGCATGTGAGAGGTCACTGTTTGGGTGGCTGCTCTCGTAGAGCTTCTGCAGCAGAGTAGGGATGCCATGCCACTTAGCCCGTTTATCTCTTTCTAGAAGCAGGCCTACAGGGAGCTTTAGCACAAAAACATAGACAAAAAAATTCAAATGATGCAAATTATCACATTAAAGCATACATATTTAAACATTACAGCTCACAAAGGCTTGTTGACTTTTTTTTGGCTTACACTGGTGGATGGCAAGCTTATGAGCTCCATACATACCAGAAAAGCCTGTATTCTTTATAATAATTAAATGTCAAAACAAACAATGTAGGGATAAACAATAATATCAACATGATGGCTGCATTTGCAGATATCAGCTAATAAAGTGAAATATCATATTGGCAGACATGAAAATTTCTGCTGTCATTTGCAACAAATACTTTGGCTAAAAAAAATGTGCCTGTATCAGCTGTAAATATAAGTCTTAATAACAAAGAAGTGATTGGAGTTTTAGGCTGAGGTGTTTTACTTTATTACTCATAATTCCTGACACTTTAGAGAGTGTTTTAGGACCTGAAATGTGTTCTTTTGCTCATCCTCAAACTTCAAATTGTGTGTTTTAATGCCTGAAGGTTTTGGTCTGAACTACATGAAAATATCGGCATTGGCTAAAATAACTTTGCACTTATCAGCAAATCAGCAAAAATCGAATAATGTGCATCCCTAAAACTATGGGTTGCTTGCATTTATAATCATGCTTGCAGCACATTAAGAAAAAATATATTCTAAAATGTGTATTGCATTTAATAATTCATCTAAGATAGATTTCTCAGAATTTACTGTTTAACACACAATATTCTCATGAAAGCAGAAGGACTATCTTTTATGGGAAATGAGTGTTGAGCCATCTTTATCTTATAGCTGAACAATGTGAAAACAAGCCTGTTCCTTATTTAGTCAACACACAAATAGCTCTTTAGTTTCGTTATAGTTATATAAACCTGTATGATTATCATAAAACCATGCAGAAGTTATCAATAACAGATCTTTATTGATATGAATAAATCAAAGCCAATTCTAACAACATACAAAAACTTTTAAAATCAAAAACTATTTCAACTATCAAAAAAGGATCAGAATAACAGCAATACCCAAACCATTCTTTTTTCCATTCTTTCAGGTTTTTAATGCTTGTCTGTAATAAATATTAAAACAATGCAGTTAGACTGAGTTACCTCTTGCAAAAGTAACAAAGCCTGTAGCAAAAATGTCAGAGTAAGTAGCTTTCGTATGGTATGTATTGTGTTCATGTCAGCTGCCTCTGACACACTAAATACTATTCACTGCACAGGATACCTTTCCTAGACGCAAAGAGTATGAATCCCAGAATTATTATGCTGCATGTTCACCTGCAGTCTTAGAAAACGTATATATTTTTTCTCATAATCTGGGCCGTTATCAGGTAAAGTCTACCCCAAAACAACTGAGACACTCCCTCTAAAACCCCAAAGTCAGCAAGGAAGGCAAAGTCACGACCAAAACACGTGAATACATAATTTTATAAGCTCTGTATAGGGCACAAGTATCTTGTGTTTTATTCAGAATGTAATTTTAAGGCGCAAGTCACAAGTGTAGAGGACCAAAGTGAAACAGATAAACGGTGTCTGAATGTCAGGACAGGTGCCACATTCATAAGCATGAAGTCGTCAACATCAAACACTTGGCATATTTACAACCGTTAATACCAAAATGCACCAAACAACTATTTTCTCAAATGTTACATATATTCTGTAAATGTTCTTCTGGCGTTGAAATAAAAATAAACGTACTTTCAAACAGCTGCTGTGGCCGAGCCATTTAAGGAAACGATAGTTATTGTGGTTAGACTGCCGTTACGTAATCACCTGAGCTGTTCAGCTGGCTTAGCAAGCTAGCTGACGTTCCCGTTTGCTAAAACAAGCTAATATAACAACCGTTTACAAGGTGGTCAAAGCACTTTGTGTATTTAAAAACACAGTCCATTGTCATTTTGACACCAAAATGTAAGTATAAACAACTATACCTGATAAACTTTGAGCGTAAAATGCTTCAACAGCGCAGTTAAGCTGGCCTTCAATGCTAAGCTAATGTGGGCTAACAACAAAAGACCCACTTGAAGCGTTGCTCGCTTCAGACACTTTTTGCAGAGCTAACATTTTTATTTTCATGCCAGTAAGCATAGATTGTCATCCACAATCAACCCACTATAAAGTTTAAGGCTCCTGTTTATAAAGAACATCATGATGCTGCTAACAGTAAAGCCAAGCAGAAGGGGTCGACTCCGCGTCCAGTCAAGTCTCCAGGAAAACGTCTTAATTTCAGGCTAGATGCCGAGCGCAAGTCCCTGGTCTCAGTCGAGCAACTTTCTAATGTCTTTACTGTCATATTAGGCTTTGTTTCTTACCTGTGTTCCTCGACTGAACCCCTGACCAGTTATTTTACTGGCCGTGAACCTTGAAACGATATTGCTACTGCAATTTCTTCGTTTTCCTCCAGTACAAGGGGACTCGGACCCCAAAAGCGTCGCCATTATTTCTTCTTCCTGAACTGAACTGTTCGGGCAGGAAGTGGAAGGCTTTGATGAATATTCGAGGCAATTAAGCGGCATCTGCTGGTAGAGACGCAAACTCTGCAACAACCAAGTCACTTAAACATGTTTACATAATCTTTTTATTATTAAACTCGCATGAGAACACAGGTCAGAGTGGTTTGTTTAATCATATACACGTTGCTAACCACATAGCTAACATTAGCCCACTTTGTTGGATTCAAATAATATTACCATGACAACATCCTGAGAGAGGCTTTTGGAGGGCTCGTGCTCTTTGAGTAGTTTTTAAAATCATGGATTTTACTTTTACTGAAATGTGGGGAAGGTATTGTGCTTTCCTTCATTTTTACCAAGCATCCATTTCTTCGTACAAAAATACAAAAATCGGAGTATTTTTTTTTTAATCACTACTTTTACTTTTACCAAAGTATATTTTGGGGTAAGTATTGTACAGTGACAATTTTTGCAGCTATTTCTTCATTTTAGTCTTAGATTTAAATACTTTTTAGTTTTAGTCAGATTTTTTTAAATTTTTAACCGATAAGTTCTAGTCTAGCTTTAGTTGACTAAAACTCATTTTAGCCCAGGTTTGGTCGATAAAAGTCCTTAAATTATAGTATTTATAAAATCTTCTCTGCCAATGCCAAACAGTTTATTCTGCCATTGACTCTTGTTTGGTGGAGTGGATGATTGAAGTTTGAAGAAACAAGACATACTGACAATTTAACAATATTCATTTAACAAACAGGAGCCTCAGTAGTGTGTGGAAGGACCATACACAGCCACAACAGCCTGGCACCTCCTCCTCATGTTGATCACCAGCCTGGTCACACACTGCTGTGGGATGGCATCCCATTCTTCAACCAGCATTTGTCACAAGTCAGCCAACGTGGTTGTGTTGGTCAGTCTGGCATGAACAGCACGCCCAAGCTGTGTTCAATGGGGTTGAGGTCACGACTGCTGGCAGGCCATTCCATCCTCTCCACTCCCAAATTCTGGAGGTAGTCTCTGATAAACCCTGCTCTGTGGGGTGAGTGTTGTCATCTTGGAGGATAGAGTTCTTGCTGACAGGGTAAGAAAACAGTATTACTGGGTTGTTGTCTTCTTGGGAAGCCCACTTTGTGGCCTGTCTCTGACATCCCCTGTTATATGGAACTTGGCCTTCAGTTTGGAGATGGTACTGGGTTTTACTCCAAACAATGCCGCTACTTGGTTTTGTGGAACAGCAGCTTAAAGTCGCCCAACCGACGGGCCCTATCCAGATCAGTCAAACATGGCATGTCGATTCTTGAAGCAGACATCTACTGACCACTGTAGCAGGGACCACGCTCACAGGTGCTGCCAATCAGGTGCCTGATTGCTCAGGCTCAAAACAATAGTCAGTAGCAACAGCAAAATCAGCTGTTTGGCATTGGCAGAGAAGATCTGGCACATTTTTCATGGGCACAACCCACATACTCAGCTCTGCTGCTCATCTCACAAATGCGAGATCCTTACAAATGTGGCACCATTTAAAAGGGAAATAAACAGGCTTTCCAACGGTATAAGATTTATTACCAAGATGCATTGTTACAACAAAGAAATAATGTACCAAACACAAATTGCCTTACTTTTTTGTTTTAAGTTTATTTTGAAGTCCCTCATTGGAAAACCGCCACCTTACATCTCAAACTTTTTGCAGAGCAGTTCAAGCACTCACATGACCTACTCTACTGAATGGTTAGTTCTTAAAGTCCCTCGAGCTTGCAGTGAACTCTGCAAAACTGCATTTTCCTTTAATGCCCCAAGCTTATGGCACGCCCTCCAACAAACTCTAAAAACTAAAAGTTCTTTCTCTTTGCAGAGTAACGGCCTTGGTTTGTAGTCACTCTGTTTCCAGTTAGTATTGTTTTAGTTGATTTCTACTGTTTTTTATTGGTTGTATGTAACTGTTGTTCTGTCTTGCTTAGTCCCGTCTCATGAGAAAAAGGAAGTCGACTAACATTTTTAGTCATAGTTTTTGTAAAGAATTAACACTGGCATTGTGCTCAATTAGATTTTAAAAGTACTGGGAAAAATAAACTGTAAATGTCTAAATAGGGAGGTCCAAGCTTTTTGTCAACAACAAGAAAATGACCAGGAGTTTGACTTTCAAAGCACATGACTGTCGGTAGCACATAGCAGCTGCTTTTAATTTACAGTACATTCAGAAAGTATTCAGGGCCCCCTTTACTTTTTTTTTTAACTTGTGGTTATGTTGAAGCTGGATTTTACAGTCAATCAAATTCATTTTTATTCTAATTAATCTACACTCAGTACCTCATCATAACAAAGTGAAAACTGAATTTTAGACATTTTGGCAAATTTATGAAAAATAAAAAACTTAAATATCACATCGACACATGTGATTGCACCCTTTGCAAAAACACTTAAAATCTAGTTCAGGTGCTAGACCTTGATTGGAGTCCATCTATGTTAAATTGAATTGATTGGACAGTGAAAAACACATGCGTGGCTGCTTGTAGTTTGCAAAAAATCAAAATGAAAGCCAAGCGAGGGTTTGTGTTTTGCATTGAAGAGAGGCATCCATCGAGCCACTCTGCCATAAAGCCCAGATCAGTGAAGGGCTTCAGTGATGTTTATCTTTCTGGATCTTTGTCCCATCTCCACACAGGACCCATGGAAGTCAGTAAGAGTGACCATCAGTCACCCAAGACCCTTACCACCTCATTTGCTCAGTTTGGCTAGGCAACCAGCTCTTGGAAAGTCCTGGTTGGGCAGAAGTTCTTCCATTTGAGAATTATGGAGGTCATTGTGCTCTTGACAACCTTCAGAACCTAAGCTAATTTTCAAGTGTTTTTGCAAAGGATCTGAATACTTAGTGGCAATGTGATATTTCAGCTTTTTGTTTTCATGAAATTGTTGAAAAAAAAAAGTCATATCCTGTTTTCACTTTGTCATTTTGGGGTACTGGTTGTAAATTATTGAGAATGACATTGATTTTTTTCCACTGTAGCATCAGGCTGAAACATAGCCAAAAATGAACGGTCTGAATACTTTTACAATGCATTAGGTGAAGTCACACCTCCCAATAAACAGCCCTTGGAGATTCCTATATTTTGTTATTGATCTTTAAGGAAAGCTAATATTTCACTGTGAAAGGGTATTAAAAAAATGGCCACCCAGTGCTCTGAGTAAACTTGAAATATAACACTTTTTAAAAAACTTTTACTTAAGTAGATTTATATACCAGCACTTTTACTTTTACTTCTTGAAAATTTTAGCCAAAGTCACTGTACTTTTGCTCTAACACAACAGTCTGGTACTTTCCCCCCTTTG
Source organism: Cheilinus undulatus (assembly GCF_018320785.1). Lineage (NCBI taxonomy): Eukaryota > Metazoa > Chordata > Actinopteri > Labriformes > Labridae > Cheilinus > Cheilinus undulatus. The sequence goes on from NC_054867.1 coordinate 16,368,568, forward strand.
ATTTTACCTAGCATGCATGTCTGTGTACAGAAACAGAAACTAAAAAGGCAAAAGGAGGAGTCCTTAGCTTTCCATCATTAACTTCACACACATGAAACTCCCATATGACACAGTAGTGCATAGTAAGAGAATGATTTCACATTTCATCCAAATGTTGTTTTACTGCACATTTTTATGAAAACATTTTCTATTCTCTCTATGCATTTTTGCAGTTATTTACAAATAAGGGATGTTCACCAATGTGTGCCTAATTTTGAGTCTCTCCCTGAAGAAAGGAGGATTTACACAATAGATGTACAAAATGTAGTCTCAGACATTGTGAAGGTATTCTCTGAACAACAAAAACTTTGCCACTCATTCCCTGAAAAGTGCCTGGGAGAAAGATCTAGGGATAAATATAGATGATGATGTTTGAGAGGAGAGCCATAGCAGAATCTGGTCATGTTCAATTAATGCTAGACATGAGTTGATTCAATTTAAAGTGATACACAAGCTTCATTATTCAAAATCTAAATTACACAAATTTTGCCTACCATTTCTTCTTCATGTGATTCCTATAAATCAGCTGAGGGCTCTCTGTTCCACCTTTTTGGACATGCCCAAGACTGTATAAATGTTGGCGTCAGATATTCAACTAGTTTTCTGGTTGTGTGTTCAAACTTGACCCACAGAGAGCATTATCTGGGTCCTCTCCATCCTTACAAAATCACAGCCTCTCTGTGCAGAGTGCCATCATGTATGGAATGGTCATTTCTAAGAGGCTGATACTAGATCTCTGGAAATTGTGCATCGTGCCTCAGTTAAGACCTGGCTAACTGACCTCACTTTTGTACTACACATGGAGTAGATACAGTATGGCAGAGGTCGCCAGCCACATTTGTACAGGGGCCAGCTTTTTCTTGGAAGACACCAAAGGGGCCAGACTTCACAAAAATTATAATTAAATGAACATTTTAGTCCAATTAACTCATATTTGTTTAATTCTTTTGTTTTCCTTCAAGATCATTTTTTGTTTGTTTTTTTGCCTTTAGCAGTGAAATCACTTCTGCCACTAGGTGGCAACTGCAGTATTTTGGCTACACATTTCTGGGGCTGACATGTTGTCCATCACTGGGTTTGATGCTAAAATGCTGTGTTGTGATTGAAGGGAAGAAACAAGCAGGATTATATTCTATTATTCTCTGGCAGGAAAAAATTAACTCTCAAAGTGCCTAAAGGGAAAGAACGGACTAATGAGTATATGTTTATTATGCATCATATTCACTAATAATTGCTGATTCTTTTCATTTTTGGATCATCTTGGTCAATCTGACAGAGATCCTGGACAGTAACAGATTTTAGAGTTTACTGCTTACCTTTCTCTTTAAACCCCGGCCCTGAGATATACAGTACTGTGCTAATGATGGAGTGCAGTTATATATCTTACAATGCAAGCCCTTTTTGTTTTGTTTGTCTTTTTAATTTATCTTCTCATTCTGTATAGAAATCTCAATAAAAATATTTAAAAAGAAAATGTTCTATTACTTAAACCAGGGGTTTTCAACCTTTTCAGCCTGCAACCCCAAAAATAATGGTGCCAGAGACCGGGGACCCCAACTGTATCTGAAGGTGGTTGAACACAGCCATGCACATTCAGGAAAGTCATGTTCAGATAAGGTCACCCTAAAGGGGGGATAAATGGGAGAGCTTTCTGGCACCCAGCCAAACTGGGGGCCCATGGACGTCAGCAAAATCACGATCCATTATAAAGTTAAGCTGTGATAACCATATTTTATATTTAACCTGATAAAAAAAAAAAACACTCATAAAAAAAACAAATATTTTTAATCATATGTGTAAGAAATAACCTTAAAAATATAAATCCCTTTTGTTAAAAAAATAATTAAATTGTGTTAAAAATGGCTAGAATGGGTTAATAATGGCAAAAAAGGTGGAAAAGTGGTGAAATTGGATCTTAAAAGCAGCAGAAATGGGTTAAAGTGGGAAAATGGGCATAAATAGTGGTAAAAGGGAGTTAAAATGGCTAAAATGACTTTAAATTGGCAAAAAATATGTGTGGAAATTTGGTGAAATGGGATGAAAATTGATAACAACTGGCAAAAATGTGTTAATTGAGAAAGAAAAAGGGAGAAATGGGGGGGGGGGGGTGATGAAAATGGGTTAAAATTGGTGTAAAGTGGCGACAGTGTAATTTAAAAAATATTCTTAGTTTTTTTAAGTGAATCGGGGGACCCCCTCTCAGTGTCTCGCAACCCCTGACTTGAACGACCAGGTTTAAGATCTATATCTTGTTTTTGCACCAGAAAAATCATTTTACTTTTCAAATCATCCCTTCATTAATGATATCCTGTCTGCTAATATACAGTAGATGTTGATCCTTTATTTTTGATACGTGGTGTCTCTAACAAACTTATCACTCAAAAGAGGAAACATGATAAACTGCAAACTTGCTGAGCCAGAAACTGTATTCTCTTGAACTGGGTTGCAGGTAAAATTCCTTCAAAGATACATCATCAGAGGGTAATGCTGGACTATGTCTCTTGAGACTATTTAACCTGTAGGTTACAAGAGAAAGGGCTTGGACCATGGACCATCAGGAGGCTGGAGCAGTACAGGACCAAGGTTGATGCAGTGTATGCAGAACCAGCGTATGTTCCCAAATCTGACCTTGACTCCTTGAAAGAGAAAGATGACATTTTCACAGAATGTGGGGGCCCTTTCCATCACACATTGGCTTGAATACTTCCACTATTCTTGTTTCTAAGATCTGAAAGCTGTGCCACAAAAGAAGTACATTATATATGCAACTATTATTTTTTTATGTACCGTTGCCTTAAAAAATAAAGTGCAAAGAACACTACATACATAATGACATACATTTTCATGTAAATGATGTGAATCCTTCCACCTCTATGAATTTGAACGTGTGAGCCAGCTGTTTGTCTCATTGTTTGTTTTAAATGTTTCTTTTATGTAACCAAAAAAGGCAAGAAACATCACTTTATTAAAGATATGTACTTTAATTTAAATAAATGTTCACCCTTACTTGCGATCCTAAGATCAGTCATGTTACTTCTATATAAGTAAAATGAATCCAAGTACTTGTTCTTGTACTGGAATACAACATTCTTGCACTTTTTCCATCCTTGCATGTAACTATAATGACATTTTAAATACAGCATGTACAGAAAAGGTTACAATTGAAACATTAAACCTCTGACACCAGATGTAGCCAAAGTCTCATTGGACAGATATAATCTCTAAGGACAGATACATTCTTTCTGTAGACATTTTTGTGCTTCTGTAGTGTCTCAGACTCTCCTGCTTCTTCAGTGCTGTCCTTGGAGTTAATATGGCCGTGCAGATGACCTCTCCCCTTCTTTTTTGGATTTTCCAAGATGCAGAATAGACAGGACAGTTGGCCTATACAGCGTATCTGCACAATAATCTGAGTTCATTCTTTTTGGGCTCCTCCACTGTTTCCTCAAGTGTCCCAGCTGTAATCACCGCCCTCTGTCATTTGGAGGTAGGAGGTGATGGCCTCTCTCAGCCCCTCGCTCACTAGAGAGTTGTCTGACTCTGTTCTTTTCCTCCGGAAGATCACCGACCTGGGAGGGGATGGAAAAGGATTTTAGAAACTTGAAAGAGATGTGATTGAACAGTTTAAAAAGTTAGCCTTTGTAGCGATTTAATATAACCAGCCTGAAAACATGCACAAAAAACCCTGTTACAGATCATAGGCTAATCTTTCCAGGCTACAGTTACACTAGAGCTCATTCAAACATCCCATTCTACGCTCACACAACCTTTCACATACTATAACGCCGGTATCAGCCTCTTGCATTTGCAGTATTATCTTTTGGTTGCATGCATTTTAATTTCACAGGTTGCAGCACTGCATCAAAAATCCCAAAATACTGCTTCATTATGTTTTAAATACAGTCATCAACATTGAAAATGAAAAGCCCTGCAAAAATGAAACATATAAGCAGCTTTTATTTAAAAAGGAAGCCAGTTGCTCATTCTGATGTGCAGCAAGCAACAGAGTGACATCTTGTGGCAGCCATCAGAAGAAGTGCTGTTAGACAGACTCACCTGCTAATGTCCTTCCAGTTGAGAGTAGGCCTCCTGATGACTGTGGGTTCTGGTCTGGCCTCCCTAGCAGCGTCTACGCCTTTGATGAAGCACGGTCCAGTGAGCCGACAGCACAGTCCATCTACAAACTCTGTGAGAGGAGGCAACGTTTTACTCTTTGTAAAAGAGTTTGTCTCTAGTATGTTAAAGCAAGAGAGTGGAATCGCAGCCTCAGCACCAACCTGAGTAGTGGTCTACCAGGTGCTGCAGGGAGGGAAAGGTGAGTCCTGGAGATATGTAGACCCAGCCGTTTTGGAGGTTTGAAATGCGGTAGTGCTTTACGCAGTCCGTACATGAAGTGTTGGTCCTCCTCAGGACAGACAGGGAGTAACCACCTAAAACAACATAAGAATGAAGCACTCAAACTACACGGTACTTAACTCATACCCATATTCTAGAGCTGCTCAACTAAACTGGAATTTTGATTCATATGGAGGTTAGAAATTTTCTAACACAATTGGTTTCAGATTTTACAACATCTGCGGCACATGCATTTATCAAACACTCTTAGCACTGAGTCATTCAGATCACTTTGAAAAACAAACACTAAGAAAAAAAATAAGTCAGTAAGAAGGATGCTCAGTATCATCAGCATGACATTGATGTTAGCAAAAAAGTTAATTATTGTATTGACAAATATGAACATTTTTGTTGACAGTCTTTAGTCTTTTTCTTGTTAATTTTATTCCTTAAACTTTTAAAATGTGCTCAAAGGACTTAAGTTTGTTTCTTTATTTATTATTAAACTTTATAGAGTGATATAAAGACTGAAGTTTTATGTCTGAACTACTATATATATATATATTAGCAGGGGTGCTGCTAGGAATTATGGGCCCCATGAATATACATCACGTTAGGCCCCTCCATCACAACCCAAACTAACTTTGGACAATTGCTTTTTGAAACACATGGTATATAAGAGTCAGAAAATTTGACAACTTCAATATGCAGAAATGATGCCACATTTTTTCAGTCAAGGCAGCAGGTAGGACCTTTTTGTAATTTATGATAATGGAAAATTAATTACCCGATATTATGTGTCTAGGATTTCTATTTTTGTCACCAAACAGGATTAGGTGTAATCCATTTTTTTTTTCTAAATTCATATCCAAGTTTACAACTCTGGTAATGTGATGATCATCTGTCATTATAGCAAATGTCACCTTTCAATTAAAACACAATGATTAATGATTTTAACTAGGGCTGTCACGATATCAGATTTTCACTTCATGATTATCCTAGGAAAAAAATGTCACGATGACGATATTATCACAATTTCAAAAAATTAAATAATAATGGGACAATTAATCAAATTTATCTTTAAATTTCTTATGTCGTGTTCTCTCTTTTGGCAGATGAATTACATTCAAAATACCTGTCTAAGGAGGATCTGCAGCTGCTGTGTCATTGTGGAGGGTCAGTGTTGTGTTGTGTGAGAGGAGGAGGAGTTGTTTGGGTGCGAAAGGAGGGAGACGAAGCAGGGCGGAAGAAAACAGGGGCAGATGTAGAAAACAAACTGTGTTCAAGTGGCACTGGATCATTTACACGATATTATCAGATGCACATTTTTTTACACGATATTGACATTTTATTTTTTAATACCACAATTATTGTCAATATCGGTATATCGTGACAGCCCTAATTTTAACCCATTTCATCCAGCTCTAACATTGAATTAATGTCTAATGTTCCTTTTTTTTGCTGCAACAAAAAGGAAAGACCATATTTTTGGTGAAGAGTAAAGAATTTCTCCTCTTATGACGACAGCTCAATAATCTGGAAGGAAAATAAATGTCATATTTTAAGGGCCCCTGTAAACCATAGGCCCTTTGAGTTGCCCAAGCTTTTCTAACCCATATGGTAGCCTTTTATATCAGTATTGATATTGGTTTTGACTAAAAAGAATTTGTGAATATTGGCATATCTGCACTGTAAATCCAGATTTTGTTTTGCCTAAAAATTTCTTGTCATTACATATTCTGTTATGTTTTTCTCAAGCAGGGTGTAAATACAAAAAAATATTATTTTAGTTTAGTTTATTTTAGTTTTTATTCTGATCATTTTTTTGGTGCACTAATATTAAGCAGAGATGGCTTAGGATGTTATGTAACATTTCAGTGTCGATTTTAACACTTAAAGTGTCATTTCAACTCCATTCAGAGTAAATGTCTTTCATTGTCAGAGTTATCTGACAGTGTTAATCTATTCAGTGTTAATATAACTCTGTGGAGAGTCAGTTGATCCAAGCTCTGCCCACTGCCATTTTGAAGAGGTGTTAGTAGAGGCGTGTTAGTAAACTCTGTAGAGAGTTAAGCTTCGTCCATTACTATTTCAATCTGGGTTTCCCATTTAGCTAAAAGCAGTCGCTGGAAGTCAATAAAACCCTTTGAGGCATCTTTCCTCTGGTAAAGGCCATATAAGACATGCCAGAATCTGAAATATAAAGACCCAGATACCCATCAGTACTTGCTCAGATTAGCTATCAGGCTGCTAAATGCTGAAATCTGTAATTGACTTGTGGTCGGTGTATTTCTTTAGTGCATTTCTAGCATTTTATTTTAAGTGTTCCCATGTTTTTCTGCTGGACTGTTGTTACTGACATGTACTGTGACTGTTTCCATATAGCTTCAGTTTTTTTTAATAAGGCTTGGTAGACTGTAAAACTAAATTGCTCTTGTGAGATTAATAAAGTTGCTTAAATCTGACTCTGAATCCTCATCTCTTAGCAGAGCCTCATAGCTCAAACTCAACATACCGGTATCTAAATAGTTAAACACGTGTCTAGGCCAGATGGAACCTACATAAATAAAAAATATATGGTCATTAATGGTGCAATATCCTGTCATATTCCATAAGTTGTACCATTTTTATTTATTGAAGGTCATTTTACCTCTCAGTAATCCACCAGCTCATTTCTAAATATGTTTATATTGATCTTATTAGGATTTACTTGACATTAAAACATTTTGGGGCTTTTAAAAGGACCTTGCTGGGGGGTCCTCATTGGTCTTTTTTTAGATGATCAAACTCTATCTTAATTATAATTCCCTTTAAACTTAGCCTCTTGTACAGATTCAAAATGCATGTCCTGAGTACTGAAAGTAATTTTAGATGTTTACCTCATATCTGAAGGTCACCTATAATGACTATATGTTGAGGCTCTTGAGGCATGAGGCCTCAGGGAATCGCCTACCTTTACCTTGTAGTAAAACCACCAATAGTCATTCAAACACTGGACAGAGAACGTTGTGTTTCAGAGCTCATTTTAAACACAAATGCTGCACTTTTGCTAAAATGTATGTATTATGTGGCTCACAAAGAAGACAGACAAACCGTCTAACCTGTGTTTGTCTCTGACTCTCTGATCAAAAAGGCTCCACTCAGGTTCTGTGGCTGCATTAGAAGCTCCACTGCTTTGTACCTGCTGATTCCTCTGAACAGCCACCTGCACAGAGAGAAGACACACAGAGATGCTGAGGAGGAAAAATATTTATGTTTTCTAGTTCTAGTCTGGAAAATCCACTTGTACAACATCAGAGGAGAAGTGAAACTGAAGGAGGCAGCGACTGATGTCATGTTACCAGAGAGAACAGAGCTATTGTTCCAAACTTGCAGCTCCACTGAGGTAAAGCTCACCTACACAGAGACTCCTACATGACAGGGAACCCCCCTCCTTTCCTTCACCTCTGACCTATTCCTCTGCTTTTCTTTTTCTCACATATACACATACACAGAGATGAGAGGCGTCTGGACTCGTGACCTACCTGTGCGTCACCTTGGCAGTGTAGCAGATGGGGATGTAGCTCTCATGGCCTGTCGTTGAGGACTTCACCATCATGAAATCACCATCACTGTTGGAAACATAAAGTCATGAGCATGTGTTTGGATAAAAAATGATGAAGGATGAGGGTGAAATAATAGAGAGCATTTACTCAGATATGATGGTGAGTTGCTCCCCAATGCACATGGTCAGCTCAGTCTGTCCAAAGGACGGGTAGTTACACAGGGATACAGTCATGCTGTCATGGGCTGCAAAGAGAAGAAAGAAGATCAGCCATAGTTTGAATACTTCCTTTCTTCATTTTTGTATTGACAAGTAAACCTGAAAAAACATACCTTGTGACAAAGGTTCAAGCGCATTTTCTAACACAGTCATTCTGGATTTACATCTGATAGGGCATATCCCCATCTTCTTTGGCTTTTGTTGTTCCTGTAGTTGAAACTGAGAAAGAGAGCTTGATTAGAAAATGCCTTTTCTCCAATCGCATTCCCATTTAAGAATCACATTATGACTCCTATCAGTAAAACTGCTTGTAGGTATTTCTCTCTAGCTGGAAACAAAGCAACACCTAGATGAAACAGGAAGGAGCCTAACCACAACAAGAGGCACCGATATCCTGTGATAAATTTCCAATAAATGTGTTTGCAAGAAATGACAACTTAAGAATGATTGTGACAAATGAAAGCGAAGAAAGAGTTTATACTGAAAACAAGCATTTTTGTGCATGCAGCAGCCAGGTGATAGAATATCTTTAAATTGAATAGGGAAAAAAAACAACCAGTTGATGATTGTCTGGTCATTTGAAAAAGAGAAAAAGCAAATTCAGCAGCTAAATAAGTTAACTTGTGCTCTGAAGCTAAGATTCAAGTCAATCAACAAAAGGAAAAAAAAAGAAAGAAGCACACCAACCTTATTTGACCCCAGATGCTTAGCTCCAGCAATAATATTCTGCAGAAGCAAAGAGGCAAATCCTTCTAAACTCACCAAATCTATGTGATAAACTGTCCTCGTGCGCTATGTGTAAGCTCAGGTTCCCTTCAGGCCTCCTGATCAATCAGAATGACCATGTTCACGTCTCTGCTCTGTTCCCAGGAAGACTGGCGTGTTTTTGCAGCTGTTTATGCTGGTGATGGTGTTGGGGGGGCTGACTGTAGAGACGTGCTTCCTGCATGGCCTTTATGTATGTCACCCTTTTTCAGCTTCCTGTGACGCTCAAGACTTTGACATCCTGACTCAGAGCAGTTCGTGTTGCTCTCTCTGATGTTTTTCAAGTAGAGTGCACAGTGTTTCACCTGATAGTAAAAGGATCTGTGGGACTACGTAAGCAGCATTTACGTTCACATGTTTTTGAACTTTGTGGTGTAATAAATCAGTGACCTAACTTCAGCAGTAGCTGTTTACATTCATCAGAACCACACCATTCTGACTCTTTTTGGATGCTGCAGCTGGGTCATGATGGTTATGGAAAACCTTGACACACTTCTCCTCTTAGTCTAGAGCTCCCATCATATGCAGTTATGTAAGCGAGGCCTAAATGATGTCATTTACTCACATTACATGACAGTCAAAGCTCTAGGGCAGCATGACCAACGTTCCTTTGCCATCATACTTGTGATTAATCACAAGTCAAAAGTTCACCCATCATGCTGATAACACATTTTCATTGAACTGTAGTAGAGAAATAATTTGCATAGACGTACTGAATGTGAAAATCTGCGCTGATACAGATGTTTAAAATAATACTATTGCCAATATCAACACTTTTTTTTCAATACTTGTTCTGATTTAAGACTCCAAAATGCCTCTTTTCCTTGTTTTTGACCACAAAAGCAGTTCAGAGTTTTTCCAGCAGTTCCCTTAGCAGTTTGATGCATTTTTTTCAAATGTTTTTTTTTAAAGCCTGATGCTACAATCCTTTAAATTCAGCATTTCTCTCATTACTCTACACTCAGTAACTCATCATGGCTAAGGGAAAAAAAGAATTTTAGAAGCTTTTGCAAATTTATAAGAAAAATAAAAATACTGAAATATCGCACTGACATAAGTATTCAGATCCTTTTCTTAGTGCTTAGTTGAAGCACCTTTGGCTGTGATTACAGCCCAGAGTTTTCTGCCATTCTTCTTTTCCAATCCTCCCAAACTCAGTCAGGTTGGATGGGGGCCGTCGGTGGAGAGCAATTTTCAGATCTCTCCAGAGAGATAGGGCTCAAGTCAGGGCTCTGTATAGGACATCCACAGAGTTGTCCCTACACTACTCCTATATTGTCTTGGCAGTGTGCTTAGGGTCATTGTCATGTAGGAAGGTGAATCTTTGCCCAGTCTGAGGTCCTGAGAAACAGGATTTCACAGAGGATATCATTGGACTTTGCTTCATTCAGCTTTCTCTCAACCCTGACCAGTCTCCCAGTCCCTGCTGCTGAAAAACACCCCCACAGCATGATGCTGCCACCAGTATGCTTCACTGTTGGGATGGCATTGGGCAGGTGATGAGCGGTGTGTTGTTTCCTCCAGAAATAACGTTTAGAATTAAGGCCAAACAGTTCAATTTTGTTTTCATTAGACTTGTTTTTTTAGTCCTAGAGTCTTTCAGGTGCTTTTGTGCAAACTCCAAGCAAGCTTTCATGTGGGAGAGGCTTCCACCTAGCCGCTCTGCCATAAAGTCGAAATCGGTGGAGGGCTACAGTGATTGTTGTCCTTCTGGAACTCTGTCCCATATCCACACAGGATCTCTGGAGCTCAGTCAAAGTGACCACCAGGTTCTTGGTCACCTCTCCTACTAAGGCCCTTCTCCCCTGATTGCTCAGTTTGGCCGGGCAACCAGCTCTTGAAAGAGTCCTGGTTGTGCCGAATTTCTTCCATTTGAGAATTATGGAGGCCACTGTGCTCTTGAGAACTTCCAGTGTAACAGAAGTTTTTGTTTTAGCCTTCCACATGATCTGTGCCCTGCAACAATCCTGTCTCTGAGCTCTGTAGACAGTTCCTTTGACCTCATGGCTTGGATTTTACTCCGATATGCATTGTCAGCTGTGAGGCCTTCTATAGAGAGGTGTGGGCCTTTCCAAATCATGTCCAATCAATTTAATTTACCACAGGTGGATTCCAATCAAGGTGTAGAAACATCTCAGCAAAGATCCAGAGAAAAGCAGGATGCCGTTATATAAAAGTGATATGTTTTGAAATGGTTATACAGTTTAGATTTTTTCAAAGATCAAATCCCATTGTCAACCCTAATTTCTAGATTGACAAGTTTCCCCGTATTTGTCATCATTTAGCCCTTCTGGTCCAAGGAACAGTGCAAGGCAGCCAGTGGTAACCCTTGCTACTTCGATGCTAATAGTTAGCTAGACAGCTTTAGCTAGAGCTAGCTAGAGCTGTTAGGGCTAGCTACCGCTTTATCACATTATCAAAGACTATTGTTGCTAAATATAAGACCTTTAATTATCTAATGTTAGCATGACCACATCTAAGTCCTACATGTTCACATTCTTGCTGTGTTTGCTCGATAATAAGGTAATAAATACCTTTAAACTCTGACATATTTTGTACCTTCGGAAAGGGTACAATTTCCGGATTAATGTGCGCCATGGAACATCACTTTTACAGTGAAAAATGGATGAGATATGAGCAATCTTCTCAGCTGTGTTTTCAGTGTTACTTAAGGCGCCTGCCCACGAGCAAAACTATCTGCTGCTGGGACAAATGACTCCTCTCTGATGGGTTAATACACCACAACACAGACGTTTACCACTGACATCAGTTCATACCACATTATTTGCCATTAGGCCTGTGCCTGTCAGCAGGGTGATATCAGTCAGTACTGATAGATCACTATGATAAGAACCAAATGGGTCTCGTTCCATTCTTCAATCAGATGTACTGCGAGCTTCTACTGCAGTTAAACAACTCAACCACAGACGGAAATAATAAAAGATAATTCACCAGAACAGATCAGATTGCTGCTGTTTTCACTGAGAACTGCGTGTTCTCACTGATGGAAAGAATTTCTTAACCCTGCGTGCTCTGGTATGTTATCTTTTTCTCATGGTTTTCAAAGTGCAGGTCAACAAATTTTGCACATTTGCTATTTATAGATATGTTATATAAATAAAATATTAAGCCAAGGGTAATTTTAGGCATCTGAGTAAATAAGAGGGTAGGCATATCAACAGTACATCAATGTCATATAATGACATATAATACATTTATTAATTCATTTATTTAATTTTGCACACAGCAAAGATATGAGACACTTTAACAGCCTTGTACAGAGCAGGGAGTTAAATCAGCGTCACTATTAGTGGAATGACCAAGACCATCTGAGTATGCTTGTGTCAACTGAGGAGGTTGTTACACATGAGAAAATCCAACTCTTTGATTGAAGCGTTAAACATTTTTACACATACTGTTTGTTCTGCAGTATCTCTCAGGCCCTTTATATGGGATTCTTCATCAGGAGCTGGCCCTCATTCCAAATGTTTCTATTGTACCACAGAAGGGACAAAATAATACATTCCAGGTGATCTTGGAACTAGGAATTTTCCAAGTTGCCTGTCAGATATATCATCTTAAAAGACTCCTGAAGTCAGATATCTGACTCAGAAACTCAGGGGGAACTAGAGAGCCTTGACTTACCTACACCTAAGTTAAAAAATGCATTTCATGCCCCCTTTCCATCAGTATTAATTCTGCCAGCTATTTTTAATTTTACTCCCAGTCTTAAGTCTTTAGGTTAAGTGCATTTTAGTTTTAGTCACATTTAGTCATTTCTACCCTTGAGGCAGAATAGCTACATATGCATTGTTTTTTGACAGATTCACCCAAAGTGGAGAAATATAATGGATTTCAAATGTCAGACAAAAAACTAAATTACATTTTACTCTAGTTTTAGTCATCTTGATGAAAACTAAACTCACTTTATGTCAGATTTAGTAATCAAACTTAGCACAAAAAGTATAAGGAAACTTGTGTTTGGTACATTATTTCTTTGTTGTAACAATACTTCTTGGCAATAAATCTTATACTGTTGGAAAGCCTGTTTATTTCCCTTTTAAATGGTGCCACATTTGTAAGGAACATGCATTTGTGGGAGGAGCAGCAGAGCTGAGTATGTGGGTTGCGCCCATGAAAAATTTGTGAAATCTTCTCTTCCGATGCCAAACAGCTTATCTTGCTGTTGCTATTGACTCTTGTTTTGAGCTTCTGGTACCCCAAGGTGTGGCACCTGTGAGCATGGGCCCTCCTGCAGTGGTCAGTAGGTGTCTGCTTCAAAAATCGGCATGCCACATTTGACTGATCTGGATAGGGCCCATGCGATAGGGCAACTTTAAGCTGCTGTTCTGTTGCGGCATTATTTGGTGTGAACCCTAGTACCATCTCCAAACTGAAGGCCAAGTTCCATATAATGGGGGATGTCTGAGACAAGCCATGAAATGGGGGTCCCAAAAAGACAACACCCCAAGAAGACCTCACCTGTCAGCACTTAGGTACCGTAGGCTGTCTTCTACCGATTTGCAGTCCAGGTTTGCAGGACAATATGGTCGATGGCTCTCTGCCCAGACAGTCTGGAGCAGACTGCTTGCGGCCAATCACTGGTCTCATAAGGCTGCCAGGAGGCTTGCCATGACCTGCCCTTCACCGTCAGGCCGGTTTGCGTTGGTGTCGGCAACACATGCACTGGAACTTGAACATGTGGAGGAACGTTATGTTCAGCGATGAGTCCAGATTCTGCCTATGGCAGTTGGATCACGGGGTCAAAGTGTGGACAATCCCAACAATCCAATAAAAAGAAATAACTGTTGTGTAATGAAAAATTCCATATAGTGCAATAGTAAGTGAAACCATCAGGCATGTTGTCATGTTGAAGCTTTATTCAGTAGTAATATAAATGAGTTGAATCAGCAGACTGTGAGAAGCACCAGTGGGCCCCTCAGTGAAGGGACTCATACTTTTCACATCAGATCCCTCTTGTTAAAAGTTGTTAAAACATAAATTAATTATCTACTCAACTGAACAAAAACAACAGCACTAAGAAAGAAAAGGAGAGGATTTCAATAACAAAAGGAATCCATCATATGACCGGGCTTTACAGACTTTACATTCACAATCAATGTTTTTTTAATCTATGTTCCCACACAGTTCTCACGGTGATCACTTTACCTCCATATCTGCAGCTACAGTAGGTTCAGCGATCCGTCTTTACACTTTGTGACTAATTCGGCATCACATTGCATCAAGTAGGAGATTAAACACAAAGAAACAATGACTCACACTTAATGCTACAGAAGAGAGGAGTTAAAATAGCAAATGTGATGCACAGTGCAATGAAAATAAGACATTTAGAACACTTGGGAGATATTACAGTTTGTGAGGACATTTAAAACAAAGACAACGTGAAAAAAATAAATACAAGGGGTTTTGTGGAACAGCAGAGTCGATCACATGGTTTGACCATCTGAATATACAACACATCTGGATGTAGTCTCTGGTAGGAATGTGACTTTGACAGTGTATTCAATATTTTATATTTAATAATATGCATCTGTTAATATATTCATTACACCCTCTTCTCTAATCACATAGTTCATTACTGATCCTCCTGGAGTTGAGCTTCTTAGGAGAAGAATGAGAGAGAGACAGAGAGAGAGAGAGAGAGAGGCAGAGGGTACATAAGTTACTATGGGAGTGTGCATACAGTGGGGTGGGGATGGGGTTTAGCAGGAAACCTCCATGGTTTGGGGTCCAGCCTGGCTGTCGAGAGCCCCAGTGGCACTGCCCTCCAGCAGGCTGTTGAGGTTGTTGCGGCTGCGGCTGCTGTCCATGGAGGTGATGCTGGAAGAGGAGGTGGTGCGTGAGCGAGCCAGACGAGTCATTCCTGCTGACGGCACTGAAAAAACAGAAACAAGCATTAATATTCCACTCACACAGGACGGAGAGCCAGTGCAGCGTGGGAACATTCAGATACTCTGACAACAACAAAAATGCTTACCATGCAAGCAAGTCTCAAATATATTCAAATCAAATAAAAAACTGACCACATGTGAAAAATGTGAAAAAATACAACAGGAGGGAACAAAATCTCAAATCCAACTGCACTTACAGGAAGCAGCAGCAGCAGCTCATGCAAAATAATAAGACAGTTAGGACATGCTAACGGGATAATTCAACTCCTGTATGAGGATGCATGTGTCAAAGTATGCAGAATGTCTTTAATCCAGACTGTATCAACCACACAGAGCTGCAGCTGAAACCATTATGAAACAAGAGAATTTCTGCATACATTGACATTTATCCACTGTGGAGTGCACAAAGCCAGTGGGTTCAAAGCCTTCTATTGTGGCAGCTGCTCAAAAACCTGGTACCTGATTCGTTGCTCAGGTGACTGAGAAGAACGTAGGGAACTGTAAGCGATGATTAAAGAAGAAAAGAAAGAGGAAAAAAGGGTGAAGTGTTGATAAAAAGGGTGCTCTTTTGTTGCTTTATCCCACCTTTAAGTCAGATTCATAATGAAGCTTACTGGTCACTGAGGACAAACTGATTCTTTCAACAGGTATGAAATCAAAGCATGTGTACAGACTAGAATTAACTTCCTATACTTTTTGGCGCTTTGTCATTTGCATTTCTCACTGTGGCGATGTGTTAATGAGGGAAAAGCAGCTTTCAGAAACATGCTGAGGTGTTAAGATTTATTTTCAACACTTTCTCTGCATGAAAACATTCTTTTTAATCTGTTCTAATCCTGCAGTGGCATTTACTCAACAGGGGGACTCGGTGGCCTTTAAAGCAACACTGAAGCACCGACACACTAGCTGCACCCGAGAGAGCCTCCCACGATGCAGGGTTTGGGATCAGGAGAGAGCAAAAGAGAAACAACATTACAAAGACACACAAACACAAAGCTGCCATTTGTTTGGCCAGAGCAAGCAAACCTATATTTATGGCATCATCCATCTAGTGAGCAGAGTCTGCTTGGTGCACCACACTTCAGTGTGGTCTGACAGGAATGTTTGCTGGTTTTCTTGTAGATGAATGACTGTGAAAACCTGTTTAAGTATGCATGTCGAGTCTCACAATAGAGACCACATTTTTAAACAGTTCTTGATAGAAAAGAAAAGCACATCACGCAAAAAAGGGTACTTTTTGACGCCCACTCTGAAACTGAACAGGAAATGGCTTGCTGTTCAGTGCCATTGTCATGTTTTCGGTCATGCTAGAAGCTCTAACACCTCACCTACTGAGCGTGGTGGGGGCCACACACTGCAAAGAGCACAGAGGAAAAGGCATTAGCATCTACCGAGCTGCCCCTCTGTGACCAGGCTGACAAAAAAAAAAAAAAAAAAAAAAAAACTGTTACATGCACTTCTGGCCGCAGTCCAAACCCCATCAGCAGGGTGTTTACTAACAAGACAACCATGAAAACAACTTTTTTTTAAAATAACCTTTTTCATTGCACTCACGTCAACAGGAAACTCAGAGAAGAGCACAAACCTTGACCACAAACACGTCAAGCCTGAAAGGCGTTAACTGTGTGAACAAGTCTCGGACATTCGATGTGAAATGTACTTACTCATACTAGTACCATTTTATTTCAAGATATGTTTAGTAACATGATCACTGTTAGCAAAAGGCATGCACATGTGTACTTACTGTAGCCCATTCCCTGAACAAAGTACTTGAAGGCTTCAGCAAGTTTTCCTGGCTGTAAACAGACAAAAGATAACCATCAGAAGACCATATAAGAGAAAATACTCAGACATGATGTCTGGAGCACTGGTAGCCTCTTGTACAGAGACTGTTGTCAGGCTCAAATCCAGCCTGAGGCTCCTTTCCTAAATGTCTCTCCCCACCTTCTCTCTCTCCCTAGTTTCTAACTCTATCCATTAAATAATCAAACACAGTTTTCACAAAGTAAAACTCACCTGCACAACTTGGGGCAGGCCTCCACAATCAGCCATCTAAAAGAAAATAATCAGACATGTAAGGAATTATATGTGTGCTGAAAAGACAAATCTATTTTCCAACTCAGAAATTTAGCTTTATAGAAATCTTTACCTTTAGGAGTGTAGTCTTGGTTGGATTTAACCTTGAGTTGCACTCCACCTAAAACAACAAAGGCTGTTTACGTCTGCACTCAGAAGAGAAATAACAGTATATGCTTCCCAAAGTTTTTCAGGTAACACAGAAGACGGAGTGTTGCTCACCACAGCCTCCACAGCTGGTGACGTGTCCCCAACCACCAGCAAAGCAGGGCACCTGGAGACGCAAGGAGTACACGTGTAACTGCGCATTCAGATGAGGACTTGTTTGCATTCTCTTAACCCCAATTCAGACCACAAATTCTATGAGACAAGTTGGTTTTAAAATGTCGTTGGAGACAGTTGCACCTCAAATCAGGCTACCAGATGCTTAAGCGATTGAGCTTGTCAGCTGGTTCTTGGACATTACCAGCTGATAAATAGTTAATGGGGAATTAAAATTGTGTTTTGATAGGCTGTTAACAAATCATGGTTCAAAGCAGAATATTCTGTTACAAAAAATCATGCTGTAAAATGTGGAAATTATTACAACTATCTTTTTAATAAATAAACTTTTCACACAGACACTTCAGCCTGATAAACTCTCCACTCGCGTCACGCTGTGCATATAAGCAGAATGCTCAGCGCCATACTCACTAAAGAAAGACTGTAGCTACATTTGCATGTGAAAAACTATTCTCAGCAGATATCTTAGTTCTAGCAACACTGTGCAAACGAGGCATTTCTGTGTTAATATGTGCTTTGAAATTGCAACGCTTCAATGACAAGGCGGAATTACTGATAAGTCACCTTTGTGCACCCTCACACAGCCTAATGTTACATATATATGATGATAAAAACACAGATAAAACTTTAAATGCGCAGTACTGTCCTTTTTGTAGAAACAGATTTAACGTGCAGTAACTGAAACACCATGTATGTTATGAAAACAGTGCATCATCACGTCCTGTTGCAGTGGTGTGAACTGATAGGCTTTTAAAATGTTGCAGAGTGGCTCGTCACAAGCAGTTGCCAGTTTCATCTCATCTGGTCATTAGGGATGGGGATCATTAAGTTTCATAGCTATTGATACCCTTATTGATACTCCTCATTGATCCGAGTCCTTATCGATACCAATATCGATACTTTTCTATAGTTTGGTGGAAAGACAACATAAACTACAAGTGGTCTTAACTTAGTAATGATTGAGTTAAAAAGCTATGATTCAGTCTGTCACCTCTATTTTATATCCCTCACATAGAAAGACATTCTTCATATTTACAACTGTATTTATTAAAGTTTCTTGTCAAAAACTAAATTTTCCCATTTTTATATGGCATTTGAACACATAACATAGAATACAGTCGTCTGATTCACTGAGGTTACCTCAACGCATCATATTTTCTGTCTTTTAGCTTGTTGAGTTCGCTAATTAACTTCAATTCTGCCTATCCCACCACAGATTTCTACACTGGATTAATACTTGCTACAAAATTTGGCACCCCTTTCAGCATTTATTCTGAGCAGCTGAAGAAGAAAACTGTCCTGAAGCAGCTGAAGCGAATGATATGAGTGCCTATTACTCCCAGCGCAGGCAGATATGATTAATTTGCATGTGACTCACAGGCGGAGTCTTTCTTCCTGAAGCCGACAACTCATGGTACCACATTCTGGTTTAATGTGATGCACAATACTGATGTGCTTTCAGTTTATGTTCACTTTGCAAGGAATGATGTACTTTTACACCAGTTGTATCTTAAAATAATGTTACGTCACAGAGCCTGTGAGACTCGACAGCAGTATTGATAAGCTAAAAGGTTATTGATTTTCGGGTATTTAAAAAACACAGCACCAGGTCTGTACAGACCCGGGTTTCTATCCCCATCCCTGCTGGTAGTGAATCTTTGGTTTGAACTGAGCTTAGTCTAAGAACCTACGTTAGTGTGTTGACGGTGTCCTCATTGTAACCAACAATTGGCCTCTCGATCTCCAGATCCCGGCGGCTGGTAGAGGAAGACAAACCATTATTAGTTAGGAGATCTGGATTATTTTATTTCAACAGGAACTTGTAAGTACTTTGTAATGCATTGTCTTTGTGTGTACAGAGATCTAGGTAACTGCAGACCAAGACAGCTAGGGTGTAATTATGTAGTGCATCATACTATTGGTAGGAGCCACAGAAGAGGGCCAGGTTGTCCTGGTTGATGTCTTGTGCGATGTGGAGGCGATAGGTCTGGATCAGCTCTTGGTTGTCTGTCAGCTCATCCTGGTCAAATAATCAGAATAAAAATTATTAAACACAACAGCAAAAAAATTCAGGAGTATTAAAGCTATCTCACAGTAGTTGTGCTTAAAGAATAAAAGCTTTCAGTCTAAAGGTCCTTGCACACCAGAGGATTTTTTAATTTGAATAATTCCCTCTTAATTGTTTTTATTCAAGCATGTTGCAGGTCAACACAAGCTTACACATAAGCAACATAATTTCGATGTGCAAAATTGTGGCTAATATTTTTTCACTCCTGATGAGCACAAACTTGACCAAAAAAAAAGCTGTCTGTTGCCTTAGTAAGACAGACAGAGCAGAAACGTCCTCTGCACCTACACTGCATGATGTTTGTCCCCTTTTTATATAAATATTTGTGTGTAACCAGTGCTAAGTTGTTTGTTTTTAATCTGATATTAAATAGCTAGAGTTGAGAGACAGCAAGCAGCCCGACACATGCCCGTGTTACGTAAATGCGCTATGTGCACAGCTGGAGCTGCTTCCAAACAGGATTTTTCTCCATTGACACATGTAACAAAAAGACTCCTCTGACCTCAGATATACAGCTAATCATTGCTCCTGGTCAATCAGCTCTTCTGTCCTGTCCATAACACAGACAGGGGGCCAACTGCCCCTTGCAGCAAACCTCCAGTATGCCCTCAATATCATCATGAATATTATTTAACTTATAGAACGAATGAAAAGTCATTCCCTCTATCCAGCCAACTTAGCTGAAAAGAGGAAGCAGCATAGTGTGAACGGGCCTCTGACCTGTGCGTACCAGTGTCTTTATGCATGGATCAGAGGAAAGAGAGGCGGACACCTAATTTTATCTCCTGCTTAAATGCGTCTCAGTTTACCAGAGAATAGTGCAAAACACATGGCAGAATTTCACAGTACAAAAGTTTTTTAGAATCTGCGTTATTCATTCAGACAACTGCGTTGCTTCTAATATGCATAAAAGTCAAGTCTCATTTTTGTGCCGTTCATTTGAGTTGTCCTTAATGTATAAAGGTCTTAAAGGTGCACTCACTCTAGGCAAGTTGTACTGTTCCCACACAGGCTTGATCTCCAATGCCCAGTTTGTTTTATAAGTGTGAGTGCTCTGTGCTATGCTCTGGCATTGTACACTTCTTTGGACCTGGCACAGATGGAACAAATGGGTACAACAACTGGTCTTGCATGTGCACTAGCACAGGTGTGCAGCATAGACCCAAAATATAACTGATACAACTGTTCCTTTTGTAAATCATCTTGAACAATGGCAGTGTGTTAGATAAGTGTACCAGACTAAAATGACTCCAAATAAGCCAGAAAGTGAGTACAGAATGCTGTCATGTTGTCTGTAAAGTTCTTCATCATGCTGACTCTGTGAAAGTGCATCTAGTTAACAGCATGTGTCATATTACTATGTGTCGATAAATCTGTGCTCAGGTCTGGATATGCTTGAAGCAATGTGAGTGCAGGCCAGCGGGGAACTGGGCATGCTTCAGCATGGTACAGAGCAAATGGGCTTAATGCGAACGCACCCTTAAGCGCCTGTGAGTAGCATGTATCAAATGCTCATGGTGTTGTTTACATAGGTATTGTACCCAGTCTGTGGGACTTGTTTATACAGTACAATAAGATTAAATCTGTTATTAAGCTGTGTCTGTAATCTGTGTGTCATAGCATAAAAGTCTTAGTATCCAGGAGGACAGGAATAGATTAATTAGTTAATGTCTGTTAGGAGAGCACGATGAAGTTAAGCTGTCTAGGGAAATCAAGGAAAGTCTTCTGAGGTTCAGTAACTGTTTCACTCTGCAAATAAAAAGGTCAAAAACACTTAGTAAAGCCCAGAGTAAAGATTTACTAAAAGAGGAACTCACAGTGCTAAAGTGGTGAGCCATGACGATATCCACCAAATTACTGGTCCATCCAGACAGCTGCACACACGAGGAGACAGATCAAGGTTAGACTGAGACAAGAGCTGAATTTCATTTACTTATAACCCTTATAGTAGTTCTTTTAAAGCCCATTTCTGTATTTAGTTTATTTGAGAAAAGATATTGCATGTTATATTTTGACATCTATACCAGAAGTAAAAAAACAGAGGATTTAAAGTAGGCTTTAAAAACTTTGAAG
The DNA here is from genome assembly GCF_018320785.1 of Cheilinus undulatus. Lineage (NCBI taxonomy): Eukaryota > Metazoa > Chordata > Actinopteri > Labriformes > Labridae > Cheilinus > Cheilinus undulatus. The sequence goes on from NC_054867.1 coordinate 16,389,881, forward strand.
GTTGTGGCAACCTAGTTGTTTTAATAAATACCTTTAAAACACCTTTCAAGGTTGAAATATTTTACATTCATGTATATTTTCCTAGGTGAAGCCTTATCATAATCATTATGTGAAGATACTGCAATCTGAAAGTCCATTAGAGCTGCATGATGTTCATGCAACTGTGTACAACACTAACACAGAAAAAAATGCTCTCCATTAACAAATTTGACCAGTATTCATAAAGATCTCATTGCTTATGTGAAATATGACTTCACATTGCTGTCATCCATCGTGTTCTGTAATTTGAAGGCAATTATTCCACTCAGAAACTACTCTTTAAAAAATCTGCAATCACTGCTCTGATAATTTGTTGAGAAAAATCTGAGGCTCTTGTAATTATCTTTGTCATGACCTCTCCACATAAACTGCAGGTATAATCAAATTAAGAAAGGATTAGAGACCCTGTCTGTGTCTTTAATGAAGGTCACTTTTAGCCAGAGATTAAGTGAGTATATTCAAGGTGTAAAAAGTGCACCATATAGAACAGTCAAATGAAAGGCTAAAATACATCAAATACTGTGCTAAAAAGTGTTAACAGGGCTAGATGACACAAAGGAACGTGGCTAAACTGCACTCAGGAATAACAACCTAAAAAGAGGCTGGAAACGTGAAGTTAAATGGCTGCTAAATAATTTCAGAAATAGATAAATTATTTAGTGAGATGAAGAACGAACTGAAGACTTTGTAGGTTTATGATCCATTAATAATTCTGACCTTTGAAGCTGCCCAGTCCATCCAGCCTTCAGCACACGGGTCCACATTGATCAGAACCAGTCCCTCTACAAGGGTGGGGTTGTTCAGCTAGAAAAGGAGGGGAGGATGAGAGGTTTAATTTAAAATATGACTTTAAGACCAAAAAGGTAGTGATACATGAGAGTATTCCTGCATTATTCATAGTGTAGCTTGCATCAAGTCTTGGCTTTGAAACCTTACAGTTTGGTTTAAACTTTTAAGGATCCATTTGTGCAGAGGGCTTAAAGGATAGAAAATATGTAACATCCAGCATGAAAAATTTGTGGTCCTGCTTTTGATTTTTTTTGTTTTCTCTCAGATACAGGAGGACCTCACAGCAGTTTCAACAACATAATAACAGGGAAGCACATCCGAGTATCTGAATGCAGACATGACACAAAGAGGATGGCATTCTGGGCGTCTAAATCGAGGGGTGCGGTTTTGGAATTGCCTGAAGATGGAAAGAAGATGTCTTGAGAAATCTAAGATCTATCTCGCCCAGTGCCATGGGAGTATTGCGGATGCTGCTTTCAACATGATGCAAATGCAATGCAGCAACAGCTGCTATAAATCTACTGAGGGTAAACACAATTTACTCCAAGCCCAGTTAGGCAAATGCATTCAGAATCAATTTTCTTCATTAATTCTAAACAGGAGCACACTCTCCTCTGAGAGCCTTGCATTACAATTTTTAATCCCCCCACATTCCCTTTTATAACCTGACCACCTTCCTCTCTTTTCATTATTCATCTTTCAGTGCTCTCTCGCTCTCTGTCACTTCTGGCTCTTTCTGCTCTACTGTACACAGATCTTATTTTAGCTCCGCTATGTTCAGTGTTGAAACAAGACAAAAAGCAACTGAAGAATCACTGAGGTGATTCATCATCTGGGGTATGGTAGTGTATATGCAGGAGACTGTGGAGAAACCGAGTGCCCTGTGTGGGCTTGATGGGAGGTTTTAATGGTCAGAGTAACAAGCTGTACAGTCTGATCTGCTGCAATCATAACAGGCGAGACAGAGGAGATGAGAAAACGGACTGTGGATGAGATTAACAGTGTAGGGCTCTAACGTGGGCATTCTTGTTGATGAGGACTCACTGCAAAGCGTGTGAGGACGTATGCTCCGGCTCCAACACCTATACCGATGACGCTGTTGACCCTGTAAAAAACAACGGTTACCATAAGACTGGAGATGAACAGTCCATTTATGCATATCATTACTGATCAGTATTGACAGGAGAGTCACTCACTTGAGCTGAGTCATCACAGACGGCAGCATTTCAGCCAACTCATCCATGGTCGGGTAGCGATAACTGAAAACAACACATTCAAGTTCATGCATTTAGAACAGCTGCCTCCTCTCATGTTTGAAAAGAAAATTAAATCATTATATATTTTGCGCAAAAAGCGGCAGAATGAATACACTTCCATTAGCAAATGGACTATCAGTGAAACACAAAGTACAGCTAAATCAATATGTCGTATCTCCTCCATCAGTGCTCAATTAAAATAGTTATGATAAATAAACCAATATGATACCCACCCACTGGGGAAAGGAGGAGCGCCCTCCTGCTGGCCAGGTGCGTCCACATGAACCACGGCAAAGTGCTGTGTGATCTCCTGCATGTCCTCATAGTTGAACAGGGTGTTGAAGCATGACTTGTCTAGAAAGTTGCAAACAGAGGGTGCGCTCATTTGTGAGAGTTTAAACTGTGAAGGACAAGAGTGTAACTGTCTGGTGCAGGACACTGTGAATATTTATTTTTGGCTGACTCACGGTTGAGGCCGATGTCATGATAGGTGAGGATGACGGGCCTGTTGCCCTTGGGAACGCCTCGCATAGTCACATGGAGAACGCCATGAGGAGTCTCAATGTCATGCTCCTGCAGCATCAAAAAGCAACATTAAAAATCAGTGTTAGAACACAGAAAAGGGAAGAAAAAGGGCTTCACACAAGACATTATCCTCTACTTTTGTGTAACACGTGTGTCTAACATGGCTTATATTGTGGAATACAAGGGATAATGATGGCAACATTTTTGTCTTTGTAGTTTAAATTTGATATGGGTTGTTTGCAGATGATGTCATGTTACAACAAAGACCACAGGGGGGCAGGAAATGATTTCTGCATAGAAAAGTAGCATCAAAATTTAAGTTTCAAGTTTAGTGCCTTTTGACTGTGACTATGACTGTGCTGATATATAGCTACTTTTGAATCCTGACAGTTGTGAAACATTCAAACAGGAAGTTTAAAAGCTCACAGAGAAACAGCAGCACCCTTTTGACTAAAGCCTGGTCAAGCAGAGACACACAATACTCAGTTTCCACAGCCTATGTCTGTCCAGCCTCGTTTGCTGTGATGGAAAGTCGGTCTCTCTTCAAAGATCAGGATCATTTGGCTGAGCAACAAAAGTCAGTTTTCTGGCTCCTAAATAGCTAGTCATTCAGTACCAGTTTGGCTTTTAAAGTCTATTAAATGATGACAAAAATGGAAGAAAGGAAACTGGCACTTAAGCAGATGCCAGCTTCTGTGGCTTATAAAGAAGCTGGCATCGCTTCCTGAAAAGTTAAGGCATGCTGCTGACTTACCCAGGGAGTATCTTTTGAGCAGAGCCTTCTCCGCCAAGTAAAACTGTAGATCCATTTTGCAATAAACAACAATGAGAGTGGTCATGACTAAAAATCACTTTTTTGTGAAGTGAAGGGGTTGTGCCTTATGTTTGTAATAGTTTTCTAATGATAACTGCAGTGTTCAGGTCCATGTAGAGCTTTACTGTGCCAACTTTCCTCCATTCTCACCGATTCCTTACCAAAAGTGAACTTTCTTTCCCCCATTTAACATTCACATGTCATCTGGACCATGTGACAGCAAACAACCTAGAGCTTTTTCCCACAACTCCAACATCATTACAAAAACAACCCAGGCCAAATCCAATATCCACACAAAAGCCTTGCACTGGCCCTTAAGGACTAAACTGACAAAAGAAAGCAAATCGCAACTGCATCAGTGCTGGATTTAAATGAAGGAATGGAGCATATTAAATTGGAGCATCACACATTTAGTGCAAATAATTAATTCCCAGTAACAAGTAAAATATTAGAAAAGCACTAGGAGAGCACAGACCTCCACCATTAGCCCTATCTCTCAATAGTGAAGAATGTTTTAAAAAATTCCTGGATCTGTCCCCATGTGCCCCCCACCACGGCATTCGCTGATTACTCCCTCCCTGGTTGGGTGGAAACATGGTGAGGCAAAGCATTAGCTTCGCTACAGGTGAACTGTCATGGTGGAAGCATTGCCTACCGGTGCCAACAGATGCACTGACAGTCTCACCCATGGTCTCACTGGATGACTGGAAGTCATGGTAGAGGATAATTATTCCTCTATTCCTCCCAGCATTGTGAGTATTCTTACTTTCTCTCTGTTACGCTCCGACTCGTCTCCTCGACCGGCCTGTGTCTTTCAATCTCTATAAACTCAAAAACATTGAATAGAAACACACCCAAAATGCTGCTGGGATTGAAGTTATTCATGTCCGCCATCTCCTGGTGTAAATTGGTCACAGCGCAGACCTCTGCCATTAACCCTATCCCCCAATAGTAAAGAAACCTTTAAAAAGTTCCTGGATCCAGACGGTGATTCGGATCACTCCCAAAATCTTATCAGTTCTTCCTTATGACATTTCCTGAAAATTTCATCAAAATCCGTCCACACTTTTTGAGATATGTTGCTAACAAACAAACTAACTAACAAACCCACCCGATCACATAACCTCCTTGGTGGAGGTAATAAAAAATAAAGCAAGACCACCTTCATGTTATTAGGTTTGTTATATAACATGAATAATACATGCTGGATTAACAACCAAAGTGCAAGAATATTATCAGATGTGAATTATATTCACATATTTGACTGAAAACAAACTCCATGCTGCAAAAAAGTCTGCTCCTTGAACATTAAGAGGGGGACAATGTTATTTTATGTTTTAAATTTTGCTATAAACCATTGACATTTGTATCCAGTCTGCAGAAGTGCAGAGACATAGAGAGGGCATGATTTGACATTTAAAAGTCAACATTCTAGCTCTTTTGTGTTTGATAAAGAGACAGGGGAGCAGCACACTGAACAGTGCCTCAGATATCATTAGTTGGAGATGAGTTTGGACTACAGACGACAAGGCGGACACACAAAAAACCCGCCACAAATATCTGTACTGTTTTATATGGGTGCCATTTTCTTAGTTTCTTCTAGTCTGAGTGATGTCCTTAACAGAGCTGTGCACATGTTCATTAATCCCCTAATTGTAAATTGTTTCTGGCACTTTTAATCAATTTGTAATGTAATGTTGATTTGAAAAAAACATTATTGCAAACTTCACCTGCAATCAAATTCAGTCTCCATTAATGTCATTTTTATTACCTGAATTCATGTCCAACAACCCGCAACAAAAACCACCCCAACCTAAGTCAGCTGGCCTCATTTGTTCCTGCTTCTCAGAAGAAACAAGACCTGGACCAGAACTTTGTTTTCAAGTCAAGGGACGGAGAAAAGTGCCACTACAACTGGAAGCTGTGTCCACCCAAGACTGCGCTTAAAAAGGGGGAAACTACATCAGATAAAGTTTCTATTATTTTTAGATTAGAAGCAATCTGTGGATCTTTATAGATGTAATGTTTTTAGTTCAAACCTTTCACTGGATTGGATCATGGGAACCTTTTTCCAATGTAGCAGGACCCTTGTTGTTGGAATATTACATCAGGAGAATGCAGTGGAGCTTCAAAATTATGAATAATTTTTGTCTGTCAGTAGTCCAACAGATTGTTGCTGCTGTGTTCATCAGTTCTTGAAATGGTTTACACAGTCAGAATCACAAGGACTGATGTGCCAGATAGACTGTTGTTGAAAAGTGTTTGGGAAGGGCAGGACTTTTCAGAAAATTCACATGGTGGAGCTTGTTGGCGAATAATACTCATGCAGAGGCCAGCCTGGAGAAGAGCATAACTATCTTCCTAGTTGAGAAATGCTCTCAGCGTGGTTCTAGTTCCTCTTTCAATAAAGAAATGCTGTTTAGATCTGATAAAAACGACCCCCGTGGCTACATCTGAGCCAATCACTCCACCAGCAGCCATTGTTTATACCAGCTTACAGTACAAATAAACTCCACCTGTAACTCTCGCAATCTCATACCGAAGCAGGTCGAGAGATGAGTTAAAACATCCTTTCCACCATTCAAGGCTGCCAGTGCTGTTATCTGCCCTTCTTTTGATAAAGATAAAACTACTGCTGTACTACAACCACATCCAAGCTAATTGCTAATTGGATCAGCCTGATGACAGGTGTAGAATCTGGCCAATCCATATGCGTTGCAAGGTTAACTTTCAAGCGCAGTATGACATAAGAATTACTAAAACATAGTTGTTGTGTAAATAATCACGATAAATGGAAAACACATTGATATCCCAGGGATGGATTGTCAGACTCAACATCTTGTTTAATGTTTAACTGTAAAATCTATGAGTTATTATCAGAACTGAAGGATTAACTTCTATCAAAAGCAGTATTTTCTCAACACAATTAAAATTATTCTGAACTGAGATTTAAACTTCTGTGTTCACATGGAGGCTAAAGGATGGGCTTGGATTCAGATTTGTGTGCTTATGCATCATAAATTTGATGTGAATAAAAGAGCTCTGGTGATCAGTATCATCACCGAGCACATCTACTGAAAATTTACTGAGGATGAAGAAATTCTTTTTCTACCCCTGTTGTAAATAACTGCTGTCACTTGGCCATTTTTTTAACTTCTCCCCGTGCAAAAATATTGTATTGTTCTACTCTCCTATGTTCGTACCTTATGTTACGTGATCAAAATTCTGCATTCTTTTAAAGTTTCAAATAAAAAAGCTATCTCGGGAAAAGACCAGTCCGGTTTTGTTCCTGCGATATTTCTGTCTGTTCTGGATATAACGGTGAAAGATATTATGTCATGTGAGGCAGAGACAAAAATTAAGTTAAACAGGGAGAGACGATCAGATGGAGTGTTTTCATGGATGCTGATCTGAATGAATATCTGCATAAACTACACCTCTCTATTGGAATAAATTTTCTTTCTAAGCAAGCTGATCTGAGAGGTTTATTCCAAATGAATTCTTTATGAAGAATTTTTATTCGGATCAGATATTTATCATGAATAGTGGTCCATGTTTACATAGCAAAAGTAAACATCTTTGCTAACAGGTTAAATTTTTGTTTAATTATGCCAAGCTCGAACATTTATCACTTTAAGCTTATCAAAACTAGGAAAAGCTTAAAAACAAGAAACTGCATCCTTGATCATATTTAGCAATATCAATCAACATGAGGAGCTTTCCATGATAAAAAAGTTTGTGCATGTTCAGAGTTAGAGTGAGTTACATTTCATCAGAAGTAATGCTAAAACTTTTTTTAAGTCTTAAAAATAATTTTGGTATCAATGCAATCCTTTAGAGGATAGGCTACAGCATATACTGCTGTAGTCTATATTTATTTGTGGGATGTATTCATATTTTTTTTGTCTAAATCATTGATTTTTTTTCTCAGAATGCACATTAATATCTGCATGATATTAATGTGCATCCCGAGAAATTATCAGCAGAAATGTTCATGTCTGCCAATATTTACAGCCGATATATTGACTGTAAATATCTTCCTATATCAGCT